>NC_084460.1:117246068-118496068 GCF_027409185.1 Cynocephalus volans | reverse complement strand
CAAAAAATTAAAAATAAAACTACCATATGATCAAGCATTTCACTTCTGAGCATACATGCAAAAGAAATGAAAGCAGAGTCTTGAAGAGTTATTTTTACACCTATGTTCATAGCAACATTATTCACAATAGTTAAAACATGGCAGCAACCCAAGTGTCCACTTGGGATGAATAAATGGATACCAAAAATGTGGTACATACATACATACAATAGAATATTATTCAGTCTTAAAATGGTAGGAAATTCTGACATATGCTGCGACATGAATAAACCTTGAGGACATAATTCTGAGTGAAATAAACCTTCCACAAAAAGACAAATACTGTATGATTCCACTTATATGAGGTACTTAAAAGTAGTCATAATCAGACATAAAGTAGAATGGTGGGTGCTAGGGATTGGGGGAAGGGAGGAATGAAGAGCTATTGTTTAATGGGAATAAAGTTTCAATTTTGCAAGATGAATAGAGTCTGCAGATGGATGACGGTACTAGTTACACCTCATTATGAATGTATTTAATACTACTGAACTGTATACTTAAAAATGGTTAGGATGGTAAATTTTATGTTATGTATATTTTGTCACACACAAAAAAATTGGGGAAAAAACCCCAAAACTAACCCAAAATGAATTGTGGACTTAATTAGAAAAAAAACACAGGAGAAAAATTTCAGAACCTAGGGCTGGGAAAAGGGTTCTTAGATTTGCCACCAGAAGAATAAATTGATAAACTGGACTTCATCAAAATTAAAAACTTTTTAAAAAAAGGATAAAAACATAAGCTGCATAGTAGGAAAAATATTTGCAAATGACGTATCTGACAAAGAACTAGTATACTAGGTTATACAAAGAACTCTTAAAACTCAACAGTAAAAAGAACAAACAATACAATGAGAATGGACAAAAGATGTGAAGAGACATTTCACCAGAAAGGACATGAAGATGGCAAAAGAGTGTATGAAAAGATGCCCCACATCATTAGCCTTACGGAAATGTAAATTAAAACCACAATCAGTTATCACTACACACCTATAAAAATGGCTTAAATTTAAAAAATGGAGACACTAAATGCTGGCAAGGATGCAGAGAAACTACATCATTTACACATTGCTGATGGCAATGAATGTAAATTGGTAAGGTCACTCTGGAAAGCAGTTTAGCAGTTTCTTGAAAGAAGAAAAACAAACCCCAAAAACATGCAACTACCATATGACCCAACAATTGCACTCCTCAGCATTTACCCCAGAGAAATGAATAATTACGTTCACAAAAAACCTGTACACAAATGTCTAATAGCTTTATTTGTAACAGCCAAAAATGGAAAAAAAATATAGATGTGTTTCAACTGCAGAATGGTTAAATGGCAGTACATCTATAGTAAGGAATACAGTAGTACCCAGCAACAAAAAGGAACAAACTATTGATACATGCAACAATTTTCTGAATGAATCTTCAGAAAACTATGCTGAATGAAAAAAGCCAATCCCAAGTATACATACTTATGATCCCACGTATATAAAATTCTTGAAATAACAAAATAATAGAAATGGAGAACAGATTAGTGGTTGCTGTGAGTTAGGAAGGGAATGGGGGTGGGAGAGAAGTGGATGTGGCTAAACAAAAGCAACATGAGGGATCTCTGTGGTGATGGACATGTTCTGTATCTTGATCATGCTGATGTCAATATCCCGGTTAGTGACACTGTACTAGAGTTACCACTGGAGGAAAATGGGTAAATGGCACATGAAATCTCTGGGTTATTTTTTTTTTTTTACAAAAATATGGTGAATCTACAATTATCTCCAAATAAAAAGTTTACTTTTGTAAAAAGTCAATGGAAATGGAGATTTCTGAATACACATTAGACTAAAGAATCAAAAATTCCAAAGAGACAAGCCTTTCCTAATTAGGCACTTACCTAAATAGAGTATTTGACAAGTCTAGACCAGATGAGTAAAGGATTGGGCCTGATATAGATGGACTAATTCTGCTGGTGTGAGGAATAGAGCTTTTAATGACATGGGCTGGCATGAGAAATCGGAATCTGGAGAAGCCTAAAACGGAGTTAGATGTCCTCACACATTAGATCGCCATCATGGGACACTTATTGATGGAACCACATTGTAGGTGGCTGGGAATTGGGCTGGAAAATCAGCAGTTCATAGTTCCTGAAGTCCTGCTGGTGGAAAGGACCTATGAAAGACATAGGACTGATCTCACCCTTATGATATTTGAAAACAGAAGTGGCATGAAGGTAACTAAAGCAGCAATCTAGCCCTAAATAAACTCATCTCCTAATTTATTAGCCTCATCCAGTTTCTTGAAAGGGAAAGAACACTGTTTCAGTCTCAATGGTTCTTCTATACGTTATGTAAAGCAAAACAAAAAGATAGGGAAAAAGCAGGAAAACATGAATAAGAGAAAAACAAAATAAGAAGACCCACAGCAGAACCACAGATGACACAGATGTTAGAATTAGCAGAAAAGAATTTGAAAATGGCAATTTAAAATATATAAAACAGGAAAAGATGTACAAAATAAATGCAATAATGAATTTAAAAAGAAAATGGAATCTAAAAATAGCAAATAGATGTTCTAAAAGTGAAAAGTACAATAAATGAAATTAAGAAATCTATAACATATATAAACAATGCATAATTTTAAGTGCTACAGAATTACATTCAATATTTAAGAATTTTCAAAATATGTTAAATACAAATAATCTCCACACTCCCCTAAATCTTGGGCCACGGCAAAGACCACTAGTTGATCACAGCACTCACAACTTGTTATCAGAATTCTGGGCAAAAACTCCTAGACACCAACACCAATCAGAGTTGGCACCAGAAATAAAACTGGTTTGATTTAGTCGAAAAGTAAGCTGCCTCAGTCACAGAGTTTATGAAGAAATGTAAAGTTACCACTTTGTAATAGAGCTGGGGACTAAGCAAACTTATAAAGTAGGTAAAAATATGTCTTTGATTCCTCCCTTCCACTTTATCTTATTAAACAAAAGCTTTCTGGAAAGGGCACTACAAGATGAATTAAAAACCCTACATCCCCAGTATACCCTCAAGAGAAATTAGTGCGTATGTCCACAAAAAGACTTGTACAAAAACTGCTCAAAGCAGCTTTACTCATAACAGCCAATAAGTGGAAAGAACCCAAATTCCCACAATAGCAGAATAAACAAATTGTAGTATATTCATACAATGGAATATTAAAAAGGAAGAAACTACTAGCATGTGCTAGTACATGCAAGCTACACAGATGCTGAGTAAAAGAAGCTGTATGATTCCATTTATATAAAGTTCATAATCTACAGTGATATAGGTCAGAAAAATGATTACCTATGGAGAGAGTATACTGTCTTGGAAAGGGCAAAAGGGAGTCTTCTGGGGTAACGGAAATGTTTTCTATCTTTATGCAGTTAGTGATTACACAGTTATAAAAATGTATTGAGCTGCATACTTACATTTGTGCATTTTACACACACGCAAAAATAATAACAATGACAATGATAATAACCAGGTTGTGAAGCAGGACACCTGCTAGTGGCCAATAAACAGCAATCTCTGAGAATTATTGGAAGATACTGAACTGGAAGAACGGTGCTAATGAAGACAGCATATTTTCCTTAACTGCATGCTAGCTTTACTTAAACTATTCCTGGTGTCTTTTATAACGCTCACTTTCTTCTGCACTAGAAGCTTATTTTGGGGTCAGAAGTCAGCACACATTTTCTGTAAAGGTCCAGAAAGTAAATATTTTCAGCTTTGCAGGTCACATGGTCTTTGCTGCAACTGAGCAACTCTGCCAGTGTAGAACAAAAGCAGCAATACACAATAAATAAATGTATGAGCACGGCCTGATTTGTCCCACTGGCCATAGTTTTCCAACCCCTGATCTAGAAAAAAAACTATACCAGTCTTTGTTTTCAATGTTTATCTTATATATAGCATAGTACTTTATGTACAATAGGCACTCAGCAAAACAAAGCTAAAAGGTGAAAGGAAAAACCCCGGCCTGAGCGCAAAATAAGACACCAGGAGACAGGGACTCAACCAAAGTGTATTAGGCAAGCAAAATGAACAAGCCCTCTCAAAAGTGGGAGCAGCAGCAGGGAGAGGCGGGGTGGGCCTTTTATATCCAGTTAGGCTGAGCTGGACTGTTCCTTTTGGCTAAGAAGGAAGGGGAGGGAAGCAAGTGAGGTTTAAGCTAAGCTGGGACTTTCTCATAGGTGGGCAAAATTGCGTGCGCAGAAAGGTGACATGGCAGGGCCGAGCCCGTGGCGCACTCGGGAGAGTGTGGCGCTGGGAGTGCGGCGACACTCCCACTGCGGGTTCGGATCCTATATAGGAATGGTCGGTGCACTCTGGCTGAGTGCTGGTCACGGAAAAGACAAAACAAAACAAAACAAAACAAAAAAAAAAAAAAGAAAGGTGACATGGCAGCTAAGGGATTTTTCTGGGTGGGGGTTTTCTGAGAAACTTTCTCAGGCACCATTCTCAGTCTTTAACGCCATTTTACTTTTCTGGTGGAGGGCATATTAGCCGACAAAAGGAATCTTAAAAATCATCTCTCCCAATCCCTCCATTTAACAGTGAAAGACATGAAATCACAGGTTAAAATCTGCTCAACATCACCATTTTTTAAGCAGTGCCATCCTACTGAATACTGATTAAAATTTCAAATTTCCAAACTTTGGCGGCTTCTGGTCAAGATGGTGGAATAGACAGTCTCCAGTGTCACCCTCTCCCACAAATCAACCAATTTATAACTATTAAAAAGCAAAGACAGACAAGCTGGGGCTGCTAGATCTCAGGGGAAGAGGAGGAGAGACCTATTGAGTTCATGAAGGCAGGAGAAACCACAATGAGAGAAAGAAAGGACCACCGCAACCATTTTGAGCCCCAGTCGTTTCAAGGCTGGAGCTAGTGAGTGCACGGAGCAGGAGCTGACAAAAGCTGCAGCTGTGAACTTCGGATGAAGTTGCTTGGAGGCTGCAGTGGAGAAGAGGGCCTTGGTGGCCCTTAGGCCCAGCAAGACTACTAACAGGGTTCCTGTGGACACACATAGGAGTGAGGAGCCACAGACAACTGAAAAAAAGGAGCCACTCAGAGGCCAGTGAGTCACTGCAAGGGACTGGCGTATGGCCCGTCCCATGGGAAGTATTTGGAGCACGGGCAGTGGGCGACATGGGCTCACCTGGGGAACACTGGGGCACAGCAAGGACAGCTGATCTGCTCCCCAGTCAGTTCAGGACCATTCAGTAGAGACTGGTCAGGAATATAGAACTGCAGGGGGTTCAGTTTGCTGAAAAGACCCAGGTCCAGATCAGAGTTTCCACACAACCCAGGTGTACTGGATCTCATGAGACCAGGAAGTACCTATACAGTCAACCATTAAAACCTAAGCTGATTCCCCAGGAAATCAGCAGCAAAGCAGCAATTTAGATAAACTACAGGGCTCAAGTGCTGGGCCCCACAGGAAGTCCCCCCATTTTTGAAGTAAGCAAAGGACAACAAATCAGTTCCAGTGCAGAGTTTAAGTACTAGGAATTGCAAATAATCCATCAGAGAACTGAAAGAAAAAAACAAAATACCCAGAGACCAGAGACAAAGTTTGATATGAACTAGTAAAGGTCTCACATCAACAAAGAACACCTATAAAACCTAAAAAGATCAGAAGTCCCCTGGGCCACCAAGCCAGGGAATGGGGAGGACTGGGGGTCTCAGCCACATCCCCCAACACCTGCAACCAGCCCAGCGACAAACACTGAACTGCTGCTGGAAGCACCCCAGGCTCTTCTGAGCTGGGTGATGTGGGGCTGATGGCTTCAGCCATGCCCCCCAACACCTGCAACCAGCCAAGCAATGACCAAGCCACCACTGGAAGCCCCCTGTTCTCCCCTGCAGGAATGAAGGGGGTGCCACATACTTCAACCCTTCCTCCTTCTCCCACCCTATTTCATTCCTGCTTCCCCTCTCCCCCACAACTGCTCTGCAACATAAAATGTAAAAAAATATATATTAATAAATTAACTTAAAAAAAATTTTTTGAACCATTACTTTGAAATGTTTCAAAATTTCAAACATTAAATAAGATAAACTAAAACAATAATTTTAGAAAAATTACCTTCATCCATAGTTTGCTTATGAGTTATCAATACAAGCTTTGAGTCACACAACCATAAGGGATCAATCTAACAACTACTTAAAGGTTACCACATAAAAAGCAAAGCTAAAACGATACTAAATTTTGTTTTCAGGACTCAAGTTTGTTTCTAAATTCAGGTTTTGTCAAAATGACATATTTAATGGTAGTCAGAATTATATAATATTCAATTATAGCTTAACAAATAAGTAATCAGGATGTTTTATATGGTTATACTTCAAACTAGTATTATAACATACACTAAAAAAATCATCCTTTTACAAGTTATGGAGCATTTTTACATGTCAGTAAAACAATTAGCCAACAGTAGAGGGCAGCATTTCTACTCACTACTAAAATTTAAACTCTAAAAATCTAAGATCTCTGTACTGAGACTTTCTTTTAAAAGGTTTCACATCCCTTTCAACAAGGCTGTTGGCTAACATACAATTTTAATAAAACCTACTGTAAATAAAAGTGCTCTGACATATAAATATAAATATTTAAACAAAAGCTGTTTTACCCAAAGGAGCCAAATTTTGTATTCATAATTCCCAAACTGACAAATCAAAACAATACACCATTTCTCTGGTGATTTATTAGCTAACATTATATCAGTTACCCAGTTAAAACTAACATTTGTTGAGTACCCACTGGAATCACAAATAAATATTCCCACATATGGGCAATCCTTTTTCTCTATCCATATAAGACAGTCACACACCAGTCACCAAAAGAAGTATCATAGTTATTATAAGTCATGAACTTTTGGCAGCTAGAGATTCAGGAAATTGTTTCAGAAGACCAGCCATTAGCATAGCTCTAAAATCTAAAATAAAAGCAGCAAAAGAGGTTGACAAAGCAGGAACAGGCATAGGTATCAACATCCTTAAATCTCATCCTCTTTCATATTCTTTTTACTCTTACTTCCAGCTTGCCTTTATGATACAGCTGAACTTAAACCATCCACCATCTCTAATAAAGAAAGAGAACTAGCACATTAGTCATAAAGGCAAGGAACTAGAATTATAAAAGAGGGAAAAGAAAAAGTGATTCAGAAAAGACTGTTCTATCCAACCTGCAGGATACATATTTTACTATTTAATAGAAATTGTTAAAAATATCTGCTAGCAATTAGGAAAGTCTTACTATGTGCTAGTTATTGTTTCACACACTTGACAGGTATTAGCTCAATTAATCTTTAACAACCCTGTAAACTAGGTACCATTATTTTCCCCATGTTAGAGATGAGGAAACTGAAACTCAGAGGGAAGCAATTTGTCCAGGAATCAAGTATTGGAACTAGAACCGTAACAGTCTCCAGAGCCTGAGCTCTTGGCTATTATTCTTTACTCTCTGACCCATTCTAAGTGGCAAAACTTCACTTGAGTGACTGCTGCAGAAACCAGAGTGCAAGGAATTTAAAAAGTGAGAAAGTGACAAAATAACAAAAACAGAAGCCTTAGATATCCTTATTAAAATTTGGAAAGTCTGATTGTAAAAGGATGAGCAGAAGACAGAGTAGTACTTGAAAGCAACCTCTATTATTCCGATTCAGTAGGTCCCAAATAAGGTGAACCACCGATGAACACGGATCACATAATAAAAATTAACAAAAAGGTAAAATAGTTAAGAAACAAAACAATATATTGTGGAAAGCTCAAAGAAACCACAATCATTGTGGATAAAATCAGAACCTATCATGAGCCCTTCCAGATGTAAATGGAGAGACAATTTAGTGAAAACATATTTAATATAAAGCAAGGTGTTTTAATTGGAAAAAATAGTCTGTAGGTGATTAAATTGTAGAAAACATGGCAATATTTAACAAAATATTTAAAAAGTTCATATATTTTACATTAGAAATTCCTCACCTAAAGAATCATGGTTATGCTCAGAGATTAAGCATCAAGCACATCATTTTAAGAGGAAAAAATTAAAATCATCCAAATGTCAACTGATTAATTATAAAACATCTAAACAATGCAGTCATTTTAAGTGCTGTACGAAAACATTCAATGACATGTAGAGGATTTTCAAAATATTTTAAATGATCCCATTCCTCTGCAGTCTTTCACCCTTCTACAATCCCTCAGCCATGGCAAAGTCTACTAGTTGATCACAGCACTCTTTCCTTCAATCTGTTACCAGAATTCTCAACACAGACCTCTGGGCATCCAATACCAACTTGAGTTGGCACCAGAAATAAATATATTTGATTTAGTCAAAAGGTAGGTTTTGACTTAGTCAGCTGACAGTCACAGAGCAAAGGGCCAGACAAACATGAAATAGGTAAAATATGTCTTGGATTTGTCCCTCTCACCTTGTCCTATTAACAAAAATCAACAGGGAAGAATTCTCAGAGATGAATTTAAAACCCTGCCTCCCAGGATAGGACATCAAGACTTTACCTAGTCTCTTATTGGTTGTTTATACTAGTAGCTGGGAAGATGTATAAGAGAAATTTACTCAGCTCTCCTGTCGTTCCCTACTGATCAGGAAACATTCCTTCTGGTATACTACTACTTTAAATTTAGAGGGTGTTCCCAACACCAAAATGCTTTTTTCTTAGACTAGATAAGTTGATTCCAAAGTTTATACGGAAAAATAAACAAGAAAAAAAATTTTTAAGAAAAGTTCTAAGACAGAGATGCAATGAGAGAGGATAAACCACTAGATGGTAAGGCATGCTATACAAAGTTTCAATAAGTAAAACACTGTCAAGCTGGTTCATGAAAAGACAGACAAATGAAACACAGAATCAAATGTCCAGAAATAGAGACCCAAACACACAGGGAAATGTATCATTTGTCAAAAGGTGGCATCTCAATTCAGTGGGGGTAAATATGGACTTAATAAATGACATCAAAACAAATGGGTAGCCATTCGGAAAAATATTACGCTGGTTCCACAAAAAAAAAAAAAAAAACCACTGTGTATAAGGATAACCTCAAATGGTCCAAAGATTTACAACTAATTTCTTATACACAGTACCAAAATTTTAAACCTGATGAATTATTTATAATTCTAGAATGTGGAAGGTCTTACTATGACTCAAAATGAAGAAACTAGAGGAGAGGGGGAAAAGAAGGAAGGGGGGGGACACGGAAAGGAGGAAGGTGGAGGAGTGGAGATGGGAGGAAAGGACTAATAACACCATGAGTAAAGACAAATGACAAAGTGTGGGGGGAAAACTGCAACTGATATCATAGACAAAGGCTAATCTCCCTGATATATAAAAAGCTCCTAGAAACTGAGAAGAAAAAAGGGCAACAATCCCCCCCAAATATATATATATAATAAACTTTGCTTAAATATATAGGAGAAATGCAAATTAAAACTATACTATACTTATATAACACCAAGCAAATTAGCAAAAATAGAACAATATGATAACACATTCTGTTGACAAAGTTTTAGGGAGTCACTTTTATATGTACATTGCCGGGGCAATGCAAAATTGCACAACTCCTATGAAAGGGAATCTGACAATACCAAAATTACATCTGCATTTACTCTCTGAACCAACAATCCCATATCATACAGATATATCTGCACAAATATAAAATTACATACATACAAAGTTGTTTATTGAAGCACTGTTTATAAAAGTAAAAGACTAGAAAGAACTTTACTGCCCAGCGAAAATACACTTATATTAATCCATTTGTGCTACTGTAACAAAAATACCATGAATTGAGTAATTTATAAATAATATATATTTATTTCTCATAGTTCTGGAGGCTGGGAAATCTAAGATCAAGGCACTGGCAAAACTGGAAAGGGCTGCTTCTGCTTCCAAGATGGCACCTTTTTGCCACACATTCCAGATGGGAGGAACACTGTGTCTTCACATGGTGTAAAGCACAAAAGGGCAAATTAGTATTCCCTTCAACCTTAAGCCCTACTATAAGGGTGCTAATCCCACTCATGACTTAATCACCTCCCAAAAGCCACACCCCTCAACACTGTCACATTGGGGATTAAGTTTCAACATGAATTTTGGAGGCAACACCATCATTCAAACCATACCATATACCTTTTTAAAATTTGGAATTTTTCCTGATATACAGTATGAGGTGTGGATCCAACTTTCATCTTTTCCCGATGAAACCAGTAGTTACAGACCATTTATTTAAAAGTCCATCTTTGGTTAAATAAACTGTGGTACATCAAGACATTTTACTTCTATAAAAATGAATGAGGAAAAGCTCTATGTAATAAGATGGAAAGGCCTTCAGGATATTGTAAGTAAAACCACCAAGGGGTGAAAGATTGTATAAATATAAAACACACCACCTGATGTGTAAGGAAAGAGAAAAATATTCCTATTTACTTGCATTTGCATAAATACTAGAAAGATAAATAGAAACTAATAAAAGGTTTCCTATGGGAGTCATGGGGAAAAGGGAATAGAAGTGAGACATATCCTTATAAATTTTTTAATGATAGTTTTGGTTTTCGAATTTTGAGAGTTTATTACCTACTCAGAAACAATGTTTAAAAAATTCAAGGGGTGTAAATAAGTAAAGGGTTGGCTGGTATATTGAAATAGTTGGTATAGACCAATAATCTAAGACTATATAAATTAATTAAAACTAACCATTCTGTTTGTCAAAAATTCAGTTTCACATTTCAAGTGCTAGTGGATAGGACCACACAAATATAGAACATTTCAATCATTGCATAAAGTTTTATTGAATTGTGCTGAAGTTATTAATTAGTTAATATTTTGCATCCTAGAGATGGAGAAAGGACCTATAAAATGAAAAAGGATTCTGTCTCTCCCAAATTAAGTATAAGCCAGAAGCAAATACACACTTTATATATAGTCAGCAAATCAGTCAAACATTTAAGTGACTAGTAGCCAATTAAATATCAAGACATTATGATGTATTTCATCCCCACCATAAACTAAGAAATATGTTGAAAACAACGGGAAGAGAAAATTAGCCACTTTCTGGATTCTTTTGGATTCAGTATAAACATAGAATGACAAATTTTAGTGACAAGTTTCCAGGACATCAACATAATAACCATTTTCTAAATGGCACTTAAAATGCATTACAAAGTAAAATATTTATTTATTTTGTTAATCCACAAGTTTGAATTACCTTTGCCAAAGTTTCATTCATTTAACATTTACTGACTATCTACTACATGTCAGACACTTGGTCAGGCACTGGGGATACCATGGAGAACAAAACAGTCTTGCAAAGCTTACAGTCCAATGAGAGAAACACACATTAATAAAGAATCACAGAAATACATGATATACTGTGTGTTATAAAGGAAAAATACAGTATACTTACAGAAGTAGAGGAATCTAATTTAATCGGAAATCAAGGAAGCCTTCCCTGAGGAAGTAATCTATAAACTGGAATCTGAAGGTTTAGATTTGGGGATTTGCAATCAAAGGAAACTATTATGCATAAAGATCTCAAAGCAGAAGGAAACACCTCACAAGAACTGAAAAAGCCCTGTTAAAAATAATGAATACGTGGTCTGCAGCTCCTAAAACATATGCATTGCCAATTCCTTAATTGGGAGAAACACCCAAGACTACATGCACTTCAATGGCACTTTATATGAACTCCAGGCTTTGGTAAATAAGTTAAATAATAAACAATTGGCACTGGGTATAGGAGAATATCCTGAAATATGAAAGCTTATTTTCTCCTTTCTAGGCTCAATGAAGAACACATATGAAAAATTTTTTTTGTTTTTCAGTTCTTTCTCCTGCCACCTAAACTTCAGCTAAATGACCCTAAAATGAAGAGAGACAGAGAATATCCCTTTTCTATGCATTTGATCAACAAGAAATATAACAAAAGATGGAGAAAGATATGATCCTACTAAATCCGGTACTAAAGTTATGCAACTCTCTCTCTGAAGTTACTGGACAGCTGGGAAACCTGTATGCTAAAGAATATGAATGTCCTTAGCTGCAGTTTATAAGTAGCGCTTTATTGCTAACGTAAGAAAATACACCATATATAACAATACTCCCAAATCACTCATTGGATCCTGTATACTCGGAGTTAATTTTCCTACAGTGATAATGAACCTGACAAAATCACACTTCTCTGCCTGGCCTCTAACAATATTAATTCTATCCCAGCTGACATATTTACAAAGCAACTAGCTAAGAACAAAAGAATTTACAAACACAAAAATAAGTATTTCTTAGACAGACATTATGTGGAAAAGCACAGAACAAAATATTATATCCAAGCTGATTAAACTACATAAAAATCTATATAACTATACTAACAATAATCAGAAACACTGCCATGATAGAAATACCTATTAGCATCTTTTTCCCTTGCAAAATATCTAAATCCAGAACAATATTTTTTAAAATTCAAAGAGGAAGTACATTTGCATTTTCACTAGGAGGACAAACAAATACTACATTTGTGTTTAAAACATATTAATCAGAAAAGAAATGTGGAGCTATTTACGGTAGTCTTAAATTAGTAAATGGCATTAATACTACTGTAAACGAAAGCCAAGATTTGCAGTTCAACAGCAGAGATGATTTAGTCATCACATCTCACAACCTAGTCATTTTCAAACGTTTTAAAATAAGAGTCTTCAGTGTAAAGAACTTATAATTGGGGGGTGGGGGGAAGGGGAGGGACAACCAGAAAACGAATCATCACTGCTTTAGCTCAACCCACATGCCTGTTCTTAAGGGTATCCATGGTAGCAGTGATGCAACATGCCTACCTAGCTCATCGTGCCTACACGAGTGGGAGAGAGGGGAGGCGGATGATGAAAAGAATTTCACTTGGAAAAGTGTTTTAGTATTAACGTGATAGAATTACATCAATTATATTGTCAGACTTTAAAAACACATATAAAACCATAAAGATCTCTAGTGATCAGAAAAGGGAGAAAAGATCCAGGGCTGGGGACAACACACTATAGTCTTTAGTTGAAAAAAAATTCGAGAATTTTGCTCTTTCCACTGTAGCTATCAGTTAAATATGTTCAAAGGGTTTATTTCTAATAATGTAACAAATTGTTTTAATTTAGCTTTTTCAAAAGTAACTACAAATAATATTTTAGGGTTCCTAATTTCCAACCTACATCTCTATTTTTGCTTTAACAGTTACATAATAAAATCTTATAAATACTTTAGGATAATTACATTCATTTAAAAAAAAAAGTAACTCTCTTTTGCTAAAAAAGAGTCATGCAAAAAATTTCTCAATCTATCAAGGAAGACAGAGCAAAGAAAAGGAATAGATCATTTCAAATAACCTTGCTCTAATATCAGAAAGAAAAACTAAAATGAAACGATAAAAGGTAAATCACAAGGGAGAACCAATCACAGACAACCACAAAAACTCACAGAGAAAAAAATAAAATAAAATAAAAACCTGTTTTTCAGGCTTATCTTATGTGCCTTTTAAACATTCTTTAAGAATATTTCAATTAAAAAAAAGACAGTCTACCTAGAGGTACAAAGAAGACATCCCTTTATAAACAGGAGATGGTACCAGATAATGGCCATGTCTGTATCCATCACAAACTAGTGTTTAAACTATAACTCTGTGAGCAGCAAGAAAACAAAACTAATTTCCATCAATTTTCCCGCTTTGCCTCTTGTGGGAAATAACTCACTATACAGGCATCGTAATAGCCTACTTAAAGAATTTACAAATTTACTCACTCTTTTATCATTGAACATAATTTGAAAATCTAAACAATCTTATCTAACAATTACTATGTGACATCATAAGTATACAGAAATAAAAACCAAAAAGGTAAACTATTCCATATTGTAAAAACCAATGTATAAATTTAAAATGTAAGCACCCTGAATCAATAACACAATCACACAATGTCTACAAACTGGTGCTCTGAAATAAAAAAAGCCAAACTTAGAGATTAAGCATGCTGCACTTTGAGAACAATGAACATAACAGACTTCAAAACAAGTACTTTAAGGAATACCTGTACAAGTTTAATCATTTTAAATCCAAATCAACCTCTTTCCAAGGCAACACAATCAGAACTTGACTATTTTCCTCTTCAAAATGAGTTCTACTTTCAACTAGCATGACACACCGGGACACAAAATAAAGTGAAGGAGAAGAACTTTAAGAATATATTTAAAAGACTGAAATATAATCACAGACTTATAGACCTTTGCTGTTGGGAGAAGAGCTTCCTATAAATCTCAGGAAAAAAATATTTGTTCGACACACTATTTTTAGCTATATTTAAAATACTGCCTTCCCTAAAGAATATAAACTAAGCATCACATAAATTCAAATATCTATTTCAAATATACAATAATGATTTCACCTTATTTTTAAAATATAATACGAACAAAAGGTCTCTCACATCTGTCACTAACAATGAAATGCAGAAAAGCATATTATAATCTTACCTTTGTGGTTACAATGCACAGGCAATCCATTACTCTACTATTACAATAATATTTTATACATAAAGCAAAACTGTTTCAAGTTGCCTATCTGAACAAAAAATTTTAAATTAAAATTAAAAATAAAGTTGTGAGATAAAACCATAGATAAAAACTTATAACTGTGACAAGATCTCTCCAGGATCCACTCTTAGAAGTAGCAATTTTTCTACTATCTGAAATACAAGAAACCAGAATGTGTCACGTGCCCTACAATCTTCTTTATGTAATCTGTATCTGAAGAACTTGAAATTATCCCACAAAACACTGTGGAGGATGCCAGGGTTTATTCCACAAGAGTCCACTGCTGCTTCAGATGCTATTTCATCAATCTCTCTTTTCAAGAAATGAGGCTGACAGGGAGTCATCTGATGAAATGTCCAGAAAGAGGTTTCCCCGATATAAATTTTAAATCTGCTTCTCCTCTTGTTTGCTACAATTTGTATATTCAAAAAACTACCAAAAAAAAAAAAAAAAAAAGCAAGGAAACACTTCTTTCACTAAACCAGTTCAGCAACTGCAGCCTGCAAAGTAATGACTTTCTCAGGCAGTAATGAATGGAATATTCCATGTGGTATTTTTGAGAAGGGGAGCAGGAAGAACAAAATGTAATAATTTGAAATATTATCTCTAAAACTTACCTTTTCTCTCTACTAACGTAAATAAATAAATAAATAACATTATACCAGTGAAGCCAGATTTTAACTTCACTGTCTTACAAAATCCATTTCAGCTAATCCCTTTCTCCACCCCCCTTCAAAACCCACCATGAAAAGAGAGTTATAACTATGTAACATTTCAAACTCCCCAAGAAATCTTCATTTTTAACCCAGAAGTCGCTTAACTTTGTGGATTTGTGACCTGTCCTCAAGATCACTGAGAATAAAGCTAGAAAGGATAACAAACAAGGGACAAAGCATAAGGATGCAACTACTGGCTTTTAGTTTCATAAGCTTCCAGCCATACTCCCCGATAAAAAAATACAGTAAAGAGTATTATCTACAATTTTTGTCCACAATATTTCCTCATAGTCTACAGATATTATGAATGACCTCAAATTCAAACAACTGAACTATTCCCGCTTGGTAATACCCTAGTCCTACTCCTAAAATTTCAAATACACATGGGCTGCATCAGCAATTTTCACACTAAACCAAGTTTCACTATAAGGATTATGAAAGAGGTAATACATATATATGGTTTAGATAGTACCTATCAAATAGAAAGCATCCTCATTGTTGTCATTACTATTATTAATGCGTATCAAGTGAAAGCCTCTTGTTTAAAGCCTAACAGGATATACTTGAGACAAGTCCAGTGGGACTTAACCTCGAACACAGCCTAATGAGACTGTTGTATGAGAATTAAATGAAATAATTCATGCACAGCACTTAGAATAATGCTAACCTTTTTAAGTGCTCAATAAATGCCAGCTTATGAAAATATATTTCGTTTCTGTCCCTGGTTCCTGTCACAGAACATCTAAAACTCTTGAAAATTCCTAAGTGATAGGAATGTCTTTTGTTATTTATAACAAAGCCTTCCTCCTCATACTAGAGTTTATGCTAATGAGGTGACTTTCAGTGGGACCCCTAGAAAGCCTCAGGATGGGTCTGGTCACCAAAAAGACCAGGGGATTATTAGAGGGCTGGAACTTTCAGCTCCACCCCAACCTCCAGGAAAGGCACAACTGAAGATAAAACTACAAAACTCAAACAAAAAGATGTGAGGAGCTTCTGTGTTGGCAAATGAATACACCTGCCAGGAGAGCAGAACATCCCAACTTCACCAGAACAGAAGCTCCTCCACTACACTCAGGACCTTTCCAGATCTCACCCTATGTACCTCTTTATCTGGCTGTTCATCTGTATCCTTTATAATATCCTTTATAAACAAACAAAAAACAGCAAATGTGTTTCCTTGAGTTCTGTAAGCCTTCCTAGCAAATTAATCAAACCCAAGGAAGGGACTGTGGGAACCTGATTTATAGCTAGTCAGTCAGAAGTATAGGTGACAATCTACTAACAACTGGCTTCTGAAGTGGGGACAGTCTTGTGGGACTGAGTCCTCAACCTGTGGGATCTGATACTGTCTCCAAGTAGAGATACTGTCAGAATTGAATTGAATTATAGGTAACCCAGGTGGTGTCCACTGGAGAATTGTTGGTCACAGAAATGTTCTGTGCTGTATTCAGTGAGAGCAGAGGGAAAAAATGTTTTTTCTCCTCTTAGACCTATGCAGTTATAAGGTTTGGGGGGTGGGCAGAAGTAGATTTTATCATGGGCCAACACATCCCTTTCCCCACACAGGACACAGCCTAGAAATTACATGCTTGGTTGAAGACTAAGAGTACTCCCTTCTCCCTACCCCACCCCCCAACTATTATTTGTTCCCAATATGAAAGAGTAATAAGCCCACTCAAGGCTCATGACTTCTTAAATAATTAAAGCTTATTTTTAAGCAGAATACTGAAAACAAGGTAGGTAATCTTTTTATTGACTGGGCACTGAATTTTGTGAAGGAAAACAGGGGTATGTGAACCCCCTTAACTGGTTTCTCTCTTAGTGTTCTGAAATTTCTCTTGTTAAATTATTATATCTAGAATAGTGTAGCCCAGAGAAGGAACAAATCCCTAAGTCTGGAAGACTTCATAAGAGTAGAGGCTGAAAATCACTATACCAAGGCAGAAATACCATTGAGCCAATTAACAGGCTGTGTAACTTTAAGTTATCATTTTCTTTCTGGGGGTATCAATTTTCCCTTTCATAAAATAGAAAACTCAATGGCCTGGCCTCTAAGAGCTCTTCCACTTCCTATATTCCTCTACTTAGAGATACATCCTTAAATTTCAATTTCTAAATTTACTGGATTCTAAGCTCTCACACGGCAAGACTCAAGAATGTCTCATAGTCTTACTACTTTATCCCTAGCACCTGGTGGCTGGCATGGTGACAAGAATGCAACAGGGACTCGACAAATATATTTTGAATTAATGAATAGTCTTTCTAATATCTAAACTATAGGTGATTACAAAATTGAAAACAGTATGAATTAACCCTGAAAACTGACACCCCTTTCCCAGTAAAAACTATTTAATATAGCTTTGTCATCTCAAATGTAAATCTGTAATATAGATGAAATAATCAAATATCTACTTTAAATTTACTGAGTAAGTTAACATATAGTTATTTAACAACATATATTATTAAAATAATATATCTAGAATATTATATTATTCCACTCACATTTCCAAAAACAATTTTAGCCACTCTTCACATTCCTCTTAGATGCTACAGTCATCATCATAGCTACAACCATTTTTGAATCATCTAATCTGTATGACCTCAAACATAAATTTCACAGAATGTAAGTTGTTTGAGATGCTGCACTTTTTGAATTAAAACATCACCTGATCATTTATCCCAAGTCACTACTACTACCCATTCATTTACATAAGAGGAAGCCCATTTTTCCCACTTGTACTATAGATATAATTTATAATCTCTATAATATAACCACTTACTATATTACTTTTTAATCTTTTTAAAAAGCTTGCATATAATATCCGATACTTATGGTTTTTAAGGTCATAATCAGGATTGTTATTTAATCTGTGTTAAATTCTTTGCTAACTGTATCTTCTATAAACATCAAAGCTGGCACTGACTAAGGACATTTCAAGTCAATGTGTTCCCCTTAGATAGTCATTTGCTGTTCAAAATAATTTAGAAATCACCCTGTAAATCTAATTTGGATAGAGAATCAAGATGGTGGAGTAGACGGTCCCCAATGTCACTCTCTCCCACAACAGATCAATTTACAGCTATTAAAAAAGCAACGACTGCCAAGCTCAGGCCACAAGAGGTCAGGGGAAGAGGAGGAGAGACCTACAGAGTTCATTAAGGTGGGAGAAGCTGCGATGAGAGAAAGAAGGGACCATTGTGAGCTCCGGTCATTTCAAGGCTGGCCCTGGTGAGCACATGGAGCAAGAGCCGATAAAAGCCACTGCTGTGCCCTTTGTGTGAAGCAGCTTGGAGACCGGAGGGGGGAGAGGGTCTTGGCAAGACCAATGACAGGGTTCCTATGGACCCATATAGGAGCAAGGGGCGACAAGCAACTGAAAAAAGGAGCCATTCAAAGGCCAGTGAGTCATCGCAAGGGACCAGTGCACAGCCCACCCCATGGGAAGTATTTGGAGTGCCGGGGGGGATGGGTGGCAGACCCACCTTGGGAACACTGGTGCACATCATGGACAGCTGATCTGCCCTCCAATCAGCACAGGCCCACTCTATGGAGACTGGTCAGGAATACAGAACTGCAGGGGGTGCAGTCCCCTGAAAAGGCTCAGGCCCAGATCAGAGTTCCCACACAATCCAGGTCCCTATCTGACCTCACAAGACCCAGAAGTACTTAAAAGGTCAACAATTAAAACCTGAGCTGCACAAAATTCTCCAGGGAATCAGCAGCAAAGCAGCAATTTAGTTCAGAGGGCTCAAGTACTGGTCCCCACATGAAGTCCTCCCATTTTAGAAGTAAGCAAAAGACAACAAATTAGTTCCAGTGCAGAGTTTAAGTGGTGGGAATAGCAAATAATCCAATGCAGAACTGAAAGAAAAAACAAAAAACCTAAAGATCAGAGACAAAGTTCTGATATTAACCAGTAAAGGTCTAACACCACCAAAGAACACCTATAAAACCTAAAAAAACTGGAAGCCCAGCAGGCTCCCAAGCCAGGGTGGGGGAGGGCCGAGGGCCTCAGCCATGTGCCACCGACATCCACATCCAGCCCAGTGATAACCAAGCTGCAGCTAGAAGCCCCTGTGGCTCCCGAGTCAGGGTGTGGGGGGCCAAGGACCTCAGTCATTAGCCCCACAATGTTCATATCCAGGCCAGTGACCACTGACCTGCTGCCCAAAGCCCCAACAGCCCACGAGCCAGGGTCGGGGGGCAGGGTCGCCAAGCTCCTGAGCTGAAGGGGGAGCCATAACCCCACCCCTCACTCCACAACCAGGCCAACAAGGGAGCTGGCTGTGGGCCAGCTCCATCCCCCTACCTCCACCACCATTTCCCTACCCCCCTCCTACCTGTCCCTCCACTGTTCTACAACATCTTTGAATGTAAAAAAATAATAATAACAAATTTCAAAAATAAAAAAAATAATAAATTTAAAAGATAATAAAAAAATTAAAAAGTTATACAAGTGGAGAAATTTTAACAATGATGGGATGTTATGATACCATTGTTAATTTTTTTCAGTTGTGATAATAGTATTTAATTCAGACTTTAAAACTTTCACTTAAAAAAGAACTATTTTAATGGTATTGTGGTTACATATGTAAATAGAGATTTTACAGGTTAAATGATTTTTGGAAAAATACATCAATAAATAAATAAGTCTTAAAAAAAAGAAATCACCCTACTGTAATATGAGCAACTTTTTTTTCCTGTTTCAGAAGGCCTCAAATATAAGCCTTTTGGGATATCAACACATCAGCTAATATTTAGGCACAGAAGATAATTAACAGTATTTTGGAATACAAATGGCTTTCAATGGTAACTGCTTCCAACCATGAGGGAATAATAAGGGACAAATTAATTCTCCTGCCTTTAACAACTAAAAAACTGGACAAATATGAAACAATGATTTTCAGATACTGGACAAAGGTAGTGCAAAACAGTGATCCCTGTGAGAAGAAAAACAAATGAAGTAAGTCCCATGACTGCCCAGAAAAAGTTTCCAGGCTGCTGCAGAGGGAGGGGGAAACTAAACAAAAACCAGCAGTGTAAGTTGAGACAGAGTTGAGAAGTCAGGAAGGCCAAGGTGTCTAAAATATTTATAATACATACATCTGACAAAGGAATCATATCCAGCCAGAGACCTCCTGCAAATCAATAAGATAAAAGACAAATAACTCAACAAAAAAAAGATAAGAAACTTGAACAGACACTTCATGAAAGAAACAAAATGAAGAACAAACATTTGTTCATTCATTCAAATAAAAAGCTTTTTAATTGTTAATCTTGTTAATGATAGAGAATGTTAATGTTAATAAAATAATATGAAGTACCTCTACGCACTTACTGGAATGGCTAAAATTATTAGTAAAAAGACTGACAATAACAAGTGTTGGCAAAGATGTAAAGCAAATGAAGTCTGCACATATTGGTAGTAATTATGAAAATAGGCAAACCATTTTGCAAAACTGTAGGCATTATGTACTAAAACTAAACATTATGTACCAAAATTAAATTCATGCTTGGGTATATATGCAACAGTAATACATATACAGGTGCACCAAAAAACATACACATTTCTGCCATAACTTACTTTGAAAATGCACATTTGTTCCACCATGATTGATATACTAGGGAACAATCAGAACACAACACAAATTTCATGTTTGCTTATGCACAATCTTGTCTGTGAGAAACACTAGGTAAAGGCAAAAAATTGCACCCAGATGAAATAAACCACACAAGAATATACAAAATGTACACACCTCATCCACAACTGATGTTACAACTTTTCATCCAATAAGTTCCCCTGCTAGCACTTCACAATAACTCACAAGCTGTAACTCTCTGACACACACTCCCATATGCAAACTTGTGTTTTTTCCCAAGGTACAATGCCATCTTTATTGTAGTATTAATGTATTTCTTCACCATCTAACATGTATAAAACTGTGCTGTCACTTGTATTAGGTTTTCATCTTTTTAAATATGTCACTCACAAAGTTTTGAGTGTTGGACCCCTAACCCCATATTTCCTATAAGCCTTGTGGTTTCTGTTGGGCCATTTTCCATAGTGTGATGATTTTTAGCAACACATATCTACTAGCAGATCTGACTGTAAAAAAATGTTCAAAGCAGCACTAACCCAAGTGGAAACAACACAAATGCCCATCAATAGTAGAATAGATAAATATACTGTGGTATATCATACAGTGGAATATTATACAGCAGTAACAATAAAAAACTTCAACTACATAAATGAAATGCACAAATATAGAAAAAAGTAGATACAAAAGAGTATATACTGTATGATTCTGTTTACGTACAGTTTTAAAAGATGCAAAACTAATCTATGGTGTTAGAAATAAGAATGGTCTTTAAGGAGGAGGGAGTAGATAGTGTATTAGTCCGTTAGTGTTGCTATAACAGAAATACCTGAGACTGGGTAATTTATAAAGAACAGATGTTTATTTTGCTTATGATTCTGGGACAGCTTTGTCTGGTGCAGACCTCAGGCTGCTTCTACTCATGGCAGAAAGCGGCAGGCAGCCAGTGGGTACAAGTAGATCACACGGCGAGAGGAAGCAAGAGAGAGAGAGAGGGGAGGTTCCAGGGTCTTTTATACAACCAGCTCTTGTGGGAACTAATAGAGCAAGATCTCACTCAGGCTCCTCTCCCTCAGGGAGAGCATTAATCCATTCATTGGAGATCCGCCCCCATGACTCAACTCCCAACACCGCCACATTGGGGATCAGATTTCTACATGAGTTTTAGTGGGACAACACATTCAATGTCTATCAGACAGTAAACAGGAAGTGTACAAGGGAGACTTCTGGGATACTGGTGTGTTTCCTTTTTTTTAACTAAGATACTATAGAATACCATAAAATTAACCAAATTTTAAAGTAAACAATTCAATGCTTTTTGGTACATTCATAAAGTTGTGTAACCATCATCACTACCCAATTCCAAACACCCATTAGAAGTCATTCTATGTCTTTTTTCTTGATGTGGTATATTCAAATCAAGCTATCCACTTATAATTTGTGCACCTTTATATATGATGATACAGTACTTCAATAAATTTTTAAGTCAATGTTCAGAGAACTTTGGATTTATCCTGGTAGACTGAATATATGCTTTAACTCTCCTACCTCCTAAAACTCTACTTAAAGTAGACGGGTTATTTTAAAGCATTAAACCACAAGGTCAAAGAGAAAGGAAAAGGAGATATCTCCCTACACCACTCAGTCAGATGTTTCCCCTCCCCCTAAGGAACTCCGAAGGGCTGAAAAAAGGGGGCCTTTAAACAACAGACATGACTAAAAATAAAAGTATTACTGAAAGCAGACTAAGTGTATACTCTTCCAGACAAACCTAACCTCATATTTTTTTTTTTCTTTTTACACAGACTCATACGATATCGCCTCATATGTAACCGACTTTCATTCATTTAATAATACATAGTGGATATACAGAATATATTTTCATGCCTGCTATTTTATCTTGCATTAAATGGCTATACCATAATGTGTTATCCAACTTCTTACTGGCAATCATTTAGATTGTTTGTTTCCCTGTTGGTTTTTATTAATATTATATATAATGCTACAATAGACATCCCTGTACACATATCTTTAATAATCTGTGAGCAAATCTGTAGCATATTCTGGATCAAAGTATATGAATACATACTGTCAAGCTGTCTTTCAAAATGACTGCACCACTTCCCTACCACATTTTCCACATATTTAATTAATCTTTGACAATGAAATTAGTTAAAAATAGTCTCAATTATCAAGTTAATTTGCAGTTTTTTAAAGTGAGGCTGAGTATCTCTTCACAGGATTACTGGCCCATGTGTTATTTATTTTTCTTCAAACTGCTCATTCAAATCCTTTGGTCACTTTCCTATTGAATGTTGGCTTTTTTCTTAGTGATCTGTAAGAGGATTTTTGGGTTGACAGGGTTGGAAATTAAAGAAAGTAGCCCTTTTTCACATATGTGACAAATTTTCTTCCTAGTGTATAATATCTCTTGTTTATTGAAACTTTCAAGATACAAAAGTTCTACAATCAAAATTCAAACAAAAGTCAAAGCTCACAAAGGAATTCTACAAAACCAGCATCTTAATCTTTTAATTTTTGTGGTGTTTTGGGGATTTTTTTGTTTTTTGTCTGCTTACAAAAGCTGTCCCTGTTCAAAAGTCACAAAAAATCTATTTTTATGGTTTTTTTTGAATTTTTGCTCCAATGGAAATGTATTGTGATGTCAGTAATAGGACAGTACATCTTTCTCTCTTGGACTGTCCACTTAAATCAGGCAATTTCTACTCTTTCATCTTGCTTTCTTTCAGAATCATAATACTCTTCCTTATAATCTCTAAAAGTAATTCACTTATTTTAGAATAGAACTGTTTTCATAAAAATAACACATGCTCATTATTTTTTAAAAGTAATTGAGAAAACTACAGAAAAAGAAAAATATTTCCCATCACCATGAAGCAATCATTAATATTAAACAAACATTATTCTAAACATCTTCATAAGCATATGTTCAAAGTAATGACACTTCCCCCAAAATTATAAGAAAATAAGGTACTAAACATATCACTTTAAAAATAAATGGTATTAATTTTAATTTTACTACATCAGAAGAAATAAAAGAAAGTTACAAGGTCATAAAATAACTGACAAACAAGGATCTGGCAAGAGTTAGATCAGTTATCAATTTAAAAACAAAGAAAACTGAACAGATGCTTTAAAAGACAAATATTTGCATTTTAAGAGAAGAGAGGCAAGCCCTTGTACAAACTGATCAATCCCAAATACTTTTTGCAAAAATAACCCTCTTCATGATAGTCCTGCAAACGCAAACATGAAATGAAAGAGGCAAGATCATGTTTCATGCAATTTTATTGGAAAAATATTATTTTACTTATTTATCCAAGAATTAGTGCACAAGTATAATAACCCAAATTTTGTATAAGACTAAACAGTTTTATGATTTTCAGATTATTTTTCAAGTTAATAGTTCAATAAAATTATTTTTGGATTTGTTTAAATTTGGGCCAGTGGATTCCCCAGTCTAAGTCTCCTCCAGTAGCAAACATTATGCCTCTAAGATGATAAAGTAACAACTGAAACAAAAGATCAAGTCAATGATCACCTGGCCAAGTTTTCCATCCAAATGAAGCAAGAGTGGATGGGTAATAGGGGAATATACTTACTTTTTCTTATAGCGCCCTCAAAAAAAAGGAAATTAAATCTCCAAATATTCCAGGTAGGGTTTTGGTGGGTTTTTTTTTTTTTTTGGAAGTCACTGTAATTGTCATTCATCAGTGTGTTTCAAAACTATTTACATTTTCAGACTAACATTTGTCAGGGTATTCTGTCATCTCTGCAAAACAGTACTTCCTGTTAATTGACCTTAGCTCACTCAAGTTTGATGCACATAGATTTCTGCCTCTTTTTAAAAATCTAGGACTTGATGGACACATCCCAATGTTCCTCTTAAGAGTCCATCCATGAATGAGCACAAATTTCAGACATGATGAGAGCATTTTCCATATGCGAAGCCCTAAGCAACATTTGTGATCATCTTCCCTTCTCATCCATTTTCAAACTAATGAGATCTGACATTTACAGTCTGAAAGTTCTTAAACTCCTATTCACTTGAGGTACCTTTATCATGTCCATAAAATATCTTTCAGGAGGTACAAAAACCAGGCTGCAAAGATCATTCTAGGTATGAGTGCCTCATAATTTTATAGAAGTTAAAATGCTTCCAATACCATTTTTTGATGGAACTCAATGCACTGCTGATATTTCAGATTAGAATTTATTTGGAAATAAATGTCCAGCTTGCAAAGCTGTCCACTTATTCAACCTTCATGAATATTTACTTTTACTTGTTGCATCCAGCCAGCCATTCTCTAAATAATCTCCTATAAAAATAGGCAAATCAACCATAAGAACTCTATGCTTTATAATCATAACTATCATAAATCAGACAATAGAAAAAAATAGTAAGAAATTACATAAAAAATCAATTATCTTAAAATTTAACATGTTTTTTATATAAGCAAGTTTTCTAATCTTTTGCAAGGACCTTAATCCCATTATTGAGGGAGAAGCCCTCATGACCTAATCACCTCTTAAAAGGCACCATCTCTTAATACTAACACATTGGCAACACCTGAATTTTGGAGGGGACACATTCAAACCATAGCAATTAACTGATGACAGACATTTAAAAAATTCATTTGAAACAGACCACAGATATGAACTATCATAAAAGCAGATGATATATCAACTAAAGAAGGGGATGGAGATGGAAATGGAAATTATCCAAGAGAAAACGAAGAAAAAATAAAGAGTAAACAAAATAAGAAAATGCTATAGGTTGGATACCCTCCCAACCTCACTGAAGTTTAATTCCCCACGATAACTGTTGAGAGGGTGAGAAATCCTATTACTGTATGAAAAGTGGGGCTTTGAAGAGGTTGTAGGACCATGCTGCAGTGAATGGATTAAAAATGGTGGTCATGGGCATGGTTTTGAGGGCTTTAAAAGGACAGTGCAGGAGGAACGGCTCTCTCTGCTCTGCCATTTTTGCAATGTGAGACCCCTGGGTCACTGTTGTCACTAACAGGCGTGTTTCCAGGACTTTAGACTTCCCAGACTCCAAAACTGTGAGCAAATAAGTTTAGTTTTCCTATAAATCACCCAGTTACAGGTATTTTGTGTTAATCCACAGAAATGGACTAATACAGAATACATACACAATACAACACTAAAATCTCTAATCAAAGAGAAACAGGTAAGGTCATACCAGGATTAGTAAAGAGAACTGTGAATTGGGTGTTAAGATGTCTGAAATCCAAAGGCAGACTTGCCCAAACTAGCTGAATAAGCTGGGTCATGTCATTTTCTTCTGGATCTGTTTCCTCATCTTTAAAATGAAGGAGAGGGATCATATATGCTCTGATTCTTCCTGATCTAAAATTCTATAATTCTATGTTACTCAATATAAAAGAGAAAATTATGAAACTGTCTACTTCGTTACCAAAATGCTATCTAGTTGCTGCCCATCATCACTTTTCCCTGATTTACTACTCACCAAACAGAAGCTTGATTTGATTCTCTGGGCACAGTCTAGTACTAACTAGAAGGCACTAGAATCAAATTCAGACAGACACCCACTTTCAAGTGACTAATGTTTCTCAGGCAGAATCCTCATTACAAAATGCTTCATATCTCCACTATGCCATATCCAACTCTACTGGCAACAATATGGCACAACAAAAAAGAACATTACTAAGATAGTTATGAAAACTCAATAAAATAGTTTTAACTACAGAAAAATGTAGAAACCAATGCTGACTCAACCAAAAAAATAAAATACCTAGGAATAAATTTAATCAAGGAGGTGAAAGATCTCTATAATGAAAACTATAAAACACTGATTAAAGAAATTAAAGACACAGAAAAATGGAAAGACATCCCATGCTCACGGATTGGAAAAATCAGTCTTGTCAAAATGACCATACTATCCAAGGTGATCTACAGATTCAATGCAATCCCCATCAAAATACCAATAACATACTTCACAGAAATAGAAAAATAATTCAAAAATTTATATGGAACAAGAGACCCCAAACAGCCAAAGCAATCCTGAGCAAAAAGAACAAAGTAGAGGGTATCACACTCCCTGACTTCAAAACACACTACAAAACAACAGTAATCAAAACATCATGGTACTGGCACAAAAACACACACAGACCAATAAAACTGAATAGAGAATTCAGAAATAAATCCACACACCTATAACCAACTGATTTTGATGAAGGAGCCACGAATATACACCGGGGAAAGGACAGTCTCTTCAGTAAATGGTTCTGGGAAAATTGGAGATCCACATGCAGAAGAACAAAAGTAGACCCCTCTCACCATATATCAAAATCAACTCAAAATGGATTAAAGATTTAAAGGTAAGGCCTAAAACTATAAAATGTCTAGAAGAAAACATGGGAAACACTTTAGGACATAGATCTGGTCAAAGCCTTTATGAGTAATACTTCAGAAGCAATCAACAGAGTGAAAAGACAACCTGCAGGATGGGAGAAAATATTTGCAAACTATGCATTCGACAGGGGATTAATTAACATCCAGAATATACAAAGAACTCAAAGGACTCAATAGTAAAAAAAACAAATAATCTGATTAAAAATTGGCAAAGGAACTGAGCAGACATTTTTCTAAAGACACACAAATGGCCAACAGGCATATGAAAAAATGCTCAACATTGCTAATCATCAGAGAAATGCAAATCAAAACCACAATAAAATATCATTTCACTCCAGTCAGAATGGCTATTACCAAAAAGTCAGAAAATAACAAATGCTGGTGGGAATGTGAAGAAAGGGGAACTCTTATACATTGTTGATGAGAATGTAAGTTAGTACGGCCAGTATGGAAAACAGGATGGAAACTTCTCTTACTACAGAGAGAACTACCATACAATCCAGCAATCCGCTACTGGGTATATATCCAAAGGAATGGAAATCAACAAGAAAAAGGGTCACCTACACTCCCATGTTTATCACAGCTCTATTCACATAGTCAAGAGTTGGAACCAACCTAAATGTCCTTCGGTGGATGACTGGATAAAGATGTCATATGTACACACAATGGAATACTACTCAGCCATAAAAAAAAAATGAAATTCTGTCATTTACAGCAACATGGATGAGCTTGGAGAAAATTATGTTAAGTGAAATAAGCCAGGCACAGAGAGAGAAATACCACATGATCTCACTCATATGTGGAAACTAAAAATGTTGATCTAATAGAAGTAGAGAGTATAATAGTGGTTACTAGAGACTGCTGAGGAGAAGGGTAAGGAGGGAGATGGGAAGAGGGTGGTCAGCAGATACAAAATATTAGAGATAGGAAGAATGGGATCTAGTGTTCTACAGTAATACAAGGAGACTACAGTTAACAACAAAGTACTATGTGTCTTTGAATAGCTAGTCAAGATGAGGCTGAGTATTCCTACACAAAAAAGTGACAAATATTTGAGGTGATGGATATACTAAGCATCCTGATATGATGATTGCACACAGTATGAATGTACCCAAATATCATACTGTATTCCATAAATATATACAATTATCTTGGGTCAATTAAGAAAAATAAAAAGAGGGAAAAAGAGAGAGAAGTAGAGAGTATAGTGGCTGCCAGTAGCAGGGCAAGGGAGGGCCGTGGGTGACGAGAAAAGGTTGGTAGACCAGTACAAAGTTATAAAGTTACAGCTAGATGGGAAGAACAAGTTCTGTTGCCCTAGGGTGATAATAGCTAATGATATGGTATTATATATGTCAAGATAGCCATAAAAGAGGATCTTGAATGTTATAACCATAAAGAAATGATAAATGTTTAGGTGAGAGATATGCTAACTATTCTGATTAGGTAATTATACAATATATGCAAAGCATTGAAACAACAAATATCCCATAAACAATTACAATGAAAAAAATTTTATTTTTAATTTAAAAAAGAAAGAGAGAAACCAATGTTGACCTTAAGGTTTATCGATCAGTCTCTTAGTGAATTTTAATGCAATCCTTCAAGCCAATAAACAAAGAATGCTTGAGATAAATGAATAACTACGTGGCTCAGAACCACAAAACTATATTCTATTTCTCGGAAAGAATACCAGAATAAAACTATCTTTTCAAAGTACAATTTTCACTTTAATTATCACATAGATGGAGCCTCATTGAAGTCTCTCATGCAAAGTATTTTTTAATAGTGTAAAACAAGCATTTCAGACCTCATACCATTCACAACAATTTAAGATGGAAGCAACAGATTCTGAGCTTTTCTTTTCAAAACTATTTTTAGCCCCATTTTCTTTATTTCATTATAAATTGTAAATTCCATAAAACATCATTTTAATGAAATGAAAAAACTTAGTAGCCCAAATAAATTGATCACTAAAAAACAGCTTTGGAAAAAATTTTTAATCTTACCTCTACAATAGGGCTAAGGCTGCTTGGCAGTGTTTCTGAAGTCACAGTAGTGCTTGGAAGGCTGGAAATTTCCCAAGTATTCACAGGCCGAATTGGTTCAGACTGCTTTGAACGATCTATACATTTTGGATTATCCAGTAAGGTCACTTCATAAAATTCTTGAATATCTAGAGGTGAGGGGGAAAAAAAAGAAAAATTCAATAATATTTACATTTTCTAATTAAACTATGCAATGCTAAAGCAATATAATTCAAAATCAAAATTTTTACTCAGGATTAGAAAATAAGTCCAATATTATAATGTACTTAAACATGAATATTTTCTCATTTCACTATGTCACAATCATATCAGAACCTGCAGAGCACAATGTAAATGTCATAGACTTTTATATGTCAAAGTCAGTGCTGGGTTAAAATCCCAATTCCATCACCAGTTAGCTAGATGTATAAGCAAGTTACTTAAACTCTGGTAACTTGCCTCTTATCATTGTAAATTACAGCAAGGATTGAGTATAACATATATAAGGTGTCTAGCACAATAGCATATAATAGGCTCCTAATAGATGGCAGCTAATATCATCATTGTGAATTCTACAGATATAAGTCATTACTGATATTTTATATCTTTACCACCAATATCAAAGCTGATAATGTACACCCCTTGAGTGATTTTAACTGCCCTTGTAACCAAAGTAAAAAAAAATTAAAATCAAAGACCTAGAAAAGCTTTTAGATATCCTCTAGTCTGAATATTTTAAAATAGGAAGTTATATATTTTAAATTATTTTAAAAACAATCATTTAAAGGCATGACAAAACCCTATAAGAAATTATAAATTTACTTATAATAGCACAAGACATTTTTTTTTTTAAATTTTATTTTGTCGATATACATTGTAGCTGATTAATGCTCCCCATCACCAAAACCTCCCTCCCTTCTCCCTCCCCCCCTCCCCCCCAACAATGTCCTTTCTGTTTGTTTGTTGTATCAACTTCAAATAATTGTGGTTGTTATATCTTCTTCCCCCTCCCGTTTGTGTGTGTGTGTGTGTGTATGTGTGTGTGTGAATTTATATATTAATTTTTAGCTCCCTCCAATAAGTGAGAACATGTGGTATTTCTCTTTCTGTGCCTGACTTGTTTCACTTAATATAATTCTCTCAAGGTCCATCCATGTTGTTGCAAATGGCAGTATTTCATTCGTTTTTATAGCTGAGTAGTATTCCATTGTGTAGATGTACCACATTTTCCGTATCCACTCATCTGATGATGGGCATTTGGGCTGGTTCCAACTCTTGGCTATTGTAAAGAGTGCTGCGATGAACATTGGGGAACAGGTATACCTTCGACTTGATGATTTCCATTCCTCTGGGTATATTCCCAACAGTGGGATGGCTGGGTTGTATGGTAGATCTATTTGCAATTGTTTAAGGAACCTCCATACCATTTTCCATAGAGGCTGCACCATTTTGCAGTCCCACCAACAATGTATGAGAGTTCCTTTTTCTCCGCAGCCTCGCCAGCATTTATCGTTCATAGTCTTTTGGATTTTAGCCATCCTAACTGGGGTTAGATGGTATCTCAATGTGGTTTTGATTTGCATTTCCCGGATGCTGAGTGATGTTGAGCATCTTTTCATATGTCTGTTGGCCATTTGGATATCTTCCTTAGAGAAATGCCTACTTAGCTCTTTTGCCCATTTTTTAATTGGGTTGCTTGTTTTCTTCTTGTAAAGTTGTTTGAGTTCCTTATATATTCTGGATATTAATCCTTTGTCAGATGTATATTTTGCAAATATTTTCTCCCACTCTGTTGGTTGTCTTTTAACTCTTTTAATTGTTTCTTTTGCTGTGCAGAAGCTTTTTAGTTTGATATAATCCCATTTGTTTATTTTTCCTTTGGTTGCCCGTGCTTTTGGGGTCGTATTCATGAAGTCTGTGCCCAGTCCTATTTCCTGAAGTGTTTCCCCTATGTTTTCTTTAAGAAGTTTTATTGTCTCAGGGTGTATATTTAAATCCTTAATCCATTTTGAGTTGATTTTAGTATACGGTGAGAGGTATGGATCTAGTTTCATTCTCCTGCATATCGATATCCAGTTATCCCAGCACCACTTGCTGAAGAGGCAATCCCTTCCCCAGTGAATAGGCTTGGTGCCTTTGTCAAAGATCAGATGGCAGTAAGTGTGTGGGTTGATTTCTGGATTCTCTATTCTATTCCATTGGTCAGTGTGTCTGTTTTTATGCCAGTACCATACTGTTTTGGTTATTTTTGTAGTATAGCTTAAAGTCAGGTAGTGTTATGCCTCCAGCTTTATTTTTTTTGCTGAGCATTGCTTTGGCTATTCGTGGTCTTTTATTGTTCCATAAAAATGTCTGAATAGTTTTTTCCATTTCTGAGAAAAATGTCTTTGGAATTTTGATGGGGATTGCATTGAATTTGTATATCACTTTGGGTAGTATGGACATTTTCACTATGTTGATTCTTCCAATCCAAGAGCATGGAATATCTTTCCATCTTCTTGTATCCTCTCTAATTTCTCTCAGCAGTGGTTTGTAGTTCTCATTATAGAGATTTTTCACCTCCTTGGTTAACTCAATTCCTAAGTATTTTATTTTTTTGGTGGCTATTGTAAATGGGCAGGCTTTCTTGATTTCTCCTTCTGCATGTTCACTATTGGAGAAAAGAAATGCTACTGATTTTTGTGTGTTGATTTTGTATCCTGCTACTGTGCTGAAATCGTTTATCAATTCCAACAGTTTTTTTGTAGAGGTTTTAGGCTGTTCGATATATAGGATCATGTCATCTGCAAACAGGGACAGTTTGACTTCATCTTTTCCAATCTGGATGCCCTTTATTTCCTTCTCTTCTCTGATTGCTCTGGCTAATACTTCCAACACTATGTTGAATAGGAGTGGTGAGAGTGGGCATCCTTGTCTAGTGCCTGTTCTTAAAGGAAAAGCTTTCAGCTTTTCCCCATTCAGGATGATATTGGCAGTGGGTTTGTCATATATGGCTTTAATTATGTTGAGATACTTTCCCTCTATACCTAACTTATAGAGGGTCTTTGTCATGAATGAGTAGCACAAGACAATTTAAAAGGCCAAATTACTTCGCTATCAGCTGGAATTATATGAACTTAGCATATTAACACTGGTTATTCACGCTGCTCAGAAGCTCCGAGTGGCAGTTATATGTTTAGATTCACCACTTTATTCCCTTACTAGTATAATTTTAAATTGATTTTTTTAAAGGGAGGGGGAATTATTATATTTAACAGTAAAGTTGGGCATTATCCTGTGTAGAATTATGTCCAATAATTATAAATAACATTTAGACAGAATAAAACAAGGAGTAAAAGACTTCTTGTTTCTCACTATTTTGAAAGCATTAGTATCTCCTTTAAAAAACAAACCTCACAAGACAGTAGAGTCAAAGTAACTCACTTCTCAGTTTTAATAACCAGTGGAATTGCAGAACTTTCCAAGTAAAGAGCTAATAAAAACTAATGTTTGCACAGTGAGGATAGTATCCACCTACCTTACAGGGTGTTAAGAATATTACCAGAGAAAACTGTATGTGAAAGCATTTTATAAACCTTGAATCACTATATAAAACTGTTCACATAACCATCATGAAAGAAATAAAAAACTCAAAATCAGAACATCACCTACAAAGTGTTCTTGCCAAAAACTGTTTATCCCCAACCTAAATCAAGTGTTTAGAACCACCAACTTCTAGTTCACAGGAAATACAGAACACAGTTAAATGACACCAAAAGCAAGCCATGAAACAAATCCAGAAGGGAACATCCTGCAAGACATTTGGCCTAGTCTCTTTAAAAAGTCAATGTCGTAAAAGGGAAAACAAACTACCTGGAAATAAGGACTGTTCTGTATAAAATATATGGCAACTAACTGCAATGTTTGAAACTTGAGGGTGGTGGGGGCGGGGGGTGGGAGGGACGTAGGGCTATAAAAGATATTGTGAGGGGCCGGCCGTGGAACGCTCGGGAGAGTGCAGCGCTAGGGAGCGCAGCGGCACTCCCGCCGCGGGTTCGGATCCTATATAGGAATGGCCAGTGCGCTCACTGGCTGAGCGCGGTGCGGGCGACACCAAGCCAAGGGTTGCGATCCCCTTACTGGTAACAAAAAGACAAAAAAAAAAAAAAAGATATTGTGAGAACAATTAAGAAAATCTGAATATGGACTACCTTTCAGAAAACATTAGGGAATATTTATAACTTTTCTGTAGAAGATATATATATGTGTAAATGTGGGGGCGGGGTATGTGTATATATTTATGTACTAGGACATGTTTTCATAAATGTAGGAGATACATATTTATAGATCTATTATCTCCTACCAAAAAAAAAAAAAAAAAAAAGCCCAGAGTTTCTATTAGAATATGATGCTCCCAAGAGCATGAGTGCTGAATAATTGGTTAGTTATCAATATCTCGAGGTAAGTAACCCATAATGCCGTATCATCCTTCAATAACATCTCTAATGAAAATCTAGACCAGTGCTATCCAAAAAACTTTCTGCAATGACAAAAATGTTCTATAGCTGATCTAATATGTTAACCACTAGCTACAAACGGGCTTACTGAGCACTTGAAATGTGACTGGTGTAAGTGAGGAACTGAATTTATAATTATATCTAGGCTTAATTAAAGTCACCTGTGGCTAGTGGCTACTACATAGGTCAGAGATTTAAACTAATATAATTCAAATAGAGTAATATTTTACTTAACTAGTATGATCAAGGAATAAAGTGTTCCTAATGTGAATGTTTCAAAAGTTCCCTTGCATCTTGCTACTGGCCACTGAAATGCCTGACTCTAGGTCCTAAATTCATCTATCTATCAAACAGCCCTTTCTAATTTGCTATATCTAAGTTCCCATGGACTAGAGAACAAAATCTACATCTTAATTTAACTATATCAGGATTAAGACAAAATAAGCTGAGTAGAACAACCATTAGGATAGCTATTATTTTAAAAAAACAGAAAATAATAAGTGTTGACAAGGATGTGGAGAAATGGGAATACTTGTGCACTGCTGATAGGAATGCAAAATGATGCAGCTGCTGTTGAAAATAGTACAGTGGTTCCTCAACATATTAAAAAACAGAACTATCATTTGATCCATCAATTCCACTTCTGGGTATATTTACTAAAAAAAAAAAAAAAAAAAAAAAAAAAACAAACCCCAAAACAAAAAGCTAAAAACTAAAAGCAGGAACTCAAATGGATTACTTGTACACCAATGGTCACAGTAGCATTATTCATAATAGCCATAACATGAAAACACCCCAAATGTCCACCAACAGATGAATGGATAAACAAATGTAGGATAAACACAATGGAATATTATTTAGCCTTAAAAAGGAATGAAATTCTGATACATTCTACAGCGAGGATGATGAACCTTGAAAGACATGCTAAGTGAAATAAGCCAGACACAAAAGGACAAATATTGCATGATTCCAATTAGAAGAGGTACCTAGAACACTCCAATTCATAGAGACAGAAAGTAGACCAGTGATCACCAAGGGCTGGGATATGGAAGAAATGGGGAATTATTGTTAACTGGGTACAGAGTTTCAATTTGGGATGATGAAAAAGTTCCAGAGATGGATAAATGGTGATGGTTGCACAACAATGTGAATGTACTTAATGTCACTGAACTGTACACTTAAAAAGAGTTAAAATGGTAAATTTCATTTTATGTATATATTACCACAATAAAAAAAAATAAGCTGCGTGAGAATCTAGGGGAGTTCTTAAATGAGTAAAGTGCACAGGATTTAATATGCGGATTTCATAACAGCTATTTAGAGATCTTTGTTTCTTAATGAGGCCAGGGTAATTGATACTGCCAGATAATTCCCAACTTAAAAAGAGATTAAACAACACCCACCTGGCTAACTAAAATCACATGTAAAAGTACTGAAATATTCTGGTAATACTGCAGTGTGGTGAAGTTTTTGATATGAGAGTTTGTCACAATTATTATCACTTTCCTCAAAAAAAAGAAAAAAGTTATCTTTAATCTTGACCCATATTCCACTCTGACATTCTAAATATGCCATACTTTATACATTTTATTTCATTTGTCCACCACATTTCTTCTTCTTTAGGGTACCCCATGACTATAGCAATAAGCAACCTAGTAGCACTTCTTCAGAAACTATTTCCCCATTACAATTCCTTCAGTTGTATCAGCTAAAATTTTTCAAAGGAGCATCTAATCAAAAAGGGCACCCTCAGGAAAAAAGGCACACACATATTGAAATTTTCTTATGACTCCAAAGTACCTATATTTTACATTTTCTATGTTATTAGCAGACCTTGGACTTTACAGTTAATCTGTATTTTATACGTCAGAAGAAAATTATATGCTGATCATAACTATAAATATTTAGCAAAAAAAAAAGTTAGATTATCATTCTGACAAGATAAGTATTTCTACAAAATGGCATTCTAGTACTCAAAATAATACTTCTTTGTTTCTAATCTTTCTAAATTGGGGCATATAACAGTGAGTTGTTATAAGGTACCTAGCCTAAAGTAAAAGAGAAGTTATTACAAAAATGGAAGTCAAATGGAAGACAAAATCAAACATGGTTAATCCTGGTATAGTACCAATCTCTCATATTCCCTGAAAATTTAACATGCCAAAGTCTGAAAATCCAAGTTATTCTCAAAAGAACAACATTGTGGAAATAAGAATTAATGAGTTTACCCTGAACCCTTAAGGTATTCAACCAATGAATACTAATGAAGTCAATAAGTTTTGGAAGAGGAATAAAAGAATTAAAAGGTGAGATATGATACAACAATAATGTCTTTGGGAGACAGAGAAAACTGGAAAAAAATATATATGAACACCTAAGGTTTTCCAATTAAAAAACCTAAAAAGGTAGGTTTTTATAAAAGTTTGATGGCTATAGTTAAAGTCATACAGAAGCTTAAACATATATTTAAGTTTCTATTAATAAATATGTGTAAAAAATTTGAAAATTAAACATCTATGTGATAGACAATGAAAATTTTTTCTCAATTTTGGTTTATATAAGTCATTTCATATGTGTTTAAAAACTATGTATGGATTTCAAATTTATATGCACCAAAATAAATTCATGCTGACTTGTTACAACACGTCTGAACAGGATTTAGTTTTAGGCACTAAGGAGGATAAGACATCCATCTGAAAAGAGCCCCAAAGTCTTCAAATATAAGTAAAATTTTCTTTTAAATAAAAAGTTTTCATTACCTTTGTTATTATCTTGCTGAATTCAAAGTTTCCAAACACTGGGAGACAGGGGAAGTACAGAATTCCAGAATACCCTCAAAGGGGGATGAGAGATGGGAGGAAGGAAATCTTCAAATAAGCAAAGAAATTTTCTAGCTTTTGGTGAAAATTTATCCCATTCTATACAGAGAAACTCACAAACCACAAAATATTTTTCAAACTAAACAAATAAGGAAATACTAACTAAGGATCAGAGTAGAAAGTCAAAACACAGACCCAAGAATATATAATAATATAGGTGACATTTCTAACCTATGAGAAAATCTTTGATATGGAAAAAAAGTAAGAGAATGAAAAGACAAGCCACAGACAGGGAGAAAATATCTGCAAAACACATAGCTGATAAAGGACTGGTATCCAAAGTATACAAAGAACTCTTAAGACTCAATAAAAAAAAAAATCTAATAAAAAATGGGCAAAAGATACAAACAGACACCGCACCAAAGAAGATGCAAAGATGGCAAATAAGCATATAAAAAGATGCTCCACATCAAACATCATTAGGGAATTCCAAATTAAAACAAGATACTATTACATACCTATTAAAATGGCTAAAATCCAAAGCACCAATACCACCAAATGCTGACAGAAATGTAAAATGGTACAGCCACTGTGAAAGAGTTTTGGCAGTTTCTTAAAAACTAAACATACTCATACCATATGATCCAGCAATTGTGCTCCTTGGTATTTGCCCAAATGAGCTGAAAACTTACGTCCTCACAAAAACCTGCACACAAACTTTTATAGAAGCTTTATTCATAATGGACAAAATTTGGAAGTAACCGAGATATCCTTTAATAGGTGAGCAGGTTCAGCAATAAAAAGATATGAGCTACCAAGCCATAAAAAGGCAAGGAAGAATCTTAAATGCACATTGCTAAATGAAAGAAGTCAATCTGAAAAAGCTACATACATATGATTCCTCCTACATGACATTCTGGAAAAGGCAAATCTATGGAGACAATAAAAAGATCAGTAGTTTCCAGGAGTTTGGGGGGGTAAGCGGAGGGGTAGAAAGGAGGAAGGGATGAATAGGTAGAACACAGAGGATTCTTAGGGCAATGAAATTATTCTACATTGTAGATACAAGGGGTCTTCAAAAAGTTCACGGAAAGATTCATATATCTTTTAATTCCATTTTGCTATTAACTTTTTCAAGTATCCTCCTACATGTGTCAAAATAAATGTGTATGTTGAATCTGTCAATGTACAACACAAAGAGTAAATCCTAATGTAAACTATTAATAACAATGTACTAATACTGGCTTATCAATTGTAGCAAATGTACCACACTAATGCAAGATGTTCACAACAGGGGAAGAACGTGGGGGGTGAGGATATGGGAACTGTACTTTTCACTAAACTTTTCCTAAACCTAAAACTGCTAAAAAAAAAAAAAAAAAAAAAAAAAAATTAGTATTAATTTTAAACAACATATAAGGGAACATAATAAACAGCAAATTTATATTAAAAAATTAAGTGATCTCATACTTTATACCAAAACAATTTCCAAATCTATTAAAAATTAAAATGTTTAAAAAAAAAAAAGAGAATTTGAATGTAGGTGATTGTTTTTATAATCTAGGGGATAAATTATAATAATCTTGGTGATTATAATACTGGGGATAAGCTTTCCAAGCATGATACCAAGGGCAGAAAGCACAAAGAAAAATATGATAAATCTAACTATATATAAATGTTTTTTAAAAGGTCCAAGTTTAAAAACAAATGACAAGGGAAATTAATGAGTGCACGCAGCAAACAAAAAACGAGAAGGGAGAAGATTGTTCCCTAAGGTAGTCTTAGTTTTCATGTTCCTCTCATAATGTGAGCTCCTTGCTGTATCTCACTGTGCCAAGTGTAATTCTACAGTTATGTTTTTAGTAAAAGAGGACACACAGACACAAGCCAACTACATTGGTGCTCAACTGATGAAACAGTGACTCTTTTCCACCAGAGGAAAAAATAACTGTGCTGTAGTTAGTGAGACAGTGTTAAATTACTGAAGAATTTTCAAGGATAATCTTAACCAGGTATGATTTTTACCCTTATATGATTTTAAATATTAATTCTCATGTAGGAAACAATTCTACTATGTGTTGTGTAGAAAGTTTGTTTGGCAAAATGAAAGTGTGTATATACACTGAATAACATTCCAGAAGGATATTCACCCCATGGATGAAGAAGGAGGTTATCTGTGGTGTGAGAATTTTCTTGCTTATGATATTTTATATAAAGTATAGTTATCTGATCTTAAATGTTTTATATGCAACATGAATTATTTTTATAAATTCCAGTTTGGAGGGCTATAGAAAAGGCAATTAAAAAGCTGAAGAACACTGAAATATAACCCTGCCATTTCAAAGGGAAAAAATTATATCAGTTCATTGACTAAAAGCAAACACAATATTTCTATACACTAAAATATACTATATTAGTCAAATATGCTCAGGCACAGATGCTCTGCTTTCTTCTAAACCAATGTACATTTAAAAAGACATTTTGATCCCTCAAGAGAAAAGAATATCCTACAAAATTAAAAAATACACAGTACACACCATTTGTGTTTCACACACTAAAAACAAGAAAGATAACAAGCCAGTGTGCAAACATAAATTATTTCAACATATTAGATACTATTTGACTAATAGCAATATGGTATTCACATGCATATTCCTTAAAACAAGATGTGTACCAAAAAGAACCAGAGCTTTTCAGAGAAATAACTGATCCCAGGGCTGGGGCAGGATAGGTACAAGCTAAAACTGGAATACCTTGTTATGCCAAAAATTAAGAAAATGCTCAAAAAAATGATGAGAGCACGTCATAGGGCACAAGAGCAAGTTTGAGAGGGCCCCCACTGGCTAAATCTGAGACAATCTCTCACCAAAATCATTATGGATGGTAATAAATGACAAACCATTAAAAGAAAACAGAAATTTGCAAGTTCATAATAGATAAATTCACAGACACATAGAGAAAGAGGACTCTTGATCACAGTAAAATGCCAAGTGTTACTGGAAAATGTAGAGGAGTGTTGCTGTTAGAAAACTGTCATTTTTTGAAAAACCATAGTAAAAACTGGTTCAGGAAAGAATCATCAATGGCTGCTAAGTCTAGGCGGAAATTGTGCTAAAGAGCAGGATATGTATACAGTGTTAAAGTGTCTCTCCCATGTAATGATTATAAGACCCAAGGGGAAAAATAGTGACTATAGAGAAATCAGACAATATCTAACTGGGTGGTCAAAATTAACATCATCAATAAGGACAGATGATACTGCATACCCCTGGGTATGTAGACGTCTAAACCAGGAATACATAACATGAATCTAATCACAAAAAACATCAGACAAACCCCAAATGAGAAAAGTTATATAAAAAAATACGAGTGAAGGGGAACTGTATTCTTCAAAAATGGCAATGTCATAAAAGGCAAAGAAAGGCTGTAGAAATGTGTCCAGATTAAAGGAGAGTAAGGAAGCATGACAACTAAATGTAATATCTGGCCCTAGTCTGAATCCCGTACTGAGGAAAAATTTGACCCTATATAGATGAAATGGCTTAGAACAATATTTACAGATGCTTTTACTGCCCTGTGATTCCAAGGTTCTAAAAGAGAATTCAGTCAGATTCAACACAATCAAAATACTGATTCAAAGGAGTAGTAAGCAAAACTATTGACAAATAAGTAACTCAATCTACTCAAATCAAAACCACCAAGTGAAAGGTTAAAATTCTCCTTCAATTCCATAGTCCTAACCAACAGTCTAACCCATATTTTATGTTTTCCCTGCTCAAACCTAGCCTGTAAATTTACACACACACACACACACACACACACAAACACACAAAGTAAGCAACAGACTAAAAGGTAACATCAGTGGGACCAAAAATAAGTAAAAAAAAGAAAAACCTAAGAAAAATTGACATTTTGCCACTATAGATGGAAGTTCTCAAACTTTGATTACTAAGTAAATACACTTTTCAAAATGTGTAAATTTCATCATTTTAAACATCATTTCATCATTATAAACATTCTCCTTCAAAGTGTAAAGTGACAATTGTCTTAAAAAAAAAAAAAAAAGACTACTGACCCTGACCCTACAGGTCAACATGTCTTAAACATGCTTGTTATTAGTGTTTTATCACATTAAAATATTCCACTGTGAAAAAAATGATAAAGAACATCTTAATAGTTGAAGGTGAGAAAAGGCTCTGGATTCAGATTAGCTGAGTTCAATTTCTGGCTCCACAATTTAGTATCTGAGGGTCTATGGGCAAGATTGGTCATTTCTCAGTGCTCCAGTTTTCTAAATCTATAAAACGGTGACTCAAAGGACAATGACTAAATGAGATACTTGTATTAGCACAAAGGAAGTGCTAAGTGTTAGCCATTATTACTTTTTACATACACTTAAAAAGAAGTCATACTCTCACACCCACTAGGATGGCATTAACAAAAAAAAAAAAAAAAAGGAAAAGAAAGAAAATAATGGAAACTGAAAGCTGAAAATGGAAGCTGAAAAAATGGAAACCTGTGCACTATTGATGGGATTGTAAAATGGTGTAACCAATAAGGAAAACAGCATAGCGGTTCTTCAAAAATTTAAATCCCACCATCCCATTTCCGGGAAAATATCCAAAAGAACTGAAAACAGGGTCTCAAAATATTTGTGTACTCATGTTTATAGCAGTACTATTCACAATAGCCAAGTAGAGGAAGCAACCCAAATGTCTGCCAATGGATGAATAGACAAAAAAAAAAAAAAAAAAAAAAGATGTGGCGCATATATACGATGGAAGGAAATCCTGTCAAACGCTACAACATGGATGAACCTTGAGGACTTTATGCTAAGTGAAATAAGCCAGTCACAAAAAGACAAATACTGTATGATTCCTTATATGAGGTATCTAATATAGCCAAACTCATAGAAACAGAAAGCAGAATGGTGCTTACCAGAAGCCGGGGGTGGGGCAAAGGCAAGTAGTTGTTTAATGGGATGGAGCTTCAGTTTTGTAAGACGAAAATGTTCTGAAGATCTGTTTCACAACAGTATGAATTTACTTAACATTCCTGAATTTTACATTTAAAAATGTCTAAGATGGTAAAGAAGTCATGCTTTTAAAACCTATTATCTACAAATAAGGACACGGTAATGACCTTTACCATCTTTATAAAGACTAGAAACAAAGACTATAGAAACAAATGAACTAAGAACTAAAAAACTAAATGAACAGCGTTATCACATTATCCATCTTCATTCTGAAATATGTGCAGATCTAAAATAAAACATCGTATTAAAATAAGCTTACTATCTATTTCAGACAAAATATATAAATCACATGACTCAATTTACTCAAGTCTTTAAAGCCAGTCTCATCCCGAGCCCACATTTTTTTCCTGTGCATAAGGAAAGCAGATGAGTTCTCTGATCCCATAAGAAATACCTGCAAGGGTCTAGACTGGTATGAAATCTCTAAGGACTACCAGGGTCACCTAGGATCCCAGATACCTTAGAATTAGGAATGATCTAAAACCACCATGGACCTGAACACCTGGGCTCTGACTGTAATCAAACAACATCCGGTCTACTTCACAAAAATTTCAAATATGTGCTAAAAATGTGAATACAGGATGCAATATATTAAGTTTTCAAATGGCTCTCACCTAAATCAGGGAGTGAAACTAGATGTACTTTATGTCCCATTTATACAACAATAATCACCAGATATGTTTTGGAAATAAATTTTAAACAAATACTCAGCTAATAGACTTTTTTTAGATATAACTTTAAATATTCAACTTTAAAGAAACAACTTATCAGCTGAAACAAAACTTAATAAAAGCTTTTCTGCTTGCAAAAATTTTAAATCTTCAAGCCATCCTTCAAAAATACTACCAAACATCAGAGCTAGAATGATTTCTATATATTATTGTAAATATTATCAATTATAAAATGCACAATTATTTCATGTGTCACTAAGAATGGAAAAACACTGCTGATTAAAAATGACATACACCAGTTATAAAATACATCCCAAATTCAGATATTAAGATATTTAAAGATTGGTATCTTAAAAGAGATGTAATGCACTACATACATGCTTGTGCCTCTGAAAAACTCAAAGGCACCAGAAATCTACTCTGTATAATATTTCAAGTACAGGGGTTGGGGGCGTGGGAGGAATCGATATTTCTATAACACCAAAACCCTAGTCAACACAAACTACCAGTTCAAAGAACCAATAAATAAATAATCAATGCATATTCCAAGTCTGAAGACACTCTGCATCCCAAATAAATAATTATATAATTCCCTATAGCCTAAGCAAACTAAGGAAGTCAAGAACCTAAGCACCAAATGACTTTCAAACAGAAGTAATCAAGACACATGTCTCCTTTAATCCAAAGGTCCACAAGTACCAGCTCAGAAGACAGAGTGCCACTACTGAATGAAAAAAGTTAATCCAGAATTTTTCAGTACACACTAGGGATAAAATGGACTGCTTTAGCTTAGGGCAATTTACAAGCTTAAAGTGCATTTTGACACTTTCAAAAACAATGGTAGAGATGCAAAGCAAGAAGAAAATGTTATCATCCTAAAAATTTTCAGACTGAGAAAAGTAATAAAAGTTAATAAATTAACCCAATTTCAGCAAACACAAGAATGCATTTATTAATTCAGTAGTGTCAATTAATTCAATTATAATAAAGAAACACTCAAAAACCTCTACTAAATTTACCTATTTAAAAACTCCTAAAATCTATCACTTTTCTTACACTAAAATCCGATACCGCATCCTATAAAACATTAAAATATAAGTAAATCTAAATATCAAAGTAAATACACAACCTATGAAATTATATGGACAGATAAGATTCACAAATATAAACTTAATAATTAGAAAATTATCAAAATTCAATTATGCATAAGAACAGATAAACACATTCAAAACAGGCAAGGCAGAATATGTCAAAAATGCCTCCAAAAATAGAAAATCCACCCCCAATCTAGGAATAAATATAAGTGTAGATTCTGTTTAGTTACTCCACTAACCATTTAATTTCCTTAAGTTACACCTTCACACACAGAATTGCAGTATATGTTTAAGTATTAATACAAATAAGGACATACAAGTCAGTCTATTTTCCTAAACAGCGACTCTACTAAATAAAACATTCATAGGTTTAATGTTGATCTAGAAAACGAAATAATTAAAAAACGATCTTTCCCTTCCTTTTTTGCTATTTTTAGAGGAATCCAATTTAATCATCCACTTGAATCTTAAAGCCACAGAGCTTAAAAATTCAAATGTAAAAATGTCCATGAATGTAAACAAAAGGGGCAAAATGTTGACAATTTCTGAAGACAGGTTACAGGTATATGGTAGTTCATTATACATGCTCTCTAAAAGTCTATAAAAATGTTAAATTTTACAAAATATTTCAGGTGTATCAAATGGTCTTAAAAATATTTAAGGTCAAGAGTTCGGATCCCCATACTGGCCAGCTGCCAAAAAAAAAAAAAAAAAATCTTTAATTCTAAAACAAATTTAGCAGAGAACATCAATTTATCAATAAGTTATTTGACACGGTACTCTGACTTAAAGACAGTCCTCAAATCACACCAACAATTACTTTATCAATAGACAGACGTAAGGCCATATGAGCTTGGAAGTTACTGAGAAAATAAATGTAATGTCTTATTTTAAAATGTTATATAGTCAAAGATTAATTAAAAATTTTCATTCTTAGAACTGAAAGGGACAAATTTTCTAATTCAGTGGTTTGCAAACTTTTCAAGGTACCTGGAGAATAGGGCCAGAGATAGATCACCTTGTTTTATAGAAAGAGGATTGTGTACAAAAGATTTTGTTTAAAAAAAGCTACTTTAGGAAAAAAACCCCACTGTTCCAATCTTCACACACATTCTGTAGCTAATACAGTGAGCGGCCCAGAAAAGGTTAAATGACTTGTATAACATTATTCAATTAATGGCAGTATTGGGAATTGAATTCAGGACTCTTCCAGTTCTCCTTTCAAACAATGCACCACCTCAAATTTAAGTTACAGTTAAGAATAAAACTGTTTCAATTGTCTTGTCCATAAAATAAGGTTATCAGACAAGATCATCTCTAAGATAATTTTCCAGATCTAAAATTGTGACTCCATGAATGCCAAGTTTAAACAGAGGGAATGAATGTCCTTAAACATAGCAGAACCCTTCAAACATTTTGCAGGATTTCAGAGAAATACAAGTCATAGGTAAAACAAACAGTAATTCAGTCATTACCTTTTGGGTCCTGAAACATTTTTGCAACTTCTCCATCTTTTAACAGTTAATGCCAAGATATGAAACACTGTTTTCAAAGACCACTAAAATAATCGTACTGAAAGTTTTTTTGGTTTTAAGATATTTTTGGAAAGGATATTGGGCTAACTATGAAAAACATACAACTCACTGAAGGTGTTCCAGTTCCTGAATGTCTCATAGAGAAATTAAGTACATCATTCTCTTAAGTTTAAAATAATTGAATTCAGAGGAACATTAGGCTTAGCTGACATATAATAGTCACAAATAAAGTTTTAATTCCCACCTATTAGAGCCTGAAACAGATTGCTCTGAAATATGTTAATAACCCGTTCTATGGAACTTCTGAGCTGTCTGTCTTCAGTTTGGCTTAATTTCGAACGATATTCTTCTAAAAGGTGCAACGCTCTCTGGGTATCTGAGAAAAAAAGAAGAGCCTGATTAAAATACTAGTGCAAATGATTCTGCAAGATATCTAAACAGTTCCCCATATCCTGCAGGTCAATCGATGTAACTACGTTCATGTACACATACTCCCTAGAAAGATCAAAAAATATTTTATACATATTATATCACAGTAGAAAAAGGAAGAAGGTGAGCAATTTGTAATAAATGTGCACCAGTAGTCGGTCACAGTTAAAGATCATCTGGTCAAAGTATTAGCAAAACAGTTTCAGATTACCTGATATGCAAAAGCTGATTATCCACAATTTGTCACCATAAACCAAATTTTAAGAGTTTCAAAATACTAGTTCTTATCCCACAATTGCTCACAAAACAGTGTTTAGTAAAAACGATAAAGTGAAATACTAAAACACTAATTCAGAGTTTTTAAAAAGATGTTTCAGGGAGAAAATTAGTTTCCTCTCTAGTCACTAGACAGATATCAAGAAATAGTTTAACATTTAGGTATTTCCATCTTCTGAAATGATATGAGGATTGGATTCCCTAAGCAAAAAAGCTAGGTCCGTGCTGTCTCATCAAATTTACACAAACATTTTTAAAAGTTATCACAAAACTGACATACGGAAAGCAAGTGACATCCACAAGAGAGCTCTGAAATACATTCACCTTGTTTCCGGACCGGCATTTTTCTCTAGAATCGGGAAGACGGCACACACCTTTAAAAACAAAACAGAAAGAAAAAAGAATTAATGAAAAGAATAGAACTGTGGTTAAACTAGCATTTCCCCCTAAATCTCGAATGGAAAAACTTCCAGCCCTATTTAAAAAGCCGACCTTCCAAAGTTTTCCCAGCAGTGTCAGTCAACGAAAGCTTTTTCCTAGGGGTGGATACCCCCGCAAATTAACAGCAGACAGACTTCTGCTTCCAAATTCTCCTTGAAAGCTTCCCTCTCCCCAAAGAGCACTAAATGCCTAGAGAGACCTCTCCCCCAGCATAACTATCCTTACTCCACACCTGCTAGCGGGGGCGGGTGGGTGAAGAGGCGCTCCGACCCTTGGCCCCTGACCCAACAGCAGCCGTAGAGTGCCCTGAGAAGTGACCAGCTGGGCTGGTCACCCCGCCCTGCTCGGGCCCCCTCCTCTCGCTTGCCTTTCTCCTTGCTGACTTCCTCCGGGCTACTGCAGCGGGGGCCGGACACAGCAACGGCCGCTCTCTGCGACGCCCTCGCGCCCCACATGCACACCTCCGCGGGCCCCACACCTGCGGCGCCGCCACAAAGTTCCTGCGAGTGGCGTGCGCTCGGAGCCGGGGTGCGCTCCGACCCGACTCGGAGCAGCTCCCCCGCCCTGCACCGATCCACGTACCCCCGCCCCGCCCGGCGCTCGAGGAGCTGAGCTGAGCGGGTGAGGGGACGGAGGAGGAGCTCCCCTCGGCAGCCGCACCCCCGCTGCCTCTTCCTCGTCCTCGGCCGCCGCCTCCTCACTCACCGCGGCCCGCTAGCCCGCTCGCCCTCTCGCCCCCGAGCCGCCCCACCCCCGGAACCTCGCCTCCTTCCGCGCCCCCAACCGCTCTCCCCCCAAACTTTCCGCCAAGATGGCGGCCCCGGAGCTGGACTGCCGCGCCCCCACGTGACCGCTTTCCCGGCGCTCTCAGCCAATGGTAAGTGAGGAGGCGGCTCGTGCCCAGCCCCGGGCTCTCAGAGCTGCTACCTTGGGGTTGGAAGTGGGAGGAGACCTTGGAGGGGGCTGGGGAGCGGGAAGGGCGACCCAGAGATCATCCCAAGTGAACCTCCTCTCTTAAAAGGGCGGCCACCGAAGTGGCTCTGAGGACAAAGGAGTTGACACACTGACTCTACAGGTGGTCCGGAGTGGCCCTGGAAGAGCCCGCCTTTACCTTGCCCTAGCTCCCCAGTGTGTCCCGCGGTTTTGAGCTGGTAGAGCGCGGGCCCTGCAGGACCGGCGTGCTGAAGAGAGACGTGACCTCCCCTACACTAGATCCAACACACATTCCGAGACACCCCTTAACCTCGCAAAACACGTGTTATTCCCAACTCCACAGCCGGAGAGAGCGCATGGCTCCCCCGGGGGTGGATCCCCAACCGAGAAAAACGGACCTGAAGAGGAGCCGACCGCGCCACCCACGTTAGGTGGCCGGGGAGGGCGGGATTTGGGAGGGGGAAAGGGAGGAACTCTGGCAGGGGTTGCCATCCCTACATTGCCTTCCATTTGCACTGATTTTTAAAGTTACTATTCGCCCTTCTGTAAAAGGTTTGGAGATTTTCATAAAAGAGGGGCATGTAAAATAGGGAGACTGGTTGATCTGGTTTAAAGGTTTTTAAGTCTAAGTAATTAACTCCAAGTTTGAGTGCATTTAAGGATGAAGAGAGAAGGTTTGTTCATTCATTCGCTCTTTCTTTCATTCCTTCCCCCATTCCTGCGTTCCCGCCCAGTCATCATCTCAGGTATTAGCCGAGTTCTGGCAGCCCCTTTAAGAGCTCACCTGTAGCTACCTCCTTCAAAGCTGAGCCGCTCTCAGCCCGCGCGGGCTGGTTTAAGGTTCAAGTGCACCTCAGAGCAGAACGGACCTGCTCCTGGGTAGTAGAAGGAGAATCTCGGAAAGCTCTCCAAGTCACTGCCCAGGTCTTCGATGCCTCTTCTGGGTAACAGGGATCTCTGCTCTGAGGTCCAGAGAGAAGAATTTGCCCAAGATCACCAAGAGTTAGTGACAAAATGGAAACTCAAAGATTCTGTCTTTCAAAACCGAAAGGCTCTTCCCAGTAAACCTGACAGCCTTTAACTGAGGTTGTATCTGTTGGATAATAAAGAGAAGTCAGAGGAACCGTGTACTGTAACCATAACAGCTGCTTAGAGGTATGCTGACCACTGGATTTCACTTTTGGATTGCCCCTTGGAATCCTAACTTGTGAGAACCCAACGACTTTAGAGCTCATCTACACCCACTTTCTCTGTTTAAGAAAAAGAAACTGAAGTCCAGAAAGGGGAAGGAACTTTCCAAGGACATATAAGCTAATCAGTGACAGAGAAGCCCAGAATTCAGGTCTTCTAGCTCCAGTCCACTCTTCCCACTATGATTTTGGATAACTTGACAGATGTTGGTAAATTGGCAGCACATCTCTATGCTCTCCTGGATCAAGCATCCTGGAATCTTGAGCAACTGTTAAAGCAACGTTGCATAGAGGAAATGCAAAGGAAGAGGGGCTTGCAAAAGCAAAGAGCTTAATAGAGGGATAGAGGTTACTTAATAGTGAAAATGGCAGATAGCATGCATGATATTATCAAGATTTCATTGAAGAACTGTTAATGGAGTGGTTTCAATAAGGAATCATCCTAAGTGTGGAATCTCTTCAGAATTTGGAGGAGAGAGGGAAGTTTGCCCTCCCCCTTGATATCATTCATTGTTCATATATGTTCACTTGCTAGGCACTGGGGATAAAAAAACTAACATCCAAGCCCTGCTCTCAAGGACCCACAGCCTCATAGCAAATGGACAAAGGCTAATGCAGCTTTTCCCAGGGGCCACTGAAGGAGAGTCAGAAATAAAATTTGTGTGAGTTCTCAATGTCATCCTAGTCCTAAAACAAAGATGAGGAAGAAGAGAAAAAAGGGCATGTTGCCCTTCTTTCTTGTCATCCTCTGTGACAACTCTATTTGGTTGTCAGCAGTGTCCAAAAGCAGGAATGAACCTATCACTTGTTCTACCGTTAGGGGCTAGGACAGGTCATTCCTCCTTCCTACCCATCTGTTTTAGGTACTTATTGCTGCATAACAAATTCTTCAAAGCTTAGGAGTTTAAAAGTTAGTAGCTTAGTATCTTAAACAACAATAAACATTATCTTATCTCATGGTTTCTGTGGATCAGGAATTCAGAAGCAGCTTAGTTGGATGGTTTCCATTCAGGGTCTTATGAGGTTGCAGTCAAGATGTCTACCAGGGCTGCAGAAATCTGAAGGCTTAACTGGGGCTAAGGAAGGCTCTTTCAATATGGCTCCACTCACATGACTAATAAGGAGATGCTGGCTGTTGGCAGGAAACCTCAGTTTGTAACAATGAAGACCTTTCTGTGGGCCACTTGAGTGTCTTCATGATGTGGAAGCTGACTTCCCCCAGAGCAAGTGATCCAAGAGGGCAAGGCAGGAACCACAATGTCTTTCATGACCTGTTCTCAGAAGTAACACTCTGTCTTAGTCTGCTTAGGCTGCTATAACAAAATTTCTTAGACTGGGTAATTTATAAACAACAGAGATTTATTGCTCACAGTACTGGAGACTAGGAAGTCCAAGATCAAAGCACCAGCAGATTCAGTGTCTGGTGAGAGCCCCATTCCTCATAAATGCCCTCTTGCTGCATTTTCCCATGATGGAAGGGGCAAACAAGCTCCCTCAGGCCTCTTTTCTAAGGGCACAAATCCTATTCATGAGGGCTCTACCCTCATGACCTACTTACCTCCCAGAGATCCTATCTCTAAATACCATCACCTTGAGGGTTAAGATTTCAACATATTAATTTGGGCGGGGGGCATGAACATTAAGTCCATAGCACACTCCACCATTTCTACAATAGCCTGTTGGTTACTTAGATCAGTCTCAAGGATATGAATACCAGGTGGTAAGAATCATTGGGGGCCATCTTGGAGACTGGCTACCATATCATCACAACATACAAAGCAATGATATCTGGATATTTCCAAATGACTTTTATTTCCTTGAAGTCTTTCTTAGCAGTTAGCAGCTGCCATTCAATAAGACCCAGTATAAGATCTGATTACTTTTCCAACCTATACATTAAAAAAAACATATATAATATACATAAATAGTTGAATAAAAGTTACTACTACAACAAGATACTGTTGGATAAAGCTGTTCACAACTTTCCAGCTCCAAGTAAACTTTCCTTTTGAATAGCTTAAAAGGCTTAGAAGTCAATGGACCACAGGGAAAGGCTCAAATCTCCCACTCTTTTATTGAGATGTCAGAGAACCGATCACAAGTCATATTGTCTCTTAGTTCCAAACCTTCTTTTTTTTTTTTTTCCAAAAGATGACCGGTAAGGGGATCTTAACCCTTGACTTGGTGTTGTCAGCACCACGCTCACCCAGTGAGCTAACCAGCCATCCCTATATGGGATCCGAACCTGGGGCCTTGGTGTTATCAGCACCACACTCTCCTGCGTGAGCCATGGGCCGGCCCTCCAAAGCTTCTTTTCCCAACCATCTTTCTACCCAAGCCACCTTTGTAGTTCCACATCTGTCTTTGTCCTCTCCTCTATACAGGCCCCCAGCCTATTCAGCCTATTCTCTATAAAGATGCCCAGATCCTGCCAGACTCTCCTACATCTTGCTCTCACTCCAGCAGCATAGCAGTGTGCTGCCTGTGCCAAGGCAATCACTAGAAGGAAAGGATTTGATGCTGTCAAAAAAGTTCATGACAGCTTAGGCTGTAAGAAGAGGAACAGTATCAAGGATGATAGAAGTGGTGATATTGGTCAGACCTCCATGACAGTTCAAGGGGCATTTCCCAAATTACACTTTTAAAGGGATCTAGACAAATCAGCGCCTGGGAAGAAGAGAGTCACAGAGCGATCAGGGATATGAAATCTTATCCCTAGGGGAACAATTGTAGAATCTAGGGCCATTTCATTGGGAAAAGAGAGGGCTCCAGGGAGCTTGACTTCAGTCTTCAAATAGGCTTATTCTGTGTATCCAGGGAGCAGAACTACAACCAATAGATGAAAATCATAAGTACACAGGAAGTTTCTCCTTAACATGATTATCAGAACTGCCCAAAATTCCAAAGAGGTGCCTCAGGTGGTGGGAGTTTCCCATCAGGAAGAGGCTGAATAAACTAGCAAGGATTCCTTGTCAGAAGGTGATAAATACCCAGGACAGAAGGTTGAACTAGGTGACCTCTGAGATCACAGGTCTAAGCCCTTGAAACTTCAGTTCCTGCTGAATATTAAAATGGTATTAGTACCATTTTCTCTACATCAAGAATCCATTCTGCCCAGTTTAAATGATACCAAGACTGACCTCTTTCTCACAGATAATTCTTACCAGAATAAAAGGTACAAGTTGAAACCAATTCCCTTTAAAATGTGGACAGTTGTCCATCTCCATGATGGGCAATTAGGCACTAAACTCATGCTTTTTAAATGGAGGATACACCTTTAAATTTCTATGGTATAGTGGGCTCCTAAGTGAATGTAGGACTAATTACTGCCTCCCATTTAAACTGGTATGCCCTTATACTGGTATAGACCTTCATAGTTCAAAGACAGATTTAACTCATTTTTGTCTCACAGCAACCTATGAGATAAACTTCTTGGTTATGATCTCCAATTTTGTGGAGGAAGACACTGAAGAAGTAAATAACTTAGTTTAAGATACCACAGCTAGCTGGTAATGGAGCTGGGCCTGATTGTTCATTGTTTTTTCCATTAGTCTACATTACCTTTTCTCTCCTTGGCTCCTTTCTAAATTAAAATAAAAACAAAAACCATGTGTAGCAGGTGGTGGTGTGTGTGTGTGAGAGATAGGGACAGAAACTGAGATAGAAAGATAGACTAAGAGAAAGAGAGAAACAGGAAAAAAAAAAAAAGAGAGAGGCCGAGAAAGATTCAGATGAAATAAAATGCAAGCAATGGGCTAGTCTGTTATATGTTTCCAACATATTTGAACGCTTTTAAAGGAGTGGAGACAATTTTGATGGAAATAGGAATGTTGCCTCTGACCTCACAGAAATAGATATCCACACCCTGGGTATTAGTCCTTTGCTGTATCTAACAGAAATACCTGAAACTGGGTAATTTGTAAAGAAACAATATTTACTGCTTATAGTTTCAGAGGCTGGGAATTCCAAAGTCCAGGGAACACATCTGGTGAGGGCCTTATTCTTGGTAGTGACTCTACAGTAATGCAGAGTATCACATGGCCAAATGGTGGATGGTTTGAGCAGAGAGAGAGAGCTCCTCATGTGCTCTCAGAACCACACCCATGACCACCATTAAACCATCAGCTTATTACTCAGTGAATGGGTCAATAGGCATGGTCCTCACAATCCAATCAGCTCTTCAAGGCCCCACCTATCAATGACCATAATAGGATTTCTCACTCTCTTAACATTGTCACAATGGGGGTCTAGCTTCAGTGAGTTTGAGGGGACATTCCATCCAAAGCACACTGGTTATATGTTATGACTAAATGAGTTCGGTTTTTGTTTGGGGTTTTTTGTTTTTTAATGCAAAGGTGTATATTTAAAACACCCTGTAGCTTTCTTCTTTCCTTCTTTTATCCTGACAAGTATCCCTAAGTAAGAATGAGAGCTTTTATAGATGCATGGGATGTCCAACCTGGAAGGACCCTCAGATACCATCTAGTGCCATCCCTTCTTTTGACAGATATGGGAAGTAAGCTCCAGAAGAGCTCCCAGACAACATCAGCACACAATTTTCAAAGGACTTTCCCCTGACATCAGAAAGTTACTGGGATTTCAGGAATAATCAATTTTCCTCAGAGAGAAAGGGGTGGGGATGGGGGAAGAATTAGTAATCTTTTCGAAAGATACATTTCTAAGTTCCAAATTTGCCTTTTGGCTTTTGAAGAACTCATGATATCAACAGAACCATAGGATCTCATATTGAAATACTCAGGATTATACTAAAATCTCCTTACATGAGACAGCCTCCTTACCCCACCCTCTGCCAAGAAGATTACCAGTGTCTGTTCAAAGAAGGTTCTGGGTAGGGCGGATCACTCAGATTATCCTTTTGTAGGCAGAGAACACAAACTTGGAAACTTAACTGGAATTGAAGAAACACTATTAGAATTTTAGGAAGTCACTAGTATTTCATTTCCGAGATGTGGCCTGGCTAATAGAATTTTTATAAGCAAAAGAAGCCAAAAGATTTTTCATAACTGGTTGTGGATTGAGTCCAGTGACCAATCACTTTGCATACCACTACATTCTGAAATGTCAAGGGGGAATGGGATGAGAAACTAATTCAATAAATTGACTGCTATATATTGCAAAAGACTGGATATACAAACAGACAATGGCTGAACCATACATGACAATAGAACTCTGATCCACTTCTGCAGCAACCAGCCCAGGAAGCCAAACAACAACATCTGCAGTAATTGCCCTAGAATGATCAGGATTTGGTCAATGACTGCCAGCTTCCCTAAATTTTGCCCTTGCTTCCAACTCAGGACCAACCAGAAAAAGCCAAATATACTCCCTAAATCAATTATGTATTAACTAGAATGCTCTGCTTCTAGTTAATCTCACCTCCAGCTTCTTCTTGTTAACAACTTCCCATCGGAGCATACCTGAAGATTTTCTTTTCTTTTTCCTTTTTTTTCACTATGAGGCTTTCCCATTTCTGCCTGCCTTTGAGTTTGTGCCAAATGCAAGTGATGGTGATCTCACTCCTTTGCTACGGCAAGCTCTGCATAAATACCCTGTTTGTTCTCATTCAGGTGGTTATCACTTATTTCCACAATGGCAAGAAAAATTCCTAAAAGGAGCAAAAATGACAGTTATATCAGAATAAATGTTTAGTCTGCTACTTCAATAAAAGCCTCATTTATCAGGTCATTCATTTTACTAATAAGTATTGTGCATCTAGTACAGGCCAGGCACTTAAATAAATTGTATTTCTCTAGGACAAATCTGTCTAAGAATTCCACATAGCTAAAGCCACAGGAGTTTCGGAAATTCAAATATTGAGTCTTTACGTATGGTCAGTAGCAGGCAAACTATTTACTTCAAACTTTTCAAAGTTCTTTGGTTAAATATGATGAAGACAAGTCCTCAGCAATGAATATAATGCCAGAAAAAGAATTACTAATAATAATGTTTTTCATGCCAATCTTATTCTCTAAAAAATAATATCTCTCAGTACCCCTGAAGGCTTGTGACATGATTGTTAGAGCTATTGTTAAAATATGTATACACACATATATAAAATAACTTTTCTAAGGATAAATTTTCTCACTCTGTGTCTCTCGATTATGTTCAATTTACTAATCCAGACCACAAAGCTTTTCATTAATAAATTGGCAAACAAAGCATTTGAAAACATTTTGCTCCAGGGAATGATATTCTGGTAAGTTTTACTGAAGATGACATTTTCATTAGCAGTGCTAATGAGCTATGCTTATTTCTTTTGGGAGTTATGCTTTATTCAGGGAATTAAAAGCTTGAAAAAACACCAAAAGAATTACATTCATTCATTTCGAATATGACCAGAGTATTTGCAATAGAAAAATTAGTGAGTATTCTCTAGAGTCATGGTAGCTTTTAAACACTGCATAATTCTGGGTATAGCCATCAGGAAAACATTGCACCGTTGCTCATTAGTAGGATGTCATTATAATGTAATTATAAAAGCTTTACTCTGAGGCATAAATCAGTTAAATGAAGCACCAGAAAAAGAAAGGCAAAAGTTTGTTTGGTGAATCATTCTTGTTCTATGCTTTGGTGACTCTACATTGAGCCAGAAAGGAATGCAGCTAGTGGCTTTGTTTGAAGAATCTTCCAAGGAAATGCTGCAAGAATATACAATTCTTATAATTGGTCTCTAGGCTTCATTACGTGTTCTCGAAGCTGTCTGTTCACACAGCTTTACCAGTTAATTGTGAACAAATCAGGAGACAATAAAAATTCAAACAGAGTACAGCATTTAGGAAATTCTCCTTGGACCAGTGTTTGATTCTCTTTTCAAAAGAAAAGACTGACACAGTTACAAAAATATTTTTTATAAATATGCTACTTGATGGAGTAAACCCAAGAATCACTTTTTCTTTAATAACATTTTCTTCCAGTTTATGTGCTCAGTGAAGAAACATTAGAAAACAGAAAAGCACTAATAAAAAACCAAAACTTAACCAAAATTGCACAACCCAAAGATAACTGCCAACTAACATTTGTTGTAGATATTTCTAGTATTTTCCATGCATACATATTTTTCTTATAAGATAATATTATACGTATTATTTTGTAGCCTCCTTTTTTTAAAAAAATGAAATTTATATTCATTTTTCAGCTTCAATGGGGCTTAGCATGTGATAAGAACAGAAAATTAAGGATTTGTGTGAGTGATACTTCTTCTTGGAAAATGTATTCTACAGTTCAGTTAATGGATTAAATGTTAAACATTGCAATATTGGTGTGTCACATAGGTGTTTCCCCATTTAAGATGATTTTTAAACCTATATTCCGCATGTTTATTGCAACATTATTTACAATAGACAAGATATGGAATCAACTTGTGTCCATTGACAGATGAATGGATAAAGAAAATGTGGTATATATACACAATGGAATACTACTCAGCCATAAAAAGGAATGAAATTGCATCATTATGTCAATATGGATGAGCCTGGAAGACATTGTGTTAGGTGAAATAAGTCAGACACCAAAAGATAAATACCACACATTCTCACTCATATATGGCAGCTAAAAAATGTGAGCTCATAGAAGTAGAGAGTAGAATTAAGATTATTAGATGCTGGGAAGGGGAGGAAGAGGGGGAATAGGAAGAGGTTGGGTAACATACAGAATTACAACTAGATAGGAAGAATGAGTTCTTGTATTTTATACCAGTGCTAGGTGTCTATAATTAAAAATAATTTATTGTATATTTTCAAATGTCTAGAAGAGAGTAGTTCAAATGTTTGCATCACAAAGCAATGATTAGGCTGATTTGATCATCACTCAATGCATACATGTATTGAACTATTACTCTGTATCCCATAAACATGTACAATTATTATGTGTCAATTAAAAACTAAAGTTAAAAAACATATATACTATGTCCATATAAGCATATATCTTCTAACCTGGAAATCAGGAGAGCTGAGTGATCCTGTCAGCATTCTGCCTTCAACTCAATGAGCGATCTTATTAAGAAAATCAACTCAATATTGCTTTTCTGGATAAAGTCTAAATTCTTAAACATGGTTTATGAGATCTTGTATTGTCTGGCCCATCTAGTCATACAAATCACATGCAGTTCCCAGAATGTACCATGCTCTCCTATGCTTCCACATTTTTTGAACATGATTTTTTTTTTTTTTGGCCTGAAACACTTTTTCCTATCTGCTTCATTAACTCTTCCTTGCCTTTTAAAATTTTTAAAAAATTTTTAATTGTAGTAAAATACACATAATATAAAATTTACCACCTTATCCATGTTTAAGCATACAGTTCAGAAGTGTTAAGTACCATCACACTGTTGTGCAACTAATCTCCAGAACACTTTTCATCTTGCAAAACTGAAACTCTATACCCATTAAATAACTCCACATTCCCGCCTCCCCCCAGCCCCTGGCAGCCATCATTCTACTTTCTGTCTCGAGGAATTTGACTATTCTAGATGCCTCATGTAAGTGGAATTACATTGTATGCCTTTTTGTGACTGGCTTATTTCATTTAGTATAATGTTCTCAAGTTTCATCCATGTTATAGCATGTGTCAGAATTTTCTTCCTTTTTAAGGCTGAGTAATATTCCATTATATATATATGTATAAACACATTTTGCTTATCCATTCATCTGCTGATAGACACTTGGGTTGCTTACACCTTTTGGTTGTTGTGGATAATCCTTCTATGAACATGTTTGTACAAATGATCTATTCAAGAACTTGCTTTCAATTCTTTTGGTACATATCTAGAAGTAGAGTTGCTGGATTATATGATAGATCTATTTTTGTAGCTTCCTTTTTAAACTTTGTGTTTTTATACCTCTTTCTTTTCAGTAGGTTAACAGTTTCCCAGATTAATAAGCCAATCTTTTACAGAATGATTTTTAATATCCATAGAGTATTTTATCAAACAATCACACTTATTAAAGTGGTTGCTTCCAATTGTCCAATATTAGAAACAATGCTAGATGAATAGATATTCATCTATTGGATGAATTCTTGGAAGTAGAATTGCTGGGTTAAGGGGTATACATTTTTAAGGTTTTAATGCATAGTGTTAGACACAGCATGCATAAGCTTCTAAAGGCTTCTTTTTAGAAGGGATATCAGCCTCTGTTGCCAGCACCATGTATCAGCAGGGCAAGGGCTGGCTACTTAAGTATCCTATGCCCTCTTTAAACTTTACCCCCAAAGAAAATAAATCTTTATATCAAAATTCTTATTCAGAAGTGAAAGGTATTATGTAAGTCATCATTCACTGTAAATAAAATGAATTTCCAGATCTTGCTGCTTAAATTTTCAACTAATGTAGGTGATAAGTCCATTTAAAAGTGGTCCTCCCTCAGTAAACATGAAAAATATCCTCAGCTGTGTATATTACTTTTCAGTTTACAAACCACTTCCACTTATGTTTTCTTATATATTCTTTATAATCAGTTATGTTTTCTCTGTTTTACACATGAAGAAATTGAGGCCAAGAAAAGTGACTTGCCTGAGGTCACAGAGCTGATAATCAGTGTCTTCTGGTTCCAAGTTTTATTGCTTTTCAAATTACAAATGATTCATTTACCAGTCCTAGAGATCTTATTCTAATGATTAAGCATAGTACAGACTTTTCCAAGACTTTGTTTTGAGCTGGAAAGAGGTGGTAATGATTTTGGAAAAGTAGCCGAAATCTGTGATTTAATAAGAAACCATTTTGTGGCCAATACATAATGTATAAAATATAAATAGTATTCTTCCTTTCTCCTAGAAATGTATGATGCCCTTCATAATGCTGGTACAGAGTGTTGTCAAACATGGTGGGCTCTGGGGTCAGCCTGCTTAGATTTGAATCGTGGCTCCACATTACTAATTATCTGATCTGAACAAGTTAACATCTCTGTACTTCCTACAAAATGGACAGCAATAGCTCTCATCTCGGTGGATTGCTGGGAATATTGGATGACATAATGTCAGTAAAGCAATTAGCACTGTGCCTGGCACATGCTAACTGCCTGATACATAATAATTCTTATCACAAAGTGTCAATACTCTAGATAATACTCTTTGTCTGTTTCATCCTTGGGAAGGGGGTACATGGAAAGGGCTGGTAGAGAGCAAGTTAAGAGAGAAAATAGCCTTCTCTGATCCCCCAGCTCGTTAAAGATGATAAGTAAAAGACTTCTCTAGTAGTCGCTGGACTCATATAATTTAGTTCAAAATATTTTTTTATTTTCCCTAGTTATTTCTTCTGTCACCAATGGGTTATTTAGGAGTTATGTTATTTAATTTTCAAATTATTGGGGATTTCCAGGTATCTTTGGTTATTAATTTCTGGTTTAATTCTGTTGTGACCAGAGACAGTTGGTGAATGTTGAATGTGTACTTTAAATTTTTTAAATCTTTTTTTTTAAATTTATTTTTAAATAGTTTAAGGCTCACAAAAAGTTGCAAAATTAGGACATAGAGTTAATTCCCTTCGTGAAGCTTCCCTGAGTGATATCTTACCTAACCATAGTACATTGTCAAAACCAGGAAATTGATGCTAGTATGATACTTTTAACTGAGTGACAGAACTTATTTGGATTTCACCAGTTTTTACATGCATTTGTGTGTGTGTGTGTGTGTGTGTGTGTGTGTGTGTAGTTCCATAAAACTTTATCACTTGTAGATTTGAGCAACTATCACCACAACGAGTATAAAGAGCTATTGAATGAGTACTTTAAAAGAATTTGTTTTGTGCTGTTTGGGGCAATATTGTTCTATTTATGGCAATGAGTCAAATTGAGTGATAGTGTTGTTCACGTTTTCTATAACTTTACTGTTTTTCTGTTTACTTGTTCTATCAATTATTGGAAGAGGAGTTTGTTGAAAATTCAAGCTTTGGATCCTTGTACCCGCCAGCTGCCAAAAATGAAAACAAAAATAAACAAAAAATCCCAGCTATATGTAGATTCATCTATTTTTCCTTTCCATTTTGTTAGTTTTTGCTTCATGTATTTTTAAGCTTTGTTATTAACTGTACAACCATCTAGAATTATTATGTTTTTCTGAATTAACTTGTTTACATTATGAAATGTCCTTCTTTACTACTGGTAATACTCTTGGTCCTGAAATCTATTTTGTCTGACATTAATATCACCACTTCACCTTTTTTATAATCAGCGTGTGGTGTATCTCTGTCCATCCTTTTACTTTTAACCAATTAGTATCTATATAAACTGCTTGTTTTTTTTGTAGAAAATATTTATTTGGATGTTGCTTTTTTAAATCCATTATGATAATCTCTAATGAGGTTGTTAACATCATTCATATTTAATATAATTATCAATATAATTAGGTGTAAAATATACCATCTTATTTCCTTTTTTTTTCTCTTTGACCCATATATTCTTTGTTCCTTTACCCCTTTTCCTGACTTCTTTTTGAGTAATTGAATATTTCTTATGATTCTAATTTAGCTCCCTATTGCCTTACTAACAACAATTCTATTTTTTATGTTTTAGTGGTTGCTCTAGGCTTGCAATACATATCTTTACCTTATCACAATCTACCTTTAAGTGATATTATAACACTTCAAGTATACTATAAGAACTTTACATCAGTATACTTTCATTTCCCTTCTTTGGTCCTTCACACTAATGAACATTTTACTTCATATATTGCAAACTCCACAATGCATCATGATTATTTTTGCTTTAAGCAGTCAATTTTAATTTTAAAAAGTTAAAAATTGAAAAAAGTCTTTTATATTTACTCATATATTTACCATTTTCAGAACTCTCCATTCCTTACATAAACTGAGTTTCTATCTGGTTCATTTTCTTTCAGGCTGAGAAAATTCTTTTAACACTTATTGTAGTGAAAATCTGCTGGTGATTTCTTCTCTCAACCTTTGTCTGAAAATGTCTTTATTTCACTGTAGTGGATTGAATTATGCACCCCCAAAACTCACTGAAGCTTGAATTGTGTCTCTCAAGTTTTATGTATTAGAAACTTGGCCCCACTGTGACTATTAGGAGAGGGAAAATCCTGTTATGGTGGTTGAAAGGTGGATCCTTGAAGAGGTGATTGGATTGTGGGACCATGCCATAGTGATTGGATTAAAAATGGTGGCCAGGGGTGTGGTTCTGAGGGCTTTAAAAAGAGATTGCATGAGGAACTCTCTCTGCTCAGCCATTTTCACAATGTGATACTGAAGACACCATTACTGAAGACACCACCAAAAGAAAGCCTTCACCAGATGTGTTCCCTGGACTTTGGATTTCCTAGCCTCTGAAATGTAAGCAATAAATTTCATTTTCTTATAAATCACCCAGTTTCAGGTATTTTGTTATAAGCAACATAAATAGACTAATACATTCACTTTCAATTTATTTATTTATTTATTTTTGGCTGCTGGCCGGTACAGGGATCTGAACCCATGATGTTGTTGTTATAAGGCTGTGCTCTCACCGATATTTCACCTTCATTTTTGAAGATATTTTCACAGGCTATAGAATTCTAGGTTGGCCATTTTTGTTCGTTTGTTTACTTTCAGCAATTTAAAGATGTCATTCCATTGACTTCTGACTTGCATTGTTTCTGAAGAGATGTCATCAATGTTTTAAAAAAATCTTCATTCCTCTTTGTCTTTTAGTTCCCTCTCCTTTTAAGAGTTTTTCTTTTTCATTGGCTTTCAGCAATTTCATTAGAGTGTGGCCTGCTGTAATTTTATTTGTATGTATTTTTCCTTGTGGTTTGTTGAGCTCTCAGATCTGTGTGTTTACAGTTTTCATCAAATTTGGAAAATATTTGAACATTATTTCTTCAATAATTTTTCTGCTTTCCCTTCAAGGACTCTAATTATAAGTGTGTTAAACAGCTTGACATTGTTTGACAGATCACTGAGACATTTTTTTTTCTCTCTGTGCTTCAGTTTGCAAAGTTTGTATTGCTATGTTTTTAAGTTCATTGACCTATTCTGCAATATCTAATCTGCTATCAAACACATGAAATCATAATTGTTTCATTTCAGGTATTTTATTTTTCAACTCCATAAAGTTCCATTTGGTTCTTAAGATGACAAGGTGTCCCAGAATCATCGTAATACATCAGTGGACTCTCTGCTTACAATGCCAATATGTTCATAAGAAAAGAACTATTGAATCCTCCCGATCCACAGCACAATATCTTTTATATTCTAGGAGAGACTAACAAATTGGTAGTGGCAGCAAATATCTTTTAGTCTTCCCTAAACAATTTAACAAAGGGATTCAGCAGGTTAAAGAACTTGAGAGACAATCAGGGAGAAAAGGAGGTGTTTATTATCTTTATTGTAGTGATGGTTTCAGGGTATATATTTTTGTAGAGACTTACAACATTTCACACTTTAAATATATGCAGTTGGGAACTTTCCAGAATGCTCGGTGAGAGGCAGAGGAGTGGTGACTGCCAGAGCCACACACATCTTCATGCTCCTTCATACTCCCCCACACTGGCCTCAGCCTGCTCACTAACTGTAGAAAATGGTGAAAGAACTACTTACTATGATGTTTTGGGGGTCAAACCCGATGCCACTCAGGAGGAATTGAAAAATCTTATAGGAAACTGTCCTTGAAGTACTACCCTGATAAGAATCCAAATGAAGGAGAAAGTTTAAATAGATTTCTCAAGTTTACAAAGTTGTCTATGATGCAAAGAAAAGGGAATTATATGACAAAGGAGGAGAACAGACAATTAAAGAGGGTGGAGCTGGTTTTGGCTCCCCCATGGATGTCTTTGATATCTTTTTTTGGAGGAGGAGGAAGGATGGAGAGAGAAAGGAGAGGTAAAAATGTTGTACATCAGCTCTCAGTAACCTTACAAGATTTATATAATGGTGCAACAAGAAAACTGACTCTGCAAGAGAATGTGATTTGTGACAAATGTGAAGGCTGAGGTGGTAAGAAAGGAGCAGTAGAATGCTGTTCCAGTTGCCAAGGCACTGGATTGCAAATAAGAATTAATCAGATAGGACCTGGAATGGTTCAGCACATTCAGTCTGTGCACAGAGTGCCAGGGCCATGGGGAACAGATTAGTCCTAAAGATAGATGTAAAAGCTGCAATGGAAGGTAGTTCAGGAGAAGAAAATTCTATGTAAAAGTTCATATTGACAAAGGCATGAAAAATGGCCAGAAGATAACATTCAATGTTGAAAGAGACCAAGAACTAGGACTGGAGCTAAGAGATATTATCATTGTGTTAGATCAGAAGGACTATGCTGTTTTTGCTTGATGATGAGGAGACCTTTTCATGTGTATGGACAATACAGCTGGTTGAAGCATTGTATGGCTTCCAAAAGCCAATATCCTCTCTTGACAACTGAACCATAGTCATCACCTCTCATTCAGGTCAGATTGTCAAGCATGGAGGTATCAAGTGTGTGCTGAATGAAGGCATGCCAATTTATCATAGACCATATGAGAAGGGTTGCCTAATTGTCAAATTTAAGGTAAACTTTCTAGAATAGTTTTCTCTGTCCTGATAAGCTCTCTTTGCTGGAAAAACTCCCACCCAAAAGGAAGAAATTAGAAGGGACTGATGAAATGGACCAGGTAGAACTGCTGGACTTTGATCCAAATCAGAAAAGATGGCACCATCATAGTGGAGAAGCATATGAGGATGATGAACATGGTCCCAGAGGTGATGTTTAGTGTCAGGCCTCTTAATGGGGCCAGTGAATAACACTTATTGCTGGCGTTTTATATGCACTAGTGAATGAGTGAAGGACTATAGTCATAATATATTCACTTCTTGCTACTGTTTTTGTTTTAATATTCGACTATTGTAGTGTTTTAAGTGAAACATAAGGAATATGCACAAATATAAAAGCTCTGACATTGCCCTGTACATATGATGACTTCAGTATGTGCCTTGGGCTGAAAGTCCCCTCAAAACTTAATTCCCACTGTAACTGTTGAGGGTGGAAAACTCTATTATGGTAATTGAAAGGTGGGGTCTTGAAGAGGTGATTAGATTGTAGGACCATGCAGTAGTGAATGGGTTAAAAGTGGTGGTCAGGGGTGCAATTCTGAGGGCTTTAAAAAGAGCATGAATGAGGAGGTTACTCTGCTCTCTCTGCTCTGCCATTTTTCACAATGTGAGACCACTGGGTCATTGTCACCACCACCAAGGCCTTCACCAGCTGTGTTCCCTGGACTTCAGACTTCCCAGCCTCTGAAACTGTAAGCAATAAATTTCATTTTCTTATAAATTACCCAGTTCCAGGTATTTTGTTATAAGCAACAGAAACAGTGTACAAGATGAATTTAATACCTGTGAAAAAAGTTCTCCTAGCCTTTGTTAGGTCATACCTTGTAATTGATTTCAGCTATATACATGGACAAGCTTAGACTGAAGTGCTAGGTATATATATTAACTTCAGTGTATGACCCTTCATTTCGAAGCTATGAAATTAAAACTCTGTATTTAACTGGCAATCAGAAAAAAAAAATACTTAACTTGTAAAGAAGTGTTTGCCTGTATAGTTATTTGTATTAAATGGGATTTGTTGTGATGCCTCTGCATTTATTCTTATTGCCTCATCTTGAAGATGGCATAATATATCATTTAGCCTGTGAGACCAGTGATAGAAGTGATGCCTTCCTTTCTGAAGAAGGGGTTTATTGTAATATGCCGCCTCTTGAGGGCTTACACTTCTGGAATTGCATTCCCTTCTGCTGTGCCATCTTTAAAAAATGTGTGTGTGTGTGTGTGTGTGCGCGCTGAATGGTACTGGTTACATTTTCCCCCCTTTGGACCATAAGCATCTGAGGTAGTGACTTCCAGAGCTGGGTAATGTAGAAATTAAAGTGAAGAAACCTTTATGTGGAGAAGTAATTTGCATGTATAGTATGGGAAGGTGTTCCTTATGTATGTTACAGGCTTACTCTAAACCATTTGAGTTATGCTCCAAAGTAACTATAATTTAATGTTGGTAGTATAGCAAATTATGATGAGTAGCCCTAACTGTAAGTTTAAAAGTCATTGTATGTTCACATGCTTAAATCTAGGTATCAGAATTTAAGCAATTCTTGAAGTGCAAGAATGTGTCCTTAACATACTGATTACAAAGCAAAAATAAATAAATAAATATATATATATATATATATATATATATATGCAGTTTATTTTATGTCAATTGTACCTCAATAAAGCTGTTTTTTTAAAGCTATTGAACAGGCTGTTCCTTATAAAACTAAAACATGCACTTACTATACCCAGCAATTTCATTCTTGGGCATTTATCCCAGAGAAATGAAAATTACACAAAAATTGCACATGGGCGTTTATAACAGCTTTATTCATATTAGTGAAAAGAAACCACACAAATGTCCATCAGTGGGTAAATGGTTAAACAAACTCTGGTACATTCCTTCAGTGGCATACAACTCAGCAATAAAAAGGATTCAACTATTGATACATATAACTTGGAAGGATCATAAGGGTATTGTGCATAGAGATAAAAAGCAGTCTCAAAAGGTTACGTACGGTATGATTCCGCTTGTGTAACATCCTCAAATGCCAAAACTACAGAGATGGAGAGCAGATTAGTCATTGTCAGGGGACAGGGATGAGTTAAGAAGGTGTAACTTTAAAGAGGTAGCACAAGAGAGTTACTTTGTGGTGAAAGAATAGCTTTCTATCTTGCTTGTTGTGGTGGTTACACAACTGTACACGGGGTCGAGTTGCAGAGAACTATGCACACACACAAATGAGTGCTAAAACTGGTGAAAACTGAATAAGATCTGTAGCTTACTTAATATTGTACCAATGTCAGTTTCCTGGTTTTGATATTGTACTGTAGTCACCCTTGGGGGAAGATGGGTTCAAGGGACATTATTTTCACAACTTCCTGTGTCTATAATCACTTTAAAGCAAAAATTTGTTTAAAAATTAACCAACATACATAACGGTGATTAAAAAAACTGATGGGGACCTCAGGTTGGGCTGGTTAACTTACAGCTCTTCAAGACACACTTTTTCACTGAAACCCTTTTGAAATGCCCTTAATCAAGTAGCCAGTATGAGACAAAGAGCAAATGAGCTCATATTCCTCCCCATATTAAACAAAGGCAAAAAACCAAAACTGTTGAACAAGTCTGTAAATGTGATGCTTGGTTGGTCTTATTTCTTCAAGGCAGAAGCCACTAGAATGTGAGTTTATAATTCTAGCACCTAGCATAGGCTTGGCTCATAGGAGGAGCCCAGTAAATGCTTTTGGAAGGAGGAAAAATAAGAGAGAGGGGGAAAGAATGATAAAGAAATGAAAAGGACCTTTGATAGAACTTGGATAGTGTCTCTTTTTTGTGTGTCAGTGCAGAAAGCTTGTGTTTAGTTGACCACAAGTCGGTATATAGGACCAAATCCATGTAGTGGGGTGGTGTGGGTAAAGAAGGAAAAGTCTTACTGTGTGGACCTCTGCATCCTTAGAAAATGAAATCATAACTCTTTCTGGACTCCCCTTTCGCCAGGGGCAAGGGTGCCTGACTGAGGCTGCATCTACACTATACAGCCAGGCTTGGAATGCAGGAACCTGAAGGACTCACTGAAGCAGTCTGCAGCAGGAAGATCTTAAAGGATGAATAAGTGATGATGTCTTGACTGAGAATCTAGATTCAGTCAAGGATGAACAAATACCAAACAAGTCAAGAAGTTGGGTGCGAAACCCAAAGGCAACCTAAAATCAGGAGTCAGAAGGGGACAAGATTGGCCTAGATCAAGGACAAGTGTGGAACATCTAAACAATGGGGAAGATCTTCATTGCCCTGTCTGTCCTAGTGCCGTCTTACATTGTACAGGCCCACCTGGATGGCTGACTTAAAGGCACAATCAAAACTGACTGCTTCAGTGGTTACTGACCACATAAAGGAGTTACGAGAATTTGAAGCTTTCTAAGATATCTTGGAGTCCTCAAAATGCTAAGAAAATAGTAATATTTATACAAATTTTTGTGTAAAAATTTTTCAGGGCTTCTTTCCTCAACTCTATTTCCAAGCCTCCACCTCCCTCAAAATCAACAGGTTTTTTATTCCATCATTAAAATTTACAAGCATGTCTTGGGAATCATCCAGTAGCTTGTTTCTGTAGCTAGACAACTCTAAGATTTTATTCGTCAGCCTGTTGAATGGTTCCTTTTTCAAAGACATAGATACCATCCAAAAATTTTCTGATATCCTTGCTTTTAACTGTTGTGGCTTCCTAGATCAAAGCAGCAGAATTTGAAGCAAGTTCAATGTTGTTTCCTTCAAGGATTAACTCATCTTTCTGGGCTTGAGCTAGTCAACAAGCAACACCTGGCCTCCTTTGAACCCTGCGGTTGTATTTTTAACCCAAGAAATTTTGGATTTCAACAAGAGACCCATTCTCCTGAATAATGACATTGATGGGGAAGTGAGTATACAGACCTCATCTTGTAATGGAAGCCCAGGGTAACACCCTTGATCATGTTCTGTACATGACTACAAACAGAGTGAACACTAGCCAGTTCCTTTCTATTTCCCCACCATTTATCAACCTGTAGCCTCTTCTTTTTTTTCCCAAGGAGACTCAGCTCTACATTGATGTGATCGAAGTCCCTCCACAGGGTTCCTCTGGGGCCCTTCACTATAACTGCACACCCCTTCAGAGTGATGTGCACATTTTCTGGAATGTCAACAGTCTGATTGCTGAGAATGGTCTCCATTCTCACAGTGGATGTGGCAAAAATCCCCAACACTATTTTGAAGAATATGTAATTCAGCTTTGGTAGATTGTCTATGTTCAACGTGAACAACATAATCGAACCACGATCTGTTCTTGTTCATACCTATTTCTCGCACATGACTTCAAGGCTTTTAAAAAAACAGTGTAGGCACCGGCCCGTGGCTCACTCGGGAGAGTGTGGTGCTGATAACACCAAGGCCACGGGTTCGGATCCCATATAGGGATGGCCGGTTAGCTCAATGGGTGAGCGTGGTGCTGACAACACCAAGTCAAGGGTTAAGATCCCCTTACTGGACTCAGGAGAGTGTGGTGCTGATAAAAAAAACAGTGTAATGCTGCTTGGGCTGTTCCTACTTCATTATTTGGCTACACTGCCTCCCTTCTGCCTAGTGTCTTCAAGTTCCACACTTTCCCTTACAAACCTTTATGCTATGAATAGCTACTCAAGTTTACAGGGTTCAAGAATAGAGATTAAGCAGAAATATAGATATCTAGTTTTTCTAAGAAACACATTGAACATAAAACTGTGAGGCTACATTCTCCTTCATGACAACTCTTGACTTACATTTCTCATCCATCTTCTTAACCTTTCACATCGTTTCCTGAAGCCATTTCATCTTCCTTCTAAAATGCCAACCTAAAAATAAGTAATCACACTGAAAAGGATCCACATGGAAACAAAAACATGGACACATTCATTCAGTACACGAAACATTTTCTATATTTGTCAGTAAAGTTAAGTTTGCTTCTCATCTTCATTTCTACCTTATCAGAGAGGTATTAGAGGTTCACAGAAATATTCTGACCCATTGAAACAAAATTCCTTCTACATAGTTTTTGATTTCAGATGATAATAGTTGATTTTGTACTTTAAAAGTTTAAGAAAATCATCTTAAAATAAATATGGATAATTTGTATTTTTTATTTAATCAAACTAAGACTTCAGATACTGTATGTAAGAGACATACTTTTTTGTTTGTTTCAATCAGTTGGGAAAAGAAGGTTGTGTCAAGCTCAGAACTTGGCAAATTCTCTAATTTCTCTTGCTTTACAGATATGGAAGACTTTCTAAGGTAAGTCTTCAGCTTCCTAGACACAGACAATCAGGATATGAGAAATATCAAAACAAGGTGATGTAAATTATAAGCAAAGTCAAAAATGCAAAATATCAGACTAATCAGAAACTTAAATGAACTATTATTTTTTCAATTCTTTTTCATCTCTTCTTAGAAGAAACAACATACACACACACACATATCAGAGGGGATTTAGTGAGTAACTTGTTTTCAAGGAACCTTCTGATGTCAGTACACATCAATTTAAAACACCTCATATTTCTTATCTATAGTTGTGTTCAATGGCACTGGCATTCAGAATGTGAAATTTGAGATACGACAAGATATTGAATCACCAAAGTTAAAGAATACATGTTCATTACCAAAGCAAGAAATCCTTCAACATCTTATTAGAACATTTACCAGAATAAAGAGTTGAAACAAAAAGTGTTTACTGAATAACTGTCTTTTAGCCTGGAGAAGTATTGTTCCCTAGGCAGCATGATGAATCTTTGTGAGATTGTTTTAAAGAGCTATAAATTTCAGGACTGTTAACTATTTAAGCCGCTGAGGTCTGCAAATTATCTCCCCATAATTTGAAAAAACATTAATCTGTAGATTGTGGTGCCTTATAAAATGGTTCAAGTGTGAGACTTAGACCTGCTCTCCATAGGTTTAATTCCATGTGAACGATCAGCCATGATCTGATTATGTTTTAGGCTCCAAAAATATTTCTAAATTTCAAAGTACAGTGCTACAAGGTCAGCAAATGGTTATTATACACATTGTCCTGAAGAAGATGTTGAGCCAAAAACCGAGAGAGCACACCTTCAAATATTTTGAAGGTGACAAAAGTAAGGCCACTATATATTCTCCATATTCATATGTCTAAATTCCACCATGTAGGTCTTGCTCAGACTCAGCCTGAACCAAAGCTGGATATGACCTCTCCCCTTTTTGATCTCTGAACTGGAAAGCACTGGCCTGCTACTGCATGACAGCAGTTTATTCCCTGGCCGAGGATTTGTTCTTTTTCTTGTGACATGCATCTTATTTTACTCTGTAAATTAGTAATTTATCTACGTGTATCATCTCCCCTACCTGATTGTAAACTTTTTGAGTGCAAGGACCGTGCCTGCTTTACTTCTTTAAAGTAACACAGATGAAAACTCATTGTAAATTATGAAATACTTTCACAATTCCAACTTTCTATTCTTTGTAAAATTATTTTCTTCTATCAGTGCTTAACACATTGTAGATGCCCAATAAAGATCTGTTGTCTGACTGACTAACTGAATGAATCAATGGATGAATAAACACCTCCAGTTATTTACCTCTTACCACCAGAATTCCACATGGTATCTAGCAGAGAGAGTCTCAGCAGACAGAAGGTCAACTCTGTAAAGGACATTTGTTGGAATGGAGCCTGGCAGGCTGACCTGCCATTCTCAATTCACTGCCCATCAGACACAAATACTGCTACTGCTTCTTCCATTTCATATTATAGTATTTGGTTGCACCCTGTGGCATTTGGGGAAGCTGTATAGAAAAGCTCCGTCGGGGAAATGTGGATGTCTGACCCCACACTGAAAAGGTATTTTAGGACTGTTTAGTACAGAGGTTGTCAAAAACTGCCCCCATGGTTTGGATGTCTAAATGGCAAGCATTAGCACAACTTCCCCCCCAGAAGCAAGGGGAACTAAAAACAACTAACCCTAAGTGCACCTCTACTTAGAAGAAACCACACTGGGCATTTTGCCTTTTGTACTGCTGCTCTTTCTGTGCCAAATGCACAGGACCAAATAAAATGGAGAAAGGTGTTCTCAAATTGAGAGATTTTGCAAGGCTTTCTAAACTGTTTTATCAACTGTAATCTGTCCTGGAACAAGGATGTTACCTTTAGGGGAAAAAACACAACGTTTTTGGTAGCATATGTGAAAAAAATTCTAAATAAATCACTTTCTCATTGTGAAATACTTTTCCTGTTTTAAAAACCAAAATCAGAAATTTGATTTTAAGAAAGAAAAAAAGGAGATTTCAGAATGGTCACTTTCTGTGTTGAATTAATATCCAGAGAGCCCACTGGCCACCTGCTTGTAGCCAGTCCTTCATTCTTAGCCAGGTGAAGCCAGAAGTGCTCAGATTCTATGACATGTTTGCAAAGCTTCACATAGAACATTCACCAACTGCTGTATTTTTTCCACAGAGTCTCACTACTTCATTATAAGGACTAGAAGAACGGGCCCTTGTTCTCAGGCAAGAAAACACAGAAGCTTCATTTGTTTATTTTTAGCCACTATGCATTTTGTGTGCTTTATAGCTTCTTCAGTGATTGTTTAATTGTGAATATACTGGCATGTGATTTGAGGTCAGCTGTTTGTTCCCTGGGTGGTACAGTCAATCCGTAATCTTGATAGGGAGAAATCTCATTAAAGTTCAACCTTCAAATTCTAGGTTTTAAACAAATACTCTCCCTCTATTCAAATCTTCTATGTCTATCATGAAAAATATCTCAAACTACCTAATTTTCCTCAAATATTAGCTAGAATGTACTTTTAATAGCACCTTACCTCCTCTTCATTGCTTTACAAAATGCAGATGGGTAAACAGGAAAAAAAGATAATCACAACTAATATTTTGATTTTTAATGCATAGTCTTCCAGGCAGAGTTGCTTTTTTTTTTTTTTTTTTTTTTTTGCTATTGGCCAATAAGGAGATCTGAACCCTTGACCTTGGTGTTTTAACACTGCACTCTATCCAACTGAGCTAACTGGCCAGCCAGCTAGAAAGTTTTTTTTTTTTTTTTTTTTTTTTAACCAAGCACTGAAACTCAAAGTAAGCTTTGCCGGGGTTTTAAAGTGATGCCCTCCTTTTCAAAAATTTTTTTCTAAGTCAAAACTATGTAAAATAAGGTTTTCTTCTATTTGATGTTTTTAGGTTTGCCACCAGTATATAGCTCAAGTGGGCCATTAGTCTCTGGGAAAATGAGATTTTTTAGAAAAAGATGAATTTCTGCTGTTTTAAAGCCCATTGTAAGGATGCTTTGGTTCCACTTTGCCCATTTTCTGCTCCTTCCTGATCATCCCCCCACCCCACTCTAGCACTTCTTAAACAGTTACTCTGGGATCCCTTTTTCCACTTCTTTTGCTTCCAATTTTGCTTCTGGGGGATGAGAGTAGAACCAAAAGAAAAAGACTGAAAGCAAATACAACAAAGTATTAATACTGGTCAACTCTGTACAATTGGAACACAGGTGTTGGTTATTTTAGTTTCTGTATTCTTACAGATATTTTTAAAGTTCTAAATATTAACAAAACAAAACTATGCAAAAGATAAGATCCCTATGTTCAAAGAGATCAGGGTCTAGTGTATTGGGCAAACAATTAGAGGATTGGAAACAGATCATTACTCTAGAGAGCTTTCTAACAGAGGTTAGTACAGGAACGCAGAGCATGGAGCAGACTCCCCCCTCACCTGCCCATTTTCTTGGAGAACATGGGAGGGCTTCTGCAAGGAGGCAAAGCTTGACTTGAGGCTGGGAGGATGATTAGTTCTCCATGGTTTCAAGCATAGGTAGGGTGCACTGCAGAAAAGAGTCCGACGTGTAAAATCAGACTCAGATCATACTGTGTGCTTGGGGGAGAGATGTATTTTCAGTATGGCTAGGGTGGTTCTGCGGCAGCAGACAAGCTTGGAGAAGTGGACATTTACCAAGGGGTGAAGAGTCCCATGTGTCAAGCTACCCAATGGTTGAGAAGGAACTGGTGAAGCAAAAGGAGGGTATAATACAATTTCAGTGGTGACAACATCCTTCAGGGGACTGTGTGGAAGCTAGACTGGAGAGGCAGAATGGAGGCAGAGAGAAAAACTAGGAGGCTACTGCAATGATCTAGGTGAGAGGTGACAGTGGCCTGTAATAGGGCAGTAGCAGAGAACCAGGAGGGACAGATGAGAGATCTTTAGAAGATGGAATTCATCCTGCTAGGAGACAAATCAGACAAGGGGGTTGGGGTGAGGGAGAGGGCAGAATTGAGAATAACTGCTGGGTTTCTGACTTGGACGGTGGGTGAGATGGCAGTATAAATTTACTGAGATTGGGAGGAGCAGCAATGGAGAGGGAGCAGATGAGTAAAATTTACAACATGCTGAGTTTGGAGAAACTGTGATACAACTTGCAGTTGTCCAAAAGAACACGAGATATTGTAATTTGGAGACTGTGGGCAAGTGTGTTCTCTGGGCTAGAAGTAGACTCATCAATGTGGATGCCACCTTGGCTGAGGCCACGATTGTGATGAAGGTGTCCCGGGAAAAGTGAGGAGAGAGAAAAGCAGGCTGGAGCTCTGATGGAGCTCGACATTTAAGGATCATGGAGAAGAAGGGGAGGCTGTGAAAGAGACTGTGAGGGCTGGTCCGAGAAGAAGGAAGATCAGGAGAGAGTGATGTGAGTCAAACTCATATCTGCTAAATGAGATCATTTCAAGAAGGAAGGAACAGTTGCTAGATTAGAGCTAGCAGATAAGTAAGACATAGTGTTGCCAGATAAAATACAGCATGCCAGTTAAATTTCATTTCAGATAGAAATGAATCCTTTTTTAGTATAAGTATGTCTCCTATTTTTATTTGCTAAATATGGTAACCCTAGTAAGATAAAGACTAAAATGTGCAAGTAGATGTGGTAGTTAAAGCAGGGTTAGAAGGCTGGAGGGAGCAGAAGCAGGAGGGGGCTGGGAGACAGTGCACGTGAACCAGTCTTTCCAGAAACCAGGCTGTGAGGCCAATAGGTTAGGGGCAAGGTAAAGACAGGGAGGACTTTCTTACAGGGAGCAGACATTCTGTGTTGTCATCTGTACCCCACCAGGCAGAAACCATGTGAGGTTCAAGACCACATCTCAGTTATCTCTGTAATCAAAGTTCTGACCTGCCTAGGGCCTTTCTTTTATGCATCAGGAACTCAGTACATGTTTGCGAAATTAAATTCTTAGACTGTATTTGTCTAAGACAACAGTAAAGAACTGAGGTAATCTAGAAGGTGCATTACCTTTGCCTCTTTCTGAAAATTATGACCCATTGTATTTTGGGCAAATATAGTTGATATTGATCAGAATGATCTGGGAAATTGCCTCAGCTCTCTACTATTTACCAGTGAAGGCACAGTCTTTAATTCTAGAGGCCAGTGCCTTTTCTTCCTTCTTGCTAACAAACAGTAGTAGCAGCAGCAGCAGCAGCAGCTAGGAATCTCTTAATTGCCTTGTCCTTGTCAAGATTATGCAACTTTACAGGTGAGCAAAATAAATCCTGACTGTCTGGCTGAGGGGGAAACAAAATAAAACCAAACTTGCATCGAACCAGCAGAGTAAGTTGCTAAAGAGGGTTTTTGAGGCCCATGGGAAACTTAAGCATCCTTCAGCCTGATCTGACACTTGCTGTTCCACATGGCTCACAAACTGCCTTTCTTCCTTTACACAGCTATGTGAAATCCACTCACTCCATCTGAGGAATAAACCAACCACAAAACAAGCCTATTAAATGGCCACTCAAGCCTGCCTCAAGTGATCCAAAGCATGGAAGCAAATGGCACATGGCTTTCAAAGAAAGGTCCTCTGCATTTTTACTCCTAAAGCACTCTTGAGTCAACACTGGAGATACTTGCAACTCTGCTCCCTGGGAGGGAGGAAAAGTAGGAGCTGGTGCTGAAGTGAGGGCCAAGGACTCTGCCCAGCTATGTTATGCAGGCTCCAGGATACGTCAGGAGGGGACAGGGTCTATTGGTAGAAGGAGAAAAAAAATGGTTAAATGGAAAACCTTGGATTTTGAGGTTGGGTTAGACTGGGGTTCAAAGCCCAGATCCACCCTACTCTGGTTCTATAGTCTTGGTGTGTTTAATATGATGGTTAAGAGCAAAGCTTTAGAGTTGAACACATTTGGGTTTAATTTCTAGTGCTACAAGTAGAACAAGGATAGCATTTTTCAAAATACCTTCCTTATATATTTTCCTTGTAGTTATTCTGCCATTATAGCTCTAGGAAAGGAAAAATGATGAATGTCACCTCAGGAAACCTCTCTGTCAAACAATGGAAAGGAAAGGAAGTCCTTTAAACATGAGGAGGGGTGGCGGGGACGGGGTGAGAATTAAAAAAAGGAAGGTAAGCAGAGGGGCTAGTGGCCAGACACATGGGGCCTGGCTCACTGGCCAGGCTGAGCCCACAAAAGGGAGGATTAGAAGTTAGTTTAGATGGGGAGAATTCCAGAGGAGTAGTTTGTACTCCCTCCTGTTTAAGAAATCCCAGAAGGACACTGCCCTGAAGATGGCCTCACACTGACCTGGGGTTGCCTCATGGAGCAGAGAGCAGGCCTCAGGCAGGACTACCCTTCGCCTGATGCTTCCCAGCCTGATCCAGAAGCTCCTGAGGACCCCAGTGGGGAATACAGAGGATCACTGAGAACTGAGGCCAGCAGGTCTGCCATAGGCCTCTATGGCAAGGGGGAGGTGACGCATAGCAGAGGCTGTGAGGAGGACTGCGCATGCCACAAGGCACAGGCCAAGACCCAGGTCTGCTGTACTAGGGAGAGCTGGAGTGTTGCTGAGCTAGCAGCAGGAGGGCGAGGGAAGGAACACCAGGCCCCAGCCGGCCCCAGCCAAGCCCAGCCAGGCCAAGAGCAGACCACAAGCTTCTCTGGCATGGACTCTGGCTGCAGGCATGAGCCAGGCACCCATGAGCAAGTACATTAGGGACTTCTCCATTTGGGGAAGTGAGACCCTAGAGAACACGACAAGCACTGGCCTTCATGGGGAGCAGGAGAGGAGGGGAAAAACTTACAGGGGGAGAAACAGGCCTGGTAGGAAGTTTGAGCCTTGAGTTATTTGAATACTTGTTCAATAGAAACTGAGATAACTGAAAAAAATAAAACTTTTTATTCTCTTCCCCTTAAAAAACCCTTAAGATCTTTGACTTGACAAGTTTTCATCTGTTTGTTTACTGCTCCTCAGAGGGATCTGGAATTCTAAAGGATGAAATGACCAATTATGGAAAATAAAGTACCCAACCATCATGCACATCTGAGGCAAAGTGTATAAATTTTCAGCGCCCCCCACCGGAGACGAGCTTTGTGAACTTGGGTTACATACTAAGCTTCTTTGGGCCTCAGTTTCTTCATGTACAAAATGAGAAGGGCTGTTGTGAGTGTTAAATGAAATGATGCAAGCAAAGCACTGGGAACGGTGCCCGGCACTTCGGTGTGCCCATTCATGGCTACACGACATCACTACTTAGCTGCCATGAGCTTCGTCTTCTACCTCTGTAAATTGGGGATTACAGTGTCCATCTCACACAATAGGTATGAAAATAGTGTAATTTCCCTTTCCCTTCTGTTCCCTTTCTGAAGAGCTATAGTTTATCTTTCTCCTCTTCTACTTCAGGTAAATACATCTCTATTCATTTATTCAGTCAATAATATTTGCTGAGTTTCTGTTCTGTGCAAGGCACTCTCCTGAGGGTTTCCAAGATGATTCATGTACAGTATCGTCCTCAAAGAGTTTCACAGTCTGCTGGTGGAGGGGTAGGGGGCAATATTCTTCTTTGCAACAGAAGGGGAAATGATGGGAGATACAGCAAAAGCACCATGGTGACTCTGAAGAGGCCCTGTTTACTTCCGTTAGTAGTCAGGGCGTGCTTCCCACAGAACACGGCATTCGAACTGGGCCTTGAAAGGTAATTACTTAGGCATGTGGAGACTAGGGAGGGCGGTCCAGGCAGAGTATTATGGAAGCAACAGGACAGTATAGCATTTGACTTGAGAATGGGTGGGTGGTTCCGTGTAACCACATCAGAGAAGGTAAGAGGTTGGGGGATGATAATAGGCTGGAGAGCTGGATACAGGCCTGATATGATGGGTTCATGATGCTATCAAGCTGATAGTCATCACTTGTCACTTTTCTCATAATATTTTGTGAAAGAAAGGAGAAGGGGAAGAAACTAAAATGTATTGAGCCCCAGATATATGCAAGCCACTTCACTGAGACCACTGCTGTATAGATAGTAGGTCTAAACCTCGTGATCATGCTGGAAAGAAGGTATTCACAGAGGAGGAAACTGTTCAGAGAAGTTAAGCAACTTGCCCAAGGTCACACAGTTAGAAAGTAATCTATTGAGAATTAAACCTGGGTTTGCCTGATCCAAAGCCAGTGATTTGAGACAAGGCCTACAAGCCTTACCTGTTCTACCTGTTTCCCTGTGAAAGCACCATTCTTTCCAGCTCCTCTGTTTAAGGAAGTTACATGTCATGTTCTGTTACCAATAAATTAGCATGGAAGGTGGGCTGGATGCAGTCTGAGGAACTGAGACTAGATGAGGAGCTGTTTCGGGTTCCAGAATTCAGGGTCCTGGAAACTGCCAGAATGAGATGGGTCTTCCCTGCCCCCAATTGTCCCATGACTGTTCTGGCAACCTTGAGCCACTCAAGGGGAAGAACAGGGTCAGGGACTAAGACCCAAATTAAGATGATAATGGAAGCCTAAATGCAGGAAACCTAAGGATACTTTCATCTCCTGTGCATGTATGCTCCATTTAGGCCCCAGGAGATCATATTTTGAGGTGCATCTTAAGTCAGGATATATAATGGACTGATGTTTATTTGTGATAAGATGTCTAGTAGAGAAGGCTCAGAAGTGCCCATCTCCTCAGCTGGAATTTGATATAGGGAGACCCAAGGCATTTCTGGTTTTATACCACAAAGCTTCTCTCTGGGCAGTGAGAGACCAGATCTGACCATGGGAACCTTGGGGGAGTGATGGGGAAAAGCCCTCTGTATCCTTTCCTGAAACTGAGCTCAGAGAGGCATGTGACTTATCTATGCTCCCACAGGTGGAAAGAAGCAGAATCAAGATGAGCGCCCAAGTATTGTGACTCTTCACTTTGTTATTGAGCTGCTCAAAGGAGAATGAACTCACCTAACTGGGGAACTAAAAAACTGTTTACTTGCTCAGTGCTCTGTGATTGCTTTTACTAGAATCATAGAATTTTTACAACTAGAGGAGATGGTAAAGATCATCTAGTCCAGTTATCTCATTTTATAGATGAGAACACTGAGGATCAGACTAGGAAATTACTTGCTTGAGGTCACTACAATTTTAGTAGTAGAACCTGCCTAGGTCATAGGTCCGCTGCCTGTGGTCAGTGCTGAGTGCTCTTTCCACTAATGTTTAATATTATGCTCCACTGACTATGATATATATATGTACATGTTCCATGGACTATGACCACCACCACTGCCCCCTATCCCCACATACTTGTATGTGGAGAGCCCAGAGGTCATCAATTGCTTTCTTTAGACAGGCAAACCTTTCCAATTTTAAGGAGATAAAAATGTGCTCTAATTTAAAGGCATTTTAAGGCAATTAGTGAAAGAAATCCCCCACGCATCCAGCACTTTTCTGGCTTGAAAATCCCTACATTTGGGGGCACAAGACTCAGAAAGTCAAAGCAGAGAGTTGGGTCCTATGCTCCATTCTATTTTCCCAAAGGTCCCCAAATGCTAAGCAGATTTCATCTACTCTCAGTGACAAAAATCTCTTCTCTGGCCAAAATCCTGCCCCTGTTTTTTTCACCCCAGGAATATACATGGCCCCACAGTCATCACCTGTTTGAGAAGCCGACGAGTCCTCCCCAGACTGTTTTGCCCTTTGGAAGAAAAGACCTGGTGCCTACTTCTTCCCCAGTCTGCTTTTCCTAGGAGGTGGCCATGACCTGCTCCCATTAACCTGAGCAGAGGCTGTTGCCCAACACTTCCTGCGTGAAGTGCTTCGTGGATCCTAAGAGAAGAAAGCCCAGACTCTGCTCAACCTGGGATCAGTGCTGTTCTCCTCCTGTTCTCCCAGAAGCCTCCTTCTCTAGGTCTGACATGACTTTCTCCTCCAAGACAAGCCCAGTGAGAAGGATACATTTGTGTTCTGCTCTGCATTCTTTCCTGCAGAGTCCCTCAGGCGCTGTGGCTGGAAATGATTTGTGCAGGGCACTTGGCCAGCTTCCCTTTTAATAACTCCCATACTCACAGATGCAGAGAATCCCAGTCCTCTCACCCAGGGGAGGGAAGGAACCTCCTTCACTTTGACAGTGTCTCACTAATGGGTGAGGTAAGCAGTGATTCTGGTCTTCAGGAAAGATGCTGTAAAGAGCCTCCTTCTCAGAGGGTTAATTATGAAATCTATATCTTTGGGAACCCCTCCCCCTTCCCTGGAATTTCTGCAAGGCAGACACTGCTCAGATAATGTTCAAATTTGCATTCAACTCTGCTTCCTGAGCACCATTCTGCCTGGGTAGGAGGATGGGATGGAACTGGGCCTGGAAGAATGGATAGGATTTGCTAAGGACATTTCAGGCAGGGAGAATGCATAAGCTAAAGCTTACAAGAATAAGTGGACCTGGGGCTGGGGTAAGGAAGGGAGAGAATCAGGGGGTGACTTGAGGGGAATAGAGGTGATTGTTGGGAAGGAGGGAGTGATGACTAGTCAGGGTCCCAACAAGAAACAGAGGGCACACCCAAAGTGTAATAATTTGAGGAAGATTTATTTGCAAATGTATACGTGTAGTGAAACCACAAAGAATAGTGCAGTAAACTGAACTTGGTAAGAGTCAAGGTTAATGACCAGAACTGAGAGAGAATCATGCGGAGCAGCTGCCTTAGAAGGAACAGAAGCCTTTAGTTCAAGGGCACAGTCAACTAGAGGCAACGTTGCCGGGAGAGATCCAGGCAGAGGCTGGTGAAGTTTAAGCTTCAGGGCCCTGCCCTTGCACAGGTGCCTTCTAGGGCCCAGGGAGAAACCCTAGTAATGCATTGGCATGCTACGTGCTTTTGAAAATTTTGCAAAAGTAAGATTTTTTCAATCCCAGTTTCTCTCTACCATACATATCTGTTGTATGATTTTGGAATAGTCATGGGCATTTTTAGGATCTGGTTAATGGGAAGATGGGTTTGGTGGGATATATTTCAGTTTCTCAGTCACTTCCGTATATACTTAATTCATTGCCAGCTGTCCTGATGTTGGAATGGCTTTCAGGAATACGCTTAGCTCCAACTCACCAGGTGTCATGACTTGAGGGTAATTCTAGGCTATGTTGCAACATGTATGTGGGTAGTGGAAGAGAACAGAGATTTGTAATGTATGGAGCCAGAAGCAAGTCTGTAAAAAATTCTTCCCATCGACAGACTTGTACAATTTTAAGTGGAGAATTCAGTTTTCACTGTCAGGAATATAATGCAGTACATGCGACTATAAATACACCACACTATTTTCTTGTTAAATGGAATCTCACATGTTAGAAATTTTTAGATTCCTGTATTTGTAGTCTATAAGCATAAAAAAATTTCAGATCATACTCAAATTAGTAATTTTTAAGAGGAAAAAAAAAAAAACACAAATAGAAATAAAGGCCCTGGGATCATTTGAAATCTTATTGATGAAGAGAAGTAAAGCATATGAACTTTTTAAAGTTTTACATTTCTTCCTCCTTTGTTACAAAATACTGACAACTTTGAAGGTGTCTTAGATTGGACCCCCTGGAAACTGACTGTGAAATGGAAAGTCGTATTTCCACAGAAGGCTTACTATGGAGTGCTCTCAGGAGATAAACTTGTGAGGAAATGAGGATGGTGGAATTAGGAGAAGCTGACCAGTGTGGCCTCAGCCAATGTGATATTCCCAGAAGCTGAAGGATGGCTGACTGACCTGAAGAGGGGATCTGGGCAGTGGCCTACTGTACCCTCCATAGATGACAACATAAAACTCATGATATACCACTATAATGTGGAGATCAAAGACAAAATGTTTATAAGTGTCATCAGTTCAAAGAGTATTTAAGATTAGTTTTTGTACAAAGAAATCCGAAATGTTCTAAATCTTAGTTATATATGGAAGAAAATGATAGTGGTCTTCACAAATCTGACAGTAATCTCAAAATTTTATATGATGCTACAATGAGTTGTGAAACTGAAACAGTTCTAAATGACCAATGATAAAAAATAAAATTTCAACCAAACTTACTCAAGACTGGATTATATTTCCATTCTTTCTCTAGAAAATTATATCACAAAATTGTCATATGAAAGGCAAAGTGAAAGCTGCTTAAAAGATAAAGGAAATATGTTACAGAGATTTTTCTGGGCAATTGAGGAAAATATTATTTTTCTGCATTTTGTGATATTTCTGTGGTTTGTAAGCTTTTTAAAATCTGCACTTTGTCCTGATTTCTTTTCTCACTCTAAGTAGACATTCACTTTTATACCTAACCTTTTATTCATATTCGTGGGCCAATAAAATTGCAAGTTTGGCCCTATAAAACCAGGATCCACACTTAGATTCAGAGGAATAAATACCCTGACCTCATAGTCCTCTCTTCCTCAGGTGTCCTTCTGGAGCTCCACATTGGCTGAGCCCAACAGAAGCCAGGGGCCACTATTGGTCAGCCTCCCCCAGCAGAGAACAGGATGGTAAGTGGTGGAGAGAGGATCGGGAGGAACAAATTGGAGACAGCAGGCGCAGCTGAATAATATGGAACCAAATTATGGAGGCCTTGAATGACAAATTCAGCTTGCATTTAATTCATAGGAAGATGAAATCTGAGTGGCATAAAAACAAAATTCTGTATGGAAGGAGGCTTCAGTTTGAGGTTGTAGAACATGCTTGTCACCACAGGTGCACTCACTTGAGGCAAAGTCCTGCACCCATGTGCAGGTGGGAGGACATGTCTACTCTTTTTCTCTTCTGTGGCCTCGAGAGTCTGTGCTCCTGGTAAACTATCAAGGAGAAGCCAGTGAGCAACAGCATGAAGGCGAGGGAGCAGAGCACCTTTACCATGGACATGACCAACCTCTTGGAGACTGCCATGACTCCTTTGATTACTCTAGCAGCCCTGATCTCATGGATGGCTAGTGTGTAGCCATTCCTCCTCCATGCTGCCGTTGAGGCCCTGTCTGCTTGTTCCTGCCTCCCCATCAACACCCAGAGGCAGCTCTTCATGGCCTGGGCCAGCTCTGCACAAACAGAAGCAGATGGGCCTCCTGCCCTCGGAGGGTAGGAGCCCAGCTTTGGGGTGGAGGGGCTAGAACTGAATTCCTCTCCTGGCTCCTCTGTGACCTTCCTGGGCAATTGAAATCCTGGCTTCTTTCCCTAGGGCTTTTCCTGTTCTATTGGGATCCCAGGAGGTGCCAGAATGACCCTGTCCTTTTCTCATCCCACACCAAGTACTGTCCTTGACTGAGCTCTCCCATACGTTGTCCTCTGCCCAGAAGCAAGGACTCCTAGATCTGCTGCTATCTCCAGCCACCTGGCCCTCCTGAGTTCCTTTTATCCAACTTCCTATTACACACCTCTGCTTGGGTACATCAAAAATACTTCAAAAGTGATATATTCAAAACCAAACTCACTAAGTTCTGTCAGTCCTTCCTTCACAATATTGCTCAGATCTGTTTTTCCTTCTTTCTCCCCATCTCTCCCTTATGTCATCTCCTATTACCTCTGGTCCAGACCGTTGCCTTGAACTCCTCTGTCAAGACCCATCACAGTCACTCTGTTCCAGCTCCCTGCCCTGCTAATCCACCCTGCTCACAGTGCCATTGTAAGATTCCTAAAACAAATCGTTTCACTCCTCTGCTCAGAAACCTTCTGTGGCTCTGTCACTTAATAAATTGAATCCAAATTGCTCGGCCTGGCCATTGTTATTCTGTAATCAAGCATGCATGTGATATCACAGATACTTTAAAATCTAAAATCATGTCTTTGTCGTTTGCCCCCAAATAACTTCTCTCTCTCTCCCCACTAGACAGTAAAGTTCATGAAGAGGAGACAGGGCCTGGTGCACAACTGGTACTCGGGAAATATTAGCTCAGTAAACGAACTCCTTCGACTCGGCCTCCAACTTTAGCACTCACTGCTCTCCCCTCCCCCTCCCACAATCAGACCGGTCAAACGCAAGTGCTCACCACCCTTGCTCATGCCCACATTCACCCCTCGTCTGTGCTTTCATGCGTGTTCCCCACCAAGGGCCTTCCTTTCCTAGCCCTCCTGCCATGCCTTCCCAGCCTCTGACGACGTGTGTGTGGACACCCCCCCCACATACACCCACATACTACACACACACACACACACACACACACACACACACACATACATACCACACACACACATATACATACCACACACATACACACCGCATATGTCACACACACACACAAACACACACACACGCTGCTTTGTCCATGAAGCCTTTCTCGCTTCCTTCTCCTTCCCTCTTCTCTCCTCAGGAGCTAACCTCCTCTCACAACTTCCACAGCGTTTGTTTAAATGCCTCCTCTGGCTGGGATCATGTTTTGCTGACATGTTTCACTTACTCGTTTACTAGTCTTATCTCCTCTACCAGTCAGAGAGTGTCTCCAGGACTCAGCGGTGTAGGAGTCACTACTTCTCCCTAGCAGCAATGGGCTGCAGCAGGTATTTAATACCTGCCCGTGAATGGATGCTTTTGCCCTTCAAAATGTGAAGGTTTTTCTTCCTGTTATAGGAACATATATTTTAATTACACACATATAATTCATAATCACATTCTTATTGTAAAACACTCAAAAAATATAGATAAAGCTAAATTTTTTTTGCTTATACCCAATCCCAGGCCCCTCCCCATTTACATACCTATACAATGCAGATATAACATAGTTTCGTGGGTTTGTTTTTTACAAATGTAATATATAAATTATTCTGTAAGCTTGCTTCTTTCATTTACAATATGTCAAAGATATCTTTTCATCTTTCTGGACATTAGATATATAGTAACTCTTTCTTTCCAACAGCTGCAAGATTCTATAGTTTGGATGTGCCAAGGCTTATTTAATCATTCCCTTATTGATGGACATTTAGCTTATTTCCAATGTTTTGATATTATGGCAACGCTGAACTAAACAGCCTGTACATGGCTCCTTGCACACACGTGCCTTCTTCTAGTGTAGAAATGAAGAAGTAGAATTTCTGAGAGAAAAGAAATGCACTTAAAAATTGTTTTAAATTTAAGGGAAAAAAAAGTTCTATTAGGTGTTGTCAAATTGATTTCCAAAGAGATTGTATTTATACTCCCCCCAAACCCTTGCCATTGCTTGATATTATAAATCTAACATTTTGGTCAATCTGATGAGAGAAAAAAGGCATCGTGTTATTTTAATTTAATGTTCATTTTCCCATTTACTTCAACTGAGGTTACACATCATCTTATGGGTTTATTGGCCATTTGGCTTTCCTTTTCTGTGAAATGTGTTTATCCTCTGCCCATTGCTGCATTAGGTAGTTTGCCTTTTTCTTTTTGATTTGCAGGATTTTTTTTTTTTTTTTTACAAATTCTGGACATTAATCCTTTGTTTATTACAAATAACATATATGTTGTAAATATTTTCCCTGAATCATGTTATCTCTGAAAATTAAAATTATCTTTTAATTTTCTTGAGGGTGACTATTTTGCTTCAGACATTTTCTTTTTGATCAACTTTGATATGATATCTGATTGTCCCAACACTTTTTGCAGAATATCCATCCATTCCCCAATAATGTGAAATGGCACTTTTGCCATGTAGTAAATTTTCCTATCTACATGGACCCATTCCTGGACTTTCAATTTTATCACTTTGTCTAAAGTGTGCTTCTTATAAACAGCATTAAGATAGATTTTTGGGGGTTTTTTTGCCCAGTCTATATGCTGTCTTTTAAAGAGAGAATTCAGTTCATTCACATTTACTGTAACTAACTACTGTTATATTTAATTTTATTCCTTTCAGGTCACCTTATGTTTCTTATGCTTTTTTTTCTTTATCTTTTTGCTTAATTTTACTGGTTTGTTCAAATTGCTATTCCTTTCCACACTTGTTAATGTGGGAGTTCCCTGTACTCTCTCCAATCTGTTAATGATCATCTCCCTTTTCTTTTCCTGATGCTCATAATAAAACTCTATTTCTTTAGTGTTATAGGAATATGAGATTCAGTTTCTCCCACTTAGATACTCTATTCCCTTATTATTTCTCCTATTTAAGTGCTCTTTTCTCCACCAATGAGATATTCAGAATACTTTTACTTTCCCAATTTTCTTTCTCTCACCCCAAGGATTCTATGGGATGCCTTTACTTTGCATGCCCTGACCCTGACTCCTAGGTTTTGCTGAAATTGCTTAGCACTTTTCTTTCTAGATCTTATTAGAATTTCCTTTACAGTATTTTACCTCTATTTTAAGAATCCTTATTCAGTCACACATCTCCAGACAGTCTATCATCATCCATTTATATTTAACAATACATATGTATATATCTATATACACATATGCATATACATACACATATGTATATATAATTATGTATATACATATATGTATATATAATTAAGCATAATTTATTGCTCATTCCTGTTTCCTCTTTTCTTATCTGCTAGAATTTATTTGATCTTGGTTGCATTCTTTTCTTGAGAGAGTACATGTGAGTGATATAATCTTTGAATTTTTGCGTATGTGTAAATATATACATATAATATATATTTTACATATATATATATTTACATTCACCCCCGTGGGTGAATGATGACTTGGCTAGGTGTAGGACTGCTAGACTGCAGTCTTTATACCCCAGGAGTCTGTGTCTGTCATTCCACTATCTTTCTTGTCCTTTCTGTTCTCTGGGACTCAGTTATTAGTCCTGTGTTAGGTTTCCTAAATCTGCCCTACAAATCTCTTATTTTTCCCTCATGATTTCTATTTCTTTTTATTTTTTGCTCTGTGGTTTGTAATTTATTGCACTTTATCTTTCAAGGCACTAATTCAAGTCTCATCTTTGGCTATCTTTCCTCTTAAATCATTCACTTCACTTTTTGGTTAAAAACCATGTTTTTTTAGTTTTGGGACATTTTCATTGAGTTCTTTTTGTTGTTGTTATTGTTCAAATTGTCTTTTGTCTCCTCTGGCACTTTTTAGAAACCTGTTCTGGATGTCTGGTATGTTTCTCCCCTTGTGACTGTCAGCCTCTTAGGTATGTTGTTCCCTTTCTTTGCCCAATCCCTGTAACTCAGTGGCTAGAAAAACTGACACATGGTTGTGCAGGAGGCCACAGTGGTGTCAGTCCTTGAAGGTTCATGTAAGAGCAGGCTGACAGGTAGGCAATCTCTGTGCAGTAGGAACTCTCTGCTCCTGGGTCTCACAGCCCCAAAGACAGAACACCCTCATCTCACCTGTTCAATTCTTCCTTAGCTTTTTGGGGGCTGGGGAGACTTGAGCATATATATGTGGTCAGAATCATACTTCCTTCAGAATCTCATCTAGGCCCTCTTAGAAGGGAGAAAGCCCTACTTCACCAATCCAGCATCTTTCCTCCAGGTTCTTGCCTACCTGTTGACCCCAGCAACTACTTGGCTCAGAAGAGGTGGTGGGTAGGAGCTGGGGTTATATGTGGAAGGAAAGTAGACACATTAAGCTGCTGCTGCCCCAGAATCCCTGTTTCTTCACACTCCATTCAATTTTTCTGATCTCTAATGTCAGGTAGTTCCTGTGACCCTACCTTAGAGTTTTAATTACTATAGCGCTGAAGTAAATTTTGCTCCCTAGTAAGGCATATCTTCTTCAGCCTTGTTTCTCTTTTTCTAATTTACCTTGGCTCTTCTTATGCATTTCCTCTTCCTGATGAACATTGGAATCAGCCTGCTGTTCCTTAGAACAATTTCTTGTTGACTTTTTAGATAAGATTAAACTAAATTTATAGATAAATATGAAGAGAATGGACATCAATCCAAGAGTATGTCTTCGTATCCAGGAACAAAATAATCACTTTCTCAAGACCTTTTTTATATCCTTTAGTAATGTTTTATGGTAGTTTTTACATAGGCTTTGCACATATCTTCTGAAGTTTATTACTAGATATTTTTGCAGTTTTTGTTACTATTGTATATCGTGATGGTTAATTTTGTGTCAACTTAACTGGGCTAAGGAATGCCCAGATAGCTGGTAAAACATTATTTCTGGGTGCATCTGTGAGAGTTTTTTCCTTAAGAGGTTAGCATTTGAATTAGTAGACTGAATAAAAAAGATCTGGCCTCCCCAAGTGTGGGCGGGCATCATCTAATCTGCTGAGGGCCCAAATACAACAGAAAGGCGGAGGAAGGGCACGTTCTCTCTTCTTGAGCTGAAACCTTCGTCTTTTCTTGCCCTCAGACATTGGAGCTCCTGGTTCTTGACTAACACTCTCCCACCCTGCCCCTTATTGTTAGGCCTTTGGTCTTGGCCTGGGAATTACATCATTGGCTCACCTGATTCTCAGACCTTTGGACTGAATTTCACCACTAGCTTTCCTAGTTCTCCAGCTTGCAGACAGCATGTTGTGGGACTTTTTGGCCTCCATAATTGCATGAGCCAATTTCCATTAAAAAACCCCTCTCCTTTTAGTCCCGTTTCTCTGGAGAACACTGATGAAAGCATATACAGAACACATTTAGCTTTTTATTATAGAAAATTTTAAATGCAAACAGAAGTAGACTGAAGAGTATAGTGAATACTCATGTGCTTATCACCCAGCTTTAAAACAAAATCTTTCTTTAGTATTTTTAATTGTGGTAAAATAGACATAACATAAAATTTACTATCTTAACCACTTTAAGGGTACAGTTCAGTAGCATTAAGTACATTCACATTGTTGTGCAACCAATCTCCAGAACTCTTTTCATTTTGCAAAACTGAAATTCTATACCCATTAAACAACAACTCCCCATTTTCCATCCTTCAGTCCCTGGCAACCACCATTCTACTTTCTGTCTCTAGGAATTTGACTACTCTCGGTACCTCATATAAGTGGAATCATACAATATTTTTCTTTCTGTGATTGGCTTATTTCGTTTAGCATAATGTCCTCAAGTTTCATCCATGTTGCAGCATGTGTCAGAATTTCCTTCCATTCTAAGGCTGAATAATATTTCATTGTATACGCCACCTTTTGTTTATCCATTCATCTGTTGATGGACACTTGGGTTGCTTCCACCTTTTGGCTATTGTGAATAATGTCATCACCCAGCTTTAACAATGTTTGACTTAGAGCTAATCCTTTTTCATCTGTACCCCCACTCACTTCCCCATTCCATATTATTTTGAAGCAAATCTGAATGGGGTATTTTATAAATTACACTTTCTATTTGGTTAAAGATCATTCTCAGGGAGAATCAGAGTCTGAAACCAATAAATACTGTTTCACCCCAAATTCCTTATAACTGTTTGGCATAAAGATGGAGGGTAGATGAGGTGGGAAGGCAGCCACAGAAAGGGTGGATAAGGAAGAAGCAGGTCAGAAATGGCTAAGGCTTGTCTTACATATATGAGCTTCTGTTCTTCCTTAGTGCCACCTCTTTTTACCTCAAACCTCTAGGCTCCAGGTCCCTGAAGCAGGGAGGACTCCAAACATCCCAGACCACTTCAACCATCCTGGTTTTGGGGCCTCAGAGAAGGCTCTGCAAATCTCCATCCATGGCCTTCAGCTAGGGCATTTTGCTTTGGCAGTGCAAGGGCTGGAGTCAAGCTATTCCTTGAACTCACTGACACTGCCTTGGGATTTAAGGTCTATTCCTGCAGAAGAGATTGTGAAAATTACTCAGGAAGAAATTGGCTGCCTGTGAGTGCCACAAGTCATCACTAGATAACATATCCAGAAACAAGGGTTCTGATGTTCATATCACTTTAAAATTATACTGAGCACCTGGGTATGGCCCAATTTAATTAAATTAGCTTAGCTTCTATTAAACCATCCCCCAGAGCAGGCAAAAGCTCTCTGCTGGTACTCACCTGGGAGGCATGGTGAGGTATGGTGTCCCTTTGTCCCTGTTACTTTGAGAAATGAGACCTTGTGCTGAGGGAATGCAGCAGTAAATGAGACCTTCTATTCTGGAAGGCCCTGCATTTATCTTTCCCATGTCCTTGAAGAAAATAAACACAGTTATTCTTGCCTTTCCTTAAAGGTCTTTCTAGTATGATCTCAAGTTTTCTCTTCCTCAGCCCCATCAGCATCATAAACGGTCCCTTAACTTCCCCCATGGACAGCTCAAATCTGGGCTGCTTTACAACCAGAGGGAATCACTGACGCTGCTGAAAATCTTTTGGTCTCTCCCCAGCCAGGCCAGTAGTCCTGTCTTCTCCCATTTTCACCTCAGTTGTCTGAGATTTCTGTCCACAGCTCATGAGGAGCATCAGTGAGTGTGTGTAAGTCCAGGGTCTGATCTTTAACATCGTGCAACAGGTACTGAAACGTCTGGCACCTGTTTGCCCCCAGAGCAGTCAGTAGGCTTGTGTCCTGAGCTGGTGACATGAGGTGCTCTTGGGTGTCAGAGAGGCAGTGTCCTGTACTGCAGACTCAGGCTGTACCCTTTTACTCCACAAACTCTCTGATGGATGATGAACATGGACCTATCATATTACTTCTAGTTCCTGGGATTCAGTTTTCTGGAAAAATCAAGGGATTGAATTGCATAGTCTCTCAAGCCCCTTCTACCTCTGAGCCTATGAAAAAAGTCACAAAATCTGGAAATTGGAAGTACCAATGTGGCTCCAGCCCTTACCTCAGAAGCCATTAGAGACTACCTGGGCCAAAAATGGAGAAAACAGAAATGGGAGGTAAATAGGAGCTCTAAGTGGGGCTTTCCATGGTGGAATCTGGAAGGTTTGTATAAAAAAGAGGCCAGAGAGCCTGGAATAGCAAATAAGCTGATCCAGCCTGAGGTGGGGCTAGGCTAATGCAGAGTTATAAAGACTTGCTCATGACAATGTATGGATAGGTACACCATCAAGTTCAGGTAGCTATGGGGGAGACCTGCAGCCTAACATGGACTTGGGGCCACGATAGCAAAGAATCCTTTTTCTCCATGCATAAAGGCAGCGGTAGAGTACCAGTACCCCAAGATTTGGAACCCAAGGAAGAGCCTGTCAGGAGTGGCAACAAGAAGTGTCAGAAGAGAATGATGGAGGCTCTCTAACTACACTAAAGCAGTGGCTCTCAAGCCTTCATGCACATCAGAATTGCCTGGAGTGCTTGTTAGAACACAGAGTGCTGGCCCCACCTCAAGTTTCTGATTCAGGAGATCTGGGGTAGATACTGAGCATCTGCCTGTCTAACAAGTTCACAGTGGATGCTGCAGGTCTGGGGCCAACTCTGAGAACAATTTCATGAAAGAGATTGGGGGAGAACCAAGCAGGCATCCAGGTGAGCACTGGCCCTCCACACCAATCCTGATGCAGCTGCAGGCCTGCCTATGCCCACCCAAGACACTGAGGGGCCCGCCCACCAACTGAGCAGGCTCCCAGGTGAGTGCTGGCTCCATGTGCCAATGCTGACGCAATTGCAGGCCCACCCATGCCTGCCCAAGCCCCAGAGAAGCCTGCCCACCAACCAAGTGGGTGCCCAGGTGAGCACCATCCTGCCTGCCAGCCATGATACAGCTGTCAGCCCACACGCATACCCCAGAGATGCCTGTCCACCAACCAAACAGGGGCCAAGGCAGCCCACCACACACTCAACTGTATTAATACAAGAAGAGTCACCAGCAGAACCTACAAATAGAGGAGGAAGTTTTTCCCTCATAGCCCACTCCAGAGTAACAGAAGAAACAAGAATCCTACCAGATGACCAAACATCAACAAAAAATACTAGAACTACAAGTAAACAGGAAGATATGACATCACCAAAGGAATATGGTAATTCTCAAGTACAAGATCCTATAGCACAGGAAACCTTTGAGATGTCTGAAAGGGAATTCTGAGCACCAATCTTAAGAAAACTCAAATAGATAAGAGAAGAATCAATTAGCAAACACAATGAAACAAGAAAAAATATCCAGGATATGAATGAGGAAATTTACAGAGAGATTAATACCTTAAACAAGAACATAACAGAACTAGAAATGAAAGTCAATCAATGAAATAAAAAACAGAATAGAAAGTTTGAACAGCAGGATGGAGCAAGCAGAAGAAATAATTTCAGGTCTCAGGGATGGTCTTTTTGAAATAACCCAGGCAGACCAAAAAAAAAAAAAAAAAAAAAAGGAGAAAAGAATTCTTAAAAATGAAGAAAATTTAAGAGAGCTAGCAGACGACCTCAAAAAAACCCATCCAAATCATGGGTATTCCAGAAGGGGAGAGGAGAAAGAAAAAAGCATTGAAAACTTATTCAAGTAAGTAATAATACAAAACTTCCCAGGTATAGGGAGAGATGCAGACCTTCAGATCCAGGAAAACTAAAGATCTCCAAACAGATTCAATCCAAAATGATCCTCTTCAAGGCATGTTATAGTCAAACTGGTAAAGTTCAAAGGCAAAGAGAATTCTAAAAGCAAGAGAAAAGCGTCAAGTCACCTATAATGGAACCCCCATCAGACTAACAGCAGACTTCTCAACTGAAACCTTGCAGACCAGAAGAAAATGGGATGAGATATTCAAAATACTAAAATAAAAAATTACAGCCTTGCTATACATAGCAACGTTATCCTTCAGAAATGAGGGAGTAATGTACTTCTGAGACAAACAAAAATTATGGGAGTTCACTACCACACAACCAGCCCTGCAAGAAATTCTCAAAGGAGTCCTGCATCCAGAATCTGAAAAATGATAATCGCTATCACAGATTTACAAGAAAGAGTAAAACCCACTGTTAAAACCAAAATGCAAATGAGAAAGAGAAAGAAGCTAAATCATGTCACTTCAAAAATCCAACTAACATTGAAGATGAAAAATTGAAGGGGAAGAAAGGAACAAATAATATTTAAAACATTTAAACAAAAAGCAATATAATGACAAGAGTAAAGCAATACTTACCAATAACAACCCTAAATGTAAATGGATTAAACTTCCCATTCAAAAGACACAGACTAAGTGATTAGATTAAAAAGCTAGACCCAACTCTACATGCTGTCTTCAAGAGACCCACCTCATCTATAAAGATACACACAGACTAAAAATGAAGGGATAGAAAAAGATGTACTATGCAAATGGAAACCAAAAATGAGTAGGAGTAGCTATTCTTATTTTGGATAAAATAGACTTGAAACCAAAACCCATAAAAAGAGACAAAGAAGGCCACTATATAATGATAAATGAATCTATCCAGTTAGAAGACATAAAAATCATAAATATATATGCACCCAACACTAGAGCACCCAGATATGTAAAGCAAACACTCCGACCTAAAAAAGAAATAGATTGTAATATAATAATAGTGAGTGACCTGAACACCCCTCTCTCAGCATTGAACAGATCTTCCAGGCAACAAAATAGGAAAGAAACACAGGATTTAAACTACACCTTAGACCACTTGCACCTGGCAGACATCTACAGAGCATTTCATCCAACAACTAGAGAATACACATTCTTCTCATCAGCACGTGGAACATTCTCCAGGATAGACCACATGTTAGGCCACAAACCAAGTCTTAGTGAATTTTTAAAAATTGAAATCATTCCAAGTATCTTTTCAGACCACAATGGATCAAAACTGGAAATCAATAAAAAGCAAAATTCTAGAAACTGCTCAAGTGCACAGAAACTAAATAACAGACTCCTGAATGACCTATGGGTCCAAGAAGAAATTAAACAGGAAATCAAAAAATTTCTTGAAACTAATGAAAATAAAGATACATCATACCAAAATCTATGGGATACTGAAAAAGCAGTACTAAGAGGGAAGTTTATTGCAATAGTTGTTTACATCAAAAGGATGGAAAGAATTCAAATAAATGACCTAACACTACTCCTCAAAGAACCAGAAAAACAAAAACAATGCAATCTAAAAGTAGTAGATGGAAAGAAACAATGAAGATCAGGGCAGAACTAAATGAAAACAGACCCCCAAAAAACTATAGAAAAGATCAGTGAAACAAAAAGTTGTTTTTTGTGTGAAGATAAATAACAAAGACAAACCATTAGCTAGGTTAACAGAAAAAAAAAAAAAAAGAAGTGAAAAGATCCAAATAACAAAAAATCAGAAATGAAAAGGAAGACATTATAACCAATACCACAGAAATAAAAAGAATCATTAGAGATTACTATAAACAATTGTACACCAATAAATATGAAAACCTGGAGGAAATGGAAAATTTTCTGGATATATACAAACTACTAAGACTGAAACAAAAAGAAATAGACAACCTGAACAGACCAATAACCATCAAGAATATTGAAGCAGTAAATCAGAAATCTTCCAATAAGGAAAAGCCCAGGACCAGATGGCTTTATGGCTGAATTTCATCAAACCTTTAAAGAAGAATTAATAACACTTCTCTTCAAACTTTTTCAAAATATTGAAACAGAAGCCATTCTCCCAAATGCATTCTATGAGGCCAGCATCACCCTGATACTAAAACCAGATAAAAATACAACAAAAAGAGAAAATTACAGACCAATATCCTTGATGAATATAGATGTAAAAATCTCAACAAAATATTTGCAACCATAATACAGCAAGACATCAAAAAAATTATACACCGTGATCAATTGGGATTTATACCAGGGATCCAAGTTTGGTTCAACATACCCAAGTCAATAAACATGATACACCACATCAACAAAACCAAGGACAAAACCCATATGATTATCTCAATAGATGCAGAAAAAGCATTCAACCAAATTCAACATAACTTCATGATAAAGACTCGGCAAATTATGTATAGAAGAAAATTATCTCAACACAATAAAAGCCATTTATATCAAACCAATTGCCAGTACCATCCTGAATGAGATGATATTGATGATTGGTTCCTTAAGAACAGGAGCAAGGCAAGTATGCCCACTCTCACCACTCCTATTTAACATAGTATTGGAAGTACTAGCCATAGCAATCGGGCAAGAGAAAGAAATAAAGGGCATCCAGATTGGAAAGGATGAAATTGAACTGTCTTTGTCTACAGATGACATGACTTTATATATAAAAACATCTACAGACTCTACCAAAAAACTCTTAGAGCTCAAAGAAATTAAAGAGGACACAAAAAGGTGGAAAGACATACTATACTCTTGGATGCGAAGAATTAACATTGTAAAATGTCCATTCTACCCAAAGCAATCTATAGGTTCAATGCAATCCATATCAAAATACCAATGACATTCTTCATAGAAATAGAAAAAGCAATCCTAACATTCATATGGAACAACAAAAGACCCTGAATAGCCAAAGCAATCCTGAGCAAAATAAATAAATAAATAAAGCTTGGAGCATAACACTACCCCAATTCAAGTTATGTTACAAAACTATAGTAACCAAAACAGCATAGTACTGGTATAAAAACAGACACTAGGATAAATGGGACAGAATAGAAAACCTGGGAATCAACCCCCATACTTACAGCCAACTCATCTTTGACAAAGGCAACAAGAACATACATTGGGGAAAAGACTGCTTCTTCAATAAATGGTGCTGGGAAAATTGGACATCCACATGGAGAAAAATGAAACTGGACTTGTACCTCTTGCCATATACCAAAATCAACTCTAAATGGATTAAAGACTTAAATATAAGACCCGAAACCATAAAATTACTAAAGGAAAACATAGGGGAAACACTTCAGGAAGTAGGACTGGGCAAAGACTTTATGAAAAAGACCCCTAAAGCACAAGCAACAGAAGAAAAAATAAACAAATGGGATTATATAAAACCAAAAACCTTCTGCACAGCAAAGTAAACAATCAACAGAGTGGAAAGACAACCTATGGAATGGGAGAAAATATTTGCAAACTATACATCTGACAAAGAATTAATATCCAGAATAGAAAGAACTTAAACAACAGTAAAAAACCAAATAATTCAATTAAAAAATGGGCAAAGGAAATGAATAGACATTTTTCAAAGGAAGACATACAAATGGCCAACAGGTACATGAAAAAATGCCTAGGATCACTAATTATCAGAGAAATGCAAATTAAAACCACATTGAGATATCATCTCACCCCAGTTAGACTGGCCATTATTAAAGAGATCGAGAATAACAAATGCTGGTGAGAATGCAGGGAAAGTGAAACTCTTCTACACTGATGGTGAGATTGTAAATTAGCACAGTCATTATGGAAAGCAGTATGGAGGTTCCTTGAACAATTACAAGTAGAACTATCATATTATCCAGCAATCCCACTGCTGGGCATATGTACAAAGGAATGGAAATCATCAGGTTGAAGGGATACCTGCACTCCCACGTTCACTGCAGCTCTATTTACAATAGCCAAAATATGCCACCAATGTAAATGTCTGTTGACACATGACTGGATAAGGAAAATGTGTTATATATACACAATGGAATACTACTCAACCATAAAAAAGAATGAAATTCTGCCATTTGCAATAACATGGATGAGTCTGAAAAAAACTATGTTAAGTGAAACAAAACAGACAAGGAAAGAGAAACATAACTGAGTACTAAGAAGGAAGGAAGGGAAGGAAGGGAAGGAAAGGAAAGGAAGGAAAGGAAGGAAGGAAGGAAGGAAGAAAAAGACCACAACAATGTGTTGAACTTTCAGAAGGAGAGAACAAACCTAAGGATACTTGAGATGGGGAGGGAGGGAGGGGGATTGGGGAGTGATAGTAGGGTAACAGGCATAAAGAAAAACCACAATTTGTAATACTAAATATGCTAACAATAAATAATAAAAATTTTTTTAAAAAAGAGATCAGGGGAGATGTCACATGGTGGTGAGGAGCTCAGCCAGCAGCTCAGCCTTCACAGATGTGTGCTTGCTTCATAGCCTCCCCAAGCCCACCCCTTCATCTGTGAATAGCGCTGATAGTGGGGTGAGGAGTGAAGACCTGATACACGTAAATAACTTGGAGTAGTGTCTGGTGCAAAGTAAATGCTCAATAACTGTGTGCTATTTGTTTCTCTCTGTGTGGTGGCTGATGAATGCAAAGCCTCTGGCATATGGAAGGTGCTCAGTAACACTACTTTTTATATTAATTTGGCTTGTGTTCAGATATAAGTAATAGAAACCCATGGAGAGTGGCCTGAAGAATGAAGGGAAGCCCAGGGGTGAGCAGTCCAGGGCTGGTGTGGCAGCTCTGCAAGCCCCTCTCAGTACACAGGTTCCAGGCAGGAAGAGAGGAAGCACACAGGACAGAAAGGCAGGCACTTTCTTACCATATTTGCCTTTTTATTCTCACAGAGAAGGTCTCCTCAGAGACTTCTGCCAACATCTCACTGGCCAAAACTGTGCCATGTGGCCATCCCTAGCTGACAGGGAGCTGGGGTAATTAAGTACTTCAACTTTCTAGTTAGAGTGGGTGTTGAGAGAGTCAACCAAGGTATCTGCCATGTAATGTCAAAGCCTAAAAATCACAAATTTAGTGAGATGGGATTTTAAGGCCCACATTTCACTCTACATCCTTAATTGATTCTCTGTGTGTGTGTGTGTGTGTGTGTGTGTGTGTGTGTGTGTGTGTGTGTGTGTGTGAGAGAGAGAGAGAGAGAGACAGAGACAGAGACAGAGTCAGAGACAGAGACAGAGACAGAGAGACAGAGAGAGAGACTTTGCTCTTTCTTTTAGAAATCTCATGATGCTCTGTCTCATAGGATCATTAATGCACAGGTCTTTTATTCCATATCCCTTCTCCATCACATGCCCACCCTCACAGCCTAGGAGCTCCCAGGTTCGTGCAATTCTTGGCTACTCACTAGACCAGACCCCTTCTCAGCACTGAAGACACACTGTGGACAGGGCATATCTGTAGCCCAGCCCATGTGAAGCTTACAGTCTAACAGGAAAGACAGCATTAAAAATCTTTAAAAGTTCCTAAATGATAAAGATTTGCCCATGAAGTTGAATCAAATGTGGTTTGTTTAATCAAAAAAGAGTCAAATTTGCCATCAGACTTCCTTTTTAGTAATCCCTAGTTCTGAATGCCTGGTGTGTAGTAGGCCTTCAAAAAACATTCGTTGAATGTTGAATGATTCTCTCTTTGAGAACCTATTTGATCTCCCTTCCTAGAGTTATCCGTTCATTCAGTCAGAGGCCATGGCTGATTTATTACCATATCCTTAGTGTCTAGCTCAGCACTGGTACAGAGTAGGAACTCAGGAAATATTTGTGGGATGAAACAGAATCCAGTTCACGCCATCAATAAAGACTGTCAAATTGGCAATTGGGCCAAAATCCACTTTGAGTGTATGCTCTCTGGGTCACTGTTGTATAATCAGATAATGTATTATTTTAAACCTCATAAACTTTTTTATGTGAGGCCATATTCTCATCCTGGCACCAAATACACACATATTGTCCGCATGAGGTCACAGCAAGGAGAGATTAACTCCAAGAGCCTAAGCAGACTTAAATATCCCTGAGTGAGTGTGTTACATTGCCTGGCTTTCTTTCAAGCTGTCCTTTCTCCCTTTCATTTGCAGAGAGCACTTACTGTGGATGAGACATTTTGTCCATTGAAGGAAGCGACAGGAGTCTACAGTAGATGGACCGAAGGTCTTTTTATTTCTTTTTTCTTTTACCTTCTTGTTTCTGAAATCTTCTCTGACCTGAGGACTGTACAGCATGTACACCTTCTAGTCACTGCTGCCTATCAGAGGAGGCTTCAGTGAGACCTTCCTTCCCTTGTCATACCTTGAAGTCGAATCCAGTGGGAAAAGTTCTGCCACAGTAAGAAGACTAAAGTTAGTTTTATCCCAATTTGAAGAAAACAAAACATAATAGAATTTTCTCAATTGTAAATTTTCCTCTCAGACATTTTTCTTAAGCTCTTAATATCTCTTTCGACCACTGATGAGAGAAAGGCGTAGGAAGTGGAATGTTTCCCAAAGCCCTGTGAACGTCACCGTGGGCCTTTGCTACCTGAACTAATTGGAAAGCATTCTTCCTGGACATACTCAGAAGCCACCTGCTGCCTGGAAGGCAGGGAGAGGAGGTCACCTTGACCTGAGGCTTAATTGTGTTCAAATGTTTCTATGTTCTGATCCACCCACAGAAAGGACACTCAGATGTGAAAAGAACCATTTCCACTTGACTAAAAATGTTTCCTCAGTGTGGCAGTGGGACAAGCATGCCAGCTTGGAGTCTGACAGTCCTAGGTTCTAATCTTAGCTCTTCCACTCACTAGCTGTATAACTTTGGGCAAGTTACTTAACCTTTCTGAGCCTCAGTTTCTTCATCTGTAAAATAGGGAGATGATTATTCACTGAGGATTTCTGGTAGGACTAAGGTCATCTACATGAAGAGTGGCTGATAGTACCCCAACTCAAGAGAAATGGCTATTATTATTAATCTGATCCATATATTGGTTCCTATGTGGCTATTTTGGGGGGAGGGTTATGTACAGTCAGAAGCACTGGACAGAAAGCTGTCCTTTCAAAAGCCTTCCTATTATGGGATCCTGCATTGTTTCATTTATTATATCCTCATTAATTCTTTATCCATTCCTCAGCCCCAGCTCCTCCCACTCACTTAGATAAAGCAGAGACCCGTGGTTTTCCTGCTGGCATTTTGTTCTGACCCTGGTTTCTGAAGGTCTTTCCTACCACTTAGAAGGACCGAGGAATACGAGGAACGAAAACATCTGACTCTTTGGAGGGAGACACAGGGCTTCACTGGATTAGCTGACACTGCGAGGAATTGCCTTTCCACTGTTCCCTGAGAAGAGCGGAGATGTGTGCTACTGTCACTTATTAAGTGAGCCTGGGTGGAGCCTTGTTTTGTATGCCTAGAACATCCACTGCTGGACACTTTCTGTCCCTGTCACTGGCTTAATGTGGCCAGAGGGGAAGTTTGCCAGCAAAACTGTTGTGCCAACCTGACACACAGACCTAGCCTAGTAGTCCACCTTGCTCTGTTCTGTGGAGCCCTGGAAGGGCTTGGTCTTGCTGGACATTTTTGCCTGGGCACCTTTCTCGGATGAGAAAAAGAGACACAGACATCGAGAGCTGAGTCTGAGAAAGGGACAGAGAGAGAGAGAATCAAAGAGTCACAAAAAGACAGAAAGACAGAGGGACAGAGAGAGACTAAGAGAAGCATTCTGAGAGACAAGAAGACAGAATTAAAGAGACTAGGACTGAAAGACACAGAGGCAGAAGGACAAACAGATATGAGAATCAGAGAGAGAGAGAAACAGAAAGCGCAGAGTCGGAGAAAGATTCAGAGAAAGAAAGAAACAGATTGAGAGGCAGAGAAAGAGAGAGATAGAAATGCACACTGAGACAGAGAGAAACAAAGACACACACACAGACAGGAGAGAGAGACATAAATATAGAGAAAGACACAGAGAGATGCATGCAGAGAGATAGGAAGAGACTGAATTATGCAGAGAGAGCACTATAGACAGAGAGATGAGACACACTCAGAGGGAGAGGGAGAGCGACAGGGAGAGAGAGAGAACACAAAGAGTTTAAGGGTAGATGAGGCTAGAGAGAGAAGCCAGACAGGACAAAGTGGTGGCTCAGCCAGGGATGTACACAGTTTGCAACCAGGAGCCTTCACAGTGAAGCAGTTTTTTAGCTCTCAGCAGACAGCCGAGGGTCATGTTCAGATGACACACTTCAGAAAGTGGGCCAGGCAGACTTACAGGGACAGATGGACTTCGGCTGTGGTTTATAGCAGCCAGCCCTTTAATCCACGGGCCAGACCTTCAGGCAAGGCAGGGAGCTCAGGGGGTTCTCCCCATGGTTCCCCCCAGGACCATGAAAAGGACCCCAGGGCTCCTTGCTGCCAGGTCTAACTGAGCTGAGGGAGAGGAATGTCTGAATGCATGCTCAGGAGCCTGCAGGAGACCTGGGGCCTGCACCCCACAGCAGCTGATCCAGCCCTGGCTGCACGTGTAGGCTTCTGCTCTGTCATCTGGGAATGTGGGGAGCAGCTAGCCCCATTTCCTAAGCAATGCCCCCTTCTCTGCCACTCCAATGCCCACATACACTTTCCATTCTGCTGGAAGATTGGCTCCTCTTAAGTGCAAAGGACTTGATAACTGGAGTCAGCCATTGCAGAATCTCCAAGTTTCCCAACACAGTGGGGCAAAATCAGGTGGAAAATGCTTCACCTAGGAAATTTCATCTGGTTTCAGCATGGTACCTCCAGAGGTCCCCAAAGGCTGGGGCTCTGAGCTGGAGAATCAATCTCAAACACCTAAGATGCTAACAGGGCATTTTGGGGCCCTTGTCCTGGAGACTGCCTCACTCCTGCCCCCTCCTGCCTCGTGTTCCCCTAACTCGCACCTGTTTCCCTCCATGCTCCGATGACTGCTGAGGCTTCTCTTCCAACCTTGCTCTTCTTCACTCACAGTGTTTGCCCACTCCTACCCCCCAGACTTTTCAGGAGCTTGCCTTTGCCCCTGGAACCCTACTGTGGGTGGCCGGCTATCTTGATGGCAGGACCTAGACCTGAAGGCATTGCCCTGAGGCTCAAGGGGACATGCTACCATCTCCCCTTTGGAAAGAAAAGTGAAACCTAAACAATGCTGCCCCTTTGACCCTGGGACCTCAAAGTAGACATTGTAATATAAACAAAGCTATCAGAGAAATCAAAGCCCCTCTATGGATTAGAAAATTGAGCCCAGGTAATATTACAAGATAATTGCATTCCTTACTGTGGCTGTCCTCACTGTCCATATGAGTCAACAGGGGTTTGAAGCAGCACAGTATGGTCAGGGAACTTTGGCAAAAGGGTGAGCCTTGTGTGGCTAGGATGCAGTGATACAGCTGGGTCAAATGCGCTGTGGGGACCAGCCAGAGAGCTGGCACTGCATGTGGCTTTGTCGGCAGGCTGGCATGGAACCCTCATCCATATTAGCCGTCTCACTTTCTGTTTCTGCTGTACTTCAGTTTGCAAAGCAGATTCCCGCTCATTATCATATTGCATTCTCCCCACAGCCCATAGGAAGTGGGCAATCCCACCTTCCCCCACAGGTAAAGAAAGTAGGGGTTGGAGAGGTGGGCAGCTTCTTCAGGGTCACAGGGTGAATACTGCCAGAGCCATGACCCCAAACCAGATCTTCTGGATTCAAAAACCAGGGGTGCTTTCCACTTTATTCAGCTGCTTTTATGGATAAGACACTTTCCAGTTCCTATCTCCTATCCTTTGTTTTCCTCTGGAAAGGAAAGCCCAAAGAGGCAGAAGGGATCTTGTCTGTTGTGCCTCAGGGAGTTGGATAGTTCTAGAACTGCACAGAAAACTTCTAGACCTGCACAGAAAACTTCTAGACCAAGGGGTTCCCTTGCAGCTGTCAAACCTCACAGTATTTCCCCTGGATATATTCAGGCTGCCCTGCCCTGCATGAGGCCAGAAAAAGTTGTGTTATGGTGTGAATGTCTATGTCCCCCCCCAAATTTATATGTAGGACCCTAATTACCAAGGTGATGGTATTAGAAGGTGGAGCCTTTGAGAAGTGATTAGGTCATGAGGGTGGAGCCCTCACGAATGGGATTAGTGGCCTTATAAAAGAGACCTTAGAGAGCTAGCTAACCCCTTCAGCCATGTGAGGTTATGGTGAGAAGACACCCATCTATGAAAGAAGAAGGCGCTCACCAGACACTGAATCTAATCTACTGATGCCTTGATCTTGGACTTCTCAGCCTCCAAAACTGTGAGCGATACATTTCTGTCATTTATAAGCAGCTCAGTTTAGTGTTTTTGTTATGGCAGCCCAAACGGAATAAGATAAGGCACAAATGCTCAGTCACAGAATGAGCACTGGCCACAGGCTCTAGGATGGTACAAGGGGATGAGGGATGAGGGGAATTTGCTGGTTACTTCTGATCTACAGGAAAGCTACTGCTCTGAGGTATGTATCTTAGACAGCACTTTGCTACAATTTCATTAATACTTGTAAGTGTTTTCAGTTGATTATCTGGGAATTCCTACTAATATTTTCTTTCCAGTAATTCTACTTCTTATTTCTATTTTGTTGCATTAACCAGATTTTCCTAAGATTAAAGAACAACAGTAATTGCAAAGATCTTTGTGCCTGATTTTAATGAGATTATGTCTAATATTTTATAATTAAGTATTATGTTTGCTACTATCATGAATTGCATTTGATTGTGTTAAGGAAAAATATTTATATTACTAGTTTAAGTTTTTTTTTAACAAGCCAGGAATGAGCATTTTCTGATAAAGATTTAGTAGCTGCAAAATGCCTTGAGTTAAGGGAATGGATCAAGAAGGATTCCTGTTGGAGTGGTGTACTGTAGTGGCTGTTAGTGCAACCTCCTTCTGGGAGACATAGGGAGACACAGCTCTGCTATTTATCATCTGAGAGACCTTGGGAAGTCACTCAACCTCTCTGAGCTTTAATCATTTCATCTGTAAAGGGGATAATTGCTAGTTTTGTGAGAATAAAGTGACATGGTATGTATGAAGTACTGAGATAGCTAGTCTCCAAGATGGTCCCCAATAATCTCTGCCTCCTGATATTTACACCCTTATATAATCTCTTCCTATATAGTATTAGGATTGGTCTGTGTGACCAATAGAATCCAACAAATGTAAAAGGCGAAAGATTTATACGATCTGAAGAGAAACCAGAGTGTAGAATCCAACAAATGTAACAGTATGTTACTTCCAAGGTTAGGTCACAACAAGGCATTAAGGCATTTGGTCACTCTCTTTCTTGGATCACTTGTTTGTGGAGAAGACAACAGCCAGGTTGTGAGCAGCTCTATGAAGAGTTCCATATAGTTAAGAACTGAGGCCCTCTCTCAACATCCATGTGTGCGAGCCATTTTAAAAGTGCATTCTCGAGTCTCAGTCAAGCCTTCAGAGGACTGCAGCCCCCGATGATAGACTGCAACCTCAGAGATCCTAAGCCAGAACCACCCAGCCAAGTCACCCTCTGATTCTTGACCCTCAGGAACCATATGACATAATACACATAATACATTCTTTTAAGCTGCTAAGTTTAGGCATGTTTTGTTGCCTAGCAAGAGATAATGAATACAAGTATCTAGCATATACTAAGCACTCAATCAAGTTTATCTATTTTGTCAGTATAGTGGGCCCTCTGTATTTGTGGTGCTGCATCTGTGAATTCACTAATCATGGATTGAAAATATTTTGAGGAAAAAACAATAAAAAAAATAATAAACAATAAAAAACATATAAAAAACCAATACAGCATAACAACTATTTTCATAGCATATATAGAACATTCAGTATTATAAGTAATCTAGAACAGTTTAAAGTATATATGCAAATGTGCATAGGTTATATGCAAATATTAAGCCATTTTATATAAGGGACTTTAGCATCAGCAGATTTTGATATCCACAGGGGTTCTGGAACCAATCCCCTGCAGACTCCGAGGGATGACTGTATTAATATTAAGGAGCATCTGAGTTACTGAAAAATAATCCTGTTGGCCCTAACACTGAAAACCAATGTAAAAGTTTATCAAAATCCGCTGTCCTTCACAAGATCTTTCTTGTTATCAGGTTTTAAATTCTAACGACGTCAGAGTTTCTGTTAAGCACACATGGCCTCAGTTATGTTAAAAAAATTACATGAAAATGGAATTTTGCAAATTAGTTTATATTTTAGGGAAAATAATTTTGCTGAGAAAGTCACTTTGTTGGTTTCCTCACATGAGAATTGAGGAAGTTGGAATAGATCTGCTCTTCCAATATGATAGCTACTGGCCATATGTGGCTTCTTACATTTATGCTTAAATTAGTTAAATTTAAGTAAAATGAAACATTCAGTTTCCTAGTTGTACTAGCCACATTTCAAGTACTATGTACTTGTATTTCAATAGCCACATGAGGCTAGCAATCATAGTATTTGCACATACAAAGGACGTTTTCATCATCACAAAAATTTCTACTGGGTAGTGCTCATCTAGGAGTCTAGTAATGATTGAATATGTGACTTTGTAGAGCACTTGGCACAGTTCCTAGAACATACTAGGTTTTCTTTCTTTCTGCCTCCTCACAGCTCTGAGGCAGGTGCAAAGAGGTGTACTGTGCCCTCTGAGAGCTAACAATCCCTTTGGGAAAGGTAGGTAGATATGTGGAAGACAAAGGGACGTCAGGGAAGGAGGCCTTGTTTTCTTCTGCTTCCATCTTGCCCCTTCAAAAGTGACCTAGTGAACTCAGCAGGGACACTGACTGTCACAGCAGGGACCTGAGGGAACAAAGACGGGGGCTAGAGGCTGAAGTGCAGCAGGGCAATGCACACATGTGCAACTGTTCGTGGAGACCCTGGTGCTGATCCAGGCAAGGTATTTACAGGATCTGCCTAGAAGAGCAGAATCAAAATGACAGGAAGCTGTGAGGAGGGAAGACAGGAACCAATGCTTGAGGGACATCGGGTCCAAGTGACTTTTGCCAACCTATAATCAGAAAACCAGTCCAGGAGTCAGGAGCTGAGAACAGGAACAGGGCAAAGAATGGCACATTACACACGCACCAGGCAAACGTTCAGCTGGAAGTGTTGGGGGGCCGCTTCCTACAGGGTTCATCATCCTGATGCAGACAGATGAGTGTCGGCTGAAAAGGAATAGCTTGTTTGGGGAGGAGAGGAGAGGGTCATGTTTTCCTTTTCTTTTCTTCTTACCTATAAATCTGTAGGGCAATAGGGGCAGAACCAGAGCCAACAGTGGAAGTTACAGAGGTCCGACTGCAGCTAACAAGAAGAGGAGACTGCTCAGACCGCCAGAGCTACCTTGCAAAGTGCTCAGACGGGCTGCGTGGCTCTTGTCAGGGATGGTATGCACTGGGGGTGGGGTGGGGATGATTTCCGCTGACCAAGGGCTCTGAGGGGCTTCCAGCTCTTGCCTTGTATGAAGTGTTGAGGGCTGTGTTTGACAGTGTTCTGGGAGAGTCAGAAGGCTGTTCAACAGTTTGAAGACAGGGTCTAAGCCAGTAGGTGCTTAGAGTATGTGTGTGGAGTCTTTGCTATATTTCAACAGAGATTTTCCTCCACCCTTTCTCAGATCTCTGGTGTAATAGAGCATAAATGAGCTAGGAGTGCAGTGTGGAGGGCTGTGTGGCCACAGTGTCTCTATGCTGGCACCTGGCCCAGGGCATTGGGCTGGAAGTGTTTCCCATGTCCTGTGGGGGAGGTGGGGAGGGTAAGGCTGGAAAGCATCATCTAGTGAGGCTGTTTGGCAACATCCATGTCAGAGCCACAAGCACATAAAACGCCTTTGCGTGAATTAGAAAAAGCCCTCCTCCCCCAGTGTGGACACGGCTCATTTTGGCTTGACGAGAGGAGAACTGGATTTCAGCTCCCACTTGCTCCCTCTTGTGCAGAGGATAATCTGCATGACTGTAGTCAGTGGCCCTGCCCCCATGGCCCAGCCCCCTCCATCGTGTCCCCTGTGGGCTATGAGCTCAGGTCTGGACATAAAGGAGAACTGGATCAATTAATGAGAATGATGGAAGATTTAAAGAATTGTTCCATCTCAGAAATCAGCTGTCTACAAGACAAAGCCCACTAAGCCAGTGTCTAATATTAAGACTGACGTCTCAGCTCTTCTGGACTTTCCCCAGAACTGCAGAACATAGGGGAGGCTGAGGATGGAGGGAGACCTTCCAGGAACAAATCCCCTGATGCCTTCTCCCCTCACTAATCCATTAAATGCACTTACTCCTTTACTTGCACTTAAATACTTACGTGTTAAATAGTTTTTGATTTATGTATAATATATGCCCTCAATATCTGTTCATAATTTTATTCTCTTTCTTGAATTCCAAGCTTCTAGAAAGTGCAGACTCTGCATTACATGAGTAATCGTGCTCAGTAAAATGCCTGGCACATTGCCGCCTGGTGCTTTTTAGATGATAACTATGATAAAGTTCAAATTCCTTCCAGCCCCCTAACCTCCTCCACTCCCCTCCCCCATTATTCAGTTGCAACATCCTGTATAACAGCCAAACTGGCCCACATTCCTTGGACATTCCATCTCACGATTTATCTCAAGCTGTTTCTTTTATCTGCATATCCCTTTCCTCTTTCTCCCACCCCTGAGTAGCAAATCCAACCCATCTTTGGAGGGCCAACTCTGATACTCTTCCCTATGATATCTTTCCTGATTCCTTGTGCAAGAGTGATCTTGTATCGTTGCTCTCTCATGATACTTCACTTCAACTCTTTACAGATCTGATTGCACTTTACCTAGCATCATTGCTCTCTGAGCAAATGACTGCTTCCCCTAATTTGGGACTCTCTGAGAGGCTGTGTCTCATCCATCTTCCTCTCTGAAGGGTTCACGCCAGGGCTGGGCACATGGTATTTAGCTCTGTGATCCGGACAAGTCCCATCCCTGCTCTGTCTCTGTTTGCTCATCAGAAAGTGAGGGGTTGATCACTATGGCCCACGGTAGCTCTGAGCTCACTGAATGAATACGAGGTTAGAAAGAGGGCAGCCCCGTACAGAAAAAGGAGCATTGGGGGACTTATTATTTGTAGGAGCCTTAAATTCTTGGATTGCCACAATGGAAATAAAAATCATTTAGTCCTATGCACCAGATTTTTCTCTTCCTGTGAATGGGAATGGCTTTAAGTGACTCAGAGAGTAGTTGGCACAAAGACACAATCTCTGTTCTTCAAAGTTGGCACTAAGGGCTTCTCCTACAGTTTCATTTCCTCACTTCATGAAGCAAAGGCATAATTCATGACACACCCCCCCCTCCGATGTGGCGGCCAGGAGCCCCTACTAGTTGAAATACAGTCCCCGTCTGTGGTGAGGTTCAAACTGCATACAAGGTGCAGGCTCCTCATCAAAGGAGCTGCCTGTATAGCACTGGAGACCCTAAACCAATACCTATTTTTGGCAGTAATGATCAAGCATTTGTAAGAGCCTGTGTACACTAGCATATCTTTTAAAAATAGGCCTACATTGTCTCCTCAAATTCCTGGCGGTGACTCAGCACACTGTACAGTAGCTGTGATTCACAGAATGTGTAGGCACCAGGGGCCTGTGGGTGAGACTTGGCAGCTGTTCAGCTCTCCCTCCTAGAACCCAGAGGGTCACAGCCAAGGAGAGGAGGTACCCACACCCCACACCCTGTCTTCCAGAATGCCACTGTCACTACCACAGCAGCAGGCTTCTCTGCCTTGTGGACGTGGCCAGCGATCAAGGCCAAGGCATTTGGTGGGGCAGCTCTGAAGCTGGGATGGGGGTAGGGAGGGAGACACACTGGGACTCTGATGGTCCAGCATGGGGGCAGATGCTGACCTAAGGGCTGGGAGAACCAGGAGAAGGGGTCCCGAAGAGGTTAGGAGGAGGGGACAGGGAATGCCCCAGCCGATGGAGGCCCAGCCAAGAGTCCTGGGCTTCAGGCCCAGCTGGGCTGCTGACTCACTAGGGGCTCTTAATCTCCTGTGGAGGGCAGGCCCAACTCCTGGAAGCCTGGAGGGTTTAGTGGTGTTTGTGCAGCTACAGAAGCAGGGCCTGTGGGCTGGCATGAAGCCCTGCCCAGCCATGGACAGGAGGGCAGGGGAGCAGGGCAGGTCAGGAAAGAGAAGTGACAGGCAGGATGAGCCATTTGGAGAGGGAGAAGAGAGCCTGCACCAACCTGCGGCGGGAGAGTTTGCAGAGGGACTGACGAGAGACAGGGCCTGCGTGGGGGTGGGGATTGAGGGGAGAATCAGGTAAACCGACACCCCTGAGGTCAGTCCAGACTGTACACCAGGTCTAGGAAGAGATGGGTCACGCACTTTTCAGCTTTCATAACTGGGTCAAAGACTTCAATTTGCTCAATAAACTATACCAGACCTGCTCAGAGGTTTAAGAGCCTAATAAGTTGAGTGTGTAAGCAGAAACTCAAGGTCCACTTCAGAACTCTTATCTGTCACTTTCTGCCTCCCCTACTCCACCCCCTGCCCTCTGCAGGCCCCCAGTAGTCACCTAATTCTCTCTTCTCTGGCGTAATACAAATATGAGATGGGAATAAAAATGTCCCCCTTCTACCTGCCTCTCCAAATGCTGAGAGAATAATGAGCAGCAGCCAGTGGCTTGTGCCTTCTGTGGCTCTGCATAAAATGCTGAACCTTGGCATGAAATGTGTAGAGTGGAGATAATGTTGTTGGAAATATCTTCAGTAGTGTTTCAATATCCTATAAATCTTGTTTCTCTGGGGCTTCCCGTTCACCATAGCAGGGAGTTTGAAGACTTCAGGGGAAAGGCACATATCTGCCATTGCTGAGGTTTCGCTGTCAAATTAGATTTTTGTATCAGAAGTGACAACAGGCTCGAAAGCCAAGTGCTAAGGAGAGAGGATTTTCTAAAGGCCTGGAGGATCAGATCATAGAGTTTTATGTATGAGATCCCTACAAGGCAGGAAGAGGGAGAGAGGAAAGACCATCCCTTTTTCCCCCAAGGATCATGGGAAACAAGGAGACAGAGAAGGGGGATTGGGCAGTCAGACAGCCCTGTGTTGTCTTCTCCCAGCCTCGGGTTCCAGTTGGGGGGAGATGTGTTCAACAAGTGGAGAAGAGCACCTTATCCTTTTTTAGGTGTCTGCAAGGACCACCTCACAGATTCCATGCACCAAGTTGGCAGTGTCTGTGGCCACGTCAAAGGAAGTGCAGCACAGTGTGGGAAGTCTCAGCTTGCCCTTAGAGGCTAAGGAACTCAGCTGAAAGTCCAGCTGGGGAGCTTGGGAGTGGAGGGAGGGAGCTGTGCCTGGCACTGTGGCCAAGAGCAGACTGCCTGGCTAAGTCTGCATGGAAGTCCAGCCAGACCTCAAGCCTTGTGGACCCAGAGAAAATCCTGGAGGGGCCAAGTCAGCACAGAGACCACTGAGCTCTGGCCAAACTGCAGCAGATATCAGCAGAAACTCCATCCATTACCTGTGGCCCGGTGTGAGCCCTCAGACCAGCAGTTCTTAACCATGGCTGCACGGAAGAACCCACCTAGGGATGAGTCTCAAATGTCTAGGTTCCACACCCAAAAGTTCAGATTTAATTGGTCTGGCCTTAGTATCTTTTTAAAAAACTCTTTGGGGCTTATGAACCAGGTGAATGAACTGCTTCCTTCAGAGAGAGAAATATCCTCTACATCAGGGTGAGGACAAGGGCGAGGCAAGTGAAGCACTTAGGAGGCAAAATCTGCAGTCACTCATTGTCACGGTCAGGTCGTGCAAGTGCCGGGTGGGCACCTAGGAGGCCTCCCTACCTGTTGAGCCCCATGTGCCTTGCCTACTCCTAGCCCTTCTTTGCTCTCCTCTATAGGTAGGTCCCTTTCCTGGGCCCGAAGTGAAGAGGTAAGCCAGGCTGAATCCCTCTCCTGTGGAAGGCACCCGAGGGTTGCAGATCAAAGTGTCATGGGGCCAAGAGACACTTGTGGGGAATGGGCTTGGGAAGAGAATAGGCAGAAACCAAAAAATGAACAAACCAAATTATTACCTTAAGTGCTTTGCTGGTTTCCAGGATGAGAATGACATGACAGATTATTAGCTGCCAAATGACAGCTTAGTCATTTCTACCCTCTCTCTGAAGCCAGGACATTTTGGTTTAACTCACTTTGGGGGAGGGTGGACTATGTCCAGGTTCTTCAGAAAGGAATTCAAGTTAGACGAACCAACGTGTGTTCATATTCGGTTATAGTCTCAAGGAAAGAGAGTGTGTGCCTGCCTCCACCTTGTGTGTGGGCGAGACTCAGCCCCCCCCCCCCCCCAGTTCTTGGTGGCTCATCACTTGAGTCAGCCAGAGACCTGTGTCAGTGGTGGTGAATCAGAATCGGCACCACTGAAGGCAGATTTCTGAGGAGCATTTGGAACCCATTAGTTTGTTAGTGTGAGCTCAGGGCTCCAGTGAAAGGTCCGTTACTATGCAGAAACTCAAGCTCTGCACGCTAGAACAAATGCATCTTTTGTAAATAATAAGTGACCTTTGTTTCCCTCTACCCCAGCCTCCCCCTCTCTCTGCTTCATCCTGGTCTCAGCACTGATTCTGGGTCCTCCAGAAGGAAGTTTGACCTGGCCTTGCCAATGGGATCAGACGCCCTGAGCCACAGTAGAGCTGGGATGGGGCTGTCTTTCTGTGTTTTAACCCAAAGTCCTTCTTACAGGAGTTGGGACAAGGACCATGGCCTTTAAGAGCAGAACTGTGTTCTGAACTGTGTTGGAGTACGTTTTAAAGTCTGGCTCTGTTTCTGTCATCTCCTTTTTCTTAGCTTTTAGAGGGGTGGAAAAAGTCATCAGAGTCAGTAGAGGAAGAGTAGGATGACAGGATACTGGCCTCTGGTCACACCACTGACTCCCAATCGCTGCTCAGGCCCCTATTGGCAGCCTCTGATCCCAGGTCACAAAGCTCAAAATCCTGAACTAATTTCCTTTAGAATAATAATTTGAGGTCTGTCTTCCTTCAGATCTGATGTCTCGGCCCGATCTTCCGGTAAGAGGGGATCTTGCCTGCTCTCTGGGCTCTGAAGGTGGTAACATATGAGCAGCTATTGACACTCTCTAATGAACTAGGCCACTAAAGCTCAAGGAATTCTTTCTCTCTGTCATGATTTGTGTTGAGAGAAGCAGCATTAATGACCCATAAAACTCAAGAGTGTTTTCCCTTACCCATTTGCTGGCATCTATTAATCTCTTACGATAACCAGCCATCTGCAAGACACCTGGTCTTGATTTAATTAACGTGCAAAGCAAAAGAACATCACGCAGGTAAAAATCTTTAATTAGCAATAGTCTCTCAAGATTTTCTTTGTTGGGTCCCCCTTCCTCTCCTTTCTAGGCAGTGGGAGGGGATGAGAAGGAGCCAAAGGCAAATATAAATAATTTCATCTTGAATAATTGCTCTGGAAAGCCCTCTAAAAAAATTGCTGGCTGTTTAACTCAGCAATTTGAACTTGCATTTAGGAACATCATCAAATTGTAAATGCTTTGATCTTTTTTATGCATCTCTTCATAAGGAAAATCAAATACACTCAATTCCTATGCAGTGTTGTCATAAGTATTAGCGACTCATGGCACATTGCCATGGGAAGAGGTTTGCAAGGGGCTGGCTTTGTTGGAGAAGGAAACAGCCGGATGCCTTGGAGTGTGCATCAGAAGAGGAGCCAGGAGGCTGGAGCTCCAGTCCCTTTTCCCCAGTGGCTCAGGAGATGCAGGGCAGGACATGCCCCTCCTGGTCTCCATTTTCTAGTCTGTAAAATAAGGGGTGAGGCCAGATGATTTATAAATTTCGAAGTCTTCCCTCCCCAATCCCCTAAACTCTGCATTCTTTGCTTCTAGGAAACAAATTCCTCTCTCATACCACAAACCCATAGGTGAGGCAGGTGAGGCAAGGGCAAAGGTAATTAAGTACAGAAACTTGCTCTGCAGGCTTGATTATCAAAACATTCAAGGAAAAGATGGACAACTGTGTATTATGAGATGCTTTGAACAGTGGTACACCTTGGGTAGGGTATAAAACCTGTAGCCACAAAGAGAGCAAAATTAACTGGTCTCTGGGGGGTTTGTGGGGCACCTGTTACCTCAGCCTTAATCAGCATCATATGCTCTCCAATAGCACTAGAAAACCACGAGGGTTTTAGGCAAGCACCCAAATTAAACCAATGCCTCTGACTTCCACACCATTGCACCCTCTTCTGTGGGGGAAGGAGAGCAGAACCAGGGTGATAGGGCAGTGATCTGTTCATTCATTTCCTCACTCATGCATCTGCTCAGATGCTAAGTGCCTACCGTGCACGGGCCCTGGGGAGGTGGTAGGAACTGGGTGAAGCACAGTCCAGAGCTGCCATGTTTCTCTGAGCTTCCATTTGCTTCTTTGACACTCTAGGGTTATGCATGAGAAATGTAACAAAACAAAGTCATTCACAAGGAGATTTATCTTCTAGCTCTTTATGAGCCTGGATGGTCATATAACTAAAAATGACTACGTACATCTCTAGAGTTCCTATTTGTCCTTCAAGGCCCAATTCAATGCCACCTCCCCTGGGAAGCCTCTACTGATATCCCTAGTTAGACATAATCTTTCTGTCTTCTGGTCATCCATAGCATTTGGCTGGTCCCACTGAACTGGTGATCTTACACCCAAACTTGCACTAGTTTTTATTCTCTTATGTTTTCTCCTTCAGACTGGTAGTTCCTCAAGGGCAGAGACTATTGAGGCAGGAAGGACAAGACCTTGTTGAAGTAGTCAATATTCTGGTTGTGAGACTGTACTATAGTTTTAAAAGTCTTACCATGGAGGCAATCTGGGTAAAGGGAACAGAGGATCTCTGCATTATTTCTTACAACTGCATATGCATATACAAATATCTCAAAATAAAATGTTTAATTAAAAAATGAAACACATGGAATCATAATACCTCAAACTTGGAAGACCCAGAAAGTTACCTAGTCCTATTTTTACCCAATGTGTGAATTTCTGCAATAGCATCCCACTTACAGATTCACCCAGCCTTTTTTTCAAACTCCAGCAATAGAGAATTCACTGTGTCCTGAGAGAGAGCATTCTATTTTTAGACAATCCCATTTTAAAACTAAATTGGCCAGGCTATACCTTCCTCCCTGGGCCCACATAAAACAAGTTGCTCCCTTACCTCCATGACAACCCTTCAGGTATGTACAGTTGGTGATTGTGTCCTTCTCGGTCTCCTTTGGTCATAGGGTTTCAGTTTTCTGGACTTGCCTCTATAGTTTTTTTCTCACACCATTCTGGAGTCTTTTCTCTGAATGTACTTCATATGTTACTCTGATCTGAAACAGGATTAACAACCTCCTTTGTTCTGGACATTCTACTGGCTTGAATGCAGTTAAAGACCATATTGACATTTTTATGCTACCCCATACCATTGATGCATAGTGAATGTGGAGTCTACAAAAACCCTTCAATCTTTCTGTTACACCAGCTGCAGTCAAACTACCCATCCCTTATACTGGTGATTATTGTTTTGTTCACTCAAATGTGGGACTTCATATTACTCTATACCTGGCTGCAGTCCTACACTTCCATTAGTTGGAAACGTGAAGGAGGTGTGAGCCTGTAGAGAGCTGTAGACTGTGAGAATGAGCGTGTGCATATGCATAGCTGCTGTGGGTTGCCCTGCATGCTTAGCAGTGTTCCCAGAGACGTATGAGTACTTCCAGCGCTGGCAGCCCTGGGGTATTGCTCACTGTTGTTGAATAGCAGGACAGGTTTATTTTTATAACAAGTATTTACTGCGGAACAGCCTAGCAGAACCTCCTGGGTTTCACAACTCTTCTGGCTCTATTACATACACAGAATGATGCCAGCCTGGCTCCCATCCTCTCTCCCCAACCCCATAGAAATGCCTGCTGGGAACCAGAGCATTGGGTTAAGGCTCAGTGTCAAGCATCTGGGCTCAGGGCTCAGGAAGACAGGGAGGATGCCTCTATGGGACCTGAGAGGGCAGAGCCATCTCACCCCCAAATAAATAAGAAGAGAAGGCAAGGCTTTCAGTCTCTTTAGAGCACAGTGGAAACAGCACCTGCTTATGTAAATCCAGTGAGGACCAATTCTTCCTATGGAAGGAAAAACTCAGTCTGGAGCCCAATCCCCAAGCTTCATCTTACCCCATGTTCTCTTCCTCTGCTTGTCTTGGCATCAGCATTGTTGTGCTGGCCCATAAGGGGCCAGGGGAAGCATATCCCCATCTCTACCCCCATTCAAACACTGTCACTGGCTCCTGCTAGGCCGGATTCCATTCCTGCGGCTCTCTTGACACAATTACATGTCTTCTTGGTGCGCCCTCCCTCTTCATTGATTGTCAGAATCCCACCTATCCTTCAGGACTGGGCTCAAATGCATGTCTACATGAAGCCTTCCACAGTTCTTCCAATGACTGTACTCCCTCTGTGCTTCTCTCTCTTCAGTGTCCAAGCAGAGCCTGTCATTTCCAACCGCCCACCCCACCCTCCACCCCAGTCCTGGCAGGCGTCACAGAGGATCTGCTGCACTTGATATCTGGACTTGCCTTACACGACCCTGTGTTTCCTCGCTCCCCATCTAGTCTGTTCTTCCTTTTTCCATGGCAGTAGAAATTTTAGCAGAGCACATGGTCGCCCAGAATAAAGACAACAATCCCCAGCCTCCTTGTAGCTAAGTGTGGTCATGAGACCAAGCTCTGGCCAACAGGGTGTGAGTGCAAACAGTGAGTGCGATCTCTTTGCCATTAAAGAGGAGCCTGCCCTCCAGTGGCTCCTTTCCCCCCTTCCACTAGTTGGAATGTGGAGGTGGTGGTGAGCTCTGTTGAACAATGCAAATGATGCAGCAAGAAGAGAAAAGAAGCCTGAATCTCCATGACCTCACTGAGAAGGGCCATTTTACCAGCTCAGATTTTACATGAGAAGCACGCTTCTGTCTTTTTTAAACCACTTTTACTCTGGATCTCAGTCCCAGGCAGCCGAACCTGCATCCTTACTAATATAGTGCCCCACTCCACTTAATTCTTGGCTTCTGGTAGGCTTCTGCCCTCTCCGTACCTCTATAACTTCCAGCCCTCTGCTTTATCTCCCAGCTTCTTGGCGGGTCCCTCCCTATTCGGCCTGACCTGATCTCTCGAGGTAGCCTTGGACCCGTTCTCTGGCACTACCCTGGCAGGCAGGCAGGGTGTTGGTAGTCAGGCTGGCATTTCCACATTATGTTTGCTCTCTGGTTCCAATCTCTGCTACTTGGGTGTTAGACACCAAGCACTTAGTGCCTCCTGAGCCCTTATCTTGTCTACTTGGTCTCCTAGTAACTTGTCCATAGCAGGGCCTTAATCAATGTATGTGGACTGACATCTTGGGAATCCTGGAGTACCACAATGAGTCCTGGGACAGTGCCAAGTGCTGTGGACTTGTGACTCACTTTTCTCAGCTATCGATGCCTTCTCTGCTGGAAAAGGCAGGTGGATCAATAAATTTTCTAAATGCTTTCCAGCTGAGGCTCTTCCAAGTTTTCCTCTCCACCTAAGAGGGTTACAGCATTCAGCCTTAGTCCCCAAGCACTTCAGCCCCCCGAGATGAGATGTACCCACCTACTGCTGATCTTTAAGTGTTAAGCAACAAACCCAGAGCAGGTTAAATCTTAGTCACTGATCTGAGAATTGGTCTGCACTATACATCCTGTAACAACTAAAAATAACTTCTTTCCATGGAGTTGAGTAGGAAAATTGACCGAAAAATACAATAGAACCTTTTAATTAAGTAGCTGATAACTAGGCTTTCTAGGGCAAAGACAGCTGGAATACTTGTGCCTGTTCACTGGAGGGCACGGCTTCGCCTGCAGTAGGAGAATCAAATCTGGGAGAAAGGAGGCACATTTTGGTGGGGCTTTACCACATCCTCCTCCAATGACTAGTGTGGAGAAGGTTCAGTTGGACTCGGAAGCCACTGGACGGAGAGGACAGAGCACCAGCTTAGAAATGAGAAAACTGTGTCCCAAGTATCAGTTCTGCTACTTCCTGCTTCTTGGGTGGCCCTAAACAAGTCCTTGAAGCTTTCTGGACTCATCTTCCTCATGGGAAGAGTGGATGAGATGTTCTCCAAGTTCCTTCCAGCCACAACATCCGGGAGTCTGGTGGTTTCTCACAGTCATCCGCTTCATGGCTTCCTTTGGCAACTCTGCCCCTACCCCAGCCTTGCCTCCCACATTTTCTGATGCCTTTCCTCACTCCCCCCTTCTGTCTGCTCCTCCTGTTGCTGGATTAGAGACTCAAGCACACTCAGAGTTTCCCATAAACACAGAATCCCATGAACAGCAAACAGAGGGACTAGGAGGCAGGGCAGCACAGGCGCCAGGACGCTGTGAACCTGGCTCCTCCGACGACCCAGGCGCCTCATTTATTGACTGCCTGCTGTGTTCCCAGCTCGTTGCCAGGGGCATAAAGGAAGCAGGAAATGGGGGCTTGGACCCCTCCACACATTTTAGTGATTTCTTTAGGGCTCTGAGTTACTTTTATTTTATTTCATCTTTCTGGCCATTTCCACAGTCTTCCCATACATCCTCAACATCTCATTCACGCATCAACATGTACCCTCTTTAATTCTTTTTTTCCTACCTGACGAATTCATAAGCTACTACTGGCTCCCAAGGGAAAGAGTATCAAAATAGTCCACCTTTGGATCCTGCTTGCTGTCTCCCAGCACACTTCCTCAAATACTGTGAGCTACTGAAACAGCTCGGCTTTAGTTAATTAAATTCCTGTTTGCCCCTATGGCAGATGGCAAAAATAGCACAAGTCTACAGCTCCTCTCATCACTAGGGGAGCCTATTTCCCCACTCTCTTTTTTTTTATTATGATAAGATATACATAACATACAATTTACCATTTTAACCATTTCTAAATGTACAGTTCTGTGGCATTAAGTACACTCACATCACTGAGCCATCACCATCATCCATCTCCAGAACTTTTCCGTCTTGCAAAACTGAAACTGTGTACACATTATACACTAACTGTCCGTTTCTCTTCCCCTCAGCCCTGGGCAACCACCATTCTCATTTCTGTCTCTAGGAATTTGACTACTCTAGGTTCCTCTCATAAGTGGTAAAATACAATATTTGTCCTTTGGTGTCTGGCCTATTTCACTTAGCATAATTACGCCTTTAAGGTTCATCTATGTTGCAGCATGCATTAGAATTGATTCCTTTCTAAGGCTGAATAGCATCTCATTGTGTGTATGTACCACATTTTGTTTATCCATTCATCTGTTGATAGACTTCAGGTTGTTTCCACCTTTTGGCTATTGTGAATAATGCTATCATGAACATGGGTGTATGAATATCTGTTTGAGTCCCTGCTTCCAATTCTTTGGGTATATACCCAGAAGAGGATTGTTGGATCATATGGCAATTCTTTGTTTAATTTTTTGAAGATTTGCCATACCATTTTCCACAGTGACTGTACTATTTTACATTTCCACCAACACTGCACAAGTGTTCCAATATTTCCACATCCTCACCAGCACTTATTGTTGTTATTGTTGTTTATAACAGCCATCCTAATGAGTGCAAAGTGGTATCTCATTGTGGCTTTGATTTGCATTTCCTTAATGATTACTGATGTTGAGTATCTTTTCATGTGCACGTCAGCCATTTGTATATCTTCTTTGAAGAAATGTCTAATTACATTCTCCATTACTGAATCTTGGCTGGCATTAGAATGACCAACTGTCCCAAGTTGCCCAGGACTTTACCAGTTTTTGTACTGAAAGTCTGTGGGAAACTTCTCAGTCCTGTCCTGGGCAAACTGGGACAATTGATCACCCCAGCTGGCCTTGTGCCTTGCTTTGATCAATGCATTAGAAGTGACAATGTACAGGTTCCAAGTGTAGGCCTCAAGTGGCTTTGAAACTTCCTCTATTGCTGCTCTTGGAAATCTGCTACCACATGAACAAACCCCTGCTAGCCTGCTGTTTGATAATAGATGTGGTCCAGTTGGCCCGTAACTCTTTCTGACATCCTGCTACCTCCAGACATGTGAATGGGGCCATCCTTAATCATTCAACTGCTGGCCACCAAGCCCACTGACCACAGATGCACGAGAGCATGACAGAGCTCAGCCAAGCTGGTCCTGACCAGACCTGCCCAACCAGCCCACACAACTGTGAACTAAATAAATGGTGGTTGTTTTCAGGCACTAAGTGTTGGGATGATTTGTCACTCAGTGAAAACTAGTTTATACAGCTCCACATAAACAATGCTATGGTCATGGTTCCCATAAGATCTTCATTGTAGACAGAACACTATTGTCCCCAAGTGCCCCTATCCAATCACTCGTGGTAAGAAGAGCTTCACTTTCTCTTGCATTGCAGCCCGGCCACCGAAGCAGCTGAGACACCATTCACTTTCTGTCAAAAGCAGACAAAAACTTTCCCCTCTTCCAACCCTTTCGTTCTCCCCTCATCATCTACTTTTTACTGCACAAAGAGAGATGTGCTCATTAGATTTAGAGACTGAAGTGGCAGTAAGGGCCCCTTCTGCACACTACAGCCAGCTACTTTTTCTTGCACAGTTTCTATTTTTCTCTCACCTCTCTATTTCTTCTTGATCACAACACACCTGGGAGAATTTCTCGCTTGCTTCAAATGCTCTTTCTCCAGTTGGCTGACAATACTTTTAAGCTTGCTCTGTTCTCTGGACAGTAGTGATGGAGATGAAGTGTTTTGATACTGGAGCCTGCTCATTAAAACCCCTATATCTGTTTCAGAGTTGTTCAGAGTGTCTCATGCTGGATACTTGAGGTCAAGCAAGACTCTTGGGAGTCTTCTGACGGAGATCTGCTTCTTGTTGGAATTTTCTGGCTCTTTCAAGAAACACTGAATTGTTGTTAATTGTATGATGATGAAGGACCAAAATATGCAGAACATTTCTTTTTCTTCTAATCTTTTTCTTCATGGGACCTTGCACCTGCAGTCTGGTTGCAGTGCTGTCCTGTCCTACAGAGCTTCAGATGGCGTAGCTGATTCTTAGCCTCAGAGTGCTGAGAATTCCATTTCAGGGCTCTTTCCCTATCCTGGATCAATAAAGATAAACCCATAGGAATGTTACAACTTTGAAGATTTTGAAATCATCTGGTTCAAGACTTTCATTTTACAGATGAGAAAACTGAAACCCAGACTTGCCCAAGGCTACCCAGAGGTGGTGGCAAAGCCAGGGCTGGAATGGTGGCCCTCAGACCTCTAGTTTGTACCATCTCAACTATCCACTGCTGCTGACAGACATTCTCCAGTTGCTTTCCAATAGGTTATGGGCTTTGGTTGATATTTGAAAAATGCGTTAGGAAGAGTGAAAGGAAGCTGAAGATTTTCTGCAGACCAGACTGTCAGGTGGCAGAAGGGGAGGGTAGAAGGTAGAACTGTCAAGGTGAGAGGTCTTAGAAAGTCTACTCCTGTCTTCTCCTTGAGTTAAGAACATCTACAGCACAGAAATTAAACTTAAAAAGAAAAGGGAGCCACGCCCTTTACCCAAGCTGGCATACAAACAACTACCAGAATGAGAACACCTTATCCTCCCCATCTTTTTATTTTATTTGGTAAACATATTTCTAATGAACTTATACACCTTTCCCAGAGGATATTAAATGCCTGCGTTGCTGTTAATTCCCTTCTGTTTTTTATCAAGTTTTCATGTTGCATAATTAGTGTGAATATACACTTCAGTTTGTTTATTCTTTAACATTATTTCATATTTAGATTTTTGTTTGTCAGTTTTAATTGTAATACTGTAATGTGAGTGCATCATAATTTGTTTTCCAATTTGCCTCAGGTTGAATATCTGCATTATTTCCAATTCATTAGTATTAATAAAAACAATACAGTTATTTTTGTACCAATAGCTCTTTTATCTCTTTGGGTTTATTTATTCAAGGTGTGCTTCCCTAGATGAAGTGACTGGATCATGGCTAGGTCTCAGCTCTTGCTATTGCCAGATTACTCTCCAGAAAGATGCAACCAATTCATAGGGTCTCCAACTCCATTTAAATGTATTATTTCCTCCCGCACAGAATTCTGCTATCACTGAGTTCTGTCATTTCATATTCATTTTTCCATATCAAATTGGGGAAGCTGAAACAGTCAGGAATACAGGATGTGCCTCAAGGAGAGGATCTATAAGATGAAGCCAAGAGGCAGAACTGGGCAGAAGCTAAGACAAATATTCCAAATGCAGCTAAGTGAAGGGGGTTCATTTTTAATGGCCACCTGTCCAGGGTTGTGGTGGCTGGCCTGGGCTGAAAATTCGGGGTCAGGGTAAACACCAGTTTAACAAATTTGTAGCCCATGACCTGCTTCTAGCTTTGCATTTCTTTCCTTTTTAGCCAGGCTACGCAGCCTTCTGTGGATAGTTTACTGTCTGTAGTCTTTTTGTGCATTTATCTTTGATTTCTTGTCCTGAGGTCTCTTTTCCCTGCTTTTGCAAGAAAAAGTTAGGGTCCCTGAATCTCAAAGGGGCATGAGTACCTTTCCACAGTAGGTTCTCCTCACTCCCGGGCCCTATAGCTCACAGGAAGGCACAGCACAGTGGCTCCCATGTGTCATTCTTGGGAAAACAGCTCTTTTTGGTTGCATTTGGTCTGCCAAGTTGCCAATAGTTGAACTGAGCTCCTCGGAAGCTCCTGGGGGAAAGTGGTAGCTCAGGGAGCAAAAATAATGGCCCAGAGAGAGAACCCTGATATCCAGCCTCTCAAGCCATCTCTGCCTTTGCCCACCTTTCCTCACCCATGTGCAGCTTTTTTCGGAGTGGCTGAGTAAAGCCTAACCTTCAGGGGTCCCCTCAGGAACTGGTAGGCCAAGTTTAGAGCCCACATGAAGAAGTTTATTGGCTACATGGTCTGCCCAAAGCCTGCAACATGTGAAAAGTTATATTTATTACCCCTGGGAGAAATCAAGTATAGGAAAGCCAGTTTGTGGGATACAATTGTTTTTGCAAGAAGCATCTTTGCCTACATGTTTGATGAATTTTCAGCCCTCTAGGAGTTAGCCTATAGATTCTCTAGACTTATAATTAGACATGCAGACAAGGAGAGGTAGAGGAAAATTCTAGGATCTTCAACAGCCCTAAACAAGGTCACTGTCATGGTCAGCATCTGACTGGCACCAGAGCAGACTGTGTGATTGACTCTCAATCAGCCCAGAATCCTGTCCAGTGGCCTGACCGAGGGCTGGACTGGAATCCTCTTTTCCTCCTGAAAGACTGGAATTGATGGGGAAATAGGATGGGGGTGGAGAATGGATGATCTAATTTTCCAGGGGAGCACTGGGTTAGTCAGCAACTTGATCCTCACCACTGAGATATCTCCTTTCATGAATATTTTATCTACCCATGTGCTGGGTCTTGAGGCTTCTGAAAGGACTCTTTCCAGACAACCCCACTGAGCATCTTAAAACACAACACAGCCTGCTTCATTTCCTCACTGATTCTGAAGAAAGGAGCCATCCCCGGGTCCCCTCTTACCTCCCCCTATTCCAGACAGGCTAACACTGGCTAAAGCCCTCCTATATCCCTCAGAATAAGGACCCCACAAGTCCACTAAAAGGCCCTCTGCCAAGACTGTCTTTCTTTAAGACACAATGGCCGGTCTCTGAAGCAGCCTGTAGAGGCTCCAAATGCTGGCGGTTACATTTAAACATGAGCTAAAGGAAACTGAAGGATAGTTAAGGGCTTCCTTGAGCTCCCCAAATATACCCAGAGCAAAGGAAAGAGGGGAGAATGAAGAGGAGAACTTCGGTGTTTCCCCCGGAGTGGACCCTGTGTGGCCTTGTTTCACAGATGCAGAGAGGCAAGGCAGTAGGCCGTTGAACTATGGCCTTCAGAGGCTCAGCAGAGCCACATAGGTCAAACAAGGGCACTGCCCAGGCCCTTTGTGGCCCCAATCAGGATGTGACTTCTCCAAAGGGAGCAGATGACATGGGCCTCCTGGTACCAGGGTGGGAGCCAGCATGGGTTAGCCAGAGAAAGCCACAGGGCCAAGCACTCAGACTTGTTCGCCACCTTTGAGGTGAGCGCCCGAAGCCAACAACCAGCATTCTATAGACCACTTGGAGGAAGAAACACCATCCTTACAAATCAATTGAAAGTGTCTGTTCTCAACGACTATGAACTTAGAAGTAAGAGTTTTGAAAAAAAGAAGGGACATGAGCATGATACAGCAGGAAAGGATGAGAATGGCACACGGTGAGACACAATCCCCCAGAACTGGGTCAACATTCAGACTGAAGAGTTGATTCCCTTGGCCTCACACTCCTCGGTGAGGAGAAAACAGAAGTAAATGGCATACCTGGTGCCTGGCTGGAGACTCAGCACCATCAGAGAGAACAGATTCTGCATTTGGAAAGCCTTGGCCTTCTCCTTGAACTCAGTTTTCAAGGTTTCAGCAATGAGTCACCTCGTTCCCCCTCACCAGCTTCTGTCTTTGACTGTAGCTCTGACGTGTCTGAACCTGTACGCACCTCTAGAGCGGGAGCACCCGTCACCTTTGTACCATGGATGACTAACCATGGCCTGCTCAGTCTCCTAATTATCACGAAATGAAAAGGCTGCATGCCTTGATGCTGTGGTTTGGGGAAGAGCTGTGCAAGCAATGGAGATACAAGGTGGCAACGAGCTAAGCTTTTGACAGGCCCTTGCTGTTGTCCTCAGGAGCAAGGCCAAGCACCAAGGATCCAGATAGGGTGTTCTCCTTGGCAGGACTGTATCATTAATATTATTCATTACTGTTTCTGATTAGGTTCCCAGGCTCATTAAAATCTGTGTGCCTTTGACTGTTTCTCTTGGATCAGATTGGATTCCACTTTGCAGAGAATTGTCAGGCTTTCTAGTGCTCAGTGCAGCCCAGATACCATCTCTTGGCTTGACTTCGTCCTAAAAGTTTCTCCCCATGCTTCTTTGTGGGCACTGCCGGTATACTGGCTAGCAGACCCCTTTCTGCCAGTTGAACCAAGGGCTTCTGACCCAAACAAAGCCTGCATGTAAAGTCCAAAATACTTGAGCTAAACGTACTCTTAAAAATTATGGAGGGAAAGGACAGGGAAAGACACTCGGGTTAGGCCAGAGAAACACAGCTAAGGCAACCCTTAAGAAAAAAGGAGAGTAAAGAGGGGCTCTTACCACCTCTGATATTAAGACATGTAATAAAGCTGATATAATAAAAGCAGTAAGTAAAAAATGCACAAATAGATCAACAGAACAGAGAGCTCAGATACAGACTCATGTATATGTCAGAACTTAATACATATAAGATGAAGGTGGTACCAAAAATCAGTGGGAGAAGGATAGGTTGTTTAGTAAATGGCATTTGAAAAACTGGCCCACTGTATGGAAAAAAAATAAAACTGTACCCCTACTCAACACTGCATACAAAAGAGTGTTCTGGGGGGTTTAAGGATGTAAGTATAGAAGGTTAAAGAAAAATGGAAGAAATAAAATTAGTAGAACACAGTGCAGGATCATAACTCTGTGATCCATGGAAGCTCTTTTTAAAAAAATGAATTTATTTTTTAATTGACACATATTGACTGTACATGTTTATGGAGTACAGACATATTTCAATACATGTACACAATGTGTGAGAATCAAATCAGGGTAATTAGCATATTGTTCATTGCAAAAATTTATCATTTCTTTGTGATGAGAACATATGAGATCCTCTCTTCCAGCCATTTGAGAACTTATCATAAATTATTGTTAATTATAGATGCCTCACATCCAGGAAAGCTCTTTTAAAACAAAATTTTAATAGCATAAACTATAAGGTGAAATTTCATGAATTTGATTATAAAAAAATTAGGGATTTCTAATTAACAGAAGACCCCATGGACAAAGTTAACAGACTGGTGACAGAATAGGAGTAGATATTTGTAACTTCTAAAACCAATGAGGGATTGATCTAAAGAATATGCAAGAATCTTGAACATTTATGACCGCAATAGAAAAAATTAGGAAAGGATATAAACAGACATTGTGTAGAAGATAAAATTCCCCAAATCTCACAAGTTGGCATAGGTCAGTTTTCCTGGGAAGCAGACCACTTACAGGGTTGCCATGGACCTATATAGGAGCAAGGAGCTACAACAACTGAAAAAATGAGCCACTCAAAGGCTGGTGTGTCATCGTGAGGGACCAGAGTACAGCCCATCCTATGGGAAGTGTTTGGAGTGCAGGGTGGTAGGGGAGACGGGCCCACCAGGGGAACACTGGAGCACAGCATGGACAGCTGATCTGCCCCCCAATCAGCACAGGCCCACTCAGTGAAGACTGGTCAGGAATACAGAACTGCAGGGGGTGCAGTTTGCTGAAAAGTCTGAGGCCCAGACCAGAGTTCCCACACAACCCAGGTGTACCAGACCTCACAAGACCCGGAAGTACATACAAGGTCAACAATTAAAACCTGAGCTGCACAAAAAGCCTTCTCCAGGGAATCAGCAGCAAAGCAGCAATTTAGCTCAACTACAGGGTTCAAGTGCTGGTCCCCACAGGCAGTTCCCCCATTTTAGAAGTAAGCAAAGGACAACAAATTAGTTCTAGTGCAGAGTTTAAGTGGTGGGAACAGCAAATAATTCATCACAGAACTGAAAGAAAAAAACAAAATACCCACAGACCAGAGACAAAGTTTGATATTATCTAGTAAAGGTCTCACATCACCAAAGAACACCTATAAGACCTAGAAGGACTGGGAGACCCCCGGGCTCCCAAGCCAAGAAGCAGGGAGAGCCAGGGGCCTCAGCTATGCCCCCTGACACCCTCAACCAGCCCAGCAATGACCACCAAGCCATGGCTGGAAGTCCCCTGGTCTCCTGAGCCAGGGCAGTGGGGGGCCAAGGGCTTCAGCCACATCCTCCTGACATGTGCATCCATCCCGGCAACCACTGAGCCACCACTGGAAGCCCCCTTGTCTGCCCTGCAGGAATGAGGGGGATGCCATGGGCCTCAACCACTCCTCCCCTCCTTCCTCCTTCTCCCATCCTATTTCCTTCCCCCTTTCTATCTCCCCCTCCCCACAACTGCTCTCCAACAACATCTAAGAATGTAAAAAAAATTAATAAACTTTAAAAAAATTAAATTTAAAAAATTTTTAAAAAGCTTAGGTGAAGCAACTTCCTTTGGCTGAGGATAATTCTTGGGGAGGGTCTCACCTGTGAGCTATCAGCAGCCAACACTCCTGGTAGCTGGGGAATGAGGACCTTCATCCTGCAGCAGAGACCTGAGCTGTACACCATGAAACCATCATGAAGGATGTGAAGGAAGGCTTGCAACTTTTAGTAACTTGAGAAATGCAAATTAGAACCATGATTAAAATACCACTGTGTGCCTTTTACACTGGCAAAATATAGAAAAGAGGGCAATGCCAAGCATTGGTAGGGATGTGGAACAGCCACGCTTGTGCACTGCTGGCAAGAAGATGGACCTGAGAGAAGTCTGCATTGGAAAACGTTCTGGGAGCACTCTGGCATTGTTAGTCAAATTCAGCATAACATACTAACAATTCTTCCGCTAGGAATACATCCCAAGAAATTCTTATACAACTCTGTAAGAAGAAGTGTATGCATATGTTTCCTGTACAGTTATTTGTGGTGGGAGTTGGAGGCAATCTGAGTTTCCATCACTGAGATTGAGAAATGAAATACAGCAAATGCACATCAAGGAGTACTATGCAGCAGCACCGAGGCAAACGATTAGATGTGCACACAGCAGCATGCATGGATCTTAAGAACAGTGAAAAAAAATGGGTGAAAATTGTGAAAAAAAGTAAGAAACAGTGAGATAGAATGTACATAAATTTAAAATGCTGCAAACAAATACTGTTTGTATTAAAATATGAAAACAAAAGGAAACACTCTACACCTTAAGAATCATTGCGGGTGAGAGAGGGGAATGGAATTGCAGGATGGGGAGTAAAAGGAATAAAGTAAATAAATTCAAGAGACCGGTCTCACAGGGACTAATCATGCTATTGTCCATGAGCTAAAGGGTAGGATTAACTCACCTCTCTACACCTGACATCTAAAACAAGCAGCAGCAACCACCACCATGTGAGCCCTTAGAAAGCGATCTTAGACTCTCCACCTTCTCTTCTCTGAGATCTCCCCTAGAAGGTCACGTGCTGAGTCATTGGAAAACGGCAAGGCCTTGCCACACACCCCTCTCTGCTGTTATGTGTGAATGAAATAACATCCACCTCTGATCTTCAGTGGGTGAAAAAGCTGGCACATGCACGAAACTTCATGCCTCTCCTAGGCAGAACGACTTTGCTACAGAGAAGGGTGCTTTTTCATTCTCTATCCCATGAACTTTCCCATCTTTGATTCTGGTCAAAATCACCACCCTAATTGAAATGCAATACAGATAACCTCCAATGCCCTCTTTTGATTAAGACCAGCATGACAGATAGAGGAAACACAACTAACTCTGTGTGATGTCTTAGATCTTGCCCACCTGAGAGAGGGCCCAAAACAATGAGATGACATCCTAATGACAAATAGGCTCACTGACAGTCTGGCTCACTGGTCTGACAAGCCCTCCATGCTGACGGAGAATGAATGAGGTGCGAACCCCTCTGGTGAAATCTATCTCACGTGACACATCAGTCCCAGAAAAACTGGAGACCCTAAGAGAGACAGAAGAATAATGAGGCTTATCAGTGGTTCTTGGTCCCATTCCCCATGATGGCTATTCCAAACCTTGGCTGCTGTCCCCAGTGTTCCTGAATGTATCCCACAAACAATTGAGAACCAAGGTCAGTTTACCGGTATAAAGTGAAAACACAGAGATTAAGATCCAGGGATGCATAGGAGAGCTGAGCTGGGAAGATTGAAGGAGGCCCTGCCACACAGGCTCATCAGGTGCAACCAGAAAGTCAAGGTGGCCAGAAATAACGCTCTGAACCCCTGGCCAGCAACAGGCCCTGACTCCAAGTTAACCCTTACTTTTCTTCAGTGATCACTATAGAGAAAGTCTCTTCTAGACTCAAGCATTTCATTCCACAAACAAGTCTGCAATAAATAAGATCCCCAGGAACAATGAGAATCCCAGGATGCATGGTAGGGGAGTTTGTATGGGTTCCTCTTTCTGGGTCCAAAAAGTAATCTTCTGTGGCTGCTTTAAGACTTGGTTGTGGAAAGCTCAGGGTCAGATGGATATTGCTGTTTAAAGTCTAAGGACTGCAGTGGGCTGGTAAACGTATAAAGTGCCTGTGCACAGTAGGCCTTCCACAGATGTTAACTCCCTTTCCCACCACTCCTCACCTTCCCCCTCAGTGGTGTAGTTGAGGAGTCTTGCTGGAACCCAGGAGATCTGGTCTCTGTTCTTGGCTCAGACATCTTTTTACAGAATGACTCAAACAAGATACTCTCCATTCCCCCAGCCCTGTTTCCCTGACTAGTTTCCTACATTTAGAAATGAAGCTAGTAAGATCTGCCTTGGTGGTGCCCAAGTTGGTCCCCGCCCCCTTTTCTCTAGCCTTTGGGGGATGAAAAATATTATTAGATTTTAATTTGTAAATAGAAATCTATAAAGAAGAAGTTAAAAATTAGCCTATACTCCTACCATCTAGGGAATATCTGTTGGCAATAAAAAGATGGGGGGGTACATAATTAGAAAATAGAATTAATATAGAAACACACAAAATGAAAATTGAAAGTCACCTTCTCCTATACTCACTTTTTAAAAAATTTTACTTCTCAAAACACATTGTACTTGATTTTCATGCCCCTTTGCCCGTTATACTCACTTTCTATAGTGAATAACCATCTCCCAGAAGTGAACTATAAACAGTTTCTTACAATTCCATCCAGAAAAATTATGCACATATATTTTTATATACTATTTTTAAAAGTTACACAAAAGTGAAACCATAAATGGTATTCTCTAATTTGTTCTTTTTAACTTGATAATATATCTTTCATATATACATATATACACACTTTATAACAGCTAAAGAGTATTTCATTAAATGAAGTTATAATTCAGGAGGATTTTTAAGTTTCTTTTTTATTGTGAACACAAGCTCACTCTTTTGGGCCTTGATTTCTTCCTGAGAGTCAGACTCGGCCATGAGCTGTGATTCAGGTGCCAAGTGAGACAGAGAAGTCCCCATATATCCAAATGTTCAGGGGGAAAAAAATGTCGTGAGTGACAGTGTTTGCTTTTTTCTCTTTCTGGAGAAAATTTCCACAAGTCAATAGCTGATTTGCCACACATGCTAATGGCTGAACGTTTTGGGTAAAGTTCAGTGTTTTCAAATATAAAGTTCCAGATTTAGAAAGTACCTGAAGGTCATTTGGTTTAACCTACTTGAATCCACTGTAGAAATTCCTTTCACAAGCTTCTGTGTTATCATTTACTGTCACTATATCTTAACATGGAACAGCTTTTGCTAACAGAAAATTTTCTCATTTTCCCAGACCAGTTCCCATGGAATGTATCTGCATTGGTCCTAGCTCTGCCCTTTGAAGTATCCTTGAACGAGAGTGTCCCTCTTCCCACGGCAGCTCTCCAGAGTTTTGAGGACAATGCTCATATCCCTCTGAATCTATCCTTTATTCATTTAACAAATATTCTTCTAGAGCCTATTACGTTCCAAGCACTATGTTAGGCACGTTGTAAACTCCATGAAGGCAGAGAGTTTAGTCTATATTATTATGTGCTATAATCATAGTACCTAAAAGGGCTTTGCATATAGTAAGCATTTAATAAATATCTGTTGAATGAGTAAATAAATACAAGGATGAATAACTCAGTCTCTGTCCTCAAGAACTCTTATTCTAGTGGGAGGGACTGTAGGCGACTCTAATCAAGGGGCAAGGAGAGAATGTGGGTTATGAGAACCTCATAGGAGAGGCACAACCCAGCATGCATTACCTTCCCGTACCCATCATTTCACTTACCTGCTGTAAAGTCCATCACATTGTTTTGTATATATCTGTATGCTTCTCTTCCTCACTGGACTGTTAGTTCTTTGAGGACAGGGACTGAGTCTCTCTTAGTTTCATATAACTAATGCTTAGCACAGAGTCTGGCCTAGAGGAGGTATTTCATATTTGTTAAATGAAGTTACTAATTATGGATGGCTAAGTGAATATATATATTAATATCCCCACAAAAAAAATTGAGAGAACTGCTTTGATTGACTTAAACCATTATTGCCTTAAGTTTCACCAATACAAAAAATTGGTGAAGTGGAAGTGACAGAAATCTTGGGAGAAAGTGGCCATGTCATCCTAGGGTTCCAAATAGCTTCATTGTTTCAACAAACATTTAATGAGCACCTACTCTGTGCTAGCACACTGCCACACGGCAGGACAAGACAAACAAGACACAACTCCCACCTTTAAGGAGCTCCCAGACTAACAGAGGAGACACACATGGAAATTGTGATACTGCCAGTGACCAGTGCTCTGCCAGTGTGCCAAGGGTGCTGTGAGGGAGTGGGGTGGTCAGGAGGCCTCCTAAAAGAGGAGACGCTTGGACTGAGTCCTGAGGAAACTACCTTGATAAGGAGATGGAGGAAGGCCATTCCAGGCAGAGGGAGCAACATGGGCATAGCCCAGAGGGGTGGGAACACGGCAGTTTGGGAGTATAGCATCTGGGGAGTGGAGGAAGTGGGAGGGAGGGACAGAGGTGTAGACCAGGCCAGATCAAGAAGAGCCTTATATGGCTGCTAAGGAATTTAGATTTTACCTTGAGGGAGCCATTGAAAGAATTCTGAAATCCTGTAATGATGAGATTTGCATTTTAGATGATTACTGTTATAGCAGCGTAGAAAATGGATTGGAGGACCAAGAATGCTGGAAGAGAGATCAGGTAGGAGACCATGTGGAACATACTTGGAGAGCAAATGGAGGGCAGAAAAGACATAAAAGTTGCAAAAGTCATTAAAGAGTAGCTTGCCAGAACTCAGTGGCTACACTGACTTTCCAGCTTCGGACTTGAGTGACAGGGTGGATGGAGACACCATCGCCCAAGGGAGAGAACAGGGGAGCAGCGGGCTAGGGGTGAAGGTAAAGAGTTTCACCTGGACTCTGGGGGGCTGGAGGAAACTATGGGAGATCCTGGCCTGGAGACCCCTAAGGGAGATGGACATGTGAGCCAGGAGCTCAAGGAAGAGAACTGGGATGTCCTACAGATCCAGGAACAAGGCACAGAGGCAGACGGTGAAGCTGAGGGTGTGTGCGAATCACTGGGGAGAGGGTGTGGGGTGAGAAGAGGAAAGGGCCATCTGGGAGTCTCAGTAATCCTTTGTGAAGATTTTCCAAACATTTAAAGAATCTTCTGGGTGCCTCAGAATTGTTCCAAAGAGCAGCAGCCTCCTGTCCCAAAGCAAATATGGCAATTGATGAGAAAAGCAATTAGAAAAAAATAGGAGTACTGAGAGAGGAGCCTGATTTTCAGGTGACCCTCTGTGGGTAGCAACAACCCCACAAAACGAGCTTCATGAATGAAAAGAGGAAGGCTTCCACATGATGCCTGCCTGAGCTTTGTGGCTTTGCTTATTTGAGATGATGCTTGCGCATAACTGTACCCGGACCCCAACCCCAGGTTTACCATGAAGCTTTAGGTTCCCAGGGGTGTCCACTCAGCCTGCACCCTTTTCTGCCTGGCTGGCTCAGTCTTCTGCAGATGGAAGGCCCCCGTTAAATCTTCACAAGTTACAAACCCATCAAGCCAAATCCATGTGTAAAACTGTCCTCTGGCTGTGAGGAATAAAAATCAATATTTTGAAGTCTGAATTATTCAAGGGCTGTACCCCAGAGGTGATTCATAACCAGAGGAGCATCTTAGTAGGAGAACAGCGACTCAGGGTTTGTGTGAATATAGCTTAGCCTGCATTTTCCCATGCAATCAGTCAGAGGGCTAACAAGATAAAATAACAGAATTATTCTTACCCAGCTCCCAAGGAGAGCCTGGAGGAGCCGGGCTGCTCCTGCTAAGAAGTCTAGACTTTCATCATAAGGAGAGAAGAAACTCACACTAACAAAGGAGCTAAGGGCCCCCTGGGCTCTCCAAGTGCTGATGTCATCAAGAATTCCTGGGTCCTTTGCACAACGGAGGGCTAGGTTAAGCTGGGGGTGACAGCTCTGGTCTGCAACGTCATTGGAGGCCTCCCCTTGCATGCTCTAGGATGGCTTCTCACCTCTACCTGCTTCAGCTATATAGCAGGGGCCACGGGCAAGGGGAAGGCAGGCTGCTTCCTCACAGCCTGGGACTTTACACACCATGTCCTCCCATTTCCTGTGAGCCACAACGTGGTCACATAGTAGGAGGGGCTGGGAGATGTACTCATTTACCAGGAAGCCAGGTACTGACCTAAAAATTCTGTGATTATGCAAAGTGAGGAAATAATGAGGGATGGCTCACAGTCCCACCATCTCCCCTCTTTGTCTGTCAACCTTCTTTGCATCCTGAGGTCACAGATTTATGTCACTTCCTTAGGGAGGCCTTCCCCTGACCCTCTAGGCTCAACTAGATGCTCCCATTGCTCCTCACACCTCCTTCACGACACTCATGGCACCTGGGAGTTTTTGGTTTACTGTCTATTTTCCCTATGAGATGTAATTCCACAAGTGTGGCACTGTGTCTGTCTTCCTCCCCATGGCATGCCATGCAACACAGAGCTAGGTACAGAGTGCATGCTTGATACATCCATGCTGACTAACAAGGTACTGTCATCAAAGGGATCTGGAAGTTCCTCAGGCCAAACTTTATAGCTCTGAGCCACCAGCAAGTCCTCTCCAACCCAGGATTTGTCTGGAACAAACCGGTACCTCCTGCGGCTTCCTCAGCAATGGGGCAATGGCTGCCTTGCTGAGGACAGGTGGAGCTCTTCTGCATCTTTTCATTCCTTAGTGCTCTCTTTGTGCTGGCCTTCAGAACTATGCAAGTCTTGTGTCAGACAGTCCTTGAGCAGGTAACCGTGCCCTTTCATAATCCAGTATTCAGAATCTGAGAATGAGCAGAGGGTGTTGTGAGAAGAGTGTTTCCCAGCACAGTGGCCAGAACCAAGGACATGAGTAGAGATTTGGTTTCCATTTCTGGTCTCTATAGTGTGACCAACAGGCCTGATGCCTGCCCTGTGGGAGGTGGGGAGGAACCTCAGTGGAGGATGTCCCCTGTGGGGGCAAATGGCTGCCCAGAGCCCATGTGAACCCACTGTTTGGTTTCTGAGCAGCTCCCTGGTGCTCCAGTGTAGTGACCTCCAGCTCACTCTTGTTTTGACATAAAACTTGTTATTTTTTTAGAAATCTTCTTCTTAGCTCATTTTCTTTGTTACCAAGAATGTCTTTCAGGAATCCCATCAGACATGGCTCGGGGGGCCTGTTGGTGCAGGGCCATGCCCTAGGGCATTCTCAGCACCCACCGTTTGTTCTCTGGCTCATACTGGAGGGAAAGCGCACTTGGGCTCTAAGTGGCCAGCCCTTTTCGGCAGCCTTCAGAGCTGCTGAAGGGGCAAGTCATCAGACACCAAGCCCTGGGGGTTGCTAGGTGCTCAGATTACACTGATATACAAAGTGAGCCCATTCGAGAGCCAAGTTCAAATTTCTTTGCTTATATTTCTCCAGAGTGCAGGGGAAGGAGCAGACATATTTTGCCAGCAGCCCCTGGGGACTTTGCCCCATGCCTGGCATCAAGGGACTCTTTCACCTCCCGACTGTGGCATTGGACTGTTCTGGGAAGGAACACAATTGCAGCTTCATTCCGGCAGCTGGGTTTTTTCCTCCATAAAATGACAGTGTCCCTTTAATTCACCGCAGGTCTCTCTTGGGCTGGCAGTAGGTTAAATGAATCAACTGACCAGACTTTTCTCACTGGGGGTTCTGGGTTGGCAGTTCCTCTTATTTGCCTCAGCTTGTGTCAAGGAACAAAGAGCAGTTAAGAAGGGATTAACTTTTCCCTTTGTTGGTTTCTCTCTCCTTTCTCAGAATAGTTGCACTTCTAATTCAGAGACATAGGTTCCTCATGGAGCCTTGCTTCTTTCCTGGCTCTTTATTGACTGTCCGTAAAGCTACAGAAATTTTCCTGGTTGCTTTGGTTTTCCTTGCGCCCACCACAGGGAGCAGAGTGTCTCTCTTGGTCAATTTCCCAGCATGGCTTCTTGCACCCAATTCTTGACTTTATCCATTTCTCTCCAGCACATACCCTGCACTGGCACATGTTCCAAATAACTCTCTATATTAACAATGTTATTTCCCCAACTAGCCTTCTCTTCTGGGAAAAGAATATGTTGATCAACTTATACACATATTCTAGTTCTCATTAAAATTTGACAGCAAAAGGTGGTACAATGAACATTGATTTGAGAGTTAGGGTTTCTGGGTTCTCATCCTACCTTTGGCATTAACTAATGTGTGACCTTGAAAAAGTCATTTCACTTGGCTAAGCCTTATGGTCCACTCTGTAATATAAGAGATTCCTTCCAGGGCTAACATTCTAGTGTCTATATTAAATAGTCTTACAGTCTCTTGTGAGTTTGATTAGCATTTTGTTAATCGCCATGACACTTGATTGCCCTGAATACTTGACCCAGGGACCAGGGTGATCATAATAATAAGCAAGGTCCCAAGGCACCTGGCTTCAGCAGCCAGCTACTCCAGACTAGATATTGCTTTCATCTGTACCCTTTAGAGAAGAGGAACAGATTAATAGGAAGCTGATGAAAAGTGGAACCAGACTCAGACTGGAAGTTTGGCAGGCCCAATGTCCCAGGATCTAGTCTGTTCCATATCTATTCCCAAAATGAGCACAAGGTGTTCCTGCTCTCCCATGCTAAATAGACGCCTGAACCAGAGTCAAGTGGTGCCTGGGACAGGGTCAAGGAAGGTGGGGGAGTGAGATGGCTCAAGACAGACCATCACATACCTTGTTCAGTTCTCTTCTTTGAGGTTTCTGCAGACAGAAGAGTGCCACTCCCAGTAGCTCCTGGGACAGTTCCACATCAGGCTCACCACTCCCTTGTCCCCACCATGACCTAAAAGGCAGGTTTTACTGTGCTAGGAACCAGTGATGTTTGCACTCAGCAATAGCATCACCCAGCAGCCATGTGTCGATGACTTCAGCTTTCCAAAAACCTGGAAAGAAATCTGCTCTCCAGACAAATGTGAAATATTTGCAAGTTTTCAAAAAGGAGCTGAGTCTGTTTCTATAGGAGAGAAAAGGGAGCTATAAATGTGATAATTAGAAGCAGACATTTCCCCCATTCTTTTAAAGAAATGAAGATGTTGTAAAGGCTTGCAAATCGGACCTCTCTGAGAGAAGGACAATTTGGGGACACATGAATTTGGCAAACCAATTCCTGAAAGCAGGCTCTGCCTCAGCAGGGAAGCTGCCGACCTTCAGCAGCCAGGATGTCTTTTTCTGGAGCACAGTCATGCCTAGTAAAATGAGTTGCCTTCAGGATTGGCCCAGGGTATGTTTGGGAGGGGAGGTATGTGGTGGGTTAGGAAAACATCCTTGAGATAGACGCTTCAGGTTGTCATGTCTTCAATTCTCAAGAAGAAGATGCCACAGTCTTTTGTGGTCTTAACATCAGTATGAGAAGGAGGTTGTGTCTCAGGTCTAGTCGCAGCTGTCCCCACCCCCAGGTTTCTTTGCAGGTTTCCACAACAGAGAGAATGAAGAGTGGATCCTGACTACCTCGCACACTCACGCATCCTTGGCTCTGCCAGAAACATGACAAAAAGGAAACTGGTTGCTAGAACTTATTTGGCCAAATCTGTTTGTCTATGTTATTGATTCAAAACCTCCAAAGATCTGGCTCACCTAGGTAGCACTGGAACAAATATCTCTACTTTTGTTCTCTCCCTGTGCAACTTGGTTGCACTATACGCGTGTAGCTTCCTGTTGGCTTTATTTGATTTAAATTGTGACTATCTTAAGTTTTATACAAATATTAAATTAACAGTTGGTATGCAAGCAAAACTTATAATCATTCATTTTGGCTGTGTTTAAAACGGTGATCTCCACCTGTGGCTGCACATTGGTATAACCACTGGAGCTTTATAAAAATTCCCATGCCTGAGGCCTACCCCCAGAAAATCTATTTTAATTGATTTGGAATGGGGCCTGGTCATTGATTTTTTGTTTGTTTGTTTGTTTGTTTTAAAAAAGCTTCCTAATGATTCTAATTGCAGCCAGGATTGAGAACCATTGTCCTGAATGATGCCTGAGAAATTTACTAGTTTAGTAGGAGTGGGACAGTCAAATGAAATCTTAGTCTGAATTGGCTGGCTTGTTTTGTCAGCATTCAGCCCAGTATCTGGATAGGAACAAAGCCCAGGTTACAGTGCAGTTATGTAAGGCTTGGAGGATAAGCCATTTCTCCTACAACTGACTCGTTACTGTATATGTATTTCATCTAGAGCAATCTAGAGGAATAGTGTAGAAATACTGGGTGGGAATCACATGTTTTGTGAATATGGTTAGAGCCCAATAACATTCAATAATAATCACTCTATGACCAGAATGGACGGGAGACAGTAAAAAAGAACTCTCAGATTTAAAATAATTTGCACCGGAAGTTCCTAGTGTTTCTGGTAATACCATCTTACAATAAGCCCAATAACACAGACTTTTATTGCCTTGAATTTCAAGACATCTCTTTGACTAGAGGTTCAAATTGCCATCCCTTGCCCCCAAGGTGAACTTCTGGTTCCCTGTCTGAAGGTAGGGTGGGAAGACAATTCAGGTAGCAGAAAATTGAACAAAGGACAACCACTGAATAGGTGAATCTGAGCTCATTAGCAGTTAACCGAGGCAGGACTGATCATCTCTCAGCGAGATTTTCAGGAGCTACAAATGGTTGGAACCTTTGTTTTCCCTTCCCTGGGAAAGAAAGATCCATTAGCTCTCGCGCTGTTAGAGCTTAATTTGTTTTGTTTTCTTTCCTTCTAATACTATGGAAGGGATAGTAAATTCCAAAAGTTAGAGGATAGCTAAGGGAGATTCGTCCTCTTTATGGGATACCATTAAGCATATGGTGCCTCAGAGGGATGGGAAAGACCATTAGCAGACAGGAGCTAAGAGAGGGATTAGCTCATTGGAGAGAAGGTGCTTGGACTAGATATAGGAAGAGCTGCCAGGTAAAGAGACCCACACTTAGGAATTAAAACTCATGTCTAACTGTGTTTTTAAAGAGTTGTCATCTTTTGAATATATGAATATAAGGGTAAAGAGTTAGGAACTGTCCTCAGGAATGAAATGTGTTAAACTCATAGACAGACCCAAACCAAAAAATCTTCTATACCTAGTGGACTTTTCTCTGGGGCTGATTCCCAGATGGTGTGTCTGACTGCCCCCCACTAATAGCCAGGGAGCCCAGGTCTCAGTGTAAGCGTACAGGCTGAAATGCTTAGGGGATTACCTAATCCCACATTTTCAGAGGTAAGAAACCGACATTTAAGGCTTGAATAGTGTTCTTTTTACGAGTAAATGACAACCTGGAGAAAGGACTAACTGAGCCAGGTGTTTGACATTTTCAAACTGACTTTCTTTTCAAAAAGACCCAGAAGATTAATTTCACTCCCATCAAGCTCTCTCCCAGCCTCATGGTGGAAAAGAAATCCCCAGACCCATGTGGTTCCTGTGACAAAAGTGCAGGCTCAGATGTGGCTTTGCCTGCTCTCTCTCCCCAAGGTCCGTGTCTTCAGTGGGACGTGAAAGACTTTGGCAGAGGCTGTTAGGCTGTGAATAAGCCAGGTGCGTCTAATCAGCAGTGTAAACTGAACACCTGAAAAGATAAGGTAGAAAAAGGGGCTGCTTAATTGCCGACTGGGGCAGAACTTTATCAGACTGAATGCCAGGGAAGTCTTTTTCTCATGGCCCTTGTCTGATGGTTGCAGATTAAAAATAAATACCTATCCATACTCTAGAGGCTGATTTCAGCTCCTTTACCAAATAAGCAAAATATCAGTATTGATTATGTGTGGGTGGACCTCTGTCTCCTCCTGAATCCCTGACCCACCCCAGGCAGGGCAATCTACCTCTCCTCTGTACTCCCTAAGCAGTGCCTTCCACGGATACTACTGTGCTTATTGCCTTGGATGTGGTTAGCAGGGAAAGTGAGTCTCCCGGGCTACCTTGGGCCTGTGTTTTACTCATCCTGCATCCTTGGCAGTGGAAGGCTCTCGGCAAATGTCTATTTTTTTTTTTTTTTTGGTGGCTAGCCTGTATGGGGATCAACTATTGAATGAACCCGTGTGTCCATGTATTCCATCTATCATCTCTAATAAACACTGAAAGCCAAAGGACAGAAAAGGAATAATCAGGAAACAGAGAAAGAGGTATTAGGTGACCATGAGGCAGAATTGTCAGGCTGAAACATATTAAACCATTCATAGTAAGTTAAATTCTCTCTCTCCTACATCACCTCACTCCCCACATCCCCAAAGGAGGAAGTACAGTGGACGTGTGTTGGCTGAAGTTCAAAGACCTGTATCAAGAATCAGGAGTGCAGTCTTCTGTCTAATTGTGTAGCCTGGGGCCAGTTCCTCTCCTTTTCTGGGCCTCAGTTTCCCCTTTTATAGAATGAGCAGATTAGACTAGATGACCTCTGAAGATCTTTTCAACTCTGACATTTTGTAATTTTATGCATCTAATGCCGTAATTCCAAGGCATTGGAGAAAAGGTCAGTACCCCATGGTTTGAGGGGCAGAGAACACAGCACAGAATACACCAGGCCCTGAATTTACCCGCCAACCTTCAGCCCTGAAGGACCTACGTGAGTTTCAGCTTAAAAACATTCAGTGTCTCAAATGCCAGACCACAGCTGCACAAAATAGAAAAAAATCTTGTTAGGAAATGACCACAGCCCCCTGGAGCTGTGGAAAATATTGCCTCAGACAAAAAGGACTTTTCCATTTGAAAAAAAATCAGCAGTACTGTGTCTGCTAATGCTGTCTGCCCAGGCAGTTCTTACCAAGTCCTGCCTACTCAGGTCCTGGGTTCTGGGGCAGTTCTTTTCCACCCGATGCTGATCCTAATGGTAAATGCAGGTTGCTCTCCTCTTCTGGCTCCAGCTGTCTCAGGAATCAGACTTAGAAGTCATTTCCAAATTCATCTTTGGACTGCTTGACTTTTCAGTGCTTCCTCCAGAGGCAGAGTTGTAAAATGCTTTCACTGGAATGGGTCTTAGAGATCATCTCACAATTCCTGTTTAATCCCCTGTCTGTAGAGGAGCATAATAATGTCCCAGGTAGAAAAGAGCCTTGCTCAAGATCACATGGAAAGGTTGGGGGGAAGGGGTCCTGATGCCCGGTTCAGGGTTTTTTCCATTTCCAAACTGTCTCTAGCCACAGAGTAAATTCTCTGCTACCTTCTCATGGCAGGTGTTTCCATACCAGCCAACCAGCCAACCAGCAAACCAATCTGCAAGTACTTCCTATTAGCCTAGGACCATGTACTCTATGCTCTAAATAATTATGTTTGTACTGTTCCAAAGTGCAATAGTAAATACTCACCTGAGGAAGAGCAGATCTGGCCTGCCTCTTTGAGTCCTCCTTCAATCTCTGGAACTCAAACTTGGTGTCCCTCTTATTCTCTGAAAAACACCTAGAGTTATTTAGAAAGGGTTGTATATTTTCAAGTGGGGTCCAATGAGATGTCTGGTCAGATTCCAGCTCTGGGGCAGGTTGGCTTTGGTCTGGGTGGTGGTCAGACCTATGCAGGGAGCAGCATCCAGCGGAAAGGATGCCTCAGCCAACCCAGGTGCCCACCCGGGTGCCACCCTCTCTGTCTGCCACAACTCAACCTCCTCTTCCTGAGGTTCCAAGCCTGGGCCAAGTGCAGCCCCCGCCCAGTGATGCTTTTTGGGCTTACTCACTCAAAATGGAAATAGTGCCCCTTCTTCTTGTGCTCCTTGTCCCTTCTAGACGAGGCTAGAATTTTTAAGAGGAAATTTTTAGTAACATAAAATGGAAATAAACAAAACCCAGATATGATAATATTTACAGCTGATAGGTTTTTAAAATAAAATATAAAACACATGTTTATGGTAGAAAACTTGGAAAATACATTTTAAGAATCCATAAACCCATCACCTAGCATTGCACTGTCTGATGTGGTGGCCACCAGCCACACGTTGCTATTGAGCACTTGAAAATATGGCTCGTCTGAATTCAGATGTGCTGTAAGTGCAAAATAGACACTGGATTTTGAAGACTTAGTACAGAAAAAAAAGGTAAAATATATCATTAATACTTTAAAAATATTTATTACGTGCCTGAGATTATAATATTTTTGATCCATTGGCTCAAATAAACACATTACAATTAATTTCACCTGTTTCTTTTCACCATTTTGAATGTAGCTACTAAAAAACTTAAAATTACATATGTGACTCACATTACACTTTTATTGGACAGACCCGATCTAGAGAAACCACTGTCGACATGCTGGTATATTTCTTCTGTTTTGTTTGTTTGTGTATTTGAGGAGTTGAGCCCCTGATAAAAACTTGTATTTGAATTGTCAGGCCTGACCATAGGCAATTGCAAAGGCGTGGCCTGGCTGGCCTCTGAGGTAAGGCTGCCCTCCTTGCAGCAGACCTGTGCACAGCCAGTGCACTGCAGCCTTGGGGGAGTTCCAGCGAAGGACTTGGGCCCCCAGCAGCCATGCTCTTCACATATGCTCTTTCCTTGCCCAGAGTCTACCTTCCTAGGTCTCTATCTGAGGCCTTGGGCAGAGGTCTCCTGCAGGCTCTGCTGAGGCTCCTTATCAGAGGAGGAGGGGAAAGCCCTGAGGACACTGGCCCATTATGATTCAGTACTCAGTACTTTTCCACTCCTAGCCACCCTCAGTCCGCCAACCCAGGGTCCATAAAACTGCAGGAGCTTTTTGTTGGTGGCTGCCTCAACAGTAAGACGTCTCCCATGTCTTCACTGATCCATCTGACCCTCAAATGTTGGGCTGTTTCACGAGGAAAATGAACCGGGAGAGTCGGCGTCTTCTCTGGTTTTAGCCCCTTGCTTATGCTGTCACAGTAAGTTATTAAAGGCTTCACTGTTGCTGTCATTTTGGCTCATTGTTGCTGGACTCAGTTACTCTGATACCTGGCAGCTCAGCTTTCTCCCAGATTGCCTGAGCTCCCGACAGTATTTTTTAAAACAAAATGGGCATGGAGCTGGGGACCAGACCCCCCCCCCCACAACCAGGCACACCGCCAGCACCAAGGAGCATGCCAAAAACATCACCTCCATGTGGGTAGCCCACCACAGCCACCACAATAACCACGGCTGCCGTGAAAGTGGCTGGACACCCCAACCACCACGCAGATGGTCCGCCAGCCACTGGAGTGCATTGACACAAGGGGAGTCACAAGCAGAGACCAAAGAAAAGAAGAGGATGTCTCTCCACAAAGCCCAATCCAAAGTGACAGAAGAGGCATCTGCTCCACGATAATACTGGGAGACCTGAACATACCTCTCAGCATTGGATAGATCATCTACGCAGCAAATCAACAAAGTAACCATTACTCTTCCAGAAGGAGAGAAGAAATCTAGGGTTACCAGAGGTCGGAGGGGGGAGGGAGAGGGGGGAGGGAGAGATTGGACAAGGGGCATAGAGAATAAGTATGATTTCTAACAACATATATGCTAGTAATATTGATTTGATCAACATATGTCAAAGTTGAACTCCCAAAATATGTATAATCAATTATGTTTCAATAAAATTTTTTTAAAAAATGGGAATCATACTGAAATACAATTTTGTATCTGTATCAGGCAGGGTGCCAACAGGAGACAAACAGCATTGTCAAATTAGGATGATTCAAGGAGGTTTTATTTATAAAGGGCTAACTAATAACAAGGACAAGGTTGGAGTGTAGGAGAACCACAAAGAATAGTTCAGAACCCCAGGGCAAGTGGCAGCAGACCTGTGACCATCCCTAAGTCTGAAGGCACCAGGGGAGATGTAGGTTACCAGGACTGGGAAAGAGAGAGCTGTGCAGAGTTGGGATGCACCAAAAGGAAGTAAATGGCCAGACTAAGCAATGTCACAGGACTGGAGCTGGAAAATAAATATCCTGACATCTTCCTTCTCCTTCTCCCTAATCTGCTGAGGCTCTTTGTTGGCTGAATCAAATCAGAAGCCAGAGAACATGGGCACTGTTGCTGTATGTAGTCCTCTCTCAGTGTAGAAAGTAAAGTGGAGAAGAAGGATTGGGGGGAGGATGAATCTAGACAGGCGAATTGCTGTCTGGCAAATTTTTCATGCAATATTGCCCTAAGTCTTAGCCTAATAGCCCTATTTCCTTCCTAATGTAACCATTCCTGGTTCGTAGAGTGACTGAATAGGCACAATTTGCAGGACACCCAACCCCAATACCTTAATCTTGTCTGGGTTTCTAGACTGGGGTAGATTCAGAGGGTACTGTTTGATGGAGTATGTGTGGTGTTATCATCTCAGTCCCTCCCAGAACATGCTTCCTTCAATATTAACCCTGAGTGGGAACCCAGAGCCTCTGTGCCTCTGGCATTGCAGAGCTGATCCAGTGTGGCTGATGGCCTGGTTCCTTCCAATCCTGCCTTCATTCCCACCAACCCCAGCCCCTTCTTTACCTCATCTCACACCTCCCTGCCACCGCACCCCATCCCACTCCAGTACTGTTTCACCTTGCTGGACAACCACAAGCGCTGGTGCCCTCCTAAAAACCATTAGTCCACTAAAAGGGGAGTCCAGGAAGGATGGGGAGAATCTAGGCTTAGATGTTCAGAGTCTAAGTGAATCGCCCTGGGACAGCATGCAGAACTCCCACTCCCTAATTTAGTCCTCAATTGTCTAGGCCAAGTTTGCTGGGAAATTAGATGAAGAAACTACCCAGACTACACACTCCTGGAGCTGAGGACCTGGGAAATTGGCAGGGAGAAGACTGCACATGAGGAGAGAGGGTCGATCTTGTTCTCTTATCATCTACATACAAAACCAAAAGGTGCTGAGTTGAGGAAGTGCCTTGGATTGAATGTCCCCTAAAAACTTAATCACCACTGTCACTGCTGAGTGTGGGAAATCCTATTACGGGTAATTAAAAGATGGGGCCTTGAGGAGGTGATTCAGTTGATGGTTTAATGGTGGTTGTGGGCGTGGTTCTGAGGGCTTTAAAAGGAAAGCACATGAGATCTCTCTCTCTCTCTCTCTCTCTCTCTCTGTGCTCTGTCATTTTCCACCATGTGAGACCCCAGTGTTGCTATAAAGCCACCACCAAAGAAGACCCTCACCAGATGTGTTCCCAGACTTTGGACTTCTCAGCCTCTGAAACTATAAGCAATAAATTTTGTTTTCTTACAGAATACCCAGTTCCAGGTATTTTGTTATAAGTAACAGAAGTGGACTCATACAGGAGGGGATCCACCAGCAACCAGGCAAGGGGTTTAAGGGTCAGTGGAAGAAGCTGTGCTCAGGCACAGGTACAAAGAGGCTTATTTGAAAAGAAAATTAAGAGAGGGCAATAGAAAACATTGAGAGAAGGTAATGCCATGGTGGGGATATGGCGAGCAGAAGGGAGTCACTTTATAGAACAGAAAACAATCTGTTGCAGGAATTATTCTATCTCCAGAGGAAGAAAACACAATTTAATTTTTGGCAAGAAGGCAATTCAAAAGTAAACTGATGAGGATACCGTGTGAAGGAACATTCATCTGCACTTGTCAATGCCCTGGAAATGCAGGGGACCTGTATCCTACCAGGGGCAAGCTGAAGGGGCAGACACACCTTTCTGGTTAGGGAGAAGAGAGGAAGCAGCAGTGATGCCCTTCTGGCACCGTGCCTGGCAAAAGTGGGCACCAGCACATTTATGCCCAACTGGCTGTCGGCATCTGCCCCGTCACCTGTGTCCACATCCGATGCCTCTCTATGCTTCTTCATTCCTTCTCTTGTCCAGCAAATGCTCACGGAGCCCCTTGTTCTGTGCCAAGTATAGTGCTAGGCACTGAGAGAGAGGAGAGATAAGTCAGAAGTTTCACCACCAGGGAGCTAACTGTCCAGTGGAGAAGCAAACCAATGCACACATTCTCAAGTTTCCAACACAATGAAGATCTGTGACGGGCTAAGTTTCATGGTCTAAGGGTAAGACAGGAGTCAAGGAAGAGTATGTATCTTCCCTTATATGTGGAGAGCTGCGGAAAAGGATCAGGGACTGAAAGGCCCAGGAAAAAGGAGGAGAATTAGAAGAGAGTTTATTCCCCTAGTGTAGTAGGCAGGTGCTCAGCAAGTATTTCTTGACACCCCCTCCAAATAAAAATGGAATCCATAATCATAAAGATTTAATAATCAGTTTTGTGAATCCTGTCACAGGTACAGTTTTTCTCTTGGATTTACCAAGGAAGATGGAGCTCACATGTTAGGTTTTCCATGGATAAGGATGAGAAACCCTGGGTTCCCTTTTGTTCCCAGCTCCTCTGGGGCTGGTCCTTGGATAGCTGCTGTAGAGTGTACAGATCTGAAGAAATGCTAACTGTGGAAAGCTGTGGCAAGATCCCTGGGTGGGGATTCCAACTCTCCAAGCCAGGGTGACTGAGAGATTGCCAGCGGCGGCTCAAGGCCTTTAAAATGTTCCTGGGTGAGAACCAGAGAAGCTGATTCCACTGAGCCACTGGCCCTTAGGGATCTCTTGGATGGGAAGCCTTTGTTTTGGTTTCCCTTGTCCAGCCTCACCCTCTGGTGTAGAGTCAGCTTTGTCTCCTGCACTTGGGAAGTCTGCTCCTCCTGGAATGGTCTCAGTGCCCCTCCCATTCCCAACTTGTCTACCCTGTCATGATCCACCTCCCAGATTTCCAGCAACATACCTTCGCCTAAAGCAGAACTGGCAGGGCTCCATTTTCCACTTCTGCTAAGCCCAGGGGAATCTGGACACAACAGAAATAAAAGCCTCTAAAAAGGACTCCTTTTCTCTAGCTTACCCTACCATTCTCTTCCCCATGGGACTGGGCCCTCTGGCCTTTCCACTGTCAATCACTACCAGTCCTTTGAGAGCCTGCCAGTCTGGAACCATCTCTCCCAGCCACAGCCTTAAGAAAACAAGTAATCTGCAGCAGAATGTGGAATTACAATATGTGCATATCCTGTCATGATGAGAGTGAGTGGAAAAGATGCCCTATTTCCAAGCAGCCTAAACTGCATGTGTACCAGACGTGAGATAGCTGAGACAGATTCGAGGACACAGAAAGAGGCTCTTTAAAAAGCCAAAGCAACAGCAAGAATGTGAAGTCTGATTAATCCACCAAGGTATATCTACATATCACCAAACAACAATTATCTGTGTCTTGTTCTCCTCTGTATTCCCTGGATACTGCATGGCACATGCAAGCCACTCAGTATTTATTTGTTGGATGAACAATAAATACCTGAATACTTAGACCAATTTGTCTCAAACTACCTGAGGTTTTAACTATCCCACCCAGATATTTTGGGGTCATAAAGACCCAGGCATTGAATATTTAAATGTATATATAAGCACCCAGAGTTCACTAACTTCATGTTACTTGCACCCTGGGTGGCTGTGCAGCACTGGGCAGAGAAAGGAAAAAAACCTCTGATGCTTGTTGATAATCATGAGAGAAGGATAAAAGTGTGTGTGTGTGTGTGTGTGTGTGTGTGTGTGTGTGTGTGTGTGTGTGTGTGTGTGTGTGTGTGTGTAGCTGAGGACAGGAAAGAAGAGAAAATGATTCAATAATGGAAAAATCTCAAGGTTTAAATATTTATTTGCCTTTAAATGACTCCCTCATCAGCTCCCTGGAAGAGGACCCCACCCCTTGCAGTCCATATCAACCCTCAGAACTTCTTTAAAGGGTTCTCAAGAGGTTGCTGTCCACTTTCCCAGCTCTGAGGCCCTTCCACATAGGTGACAGGCCTTGGGCAGGAATTTAATTCTGTGCTGTCTCACTACAAGGAAGAATGTCCTAACTGTCCACTAGATGCTTATCATCCCCACTTAGGGAAGACGGTGCACTGGATAGTTCTATAATTAGGGCTAGACCTGCTGCAGTCCTGTGTCTGGGCCACCTGGCTCAGTATCGGCCAATGGAGTAGTCGATTCCACTTCCATCTTAGTGAGGGGTCAAAGTACCAGAGAAGGAAGCACCTAGACCATATAACAAAGGTGCTTATTTAAAGAAGGAAGAGATTGCTCCATGTGACTCCAATGGGCTTGGAAGGTGTCTGGGTAGTAGCTTAGGTGTGACGAATGCCAAGTGAACCCACTGGCTTCACAGGGATATGACTTTGCCTCCCACCTGATGCACAAGCCAGGGAGAGCCAAGGCCACAGTAGGAAAGGGGACATTCCTGGGGTGCGGCTCCCAGTGTGGTTGGGGGACAGGGCTGCTCACAGTCACACTGCCTGAGGGAGGGCTCTGCGGGCAAGCAAGAAGGCCGTGGCTATTGGGCTTCAAACTGGCCACAATTTGAAAAGTTCTTTCTTCCCCCATATTGCAAACCGTCCCTCAACAGTGACAGGCAACTGTTCCTGTTTCCTAGCAAAAGATGCCGTCTTTCGCTGACCAGATTTGAAGACGAACAACAGATTGTAAACTTTCTTTCCCTTTGAGTGGTTAGTGGAGAGGGGATAGACATTCATAGAAACACACAGACACAGCCATGATGAATTAGTCTGTCTATAAAGTATTTAACCACAAACATTAAATTAATTGGAAATCAGCAGTCAGCTCTAATATCTGTTTATACCCAAGTGAAAAACATCAGACTAAGTTTCTGGTTTTCTGACATTTTAATAGCATGAAATAAAAACCCAACAATGATAGACAGCAAATGCTTTGTGTCTTTTGTCTGGGGGGTAGGGGAGTAGGAAATAAAAATACATCTTACACCCTCATCAGTTGAAAGATTTTAGTGGAATTGCCAGGCCAGAGAGTATCCTATTACATGGAAAGAAATAGACTGTGTTTCTAGTTTATTAGTAACTCAGGACTCAACTTCATGGTTTGGGCTGATGTTTTCTTTCTTTTTTCCTTTCTTTGTCTTTAATGAAAATGAAGGTCCTTTGTGCACAATCTCCCTAAACTTTTAGAACAATCTAATTGTTTTTAAGTCACATGATTCCATTTGGGACACAAGAGGGCACTTCTAAACCCATAATCCTGTGCTATAGAAAGGACCTGGGGCGACTGATCAAAGGTGACCTGCCCATTTACAACCTCTTTTTCAAGGCCCCTTCCCATCTCCCTGACAGTTTTATAGAAGTCTTTCTCTTTTGCTCAAACCCAGATCAAAGACTGGATGTGAGGGGTCTCCCCACCCCCGCACCTGGCACGGAAGGAAGGGATTACCCCCATAATTAAAAATCTCAGTGAAATGGGCTTACCCACCTCCCTGGGGGGTAGGGGGTGAGGCCTGGAGCCTTTGTCGCTGATAGGAGCAAAGCATGACAAAGGTGAAATAAATTCAGGGTGCCATCTTTCTGTTCTTGCAGCAGAGGAGATAAACTTTCTCTCTTTCTCTCTGCCTTCCAGCCTTCAAAGAGAAATTCTCTGATCTTTTGTGCACAGTTTTACATAAACCTCCCCTTCTCTCCCACTCATGATAAACCCGAGCAGCAGTCCCTACCCAGGGCACCAGAAGCTCCTCGTATACCCTGAGTCTGGGGCCTCTGAGCTGAGTGAGAGGCAAGGAAGCCGCAGGTCACAGCCTCATGCATTTGTTACTGTGTTTTCAATACTGCCCCTCCTCTTTCCCGGGCACCCTGGAATCTGCTTTAGGTTTTAGTGGTCACAGTAAATTTCTTGGAAATGCTTCTTTGAAGGCTGGAACTACCTCAGTCCCCAGAGACTCAGCGCCTAATCCTAAAGGGAGACACCAAGAGGTGGGTGGGAGCAGGTGCACCCCTTAGTCCCCCTTGCTCTGGGAATCACCAGGCCCACTTCCCGCCCTCTTATTCAGCCCTGATCCAGCACACCAGGATTTGGTTAGGGCCTCACGACAGGCGTGTGGACAGAGGTGGAACACACAATTTCCCCAAATCATGGAATCTTGTTTGAAAGAACTTAGGAGATCATCTAAGACCCCCCCCCCCACTGTAGTATAAAAGAATCCTACAGAGAAGCAGGACAAGCCCTGTTCCCCCAGAGTCACCTGCCCAAGCCACATCCTGAAGCCAGATGTCCTGATTCAGAAAGGCCCCTGTTATCCCACAAAGGATGCCACACAAAGGAAATTAAACTCCTGGAGCCTTTGGTCCCTCTGGGACTGCTAGTGAAGTCATTCTGTTTTCTCTCGTCACTTGCAGGAAATTTTACAAAATTGCATTTGCTATGAAGGTTTTCTTTCTTTGATGTGCATTGTGTCAACTAGTAGGCTAACTCATTGTTTTAACCGATTATTCTATGGGCTTAAAAATGGATTGTGCCTGTTCTTCAGCAATAGTCAAAAGGGTCTTTTTGGTTATTTATCTTTAGCTTCCCTCAGCCCTTGAAACCTCAACTCTTTCTGTGCTTTTGCGTTCTTCGGACATTCTTCAAAGTTTGTGACATTCTTCTATATACATCCTTGATTTTGTGGCCCTCCTTCCCTCTCTGTGTATGTCCTCTTACAACTGGCACCCATCAGCAGAAATGCTGTTTTCTTTGGATGTTTCCTCTTTTTCTTCCTCATCAGGATCATTTTGCAATTTTAGGTTCTGAATTTTGTTTTTAGAGCCATCCTTTTTTTTAGCCATACTCCCTTTCAGAGGTTCTCACCATGATAACATCTACTTTGAACTTTTTGAAATTCACTTTCCTCTGTCTGTAAGTCTGAAGATACACATCCTGCTTTAATAGGATGGACATTCTTCCAAGCTCTTGTTATTTTCACACCACTGACAGTTCTTTGCTGGTCAGAATGAAGTCTGGAGTAACACTTCCCCTTGCTGTTAACTGTTCCTTTCAAGTGGATTAAATTTTCAATAAGGCCACTTAAGAGTTTTTTAATGCTCCACTTTTAAAAGAAGTATGAGACTTACAGACATCCACAACATGTCTATTTTTTAAAAAGTCAACAGTTGTCCTTGTATTTTGTCTCTGTGCTAGTTTTCCAAAGATGTCTACATCAATAACTACCGTACAATGTCATTTTCTTATTACGTGACTTTGACATTTCTCCCCTCAAAAAAGTGGGATCTATGCTCCCACCTCTTAAGGTGGGCAGGCTTGTGACCATGGCAGAAGGGATGCTAGGTGACTTCCAAGGCTAGACCACAAAAGGTAATGCAGCTTCTCCCTGGTTCTCTCTGGGGATGCTCATTCTTGGAACCCAGCAGCAGTGCAGTGAGGAAGACCAAACTAAGTCATGGTGAGAAACCACGTGGAGAAGCCACATGTAGGTGTTCTGGATGACAACCGAAGGATAGCCCACAACAACAGCCAAACGCGTGAGTTAAGACGTCCCTCAGATGCTTCCAGCCCTTAGCCACACCCAGACTTCATGTCTTCCCAAACTGAGTTCTCAGTTATTGTGGAGCAAAGACAAGCCATCTTTGCTTTGCCCTATCTGAATTCCTGACCCACAGAAGCCATGAGAAAGAATATAATGATTGTTGGTTTTTTAAGCCACTGAGTTTTGGGGGATGATTTGTAGTGCAGCAATGGAGAACTCATGCAATAATTAAAACACATTAACTAAGGAAACAAAAATTAGGACTAATTAAAAGTGTATCATCTACACCCTTCTTCTGATTGATCAGTCCTTGGTTTAATCCAACTACCTAAAAAGCTAACCCTGTCATTTAGGTCCAGTTTCTACCAGGTGAAGCCATGATTGCATTAGTCCCCAGTCACTGGGCAGAAACTGGACTTCCCTAAACCGTACTTTTGTATGAAATTTATTCTTGGTTATTAAAGCATTTAGATCATCCCAGCTTAGTATACTGTGTGAATTTAAGAAAGAGCAAAATTAAAACATCTTTCACATACTTCTCTAGCTGATTAACATAACACAATTCTAGCTAATTTTAGACCCCCTGCTGGAAAATGTTCTCTTCTGTTCCAGTTTATTGAGTCAGAGATCATTTGGTTGCAATGAACAGAATTCATTCAAGCTGACTTAAGCAACAACAAAAAACCTGATTAGAAATAGAGGGATCTGGTGGAACTCAAAGGCGGGGAGTGAGGCCAGGCTTCATCGGGATTGATGCCCAAAACTGCAAAACTGACAAGAGCCAGGCTGGCTTGTCTCTCTCTAAACCTCTTCCTATCTAGAGCTACTTTGTATCTTACTTCTCACTCTCTAGGACACATGCCTCATCTCTCTCTCTCTCTTTTTCTCTCTCCAGAGAGCAGTTTAGCATGTACTTAAGGGAAGCTTCTGGAGCCAAAATGCCTAGATTCAAATACCAGCTCCACCACTTAGTTAGTTGTGACCTTGGGCAAGTTCCTTAACCTTCTGTTCTTCAGTTTCCTCATTTATAACATGGGGGTTAAAGATAATAATGGTACTTACCCCACAGGGTTGTTGTGAGATTGAGCCAATGCATGTAAAGTTCCTTGGACGGTCCTGGCACATCGCAAGTGATTGTGTTCATTAGGATCTTTATTTGCTCACTTAACCACACCCATACATGGATTCCTTGATCCTAGCTTTATTTTTATTTTAGTCCATTTGTAATGATGTAACAAAATATCTTAGACTGGGTAATTTATAAATAACAGGAATTTATTTCTCACAGTTCTGAAGGCTGGACAGTCTAAGATCAAGATGCTGGCAGACTCAGTGTCTGGTGAGGGCTCACTCTCTGCCTCCAAGATGGAGCCTTTTTGTATCACATGGCAACAGACAGAAAAAGAGATGAAGGCTGTGTTCTCACATGCAGAAGAGATGGAAGGACAAAAAGGGACTAGGGGGTTCCCTTCAACCTGTATTATAAGAGCACTAATCCCATTGATGAGGGCAGAGTGCTCATGACTTAATCACTTCCCCAAAGGTCCTACCTTTTAATACTAAAACATTGGCTATTAGGTTTCAATATTAGTATTTTGGAGGTACACATATGTTCAAACCATAGCAATAATCAACCCATAGTTCAAGTGCCTAGCAGAAATCTACGAGGTTTCTGAGACCCAATCCCATGTTCCTGTGAGAGATCATCTGATTGGACCAACCAGGGTCACATGGTTACTCACGGTCAAATCAGCTGCGGCAGAAGGTAGGGGAGTGGGTGATGAGAGGACTCAGCAGGGACAAGGGGATAGTCTCTAAGAAGGGATTTGGGTTGGTTCTCAGGACAGAGCTTGCATGCCAGTACTCCCACATGTGTAACCACCTACATGTGCATATTTGGCAGCTCTGGCACTTTGAACCTCAGCTTTAGCTCTCTGCTAAGCAGGGACTGTTCATATTATTGACTGACCCAAATGGCATGAAGAAGGTGGCTTCTTTTGGCCAACAAACATTCCCTTCTTCCCACATAACTAACTTACCTTCTGTCTGGCATTGAGGGCTCCATTCCTCTGAGATGCCAAAACATGGGTATCTCTTCCTACTGGAAGATGACTTTTACAAATCCTCACTTAGATTACCCCCTCCGATGTCATAGTTAATTTTCCCTTTCACAGAACGAAGGAGGAATCACTTCAGATCCCTCCCATCTAGGTGCTTACTTGTGGTGATTGGTAACTTATTGAGTCTCCCACTGGTAATGGAAACTTTGAGAAACAATACTTAAAATTATTGATCTCATCATAGAGAAAAAGAAAATTAAGCAGAATGTTGAAAAGAAAGCTAACTGATTTATCAAAAGGATAATGAAGTTTAAGGAAATATTGTTCGAGTTAAGTCTCCTTTCATTTCTATATATTAGTCCAGTCTCTTAGATTTGGTCATTCAGGGTAAAATGCTCTGAAATCGCATATTTAAAACCCTATTCTTCATGAATACTTGAATGTCATGGACAAATCAATAGCTCTTTAAATCATGGAGCAAAACTAGTTAGTGGTCTCCCTGGGGAAGGAGATGGCTGCATCTGCCCGCTTGGTACCAGGCCAGCCTCCAAAGTGGCATGAGTTGACCTTTTCTTGGGCTTATTCCCTTATTGATGATTTTTTTATATAAAGTCTCAGAAACCTTAGGTTACAATGGCTGATATTTTTGTTGTTTTAAGGTGTCACCATCAGACTTTCTGATTGTCTGAGCAAGGCTATTAAGCATTGTGTATTCTTAAGAGGATCCTTTCAGAGAAAACAAGAGATTATTTTAGGAAGAAATGACCCATGGCTGAGTCTTAGCTCTGCTAAGCGACAGACAAGAGAGGAGGTAAACCGTTTTCATCAATTCTGAATGAGAAGATTGCTCACAACTTGTAGTCTACATCTCCTATATCCAATGCCTTCATTTCCTTTCCTCTGATTCATCCTTTAATGAATTGATTAATTCCCACATTTTTCTTCTTCGAAATTGCAAGGTTATCAGACTTATTTGCAGTTTGAGCCAAAGAAGCAACATCTTTCATTCTATTTGCTTCAACTAGAAGTAGACAGGACTGTCTTAATCCAATTTAATAAAAGCTTAGGAGAAAACAAGACAAATGTGGCCTGTTATTAAATTATTGCTAAATACTTAATAAACTGAAGATGTCAGAAATAATACATATAACTGCTCCAAGGCATGTGGAGACAATTAACACAATTTACCCCAATAGTAATTATAGGGTCACTTATGCTGAATTCAGAAGCCCACAAGAAGTATTATGTTTTTTGCTGAACTTCCCTGACCAGCTCCTCCAAAGAAGCCAACAACTTCTCTTTAGCCCATCACTTGATTTCGACTTTTTGCATAGCACTTACTACTCTAATGTTTCTATAGTTTTTGCTTACAGTTTGTTTTTACTTATTTATTGTTTACATTCTCAACTAGAATGTAGGGAGAGTAGAGCCCTACATTCTGCCTCTCTCTCACCACTGTTTCTCAATGCTTAGAACAAAGTCTAGTATTTAGCAGGCACTCAATAAATACCTGTTGCCTGAATGCACCCCTGAGTGCCCAGGCCTCCCAGCCTCATCTCTCCCGAGAGTATATCAAGTACCTTCCTGGATCCTCCTTAGCATGGAATCTTTCTGGCACCTCCATAATCCATGTCTTGGGCTGCCATAGCTATGGCTGTAGCTGTAGTTGTTGCTGCCACTGTCAATGAGGAAGGGAGCTAGCGAGGGGATCAGGTTGCTGGGAAAAGGGAGAGGTAACCTCTGGGAGACATTCCATAGGATAGCACCATGTTCAAAAGCCATTTTCTTTTTTCCTTTGGGCAAACCTCCAAAGAGTCAAGTTTTGCTACAGATTTATTTTCTCATTAGAAACCAGTCAGGCAAGTAGGGTGCAAATCCATGCAGTAGCCCATGAGGTGCACTGAACTCTAGGGACCACCCAGGAACGAGGCCTAGTGTGTGGGAAGCAATTAGAGCTACAATTCTAGCAGCAGAGAGTACAAAACCAAACCAGATCTGCTCAAAACCTCCATCCAGTCTTGAAATCTTAGTCATTTTAGTCACATGTCACTTCTTCAACTCCCTTTCTACTTGTATCCCATCCGAAGCACGCAAGTCCTCTGCAGAACTCCTCTTGGTTCAGCCATTGCACTGCACCTCACAAGCACTTACAAGTTCCCATTGCAAGTCAGTTGCTTATTTACATGTATTGCCACTCACAGAATATTAGTTTCCTGGGGACTGGGACCACATCTCACCATTTGTTTTCCCCTCCCCCAGCATGGTGACATTCATGTCATAGGAATTAAAAATATATATTGTCTGCCTAAACTTTGTCTTCCTAAGCAACAATGCTCATCTAGAGAAAGACTAGGGATCATACATAAATATAAAGTATAATGGAGATATTTGGGGGATGGAAAAGCAGTACAATTTTGTCCTTATTTCCTGGTTGTTTGGTGGCTCTGATATAAAAAGCCAAGCCTGGGGGCCTCAACTCATACTTCCATAGTGTAGAGAAGATACCTGTTTTCCTCATGGGGCCAGGCCACTAGGGTCACTGCCCTATGGAAGATGGAGGACATGACACAAGATGAAGAGGTGGCGAGCCTCCCCCTCCTGCTTCAGTGGGCACTGGGAGAAAGAAAGAATCAAAATAGAGAAAGAAGATAGTCAGACCTGAGGCTTATAGTCTCCTACCCCCACCCCCAAGTTTGAAATCCAGGAGCGGGGGATGCTAGACAGGTTTTGGGGAAAGCCAAAAGCACATTTTTACACACCTTCCATTCCATGGTGGCACTCAGTGAAGAGATCAGCTTGCAGGGCCCCATTGTTAGCAGGAGGCAGTCACATTCCGAGCTAAAAATGGTCACTTGAGGTGGCGAGGCAGGGGGAGGCCTGCATCAGGACTCCCAGGCTTCCCTCAAAGCTCATGTGTTCTGGAAGGGCCCCTTGGGAAATAGTAGCTGAGGTACAAGCCAGTGGGTCTGACGTGGTCACTCCACGATGAGGAAGAGAGCAGCCTTAGGGGGTTGCAGGGAAGTGGCCGTGTCTCAGGGTGTAAGATGGCAAGGGGCACCCTAGGCCCTGACTGACCACAAGGTCCGTTGTGGAAACTAGAAATCAGTCAGATACCAGGGCTGCAACAGGGACCCACAGAGACCCAGAGGCCGGCACAGGATAAGCAAGAGCTCTAAGGTTCCTCCCCACCCACCCTGCCGCCATCTTGGGGTGGAGCAGGGGGTCGGGAAAGAAGTCAGGACTTCTGCGCATGTACCCAACGAGCCCCTCACAGGTGGAATAGACTGAGCTGCTGGTAATTGTCAAGTTACTATCATCTTTACTCCCGTTACACATCGGGGAGAGGACCCATGAGAAACATTAGATCAGTCATAGAAAAATCCCCACATTTTCTTCTACCTCTGAGTAGTTATGAGTAAATATGCAACCGTATCACACGTATCTATCAAGTATTTGCTCTCTATCTAAAGTTTCCTTAAAATATAGTCTAGTGTTAGGACTACCAGCGACACCAAAAATTGGGTTGTCTTTAGAACTCTTTTAAAAATTGATATCTAGTAAATGAATGAGGTTCCAAGATAACACCAAGTTGGAAAGAGTATGTCAGTCTGTATCATTATATTGAGAACACAAGATATCTCCCTGCTTAGTTTGTGCAAAGCCACAGCAGGGGTCCCCATGTGTACTCTAAGTCCCCTCGGGGCTGTTTTCCAGCCCCTTATGCTCCCCTGTGAAATTGTAGCAAGATGGGTTTTTGAGAGAAAAAGAAGGCAAGGTGCATGGGAAGGAGAAAGCTCAGACAGGAGGGCAGGTTAACAAATATGCCTATTTATTGCTGCACAATACTCTGCCTGTTTCACCCTATTGATTTTCATGCTCTGCTGTGTATGCCACTGTGTCTAAGGGTAGAAGAGTACTTGTGAACAATGTTGCAATCAGGTGATCATAGCTTCAGTAAAGGGCTTCAGTCAAACCCTCCCAACCTGTCCTCTAGTCCCCGTTTTTCTATCACTGTGTGTGGTAGAAGTGGACGGGTCCTGTCTGCAGATCTCCAGCTGTTATTACCTGTCCCCCCTCTGGCTGTGAGCTCTGGAAGGCCAGGTCTTGGCCCTATACCCATCTCAGCATCCTAGAGCTATTTCTTCCCATGTCTGATAAATGATTGAATGGAATAAAGAATGCATGCATGAGTCCGGGCAGCCGTGGCAGCCCATAGCTCTTAGAAGACAGTAAATCCCTGTGTGCTTGATTTGCCTGGGGAAAGGTCGAGAGGCATAGCAGTCTGCCAAAGAAGACAAGTATTGGTCCCTGTCTTCTCCTAGGCTAAGAAACAGGTCTGGGGCAGCCCTAGGGGATCATGGGGTAACCTGGGATCCTGCATGACTGTGAGATCTCTAGGATAGCCCAGAATTACTCCTGATCAAGAAGCCCCAAGACTCTGTGGTAGCTCTAGAGTAAAGCAAGTGGCTTCAAAGCACACTTAGCTTCCACTTACCTGATAAAAAACTATGGAGGATTGTGGGACTGAAGGGAGGACTGGGAGAGGAGGGAGAGGACCCTGCATGCCTAGGACTGTCCTTTCAATGAAGGAGGCTGGGGACTGATGAGAATTCTTGGAGGGAAAGTTATCTGAGAATGAGCAGGGGAAAGAGGTGAGAAATGGAGAGGGTCCTCAGAAAGGGCTGAGGGCTAGAGAGGCAGGAGGCAGTAGTGCCAGGTTGGGATCACAAGGGGTCATAGCTGAAGTGGGGAGGGAGAAGGCAGAAGGTGCTAATTCTTGAAAATGCCAAGGATTACCAAAACCTTTGCAAAAACACAAGAAGCGGGAGGCTTCCCATCTGCACCCACCCTCATTCCTTACAGGAAAACTGAAGCCTTGAGAGGTCAAACCGGTAGTTCAGGATCACACAAACCAATAGCCCAGGGGTGTGGAGGCAGGTTGGGGTCAAGGCCAGGCCCACTCCTCCCTGTTTGCTGTTCCTTGAGTCTCATGCAGCATCTCTGGACCCCCAAGAAGGGACCGTCTGACTGAGGGAGTTGAGGAAGTAGCCTGACCAAGAAAAAAGAACGAGAAGAGTGACAGAACGTCAGGAAATCCGTGCAACTTTGCCCAGTAATAATAGATACCATTCAGTGAGCAGTGTTTAATCCTGTTCAAGCTCCTGTTTGGAAGCAACTGGCAAACCACTGAACCCTTCTTGACAAGAAGGGAATTACTGATGAATGAATTTAATTGAGGCCCATGCCTTCCTCATAAGGGCCCAGAGCAACCATGAAAATCAAGCTTAGTTCTTCTGAGATGCAGAAAGCCCTGAGCCTTCCCCTCATCCTCCTCCCCCACCCCCAGAAACAAAAATCTCCTCACCACGACTCCAAAGGCAGGGTAAATGTGTTCCTGATAAAGGATATATTCATTATGGGTTTAAACTGTACTGTTTCTGAGGTTAAACAACTCACATGAGGGACTCCTATTGTCTGGGACCACAAATCTAGAGCCCCCTCCCCGGGGCCCATGAGACGGGGTGGCACAAACTCCCGTGCTCATTTCTCTGCCACTTGGGTGTTATCGGGGTCTTTACAACTCAAGAAAGACCTCTTTGTGAGAGCTCTTTGTGAGTTTTCAGACTCAAACATTAGAGACTGCACTGACAAATCTGAGAGAGTTGAGTCAGGTTAGGAGAGGGAGGAAGTGCTGTCAGAAGATGCTCAGTGCAATGTTGTGACCTGTGGTGGTAAGCTGAAGGCCACCCTGAGAGTATCGTGGGGGGAACAGAGGGAAAGGCAGGCTGGAAGTACACTCAGCAACATGGATGGAGCTTGAAGGCACAGCACTAGGTGGAAGGAAGGGGAAACAGAACTCACGGTACGACACAACACCATTTATGTGAAATAAAAACATACCACATGAAGATACCCCATGTGGTTTGCAAGAAATATGCAGAAAGATACCTATTAAATCCATGACTGCCTATGGGGGAAGGAGAATGGGCAAGGTGCATGGAGGAAAAAGCAAATGAATAACAAGCACAAGAGCAGGCCCTGCACAGACCAAAGAGGACAGTGTGCCTCTGCACTTGAGGTCCAAACAGTAGGATCAGGGGTGACCTCCAGTGGAGCCCACCTTATGAAGATCTAAGTCTGTCCTTGTGAGATTCAAGAAAAAGTCTCAAAACACTAATGCTCTAGGGTCTGTTCCTACTCTCTGAAATCACCCCAGTCCATCAGGAGAGAAATCTGCATGCACCTGATGGGTGGTCTTGTGCAGGCTGAAAGGCCAGTGGGTATGGGGAAAAGGAGCCTCTTCCACCTGTTACCTCTTGGATGCCATACCTATCTGGGGGACTTTGGCTCAGAATTCCAGGTGTCTTGGGGGGTATGGGAAGGTGGCCCCCAATGAGACAGCAGCAGTAGAAAGAAGTGTTGTTATCCACAAGAGAGGAACCTGCCCAAGTCATCAATGGAAACTTCTGATTGTCCTGGAAACAAATATTATCCTTTGAGAAGGGAGGCAGCGGCCCCCAGAAAACTCTTGGGATGCATATTATTGTCAGTTTATGGATAAGTAAGCTGAAACTTAAAAAGGTTAGGCAGTTTGCCCAAGGTCACACAGCTACTAAGTGGCAGGGGCAGGATGTAAATCTAGGTGTGTGAGACCCTGAAACCTGAGCTCTTAACCGCCAATTTATAACGCCTCCAGAATCAGTTCTGGTGCCCCACACATGCACGTGTACATGCACACACACTCATAGAGGTGTGCTACAGCAGTTATGAGTGGTGAAACGAATTCATACTCTTGGAGCTTCTATCCTGGGCTCTTGAGGGCACCGAGGAGAGAGGTTTCTCAGGGGCAGACAAGGGCAGCTGGGATGGCCAGAGTTCCTTGTGCAAAACCAACTAAAAATGACAAGTGTTGGGTGAGAGGTGGAGCAGGGTGGAGAAAATGGGGGATGGGGGAGGTTCTCAGCGTGTAACATGGCTTCAGAAGCAGCAATCAAAGACGCACTTAGAGAAATGCTTTGCAGCAGCTGTGTCCTTGTGTGCTGTTCCACCTGAGACCGAGAGAGATGAAAACAATGGATGGCATCTGAGCAGTTCTGATGCACTAACTCTTATCTGATGAAGAGATACTCAGGGGTCATCTCAGCCGACTCCTCGGTGGCCAGTGGAGAGGACAGTGACTTACTCTACGCCACACAAAGACAGGAACCTAGGCCTGTGGCTCCCAGGCCAGTGCTGGCCCACCTGTGCCATGTCACTGTCCTCCTTAAGTCAGCTTGGAGGGACAACGCCCTCTGGCCCACACAAACAGACCCCCCTCCTTCCAATGCTCCTTCTCCCGCCAGCATTTTCATCCTTTCTGGGAGATGATTGCTTCTCAGGAGAAGGGTGACAGGCAGGGAGGCCAAAGGATGCTCCTGGGAGTAGACGACAAGTCTCAGGGGAGAAATTCTGGACAGATGAGCAGTTCAGCCATGGATAACCTCCCTCCACTAACCTTCTTTTCCAGACTCTTCTTTACCCAACTTCTAATACCTCTCACTCTTTCTAAACCTGAGGTGGGGGGCTGTGGCCTTAATTTTTAAAATTCCAGTCAGTTTATTCTTCAGAAAGAGACGTGTCCTGATACGACCCCAGCAGGGCCTCCCTCAGCAGGAGAATCAGAGCCTGTCTCAACAGTTTTTTCCTTCCACCAAAGCAAGAGATTCTCCTGGAACACAAAAGACTGAAGAGTCCTGTGTCCTTGGGGGATTTAATTACGAACATCAGTCACTCATCTCTTCAGCAGTGGCGTCTTTGCTTCACTGCTTCTGGAGAAGAGGGATGTAGAATTTAAATTCTTGTCTGGGCTGGGTGGAGACCTTCCCCCATAAGCACGCAGATGGCAGCAAGATAAGTGGCCACCTTGACAGTTTCAGAGGCTCTGAGCCCCCAGACACAGCCACCACTCACTAGCTGATCTCTCAAGTCCACCATCAGAATTTTATTTCGCCAGCTTTGGAGTTTACTGGACAGTTAAAATTCAAATGTTCCTGGAAGGGATGACAGCTATGACCAACCATTTGCAGCTTAGTATAATTTTTTTTTCAGATCACACTCCACAGCATTTTTTAGAGGGAAAGGGAGAAAATCAGATGGCCGAGGAAGGGAAGAACGTGGAGAGAGAGAAGGGTCCACAAATCAGAGGGAAGGGAAGAGCCAGGAGGAGGCTGGGGGCACAGGAGGCGAACTCCACCTGCCCGAGCATTTGGCCTAGAGTGGTGGATCTCAGCATCGTTCCAGGATCAGCAACACCAGCATCACCTGGGATCCTGTTAGACACACAGATTCTGGGGCTCCATCCCAGACCTAGTGAACCAGAAACTCTGGGGGTGGGGCCCAGCAGTCTCTGCTTTAACAAGCCTTGCAGGTAACTCTGATGCACGGTCAGGTTTGAGAACCATTGGCTTCTAGCCTGTCCTTTGTTCAGGACCCCGTCACCACTACCACCAAATCCACAGCTCAAGCTCCCTTCTCTGATTCATCTTACTCTCCTCAGCTCTGCAAGAGCGAGGCATGAGAAGCCATCATGGGGTGTGGCTAGGAGAGTGTTTGGCAAGCTGTAAAACTCTGTAGCCATAGGAAGTGGGGTGGTGACAGAGGGCAAAGGGCTTGGAGCGGAGCTGGGGGAATTGCTGATGAAGTTTGGCGGAGTGAGAGTGAGTGCTCATCTGAATGAAGTTCCCCAGGGCGGCCATCTGAGGAAATAGAAGGTGACAGAACAGAGACAGAAGCCTGCTGAAGAGGGCTCAAGCCCTGACTGGGGCACATAGGATGTGGGTTCTGAGTTGGGAGCTACCACTGGAGGGTGAGCTCACCTCTTCTCCTCCCTAAGCACCTCTGCTCTTTGGGTCAACATGCTCAAGCTGCATCTCTTAGGCCAGTTCATCTCCAGTTAACTGCTCCCATCCCCAACTCCCAACCCTATGCCCTGCCCAAGTAATCCTTGGGGCAGAGACAAGAAGAAGGAGATCCAGGGAATCTGATGGTGAAGCCTGAGGCAGTCCTCTGCAAGCTGGACATTTCTTTGAAGTCCCCTTCCCTGCTCTATTTTTCTCCAGAGCACTTGTCAGCATCTGAAACACTATGTGTTTTGTATGTTTCCTTCCACTAGAACATGAGCCCCATGTGGCAGGGATTTTTTTACTGCATTTTTTATTGCTCAATACCCAAAGGCTGAGGACAGTGCCTGGCACATAGTAAATAGTCAATAAATTTTTTTAAATGAATTAATCATAAATTCATTTCAATCTTAAACTTGCTCCATGATCTATCACATTTATGTTAAAATGAAAATGATTTAGACTTCCAGTCAAGATGGCAGAATAGACAGTCCCCAGTGTCCCTCTCTCCTACAAATCAACCAATTTACAACTATAAAAAAGCAATGACAGCCAAGCTGGGGCCACTAGAGATCAGGGGAAGAGGAGGAGAGAACTATGGAGTTCATGAAGGTGGGAGAAGCCACAATGAGAGAAAGAAAGGATTGCTATTACCATTTTGAGCCCTGGCCATTTCCAGGCTGGAGCTGCTGAGCACACAGAGCAAGAGCTGGCAAAAGTCACAGCTGTGCCTTTTGGATGAAGTTACTTGGAGGCGGCAGGGGAGAAGAGGGCCTTGGTGGCCCTTAGGCCAGAAAGAGCACTAACAAGGTTCCTGTGGACCCACACAGGAGTAAGGAGCCACAACTGAAAAAAAGGAGCCACTCAGAGGCCAGTGAGTCATTGCAAGGGACTGGCTCATGGCCCATCCCATGGGAAGTGTTTGGAGCATGGGCAGTGGGGGAGACGAGCCCACCAGGAGAACACTGGAGCACAGAAAGGACAGCTGATCTGCCACCCAGTCAGCACAGGACCACTCAGAGGAGACTGGTCAGGAATATAGAATTGCATGGGGTGCAGTTTGATGAAAAGACTCAGGCCCAGACCAGAGTTTCTACACAACCCAGGTGCACTGGATCTCTCAAGAGCCAGAATTACCTACAAAGTCAACCATTAAAACCTGAGCTGCACAAAAAGCCTTCCCCAGGGAATCAGCAGCAAAACAGCAATTGAGCTCAACCACACAGCTCAAGTACTGGTCCCCACAGGAAGATCCCCCATTTTAGAAGTAAGCAAAGGACAAAAAATTAGTTCCAGCACAGAGTTTAAATGGTGGGAACAGCAAACAATCCAACACAGAAATGAAAGAAAAAACAAAGTACCCGCAACTAGAGACAAAGTTTCATACTACCTAGTAAAGGTTTCATTTCACCAAAGAACACCTGTAACACCTACAAGGACCAGAACTCCCCTGGGCTACCAAGCCAGAAAGAGGGGAGGGCCAGGAGCCTCAGCAATGCCCCCTGACACCTGCAACCAGTCCTGTGGGTGGGAGCTGAAGGCCTTGGCCATGCCCCCCTGACAACACGTGCAACCATCCCAGAGATAACCACTGAACCACTGCAGGAAGCACCCCAGGCTCTCTGGAGCTGGGGCAGTGGTGGGCCTTGGGCCTCAGCCACGACCCCCCATCACATGCAACCAGCCCAGTGACGACCACCAAGCTGCAGCAAGAAGGGCCCTGGGTTCCTGAGCTGGGGTGGTGGGGGGGCGAGGGCTTTTGCCACACCCGTCTGACATCTGCACCCAGCCTGGCAATGACCAAGTGTTGGGAAAATAGAATAATTTAATCAGGCCCCCTCGCCTCCGGCAGGTTGTGTGCAGGTGGAGTTAGTGCACCTGCTCGGGGCCACCTTGGCTGGTGTCTGCCTCAGGCATCCGCTCCACACAGCCATGCTTTCCAACCGACGGCTTCCAAGGACCTGTTCGCCGGTTACCTAGCTCATAGCCTGTGTGAGGGGTCTGGTGACCCAGCCTGGTGTGTGAGGGGTCTGGTGACCCAGCCTGGTGTGTGAGGGGTCTGGGGACCCAGACTGGCATGTGAAGGGTTCTGGTGACCCAGTCTGTGAACGGCCTTGAGGGGTCTGTGAGCTCCAGACCCAGCCCTAGCTCGACAATTGGCTATGTCAACAGGATTCCAACATTAGCCAGAGCGCTACACCAAGCCACCACTGGAAGCCGCCCCCCGTGGGAATGGGGGGTGCCGCAAGCCTCAATCCTGTCCCTCCTCCTTCCTCCTTCTTCCATCTCATTTTCTTCCCCTTTCCCCTCTCCCCCTCCCTCCCAACTGCTACACAACATCCTAGAATGTAAAAAAATAATATTAATTTTAAAAAAATGATTTATTTCCAAATGGTTGAGTAAAAACCAATTCCTCATGTCTTCCACAAAGCTGGGGCTTCAGATTCTTGCATACACCAGAGCTCTGGGCTTCACTGCAGAGCAGAGCCTCACTTCCAGTCAGACAACATGGAGAAGAGAGGACAGGGCTGTGAGGCTGGGGCCTCTTTGTGAAGGGACAATCAGTTGACACATGCTTATGTCTGTGTCTCAGCCAGATCGGTGTTTCTGGGAGATGAAAGTACAGGGAAGTTATAACTAAGTGTCAAGACAATGTCAACAAACTTGTCTACCCAGTGCTTGGTGTACAGCGGGTGCCTGATAAAGTTAGCAAAGTCTCTTTTTAAATCTGAACTGTAGTGTAATCTTGATGAACAGGATACTTCAGGAACAGTTCTTGTAAGACAGTGCCCTCCTTGACCTCAGGAGCAGGTCTTAGTCCCTTTGGTTCCCTAGTACTGGGCACAGTATGTGCCTAAAAGGCCCTAAATGAATTCCTGATGAATGAAAAATAAACTATTCCTTTCAATTGATTTTTCTGGATATTAATTATATTTCAGGCCTTGTATCTGAAAATCATCCTAACATGTATTTGGCAACATTTTTACATTAGCAAGTAATGAGTCCTGAACTTCCATGCACCTTCCTTTGGGAATACAGAATCTTGCAAATGGTCATCTGCAAGTACCCCAACTATCCCCGATCATGTGTTATTGTGGGAGGCTGTGGGTAGGATGCAAAAGGGGTATGATACTGAATGTTTTAACTTTGTTTTAACTCCAAGAAGTCATGGGGCATTAAAAGAATTTGCTGATATCTTTTCCCATCACCTAACTTGACAAAAGGAAAAACCAAGGCCTAGGAGAAACCAAGGCATAGGAAAGGGACTTCCCCAGGGCATTCAGTATGTGCAGAGCATAGTCAGAATGGGAACCCTGGTCTCTTGACCCCATTTCAACACTCTTTCCATTTTGTAGATTTATCTCTATCTCCTAAGAGCATTAAGCAGAAAAAAATTCTGATTAACTCATGTTTAAATTCTATATTAAGGGAAAGAGATAGTAATTTCTCTATAAGTATATGTTTATTGAGATCCTACTTTATACTTAGTACTCTCTTGCTACTGCAGGGTAATAAGGTGAAGCAAACACAAAACTGTTCCTATCCATTGCATGATGATGTTGATAATAACAATAGGTTTCAATTTTTGAGGACCTGCTTATACAAGCACTGGGTGTTTTGCATGTCTTACCACAAGTAATTCTCACAACAACCTTAAAAAATAGATTTCTGTGTTAAGCCTCTTTGGGTTCCTCATGATGAAAAGCCAATTCAAACAAGCTTAAGAAAAAAGGGAATTATTGGTGCATGTAAATTAAAATACTAGGAGTGGTCTAGCTTCAGGCTGGGCTGGATCCATGCGCTCAAACAATGTGAAACATCTCTCTCTCTCTCCCGCTTCATTTTCCTCTATGTTGGCTTCACTCCCTAGTACGTTCTTTCCAGGTGATGGGAAAGATGATCCCCGGTAGCTCTGGCTCCCATGAGCCTTACATCTTATAATTTCAGAAGGGGAGATCCCTGTTCTGACTTAACATTCACATCAGCCCTCCTCAAGTACCTTGATTGAGCCTCTTTGGGTCATGGGAGCTCATCTGCCCCAGTCACTGTGTCTAGGAGAATGGGATATGTTGACTGGCCACTCCATAGGATGGAGGGCCATTTTATCAGTGGAATGAAGGAGGGCCATTCATAATCCCATTTTACATAGGATGAGACTGAGACCCAGAGAAATCAAGTAATTGCCCAAGGCCACAGGGCCTGTTAAGGGCAAAGTTAGGACATAAACTCAAATTATTTGTCTCCAAAGTCTATTTTTTTAAAATTTCCTGTTTTTTTTTTTTTGAGGGGGAGGGAATAATTCCCATACCTTAAAATTCATAATTTTAAAGTGTACAGTTCAGTGGAAAGCCTGTTTTAATCACCAGGCCAGGTGTTCTCAACTTTGGTGTGATCAGTGCTCATTTATGAAGTATGAGGTAAGCAATTTCTTGCTATTAATAGTTGAATTACAAAAGTTATTGAATAATTTTTTCTTTAAAGAAAATGTAATTTTATTAATATAATTTTTTACATCCTAGGATGTTGTTACAGAGCAGTTGGGAGGGAGGGGGAGAGGAGAAAGGGGAAGGAAATGGGATGGAAGAAGGAAGAAAGAGGAGGGGTGGGATTGAGGCCTGTGGCACCCCCTCATTCCCACAGGGGAGACCAGGGGGCTTCCAGTGGTGGCTTGGTCATTGCTGGGCTGGGTGCAGATGTCAGGGGGGTGTGGCAAAAGCCCTCGCCCACTGCCATCCCAGCTCGGGAACCCAGGGCCCTTCTTGTGCAGCTTGGTGTTTGCCACTGGGCTAGCTGCACATTGGGGGTGGGGGGGTGTGTGGCCAAGGCCCTTGTCTCCCACTCTCAGGATTGGTTGTGGGTGTTGGGGGGGCATTGCTGAGGCCCCTGGCCCTCCCCTCTTTCTGGCTTGGTAGCCCAGGGGAGTTCTGGTCCTTGTAGGTGTTACAGGTGTTCTTTGGTGAAATGAGACCTTTACTAGGTAGTATGAAACTTTGTCTCTAGTTGCGGGTACTTTTTTCTTTCATTTCTGTGTTGAATTGTTTGCTGTTCCCACCATTTAAACTCTGGGCTGGAACTAATTTTTTGTCCTTTGCTTACTTCTAAAATGGGGGATCTTCCTGTGGGGACCAGTACTTGAGCTGTGTGGTTGAGCTCAATTGCTGTTTTGCTGCTGATTCCCTGGGGAAGGCTTTTTGTGCAGCTCAGGTTTTAATGGTTGACTTTGTAGGTAATTCTGGCTCTTGAGAGATCCAGTGCACCTGGGTTGTGTAGAAACTCTGGTCTGGGCCTGAGTCTTTTCATCAAACTGCACCCCGTGCACTTCTGTATTCCTGACCAGTCTCCTCTGAGTGGTCCTGTGCTGATTGCACTGCAGATCAGCTGTCCTTTCTGTGTCCCAGTGTTCTCCCGGTAGGCCTGTGTCCCCCACCACCCGTGCTGTAAACACTTCCCACGGGGCGGGCTGTGCACAGGTCCTTGCGATGACTCACTGGCCTCTGAGTGGCTCCTTTTTTTCAGTTGTTGTGGCTTCTCGCTCCTATGTGGGTCCGCGTAAACCCTATTAGTGGTCTTGCTGGCCTGGGGACCACCATGGCCCTCTTCTCCCCTGCCACCTCCAAGCAACTTCATCTGAAGGGCACAGCTGTGGCTTTTGCCGGCTCCTGCTCTGTGCACTCAGCAGCTCCAGCTTGGAAGCGACCGGGGCTCGAAACAGAGCGATTTTTTTCTTTCTATCATCATGGCTTCTCCTGCCTTCATACACTCCGTAGGTCTCTCATCCTCTTCCCCTGAGCTCTAGCGGGTCCAGCTTGGCTGTCATTGCTTTTTTATAGTTGTAAATTGGTTGATTTGTGGGAGAGAGTGACACTGGGGACCGCCTATTCTGCCATCTTGACCGGAAGCCAAATGACTTAATTTTAAAAATAGAAATCAGAATTAATTAAAGATTGTCCCTCTAAAAATGTCATCCCCATTTCCTGGTACTGTAATGTACTCTCTTAGTTGTAGCTAGCACGACTCCTGTTTTAAGGGTACTGTCACCCATTTTGAGTGTTGGAGGAAAATGGTGAAGCACATGCTACAGCTTGCCGTAAAGGTGGCCCTGTCCCAAGACAGCATGGGTAAGCTCCCCAAGGAAGAAACAGAGTATTCTAGGAAAATTAGTAGAAATAACAAACCTGTTCAACAATATTGCAGATTTCAAAAAAAAAATTAAATAAATACCATTTCTAGATTCCAGTGATATGGACTAGAAGGAAATACAATGAAAAAAAAAAGAGAGCTCATTCCCTGAAGAATCCAAAACATTAAGTATTTTGGAATTAATATTACAAGATCATGTAAAACGTATTCAAAGAATGTTACAAACCTCTAATAGAAAAAAATGTATAGCTTCAAGTCATGGAGCTTCTGGCTGGGAAGATTCAACATGGTACACGGTATATTCTATCTGAGGTGTAAAAGCTCATGCTACTTTGGCTCTTTAGTACTCTGCTACAGAAGCAGGCAGGTGACAATCCTGCTCTGCTCTGAGCTGCTCAGACCACACTCTAAGGGAAACCCAGACAAACTGGAACAAGGTGGGAAGGGGCTTGGCCAGGCTGGCAACAGGCCTGGAAACCCTGTCACCCAAGGAACTGAGCAGGTTGAATCTGGATGTTAGAGAACTGAGGGCACTTCTGCCAGGGAGGTAAGAGAAGCTTTAGAGGCAGGATTGAAAGACTGGTCTGGAGGAAGTATTAGGCTTGTTTGGTGGGGTAACAGTGAGTGAAAGCTACTTGAAGAGAGATTTGGCTGAAGCAAGATAAGCAACTTTCTGAATGTCAGAAGTGTCATGGATCTAAATTAAATGGCACTGTGAAGCAGGCAGCACAGATGACATTAGTACCCTAACGAAGAGATAAGGAAAAGGTCCAGCAGCAGAAATGACTTGTCTGTAATCACCCAGGAGGAGTGGGTAGACTCCCCCAGTGCCATGTTCACTGCCCCAGGCTGCTTCAAAACAGGTGTGAACAGCCAGCAGTGACCCTTCTCTCCCAGCAAGGAAGTCACGGGAAAGCTACCAATGTCAAAGGCTGAAAAACAAGTCTGGAGATCCTGTGGAGAGAAGGATCAGGCAAGGAGCAGTGATTTCCTATGGGAAAGTAATGACTTCTGACAGGAAACAGGAATTTCTGACAGGTAACAGGAGTTTCTGACACCAGACCAGGGATTTTTGACAGGAAAGCAGTGGTTTATGACAAAAACACAGGGATTTCTGAAAGAAAATGTTGGCTTCTGATGGGATATTTGTGGATTTCTGACAAGAGAACAAGGATTTCTTAAGGGAGTAGTGATTTTTCTGAGGATGGGGATTTCTAAAAAGGAGAGTGGTGATTTCTGACACAGTGGTAATTCCCAACAGAACATTAGTGTCCATTACGTAGGAGGGTAATGATTTCTGACAGGAGATCTTTGACAAGAACACAGAACAGTGGAAACATCGAGGAGGAATCAGATTCCCTCAGGAAATAGCTTCTTGAGTGTGGAGGGAGGTTCATCAGCACTGAACAAACTGAGTCCCAGGAGGCTCAAATTGGGCACTGTCTTGGGTCTGGTATCTCACTGGGCCCAGGGGACTGGGTGGGTCAGAGAGGGAGTATCTAAGAGATTCAAATAATGGGTGTGAGCCTAAGTAACTAGGAAATACATTTCTGTCGAGAGGCTTGGAGGGAGAGGAGTGGGAAATCTGGTCCTTCTTCAGTCCCCTAAATCCAGAAATAACAATGCCTTGGTTTTCATTAAGGAAATTCTAGTGAGAACTTTGGCCCTCTTCATTCATCATATAGCCTAATTGGGGGCAGGGCGGGGGCACGGCAGGATAGGAAAGAAGTGGTCTCTCTAAAGCTGTAGCCCTGAAGTTAGACAAGAGCCAGATCCTAGCATGCTTGAAGAGAAATTAGCATTGTGGTAGAGAAAATGAATCAAGGAGGAAGAAGTATGAATGGGAGCCCCTGACAGAAATGGTAGGCTGGCAAAATCCCCATTAGCAGGAAAAGTGAATCCCTGTGTCCTACACTCACCACCCATGGGCCTGCGAGCTCTCAGGCTAGGCTGGGCCTCTCACAGGCTCCTTTCCCTGCAGATGGTTAGATTTACTGTGAGCAAGAGGCCACCAGCACCCAACTGAGGCAGGATGTCTCTCAGAGGGCAGGAGCGCTTTTTCTCTCAGGCTGAGCTCCCATTGACCCCAGCTCCCAGCACTGCGGCTAACACATGTCTGGATTCCTGTGGGCACCGAGCGCTAGGAGAATTTTAGTTGTGCAGATCCCCAGAACAGCTGTAGCATCCCGAGCCAGGAGCTCCAGACTTGGACTTCCGACCAGATGCAGGACTCAGCACGGCTCTTCATGCTCAGCCCTGCAGGACAGCAGCGACAGGAACACACGAGCCTCCTCCCCGCCCCCGCCCCAGTGGCCAGGCCCACCCTTTGCTCTGTCTTCTTACAGGCCCAGGGAGCATGGTCTTTTCTTCCCAGCTGCCACCACCTCTCCTCTCTCTTGGGGTTTCTTTCAACCCCAGACTGGATTCAGAGGAGAGCACAAAATTCCCCAGCTTTCCCTCTTCTTCATGCCCCTGATTGGTCCTCAAACCATTTTATCACTGCCAACGCCCACGTGGAAATAACATGGTGGTGATTAAAACTACAGACGAGAAGCAGATTTGAGATTTTTTTAAATCTCAAAAAATTTGCATTTCTGAAGAAAGTGGTGATTTTTCTTGGGAGATGCTTATGGGGTTGGTCCCGTCTCACTTTGAGAACCGCTGTAATAGACCTTCCCAAGCAAAGCCCATTCCTGTGGTCCCGTCTGAGGAGGCGGGTAAAGTCCCTTGTGTCCTGAGCAGCAATTCTTTTTCTTCAGTTGCCTGGGTCACTGCTCATCTACAACTTTCCAGGGAGGGCAGTGACAAGAGCTAGTAGCTATTTGGAGCCTCCACGTCAGTCCCTTTCTTTGAAGACTCACAAGGTCTTACTAGCTGGTTAACGTCTCTAAGCCTTCGTAACCTCATCTGTAAAATGAAAATCAAAATGCCAACTTCACATGCTTGTTGAGGTGATTAAATGAGATAACACATATAAAGTATCTGGCACCAAGTAGGCTTAATAGTGGTGCATTTGGTCCCCTTGCTTCTCCTCATGGGAAAAAGCAGGTTGCCGAGCAGGGTTGCAGCAGGTACAGCTGTACAGTTTGTGCCCGCCCTGATGGCTCCCAGCCAGGCACAGGGTGGATGCTGAAATACCACAGGGGCTTCACTCGCCCTGTCAAGTGCTCTGGGTGGGGCTTTTCTGCACAAAGGCTTTGTCTCTCCTGCACAAAGGCACCATAAGGGTGAGCAGCGGCTGCTGGGTGTCTGTGCCAGTACCCAGCCCACCCTGCCGTGGAGAGAAAGAATGACCCTTCTAATGCAAGCATTTGTAGTTTACCTGCTTCCCCACAGTAAGACCAGGCTCCCCTCCTCTCCTGCTTGTCCTCGGAGGCCTTAGTGAGGTGGTGTGATGGGCTCCCCTTTCCTCTCCGGGGGCTCCTTGAGTAGGGGAACCTGCCTACATTTGGGCTCTGGCAACGACTCCTCCTCCCAGCGAGCTTCCCACAGGGGCCATTTGCAGGTTCCCAAACTCAGAACCTCTCTCTGCCTCTATATCCCAGGGTTTTTCCCCTAGTAGGAAAAGACTAAAAGATGGAGTTCAAGGGCCAGTCCTTCTGAGACATGGTGTGCCTCAGCAGCAGCCCTGATGAGAAGGGGATTCTCGAGCAGGGCTGCTATGATGTTACCTTTTTCTGTCTTCATCTCTGTCTCACATAGTTGGTGAGACACGAGACAGGATGACCTCTCCAGGAGTTGATGTGTGCTTCCCTTTCACTCTGCTCTCTCACTGGTACCCAAGGGCACCCCAGTCGACACTGACCAGACACAAAAACTCATAGAAATCACAGAGCCAGGGCTAGACACAAAGACTCAGCAGTGTGCTTGCAGAACCAGATTTTTCTCTCCCCAAGACTAGAAAAAACTGGGCTTGGAGAAGCAGGAAGATATAGCTGGGCCTAGACAGGAGGGGGCAAGGCCTAGATCAGCAAATGGTGGCCTTGGGGGCCGTGAGCACCTCACCCCTGAACAGAACTAGGTGTAAATTTCTCTACATGTCAGAGCCATGACTGACTGTACACTGCTAAGGCATTTGACTATGGTGAGAATGTTTTCAAATGAAGGGATTTCCCATGGAAGAATCCTTTAGAAAAAGCTGGAATCATTTCAGCAAAAAATCTCTATTCATCAGCACAAAACTAATTGAGTTTCTCAGGTGACTGGAATGTCTTCTTTGGATTATTTTTAGGAGGAAGAAGTAAATAATAAGGAATCAAAAACAAGTCAAGGATTACTTTTGAAAACAACAAAGTATCAACAGCTTCAAGGGGCTCCTCTGGAGTCCACACATGGCCAGTGCAATCCATTGCTTTTACACTTTTGCGATAGGAACAATTGAGGTCCAGAAGGAGGACCCTTGAATCACTAGGTCATCAGAGGTAGTTTCTGTTCACTCAGCTGCCAGAATCCTTATTTCCTTTGCATTATAGAGGAGTGGAGCCTGACCATATTTCTAAATTAACCACAAGCTCCTTGAAATTGATTTTTCAAGAATTCTAACATCCTTTGGACAAGAGCAACTGTGATATTTTAAAATACAGTATATATTTGGTTTTTCTCCCCATCCCTTTCCTGGTATACAACTCCTAAAATCCTTAGAATCTCCAAAGTGCTATCTTTTTGTATGCTAGTGAGTTGACTGAGGGCTGACAGCTAGGGACTAGTCACAGAAAAGACCAAGGCAAGATTAGAGGGTTGGCTTTCAGCCCCACCACACAACCTCAAGGAGGGGAAAGGGACTGAAGGGTAAGTTGATCACCAATGGCCAGTGATTTAATCAATCAAGCCTATATAGTGAACCCTCCATAAAAACCCAGAAGCATGGGTTCTGAGAGCTTCCAGAGAGCTGAGCATGTGCAGGTTCCTGGAGTGCGGTGCACCCAGGGAGGGCATGGAAACTCCACGCCCCTTCCCATATGCCTTGCCCTGTGCAGGTCTTCATCTGATCCTTTGTAATATCCTTTATGATAAACCAGTAAATGTAAGTGTTTCCGAGGTCTGTCAGCTGCTTTAGCAAATTAATTGAACCCAAAGAGGGGGAGGGGGCATGGGAACCCCAATTTACAGCTGGTCTATCAGAAGCAGAGGTAAAATAACCTGGGACTTGCGTCTGGCATTTGAAGTGGGGCAGTCTTGTGGGACAGAGCGCTCAACCCATGGGATCTGACACTATCTCCAGGTAGATAGTCAGAATTGAATTGGAAGAAACCCAGCGGGTGTCCACTGCAGAATTTGTTGCTTCCTTAGTGTGTGGGGACACACTCCCACACATCTGGCATCAGAAGCATGTTGTGGTAGTGGGAGAAACTGTGCTTTTTCCTCTTTCGGCAACTCTATATAAATTTAATGTATTGAGGATTTGGGAAAGAATTGGTCTGACAGGAACCTCAAGTGGCTACATTCTATAGATATTTGAGGGGAGTGGGCCATGGTAGTGGTTCTTAAATTACAGGGGGAGGGGAGTTTCCCCCAGGGAATATCTGGTTGTCACAATTGGGGTGGGGGCGGGGGTGGGATGCTACTGGCATCTAGTAGGTAGAGGCCAAGAGATATTGCTGAATATCCTGCAATGCACAAAACAATCCTCCACAACAAAGAATTACCCAACCCAAAATGTCAGTAGTACTGAGTTTGAGAAGCTGTGGTTCGTGGTTATACAAAAAAGAATGTGTACCCCAGTGAGGGCCAGCAGGGTGGCTGCCCCACGGCTACTCACAGGCCTAAGGGCCAAGCTCAGGGGCCTGCCCTGGCATCAGTCACTTGGGGCTGGTATCACCTTACCAAGGTCTTAGGATGGTTATAGGATCTAAAGCTAGGACATCCATCTGCAATAAAATACAGCCATCAGCATGTCTGGCTGCTCTATGCTGGCAACAAGGATGCTCAGCTGAGCCTGGAGTGGAACATAGGAGTTAGTTACAGGAGTCACATGCTGTCTGGGGCAACCAGGTCTGCCAGGACCTGGGACTGAGTCCTGAGTTCAGTGCATATCTTCCTCGGGGTGTGCTGGGAGGCCACTGCCAATGCTCACCTGGGTGGAGCTACCTCTTCTAGACTTCCATTGGCAACCAAACCTTCTTGTGAGCAATACCTTCATTCTTTGGATGTGTTAATGTCATCAGTAAAATCTGGCTTAGACCTGGGACCAGAATCCGCTTAAGATGATTGCATTGCTTGGCTCTCATCCATTCATTTTGTTTATATTTTACAGTTTAATGCAGAATTCCGTCATCTGAGAGCAGAGGGAATTATTTTTGAGAAGCCAGCTAATCCTTGATTGTCTGCAGGTCGAATAATTTACATAGTTTGCTCTAATCTAGTACCAGTACTTGTCAAAAAGCAGCAATTAATAAAATATAAACAATTTAAAAAGTGGTCATAATTCATAATAACTTTTTGTCAGTATGTACTTTCTTGGTCAACAAATACTAAAAGTATAAATATTATCATTTAAGAGTGGGTCTGGAAAATATTTTGCTAATAAAAAGAAGGACTTATACTGGAGAAAGTTGGAACCCCTGGTTTAACTCTCAGAAGGTTAATATCCCATATTTCTTAGTTCTTGAGCAGGGAGGCACAGCACCCCAGGGTTGCTGCCCCCCACGCCCCCATGCAAGCTTCTTGCTTACTCTGCCCCTAGGAACACACTGTAGGAAACAGTCTTAACCCCTTGCATTTGTGTGCTTTACAATTTCTAAAACATTTTCACATCTGTCGTCTCACTGGCTCCTCCAACCTCTGGCGAGGAACAGGAGCCACCACTTGCACTTTATAAGGCTTGGGGAGCTAATTTGCCTCCAGATCTACAGGTAGCAGAGCTGGGGCCTAGGCCCCATCCTCTGATCCAGACCTGGAGTTCTTTCTACTCCCCGTGCACTGGTAACAAACCTCTTCAAAGGTCTCTGATCCACCCAACACCAGACTACACTCCATGGGAACTAGTGGATGAAGAGAGCCAGGAAATATTTAAAAGCTTCGACAAACTAGTCATTTCACATACTTATGAATCACAGTCAGTTAATGAAATTTCACAAAAGCATAGAAAATAGAAAGTAATGAATAATCCCATGTTCAGTTGCCATAGAAACACATAGGTTCATATTTGGTACAATTTTCTGCAATTCCCCTTGAGGATTCTAGGTGATCTTGGGGTTCTCTGAACCTCAATTTCTAAATCTGAAAAGCAAAAAATACTGAACCAGATTAGATATTTCTGGGTTATTTTATCTTTGACATTCTGGTAGTCTAAATGTATGAGTTAGGAAGAACTTTCTAGAATAAGTGAATGTTTTTATTTTCCTTCAAGAGACATCCATCCATCCATTCATTCATTTATTCAACAAACATTGATCAAGTATAAGGCACTGTACGAGGCTTAAAACCAGAAAAAGTCCATTGAACAGAAACCCAAGTAGCTAACCTCTATAATGAAAGTAAGAACAACTGCAAGAAAGTCACTACGGCTGGCTTACATTGATGCTTTAAACCACTTTTGGTGAAAAGTTAAGGGCTCTTCAATTGGAATGTAAAATATGCAGACTAAGAAAATATCCTGCAAGTGAGTCAGAAATTCTCTGAATTCTAAACAGGACCTCAAATGGCTATAGTGTTTAGAGAAAAATACAAGGGTACAACAAAAAGTTTGTGAAAAAATAGAGTTAAAAGACAGTACGAACCTCTCCACAATTTTTTTGAAGTACCCTCATAGTAATAAAGTACTTTACCTTCAGTTCTTTGTGATGAGAATCTAAAATCTCATCATAGAAACTTCAAAAACAGTTTCCAGTGCAACTATCTCAAGGGCAAGAAAAAAATATTTGTTAGATTTAATCTAGAGTTTGGTATTGACTGCTTTCATTAAAGGACTTTCTTTCTTAAAAACATTTTTTATATGGTACAATTCCATTATTCACACAATATCTTTTCATTTGATCAAAAAGTAACTACATTTTTTTTTAATGAGGGAGAGAGGAGATTGATTTGGCAAATGGAAACTAAGGAAATATTTCTAGATGGATATTTTGACTTTCACTTTTGGACAGAAAATGAAAAAGTTAGGCAGGAAATTATAAAAGTCTGTGACACAAAGGAGGAAATTACTTGTGTAGTGTCCGTGCAGAGGATTCACTGAGGAGGTGCTGCCAGCACAGGTAAAGTGAGGGGCTTGGCATTTTTTTGTTTGTTTAGTTTCTGAGCATCGCTGCCTGCACCACTACCTGGTACCATGCCCTGAGCAGGGGACATTAAGATGGGTAAGATGCTGTCCCTGCTTTTGAGATGTTTATGGTCCATTTGGGCGGGGAGACTCAGCCAGATAACCAGACAGTTCCAGCCACTACTGGGGTCAATACCTGGAAGCACATGGGATGGCTCTCACACCCAGGCTGGGGGTGATGCCTGGACCAGAAAAACAGGAGTCTCTCTGAAGTGCCTTCTAGGGATGATGTCATACATGTGGCTCTGAAGAAAAAAAAAAAAAGTATAGAATCACAAGAGGATGGTAAGAATTCCTCCAGGGGGGAAAACATTTCTATCAAATCCTCTAATACCTTTATTTAGTCAAACTTGGAAAGAGGAAACCGGGCAGACTGAAAACTCTGGAGTCCACAACACCTACGTCCCAGGTTTGCTCAGGTTGTTAGGTGATCTCCAGGGATATCCACTCTTCCCATTAGCAATGAATTGGGCCAGAGAATGCACCACAGTTGCATTAATATTTGCTCTATAAGATTACAAAGCTGAGTAATTGCCGTTTAAGGTTTAAGTAATGGTGAAGGCATTCATCTGTGTTTTTGTTCATTTGTGTAGCAATTAATATGTACCTAAATTAATAATAAAAGTGGTTATGTGATCCAATAAAGAAGAAATGATAGCAGGAAAAAAATAACCTTGTCTGTTTTACCCTACTAGCAAGGCCAAATCACTCTTTTTTCCCTTCCCACTGTTGTTTTTCTCTCCAGAGAAGGTTATTTTCAGGCAGACAGAGTGGGAACCAGGCATGCATGCTGGCCTCTGTCAGGGGTCCAGCCTCAAAGGCCATGGACAGGAAAATGGGATTTGTGTGATGCAAAGTATTATTGACTTGAAATGGTACAGGCAGGTCACTACTGCAATGCACTCCCAAGGAAGGCCAGGAAACAGACCCTTTGGAATTTTTTAGTGCAGGGATAGACACGAACCAACCCAGAATATGTTAGCACAGAACTAGCAAACTGGGGCTGCTGGGCAGCATATGGCTAGCAGACACATTTTGTTTGGCATGAAAGGGATTTTAGGTCTTCGAATTTGTTTCCAATGTTTAAAAATCGGGATATTTCCTATGAATATTCAGATTTCCAATTCTCATGAAAAGTTGCAAGATTGTTGGCACTGCATCTACATTCCCGCCTGACAACACTTGGCCAGAGCTGAGTGGTTACTGTTCCCTTTAGTCAGGCAGTGTTTGCCAATTTACTACAGTCCTCACCACTCTCTATTGTCTGCCTCTCTCATTATTAACCTGCCTGCCTCCTGTAGGATTTGAGTTTGTGACCCTTGTTTTAGCATTTGCCTGATCACTTACAAGAGTAACCTGCTTCTGTTTCTGTTTATATCATGTTCACTTTTTAACTTCCTGGAGCATTTTTGGAATTTGAATGTCTTGGACATGGAGGCTGCTCCCTGAGACAAAGGTCTTACACCTACTTATGTGTTCTTTGGTTTTGGCATTGAACCTGTTGCCATAGAGCCATAGACCTAGCCAAAGAAAAGTTACTTTGGAGAGTAGTTTATCCACCTGCCTCTTTTAGAAACTAAGGCTCAGAGAGGCCAAGTGACTTGTTCAAGGTAACACAACAACCTGACAGAGCCAAGACTAGAACCAGTTCTAGTATTTTTCTTACTACATTTCAGCCTCTTCTTGGATACTCATTCATATATTACATGTCCCAAAGCAAGAATTTAAATTTCCCAAGTCATTGTGCAATCTTCCCACTTGGAAAAGTTTGAACAGTGTAGGCCCATTGAACATGGCTGTCTGCTGTCCAAGATAGCCCCTGGTGATGAGATGCAGTGTTCAAAGCTTAGTTTCTGATTCAGTCTGTTGAATTCTGAGTGCCTTGAACTGGGAGCGAGGCCAACTGGGTTCTAGTGTAGCTCTGACTCTTACCAGCTGTGTGACCTTGGGCAAGTCTCCTTGTCACTCTGAGTCAGAATTTCCCAAGTGTAAAACAGGAATGCCTGCCTCACAGGATGCTGTGATGATCACAGGACATAACAAACATCAAAGTTCTCAGAAAAATGTAAAAAGTTATATAAATGCAAGTTACTATTACAGGATATGGAGCCAAGGTATCAGACTCTCAGAATTCCCTCTTTTAACAGGTGAGGAAATGGGGGCTCAGGGGACAGGGTCATTTAGCCAGCATCCAGCAGAGATCAAATTAATAAGCAGGTCTCCCCGCCACAACCACATGTGGAATCACAGATTTTAGTTAAAGCCATCTGACCCCAAGCATGGGGGCAGCTGGCCATGGGGTAAAATGGGAAATGCCCTAACTCCCCCTCGCTAGGGTTTGTGGAAGCTGAGCCCCAACCTCAGAAACAATCCTTAAGTTGCTCTCATTCTAAGGGCAGAGTCTGAGAGGGAGGAAGACTCTGGCGCCCCTCCTTCTCATTTACCCCAGGCTGGGATTCTGGGTAGCACCAACTAAGAGAGGAAGAGGTTCGGAGACTCTGGGCAAAGAGCCCCACACTTGCTGGGGATGGATTCTCAGTCCATGAGCATGAAATTGGGAGGCATTATTCTGTACTGTGCAAATGAGCACTGTTTCTACAAACTTGTGGGACTTGCCAGCTCTCTCAGTTTAACTAGATCTCTGCAGTGACATCCAGGCATGTTCTGCATTAAATTAGAGCTGGTAATTTCAGAGAGAAACAGCTCTGAAATGGCATGAAAGACAAAAATCTGTTCTTTGAAAAATGACACCATATGTGCCTACGTTGCCGCAGTTAGGGTAAAAGGCTTTCCCTCTCTTTGTTACCCATCAAGCCGCCAATGTTAATGTCAGATTGCAAGAGGACCATATACTAATGGAACCCAAATTAGCTCTTAACAAGAAACTCGGGGCTAGCTCAAGGCAAGCAGATTTCTGATTATGAGAGACGGAAAGCACTTTTAGCAAAGCAGTTGCATATTGATATTCTCAAGCCTCAAAAACTATCACTCTTTGCTCTGAGTGAATTACCAAAGAATTGTGCACAGCCTGCTTGCTGTCTGCCTATGCATCAGTAACTAGCAGCTCAACCTGCAGTTTAAGGAAAGCTTCCCCCAAAGAAAGATGCTATTGAGAGTTTGGAGTGTGGGTGGGGAGAGAGGCACTCAGAGGGTCAGACCTGGGTGGGGATGGGTCCTGGGAGTGGCAGGGTGCAGATTTTGGAGCATATTCCATTACCACTGTTCCTCTAACACCTTCAGAGAACTCAGGGACTACAGAGAAATTAGTTATGGAAAATATTTATGTGGATAAATAATATTTAACAGTGGGATTGATCATTGTGTGAGTTCTTTTCCACCATCTTTAAAAATCATGAACTGAAAAATTTTCTAAAGAGTATCCTATCAATATCTATAAATATCCTATTAATATCTGAGATATTAATAGAGTGGTAAACTTCACTAACAGGCCTCAACCCAGCCAAATTTTTGCTGCCCCTTGCCCCTGGGTAAGTCCCTCAAGGGCCCCTGGTGAGAATTTGAAGGTCAATGAGTGCATTTTGAAGGCCACTTTGGGGAGTTTAGTCCAGGGTTTGTGGACCAGGGCTGGGGAGAGAAGGAAGGTGCAGGAGATAGGAGAGCTAATTAGAACCACTGAAACCCACCCAAGGAAAAAAATCAAACCAAACCAAAGAACTGAGAAAACAAAGTAAAGATGAAATGGGGAGTAGGAGGAAGATGACATTAGTTTAGGTGCAGGTGGTTAGAATTAGGCAGCCTCCCATCAGGAAAAACACATCTAATTCTGGTGGATGGGACATCTACATTCCTCTTCACCCAGCGAAGCAATGAACTCCTATTTGACCAAGGAATGCCTCTGATCCTGGCATTTGGGGGGCACGTGAGTTCAATTTGGCCTCACACCCTGAACGTGCATTGAGCACCTTTGATTGAGCACTGAGGTTGATTGACCTAAGTCCTCATGTCAGCCCACTGGGATTATAAAATGGGTACATAGATAATCAAAATATAAGCTAGTGTTGGGTAGCACATGGAGGAAGGGTCCAAGAAAGTGCTTTGGGGCTACTGATGAAGAACAGATTAGTTCTGTGTTGTAACACAACACAGAGTGCACAGAAGAGGTGGCATCTGAACTGGGCCCAGAAGAATGGGTAGAAATAAGTTATGAGATTTTTAGACCATCGGAGGCCATTAGCCCAACATACAAACAAGTCCCCCTGGGGTTCATTCCATTCTGACCATGACTGAAAGCGGGCCTGACCTTTCCTTTTCAGCTGGCTCCCTTCTCTTGAAGTGTGCTGGAGGAGAGGCTTAGGAAGTCTGGTGATGAGGTGACAAGACACAGGGCAAGGACAAGTCTGGGAAAGCACAGTTGCTCTGGATGAAGGGGGGAACAGGGGATCAGAGACAGTCTTTAGACAAGGTCCTGGGTGGGGGTTAAGACAGAGGCTACCAACTGCAAGCAGAAGCAGCAGCAGCGACATGTGGCTCATGGCCATGCTTTTCCAGAATGAATGACAACCCCTGTGATCCCTCTTCTCATCTTCCTTCTGTCCCTAGGCTTTGATCTGGGCAATCAACCCTTGCAGCTAGGGGTAAGGAGAAGTGAAACAATCAGTTTTGATTGTTTCTGATCAGTTTTCTGATACCTAATTGTATTTTCCAACAGATTATTTAAAAAGATAAGAACTTTGAGATATTTATCTGCATAGTTAACACCTACAAAATGATAGTTTTTTGGTCCTCTGAGTCGCACACATGAATAGTTTCTAGGAGTACTATGGGAAGTAATTTGGTTCCAGGCTGTCCTTTAGGGTTGCATTTGGACAGTTTCTGACAATAATGCTGTCTCTTCATTAAGATCCATTTGTCTCACTCAGTCCTCCCAAGGTAACTGTGGAACAACAAAAACTCTATGACAAAAACTCTAAGCTTTTTTGTGAAGATAAAAGATGGGGTCATGGAAAAAGCTCTAGTCTGGGTTGTAAACCACCTCATCATTAAAAATTGCTGTACAGCTTTGAACAATTCATTTAACTTCTCTGCATTTACCTTCTCTGGCGATTAAATGAAAAAGTGTGTATGAATGTGCTTTGAGAAAGAAAAAGTACTGCACGAATGCTAGTTATTAGTAATGATAATATTCTGCCTCAAAGGGTTGTCATGAGTCTTCTTTGAAAGTGCTATTCAAAAGAAAGTTATTATTGTCAGAAATTCTAGAATCTTCTACCTTATAAAGAACTGCAGATACAATAAAGGTTTATCAAATTAACAACTGAAGGAAAAAGTAAAGCCCAGAACATGCTGTATTAGGTTAACTAGAATTACAATAGACAGAAACATATTTCTTATTAAATTAAAAAAATAGTCTTCAGTGAGACAAATATCAATTTCCCTAACGATGTTTATAAATCAGTTTTTAAGATGAATAACTTGCTATCATAATCGTTCATTTTTCCTGGCAGTGCTTGGCAGGACAAATCTCATAAACTCACAACCTTTTGTGTCAGTACAAACAGATCATGTCCTCCGGGTATCTCTGCAGTTTAGCGTCTGCAGCACAAGTGTCCCAACATCGGCGGGCATGGGCTTTCATTGTTACCCTTTTCCAAATCTGCCAAGAGTGTCATGAAGTGGTTTCTAATAAACCTTACTATCAATAAAACAAACTACCTTTGAATATATCCCTCAAACTCAAGTAAAAGACCCCCAATTTAAAAAAAACAGCAGCAGAACTTGCCAGTACATAAATGGAAACTACACTCGTTTGCTAGGTCTGTGAACAGAGACCGCAGCCTGGGTGGCTTAAACAACAGAAATGTTTGTCCTCACAGCTCTGGAGGCTGCAAGTCTGAGATCCAGGTGTAGGAAGGGTTGGCTTTCTCCGAGGCCTCTTCCTCGGCTTGCAGATGGCCACCTTCTTGTTGTCTCTTCACGTGCCAGGACGCATGCACACACACGTCTCTCTGTGTGTCCACATGGGCCCACACTAATAACCTCATTCTAACTTAATTTCCTCTTTAAAGGTCCTATCTCCAAATACAGTGATATTCTGAGGTACTAGGGCTTAGGACTTCAACATATCAACTTGGCCGGGGGGGAGGGGGGTGGGGCACAATTCAGCCTGTGAGAGGAAGACTATCCATGTAACTTACAATAAAACAAAATGCCCGTAGATATCCACAATGCCAGTGGAAGACAAAGACACTCACATCCTTCACAAATTGCAGCATCTGTGATATGTTTTGCCCACCTGTGGGGCTGCGTGTGGCCCATGCATAGCCATAAATGGCACAATGTAGTACCTTTCAGTTAAAGCTGCCACATGGAAATGGGTTCTGGGAGAGGAGGTGGGGCTCCTCTGTCAAAGTCAAGGTCAGCTGCGCTGGCTTCTGAAAAGCAGCTGCTGGAGCAGCGGGAAGCAGTGCAGGCAGGGGGAAGGGAGCCGCGCAGCTTTTCCAGGAACCATATTGGTTCTCCTCCCCCAACAACTGTTTTTTTCCTAAAGGAATTCTTCCTAATTGGTTAGGAAATCAGGGAGAAGACCTTGAGTCTCTGGAGATCTGATCTCTTCACCCCAGCTGTAAACCTAATAGACAGACAACATCTGATGGGGAAGATAGAGATGGAAAACATCGTCTCCTTAGCAATAGGCTCTGCCCTTTCAGATTTCGAAGGAAGTCCACAAAGAAAAACAAGTGTGTTCAAACCCCACCCTACTCCACCCTGCACACGGGAAGCCTGGGCCTGGAAGCTTCCTGATTTTCCTGTGGGAACAGTGGGTGTGCTTTGAAGCATGTTCCAGAATGCCTGTGATTTTCCACCTGTGGACCTCCCTGACAGCTACAAGCCTAAACAGGAGTGACAAAGGGAACCATGAAATTGATTGCCTAGAGACACTCAGAACTAAACCAGTCCAGACAGTGACCAGAATTATCCAGTCCTCCTATGTGCCAGGCAGTTACATATATTACACAATTCAACCCCCCCCCCCCCCCGTGAGGTAGATATCATTACTTTCATTTTACAGGTGAGGAGCCCCAGTTTCAACAAGGTTAAACAACTTGCTTCTCCAGCATCAACACCTGCAAGTGACAGAGCTGAGGTTTAAAGCTAGGACATCTCTCCTCAGTCCTGCACAGCCTGCAGCCTGTGCCCAGGCCCCATAGCTTCCTGTGCAGGCCTGCCTCAGGGCCATGGGCTCTGAAGTCAGTACCAGATGGTACTATCTTCTGCCTCTGCCAAGTGCAGCCTCATGTGGCCACTCAGTGCCCTGCTCAGGACTTAGCACATAGAAAGCTCTTAACAAAGGCGAATTGAACTCAAGTATCATTAAGTCATGACATAAACTGCACCAGGTCAGTGGGGCGCATGCCAACACCTTGATTCTGGACAAAGGTACTGGGAGGTCCCAAAGGAGGCCTCGCTGGATTAGTGGAGAGCTGGCCCGTCAGCCAGGTGGGTGCCCAGCTTTAGTCCTGCAGGGTAAGGGGATAAAGGAAGGGAACAAAAACAGATTTGCAGACCCTGAAGGAGTGGTCCTCTGTGATCCAAAGTGCCCCTCTTTTCCCCCTTTACAGTGAGTGGTGCTTAATCCAGAGTCTTTACAATAATTTCTGTTCTGAAACTTCAACTTAATCAAGAAGGCAGATAGTGGAGACAGTTATGCGTAACGTTGTCACTGTGTTCTTTTGGACAAATCATTCCCCCATCACATGCTTTGCTTCCCTAGCTGCCAAAGTGGACCAATAATGCTGACCACCTATTTCCCTGGAGGGAAAGCAGAAAGTGTTTACATCCAGCAGAGCTTGGAGATCCTGGAGAAAAGTACGCATTAGATAAACACTGTACCATTCAAATGGAATCTGGGATTGTTTTTACTTTCACTGCCGAACTAAAAGTACACAGCATTTTAAATTTGTCCTCTGGAGCTTTAAAAAGCCTTTTTCATCTCCTGAGAGCTTTGGAAAAGAAGGTACTAATCTGTTTTAGAAAACAATGTATTTTCTCTTTTGGAATTTGGGGACTCCAGATAGGTAAGGGAAAACTAGATTGATTAAGAAATAAATCTAGTTGTTAATTTCTATTTACACATAGACCCTCCTTCTTGCCACGTGTTGATCAAAAGTTTACAGAAACACTCTACCTGGGGGATATCCTGCTTCACCCTCTCATCTTTATGGAGAGCAAGTATTTGTTTTTCTTTTTTCTTAATCTAAACTAGTTTCATCCCCAAAGCCTTTTCTGAACAGCAATTGATTTTCTACAGCTTGGATAGGCTTGGATAGACCATTAATAATGCGGGTCCTCTGGGGTCCCTTTAATACCTTGTCTTGTTTGGCGTTACATGTGCTTGCTGAAGCCCTCTGGGGCCTGCCTCCCAGTCAAAGGTGAGCAGCTCAAAACCGGCTTTCAGGGTGATTTGCATCCCAGCTGCACCTTGTCGTGGGTGTGGGAAGTCAGCTTGCTTGAAACCCACCTGCCCCACCGATGTTTGCCTCCCAGCACTTCCACGCACACCAACTCTGATCTGTGTTCAGCTCCTGCTCTTGGCAGTTTGCCAGCAGGCAGGCATCTGCTGAGGGACTAACTGGTAACTAAGGGGAGAGCTGAACTGCCTTTGAACCAGATACATCTTAGCTACCTCCAGATAGTCTGGCCTCTGCAAAAGCACTTGTTGCAGCCCCAGCTTTCACTGCAGTGACCACCTCCATGAGGGCTCCAACAAACCTTACCTGAGCCCAACCTAACAGTGACTCCCCTCAAGGCAATACCAGTCACCACCAGTCACAGGCTTCACCGGACCCTGACACACAGAAGGCCCCTTGGCCTGGCTGGTGCTCATGCACATCCAGTCTGGAGGGTTGAAGCAATCAGTGCCCCATGGACCAAATGTCTCCAGCAGGAGATGGGAGCCGGCAGAGAAATTCTTCTCTTCTCTTACAGACCGAGGGAAGTGTTTAACGTGGTTGTTACACGGCCTCTTGGAAGATGGCTTTAAGAAATGAGCAGCTGTAGTCAACATCAAGTTGTGGCCAGCTTGAAAACATGCCCTTCCATGGGCTCTCCCTCTGCCTTGCTCCCCTTTGCCATGTGTCTGCTCCTTGGGGTTGACGCAGATGCACTTGAGCATTGCCCTTAGGCTCTGCTTTCTGAGGAACCCGGGGTGGACAGTCCTTCATAAGGATATGAGCATTGTGAATGGGGGGCTTGAAGGAGGAGCTATTAAGACTTCAAGAAAGGCACTCTAATGATGGAATTGTGGACAGTGGGGTCGAAGGAAGATAACGTCAATCCAGACATGCAGAGAGAGTGCGGGGGGGGGGGGGGGTGCTGCCGTCTTTTGCTGCCTTGGCTCTCATGCCAACAGCTTCCTCTTCCTTCCGCCCTTGCCTCGACCCAGGCTTCTCTGCCTGGCCGTGCTCTGACATGCTTTGTTTCCGCTTGTACATTCTGCTTCCCAAGGTGTTTCATTCCAGAGAAACACCTGCTCCCTCTGAAGGAGGTTGCCTGAATTATAAATAAGCTTCCATCAGAGAAAAATGTGCTCAGTAGAAGGGGAAAGAGAAAAGCAGGTAAACAAGTGGCCAGAATTCCTCTCTGAGCATCCCAGGATGACACAAACCTCACTTTCCCTTGCCCTTGCACGTGTTCTGGGCTTCCCCGCCTGTTTCTCGCCTCACCCTCTTTCCTCCATGCGGTGTGCCCTTCTGTTCTGTCTCTACATGTCCAAGTACTACGTATTCCTCAAGGCTCAGAGCAAAGTGCTAGTTCCTCCAGGAAGCCTTCCCAGATTCCCCAGTTGGGCCTGATCCCTCAGTTCTCAATCCTTTTCCCTTCTTAACTTCCTTTCTTCTGAGAGTATGAGTGGGACTCCAGCCAGCTCCCCTCTACGAGTCAGTCAAAGGGCTCTGCTCATGGTAGTTGGTCAGGACATAATGAAGAAAGTCAGGAAGGAAGGAAAGAAGGGAAGAAGGGAGACTGTGGGTCCAGACAGTGTTTATGGACTCTGGGATGTGGCAAGATCAGCAGCCAATTTTCTTTGCTTTCTCCTTTGTGTGCACTTCTGGGGCTGCTAATGACGAGTCGCAGCAGAGAGTCTCAAATGTGCTGCTCTCAGGTGAGGCATCACCTGGGGTCATTCTTGATGCTTCCTTTCACCTTACTGAAAAGCCTGCACCCAAAATCCGATAATGGCTCCAGGGTGTGGGCTTTTTCAGGAGAAGAACTGCGTAAGGCAAGACAGACACTATGGCTGGGTCCCAGCACCCAGTCAGTGTGGAGGGTGGCTGCACGGGGAGATGGGACTCCCTGAACCATGCTTTCTCCTCAGTCCTCCTCCCCAGCTAACACCCTCCTGACCCTTTGCCATGTGGTCTCCTTTGGGTCTGGTCTCCTCTCCTTCCGACAACAGGAGACCTTCCTTCTGAAACCTCTCTGAGGTTTAAGTCCATGGTGACTACACGTATTGTCTTATACATCTGTACAATGCTGTTTGGCACATAGGCAGCCCTCAAACATATGTGTTGAGTTAAAGACAGACCATTTCCTTGATCCAAAGAGCTTGAAGAGCAAGGAGACCCTATCTTGAAGGCAGGGTTCTCTCCTGGAGACACGGGTGAAGCATAGTGGGGATCCGGGTGGCCTTCTAGACCTGCTGAATCCCCTGCTTGATGCTGCCCAGGCACCCTGTAGAGTTGCTGGATAAAATATAAGATGACCAGTTAAAACTGAATTTCAGATAAAGAATTAAATTGGTATAAGTATATCACATGCAATATTTGGACCATTCTCATAGTAAAAATTATTCATTGCTTACCTGAAATTCAGACTTAACTGGACATCCTGTATTTTTATTCACTCAGTCTGGCAACCCTCCCTTAGAGGCTCCTGGAACCCTCTGCAGCAGTTATCCTGGGGAACCAGTTACAGCTCCCTTGCGGGACCACTGAGGCCAAAGAGAGGTAGTGGTCGCTGCAAGGCACTTCAGGATCTTAGGGCTTGTTGCTTTCTTCCTCTGCAAATGACTTCATAGCTGGAAAAGAAAATTTTCTTTTTCAGGGGGATTGTTTTTAAGATGGGTTATAAATACATGTTTTGTCATATTGTATATTCTGTATATCATAGAAACTGTTAAATTTGGAGAGGAATTTCGAATGTGGTCACATGCATTCTCTTTATTCTCAAGATAATTCCCTGAAGCACCTGGACAATCACTACCTTTTCCATAGTTGAGGAACCTGAACCAGGGAATTAAATGACCTGCCGACAGTCCCAGGAATAGTTACAGTGGAGCCAAAACAAGTCCTGGGTCTTAGGCTCCTGGCACAGTGTTCCTCCCTCCTGTACAGCCTGCCTGCTATTTGGGCCACTCAGCTCCCAGTTAATTAGGCAGCAAAGAACATTGGGGGAAGCTGAAAGTGAGAGGAAGTGCCCTGGAGGGGCTGGTGTGGGGAGAGCAAACCAGAATGGCATGCTTTAATTGATCTTTGATTGTGCCAACAACCGCCAGCTCCCAGGGCAAGCAGCTGCTATTTCTGAGTCAGCATCCTCAGTGAGGCTCAGCCTGCCCAGAGTGCAGGCATGTCTGGCAGTTTTTTCCAAGCTCTTTTTGCAGGAAGTAGGTATGTACAAAGCAAAAGGTAGTTCTCCTTCAATTGGCCAAGCAGCTGGGAGCCTTGAGTCCTGGGAATACTGTCCAGGGTCACCTACAGCTTCCCCCTACCCTTCCACCCAGCTTGTCCTGGAAGCCTCAAGAGACCCAGCTCTGCTGATGAAGCCAGACATAGCTCCAAAAGATACTGCTAGAAGCTTCTGAAGCACAACACATTTTGAGAAGGAGTTTGAAAACTTCAGTCCTGCTTACCAAGTTTCTTAGCATTAGCAGTTTTTCAGAGGCTCCCAGGGGGCATGTGCCCAGCTGTGACCCTGGAGAAAGAGAAAGCTTCCAATAGGAAAAAGGAAACTCTCTCCAACCTCACTGCAGGCCTTGATATTTGGAAAGAGCTTGTCATCAGTCAAGGTGCAGGACGCTAGACCCAGTGACCCTCTTGCCGTTGAACTTACATAGTGAATGGCGTGCTTGGCACCTTCACAAACATGTCTAACAGGAATCTCAAACCTAACAGAACTCTTGACTCCCTCCCTCTCATCCCCACAAGTGCCCCCCACAATCTTCCCCATTTCAATGAATGGCCTCACAATCTACCCCAGAATAAGTGCTTTCGGCTTAAGCCAAAAACCTAGACTCATCCTTGATTCCTCTCTCTCACATCTCCAGAGCCAACCCATCAGCAAGATCTCGTGGTTCTACCATCACAAGGTATCTTGAATCTGTGCATTTCACTCCTCCGTTGCCATCTTCTCTTCCAAGCCACCGTCATCCCTTCAAACAACCAAGTTAGGTCTGTCCACAGCCACCCTGGCTCCAGGACAATCCACTTTCCCAAGGCCCTACATAGTCTGGCTCCTGCCTATCTCCCCCACAATGGGCTTCTCTTCCTTCGGGTAAGAACTAAAATGTCACGTGACCCTGTTTAATTCCTTCAGTACACTTAGCAGAATCTGCCATTTTCATATTTATTCATTTGTGATCATTGTCATGTCTCCCTCATCAAAATATAAGTTCCATGAGGGCAGACTGTGTCTGTTGTGTCCTCTGCTAGATCCCCAGTTTGTCTTGTATTAGTTTCCTAGGGCTGCCATAACAAAGTACCGTAAACTAGGTGGCTTAAGATGACAGAAATGTATTCTCTCGCAGATTCGGGGGCTCGAAGTCAGAAATCAGGGTGTTGGGAGGTCCGTGCTCTCTCTCAAGCCTGTAGGGAGGATGCTTCCCTGTCTCTTCTAGCTTCCGGTAGCCCCAGGTCTTCCTTAGCTTGTGGCAGCATAACTCCAGTCTCTGCCTCCATCTTCACATGCCAGTCTTCCCTCTGTGTCTGTGTCTATGTCTCTTCTCTTCTTATAAGGACACCAGTCATATTGGAGTTGGGCCCACCCTACTACAGTGTGACCTCATCTTAACTTGATCATATTTGCAAAGACCCTATTTCCAAATAAAGTCACACTCACAGGTAGCAGGGGTTAGGACTTTGACATATCTTTTTGAGGAGCACAATTCAACCCATAATAGGCTAGCACAGTAGACGCTCAAAAAATATTTTGGGAATGAATGAACATTTTCAATTAGAGTCAATAGAATACAACAAGCTGATTTTCAGAGCAGCAAACTCAAGGGCCTCAGGGCTGAACCTGCAGGCAGAAGGAGGCCTCTAACTATATAACAGCAATTCACTGGAAAGAGAACATTCCGATAAACCAGTTATTTGGTATTACACATTTTTAAAAAATCTTAGAATCTGTATTTAAACATTTTCCCACTGATTTTAAGAAGCTGGGCAACAAGGCAGTCTGCAGTTTGTAACTGCCTTTACCTTAACCCTGTCCTTGGGCTTGTCATGGAGGAATGGGCATGTGTAATGGCAGGAGACACAGAAGCTGTGAGGGAGGCCATGGCTTGCCTAGGTAGTGGCAGGGCCGAGACAGAGCCAGGCCAGCCAGACTCCTTGGCCAGTGCTCACGAAGGCAGCAACTATGTTGCCTTCACAGACCCTGGACGAGGTCCATCATGCACAGTGTTTGTTGTGTGGAGCTACACGACAAACACGCAAGAGTGAAGAAGATGGGAGGAATTTCGTTTAGCTTTGAAAGAATCTAGCTAGCCAGGACTTGGGTATTCACAAGTGGGACTGATTGATTCTGAACATCAATCCCACTAAACACAAACACGCAGAGACTACTTTAGAGTAACATCTTTTGAGATAGTTACTCTAGGTACTCACAGTAGTTTGAAGCTGGAAAACTCTGTGTTAGGTTCTGTGATGAGCCCTGGCCCTCAAGAAGGATAAGATCTCAAGGGTGGGATTAAGCCTCAAATGGCTCTAAGGCAAGGCAGAACATCCTAAGAGTGTTGCCAAGGACTCTAGAGGGACTCAGAAGTGAGACTGTGTGTCTCTCTAGCTATGAACCTCAAGGAAAGCTTCATGAGGGAGGAAAGATCCATTTGATCTAGATCAGGAGGAAAAAGTGCATGTTTCACAGGTGGAAATGCATTCTGAGAGGAGCAAAAGGTAGAAAGGTTAGGGTATATTTACGAATATGGGGAATAGTCGGGGACATGGCCAAAACGTGAGTTGGGATGTTCAGCTCATTCTTCATGAGGACCTTTCAATGGAAATAACACTGGCTTGGGGGTTCCAGCCCCAGCTCAGGCACTGATTCCCAAAGGAACCTCTCCCTGGGCCTCTGGGCCTGTTTCCCTATCTGTACTTAAGACAGCTTCCCAAAGATGCTAAGAGAGGCTTCGAGTTCTTCAGAGATGCTGCTCTGATAGAATTGCACATTGAGTTGCCTGGCAAGACTTTATCTTAAGGACAGCTATTGTGCTTTACAAATGTTTAAAAGCCACTGGTCTCAATAAACTATATAATTCTATTTCTTTTTGCTGCTGTTTTGAGGGTTTCTCTGGTTTGTTATTCAAATGAAGCATGACTCATTTAAGATTTACCAGGTCGCTCTGAATTGTCAATGGCTGTATTAAGTCATTTGACTGTTTCCAGTGGAAAATCCATTCTTATTTATATCCTTAAGAGAAAGAGGCTGGTGGGGCTGAAAGAGCACTGGAAGCAAGTCAGCAGATCTGCTGTATTACAACAGATCTGTGCTGTAATAACAAATATAAAGTATAAATAATGTATATATAAATTAATATTTGTTGAATAAATGCTAGCTAGAGACACCATCTTGGGCAAGTCTCCTTGCCTCTCTGACCCATCTCTCAATTAGGGACAATGCCTGCCTGGCCTACCTCACGCCATTTTTGTAAAAATCAATTGAGAAAATACACTTGAAAGTCCTTTACAAACCGTAAAGTGCTCCACAAGTATAATGTAGCAGGTGGTGCTGGGGGAGCCAGGGCTTGGAAGAGCAGCTCTTATGGACGACTGTGGAGGGGTGGTTTGACTCTGAGACCTTAGGAAGTGACTAATTTTCTCTGATAAGCATGTCTTAGCTTGGTTGTATGAAAGAATAAGCAAAAAAAAAAAAAGAATAAATGTATGAGCTGCCCATTTTAGATATTTCACCTCACCCCAGGTCCCAGCTAAGCTTCTCAGCTCCAAGATCACTAAAACTAAGACTTGTCATGAAAACAGACAGGGGCCCACTGGAAGGAGAATTGGCCAAGATAAATCCCAGGGGAGACAGAGTCAGAAGGTCTTGTCTAGCTTCCAAATATGTCGATCAGTTCCTTGAGTTATTTCTGAGCTCAAAACAGGCTTTTTGTTGTTGTTGTTATTTTTGAGTTTCTAATTAAAGTCACATCATTAGGCCAATGAACAAATGGGCACGATTTCTGCTGCTGTTTAAGGAAGTGTTGTCTGCCTCCACTCCTGATAGCAAATGAGCCTGAGCACATCCCCTGGGCTCTCTGTGCCTCATTTTCCCTGCTGGTCCAATAAGGGGGCTGAATTAGTCCTGCTATAAAACTCCATTCAGGCTTTTCAAGATGGTGGCGGCTGCGGCGGCTGGCGCGTGGAGTAGCTGAGGTGGAAAAGGTGGCCACTGGGCCTCAGGCAGCCGGGAATCTTGTGGACCTTCCTCTCGCCATCTCTTAAGGGAGGACTGCTGCTGCTGACCGGTCGTGGGGGGTGACCGCCACTTTGCCCCCGGCAGGAAAGGCTGCCTCATTTACAGGCAACAGCTTTGAAGTGTGGAGCAGGAAAAGAACTGTTTCTTAGCTGCAAAAGCGAGTCTCGAAACAGGGAACGCGGCGCCAGGGCTGCTGTGGATGCAGCCAGGATCCCGGAGGCCGGGGCCGCGCTGAAGGCGGCCAGCTGCCCTATTCAGGATTCGAGGTTTCAGACCGGCATTAAAGAAGATTCCTGGGAGCACCCGAGCCGCGCCGCGACTGAACAGCCCGAGGCGGTAGCGGCCGAGAACTGGGAAAGGCGGCAAACCAGAGACAGAGAGCGAGCACCCGACCTGGCACAGCACTGTGAGTGATCCCTGGCACAGCTCTGTTCGGGGGGTGAATGCCCACGCGGCTCCCGCCTGCACCACCAGGCCACTCACTGCCCGGTGCTGCCTCCATTTTCCCAGGTGCAGGCAGCTCTGCCCTGCTCGGCCATCACTGAGCCCTCCCACTTGCTTGGCCTGGCGCGGGGGCCTCCGCTTCCACTCCTTCCGCGGTTCTCTGGCGGGGCTGGTGGCGGGGGGGTGTCCCGGGCCAGTGTCCGGATGGCAAGGAAGTACGGGCGGGCCGACTGTCACTCCACCATACCCTGGACTCCGGCCCCAGGTAAACTCCCTGTTACTGGGAGGCAGATACCATCTCTGCGGCCACCAGTTTGGAAAAAAGCCTAACGAATGTCTGGTTGGGAATAGTGTGGTAGGAGAGTTCCCAGGTCCGCTTGAACCTGCCGGAGACCAGGCTGCAGGTGGGCGCTAGACTCGGTTTATACTGGGGGGATACAAAGGTGAACAAGACCCAAGAAAGATCTACATAGTGCTACAAAGGCACCCAGAGAGACCAGTCGTCTGTGCCCAGCAGAAACCTGGTAGACTTCCTGGGCGAGGCGGTGCCGAGCAGGGTCTTGAAGGCCCAGCTGATAGACGAGGGGTGCAGAAGACACGCCCCAGCCCAGCACAGTGCGCACAGAGTGTGGAGACGTGCGGCCAGGGAGGGGGAGACTCGACAGAAACCACACACCCGGTGGGGTCGCCACTGCACGATCTAACAGCCTGGACCAGAGCACACGGACCAGGGAGAAGTCCTGCACAGGAAGTGAAAGCTCAACAGAGATCACACACCCTGTGGTACGTGATCCACCAGCCCAGCAGAGTCCAAGCTGACCAGAAAGGTGGCTCCCCGGAGAAGCCCAAGACCTGAGACAACCACACACACAAGGCACTAGAGGCCAACTGAGCAGTCACGGCGGGAGCCATACGAAATTGGCAACCACAGCAACATCCTAGTTAGTCATTAGTCTCAAACCAGTGAACTGTGAAACCCCCGGCCACAATGAATAAACACCAAAAAAAAGATACCAGAAATACAAAAAATCAAGAAAGTACACCACCAAAAGTTAATAAATCTCAAACTCTAGATCCTATAGAACAAGAAGCCCTTGAAATGACTGACAAGGAATTTCGAGTGATAATTCTTTTTTTTTTTTTTTTTTTTTTTTTTTTTTTTTTTTTTATGTAAACTATTTATTGAAATATTATACTCTTTAAAAAGGCCACAAAAATTATAGCATTCAGAAATTTTAGGTAAGATTAAGCTATATTTTAGTAAGCTTGTACAAAGTCTAGCAGCATTAAGATACTTCTATAGAGACTTTCGGTTGATTTAGACTTAGTTTCTGCTAGTGCTATGTAGAGCATCCACGATGGTTTTATTGTACTCTGCAATCTGCTTGGCCACATTTTTCATAACTGGCTGGTAATCACTCTCTTGACTCTTGGTTGCTATGAATTCTTTCATCACAAAATTATTTTGCTCATGGTGTTGCCACTTTCTCTCCAAATTTGTAAGCTGAGAATGTGTCTCATTTTCTTGCAATTGTGTTTTCAGCATCTCATATTCTATGTTTAGCTTCTCCATTACTTTTTTAAAGGCATTTCTGCGGGTTGATAATACTGTTCTCTCCTGATGTAATTTCTTTTTCTTTTCTTCACCTGATGATTTTAAAGCTGGCAAATCATTGTATGTCTCCAGATCAGTTATCATTTGCTTAATTTTGCTCTTTAAAGAATGTTGTTCCTCAGTCATCTTACTTTCCAGAAGCTCCATTTTCTGTAGATCCAACTGTAGACGTTGACTGTCTGAAGTCAAATTCCTAGTTGTCCCTTGTGATTTCTGCATTTCAGTGGATTTAAAATTGAGGTCATCCTGCATCATCTTTAGCTCTTGATTGGTGATAGAGGATATCTGTTTCAGACGATTTATATTTCGACTACAGTGCTCCAAAAGTGCAACAATGTTGGCTTCTATCTGTGCCTTCCGTTCCAATTCCTGATTTTTAGTTTCCTCAAAAGTCTCAATAAAAGTGTCCATATTTTCCTCCCTTTTTTTTAGCTCCTTGTATTTCTGATTCATTTCACCTGCATCAGCAAACAGCTTTTTTGCCTTCTGGTCTGAATAAACTTCTCTCAAGGTCATTAAGGACAGGCCTGAAACTTGGTGTTCCTCTAAATCCATGTCAAGTTCTCTAATTTCTTCATTAAACTGATTTATTTTTTCTTTTATATCTGTTAATTGTCTCTCCATGCTGGCTATTTCCTGATTATCTTCTTTAACTTGCTTAAGTAATCTCTCTCTCTCTTCCATTGGAGATCCCATGCTTTTGTCTTCTGCAATCATTTGATCTCGATGGGACTCCAACTCATCAAGTTTTTCATGCAGCAATACAGCCTCCTGTTTTACTTGGGAGTGTGCTATTTCAGTTTCCAGGCTCTCTTTTTTCATGTTCAGTGAATCTAGTTGTTGCTGAAGTGTGTCTAATTCCTGCAACAATTTCTCATTTGTGGTTTTCATCTCTATATACTCGACTTGTTTTTCGGAAGACATATTTTTGATAATGCTCTCTGCTGCTTGTTTTTCCTGTTCAATTTCTTCTTCGACACTTCTAATTTGGTTTTCTTTCGCTTGTCTTTCAGTAAATATGATATCCATACTTTGTGTTTCTCTATCATTTTGAGCTTTGAGCATGTTATAATCATTCATTACTTCTTCCATTTCAGTATTGGTATTAAGTTTATCTACCAGCATGTTGTAGTCTGCTAGTTGTCCTTGAAACTCTTTGATTTCAATGGCTAACGTCTCAGCCCTCTTTTCGTATGATAAATACACAGAATTCTCTTGATTGTACATTTCTATTTCTTTCTGAAGTTTATTAATTTCAGTTGTAAGTTCACTTATTTTACTTCTAAGAAGCCCAAGATAATAAGATTTGTCTAAAATTTGCCTCTGGGGACCTTTCATCCCAGTTTTCATTCCACTCAAACCTTGTTGTGTTACAGGACGATCAGCGACTTTGATTTGAGAAGACAGAACTCCACCAGTCCCTATAGGACCACCACGAGAACCTGGTCTTGCTGTCCCAGGTGGCATTCCAGTTGCCACTCTTATATTTCCTGATGGGGGTCGTATTCCAGAAGGAGGCCTTCCTGTCAGCCCAATTCCACTTCGTGAAACAGGGCGAGCTGCTGAAGGTTTCTGGTTACTGGCCATTGTTTATTAACTTCAACCACTCCACCGGCGCGGAAGGAGGGCTGTCGCACGACTCGGGCGCGCTCGAACCTCTTTCCGACGCCGCCACTACAACGGAACCCACAAACCAGCAGCACACATCCGTTCGCCCCTCGAGTGATAATTCTAAGGAAACTGAATGAGATACAAGAAAACTCAGCTAGATATCATGATGAAATGAGGAAAAGTATACAGGATCTGAAAGAGGAAATGTACAAGGAAATCAATGTCCTGAAAAAAGATGTAGCAGAACTTGCTGAACTGAAGAAGTTATTCAGCGAAATAAAAAACACAACGGAGAGTTTAACCAGCAGGCTTGTCGAAGTTGAAGAGAGAACCTCTGAACTTGAAGATGGGCTGTTTGAAATAACACAAGCAGACAAAAAGAAAGAAAAAAGAATCAAGGACATGGAAGAAAATCTGAGAGAGATATCAGACAACCATAAGCGATCAAATATTCGAGTCATGGGTATTCCAGAAGGGGAGGAAAATGGAGATTCCATTGAAAACATATTCAACAAAATAGTGGCAGAAAACTTCCCAGGTATAGGAAAAATCACAGATCTTCAGATCCAGGAAGCTCAACGATCTCCAAATGTATTCAACCCAAAAAGACCTTCTCCAAGACATGTCATAGTCAAATTGGCAAAACTCAGAGATAAAGAGAGAATCTTAAAAGCTGCAAGAGAGAAGCGTCAAATCACCTATAAGGGAGCCCCAATCAGGTTAACATCAGACTTTTCATCACAAACCCTAAAAGCTAGAAAGGAATGGGATGATATTTTCAAAATACTAAAAGACAAAGATTGCCAGCCAAGAATACTCTACCCTGCAAGGCTATCCTTCCGAAATGAGGGGCAAATAGTATATTTCTCAGACAAACAAAAACTGCGGGAGTTCACTACCACAAGACCACCCTTACAAGAAATCCTCAAGGGAGTACTGGGTTTGGTTCCTGAAAAATAACTACCACTGCCATAAAAAGCCAAGAAAAATCTAAACCCGCTAGTACAATAAAAATGGCATTCATGAAGAGAAAACAAGCTAACAAAAACACTATCTACAACCTAAGGAATCAACAAACACAGAAAACAAACAGTAAATCAGAAAGCAAGGAACAAAAGACACCTAAGACAACCAAACAACCAATAAAATGCTAGGAATAAATCAATACCTTTCAATAATAACTCTTAATGTAAAAGGCTTAAATTCCCCAATTAAAAGACACAGACTGGCTGACTGGATCAAAAAGCAGGACCCAACTATATGCTGCCTACAAGAGACCCACCTCACCCATAAAGATTCACACAGACTAAGAGTGAAAGGATGGAAAAAGATTTACCAAGCAAACAGAAAAGAAAAACGAGCTGGAGTAGCTATTCTTATATCTGACAAAATAGACTTTAAACTAAAAACCATAAAAAGAGACAATGAGGGACACTACTTAATGATAAAAGGACTGATCCATCAAGAAGACATAACAATCATAAATATGTATGCATCCAATGTTGGAGCAGCCAGATTTATAAAACAAACTCTATTAGACCTAAAGAAGGAAATAGACACTAATACCATAATAGCAGGGGACCTGAACACCCCACTGTCAATATTAGACAGATCATCTAGGCAAAGAATCAGTAGAGAAACACAAGATCTAAACAAGACTCTAGACCAATTGGAATTGGCAGATATCTACAGAACATTCCACCCAACAACCTCAGAATATTCATTCTTCTCAGCAGCACATGGATCATTCTCCAGGATAGATCACATATTAGGTCACAAATCAAGTCTCAATAAATTCAAAAAAATTGGAATTATCCCATGTATCTTCTCAGACCACAATGGATTAAAACTAGAAATTAATAACAAACGAAACTCTGGAAACTATACAAACACATGGAAATTAAACAGCATTCTACTTAATGACATATGGGTCCAAGAAGAAATCAAGCAGGAAATCAAAAAATTTATTGAAACTAATGAAAACAATGATACATCATACCAAAACCTGTGGGATACTGCAAAAGCAGTATTGAGGGGAAAATTTATTGCATTAAACGCTCACTTCAGAAGAATAGAAAGATGGCAAGTGAACAACCTAACACTTCACCTTAAAGAACTAGAAAAACAAGAACAATCCAAACCTAAAGTTAGCAGACGGAAAGAAATCATTAAGATCAGAGCAGAACTGAATGAAATTGAAAACCAAAAAACAATTCAAAAGATCAACGAATCAAAAAGTTGGTTTTTTGAAAAGATAAATAAAATTGACAAACCATTAGCATGGCTAACAAAAAAAAGAAGAGAGAAGACTCAAATAACAAAAATTAGAAATGAAAAAGGCGATATTACAACTGATTCATCTGAAATACAAGGAATCATTCGAGACTACTACAAACAACTATACGCCAACAAATTTGAAAATCTGGAGGAAATGGATAAATTTCTGGACACACACAAGCTCCCAAAACTGAACCGTGAAGACGTAGAAAATTTGAACAGACCAATAACAATAAAGGAGATTGAAGCTGTTATCAGAAGGCTCCCAACAAAGAAAAGCCCAGGACCAGATGGATTCACAGCAGAATTTTACCAAACATTCAAAGAGGAATTGACACCGATTCTTTACAAACTATTCCAAAAGATTGAAACGGACGCAAATCTCCCAAACTCATTCTATGAAGCAAACATCATCCTGATACCAAAACCAGGTAAAGATATAACCAAAAAAGAAAACTACAGGCCGATATCCTTGATGAATATAGATGCAAAAATCCTCAGTAAAATACTAGCAAACAGAATACAGCAACACATACGAAAAATTATTCATCACGATCAAGTGGGATTCATCCCAGGGATGCAAGGTTGGTTCAACATACGCAAATCAATAAATGTGATACACCATATTAATAAACTCAAACACAAGGACCATATGATCATCTCTATAGATGCTGAAAAAGCATTTGATAAAGTTCAGCACTCATTCATGACAAAGACCCTCTATAAGTTAGGTATAGAGGGAAAGTATCTCAACATAATTAAAGCCATATATGCCAAACCCACTGCCAATATCATCCTGAATGGGGAAAAGCTGAAAGCTTTTCCTTTAAGAACAGGCACTAGACAAGGATGCCCACTCTCACCACTCCTATTCAACATAGTGTTGGAAGTACTAGCCAGAGCAATCAGAGAAGAGAAGGAAATAAAGGGCATCCAGATTGGAAAAGATGAAGTCAAACTGTCCCTGTTTGCAGATGACATGATCCTATATATCGAACAGCCTAAAACCTCTACAAACAAACTGCTGGAATTGATAAATGATTTCAGCACAGTAGCAGGATGCAAAATCAACACACAAAAATCAGTAGCATTTCTTTTCTCCAATAGTGAACATGCAGAAAGAGAAATCAAGAAAGCCTGCCCATTTACAATAGCCACCAAAAAAATAAAATACTTAGGAATTAAGTTAACCAAGGAGGTGAAAAATCTCTATAATGAGAACTACAAACCACTGCTGAGAGAAATTAGAGAGGATACAAGAAGATGGAAAGATATCCCATGCTCTTGGATTGGAAGAATCAACATAGTGAAAATGTCCATACTACCCAAAGTGATATACAAATTCAATGCAATCCCCATCAAAATTCCAAAGACATTTTTCTCAGAAATGGAAAAAACTATTCAGACATTTATATGGAACAATAAAAGACCACGCATAGCCAAAGCAATGCTGAGCAAAAAAAATAAAGCTGGAGGCATAACACTACCTGACTTTAAGCTATACTACAAAGGTATAATAACCAAAACAGTATGGTACTGGCATAAAAACAGACACACTGACCAATGGAATAGAATAGAGAATCCAGAAATCAACCCACACACTTACTGTCAGCTGATCTTTGACAAAGGCACCAAGCCTATTCAGTGGCGAAGGGACTGCCTCTTCAGCAAATGGTGCTGGGATAACTGGATATCTATATGCAGGAGAATGAAACTAGATCCATACCTCTCGCCGTATACTAAAATCAACTCAAAATGGATTAAGGATTTAAATATACACCCTGAAACAATAAAACTTCTTAAAGAAAACATAGGAGAAACACTTCAGGAAATAGGACTGGGCACAGACTTCATGAATACGACCCCAAAAGCACGGGCAACCAAAGGAAAAATAAACAAATGGGATTATATCAAACTAAAAAGCTTCTGCACAGCAAAAGAAACAATTAAAAGAGTTAAAAGACAACCAACAGAGTGGGAGAAAATATTTGCAAAATATATATCTGACAAAGGATTAATATCCAGAATATATAAGGAACTCAAACAACTGTACAAGAAGAAAACAAGCAACCCAATTAAAAAACGGGCAAAAGAGCTAAGTAGGCATTTCTCTAAGGAAGATATACAAACGGCTAACAGACATATGAAAAAGTGCTCAACATCACTCAGCATCCGGGAAATGCAAATCAAAACCACATTGAGATACCATCTAACCCCAGTTAGGATGGCTAAAATCCAAAAGACTATGAACGATAAATGCTGGCGAGGCTGTGGAGAAAAAGGAACTCTCATACATTGTTGGTGGGACTGCAAAATGGTGCAGCCTCTATGGAAAATGGTATGGAGGTTCCTCAAACAATTGGAGATAGATCTACCATACGACCCAGCTATCCCACTGTTGGGAATATACCCAGAGGAATGGAAATCATCAAGTCGAAGGTATACCTGTTCCCCAATGTTCATCGCAGCACTCTTTACAATAGCCAAGGTTGGAACCAGCCCAAATGCCCATCATTGGATGAGTGGATACGGAAAATGTGGTACATCTACACAATGGAATACTACTCAGCTATAAAAACGAATGAAATATTGCCATTTGCAACAACATGGATGGACCTTGAGAGAATTATATTAAGTGAAACAAGTCAGGCACAGAAAGAGAAATACCACATGTTCTCACTTATTGGTGGGAGCTAAAAATTAATATATAAATTCACACACACATACACACACACACACACAAACCGGGGGGGGAAGAAGATATAACAACTACAATTATTTGAAGTTGATACGACAAGCAAACAGAAAGGACATTGTTGGGGGGGAGGGGGGGAGGGAGGAGGGAGGGAGGTTTTGGTGATGGGGAACAATAATGAGCCACAATGTATATCGACAAAATAAAATTTAAAAAAATTAAAAAAAAAAAAAAAAAAAAACTCCATTCATTTTTGGGGGGTGGGTGGGTAATGCTGGAGTTAAAGGGAAGCCGAGAGGGTAGAGGAGTTCTGCTTTTAGCAGACTGACAAATTCTGAGTAAGGTTTCCTTTGGTGAAAGATTTTGCTGCTAAGAAATCCTCAAAAAACATTGGCCGTCTCCCCATGACTCTGAGGCTGTCCCAACAACTTTCCTTCCCTCTGCCCTAAAAGAAGGCCCATGTATTCTTTCTGCAGCGACTTCATTCAAAACCCCCATCTCAACGTGTAATAATCGAGCTCCAGCTCCAGCCTCACCTCCCCTCAAAGGCCAATTTGCCTGTGAGGTTCTCTGCTTCTTTGGAACAACCCACTGGGTGTCCTGGGAGCCATGCCTGCCTTGGAGTGCCCTGTGCTGGATGTCTCAAATATGCTCTTACTTCCCTAACAAGATCCCTGGGGGCAGGGACCAAGTTCTGAGTCCAGCACCAATCCTGGGACACAAGAGATACCCAATAAGTGTCTGTGGAAGTTGCCAGAAGGTCACATCACTGACAGGGCCCAGATCTGAGACAACACAGAATGATCCAGACTGGCTCAGCTCCCCTCGTAACTCCCCAATCCTTCCGCACCCCCACTCCTGACATGCTTTGGGTGAGGCTGCTCCCACCATATAAGCAGAGATGCAGCAGCACTACATTGACTCAGGGACTTGCTCAGGTTCCCTCTCCTCCTCTGTTCTGAGCCCCCCACTTCCTCCCATGAAGAGACCAGACCTTGCCTTCAAACTGTCTCTTCCTCTGACAGTGGATGAACTTGATCAGGTCCCCTCTGCTCTCTGGACCTCAGTTTCCCAGGTCCTGCTTCATTGGCTTTTCCAGAATTCTGTCACCTCTTTGCACGGATGCCTTGTTAGGCCAGTCTGTCAGGCTCCATCCCGCCTGCACTCTGGGGCCCTCACTCTTGACTCTCCTTGGCTCCACTCCCTGTGGGGGCCATGCCCCGTCCCTGGCTCCTGCTCAGCTACAGATCCCAGCCTGAGTTAATACCCCAGGCTCAGCCGCTCCTGAAGGGGGGTTGGGACAAAGGGTGTCTTGGATCCTCTGATGTTGTTTACCTTACAGACCAGGAGATCCTCCTTGGGCCTTGCTGTGGAACAGCAGATGCCTTGGGGTCTGATGGTATCAGTGACACCTTCTGGGCAAGAGAGAGAGAGCCAGCCTGACCTGCTGAGAGCACTGCCTAGAGCTGGCAATGCTGAGAGGAACAGCAGCCAACATCCTCCAGAGAGAGGCCTGTGGGGGGAGGTCCAGCTCTGCATGGCATGATGTGACCTTGGCAAGTCCCCTCTCCCCCTCTTCCCCCTTTCACAAACATTTATTGAGCATCTTACATAGGCCAAGCCCTCTGCTAGGACTTGAGGCTTCAAAAACATGGTCCTTGCCCTAGAGAATTTTACAATCTAAACAGAGAAACAAAGATGTGAGCCAATAACTATAATATTCCCCTCTCCCCTCCCCCCACCCCCTGCCTCAGTTTCCTTACCTGTAAAATGAAGGAGTTCCAGCCCCGACATGCTGTGACCCTCTCAATTCAAATGCGGGTCTGTGATGCTGTCAGCACATTAGACCATCTGCTCCCACCAGTCTGGTGAAGTGCCAGGCCACAGCCAGCAGGTGATCCGCGGGGAAGAGTTAGGAATAAACGATGACTGGCGTTGCATTGAGGGCAGTCTGCAGTGTGGCTTGTTGGGGCCAACAGATTGCTGCGGTCTGGTTCTTGCTCTCCAAATTTCCATTCCCTCAGCTACTTCAGCCAGCAAGCCCCCTTAACCTGTCAAAGACTATTTCCAGCATGTCCAGTGTATCCAAGACAGATGAGATGAAAGATTCAACTCTCAGGCTGAAATTGTTCCACAGGATTTCTAAGGAGCCTGCATTAGGTGGTCCAGGGTCGTGCTCAGCTAACATTTCCATGGCTGGCAGCAAGTCTCAGATGTTAGTTGGAGAATTGCCTTCTCTCACATCCCCATCTTTCTCTCTCTCACATGCACACTCCACACCGGCCATCCTCCCTCTTCTCTGTTTCTCAAGTTGAAACCCAGTGAAGGACAAAGAAGATACCCAGGTTATTGGACATGCCTAAGATGTCTTCATAATCCAAGAGAGGGCCTTCAAGCACGGGTGACCAGTGGCATAACAATCCCCTCTTGGGAACCAGTGTCATTCTAGCAATTGTATTATATGTCAGCCCTGGTCACTTTTCTTTTCTCCACTGTCTCCTCTTGATATCTTCTAGAATTTGGTTTTCAAGGTTGTTGCCTTACACTTGAGATATGTGCAGAGAAAGTGTTGCTAGCCAGTCTCAGCTTCCATGAACTGGTATTTCTAGTTCCCCAGCCAAGGAAGCACACCTTTCAGGTACACAGAAATGGAAAGGCTGCCAAAATATTTCTTATTGAATTGTTCAGCTGGAGAGTCTCAGGCCAGAGATAGGGACATAACCAGGCAAACTTCACAGGTAGCTGTGGAGCTACCAGAAGTCTTGTGATGAAAAATGGATCTAGAGACTTCCATCACTAAATATGCAATGTGACTGCTGCCCATTCTATCCAAAACGGAGCCATACCAGCCTCTTCCCTGGGAGCTTCCGGAGATGACAGAGCACAGGGAAGCAGGTGGGATAGAGTTGTTTTTAACCTGCACACCAGCTAAATATCATGCCTAGTCAGGGGAGTAGAGGAGCCCTCCATGAGAGGCTACCAGGGGGTCAGTGCTGTCTCTGATATGCCGATGATACAAAGCATTCAGTTTGACCAACAGAATATCTCAAGATTGTATTTGTTTGGCTTTACTTTTAGCTTTGAAGAACTGTCATCTTCAACTGCACTGTTGTTTTGCAGAACAGCTTTTGACCAGACACAGAACAGTATCCTGCAGTTTCTCCCTGACACTGCTAGATGAACACCTAGGCTCATGATGAGGTGTTATGCTGAGACCCTCCAAGATGCCACATGGGTCACAGCTGCTGTGGGAGTGACTCACAGAGGAAGCCCAGGTCTGCCTGAGAGGCAGGAAGGGTAGCATTTAGGGACTGATGGGCCCTGGGTCATAACAGACAGAAGCAGATGGGATGAGGCCCACAGGGATAGTGTGTCATTCTGGGGGGGAACTGGACAGTGCCAAATGCAGATAAAACCACCAGGAGGAGCATTGTTCTTTCATCTGGTGGGTTTACAAATCCTTTCCCTTTACCATTTTCTTACAAAAATTAAAGAACCCAAAAAACAAAAAAAACCTTTCTAAATTCTGTCTATGGCTTTAGATGGGCTCCAGCCAAACTTTCTTTTAAAAATATGCCCATTACATAATTATTGAATTATCAAGCTTTTGTCAACATCAACATCATCATTATCAAAATATGACCCAGGTGTTCAGCTGAGCAGATTCTGACACAGGCAATTTGAATGAATAAACACACTTCTTCTCATCTTTGGGAATTTAGCTGAGAAGCAAAAACCGAAACTGATGTGGATGAAAGCACAGACACACAGCAGGCACACGGAGTCTGGGAATACGGCATGGTGAAGGAAGGACAGGTGAGGGCACCTGGTCCTCAGTGCCGCCTGCACCGTCCCATGGCTCACTGCTACCCTTCAAAGCCAGTGGAGAGAGATGACAGGATCTAAAGGGTCATTTTGGATTCTTTTGAGTCAAAGTGACCTAGACTGGGAGCCCTTGAGCATAGACACCATGTCTTTTAATTTTGAGTCTTCACCAACACAGAGCTCAGCAGTAGTTAGGCCTGACCTGTCTTGGTGGCAGCAGTGGGGTGAGAAAGTCTGAAGGGGCAGGAGTTGGGGCATAGCGGCAGGGGTGGGGTGGGGTAGTAAAAGGAGAGAGGGGCAAATGGGAAGGGCCTTCAGGCCTCACTCAAAGGACCTAGGCCTGAGGAGGCTCCAGGGATTTCCCGACTGGAGCAGAAGGGTCACTCCAGATCCCCAATCCTCATAGCTTCTGACTGGTTTGGAAGATACGAATCAGACTTGAAACGCTGTTTTGTACATTCTTCTGGACTCCATGGAGCATGGAAGGGCTAAGAGCAAAGTTGTATCATAAACTGAAAACCACTCCTCCCTTCCACTCTTCAGGGAGACGTTCTGGGTTTGCTTTATATGTATTTATCCTTTCTTCAGTGAAATAAAAGGAATCATGTTGTCTAAAGTTTGTCCCCAACTCCCTTCACTGTTCCTGTGTCTGATGGGGGCCAGCCAGTCGCAAGGACCTCATCACAAGCAGGGTAGGCCTTTCTGAACAGGCATTTGTGAAGCCCTGGGTGCTAGCTGGGCAGAGCAGGGTCAGAGAAACGCAAAGCATCCCGGCATTCGCTGGGAATTGACTCCCGTCCTCTCCTCCGCCCACAGCCCTGCCCCGCCAGGCCGCACCTTCCTCACTTGGAGCTGAAGGCGCCCCAAGGCCTTTCTTGGAGATTTACCCTGTTGGCCTGTGTGGAGAGAGAAAGAGGCTCGGATCAGAAGGAATGCCTAATGAATCATCATGCAGAAAGAAAAAGCAGAATTTGAGCCAATGCCTCTGCTGGTCAGGTCCAGAGAAAAGATGTTTTGGGACCCACGAACTAGGTGGGAAGGCAAGCAGGAGAGCCCCCAGCCAGTGGGGATAAAGCTGCCGGGAGTTTCTGCTTCCTGAAGCGGGGCAGGCCGGCCAGCCAGGCTGGAGGCTAGCTGCAGGGCCTGGCTGTGCGGTGCCCTCTCCTGAGTCCAGCAGATGGACCCGACGCCCTCAGTGGAGTCAAGAGAAGAGGAAGGACAGATACCAAGTGGGGGGTGAAGATTTGAAATAGGTTTGGGGGGCTGTTCTAGCCTGAGGAGAAGAAGCATGTGAGAAAAAACATACCTGAGTGACAGCTCAACAAATTCCAAGGAGTGGGGCAGGGTGGAGGAAGCTCTGTACAAGCCATTCCTTTTGCAAACCTGGGGGAGCCGCTAGAGACTCCCAAATTCCAGGACACCTGGAATGAGGTGGGGGTGGGGAGACCACATGATATCAAGTCTGCTTGTGAATTGCACTTTATGAAGCATGGTCACAACCAACATCCCGCAGAACATGACAACACCCTGGGAAGCACCGTTGTCACCACACCACACCTATTTTACAGATGAGGAAACATGTGCAAGGACTTGCCTACAACGGTGTCCTCAAAGCAAGGTGTGAGGACCACCGGTCAGCACAACATGATTTAGTGCTACTCGGAGAACAGTTACTTTAATAGACATCTATTTATTGTAATGAGCCTTTAAAAATGTAACTAAAACCATCAAACCTGTGATTTCAAGGACATGGTTGCTTAGGAGGAGGCTATGTTTTAAAAGTGAGTTTATTTAAAGCTCGTTTAAATAAAGTAGTAAAGAAATAATATTACATATGGTACTTGGTTTTGATTTTTTTAAAGTGTGAAGGTGGGAAACCAAGTACTGAATGGTGGTGGTGGTGATGATAGCAAATCACTTTACAACACCATGTGCCATGCACTTTGCATACATTAAATCGTTTATTCTCATGCCAGCTCCACAAGTTTGGTGCAATGATTATCTCACGTTATATGGGAGGCCTGGGGGAGGCACAGGCTAAGGAGAGAGGACACATCCAGGTGCTCAGACCACAGTGAGCTCACTCCTGCAGGCAGCTGTGAAAACCGCTCGCCAGGGGCCCAGGTGTAGGGGTTTGAGATGATGCCTGCTGGAGTGAGAAGGGGGTTGGTGTGCCCTCCCTGCTTCCAATGCAGAACTATAGGAGACACACATCTCACAATAGCATTACTTCCCAATGCAAATGGGGGCAAGGCGGTGGCAACAGACAGCGAGGTGATTTCATTAGCAGCTCCAGATGCAATCTGTTTTCCACACTAGGCAGTGGTTGCATTGCACAGTTAACGTGAGGGCCTTGGGGCAGAATCCCAGCTAACTCAATTTCAGGCTGACCTTTCTGCCTGCCTGTTAAACCCTTCTAAAGGATTCTGGCTGGATTTGAGAGGCTTTACCAGACAGGTTGTCTCTGTGTTAGAGGAGGGGAAGGTAATGTCTGGAAAAATGCCTGAAGAGAAGAAAGAAAAGATCTGGGTTCGGGTGGCTGCTGCAAAGCTCAGAGGACCAGCATGGATGGGGAAAGGAAAGCAGAGACTAATAGTTCACAGGAATCCTGCAGCTAAAAGCATAAAAACCAACTGTGCTTCTTACTTTTCACACAGAGGTTTAAAAATCTAACACACCCTCCAGCTCAGCATGGTGTTTAAGAGCAAGAGCTTTGGAATCTTACATGGCATCTCTCATTAGCCAAGTGGCCTTGCCCAAGTCACTTAACCTCTCTGGGCCTCCGTTTCTCCATCTATAAAATGGGAATAATAAAAGTGCTTCTCCGATAGGGTACTGTGAAAATTAAACATGATAGTCTGACTACAGTATAGGACATGTGTTAAGTGCTCAATCACGGTAGTTACTACCCTTGTTATTATCCCCCAAGATGGGGTACAGGTCACCACCTCTCTGAGGAGACCCCATCTGACTTGAATTTGTAGTTCCAAGCTGAATTACCAAAGTAAAATTTTAGAAATTTAGAAATTCCTACTTTGACATAGTTAATGCTCCCAAGATAATGATTTTTTTTAAAAAAAGATGTACGTGGTCACGTGTACTGATTTAGTGGGACATTTAAGCCAAGGTTAAGAAATAAAAGTGGTCAGAAAAGGATTCCAAAGCTGAATTCATGATCTCTGCCTCAAAACCTACTCTTCCTCTAGTGTTCCCTGCCTTAGTAAATGACACCTCTAAGTGTTGGGGCAGTCAAGAAAATGACAACCCTCTTCCGTTTCTAGGTCAGAACCATGGGTTTGGGCTGGTTCAACTGGTTATGCCACCCTGAACTGAATGTGCCTCTTAGACCGCAGGCTTCTACCCTGGAGAAGAGCAGCCCCACTAAGCTAAGCCTAGAGAGCAAACCGGTCACATCTGTCTGTGGTGGTCAGGGGAGACTAGAAAATCCAGAAGGCTCAGAGCCGCATTAGCACAGTTCCTCCTCCCTAACACATCAATCATACAAGGAGCAAGGGGGACGGAGCTCAGGGTGCTACTCTAACAGGAGCCCCTCCCCCAGGAAATGTGAGCAGCAGAGAAATGAGTGTTTCTCTGACACCCTCCACCTGGCTGCACAAGTCACAAACCTCATCTTAGACCCCCACCTTTCCCCCATTCTGCTCATCACTGAGTCCTATCAATTTCTCTCCCTAAACATGTCTTGGATCTGCTCTCTTGGCTCCATTACACAGCCATGGTCATTAGTCCAAGACACTATTTATCATCTCTCACCTGGACTTCTCACAGGCTCCCTCGTCTGCTTTTGTTGTTCCAATCTGCTCTCCACACTGCAGGTCCCAGCTCCCCCTTACTTTTCTTTTCTTTTTTTTTTAACATTGCCCTTTGGTAAAAAGTAAAATCCATGATGTGGGCCCGATGCTGTGCTGGTCTAGCCCACGCTGACCTCCCAGCCTGGGGCAGCACGGCCCTCCCTCTGCCTCACAGTGGCGGCTCCAGCCACCCCGCTTTCTCTGATTTCTGGGAGAAGAAAAGCATCATTTTGCTTCAGAATCCTTTTACATGCTGTTCCCTCTGCCTCCAATGCCCTTCCTGCCCTTCCTTCCTTCCCTTCCTCCAGCCAACTCTTGTTCATCCTTCACGTCTTAACTCACATGTCACTTTTCCAAGGAAGCCTCCCAAACCAGGTGAGGTCCCCCTACCAAAGCGTTCAAGGTTTTTGTGAGCTTTTCCTTCGTGGTATTGATCACAACTGGTAATAAGATAACTGTATGATTCTTTGATGAATGCCCATGTTCCATACATACACCAAGCTCCATGAAGATAGGGTTTTCCTGTCCCTTGGCACCTGGCACAGTAACTAGCACATAGTAAATATTTGTTGATTGGCTGACTGAGGGAGAAAAACGATCAGAGAAAAAGATGTGATCCCAGTGGATGGTTGTGGATATCAAATGCTCTTTTTCTGGGCAAGTGGAGCAGACTGGGGAGACATTGGATAGGCTGTCCATGTGTGAGTAGGGGAGAGGTACAGGGGGACAAGGGTCAGTCTAGAGTCAGAGGCCAAAAGCTAGCAGGTCCACTGGCTGTGTGTGGAAAACATGATGATACATCATGAGGGATAAATGGGCTGGAGCAAAGGAGGTGATTCCTGGCAGAACCCTCCTCAGAAGGGATGCACATGGGATTTGAAACTTGGCTAGAAGAACAGGACAATGCAGTTGTTGGCACCAGCTACAGCAAAAATCACCATTTCTCTGGGGCATAGACTCTTCCAGTTTGCTGCATCCACATGTGAGTGGACATCTGCCCTTTCATGGGATGCGCAGCACCTAAATCCCTCTTTAGTTTTGGGGAACCCCCATTGCAGTCTTTCTGGGAGGCAGCCAGATTTGTTTCTACCTGTTTTCCAAGCCTTATTCTCTCGCCTGTCCGGCAAGACTCAATGCTACCCAATATCCTTGAGTAAATTCCTTTTCTGCTTCAATCAGCCAGAATGTTTCTGTTGTTTGCAACCAAGAACCACGACTGGTTTAGTCTGGGGCCAGCAGGGCAGTAATGTTTAGCTTCTCCGTGTATCCACACATGTGAGTGTCAGGCATGTGGGGTGCCAAACATGCAGACACCCCAGGAGTAGACAGGACCATGTTGGCAGCCTGGAAGTTAGGGGGGCTCCTTAAGAATGGTAGGGAAGGTGACTATTTTGGGCTAGGCAGAGTCTTTGGATGGAATTGGAGTTCCCAAAAATCTGTGGGTAGAGGCCACACCAGAGATCATTTTATTGTTGGGATATGTTCATGGGGTGGGTCATCTAATACACCCCAGACTGGGTGCCTGGGAAACACCTATCACATGCAGGCCCAAGAACCCATAGTCAGCTTGTGGCCTTGTGGGAATGTGAAACCTGCCCCTCCTGAGCCTTCTGCTGCTTGTGATTTCCTGAAAAGAATGCACTCTAGTAAACTGTTCGAGATATTTTTCCATGTCTAGCATCCTGGGTCTACTATTATAAAGAATAAAACGGGAGGAAACAGTCAGAGAGTCAGAGTGCATTCACCACACTTCCTGATGCCTCAAATAATAGGATATCAGAGCAGGAAAGATCCTTGGGACCACCTAGTCTTGTGATCTCAGACGTCAGTGGGCCTCAGAATCACCCAGGGAACTACTTAACAGTGTGGGTTCCCACAGATTTCCCTGACTACAGAGCTGATCCAGTAGGCCTGGGGTTATGCCCCAAGATCTGGGTTTTGTACAAACTTCCCAGGTGATCCTAATATGAGATGTTCAAGAACAGTGATTTTCATTCTTCATCCCATCTTGCAGCAGAAGAAACTGAGACTTGACAAGAAACATCCTCTGGATGAAGGACCCCCAGAGAACTGGTTACTTAGCTGAACACTGAGCTCGGGCTTCCTGACACTCTCTCCCTGGGTTGGCCGGGGCTAGGATGGAGTATGGGAAGTGTTTCTTTCCCAAGTCAGTTGCATCATTTTTGTCCCCTAACAGGGGCTTCCGTTTTCTGATTATAGGAGGGGCAGCTTATCATGGATAATGATGGAAAGAAGGATGGATACTCTGCTCTTGTCTTGGACAGAGAGGCTGCTGTGGTCTTAGCTGAGTAGGAAACTCCATAGGCAAAGCCAGGAATTAATGCAGAAGGCCCTCAGCCCAGGCTCATATCTGGGTCTTCCAATGACATGCTGTGACCCTGGAAAAGTCTGTCCCCTCCCTGAGTCTTAGTTTTGTCCAGTTTATAAAATGGAGACAAACCTGCTATCAGCCATCGTTGCTGCATATCCTCACTGGCTTCTGGTGTGAATGCACTTTGTAAGCTCGCAAGTACTTCCCAAGCAGGAGGGATTACAGACACTGGAGGTGTGACTAGAATAGTGATTTCTACTCAGTCCTCCTTGAGGACATGCCAAGCCCATCTTGGAAACAGCAGAGGAAGCTAAGAAGCTGCCAGTGAAGCTTGGGGGAGATCCTCAGAGCTGACAGCTTACACGCTGGCTGGCAGGGAGCGCCCTTGTGCTCACACAGCCTGTTTCCCCAGCTCCTGTGTCAGGGAAGGTGCCACAGACATGAACACGCCCTTCTCAGTGGCAGGTGTGTGTGTGTGTGTGTGTGTGTGTGTGTGTGTGTGTTGGGCGGGGAGTAGGGGGTACTGTCAGGAACCTCTGTCCATCTCCTAGTGTCCTGCTCAGGAGCTCTAAGGTGTTCAGAGGACTCCAGGATACCAAAGGAAGTCACCCCCGACCAGTACATGCAACAGCCAGTTTTGACTGTCACAGCAGGTTTGAGAGGGTGGATTGGCTCAGTCATCCTCTTTCCTTCTCACCACATCCCACTTCTCAGAACCATTTCCCCAGTGTGGGAGTCCCTGTTCACATTAAGTTATCAGGGTGACAGGATTCTTAAACAATTCTACCAAAAACTTGTTTTGTCACCTGGTTCAAGTCCCTCTGAGTCTGTTTTCTGATCTGTAAAATGGGGGCAATAATTCCTGTCCCTCCCTTCTTTACAGGTTTGCTGTGTCAAATGAAAGCAGAGTGCAGGTGAGCTTTGTCACACTGAAGGATTATCATTCTCTTGTAGAAGTCAGGATAGAGGAGGCCTGGACAGGGGAGTGTGAGCAGAGGGGCACAGAGATGTTCTTCAACTCCAAAAGGCAGGAAGCTTGCAGAATATTTAATTTCTGCCTCTAGCTGGGGCTGTTCCAGGGCAGCAGGTCTCTTGCCTCATTCCCTAGTGTTGCTCGACCTAATGACTCTAAGAGAAGATGTGTCAGACTTGGGGACATCACAGTGATTAAGCCTAAAGAAAAGTTTAGAGTCAGAGACCTAAGGAGACAAATTCCTTCACACAGGTCTGAAGTCATCTAGTCCAGTGGTTTCCAAATTTTAAAAATTTTTAGCAGAACCTTTTCTTCAGCAAGATCTTGACGCGAATTCCTTACCAGATACTTCTGAAGAATCACCGAGACTCTAGGAAGCACCACTGATTTATTGTGCAGATGAGGAAATGATGCTTAAAGAGGGGACAGGATGTGACCAAAGCTGTATGATAAACCAGTGGTTAGAACAAACACATAAGAAAACCCACTCTAAATGCAGGTCTAACCCTCAGCACAGGTGTCTCCAGCACAGTGTGGCATCAGAGCAAAACAGAACGTTTCCTTCATTTAGGTGTCATTTACACACCCTGAGGATGGAGGCTCATACAGGGTGTAGGAGGTAGTAAATGGGGGCAATTTATTGACAGGGCTGTAACAAGCCAATCTCACTGGGCAAGCAAGGAGACTCATGGTCTCCTTTGAAAATGACAAGAGTGTTTGGCAGGAAGCTTCTGAGGCACCGAGCCCCTTGCTGAAATCAAGCAGAAGCAGATCAGGCAAACCTGGACAGGTGGGACCGCCTTCCTGCTGCCTTGGCCCTGGCCTTCCTCGGTTTCTCCCGGACCACGGGTGGCCAGGCTTTGCCGGTGGCCAACACGAGACACCCATCTGCACAGAGGGCCGCAGGTGTTGCCCCTCGATCATCACAGGGCACTTGCATGAGTCATGAGCCAGAGAGAGAGACCTTCTGGTGGGGTTTCTGGGTTGGCTTCCTGCCTTGGGGGGCCGAGAGCCCACAGTGGGGGGCGTCAGACACCCAAATGCCTCTACCGCGTGCACACGGGGGAGCTGCGCGAGTGGAGGTCCCGTCCACGCGGGCGAGGAGAGGGCGACGGGGGCTGACGGCCGCAAGCTCGATCGCTAAACCTCAGCGACCAAGACTCTACCGTCACTAGGCGAGCGCTGGGCTGGCGGGAGGGGTCACCTGGCCTTTGTCAGGCTCCCGGCGGCCTGTCTGCAGGGCGGAACGCATTCCCGCGCTGGGCTGGCTGAGGCAGGGCAAGGGGCGGGGATCGGAAGGCGTCGGGAGGAGCCGGGACTCCCGGGCCTCCGGCGTGCGGGCGACACAAGCCGCGCTCCCGCAGAGGACAGGGGCCCGGGACAGGCGCGCCAGGGTGGATGCCACGGGGGCCGCACGACCCGCCCTGGACGAGCGAAAGGCCCCTGTGCCCGGCTCTTCCTGTGGGGGTTTTGCTCACCGAGAAAACCATTTTAGAGGGTTAATCATCGTGCAGGGAACTGGCAGGCAGGCTCTGATCAAGCCCTAATCCCAGTGTCAGGCACCACGTCAGGCTCAGTTCAGGTCCCACACCCTGTCCCTGCTCTTCCAAAGCTTGCTGACTCCTGGCCTTGAGGGATTCTCAGAAAGTTCCAAAAGGAGGCGCCCTTAGAGAACGGAGAATATGTGACGTTCACACTGCCCCAGAGCACATGGAGAGGCCTCCAGGGTGTGCAGGGGTCCTAGAGGTGGGGCGTTAGACCCCTACCCCCCTTCCACTCAAGCACCCTGCTTCCATCTTTACTGCATGGGAGACGTTGCATGAGAGGCCATCAAACCAATAACTGTTGCCAAACACGATTTTGAGATCTTCTTTCAAGTCCCCGTTGTTTGCATTTTCACTTCATTGTGCGTGACCTTGGGCAACTGAAAAACCTCCGTGTCATAGGTTTGTCATCTGTAATAGTAGCTCCCTCATCGGGTTGTTGTAAGGATTAAGTGAATTAATGCATGTAAAGTGCTTAGAACATGTGTCTTGGTCACAGTAAAACATTTGTTAGGTGCTGTTATTATCATCATTGCCATTGTTATTTTATGATGAGGAGAGTGAGGCCCAGAGAGGTGAGGCACTTGCCTAGGTGACAGGCCACTTGATAGTAGAGGGGGGAGAAGTACCAAGGTTTCCTGACTGTCCAGATGGAATCCATTATTCCTTAGACATTTTGAGGTTGATGCTCCATGGACACCTTTGAAGATAAATAGATAACAACAGTCCATTCTATAGTAGGCCATGCTGATAAGGGGCCTCTGGCACGACCTCCGTGATCCTCAGAAGTGGAGGAGCAGGGGAAATGAGGAGAGAAGGAAGCAGAGGAGAGAGAAAGGTGCGGGTAGGAGGAGGAGGTGGACAAAGAGGAGTCTTGAGCCTGCTTAGCTCAGCCACTATACAGGAGATGTTCTTACTGGCGATGCTTTTGAGGGGACACCTCCATCAAGGAGAGAAACCAGACCTCTAAAATACTTCAAATCCAAGAATTTTGTTTGGGGAATAAGGACTACAGTGTGGGTTGCCTAGGGTCTCAGCCTGTTTTGTGGTCAATTTCAGCGCAGTCACAGCCTTGTGAATCTCTCCTTTCGGTCTAAGTGGAGCTACAGCCCCTGGTGGTCCAGCTGAGGTCAGGGAAGCTGCAGCCAGCTTGGCAGGGACCCTCCTCATTGCCTGAGGAACAGTTACTGCTTGCATCCAACGGTTAGAGAGAGTTTGGTTCTGAATCCTGTCACTTTCTAACTGACTGAGCAAGGTATTTAAACCTAAGCTTCAGTTTAATCATGCATAAAATTGGGATTATAAATCTTGCCTAACAGTATCACTGGGAGGATCAACTGGGATAATACATCTAACATGCTTAACCCAGGGTCTGTCACGTAGGAAGTGCTCAATAAATGCTCATTACTTATTATCAGATGTGGCTTCCTGCCCCCACGTGTATGCAATAGCTTCCCCATCTTCTGTTCAGCTGGGCTAGGAGCCTACATTAGTTAGGATTTGGTTTGCCCACAAAAAAAGAATCTCAAAATAGTAGTAATGCAGAAAAGACAGAAGGTTATTTCTTTTCACATAAAGTCTCAATAGTTGGACAATGGTGGAAAGTGATTCCCCAGTGCCTAGGATCCATCCAGATGCTATCTTGCTGCAATGCCATAAATGGCAGCATCCAAATTCCAGGCAGCAGGATGAAGAGATGAAGGAACCAAAGGGTGCTTATAAGCCATCTCTTAAGGAAGCTTCCTGGAAGCTGTAGTACTACCATTTCTACTTATATCCCATTGGCCAGAACAGTCAAATGACCACTCCTAAATTCAAGGGAGCCTGGGAAATGTTGTCTTTATTATGTCAGCCATGTGCCAGCTAAACATTGGTTAATATAGTCCTTTAGAATGAGAGAATAGATATGAGGGACATGTACCTTCTCTGCCCCCAAGCCTCCAGCTTGTCCAGGTCAGCATGGCACCTGGGAGCCAGGTATCTGAGCACCAAAAAAGTAGGGATGGAGGAGAGTGACCCATGACCTGGAATCCAGGCAGAGGCCCCTGGGCAGCCCACCTCCTACCCAGACAGAAGGCAGGAGACCAACTTATGACAGGCAACCCAGGTGGAAACCACCAGGCAGCCTCCCTGTGCCCCAAGGCAGGAGCATGTTGAAAACACCACTTCTGTGCAGGTGGGTCCACCACAGCTACTGCAGCTGCAAGGATGGCTCACTGCCACGGTAGCAGCCAGGACCACTCTGCAGGCAGGCCACCATGCATTTGACTGCATTGATACAAGAAGAGTCACCAGTGGAGCCTGTAAAAAAGAAGAAGTGTCTCCTCAAAGCCCACTCCAGAGTAGCAGAAGAAGCAATTGATCTACCAGATGACCAAAAAATCAATGTAGAAATGCTAGAAATATGAATAAACAAGAAAATATAATACTACCAAAAGAATACAGTAATTCTCAAGTATCAGACCCCATACAGCAGGAAACCCTTGAAAGACTGAAAGGAATTCAAAGCAACAATCTTAAGAAAACTCAAAGAGGTAAGAGAAAACTCAATAGAGAACACAATGAAATGAGAAAAAAAAAATCCAAGGTATGAAGGAGGAAGTTTACAAAGAGATTAATACCTTAAAAAAGAATGTAGCAGAACTCCTGGCACTGAAGGATTTATCCAATAAAATAAAAAACATAACCAAGAGCTTAAGTAGAAGGTTAGAGCAAACAGAAGAAAGAATTTCTAATCTCAAAGACAGTCTTTTTTAAATAACCCAGGAGGACAAAAAAAAAAAAAAAAGGAAAAAAGAATAAAAAAATCTAAGAGAGCAAGCAAACAATCTGAAGTGCACAAAAATCCAAGTCATGGATGTTCCAGAAGAGGAAGAGAAAGGAAAAGGCATTGAAAATCTATTCACTAAAATAATAACAGAAAACTTCCAAGATATAGGGAGAGATATGGACCTTTGGATCCAGGAAGCTCAAAGATCCCCCAAGAGATTCAATCCAAAAAGTTTCTCTCTGAGACACATTACAGTTAAACTGGCAAAGCTCAAAGACAAAAAGAGAATTCTAAAAGCAGCAAGAGAAAATCATGAAGTCACCTATAATGGAGCCCCAATCAGACTAACCGTAGACTTCTCAACTGAAATTCTACAGGCCAGAAGAGAATGGGAACATATCCAAAATACTGAAAGAAAAAAATTGCCAGCCAAAAATACTGTATTAGTCTGTTTCTGTTGCTTATAACAAAATACTCAAAACTGGGTGATTTATAAAGAAAACAAAATTCATTGTTTACAGTTTCTGAGGCTGGGAAGTCCAAAGTCCATCTGGTGGTGGCAAAAGTGACCCAGGGGTCTCACATTGCAAGATGGTGGAAGCAGAGAGAGCAGAGAGAGAGCAGATAGACTCTCCTCTTCTTTTAAAGCCCTCAGAACCACACCCCTGACCACCATTATTAATCCATTCACCACTGCAAGGTCCTACAATCCAATCACCTCTTTAAGGCCACACCTTTCAATTATCATAATAGGGTTTCCCCACCCTCTTAACAGTCACAGTGGGGGATAAGTTTTTTTTTTTTTTTTTTTTTTTTTTTACTTATAATTGGAATTTTTTTTTTTTTTAATTTTATTTTGTCGATATACATTGTAGCTGATTAATGCTCCCCATCACCAAAACCTCCCTCCCTTCTCCCTCCCCCCCTCCCCCCCAACAATGTCCTTTCTGTTTGCTTGTTGTATCAACTTCGAATAATTGTGGTTGTTATATCTTCTTCCCCCCCCCCCGGTTTGTGTGTGTATGTGTGTATGTGTGTGTGTGAATTTATATATTAATTTTTAGCTCCCACCAATAAGTGAGAACATGTGGTATTTCTCTTTCTGTGCCTGACTTGTTTCACTTAATATAATTCTCTCGAGGTCCATCCATGTTGTTGCAAATGGCAGTATTTCATTCGTTTTTATAGCTGAGTAGTATTCCATTGTGTAGATGTACCACATTTTCCGTATCCACTCATCCGATGATGGGCATTTGGGCTGGTTCCAACTCTTGGCTATTGTAAAGAGTGCTGCGATGAACATTGGGGAACAGGTATACCTTCGACTTGATGATTTCCATTCCTCTGGGTATATTCCCAACAGTGGGATGGCTGGGTCGTATGGTAGATCTATTTGCAATTGTTTAAGGAACCTCCATACCATTTTCCATAGAGGCTGCACCATTTTGCAGTCCCACCAACAATGTATGAGAGTTCCTTTTTCTCCGCAGCCTCGCCAGCATTTATCGTTCATAGTCTTTTGGATTTTAGCCATCCTAACTGGGGTTAGATGGTATCTCAATGTGGTTTTGATTTGCATTTCCCGGATGCTGAGTGATGTTGAGCATTTTTTCATATGTCTGTTGGCCATTTGGATATCTTCCTTAGAGAAATGCCTACTTAGCTCTTTTGCCCATTTTTTAATTGGGTTGCTTGTTTTCTTCTTGTAAAGTTGTTTGAGTTCCTTATATATTCTGGATATTAATCCTTTGTCAGATGTATATTTTGCAAATATTTTCTCCCACTCTGTTGGTTGTCTTTTAACTCTTTTAATTGTTTCTTTTGCTGTGCAGAAGCTTTTTAGTTTGATATAATCCCATTTGTTTATTTTTCCTTTGGTTGCCCGTGCTTTTGGGGTCGTATTCATGAAGTCTGTGCCCAGTCCTATTTCCTGAAGTGTTTCCCCTATGTTTTCTTTAAGAAGTTTTATTGTCTCAGGGTGTATATTTAAATCCTTAATCCATTTTGAGTTGATTTTAGTATACGGTGAGAGGTATGGATCTAGTTTCATTCTCCTGCATATCGATATCCAGTTATCCCAGCACCACTTGCTGAAGAGGCAGTCCCTTCCCCAGTGAATAGGCTTGGTGCCTTTGTCAAAGATCAGATGGCAGTAGGTGTGAGGGTTAGTTTCTGGATTCTCTATTCTATTCCATTGGTCAGTGTGTCTGTTTTTATGCCAGTACCATACTGTTTTGGTTATTATAGCTTTGTAGTATAGCTTAAAGTCAGGTAGTGTTATGCCTCCAGCTTTGTTTTTTTTGCTGAGCATTGCTTTGGCTATTCGTGGTCTTTTATTGTTCCATATAAATGTCTGAATAGTTTTTTCCATTTCTGAGAAAAATGTCTTTGGAATTTTGATGGGGATTGCATTGAATTTGTATATCACTTTGGGTAGTATGGACATTTTCACTATGTTGATTCTTCCAATCCAAGAGCATGGAATATCTTTCCATCTTCTTGTATCCTCTCTAATTTCTCTCAGCAGTGGTTTGTAGTTCTCATTATAGAGATTTTTCACCTCCTTGGTTAACTCAATTCCTAAGTATTTTATTTTTTTGGTGGCTATTGTAAATGGGCAGGCTTTCTTGATTTCTCTTTCTGCATGTTCACTATTGGAGAAAAGAAATGCTACTGATTTTTGTGTGTTGATTTTGTATCCTGCTACTGTGCTGAAATCATTTATCAATTCCAACAGTTTTTTTGTAGAGGTTTTAGGCTGTTCGATATATAGGATCATGTCATCTGCAAACAGGGACAGTTTGACTTCATCTTTTCCAATCTGGATGCCCTTTATTTCCTTCTCTTCTCTGATTGCTCTGGCTAGTACTTCCAACACTATGTTGAATAGGAGTGGTGAGAGTGGGCATCCTTGTCTAGTGCCTGTTCTTAAAGGAAAAGCTTTCAGCTTTTCCCCATTCAGGATGATATTGGCAGTGGGTTTGGCATATATGGCTTTAATTATGTTGAGATACTTTCCCTCTATACCTAACTTATAGAGGGTCTTTGTCATGAATGAGTGCTGAACTTTATCAAATGCTTTTTCAGCATCTATAGAGATGATCATATGGTCCTTGTGTTTGAGTTTATTAATATGGTGTATCACATTTATTGATTTGCGTATGTTGAACCAACCTTGCATCCCTGGGATGAATCCCACTTGATCGTGATGAATAATTTTTCGTATGTGTTGCTGTATTCTGTTTGCTAGTATTTTACTGAGGATTTTTGCATCTATATTCATCAAGGATATCGGCCTGTAGTTTTCTTTTTTGGTTATATCTTTACCTGGTTTTGGTATCAGGATGATGTTTGCTTCATAGAATGAGTTTGGGAGATTTGCGTCCGTTTCAATCTTTTGGAATAGTTTGTAAAGAATCGGTGTCAATTCCTCTTTGAATGTTTGGTAAAATTCTGCTGTGAATCCATCTGGTCCTGGGCTTTTCTTTGTTGGGAGCCTTCTGATAACAGCTTCAATCTCCTTTATTGTTATTGGTCTGTTCAAATTTTCTACGTCTTCACGGTTCAGTTTTGGGAGCTTGTGTGTGTCCAGAAATTTATCCATTTCCTCCAGATTTTCAAATTTGTTGGCGTATAGTTGTTTGTAGTAGTCTCGAATGATTCCTTGTATTTCAGATGAATCAGTTGTAATATCGCCTTTTTCATTTCTAATTTTTGTTATTTGAGTCTTCTCTCTTCTTTTTTTTGTTAGCCATGCTAATGGTTTGTCAATTTTATTTATCTTTTCAAAAAACCAACTTTTTGATTCGTTGATCTTTTGAATTGTTTTTTGGTTTTCAATTTCATTCAGTTCTGCTCTGATCTTAATGATTTCTTTCCGTCTGCTAACTTTAGGTTTGGATTGTTCTTGTTTTTCTAGTTCTTTAAGGTGAAGTGTTAGGTTGTTCACTTGCCATCTTTCTATTCTTCTGAAGTGAGCGTTTAATGCAATAAATTTTCCCCTCAATACTGCTTTTGCAGTATCCCACAGGTTTTGGTATGATGTATCATTGTTTTCATTAGTTTCAATAAATTTTTTGATTTCCTGCTTGATTTCTTCTTGGACCCATATGTCATTAAGTAGAATGCTGTTTAATTTCCATGTGTTTGTATAGTTTCCAGAGTTTCGTTTGTTATTAATTTCTAGTTTTAATCCATTGTGGTCTGAGAAGATACATGGGATAATTCCAATTTTTTTGAATTTATTGAGACTTGATTTGTGACCTAATATGTGATCTATCCTGGAGAATGATCCATGTGCTGCTGAGAAGAATGAATATTCTGAGGTTGTTGGGTGGAATGTTCTGTAGATATCTGCCAATTCCAATTGGTCTAGAGTCTTGTTTAGATCTTGTGTTTCTCTACTGATTCTTTGCCTAGATGATCTGTCTAATATTGACAGTGGGGTGTTCAGGTCCCCTGCTATTATGGTATTAGTGTCTATTTCCTTCTTTAGGTCTAATAGAGTTTGTTTTATAAATCTGGCTGCTCCAACATTGGATGCATACATATTTATGATTGTTATGTCTTCTTGATGGATCAGTCCTTTTATCATTAAGTAGTGTCCCTCATTGTCTCTTTTTATGGTTTTTAGTTTAAAGTCTATTTTGTCAGATATAAGAATAGCCACTCCAGCTCGTTTTTCTTTTCTGTTTGCATGGTAAATCTTTTTCCATCCTTTCACTCTTAGTCTGTGTGAATCTTTATGGGTGAGGTGGGTCTCTTGTAGGCAGCATATAGTTGGGTCCTGCTTTTTGATCCAGTCAGCCAGTCTGTGTCTTTTAATTGGGGAATTTAAGCCTTTAACATTAAGAGTTGTTATTGAAAGGTGTTGATTTATTCTTAGCATTTTATTGGTTGTTTGGTTGTCTTAGGTGTCTTTTGTTCCTTGCTTTCTGATTTACTGTTTGGTTTCTGTGTTTGTTGGTTCCTTAGGTTGTAGATAGTGTTTTTGTTAGCTTGTTTTCTCTTCATGAATGCCATTTTTATTGTACTAGCGGGTTTAGATTTTTCTTAGGTTTTTATGGCAGTGGTAGTTATTTTTCAGGAACCAAACCCAGTACTCCCTTGAGGATTTCTTGTAAGGGTGGTCTTGTGGTAGTGAACTCCCGCAGTTTTTGTTTGTCTGAGAAATATACTATTTGCCCCTCATTTCGGAAGGATAGCCTTGCAGGGTAGAGTATTCTTGGCTGGCAATCTTTGTCTTTTAGTATTTTGAAAATATCATCCCATTCCTTTCTAGCTTTTAGGGTTTGTGATGAAAAGTCTGATGTTAACCTGATTGGGGCTCCCTTATAGGTGATTTGACGCTTCTCTCTTGCAGCTTTTAAGATTCTCTCTTTGTCTCTGAGTTTTGCCAATTTGACTATGACATGTCTTGGAGAAGGCCTTTTTGGGTTGAATACGTTTGGAGATCGTTGAGCTTCCTGGATCTGAAGATCTGTGATTTTTCCTATACCTGGGAAGTTTTCTGCCACTATTTTGTTGAATATGTTTTCAATGGAATCTCCATTTTCCTCCCCTTCTGGAATACCCATGACTCGGATATTTGAGCGCTTGAGGTTGTCTGATATCTCTCTCAGATTTTCTTCCATGTCCTTGATTCTTTTTTCTTTCTTTTTGTCTGCTTGTGTTATTTCAAACAGCCCATCTTCAAGTTCAGAGGTTCTCTCTTCAACTTCGACAAGCCTGCTGGTTAAACTCTCCGTTGTGTTTTTTATTTCGCTGAATAACTTCTTCAGTTCAGCAAGTTCTGCTACATTTTTTTTCAGGACATTGATTTCCTTGTATATTTCCTCTTTCAGATCCTGTATACTTTTCCTCATTTCATCATGATGTCTAGCTGAGTTTTCTTGTATCTCATTCAGTTTCCTTAGAATTATCACTCGAAATTCCTTGTCAGTTATTTCAAGGGCTTCTTGTTCTATAGGATCTAGAGTATGAGATTTATTAACTTTTGGTGGTGTACTTTCTTGATTTTTTGTATTTCTGGTGTCTTTTTTTTGGTGTTTATTCATTGTGGCAGGGGGTTTCACAGTCCACCGGTTTAAGACTAATGACTAACTAGGATGTTGCTGTGGTTGCCAATTTGGTATGGCTCCCGCCGTGACTGCTCAGTTGGCCTCTAGTGTCTTGTGTGTGTGGTTGCCTCGGGTCTTGGGCTTCTCCGGGGATCCACCTTTCTGGTCAGCTTGTACTCTGCTGGGCTGGTGGATCACGTACCACAGGGTGTGTGATCTCTGTTGAGCTTTCACTTTCTGTACAGGACTTCTCCCCGTTCCGTGTGCTCTGGCCCAGGCTGTTAGATCGTGCAGTGGCGACCCCACCGGGTGTATGGTTTCTGTCGAGTCTCCGCCTCCCTGGCCGCACGTCTCCCCCCTCTGTGCACACTGTGCTGGGTTGGGGCGTGTCTTCTGCACCCCTCGTCTATCAGCTGGGCCTTCAAGACCCTGCTCAGCACCGCCTCGCCCAGGAAGTCTACCAGGTTTCTGCTAGGCACAGACGACCGGTCTCTCTGGGTGCCTTTGTAACACTGTGTAGATCTTTCTCGGGTCTTGTTCACCTTTGTATCCCCCCGGTATAAACCGAGTCTAGTGCCCGCCTGCAGCCTGCTCTCCGGCAGGTTCAAGCGGACCTGGGAACTCTCCTACCACACTATTCCCAACCAGAAATTCGTTAGGCTTTTTTCCAAACTGGTGGTCACAGAGATGGTATCTGCCTCCCAGTAACAGGAAGTTTACCGGGGCCGGAGTCCAGGGTGTGGTGGAGTGACAGTCGGCCCGCCCGTACTTCCTAGCCCTCCCAAAACTGGTCGGGACGCCCCACACCCCCAGCCCTGCCAGAGAACCGTGGAGGGAGTGGGAGAGGAGGCCGGCCGCAGGGTCCGGAAAGCCCCGCGCCAGGCCAAGCAAATAGGCTCAGTGATGGCCGAGCAGGGCGGAGCTGCCCGCACCTGGGAAAATGGAGGCAGCACCGGGGCAGTGAGTGGCCCGGTGGTGCAGGCGGGGAGCCGCGTGGGCATACACCCCCCGAACAGAGCTGTGCCAGGGATCACTCACAGTGCTGTGCCAGGTCGGGCGCTCGCTCTGTCTCTGGTTTCGGATAAGTTTCTAATACATGAAACTTGGGGGACACAATTCAAACTTCAAAGAGTTTTGGGGGGGGACATAATTCAATCCACTACAATTACTGTATCCAGCAAGCCTATCCTTCAGAAATGAGGGAGATGTAGTGTATTTCTCAAACCCAAACTGCAGGAGTTCACTACCACATGACCAGTCCTGCAAGGAATCCTCAAGAGAGTCCTGCATCTGAAATCCAAAAAATGATAATCACTTTCATGAATACACAAGAAAGAACAAAACCCACTGGTAAGACAAAAATGCAAATGAGAAAGAGAAAGAAACTAAATCTTACCACCTCAGAAAACCAACAAACTTTGAAAACAAACAATAAAAGGGAGGAAAGGGATAAAAGACATTTAAAACATCTAAACAAAAAGTGATAAAATGCCAGGAGTAAGGCAATAATTGTTAATAACAACCTTAAATGTAAATGGATTAAACTCCCCACTCAAAAGACACAGACTGACTAATTGGATTAAAAAGCAAGACCCAACTATATGCTGTCATCAAGAGACTCATCTCACCTGTAAAGACACACACAGACTAAAAGTGAAGGGGTGGAAAAAGATATACCATGCAAATGGAAACCAACAAAGAATGGGAGTAGCTATTCTTATATTGGCTGAAATAGACTTTAAACCAAAAATCATAAAAAGAGTCAAAGAAAGCCACTATATAATGAGAAAGGGATGTATCCAGCAAGAAGACATAACAATCATAAATATGTATGCAGATATATAAAGCAAACACTATTAAACCCAAAGAAAAAGATAGACCCCTATATATGATAATAGTGGGGGACCTGAACACCCCTCTCTCAGCATTGGACAGATCATCTGGGCAACAAATCAACAGAGAAACACAGGATTTAAACTACACCTTAGACCAATCGGACCTGGCAGATATTTACAGAACACTGCACCCAACAACTACAGAATATGCATTCTTCTCATCAGCACGTGGGACATTCTCCAGAATGGACCACATGTTGGGTGAAAATTCAAGTCTCAGTGAATTTTTAAAAATTGAAATCATTTCAAGTATCTTTTCAGACCACAGTGGATTAAAACTGGAAATCAATAACAAGTGAAACTCTGGAAACTATACAAATACATGGAAATTAAACAACAGGCTCCTGAATGACCTATGGGTTCAAGAAGAAATTAACCAGGAAATAAAGAAATTTCTCAAAACTAACAATAAACACACCATACCAAAACCTGTGGGATATTGCAAAAGCAATACTAACAGGGACATTTATTGCAATACATAATGCTTACACCAAAAGAACAGAAAGACTTCAAATAAACAACCTCACATTGCACCTCAAAGAAGCAGAAAAACAAGAACAATCCAATCCTAAAAGTAGTAGATGGAAAGAAATAATTAAGATCAGAGCACAACTAAATGAAATAGAGACCCAAAAAACGATACAAAAGATCAGTGAAACAAAAAGTTGTTTTTTTGAGAAGATAAACAAAATAGACAAACCATTAGCTAGGTTAACAACAACAACAACAACAACAACAAAAGAATAGAGAAGACCCAAATAACAAAAATCAGAAATCAAAAAGGAGACATTACCACTGATACCACAGAAATGCAAAGAATCGTTAGAGACTATTACAAACAGCTATACACCAGCAAACATGAAAATCTGGAGGAAATGGATAAATTTCTAGATATATACAAACTACCAAGACTGAACCATGAAGAAATAGAAAACCTGAATAGACCAAAACCAAGCAATGAGATTAAAGCAGTAATCAGCAGTCTCCCAACAAAGAAAAGCCCAGGACTAGTTGGCTTTACTGCTAAAATCAACCAAACCTTTAAAGAGGAATTAATACCAATTCTTTTCAAACTGTTCCAAAAAGTTGAAACAGAAGCCACTGTTCTAAACTCATTCTATAAGGCCAGCAACACCCTGATACCAAAACCAAAGATACAACAACTAAAGAAAGCTACAGCCAATATCTCTATGAATATAGATGCAAAAATCTTCAATAAAATATCACCAATCAGAATGCAGCAACACATCAAAAAAAGTATAGACCATGATAAAGTGCAATTCATCCAGGGATGCAAGGATGGTTCAACATACGCAAGCCAATAAATGTGATACACCACATCAACAAAATCGAGGACAAAAACCATATAATTATCTCAACTGATGCAGAAAAAGCATTTGACAAAAATTCAACATCCCTTAATGATAAAGGTTCTCAGCAAATTAGGTATAGAAGAAAAGTATCTCAACACAATAAAAGCCATATACGACAAACCTATCGCCAGAATCATCCTGAATGATTTCCTTAAGAATAGGAACAAGACAAGGACTGCTCTCACTACTACTATTTAACATAGTATTGGAAGTACTAGCTAGAGCAATCAGGCAATAGAAAGAAATGAAGGGCATCCAGACTGGAAAAGGCAAAGTTAAACTGTCCTCATTTACAGATGACATGATCCTACATAGAGAAAAACCTAGACTCTACCAGAAAACTCCTAGAACTGATAAACAATTTCAGTAATGTTGCAGGATACAAAATCAACATTCAAAAATCAGTTGTGTTTTTATACTCCAATAATGAACTGGAAGAAAAAGAAAAACAACAAAGCTAGCCCATTTACAGTAGTCACCAAAAAATAAAATACCTAAGAATCAATTTAACCAAGGAGGAGAATGATTTCTACAAAAACTACAAATCATTACTGAAACAAATCAAAGAGGACACAAAAAGATGGAAAGACATTTCATGCTCCTGGATTTGAAGAATTAATATTGTAAAAATGTCCATATTACCCAAAGTGATCTATAGATTCAATATAATCCCCATCAAAATACAAATGATATTCTTCACAGAAATAGAAAAAAAAAATCCTAACATTTATACAGAACACCAAAAGACCTCAAATAGCCAAAGCAATCCTGAGCAAAAAAAATAATAATAATAAAGCTGGAGGCATAACATTACCTGACTTCAAATTATATTACCAAGTTATAGTTACCAAAATAGCATGGTACTGACATAAAAACAGGCACTTGGACCAATTGAATAGAATAGCGAACCCAGAAATCAACCCATATAATTACAGCCAATTGACTTTTGACAAAAGTAACAAGAACATACATTGGGGAAAAGACTGCCTCTTCAATAAATGGTGCTGGGAAAATTGGACATCCATATGCAGAAGAATGAAACTAGACCTGTATCTCTTGCCATATACCAAAATCAACTCAAAATGGATTAAAGACTTAAGTATAAGACCTGAAACCATAAAACGCCTAAAAGAAAACATAGGGGAAACACTTCAGGAAGTAGGACTGGGCAAATACTTTATCAGTAAGACCCCAAAAGCACAAGCAATAAAAGAAAAAATAAACAAATGGGATTGTGTCAAACTAAAGAGCACAGCAAAGGAAACAGTTAATGAGTGAAAAGACAACCCACAGAATGGGAGAGAATATTTGCAAACTGTACATCTGGCAAGGGATTATATCCAGAAATAGAAGGAACTCAGACAACCTCACAGTAAAAAAACAAAGAACCCAATTTAAAAATGGGCAAAGGAGCTGAACAGAAATTTTTCAAAGGAATACAAATCACGAATAGAAACATGAAAAAACGCTCAACATCACTAATCATCAGGAAATACGAATCAAAACCACTCTGAGATATCATCTTACCCCAGTTAGGCTGGCTATTATCAAAAAGACAGAATAATAAGTGCTGGCAAGGATGCGGGGTAAGGGGAACCCTCCTACACCGTCAGTGGGACTGTAAATTAGTGCAACTATTATGGAAACAGTATGGAGATTCCTCAGACAACTACAGATAGAACTGCCATATGATCCAGCAATCCCACTTCTTGGTATACACCCAAAGGAATGGAAATCATCATGTTGAAGGGATACCTGCACTCCCATGTTCGTCACAGCTCTATTTACAATAGCCCAAAGTTGGAATCAAACTAAATGTCCATTGATAGACAACTAGATAAGGAAAAAGTGGTATATATACAAAATGGAATACTATTCATCCATAAAAAAGAAAAAAATTCTGCTATTCACAGCAACATGGATGAGCTTGGAGAAAATTATGTTAAGCGAAATAAGCCAGGCACAGAAAGAGAAATACCTCATGTTCTTACTCATAAGTGGGAACTAAGAAGGAAGGAAGGAAAGAAAGAAGAAAGAAATTACAGTAAAACGTTAAACTTTCAGAAGGAGAGAACAGACTTGTGGTTACTAAAGATGGGAAAGGGGAGGGAGATTAGGCAGAAACTGGGTAAGAAACACAAAGAATAATTATGATTTGTAATAATGAACACGCTAATAATATTTATTTGATCATCACATATTGTACACAATTACCAATAGTCAACACTGTACTCCCGCAATATGTATAATTAATTATGCTTCAATTAAAAATAAATAAAATAAAAAGCAGGGACAGGAGCATGTTGCTTCTCCTCAGCAGTCCCCAGTGCATCAGCATGCAACTGAGAATGTGGAACTGGAACTAGAACTCGGGCCTCCTGCTATGGGTCCAAAAAAGCCCTATCCTGTTTAACCACTGCCCTGATTTTTCCCGGCCTCAACTCTAAAGGGTGGAAGGACACTGGAGAGGCAGCTGAGTGCCCCTCCTGGCCAAGGACAGGACACTGAGCAAAGCTGCAGCTCTGAGGGGCAGAGGGCACAGCAAGCAGCAGTCTTGGCACAACTTGATGGAACTGCCCACGGCAGGACACACACCTGCAAATTGTGGGAAGGCCCTGGCCACCAGCCAGTGCCACAATCCACGTGCCTAACTGGAAGGACAAACCTGCACAGGGGGCTCCCATCCTTCTTTTCCTGTAATAGCACTCCAGCAGGCCACGTGGCCTCTGCCAGGCTCACAGCACACCTGTCTTCCCTCCCTCCTAGTCTTTCTATTACCCCACATAGATCCTTGAAAATGGAAGGAAAGTTCGCCAGCATCTACCTACCCTGGTGCTTCTGAAATAAACACCAGGTCTTTCTGCTTCAGGAGTTTCACTGCTAGTAGCCACCAAAGGACAGGCAAAACCACAAGCACAGACGCATCAGTGCTCCCAACAGGTGTGCAGGGGAAGAGCACAGACCTGGGTTGTAGACCCAGATATGTCACTAACTCAGGGAGTGGCACCCTCCCTTCTCTGACCATCCCTTTCTTGGCTGTGCCTTGGAGTCAACTCTTAGAAATAAGGTCCCTGGGCTCCACTCCAGATGTACCAGTTCTGGTTTTTAACCAGGAGATTCATGTTCAGCTAGTTTGGGAACCAAGGGGCTGAATGCCTTTTGACGTCCAACGTGGAGTGAGCTGGTTCTGACTGGGACAGGCCCGATTAAACAACACCCGGGAGATCTCACGGCCACCCCTTCTATCAGCCCTTTATTCCCAGGGGCTGGAGTTCTTCAAGCCTCCCCAAGTTATTGCACTTTCCCTTCAAAGATTCTGTCCTCCCTGGATGCTGGGCCTTTCTCAGCCTGTTTTGCTGGATGAGGAATGCTCTGCCAAGTGCTGCACCTCCTGTCTCCACCCGTCAAAACTCTCTTCACTTGCCAAGGCTCAGCTGAAAACACCCTCCTTTAGGAAGCACCTGCAATCTGCCCATCATAACTCCTTCTCCCTGCCCTGGACTCCCACAGACTTTGGTTGCACGTATGTTATAGCACAGGCTGTCCTGAGTGATCTTAGTTGCCCAGGCTGGTGTACCCCATCTGTTTTATCCCCTCTGCCCTCTGCCCCACAGGACTGAGAAGCCCGGAGGCTGCAAATCAAATCTTACTATAGATCCCCTGCAGCCTGATTACAGATAGCACTTAACCCTCGCTTAACCCTGATGCTGAAGGTGAAGAGACAGAAGGGAAGCCAGGACCTGGAAAAGACACAGCTGAGTGGTAGCAGGAAGAGCCAAAGACAGAGAGCCCCGAGCAGGAGAAACTGGTCCATTCCCCTGTCTAAGCTGAGTGAATGCGCTGACTCCTCTGGACAGTTTTGAGGGTTTGTGCTTCAGAAAATACCCTCTTCCTTTGCCTGGGATAGGCTCATCAGGGATTTTAGGATTATGCCCTTCTGGCTAATAATTCCTTAATCCACTCAGCATCCCCTTCAGGGATTTCCAGCAAGGAAGGGATGCAGGGCCACAGAAGCTTGTTCAGCATTTAATAGTCAGAAAGGGGCACCTGGGGAAGGAAATCGCCTCCTCTGCCCCAGGCCCCTGGGATAAGCAGGAAGGTGGGCTCCGGCTACTGTGGTTCAACCTTAAGTGTTTCCCAATTTCTGTCTCTGCCTCCAGAACACCCTTGGACTAAGGCTTATGCATTTCTCAGAAGGGTTTGGGAGGGGTGGGGAATGGGAAAGGGCTATTTAGGCTCTGCTGGCTGGGGCACCTCCTGAGTCCCTCACCCCATGCCAGGAGCTGTGCTAGGGAGTTTATACACTCACCTAACCTACAAAACAAAAAACTTGAGAGAGACTAGAAACTTGACAGCATTATACAACCTGCAAGTTGCAAAACAGGATTGAAGTCAGGTCTATCCAGCTCCCAAACTTGTGTTCTTTAACCCAACCTCATGCAGAATGAGATTTCTAGCAAGACCTGCTTCTTTCCCATCCCTCTGGCTGCAGGGTCTCTGAGGTCCCTTCCATCTCTAACATGGCATCACCAGAGGACTCCCTTTCCCAGGGACTGCCTTCTCAGGAACCCTCCAGTTATGTTCCTTCTTTCTCTGCTGCAGAACACCAAAAAAGAGCCTGCCTGTCTCTTTTTTATCTTTTTATCCACCCTCCCCCCTTTATTTTGTCAGCTGGCCAAAATGGATGGAACCCTGGAGCAGGGTGTTATCAGCACCACGCTCTAAACAACTGCACTAACCAGCCAGCCTCCTCTTTTTTATGTTCTGCTGTATTCTTTTGTTGTACACTTAACTGCACAGAAAATAAACCACCAAGGCTGAAAACTCCAATTTGTCGCAGTCTTCAAGTTGGCATTCACTCTTCCTTGTCTGGGCTGGTTCTGCCCTCAGCCTCCACACCACATGCCCAGGGCCCACTGCCTGGTCATTCTTCAAGCAGCCCCAGCACCATTTGCTAGGCCACCTCACCTTGTTGGCATCTGGGCTTCCAGGGCCACTCACTTTTTATTATTCATGGGACTCCCGAAGTGAGGAAAGGCCACCACCCATACCCTTCACATCAGCTGTCAACCTGAGGCTCCAAGGCTGTGCAGGGAAGACAGATAAGGCTGCGTGCAGACTGTATTTTCATTCATATCTGACAGAATAAAGCCTTTTACTTCCTTCCCCAAATCATGGCACCTGTTTCCCTGGGATAAACTGGGCTAAGTCTGGGAGCTCTGGGAGGGCAGTGAGCTGCCTGCCATTGGACTGTCCCCTCCTCCTCCCTGTGCCTAGACAGGGCCTGGGACAAACAAGGGACTCCTATAATAAAGGGGCAGAGGAAGAAAGAGCAGATGCAGTTAAACATAGGGCCGCACCTCTGAATACACTAATGGCATATTGTCAGCAACTGCTCCTTCGTTCCCATCAAAGCCCCTGAAATCACACTGTGACCCCTGCCAGTTTGTTCCATTGAAACAATAGACTGTCAATCCTGCCAGCCTGCAGTGGAACAGTGCAAGTTTATGATGCCCTTCCTAATGTCACAGAACTCTCACTAGTCCCTAGCGGCCTGCTGCTCTTTACCCCGGTGCCTTGAAGGTGCCCTTGAGTCTCCATGTAGTGTGAGTTTTCTCATCTAGTATTGTGCTTGTCCTTTGTTCCTTATGGCAGGTCCTGCACCACTTTGTACACCTTTGGTCAGACATTATGAGCCAAGCCTTTGTCGGGAACACAACATAAACAGGAGAGAGGCTCCAGCAGAGTAAACAACCCAGTAACAGAACACACAACCAGATGGCCAGCAGAGCGCTCACCAGCTGTGAGCGGTCCCACCAGGGTGGTGGCCAGTACAGGAGAGTGCCCAGTGCTGTCCACCCTGCCTGCTGTTGTTGTCTGGGGTCCCAGAGTTTAGCAGCACTCTGGGACCCCAGGAACAATGGTCAGTTCCTCCTGAAACTGGGGCGGCTACAGCTGAAGCTGAGAACAGCCAGCCTGATGCTATTTCTGAAGGCTCCCAGTATGGTTACTCAGTGAGCTGTCATTAAGTGCATCTATGATTTGATAAGTGGGAGTAGCCTCACATTTTATAGAGTAATTAAGTCTCACCGAGAGAGCAGCACAAGGTGTTTCTGAAACCCAGCGTACGCATTCACTCTCCCTTTTTCCTCTGGCACATCTCCATGGAGGCTGAGGCCAGGATGGTTCTCAACCCAGCCCTGGAAACACTCCCTGCCCTGTTCTTTCCACCTGCAGGTCCTCCATCAGTGTGGCGGCCGCTGGAGGTACTGCAGACAACATGCAGTGAGACGGGAAAGGCTGGCCTCCCTGTCCGTGCTGCTCTCTACAAAACTGTGGACTAGGAGGAAGTTGGCTTTGGTGCTCCTTCAGTATGCTGCATGGCCAGACCAGCTCTAGGGCCCTGAAGGGGAGACTGAGGTAGCCTGGGGGCGAGGGGCAGGAAGGGGCTCCTAGGACGTAAGCCAGAAGGTCTGGGTTTCTGTGTTGGCACTCCCATTTTCTGGCTCTGTGATCTCAGACAAATCACTTCACCTCCACAAGGGAATAATAGTCCTGCCTAATTCATAAGCTATTTTTGAAAATCGTATGAGAGATTAGTGAACACACTTGGTTAGTTGTGAGGGGGCACTTGCATGTGAGGTGTTGTCAGCATCTCGCCAAAGGCATAAAAACCTGTCTCAGTGTTCTTGGGAGCTTGAGGGGAGTTTATAGCCATTCAGCCTGGTGTGTGTCATCAAGAACCAGGGATGGGACAACCACAGCTGAAATCTTCAGTTCAGCAAGCAGTATGGAAATCTTGTCAAGAGAGAGACCTGCGTCCTTGAACCAAGTTGGCCATTTCCAAATATCCAGAAAGCTATTTGGGAAGAATAAAATTATTCCATGAAGGTCTGGGTCATAGCCAGGTGCTAAAAGAATTAAGTTGGAGGTGGTAGACCTCATCTCAGTCTTTGGACAATCCAAGGAAATGCCCTCTTAGGAAGTACTGAGCTCCCTGTCATTGGAGGGGTTCAAGCTCCAGGTAGTAGGCCTCCCATCCAGGAGGCTGGGAGTCAGGCATGCTGATGACTGAGTCCCTTTTCCTTTTTTGAGGTTGTGGGGGTCCTGGAAGCCTCTCATGGCCCCAGTCCCTGGCCCAACAGGCGCTCACTCTGTGCCTCTGAAGCTGCCGTCACAAACCCCCCTCCTTAGTGCCTGTGCACGGTAGAAAGGCCTTATCTGCTGGGGGTTGTTTGTTTCATCTCTACCAGAGCACCAGAGCCCATCAGCCCTCTTTGTTCCTTCTCTTTGGGCAGAAATCCTCACTGCACTTCTCAGGCTCTGTGCTCACATAACTCTCAAACCCTTTGAGGGCAGCTCTAGAAACCATCTGTGCCCAAGTCTGGATATTCCTAGAGCATGCCCTCAGGAAAGCTCTTGATGAGGCAGTGTTAGCTCAGCTAAGGCAGATTAGTGGAAGAGAGGTGCTGATGGGCTCTTCCAGGATGTTCACTCTAGGGAGGGGCACTCAGTCCACAGTGGGAAGGGAAGGAGGAGCTGGCCTGTGTGGCAGAACTCTGTGGTTGTTACTGTGCATAGGTTTAGAGAATTTTCTCACTCGAACATAATTGAGGCTCCCCCCCCCCTTTATTTTAGATCTGGTGCCATCTGCCCTGCTTTTCATACATCACTAGCTCTGTGCTGGAGGTTAGGTTTGGTGTGGCCACCTGGCTCTATCCCTCACTTGGTAAAGCTATCTGTAAAATGACAGAATAACCCTACCCTGTCTACCTGCTAGGGCTGCTGTGAGAATCAGGGGAGAGGAGGCGGTGAACTGCCTGGGTAGCATGCCCAGCACTGCACACACGTGCCTGGCTGTCATCTGGCCGCCCAAGCCAGGGGAGCCTCTGCTCGCTCACTTTGCCACCTGCACCAGGAGAAGTTTGCACAGATTGACAGAGCCAGGCCCTGTTTGAAATACGAGAAGTGAACAGACCTCACAAGTGGGGAGTCTGCCAAAGTCTGCCATGGGTAGCAGGGGTGTGGCCCCAGCAGCTTGTGACAGGAAGGCCAGACCAGGCTGTCACCTGCTCATGCAGCCTCTTGGCCCCAGGTGGAATGTTAAGTACAGCATGTGCTCAGTAACGAGCACCTTCAGGAGCATCTTGCAGGAAATCCTGGCCCAGCCCCCAGCCATCAAGGGAGGGGTTCATGGTGGCTGGAGGCACCAGATCATGATCCTCCCAGACAGAGGTGCTGGGTAAGGTCCTGGACTCCAGCTAAGGTCCACAGCTCCAGGCTTTGTCTGCAGAGCTTTCCCTCCTCTAGCTGGAGGCACCAACTGAGACTCAAGGTCATGTGGCAGTGGGTGGCAGACTGAGACCAACAGGTGCTACTAGACCTTCTCCCTGCCTCACAGGCCCTGGGGAGGATCAAAAAAGATAATGAATGCTTCCTTCCTTGCTGTATTAGTCAGCCTGGGTTGTCGTTACAAAATACCGTAAGCTAGGTAGCTTAAACAACAGAAATTAATTTTCACACAATCCTGAAGGCCTAGAAGTCTGAGACGCATGTGGGGAGAGAGATCTCTCTTTCTCTTGTTATAAAGGCACCAATCCTGTTGGATTAGGACCCCACCATTATGACTTCATTTGATCTTAATTACCTCCTAGAAGCCCTGTCTCCAAATATAGCCACAAGGGGGTTAGGGCTTCAACATACGAATCTTAAGGGGGACAAAATCAAGTGCACAACACTGGTGCAGGGCCTGAGGTGGGGTAGCCACTGACTACAGATGCCCCTGCTGACTAGTACCTCCTACTAGTTGGGGGTGTTCTTCAAGAGGCCCAAGCATGGAGCCGCAGTCCTGAGGAGACAGGAGAAGCACCCTCAGGACTCTCTGATGGAGAGAATCTTTCCAAGGTGAGGATGCTGGAGACACTGCTCCCATCCAAGGCAGGGTCTGTGGGTACCATTTATTCCCAGCAGTACTGGACAGTGACAGCCTGGGACAGCTTCTGGAAGTCTTCCTCCCTATCCCTACCCCAACAAGAAGGGGCAGTTCTCTGCTGGCAGACAAGCAGTGAGGGTCCAGGTGCCAGTGATCCCAACTGGCATAGCTTCCAGGGCTGCTGTGAGCCACAGCATAATGGGACGGTGAATAGTACCACTGAGAAGACTTCAGTTCTGGCCCTGGTTCTGACCTGGAACCACTGTGGTGCTGGGTGCGTCACTCCCCCTCTTTGGGTCTCAGTTATGTCACCAATAAAATGGGAAAAACAACCTCTGTTTTGTCCACCTCATCCATCCCTTGTAAAGATCAAAACTAGAGTCTACACCCAAGTAGGCTCTAAGCTGCCAGAAAGTGAATGGTAAATGTGAGTTTTTAATTAGCACTGAGATTATTTGAAGGGAAGGTGCCCTGGGCTTTTCAATCACTGGGATAAAAATTAAAAATTGGGACATCCTGCAAGCCAACCAGCAGTCCTGTCTAACTGCTGAAGACTCCAATAGACACATGTGCAGCTGCTCCAGATGGGTTTGCAGAGCATGTGGCCATCCCCCTCCCTCTAGTTCCCAGGTAGGGATGCACAGGTATAACTCCAAGTGTTAGGTACGTTTTCCTCTAATAAAATTAAGAATGAAGACAAATTCACCCAAGATATAAAAATGTGATTCTGAAAGGGTCCTGCTAGAGGCATGCTCTGTGGTACAGAAGCATCTTATTGTTATGTAAACACAAAGGCCACCAAGTGTCCCTGTCTGGAGGGTTTAAGTCCTCCCTGCCTACTCTCCCTTCCCCTAGGCCCTCAGTCTCACCCTGCAGACTGGGAGCTGGCACAGGGCATCCCTGTTTGAAGACAGAGAGGACAAAGGTCCAAAGGCAAGCTGAATTTGCCCATTGTGAGACCCCTTTTCCTTGGCATCGCCTGAGCCCCGTGGCCCATTCCAGCTGCCTGGGTTCTGCCTTCCCCTGGTACCAGGCTCCAGGTTCAAGCTAAGCAGCTGCTAGAAGAGCAGGAACACTTATTCTAAGAGGGCCCTGCTTCTTTGTTCCCAGATAGTTCTGGGGTGAGGATCCTGAACCTTTGGAGAGATCCCAGGCTGGGGTGAAAGCGCCTGAGTCTGCTGGCTGCAAAGGTGGAGGGCCGCCCTCTAGTGGCAGGCCTAGCCCTCCCAGGGAGAGGCAGAAATGCTAGTTTAGTTTGTACGGCTGGCTGGCACTGGGGACCCTGCCCTAAGCCTGCAGCCACCTGGAGGATGGTGGGGCCTGGTTTGGGTCCAAATATCTGGGCCCTGGGAAATTGCAGGGATGGCAGTTTTCAAACCCAGATCCAAGAAGTGATAACACAGATTGCCTATCAATGGCCTGGCGTCTTAATTAAAAATAAGTCCACAAGAGGAAGGCATACTATCAGTGAAGGCCGCCTAGAAGCCTTGCAGAACAGGAGTGTGTGTGTGTGTGTGTGTGTGTGTGTGTGTGTGTGTGTGTGTGTGTGTGTGTGTGTGCGCGCGCGCGTGTGTGCGTGTGTGCGTGCATGGGTGTGTGTGTGTCAGCACCATGTGAGGCAGACAGGGAACCTGGACCAATCCCCAGGGGAGAAGGTGCCACAGTACCGAGCACTGGCACTTCTGCTCCTGCCAAGAATGACCCATCAGCACCAGCCCCACACCTGGCAAAACCATACAGACTCAAACCAGAAACAACCTGCCCTCTTAGCCAAAGAGCACCTCCATAAAAGTCTATCCTAAGTCCTAAAAAAGGTTGGAGAAATCTCAAATGGAAACCTCCAGAATAATTCTCACGCCCTCCATACAGCTGGCCCTGAATCACTGGCTGTGGGCCCACCAGTCACACAGCACCATGGACATGCTAGGAGGCACACAGTGGGACTCGGTGTGTATGGCTCAGGCAAGGACATAGAGTTGGTCAGAGGGTTTTTGGATAAACGGATCCCAAACAGCCCTGGAATGCAAAACGTGAAGTGTTTCTACAGCAGTGGCAGGAACACATGACTGGGGCAATTTATAAGCAATAAAAGGGTTATTTGGTGTATACTCTTTGAGCTGCAAATTCTTCATGTACAAAATTTTTAAAAGCTGTCCTTTTTACTCATGAGGCTGGCTCAAGGATCAAATGAGATAAAAAATTTGAACTGATATTTTGGATTAAAAATGTAAAAACATTTGGATTCTATTCTTTAATAAATCTGTTTTTAATATAAAGATGTTTCCTCAAAATTTTTGCATGAAATCAACTCCAGACAGATGGATGCACCACATTTGCCCTGAGGTTTAGGGCCCCTGCCTGCCACTACCATATCCTTTGTGAAGGTCCAAGCCACTCAATATGCAGACAAGTCAGGCTGAGTTATTCCTTCTGGTTAATGCTAAAACCGGTAATGGGTCCTCCAGGGACAGTGGATAACCCACATTTGGATAATCAAGAGGTGACTACATGAGCTCCTTCCTCTCTCCCTCTTTCCTCCCCTCCTCTCCCACCAGGGCTCCTGGACAGAGACCACTGCCAACCTCTTCAGTGTATGTAGATCATGTCAGAGATCACTCCAGGCAAGTGGGTCATGATCTGCATTCGCAGCCACCAATAGTAGTCCATGGGGTGGTAGCGGGTGTAAGGGGTGGCGGCGTGTGTGACAGCATGGATGACAGGGGACATGTCTGTGGAGCCACTGTTGCAATAGGTCTCCATACTGGCAATCTTCTCATTGAAGTAATTCTTGCCGTAATCCTTGCGCACAGCCTCAGGCAGCTCGTCCCACATCCTGGTGATGGCCTTGATGCTCTCAGGGCTGTAGAGGCTGGTGGCAGCTATAAAGTTGCCGGGCTCTACCACACTGACCTTCACGCCCAGTGGGTGCAACTCGTAGCGCAGGCGGTCAGAGAAAGCTTGTAGCCCAAACTTGGTGATGCACTACGGGGAGCGGGTGGGGTTGGCCATGCGGCCCAGCATGCTGCTGATGTTGATGACATGGCCTACAGAGGGAGACAGCGAACACCTGCTCAGGTGGCACTGCCTGTGATGCAGAGGGCTGGGGCCTGGCAGGAACCACTTTTGAGCCACCCAGAGGCAGTGGCCTTCTCAGTCAGAAGTCAAGGCCAGCCCAGGCCCACACGTCAACATCTGCATCCCTAAGCTTCCCTGGGTGCCCGGCTGTGCCAGGCAGGACGGGGAAGGAGGAATGCATGGGAAGCAGGCCTGCAAACTAGGAGGGCACAACAAACTAAAAAAACAGACAGAGCCCTGACCAGGGATGATAATTTGGAGTGAAAAAGCAATGGGAGAATGTGGGCTAGAGGGCCGTGTCTGTGTGAAGCTCAGAGCTCACTACAGGGCTGATGCTGATCTAGGAGAAATATAGCCTGAAACCCCCTCCTTACCCTCATGGAGCTTAAAACCCAGATCAAATAGTAATACGTACAGACAGTTAAGTGACACAATAAGTCCAAATGTCTCTGCTGATGGCAACACTAGGGATTGAGGTGGGAGTGCAGAAGGAGTACCCCAGGGCCAGCAGCTGGCAGGGAGGCCCTTGAGGCCACCTTGAAAGAGGACAGGACCTGTGCTTTAGGCTAAATTCCCTAACTGCATTCCACCCTGGCTGGAACCCAAGGCAACCCATCAAACAGAGGGGCAGGCTGGGGTAGGTGTGGGGTTTCTGAACCTGACTTCCAGGCTAGAACATGAGGGCTGAGTCTCGGGCACCGGAAGACAGTGGTAACCTATAAGGCCTTCTGCCACAGGCCCAGCCTGGGGACACTGGGGTTGGAAGTGGATCCCATTCAGCCCGGCCAAGTAAGCCTAGGCACACCTGGGACCAGCTCACCCCCAGTGTGCACCCAGGAAGGAACCCACAGCCCGTCCTGAACACTGTAGGGAAGTGCCTTTCAGAAACCTCTAAGTTTGAAGTCACTGAAGGGTTGAGGTCTTCTTCTAAAATCCTACAGCTGCTCTCTGTTTATTCCTGTTGTTGCTAGGACTTTGGGATAAATCTATGAATCTTGTCCTTTTTGCCACAAGTGTTTGCTATTCTAGGGAGAAAATCAGAGTCAGAGACTTCTAAAGTAGTGTGCTTACATTTGGCTACCCAACATGGTTTGGGTGTTTTGTCTGTTTTCCACGCTTCTAATCCTGATTATTAGTTTTTTTCATAATACCACAATTGTCTCATTTTTTTAACTATGGTAATAACCCATGGAATGGATATGCCAAATTTTACTTAGCCATACCCTATTGCTACAATGATGTGTACACACAGCTTTGTACACAGGGTGATTATTTCTGTAGATTAGGTTTCCAGAGTGGATTGCTGCTATAATCTTTAAGCCTTTGGTGCATAGCTGGCTGCCCTACTTTCTGAAAACCACACACCCCTCTCCCCCTGCCTGGCCATGGCACCTCTCCAGATCCAGCATGGCTCCTGGAATCCATGATCTCAGCCTTGCTGGGTTGTAGATATTAGATCTGCCAGGACAGGTATTTCAGAGCAGTAATGAACAGGTGGGGCATGCCCAGGGAGCAGGAAGGAGCACCCTTTCCAACTTACCTTTGGCCCTTCGGATGAGGGGAAGAAAGGATTTCATCACTCACACTGTGCCCCAGAGGTTCACTTCTGCCACCTCCTTGTAGGTCTCCATGCTGGTGAATTCCAGCTCCCCGAAATGTCGAGATGCCCGCATTGTTAACTAGGCCCCACATACCTAGACAGGATAGGACAGACTGCAGTCACCATGTGGGCTCGGGCTCAGACATTACCCAGCGGCCTGCAGCCCATCCCCCTCCCCACATTTGTCCATTTTCCCTGTGACTTCCCAGTTGCTTGTCCAAGGTTCTCGGGAAACTTTCCAAGGTCACCTAAGATGGACAAGAGATAGAGAAGCCTAAAGTACTGCTTGTGACCCTGCCTGAATCAATTCTCTGGGCCCATCAGGACCCCGCACTGGGTCCCCCAGCCTTGCCTCCCAGCTCACCTCAAACACTCACTTCCACTCTCCTCCACCCTGTCTAACCCCCTTGCCCTGCACCCCACACCCCGCACCCCACACCTGTTTATTCACTCCTGCCTCAGAGCTTTCACTTATATCCTCTCTCTTGTCAGAAGTCAGGGAAACCTCAGGGTCTTCCTGGCCAAGCCCCCTCTGGAGGACCAGAGAGAAGACCCAGCTTCAAGGTCACACATCAAGTTAGAGGCTCAGCCAATGCTCAGTCAAGCCAAGTGTGGATCCATGACCAGGGCAGATCCTGCTCCAGCTTGAGACCCTCCTAACAATTACTCCATTCTCTCATCTACCTCCTCTGAACCACCGTTTGCTGGTAATCACAGGGTAGGGCCCTGTGACACAGTAACCAGTTCACCAATTTCCCACAAGTATACATCTGGTCTTTACAGGTAGAGACCTCTTCCCCAGCCTCGTGTGGTTCCACAGGGCTGAATACAGGGTCAGAGGAAACACATATCTCGCAGTGTACTTGAGTTGACTGTTTCCTGCAAGACTAGCTAACGGACCGCTGGCTTTTGTACACTTGGAGAACGCTGGTGCTGGAAGATTCCTTGGAGTTTATTTAGTCTATTAGCTAATCTTACAACTAGGGAAACTGAGGCCTGTGAGGAAAGGACAGGCTTAAGTTTACCCAGTAAGGCACAGGCAGAGCTGAACTGGGGGAGTGGTAATGAGGAGGCAGTCTTGTCCTCAGGGCCCCTTTGAGTTCAGTTCTTGGGGTGCAAGGACTGGGGGAGCCTCAGGACAGGACCAGGTCCTGCCTTTTGCTGTGAAAACCCTCAGGGCAGGGGTCCCCTCCTGCTGTCCCTGCCTATGGGAACTCAGCCCTGCTTCACTTTCTGAGTTAATCATGGAAATGAGTTGTGTAAGTGACAGAATAATTGGTCTCTAGCTGCTTTCCTTCCCTGTTACCCAAATTAAAGCTTCGTCAACTGACCTCTGGTGCCTTTCCTTCAATTATGGAGAATTAAGGACATGTATTAGGGAAAGGAAATTGCTGGTTACCAATGTATCCGTGAACAGCTCACTTCCACTCCGCACTGCTCTCAGGCCTCAGCTGTGCCCTCCCAGTGATGCTAATGATGCCATCAGAGGCACACAGGACAACCCCACACCTTTCACCCTCACCTGGCAGACTCCCCAAGTGTCCACCCTCTCCTCTGCAGAAAGCCTGTCACCACTTGCCATGCCGACACCTCATCCACCTCATCCTCCATCTTCCAAACCATAAGCCATCCATCCTTCTCTCTTTTCTATGCAACTTCAACTTTTCCCTTGCCCCTGGCTCCTTCCCTTCAATGCTGTACACATAAGGTGCTCAGTAAATGTGTCAGGTGAACGAATGAATGTCTACAGATACCATGTCTCCATATCCTACCTTCTCTAACCATGCTGCCTGCTCTCCTTCCCTCCGCGGCCAGGCTTCTGAGAATACACTCTACCGGTCCATCTCCCTACTCTACCATTCTGGGTTCCCAGCCCCAGCGCTGACACAGACCCTGAACTCTCTAGGGTGTCTGGCGTGCTGCGTACTAAAGACCCACCTCTCGTCTTTACTCTCCTCAACCTCTCTATGGAATGAGTACTGCTCATGCTCCTTGACACTCACTCCTCCCTTGGCATTAATGATATCCAGCACCCCCACATCCTCCCCCACACCTTTCTTCTACCTGCCCCCCTAGATACAGGTGTCCCCCCATGTCTTGTCCTAGGCCTACTTCTCCCACATCACACTCAATCCTTAGATGGCCTTATCTTCTTTATGTTCCTGGAATTTTTTCCATCTGCTTTGTGTTTGATTCATATGGGACAATATCACATGACCTAAAATGCATACAGTCCTTTTTTTCACCTAAAAACAATGACATCTGACACCACTATCCAAAAAAGTTTTAGCTTGACCTGGAAGAGCACACTGCTCCTGGGTTATAGCTTTGCTGACTTGATAAACAGTGATAGTCTATGGACCCTGCAGCTCTCTGGAGTCCTCAGCCAATGTTCTGAATAAACTCACAGCAACACTGTTGCTGACCTGGAAGACAGCTGTTTTCCTGCAACAGCCTCAACATCACCTGCACGTCCACAGTTCCCAGGTACCCCCTAGGAGTCATGACTCTTTCCTAACCCCAGTGTCCTCCTCCTGATGGTCGATTCCACCTGAATGTCCCACAGGTCCCCAACTTGCCCTAACCACAACCAACACATCAAGTTCCCAAGCTGCCCAAGCCTGCTCCTCTTCTTTGTTAATAATTTCACCTTCATCCTTGACTCGTCCAGATCCTTCACTTCTTGCCCATCTCATGAGTCACCAAGTACTGTTAGCACCACTGATGAAGTGATCTGATTCAATGTCAGCCGCCAGGCCCTGAACTAAGCCATCTGCATCCATTTACTCACCTGATCCTCACAACCAGCCTATAGATTCTCAATTGTCCCATACCTGGGTGAGGCAACTGAGGCTCAGAGAGGGACCTTCTCAGTATCACCCAGCTAACAGGCGGGGGGATGGGACTGGGACCCACGTCTGTCTGACCCTCGTGCTTAGCCTTGTGCTGTTGTTGGTTTCCTTTGCTGTATCATTAGAAGTGGTTCTTCCTTCCTGTTTCCACTTGTACTAGGTTGGGTACTTGTTACCCGTTTCTTGTACTACTGGAGAACCTACTCCTGGCCTCCCTGTCTCAGTCTCTCTCCTCCACCTCCATTCTCATCCATCTGCCTCAGCCAGACTCATCTTCCTCTCATCAGCCGCTTCCTGCTCCTAGGGTTCCCATCCCGGAGCGTGGTATGCCAGGCCTTTGCCTGGCTCCTCTCCCTCTTCCCCTCACGTACTCTGCCCTCCGTGAGTCTGAACAAGCTGCCACTCCCCGATGTCATGGCCCTCTTCCCTTTGCTTAGCTTACCCCCCTGCCCCCCCGCCTCAGCCTGAGATCAGTTTGTGTTGAAATTCTCCCCATGCCCCTGCGGTGGTCAGATCTGGGGGTGAGCACCAAACGACTCTCAGAATCATTCACAGATGACTCTTTCCCCACTTCACAGATGGGCAAGCTGAGGCCCACACAGGAGAAGGTTCAAGGCCAAGGTCACACTTCTATCAAGAGGTGAGGCCCAGAGTAAATGCAGTCTTCTCACTCCCAGACTGAGGGTATCCCAGGTGTTGGGTCTTCCCTGTCCACAGCCTAATGTCCCCAGTGCTATAAGCACTCCTCAGAGGTCCTGCCCTGAAGCCACTGACTTCCACCTGGCTGGTGTCCAACCACAAACTCCTCCTGCCAAGTTATAAACCTTCTGATGCTCAGCACACTACCAAGCATACAGCAGGTACTCAAATGTTCACTGACTGCTAAGTCATGGTGCCCAGATCAGGCTGTGCCCACACCCTGCTAGTTCACTCAGCTTTTCCCAGGGGTGAGGGGTGGGGACGGCTGGTCACAGGCTCCAGATGTCCAATCCCTCAGAGTCCTGCTGGTGGGGGGAGGGGCTGTGGCAGATGGCTCAGCCGCTCTAATCAGACAATCCCCTTAATCTCACCCTCTGTGACTGGCTCCCCAGGCTTTGGCAGCAACTGTTCCACAGAGCCAGGGTGAAGGGCATCAAACTTGCTATCAAAACGTGCCCCCCATAGCAGGGAGGAAGTCAGGGGGAAGGACGCCTCTCCTGAAAGGTTCCTGTCTTGGTGGATGTGAATCAGAGGCGGCCCCTGCTGGTCTGAAAGCTCTGCGAGGGCGCCACCTAGAGTCCAAAGCCAGCATTGCCTGAGATCGGGAATCGGAGCTCGGTTACCAGGAAAAATCGAGCCCAGAGCCTGGAGGGGAGTGCGGGGTGGTGGTGAGGGGGGTACAGAGGAGGGGCGAGAGGAAGAAGCGGGGGGAGGGGAAGAGGCGGAGGAGGAGAGCGACACAGAGAGAGGGAGCGGGGGCGGGGCACACAGCCGCATATCTGACAGATTTATTTTCTTTTTCAAACCTAAAAATCTTCAAATCTTTTTCGTAAAAATGCAATATTGGTTAAGTGAGGTCATGGTGAGTGGTTTATCAAGCGCTCTCCGGAGTGCGTCCTGTGGAAAAGGCAGCGTTAGGGCTGGTGCTGGGGGTTGAGCCCAGATCTCGGGGCAGGGGTGAGCACCTCCCACTGTGTGCGGGGACGGGGCGCCCACCTGCCTTGCCGGATTAGGCTACGTGGCCAGTCCAGTACAGAGAATGACAGAGAAAGGAAGGGGTTCTGCCCGGTGGCAGGGCACGAGGACCCCGGCCCCGAGCAGCCCCATTCTGTGCTCAGGCCCCAGTGACAGTTCCTCTCCGTGGGCCTTTTAAACCACCGCACTACTCCAGGCTGTAATGAAGTGGCTCTGCGGTGCTGACGGCGGCTGTTTTCCTGCCTAATAGTTCATGAAGGCAGTGCCCCAGCTGCCCAGGGAAGGCGGTGGGAGGAGGATTCACCGCCAGGAGGACGAAGCCGGCTGTGCCGTCTGAGCTGCTCATCATCCCAGTGGGACCATCCTGCCTTTTCCTATTGGGACAGGAGCGCCCACTCTGCCGGTTAATTATTAAACAAATGTTCGGTGATTCGGGGACTCACAGCCTCTCCTCAGAGAGCAGAGGAATGGCCTGTTGTAGGGGTGGGGGTGGCACTGCGCTGACAGGTGACACACAGGGACAGGCCGACAGCCGAGCAATAGCTTCTCCAGTAGCCACATAGCACGGGCGCTTCCGAGGCAGCTGCCCCGAGATGACAGCATCCCTGGCTGACGGACACATGCTCAGCACGCAGTGCCCAGCAAGGCTCTGGTCACCCTACCCCCTTCCCTCCTCCTTGGCCAGTGACTGAAGTCACAGCTCAGGAGAGCTGCCCCCACCCCATTCTGCGCGAAAGCAGAGAGCTAACTGAGGCATACCCTTTCTGCTCGGGCTGTCAGGGAACTCAAAGGTAGACTTACAGACTCGCTTCTCCACGGGTGCTGCTGCCCAGCTCCTGGGAGCTCCATCCCTCACTGCTGGGTTCCACATAAATGGCGCCCCCTGGAGTTGTACAACAGAGCCCCACCCCCAAGGTCCTCCACATGGCTGAACTGGGAGGACACTTGGGTACTTATGCTACAGGAACTTTCTGCAGCATTTGACCCTGTTGGCTTCTGGCCCCCCAAATGCTGTTCTTTTAGTTTCTGGGACACTGTGTCCATTTCTATGACAGCTGTATTTCCCCTCCTCCAGTGCCAGGAGTCCTTTATGAATCTCCCCCACTCCCAATCCTACTTCCCACCATGGGCACCTGATCTCCAGCCCGGACATTCCCCCAAGGTGTCCTATGGGCACTTTGGCATCTCCCCATCCCTCAACCTGCTCCTGCAGCAAGGAACACCAGGTGTCCAGGATAGAGTCCTCTCGCCTCTTCTCGTCCCCACATCCAAGCCACCAAGTCCAGCCAGATTGACCTTCTCAATACTCCTCAAATCTGATCCGTCCTCTTTCCCAACAACTACCAGCCTAGTTCAGGATTCTCTTTTCTTCTTCCTTTTTTTTTTTTTTTTTTTTGGCAGCTGGCCAGTACAGGGATCCGAACACTTGAAACTTTGGTGTTACACCACATTCTAATCAATTGAGTTAACTGGCCAGTCTTAGTTCAGGACTCTCAAACACATGCTCCCCCTCTAAATTTACCATCCCCTATTGTCACTGCAGCCCCCAGAGTGAGCTTCACAAGTCTGACCAGGACATTCCCCTGGGGACAACTACCTCAGTGGCTCCCCAGTGTCCTCAGGTGAGCAGCCATGCTCCTGCACCTGGCACCCAGCCCTGGACAACCTCCCTCCCCAATCTCATTTGCTGCCACAACTTCCACCAGAGGTGGCTCCTGACTGATATACCAACCTGCTTGTCAACCTCCAGCACACCCTGAGCTGCTTCCCACTGCTGCTCACGCTCTCCCCTCCTCCTGGGATGACCCCCTGCTCTCCGCCACGCTCTGTCCTAACTGGCCTTTACCCACTGCACCCCAGACTGAACTAATCCTGTTTTCTTGCACTGTTTCAGTGCACTGTTTCTCTCAGTGCACTGCTCCTGCTGTTGAAATCAGTCCCCTCATTGAACTATGAGGTCCTTGGGGACAGACTGTGCCTTGGCCATCTTTGTGTCCCCAGCACTCAGCCCAGCACCTGACCCAGAGTGGGCATTCAATGAGCATTGGCTGAACTGACCCAAATCAGTGCCTATGCACCCACCACTCCTATAGACTCTGAAGTCACCTTATGGCTGTTCTTTACATTGCCCTGTTGTAAAGGTGTGTTTAATGCAATCCACTTCCTCCAACTGTGCAGGACGGACAGTGTAAGCAAAAAAGAAAGGAGCCTTTGGCAGGATGCCAGTGAGTGGAGGGTGGTGTCTAGGAAGGGGGCCCTCTGAACAGCCCCGCATACTACCCCTGCTGCCCCAAGTTGCCCCTACCTTTCTCAGGGTCCTTCAGGCTCGAGCGGATGATCTCCACCACTTTCTCCACCTCCTTGCCATTGCAGACATTGAGCTGCACGGTCCTCAATCGGTCACTGTTCAAGCTGTCCAGCTCCTTGACCCCATCATGCCCTTTGTCCTGGGGAGGAGAGATGGGCTGCTTCAACCTCCCTCTGTCCCACTCTGAGGCAGACTCGGGAAGAGGACCTTGGCTAAGGCAGGAGCTGGCCCCAAGTCCCTGCCAAAGTCTCAGGCTTCTCAACAGCAGATGGTACTTTCTGGAGGCTCAACCAGGCCTGCCCCATTAGCAGGCAGTTCTATTCAACCCCCGAGCACTGATGACATGTCAAGTACCAAGCTAAGTGCCAGAGACACAGCCATGAATAGGATGGAGACGTTGCCCTGAGGCCTCACTGACAGGATTCCTTCTAAGGGGGGGTTGCACATTCACATGGGCATCAGGGGAGGGCGGGCACGGGCACCCTAGGGAGTAGAGCACATGCCAGTTGTTACCCATGTGGCCATGTAAGCCCAGGGTTGGCAGATGCTTAGGTTTTTAAGCTAGTAATTAGGATTTCTGTGGGAAATCTAATTTTTTAAGTGTCAACAACTTATTCACATGAAAAAAACCCAAAAAAAACAAAAATACTGTGTGGGCCAAAGCATGCCTACAGGCCACATATGACCAGCAGCTGCCCGTCTACCACCTCTGTTCTGAGTCAAGGGCCCATCGACCCCAGAGCCAGGCTCTAATTCCAGTTCAGTCACTAAGCGGGCTCTGTGCACTCAGGTGTGTCCCTTAACAGTTGCTTAGTTTTTTTGACTGTAAATAAGAACATCATTTATTTCACCATCCTGACCTGCTTGGATTAATGGAATAAGGAAATAGATTTTTAAGAAACCTGCTAAACTATAAAGCACTACACAAATTCAGGTATTATTAAACACGGGGAAAGTGTCACTCATTCAGCAAATATTTCTGGGGCCTTCATCACGGTCTGGCACTGTACTAGGAACTGGAGACGCGAAGATAACCCAGCACCTGTTCTCAAACAGTCTGGTTCTAGGGAAGGAGAGAGATGGGTAAGAAAACAATACAGTGAGTATTTGCTGTATGAAACCTCCTGGGAGGTGGGAGGGAACATAGAGGGAGGGGTGGGCAGGGGAGATTTTTCAAAGACAGTGACAGCTAAGGACATTGACAAGAGGGGGGTTGATGGGGAGGGGGCACTTTAGGAAGAGGTAAGAGGAGGCCACCATAAGCCCTCTGCTACAGGCAAGCAGTGGTCAGGAGGCTGGGCAGGGGTCGGCTTGGGGGCACTGCGGAGCTGCTGAAGCGTTTTTGTAAAACTAGACGTCACTTAGCACTCCCTGTGCTGCACATTGCACCAAGCGTTTGACATGCTCCATCTCATTAGCCCTCACGTGTGTTATCACATTTGTGATATCACATTTCCTCCTATTTTATGATACACACTTTTCGCACAATAGGGATGAGCTACACTTGATGTGAAAATTAAACACTGTCAATCGTAACAACTGGCAGCAGTGTTTCTGAGAGGTGCATGGAGTAGAGGTGCCTCTTACAAAAGGACTGGAGTAGCTGCCAGAGAATGAAGTGATAGAGAAACACCCACTCTCCAGCCCAGGGCCTGCCTGGGGCATATCCAACTGGTACTGAAGCAAACACCCCGAGCAAGGGCAAGAGTAGGAAGCCTAAGATGGTCGGCATATGCCAGGGGTGGAAAGTTCTCTACAGGTTAGGCTGAGCCTAGCAAGAGGTATGAACCACGATGGCCCTAAACTCAGTACTGGAGAAACTTCATTATGCAATTTCAGAGGGACATAGGAGAAAATGAAGGGACCCTGTCAAATGGGGCCAAAGGTGCTGAAGATAATCACTCCAGAGAGAAGACTCAGGATGAACACGACTGAAGGAGCCAGCTTGCTCTATGTGGCCCTGGAGAACAGAACTGGGGCCAGAAAATCAAGTTTGGCTCAAAATGAGGAGTGACTTTCACAGTCTGGAGATGGCAAGGACTGTCCAGGAGGTGTTTACACAATGAGTGGGGGGGGGAATTGTTTGGAGATGGGGGGAATGTGGTGCAGAGGTGATCAGGCATTAGATGGGGGGTCAGGCAGCTAATCTCCCTCTAATTCCCTTCCATCCCTAAACTGTTACCACTACAGCTTGGTTGTCCATCTGAAAGGAGCCTCCTTAATGGTCCTTTGAAGAAGCAGCATGGTGCGATGCACTGAGTCTCATTTACCAAGGAACACCTGTAACCTAGAAGAACCAGAAGTCTCCTGGGCTACCAAGCCAGAAAATGGAGAGGGCTGGGGGCCTCAGCCATGCCCCCTGACACCTGCAACCAGTCGTGTGGGTGAGGGCCTCGGGCCTTGGCCACAACCCCCAAGATGCACAACCAGCCCAACAACAACCACCGAGCCACTGCAGGAAGTGCCCCAGGCTCTCCCAAGATAGGGCGGTGTGGGTCTGAGGGCCTCACCCACAGCCAGCCCAGCAATGACTACCAAGCTGCAGCAAGAAGGGCACTGGGTTCCTGAGCTGGGGTGGTGGGGGGCAAGGGCTCTTGCCACACCCCCCTGACATCTGCACCCAGCCCAGCAATGACCAAGCCACCACTGGAAGACCCCTGGTCTCCCCTGTGAGAATGAGGGGTTGCTACAGGCCTCAATTCAGCCCCTCCTCCTTCCTCCTTCCACCACATTTCCTTCCCCTTTCCTCTCTGTGCCTCCCCTCCAAGTGCTCCGCAAATCATAGAATGTAAAAAAATAATATTAATATTAAGAAATAAATAAATAAAATAAAATAGGGGGATAGGAAAGAATGGAGTGGAAAAGATAGAAGGAGGGAAAGTAACATTCCTCTGAATGTACCTTTTTGTGTAATTTTGACTTTACAACCTTGTTAATGTTTTACGTATTCAAAAATTAAATCAAAAGGAAGGGGGGTGAAACAAAATACAAACAAACAAATGAATCACACTGTATGTCAAATAAATAATATCATGATAAAGAAAAAACAAGAATTGATCCAAATAATTTTTTTTTGGCAGCTGGCCGGTTCAGGGATCTAAATCCAGCTAAGTTTTAGACACAGTACTTTATATACCTTCAGTCAATAGCCAAAAAACACCTTGTCCCTCAGTCTGGCGGTTAGGCTAAAACAAAATAAAATAAAATAAAAACACTTTAAAGAAACATGAAGCACTTTTGTGGTGGCCATGGAGGTGTGCTGCCCAGACCTCTCTTCAGGAAAAGCTGCTGCAGGATCCGGTGACACACGCCTCCAGCGGCTGCGCCTTCACATCCACTGTGGCATGATCTCAGCCAGCAGCAGAGCATGGCAAGAACGCTGGGCCATGCTGGCCTGACGCAGGCCTCCTCCGACAGGCAGCCTTTGCCTGGGGACTCCCCATTGTCCCAGCCGAGACTCTCAGACTGCACAGCCGTCTGGAACACTGCCGACCTAACCCTCTTTCCTTCCAATTTCTTTCACAGACCTGGGTTGCAATCGAAAGGCCTTCTCTGCCTTTTCCTGCCCCTTACCCCTTTATCCATTACAGGTGTTTCCCGCATCAATCTATTGCTCATCTACTCCTGTTTTGGCACTGGCTTCTTGGAGGGTCTGAGCTGACACACCTACTTAGTAGGCTTGCAGTTTGTAATGGTATGAATGTAGCAATTCTGAAACAATTTTGTATGTGTTGTAGGATTAGCTAAACGAGTAAATACAGTGATATAGTTAGAAATGCAGGAGAAGTAAGAAACAAACATGGAATGAGATAAACAAGGAAGAATACTGTGGTGCTGAATTGGAATAGGAGGTCAATATAACCTCATGATTTACTTATTCTATATATAAATATAACCTCATGATTTATTTTATATAAATAAAAAATTTTATTATTTTATATAATAAACCAAGAGGTTATACTGGCTTCACACACACACACACACACACACACGTGAGGTAGATATAAATAGATCTAGTGTGTGCATATGTGTACTGTGCGTGAGTGTATATACGAGGGTACTTCAACAAGTTTGTGGAAAAATAGAATTAAAAGAACACAAATCTTTCTAGGAACTTTCTGAAGCGCCCTTGTACATCTTCTAGCTCTAGTTCACTGAGAGAGACAAGAAGTGACAATGCCCCAGACCTATTAGCAATGAACACCCCTAATATTCAGATCTCGGTTTCTAAATTTCATTAAAAGGGACCAGGTAAAAACACATGTCTACAAAGAGACATGTATTTGGGTGTTCATAGCAGCATTATTCATAATAGCAATCAAACATTTTAATCCAAATATTCATCAACTGGTAAGCGGATGTTTAGAAAAATGTAGTATATCCATACAATAGAATGCTATTCAGTAATAAAAATGAATAAACTGCTGACACAGTCTACAACATGGATGAATCTCAAAAACATTATGCCAGGTGAAAAAAGCCTGGCACAAGGACCACGCATTGTATGATTCCATGTACATGAAATGTCCAGGAAAGGCAAATCTAAAGAGACAGAAATCAGTGGCTGCCTAGAGCTGGGGGTGGGTGTGGGGTTTAACTGTAAATGTTCAACAGGGAAAATTTTGAGTGATGGAAATGTTGTAAAAGTGGATTGTGGCGAAGGCTGCACAACTCTCTAAACTAGGGCAACTGTCCCCTAATTACTTTTGCTGCATCATGTCCCAGTGCTTCCCTTCATGCACCCCAAATTCCATTTGATGTGTCCCAAGCTTGCTTCCAAGCCTATTCTCAGGCTATTCCTTCTGTCTGACAGATCATTTCTCCCAGTCTCCACCTATGACAGCATTATTTATTCTCCAAGCCCCAGAACAAATGTCACCTCCTTTGGCATGCCAGAATCAATCCCTCCCTTCAATGCATTCTCATTGAACATTCTTGCACATCCCTGAGAATCATTTACATTCTAATTCTTCAGCTGTGTCTGTGTGTGCTTGTCCCCTCACCACTGGACAGTGAGCTCCTTGGTGGCAGGGGCCAGGTCTCATACTTCTCTAGCGAAGTTTCAGGTACATTATTAGCATTTGGCAAATGAGTAAACAAATAAATTAATGGATGGATGAATGGATGGATGGATGGACAAAGCTATGAAGAACAAGTGAGGCTGGAGCCAATGGAAAAGGTACAAACTGTTTTAAACAACAGATGAGCCAGTTTTTAGGAAAGCAAATTTTTAAAAAACAAGACAGTGACTACACATAAAGGACAATGGTGAAGATGACCCATCTCTTACCTTCTTCAAGCAGCCAGCAAACACGAGGAAGCCTTTTGAATGTAGAAGCTTGGCCATGGAGAACCCAAATCCAGAGTCACAGCCTGTGACCAGAACAGCTTTGCTACCAACCTGTTTTAGAAGGTCAGATCGCACATTAGGAGCCCAGGATCCTGAGGCACAGTGACCAGGCCTCCCACCCTCTAGACAATAAGAGTTAGTGCTTCTTGAGTGGCCTGGGCCTGGCCCTCCACACCTGGCTTTTGCTCTCTGGAGAAGCACCATGGTTACTGGAAAAAGCTTGGACTCAGAATCAGGAGACCAGGTTCTTGGACTCAGAATCAGGAGACCACCAACTAATAATATTGCTTGGGGAAATGACTTCTGCTTTCAGGATCTCAATTTCCTCAACTACACTCACCATTACCATCATTGTCATTGTCATCATCATCAAAGCTAATGTTTATTGAGTATTTAACATGTGCGAGGCACTTCACGTGCACGATTCGTACTTGATCCTCACAATAACCCCACATAGTAAGCATGATTATTATACCACGTTGCAAGTGAGCAAACAGAGACATTTTTTAAATGCCCAACATAGCGGTAGAAGTGGAATTGAAACCAGGGCTGAGAAATTCCAGAGTCTAAACTCTTAACTTGCTAGGGACAGGGGATGGGGGACGTTCTGGCTCCCCACAAGGCCTACATTGACACCTTCCTGGCTGGGAGGGGTCTAAGAGCCTCATTACTACTTGCCACATGTATGGGAGTGTATGGTCTCATTACTGATGGGGGGCTTTCGGGGAGGGTTAAGTGAGAAAGTGGCTCTGAGTGTCATGGAAGCACTAAAGCCCTACTCTGAGGAGGGCTTGGGGCCTGGAGGCCCAGAGGCAAAGCTCTGACCATCCAACTTGGAGGACCACCACCTGGCCTAAAGCTTCACAGCTTGTCTACCCAGCCAGGCTCCTGGGGACAATTTGCTGGTACAACTGAGAAAGGGACCTCTTTCCACCAGAGTTGCTAGGCTGCTACAGGGTGAGCCAGCATTTGCAACAGCCATCTTTGGTTCCCAGGGAACTGGGCTTCCACTCACCGGGTCCACCTGACCAGCATAAATCCGATGGCCAAACGGGATAAAGGAAGCAGAGCAAAACAACAGTGTGCGTCTGCAAGAGAAAAGGTAGCTGTGAGCACAAGTCTCTGGTCCTGCCCTGGACCTGTTCCTGGGGCAAAAGCAACTTGGAGGACCACCACCTGGCCTAAAGCTGCATGGCTTGTCTACCCAGCCAAGCTCCTGGGGACAATTTGCTGGTACAACTAAGAAAGAGTCCTCTTTCTTCCAGGGTTGCTAGGCTGCTGCAGAGTGAGCCAGCATTTGCAGCAGCCGTCTTTGCCACTGTGTAGAGAGAGGCTTCCTGAGAATAAAGCCAATCCAGAAGCTACTTTTGTTGGGAGGCCCTGTCAAAACCTGACTGTCCTGTGTCTCACTCCAACAGAGTTGCATTTTCTGCTTTCCAAGGTGACATAGATAGATAATGTCTCAGACTAACTCAATTCTGTACTACATTTTCAGCAATATAGCTTTGTTAAAGCCTTCTGAAAATTCAATGTTGTAACCCCCAGCAGGTTTAATGCTGCTTCCTGATAGGTTTTTTAATTAAACTTTTTATTTTGGAATAATTATACACTTACATGCAATGAAGAAATAATAGAGGTGGTGGGTACCTTTTACCCAATTTCCCCTAATGGTAACATCTTGCAAAACTATTACAATATCACAACCAGGATATTGACATTGATACAATCGAAATACAGAACATTTACATTACCACAGGATTTTTCATGTTACCTTTTTATAGCTACACTTATTCCCTTCCCACCCCACACCCTCTTTAACTACTAATCTGTTCTCCATCTCTATAATTTTGTCATTTCAAGAATGTTATATAAATGGAATCATACAGTATGTACCTTTGGGGATTGGCTTTTTTCATTCAGCCTAATTCTCTGCAGATTGATCCAGACCGGTTGTGTGTACAAATACTTTGTTCCTTTTTATTGCTAAGTGGTGCTCCATGGCATGGGTGTACCACAGTTTAACTATTTACCTATTGAAGGACATTCGGGTTGTTTCCAATTTGGGGCTATTATAAATAAAGCTGCTAAGAACATTACTATACAGGTTTCTGTGTGAATGCAAGTTTTAATTTCTCTTGGATAAATAAATGCTCAGGAGAGCCATTGCTGGGTCATATGATAGTTGCATGTTTAGTTTTTTAAGACACTGCCAAACTGTTTACCACAGTGGCCGTAGCATTCTACATTCCCACTCATGCTGTATGAGTGACACAGTCACTCCATATTCTCGCCAGTATCTGGTGGTATCATTGTTTTTTCTTTTAGCTATGCTGAAAAGTATGTAATGTTATCTTGTTGTGGTTTTAATTTGTATTTCTCTAATAGCTAATGATGTTGAATAACTTTTCATGTTTATTTGCCATCTATCTAGGTCTCTTTGGGCTGCTATAACAAAATACCATAGACTAGGTGGCTTATAAACAAGAGATTTATTTCCTACAGTCTGAAGGGTGAGGAGTCCAAGGTCAAGGTGCTGTCGACTGTGTCTGGTGTGGGCCCACTTCCTTCATACACAGATGTTTTCTCACTGTAACCTCACATGGTAGAAGGAGTGAGGGGTTTCTCTTGGGCCTCTTGTATAAGGGAACTAATCCCATTAATGAGGGCTCTGCTTTCATAACCTAATCACCTCCAAAGGCCTCACCTCCTAATACCAGGACCTTGGGGGTTAGGATTTCAACACATGACTCTGGGGGGAACACAAATGTTCAGACCACAGCACCAGCTGTATATCCTCTTTGGTAAAATGTCTCTTCAAGTCTTTTGCTCATATTCTAATTGGATTGTTTCTTCTTTCACTGCAGAATTTTGAGAGTTCCTCAGAAGTTCTAGATACTAGTCCTTTGTTACATATGTGGTATGCAAGTCTTTTTTTAAGTGGGTGTTAAATTTTGTCTAGTCTGCAACTTGCCTTTCTATTCTCTTAACAGGGTCTATTGCAGGAAAAAGTGTTTTATTTTGATGAAGACTGATATCAACTTTTGTGCTTTTGGTGTCAAGTCTCAGAACTCTTTGCCTACACCCAGAACCCAAAGATTTTGTTCTATTTTTTTCTAAATGTTTTATAGTTTTATATTTTACATGTTAAGGCCATGATACATTTTGAGTTAATTTTTGTATAAGATGTGAGACAAAAATTTTTTTTTAACCTATGAATATCCAATTGTTCCAACTTCATTTTTTGAAAATGTTATCTTTCCTCCATTGAATCATATTTCCACTTTTGTCAGAACCCAGTTGAGCATATTTGCAGGTCTATTTCTGTATTCTCCATTCTGTTTCATTGATCTATGTACTCCTACCTTATTTTCCTTTTTCAAAATGGTTTTAGCTATTCTATTCCCTTTGCCTTTCCATATAAATTTTAGAATACTCATCTTTATCTACAAACAGTCTGACTGGGATTTTGATAGAAATCGTGCTAAACCTGTATATCAATTTGTAGAAAACTGACATCTTTACTTTGTTTAGTCTTCCAATCCCTAAATACATATGGGTCTCTATTTATTTAGATTTTTGATTTCTTTCACCAGTGTTGTGTAGTTTTCAGCATACAAATCCCATACATGTTTTGTTATATTTATGCCTAAGTATATCTCTTTTTTTGAGTAATTATAAATGGTATTTTAAAAATTTTGATATCTACATGTTCACTGCTAGTATATCCTGTGATCTTTCTAAACATTCTGGGGTTGTTTTGCTTTTTTTTTTGTTTTTTTGTGGATGCGTTGGGATTTTCTATACAGACAATCATATAGTCTGCAATTAGGGACACTTTTATTTCTTCTTTTCCAATATGTACAGCTTTTTCTATTCTTGCTTTATTGCATGGGCTACAACTTATGCACTACAGTGGACAAGTGGTGAGAGCAAACATCCTTGCCTTGTTCCCATCTTAGGGACAAAGCATTCAGTCTCTCACCATTGGTATGATGTAGGTTTATTGTAGATGTTCTTTATCAAGTTCAGGAAGTTCCTCACCATGCCTATTTTTCTGAGAATTTTTATCATAAAAGGGTGTTTAATTTTGCTTTTTCTACATGGATAGATAGGATCGTGTGATTTTTTTCTTCTTTAGCCCATTAATTTGGTGGATGATATTTTCAAATAATGAACCATCCTTGCATCCTGGAACTAATCTGCTGGTTCATGGTTTATAATTCTTTCTCTATATTCCTGAATTCTATTTGCTAATATTCTAAGGATTTTTGCATCTATATTCATGAAGGATATTGGTCTGTAGTTTTCTTTCTTTCTTTTTGGTACTGTCTTTTTCAGGCTTTGGAATCTGGATAACGCTAGCCTCATAAAATGACCTGGAAAGTGTCACTGCTGGGTGGAGGTGGGGGTTTCAGCTCCCTACCAGGCCTCCACTGATAGCTCCCTTGCTGGGAGAGTCTGAAGTGTTTCACTACTGCTTCCCACGTGTATGGGAGAGTGTGGTCTCATTACTGATAGGTGATGGAGAAAGACCTACTCTCTACTAGGCCTCCTTTACACTCCCCCTTTTCCCCAAGAAGACAAAGATGCCTTATTATTGTTGGGTGAGAATGAAAGTCCTGGCCCCTGTTTGACTTTCTCTGACACTATCTCTGGTGGGGGATTGGGGTAACTCACTATAGCCTGGTGAGAGTGGAAGTCTAGGCTCCCCACTGATGTTTACTGGTGTGGGTAGGGGTGAGGCCACAGCTTTTTCTGTGATGTTGGGCTGGAGTGGAGCAATCATTGTCTAAAAGTTTTCTGTCTTGCTAGGCTGTTCTTTGGCTGGAGACAGCAGGCTTTTGTTGGGGCTTTTTATGTCTGAGCTCATCGGTGTTTCTGGGTTGCCAGCTTCTTCAGCTCTAAGCCTGGGATATATGCAGCAAAAAGAAAACCTAGAGAACTCATCAGTGTGTTGCTTCTTGGGTCCTGAGGTCCCTAGCTGGTCTACCTCCTTCTTGCCACCTTTTAGAGTCTTTTTATGCTTGTTCTATATAATTTTCAGGGGTTTTAATTGTACTTAGCAGGAGGAATAGAGAAAAATACATTTACTCCATCTTCCCAGAAGTGGAAATCTTGTTAGTTTTTAAATGAATATTAAACCAATAACGATAAGTGGAGGAGACAGGAGTGAGTGAGCAGCAGGTAACGTGGGAAAGAGGCGGAAGACAGACTTACTCTTTCTGTATGCCATTTTGTACCATTTGAATTTTGTACCATGTAAATATTACCTATTCAAAATGTTAGTTTTTTAAAACTTCATTAAAATGTGTAATCTAACAATCTTAAAGAATGTTGCATTCACCAGACAAGAAACAAGGGTCCATTAGGGAAATCTGCCAAAGTAAGCCTCTGTCATTTTGAATGGCCACATTTGAATCTCTTTGATTTTAAGTCCTTGTGCATGGATGATCTCCAGTGAGCAGGACAGCGTGGTTAGTACAACCAAAGCTAGTGAAATGACTTCACCCATGGAGAATCACTCTGTTTTCCCATGATCCCCAGCATTGCTCTGCAAGAACAAGATGTCCCTGGTGGAACTGGATTTGTGCTTGTCTTCTGTGACATTGTGAAATATATATTTGGTCTTCATCCCCATCTCCTAGCATACAACTAAAATCCTTAGAATCTCCAAAATGATCCTTTCTTGTAAACTTATGAGTTGATAGATGGCTGGCAGACCCTAGGCAGCTTCAGGATGAAGGCTGGTCACCAGAAAGACCAAGGCAAGATTAAAGGATTGGGACTTTCAGCCCCACCCCACAACCTCTTGGAAGAGGAGGAGGCTGAAGGTTGAACTGATCACCAATGGCCAATGATTTAGTCAATCACCCCTGTGTAACAAAGCCTCCATAAAAACCCAGAAGGACAGGGTTCAGAGAGCTTCCAAATACCCAAACACATGGAGGTTCCTTGAGGGTGGTCCTCCCAGGGAGGACATGAAAGCTCCTTGCCCCTCCCCCATTCCTTGCCCTATGCATCTATTCATGTGTATCCTATGTGATATCCTTTATAATAAATGGGTAAATGTAAGAAAGTGTTGCCCTAAGTTCTGTGAGCCTCTCAGCAAATCAATCGAACCTGAGCAGGGGGTTGTGGAGACCCTGATTTGTATCTGGTCAGTCCGAAGTTCGAGGGGCCTGGACTTGCAACTGGCATCTGAAGTGGGAGCAGTCTTGGGGACTGAGCCCTCAATATGTGGGATCTGAAGCTATTTTCAGGTAGATAGTGTCAGAATTTATTTGAATTAGAGGACACCCAGCTGGTGTCCACTGCAGAACTGACTGCTTACTTGCTGGTGGGGAGAAATCTCCACATATTTGGTCACAGAGGTCTTCTGTGTTGATTGTTGCTGAGTAAGGGTATAAGAAAAAACACTGTGGCTTGTTTATTCCTATATATTCTCATCTCCTCAAGGGCCACACCCTTAGCCTACCTGACATTTTAAAAATTAACAAAAAGGTCACAGCAAGAAAAAGAGCTTATTTCAGAATGACTTGCTGCCAGGCTTTCTCTAACCCACTTTCCCATTCTCGAATATATCCAGACCTGAACTGGACTGTCTCTGCATGTATTATACCTGGCTCTCCCACTCACACCCAGCTGTCAGTGGCACATTTCTACCTTTCCAGAGAGCACAGGCTCCATTCCTCCACACTCAACCCCGAGAGGCAGAGCCCTGACAAGTTAGGTGAGTTGGGGCTATGAACACCACTGGGCAGCTCCAGCTGGCATGACTGTGCACCTCTTGGCTTCTTAGCATTTTCCTCTTGCCACTGGTGGGACTGCTTCATCTTACTGTAATTTCTCTTCTCTTACTTCAGAGCTCCTACAGTTGCTGTCAGATGCCTGGCTTTGGGCTGCTTCTTAAGTTGGAGGGGCCTTAGGCCTGGAAAGACCTTAGCACCTCAATTCTCAAACCTCAGTCAACAAGCACCTGGGAGCTTGTTAAAATGCAGACTCCCACGTTCCCTACCATTGACATTCTAGTTCAGTAGGAAGGGGTGACTCCTAGGAATCTGCATGTTTAATTCACCTCAGGTGCTTCCAGTACATGAGATCCTGGGGAACAGGCTGGTTGATCTAGGTCCAGAGTAGTTGTTCTCAGGTTCTCCTCCCATGTTGCTTATTAGAATCAGTGCGGAATGTGATCATGGTTGTGTGATTATGTTGTTAAAAAGAGTTCTATCGTTTAGAGATAGATACTAAAGTATTTGCAAACGAAATACCATGATGCCCAAGAATTGCTTCAAAAGTAATCCGGGGAGGGAAATGGGTAGGGACATAAATGATACAACATTGGCCATGAGCTGATTATGAAAGCTCAGGAGATAGGTACACCAGAGGTCAATATACTACCTTCTACTTTTGTATATGTTTGAGATTCTCCACAAAAAATTTTTTTAAAAATCAAAGGGAAACTTCTTAAATTATTCCTAACCCTGGGCTCACCCCTGACCAATTAAATTAGAATCCCCAGGGGTGAGGCACAGGGATTTTTTTCTCCCACTGTGCTCTAAGTAATTCTAACCTGCAATCAGAGTTCAAAACAGTTGGCTTAGAGGAGGAAAAAAAAAGTCTTTTTTTCCCCGACAGGTTTCCCTTTTGAACCTCTTGACTGCCAAAACCCTAATATCTTTGGGGACAAACCAGCTCTAGGCCATAGCCCAGCTCAGCTGTGCCAGACAATGCTGTTTGCCAGCCAGTGTCCATTCCATTTATCTGCCTCACTAACAAAATCTGGATTTTTGTCTGGGGGTAGCAATGTGCCCAACTCTTCCCAGACTACAGCCTACCTAGTGGTCACGGGACCCACCTCTGGCCAAAAAGGTGCAAGCAGAAGTCTGCAGGGATTGCTGTGACATCGTGCTTTCCTGACTCAGGTGCTGTTCCTCCCTCCCTCCATGTTGCCCTGCTTCTTCCTGCTGGGATTGAGGCTGGAGGTGGAGGAGAGTCATAGGACCCTAACGTGACAGCTGCTCTTAGGATGACAGAGCAGAAAGAAACAAGGAGCCTGGGTCCACAAAGCCACACCAGCCCTGGATTTCTGGGAATTTCTGCTACTCTTAGTGTGATGTAATCCTGACTGGCACACTGACCACCGGGGCTAAGAGTGCCCCTGAGGGGTTAATCCCAAATCACATAATGTAAAATACCAAGTCCTTCCCTGGAGAGTTCCCCGTGCCCAGGAGGGTCCTGCAGTGGCAGCAAGCTGCTGGTCAACCAAGCCTCTTACACCAAGAGCTACACCAGTCTCACAGGTGGAACAAGTTAAATACAGGACAGTTGGTACACTTTCTGCAGGGTGGGATCCCAAAGGAATGGCTGTGAAATTCGGAGACAAAAACTTCCTGTTTTCTTTCTGGAAGCATAATCAGATAGGGTGGAACAGGTGCAATATGGCACTTCCCCAAGGGCCTGTGGAAGAACCTCAGAGCCCTGGCACCCAGGAGCTTGCCAGAGTGCACTTGAGAGGCCACCCCATGCCAGCCAGGGCATTAACTCTGGCTTCTTCCCTATCTTAGCAGTCTGTGTTTCCATCCCTTTTATTGCTCCCATCACAAATCAGCAACAATAATCAGTAACCCAGCTTTCTGCTGAGAGGGGCCATGTGTCGATTTGATGGGCTGAATTTAATAAGCTGGGTTTTAAGAGGAATAAATGTCAGTGGCACCAGTGCAGCTGGGAGAAATATGGTCGCATCTCTGAAAAAAACTTTAGTCTGGGTAACCATGAGTCACAAGTGTGATGTGGCTGCCTCTGTGAACCTGGGCTGGACAGGAATGAACCTAGGATGGAGGAGACGAGAGCCCTTCTCCACTCTGCATGGGTCTGGCTACCTGCAGTGTTGTGTCACACCTGGGCTGGCAAAACTGAACACCATGTGTGTAACCAGGATCCAGGAGGTAGCGTCCTGGGTAGGGAAAGAGTTGGCAAGCTCCCTGCCCCTGGGGTGCCAGAGCCTTCTGCCAAAGCTGGAAATCCAAAATCTGAGAACCATGCAGAGCGAGTAAGCAGAGCAGGTTGTAGGGTGTTGGGGCAGGGGCAGGGGCCACATCCAGCCATTCCTGGGGAGGTTTTCATCTGGACAGAGGCGTGTGTACTGGGTGACTCCTGTTTTGAGGCATGTAAACAGTGGTAAGTGTTCTGTTCAAGGCACCGCACCTTAAGAAGGAGCACAGTCCAAATGGAGATCATTCAGGAGGGTTATCTGGGTGTGAAGTGGAGAAATCATGGGAGATAAGTGCCTTGAATTGAGTGTCCCCCCAAAACTTGACCCTCACTATAACAGTGTAAAGAGGGTGGGAAATCCTATTGTGGTAATTGAAAGGTGGGGCCTTGAAGAGGTATTGGATTGTAAGACCATACCATAATGAATGGATTAAAAATGGTGGTCAGGGGTGTAGTTTGGAGGACTTTAAAAGGAGAGTGAATTAGGTTAATCTCTCTCTCTGTTCCACCATTTTCTGCAATGTGAGAGGCCTGGGTCACTGTCAGCACCACCAAGGCCTTCGCCAAATGTGTTCCCTGGTCTTTGAACTTCCCAGCCTCCAAAACTGTAAGCAATAAATTTCATTTTCTTTATAAATTACCCAGTTCCAGGTATTTTGTTATAAGCAACAGAAACGGATTAATACAATAAGCAATGAAAACCATGTGGATAGAATAAGAGAAGGCAGGTGGGTGGGTATTAGGTAGGCATGGTGTCCTTGGGGAGAAGGGATTAACTTGTTCAATATGAATATGGAGGAAGGCCTAGGAATGAAGGGCAGCATTTACACAGGAGATTTCTGTTCAGTATGAGGAAGGACTATACAATAGAGCTGTCCAAGACAGGAGGCCTGCTGTGAGAAGTACCAACCTCCCCATCACTGGAAATATTCAAAGTGAGGCTGCAAAGTCACTTGTCAACGACACCACTGGCAGGACTCATTCACAGGTGGGGACTGCAGTATGAGGCCACTTTCAACTGAGATTCAAGTGAAACAACCAGGCCAAAGTTTTTCCCCACCATCAAGACCTCCTGTCTGATCCTAGGCACAGTGATCACCCACCATGCCAGCCCCCTTCTGCACTTGGATGTCACTCCCTGGCCTCTGCTGATGCCTTCACACAGTGGACATTTAATGCCCTCTGACTCAGCTCTGTCCCTGACCATCCCGCCCCCCACACCCCTCAGTCTAACCAGTTTACTTCTCAATCCATGGAGAAGATTCAGAATGTCCCTGGGACAGTCTTTCTTTCCCCTCAAATGGGCCAAAGTTTGACTAATGTCTCACTTTCCTTTAATTTGAGGATAAAACCTTTGTAAAAGTATTTTAACTTCCTTCAGGATTATTTTCTCCTCTATAAAAAATAATCTCCAGAAATCTCTAAAGCCTCTTTTGAGACCGATTTTGACATTTTTGTGAGACACTCACTGAGAAAAAATTACATAAAATCACCTATTTTCAAAAGCTCTTCAACAAGCCAGCTCCATCTCCTCTTGGATGGCAATGGCCCCCTGCCACCTCTGCTGGAGAGGTCGTGTTATACTCTTCCCACATGGTGTCCTCTGGTGGTTGAAGCTCCATCTCCAAGCCAGGCCTCTGTATCCTATGGAAATTCACTTAAGCAAACACTGCTAAAATCCTAACTGCATGTTCTTCTAAACATATCTACTGGCATAGAAAATGTCCACTTTCCAGCTGCTGAGACTTTGAATTAACCTGTCACTCAATTTCTCTCCCCTCAAATATAACAGAAAAGGTACTTTTTATTTTTTCCTTGCTCAGGCTGCAAAAGAGAAAAATGCAGCAGCAGAGCCAACTGAATGCTCTTAGAAAAGGCAATTCCAGAAGCTCTCGAAGAAGAGCTGTTTAATTTGTACTTAATGCTTTCTCTAAATCATACAAACAGTTCAGTAAATCTCAGGACATTTTAGATAACTGGTTTCATGAGTAAAATTTAAAAAGAGCAGTTATCCAGGTGACCAAAGTAATGATACACATGGACATCATGTGCCCCGATGTGATGTGCTGAGAAAGGTGTCACCTTACTCCCAGGGTCTTCCTTCCAAACATGCCTACCTGAATTGAAACAGGAGGAAATAGCACACAAACCCAAACTGAAGACATTCTACAAAATAACTGGCCAGTACTCTCCCAGAGTGTCAAGATCATGAACAAAAAAGACTGAAGAAGTGTCCCCAGTAGACTAAGAACACATGACAACTAAATGAATTGGGATTCTGGGTTGTATCCAGGACCTGAAAAAGATCCATTAGTGGGCCATTTGGTGAAACTTGAATAAGGTCTGTAGACTAGTTGATTATATCAATGGTAATTTGCTGATTTTGATCATTACACTATGATTTTGTAAGATGCTAACATTTGGAGAAGCTGGGTGATGGGGATTCGGGAACCCTTTGTACTATTTTTGCAACTTTTGTGTAAGTCTAAAGTTGTTTCAAAATGAAAGGTTTTTTAAAAGCGGTTATGAAAGATAGTCTTTATTGCCCTGGGAGCCCAGGGAAGGTCTGTCTCCCAAGGACACCTTTGAGTTCCCTTCGCTGGGAGACATTTTTGAGTCAGGCCCCATTACTGCCTGCATCATCTATGTGAAAAGCTCTGCTGATCCAGAAGGTGTGACCCTCAAGGCCACCTCCACCTTGGTTGCTTACCTTACTCCATTTTCTCTGTCATAGACACTTACTGTTCTTCCTGGGAGCTGTGACAGGGGTCTGGAGAGGCGAGTAGCCAGCACTGCAGCAGCACATGGTAGAATGGTCCTCTTCATCCTGGGTATTCTGAAACATAAAATGTCCCTCAGTGTTGCTTTGCTGCATTCAGAGGTTTAGACAGACTGTTCAACCCAGGTCTGATCCTGTTTCCAGGCAGTCCCTCCTGCACCTCTTTCTCAAGCTGCAGCCTCGTGGGATGGAAAGAGGCAGGAGCTTTTCTGGAAACCTGGGTTCCAGCTCTAGCTCTGCCCCCAACTCTCTGGGTGACCCTGGACAAGTCATCACCCATTTGTAACATGAGGGAGTTGGACCAGACCCGTGATCCTCAAACCAGGCCAGGGACCTAACCTCTCAGGGATTCTGACTCAGTGAGTCCTGTTCCCTGTCCATATTCCCCAGGCCCAGACTGTAATCCAAATTAAAACACACACATAATCTTCCCCCTCCTTACCCATCTGAGGTTAAGTCAACCTTATTGCAACAAAGCCATGCATCATTTGGTGTCACCCTCAGGCTACGTAGCACCGTGACTAGTCATGCATTATTAGCTGTTGATGGGCCTGTGTGAGCTGCCCTCCTGTTGTGGTTAACAGTAATGCCTCCCGGCCTAAGGGAAGGAAGGGAAGGCTGGGAGGGAGTTGAGCAAGGCAACAGGAGCCTGCAGGAACTGTTGTTCTTTTCCTGGTAAATGGGTTCCAGCCTCTCCTTGGCATACCTGGCAGCTCCTCTCCTGCCTGTTTGCTGCCACCCCAAACCTAGCTGACCAGCCACCTGGGCCTATAGGTCAACAATAAGTTCTTTAAGTAACCAAGCACCGTAATGTTCACTGCAGCAGGCAGGTGGAGGTGTTGAATCTAACTCTTAGGAAAGGGGAAAAAAGCAGGGGTCTCTTTGGCTTCTGTTATCTTTCCTGAAATTTGCAATAGACTCTTGCTAGGACTCCAGCCCCTACTCACCACACTTGATTCTCAGCACTACAGCTAGAAAGATCTTTGAAACACCAGTCAGGTTATGCGACCCCCTTGCTTAAAGCCTCCTTTGCATGCCTGTTGGAGCTGGCCTCTACCTCCCTTTCCAACCTTATCTGGCCACCCTCCCCTTTGCTCACTGCACTATGGTCAATGCTGACCTTCTGGAGTTCCTTGTAATGCCAAGCTCTCTCCTGCCTCAGAGCCCAGCTCTGGCTCTCCCCTCACTCTAGATGGCCGGGTCCTTCTGACCCTTCAGCTTCAGAGTGGTTGCCTCTGCCTTTCCTTACTAAGTAGCTCCCGTGCAACACACAGAAGTCGCTCCCTATTAAGTCACTCTTCATAGCACCTATCTGGATCCAAAATTACCTTGTTTATTGACTCTCTTCCCCTACAAGATCAGAAGCTCTACAGAGGTGGAGGCTGTGGTCACCAGTGAAGTTTCCATGGCAAGCACCTTGTAGGCAGCAGTAGAATGGAGCCAAGACTGAACCCTCATGGAAGGCACAGGCACATGTTGGCTCAGATTCTTTGACTGGGCGCACCCTCCGCCAACCAAGTACTGACCAGCTGGCTGAGCACACACATCTCTACCTCCTCCCACCAAGGCCAGAGTCTGAAGTCACCATCACTGGGTGACTGAAATCCAGTTGTCTATAATTAAAGCCCTTTCTATCCACTCAGCTTAATGCCTATGGCAGAAAATGCTTCAATATAATCTCCAAATGGAGGGCTGCCTTCAATTTTGTTTTCCTTAGAGTCAGCGATGCTTATAAAAGTAGTGGAGTCAAGAGTTTGAAGTGCAGAAAAACTTAGTCCCTTGAATACACTATTCACAAGATAGTCTCTTATATGTGAAACCACTGAAATTTAGATTTCTTTTCTTCTTAAGTTTCTGAAATGTGTTGCTATTTTCACTCCAAACACAATGCTGTAGGCACGGGGCCTCACACGAACTTTTCAGGATGGTTGTTTACCATTTTAATGCCTTGTGCTGGGCTTCATTCTCTGCAAATTTTAAGGTCTCAAACTTGAAATGCCATTCACTGGCCTTTTGGCTTGGGAACAGAAATGGTTGTGGGAGGTGGGTGCTGCAGGGAAAAAGGCAGGTCACCCATGAGGGAGGGGACAGTCTCTCTAGCCTTGAATCGCAAGTAATTAGACGACCTGGGGTGACTGGGCACAGGAGGCTTAACTCCCAGGGACCAAATTCATAAGATACTGTCACAAAATCAAGATGCTCACACACCAATCTGTAATCTTAGAGAAATCTTTCTAATACTAGGAACACTTGAGTGTCCTCTCAAGGGCACCCCCCTCTCTCCACTGTCAATGAATAGCCAATGGAAAGCACTCCCCCTCCAAGAATAAAGAAGTGCATGCATTCTTTTCATGATGCTGAGCTCACCACACTGCATTCGACATGACCATCTCGCTGAGGACAGGGCTGGCTGCTTTCCTGTGGGTCAGCAGCAGTTCCCCCTAAAGGAGTCAGGCATTCCCAGTAGTGACATTCTCAGAAGAGGCAGGGTACCTGCGGGAAACAGGAACACAGAAGGCAGCCTTAGGCAGGAAGAACTCATGCGTTTCTGGATGTGAAGTCTAGATGGGCTCTTGGCACTCCCAAGTGAGAGGGAAGGCCCTGTCCCACTAAGGAGGGCAAGCAGAGTTTAAGCGGGAAACATCTCATGCAGGGACTCCGCACTGAAGAGCTGAAGGCAAGAGAGCTTCTGTGGCAGCCTGCTCCGAAGTGTTCTACTGCGCTGTTTTGTTTGGCCAGCCTAGTGTTTTAAAAGGCAATGTGATTAGGCAGCTAAGTCATGCTTGAACTCAGTACAGTCTGTACCTACTATCTTAAACTTATCCACATCACCTTTCTTAATTGCCTGGACACTATGAGCATTTGAGTTTTGAGATCCCTAGCCAAATAGATATATATGTCCTTTGGCCATTTCCCTTCTGCTCATTTAGTCTTGCTTAAAAGTTTCAGCTCAGCTCAGCTATGTATGCTAACTACACAGTTAATGGAAGCCTCCTTGAGGCCATGCAAAAGGTTAACCTGACAAGTTTTAAGGTCCTTATTCAAAAAGACAGCTACCATTCCTTGGCGAGAGAAACATTCTGGAACAAAAGTCTAAAAGAATTATATAGGAACTTCAAATGATACAGTAGACAATGTTCTCATCACCATTTTGTCATTAATGCAGAGCTGACACTTGTATAGCTTGTTTCACAGAGACCTTCAATAAAAGCCAAGGATTCAACTGTGTAGCCCAGTTCAGCAAAGGCACACCTAATGCAGGTACCTTGATTGTTGGAGAGACACTGTAGTCACCAGATTAGACTTAGATGATGGCCTGTTCTCCTCATAAGACACATTACAAACACTCTCTGCAGTGTTACCTTTTGGCATTCTGTCCTACTCACCTGATCTCCCTGGTCTCAGACCTGTCCCTCACCCAGAGGACTTGGCCTCTGCAGCTACAGTAGGACAGTGAGACTGCCCCCTTGGGTCATGAAGGACTGGGTTAGAGAAAGACACCAGACCCAACATGAACCCATCATTCTGTCCCCTGGCACTGTGAAAGAATACAAATCAGTCTACGTGTGGTGGGGACATGTGATCTGACTGCTGGGGGAGAGAGATGGAAAGTCAGTCTGCAGAGAGAGAGAGAAGAGTAAGACACATGTGCAGAAAGCAGCAGAGATGGAGGAGAGAGAGAGGAAAACAACGGCAGCTGCCCACCCGTCCTCTAGCTCTGCAAGACAAGCTGTGTCTCCACTCTGTGTTATTTAAGCAAGCTTAAAGTCTCTTACCTAAGGCCAAACAGTATTGGCTAAAACACCCTGAAGGTAGATTCTTTCTGCGGAACGTGATTAATTAATAATTATGTTCTTAATCTTGCCCCATATTCTGAGAATGCTTCGCTGTTGACCTTGTTAGTGGAACACGTGCCTCCCCGACCCCACTTTTCATCTGTCCTTCCCCAAAAGAAAGTGTTACCAGACCAGTCAAAATTGCACAATTACAACTGCCAGATCAAGCGTGCATTCTACCCCTAGGAGAACAGGGCTGGCTCTGAATTCAAGTCAGGCCACAAAATGATGGAGTCTCAAAACTCCGTTCTTTGTCGGTCCTATCACCACTGTGAGCTCTCTTATAGCTTTAAGTATGGTTTACATGCTGCAAACTCCCAAATGTTTATTTCCAACCCCACTCTCTCCCCTGAACTCCAGACTTAATATATGTAACTGTCCACCCAACGTCTCCACTTGAATGTTTAATAGGTATCTCAAAGTTAACCTGTCTAAAACTGAGCTTGTGCTATTGCCCTGCAAACCTATTGCTCTAAATCTTCCCCATTCTTGACTCCTCTTTCTTGCACACTCCATGGCCCAGCTGTCAGCAAATCCTATTGACTCCACCTTCACAACGTATCTAGGATCCTCTGTTACCATCTTAGCCTGAGCCTTCATCCCTTCTTGCCTGGGATACTGCAACAGCCTCCCAACTAGGCTCCCTGCTTCCACCACGGTCTCCCTTCAGACTCTGCTCAACACAGCCTGCATGATCCCGTGAAATATGTCAGATCATGTCACTCCTGCACCAAACTCTCAGCAGAGTAAAAGCCAAAATCTATATAGGCCTTAAGTGATCTAGGTCTCCACTACCTCTCTGACCTCATCCCCACCTTGGTACAGTGGCCTTCTTACTGTCCTTGGAACATGCCAGGCAAGCTCCTGCTTCAGGACCTTTGTCCTTACTGTTCCCTCTACCTGCAACACTCTTCTCCGATATCCACAGGGCTCATTCTCTCACTTAAAACTTACTCAAATGTTTACTCAGTAAGACATCCTCTGGCCACCCCATCAATCCCACTCCCACTCTGACATTTTCTATCCCTGTTCCCTGCTTCATTTTTTTTTTTTTTTTTCCTCCTTGGCACTTACTACATTGTAACATTCTACATAATGTACTTATTTGTTGTCCTTCATTCCCATTAGAATCTAGGCTCTTCAAGAACAAGGATTTTTGTCTGTTTTGCTCACTGTTGTATCTCCAACACCTAGAACAGTGCCCTGCACACAACAGACAATATTTCAATAAATTAAGAGAGTTTTAAGCAGAGGAGTGCTGTGATGAGACTTACATTTTAGTAAGATAATTCTCAATGGTTTAATAATAGATTGAGGATGGACAAGAGCAGAAACAGGGAGACTAGGTAGAAGCTATGACAGTAATCTAAGGCCACAATGTACAGCCATTCAGGTTTTGCACTGCACAACTCCAACAAAATGTGAAAAAGTGCTCCCTGGAGATATATAGAAAGGCCGCCAGCCCAGGTGGAAACTATGAAGGCAATTAAAATTGGTCAGAGTCTGGCTTTATTTTGAAGGTAGAGCCCACTACCATTTTAGACAGATTGAATGTGGGATGTGAAAGAAGGAGGAATCAAAGATATTTCCAGATTTTAAAAAATGACATTAGTACAATCGACAGATTAAGGAGTCTTTCTATTCACAAGTGCTTGCCACATTTCAAATCAGAACAAACTGGACCTCCTAATCCTCACCTGGCCCCTCGAAATCTTACCTCCAACCATACTTTTCTCATCTACTCTTTATTAAATCATTTGCTACACCATCCCTCAACATGCCCTGTACTTTCCAATTTCCATGCCTTGCTCATCCTATACCAAATCTGACTTCTCCTTCATCTGACCATCATAGCTCATTCAAATAACACCTCCTCCAAGATGCCTTTCTTAATCCCCTAAATCAAAAATCATTGTTTTGCCCAATTTCCTTCTTTCTGTCCCTCTGTAATATCATTTACCTAGTCAGGGTATTATTAGAGGTATTTCTGTTTACAACCATCACAAGCCCCCATCCATCCAACCACCAATCCCCACCTGGACTGTGACACCCATAGACAGGACCCATGTGCTGATTCACTGACTTCTGGCTCCTTTAAATTATACACTCTGGTGCCTGACAGGAAGCGGTAGCTCTATAAATGTATATTAAGAGAATATGGGGCCAGCCCCATGGCTCACTTGGGAGAGTGCAGCACTGGTAGCGCTGAGGCCAAGGCCACAGGCTCGGATCCTATATAGGGATGGCGGGTGCGCTCACTGGCTGAGTGCGGTGCAGACAACACCATGCCGAGGGTTGCAATCCCCTTACTGGTCAAAAAAAAAAAGAGAGAGAATATGACAGCTACACAAATTTCAAAGGTCAGCTTCCTTGTGTGCCAGTGGTATACATGCCCAGTGCATGGCCGGGCTCCAACGAGCCTGGTATATAGAGGGCATTTGCTGTGTCACAAAAATTCCTGGCAGCAGAAGGCCTGCAGGAGGCCCCCTGCAGTGAAATATGTGCCTCTGAACCCCTTCAAACTATGAACAGCAAGGTTAGCCAATGACTCTGCATCAGCTTGTTATGGAGTAGACTTCAACAGAGAAGTGGTTGGCACTCAGAGGGTTGGAGAATCAGGTATTTTATTATGCTGGCAGGCCCAGATGAGCTAGTGCTTCAAAATCTGAGCCTTGAGTTTAGGTCTTACAGGGTTTCTATAGGCAGACTCTTCCAGGTTCCTTTAAGTTTTGTTCTCTCAGCATTCTTGTAGCCAGTACAGTAGTCATTGCAATAAGCAAGCACATTTACAAAAGTGGGAGTAGAGCAGCTGATTATCAGTAAAGCTGATACAATAAGCAGGTTCTGTTCTAAAGGCAAAATAAGCTACTGTGTCAGGCTTTAAAAACTAACGCCACCTTAAGTGACATTACAAGCAGCGCCATTATAGGCCCACAAGGGCGTATTAATGTGGCAGCCTAAGATGGCGCCAGGAGGAAGTAGGGTGGGGTGTCTGCGGGAACCTTGCCTTAGCCCTTATTGACCAAATACGTGCTTCCGCACTCGAGGTTGCAATAGCTAGGCATTGAGACAGGATGCATGCTCTCTTGACCTTTAAGCTGATAAGATTATGTAAAAAACCTCCCCTCCCTATCTGCCTATAAAAGCAAGTGCTTGGGTGATAATAAATGGAATTGCTCGACAGAACCCCCCGCCGCATCTGAGTGTCCTTTAACCGGGCTGTTTTTGGGGGGCTGGCAGGTGTGCTCACCTCTCTTCACGGCTCTCTTCCTCCGTCTCCTTCCAAAGGGGACAGGAGGGAAAGGGGAATCCCAGGCCATTTGCTCGCCCACCCAAAAGCAATGAGGCTAGGGCTGTTCGGGTCAGCCGGCGGCGGACCCGACACTACTGAAAGAATTAATTTTATATTTTTCCAAAATATCCCCCATTTGACACTCTCTCTAAACACTGGAGTGAGCATCATCTTATTCAACATCACTTTTGGGGGTCTAAGAGTGGTTTGAGGGAGGTGTAGTCTGTTAGGGATAGCAGACTACTGGCTGGTTTTTTTCTTGACCAAAGTTTCTATGGTGGCGCAAATGCTTCACATCAACAAAGGAAGTAGGCAGGGTAAAATCAGGCAGATACCTAAAATGAACAGGACAATTAATGGCATCTGGGGAGACTCTCCTCAGATTTCCAGATAGGGTCAAGAACAATAGTAACTTAAAATCCATGTTTTGTGGGAGAAGGGAAGTTTAGCTTGTTTGGGGGCTCCTGGGCATACTAACAAGGATGATAATATGAATTTCACAATGATAAGCAAGGCAAAGAAAAAATACCATTAATCCTAAAATGATATCTAACAGTCTTGACAGGCAGATGGAACAAAGAAAGGGTTAATTTAAAAGGCACATTGCCACCATGAGATGCCTAAGAAACACCCTATTGACAGGAGATAAAGGAATGCTACTAATAGCTTTTCTATTCTATTCTAACCTTTTGGGGCAACTGCTGTCAGTCCTATAGCAAATAGCAAGACAAGCAAAACAAAAACTAAAGGCAAGTGGTGACATGTGCTTATCATTTCATAAAAATAAATCAATACACTTGTTATATCCCATGGTGGCAAAATCCTCAGGCTTCAGTCGTGCACAGGCTGGTCAGTTTCTGGTGTGACCAGAGCAGGGCAGTGATGACTGGCAGGGCACCTCTGGGACCGAACCTTGAGCAGGTCAGAGGGGTCAGCCTTCATGGACCACGAGATGGCATCTTCAGGGGAAGCTGCCTGCTTCATCCGCATATGCTGGATCTGGGGGATTAAACCTGCAACTTTAACTGCAGTAGGGGTGGTTAGTACAACTATGTGCAGCCCCATCCAAGTTGGCTTTAAGGTAGGCTTTTTCCAGTCTTTTACCCATACTGTGTCACCAGGTTGGAACTGATGTGCCCAACTTCCTAAAGGAATGGGAGCTCATTCCAAAACTGTTTTAGATATCTGTCAGAGAGTCCTGGCCAGTGGCTGTAAGTACTGTGATGTTTCTATCTGCCCCAACAGATAAGGATCCCCCCGCAGTTTAGCTATAAGCAGGAGTGGTCTCCCATACATGATCTCAAAAGGAAAATATCCTGTTGGCCCCATCATACACTAGGTCTGCAACAAGGCTAAGGGAAGCATATCTACCTAGGGTAGCCCCATCTCCTGGCAAAGCTTGGCTAAAGTAGTCTTTAGGGTCCAGTTTATGCATTCCAGTTTCCTTGAGCTCTGTGGCCAGTATGCTGTGTGAAGCTTACATCATATCCCCAGCATTTTGGCCAGTCCTTGAATGACCTCTGCAATGAATGCTGGCCCACTGTCTGACCCTATAGTCAGAGGGAGTCCATATCTTGGGAAGATTTCCCTTAAAAGGGCTTTTGTGACCTCCCAGGCTTGCTTGGAATATGTAGGCAGTGCCTCTGTCCATCCAGTGAATGTACATATCATTACTAACAAACACTTATACCCTACAGGACTTTACTTCAGTGAAGTCTATTACCAGGTCCTTGAAGAGTGATGTCCTGACTGGCTAGACTCCAGGGGCTGGCCAGCGCCCTTGCTTGGCATTGTTTTGAATACAGGTTGGGCATTGGGAGCTGATCTGGGCACAAAGGGAAGCCAATCTTGGAATGAAATACTAGTGACTCAGCATGGTCTCCAGGGCTGTTTTTCCCCATTGAGTCACTTCGTGATACTCCAGGACTAGTCAGTGGGCCAGCTGTTGAGGAATCATTAGTCTGTGGTCTGGGAGCTTCCACCATCCTTCAGGGGTTTTAATTCCACCTTCTTTTTCTGCCCATTGTGTCTCTTCCTTTGTGTACTTTAGTTGTTGTGTTGTCTCTGGCACCAGCGTGATCTCGGCCATCTCATTCTGGTCTGTAGCAGGCTCTGTTTGGGCAGCCACTTTCTTGGCTGTCTGTTCAGCCAGCTGGTTTCCTTTAATGATCTTGTCAGTCCCCTTCTGGTGTCCTCTACTGTGTATAACAGCCACTTGGGTGGGCACCCATATTGCTTCAAGGAGCTGGAGAATTTCTTCCTTATATTTGATTGTCCTTCCTCCTTTCCATCCTTGGGGAAAGGATTTTGCCTCTATAACCTCTTTATGGGTTGTTACTGCATATCCGGCTCTTTGTTGTCCTTCCTGTACATAACTGCTCTGGGTTGGCCAAGGGTAAGTCAGTCAAATCAGGCCTGTTGAAGTATATTTCATCCACTAGTTTTTCACAGTCATGGTCCAAGGAGCTGGACTCAGCAGGTAGGAGTGTGGCTGGATTCAGATTCTGCACTGTTTCAAGGTGCACCTGGGGGTTTTCACAGAGGAGTCATTGATAGTAAGTCATCCTGGAGTTAGTCAGCCATTTGTATCCCTGACTGTTCATTGGAGTGGTCACCACATGTGGGACCTTTACACTGAGATTTTGTCACAAAGTGAGTTTGTCCACCTCTTGGATTAGGGTGACCATGGCTGCCAGGACCCACAGGCAGGGTGGCCAGCTGGCTGCCATGGTGACCAGTTGTTTGGAAAAGTATGCCACTGGCCTCTGCCAGGGTCTTATGGTCTGGGTGAGGACCCCCAAAGCCACATGATCTCTCTCGTGTACAAAGAGGTTAAAGTCCTGAGTTATCTAAAATTCCAAGGGCAGGAGCCTGTGTTAACAAAGTTTTGACTTCTAAAAATGTATGTTCTTGTTTTGGACCTCACTCTAGGGGTTCCTTCTCAGCTCCTTTGATTACCTCATAGAGAGATTTAGCCTTTTCTGAGTATCCTGTTATCCAGATTTGACAGAAGCCAGCAGCCCCGAGGAACTCTTAGACTTTCCTCTTGGTGTCTGGTCAGGGTGTGGCACAAACAGCAGGTTTTCTTTTTATTCCCAGCAAGCAGCATCCTTCAGAGATGAGGTACCCTAGGTATCTGACTTCTGTTGACATATCTGAGCTTTTTCCCAGGAGGACACTTTATATCCTAAGTCAGAGAGCAGGCTCAGTAGGGTTCTTGTTCCTTCCCAGCAGTTTTTCTGTGTGGGACTAGCCTGGAGGATGTCATCAACATATTGAAGCAGGGTGTAATTCAACCTGTCTCCTGGGAAGGCAGCTAGGTCTGAGGTTAGCACTTCTCCAAAGAGCATAGGTGAGTTTTTGAACCCTTGCAGCAATCTAGTCTAGATCAATTGAGCTTTTCTCCCTGTGCAGGTATTTTCCCATTCAAAGGTGAACAGCAGCTGACTTTTGGGTGCCAGTCGGAGGCAGGAGAAGACGTCTTTGAGGTCAAAACAGAACCATCTAGCCTGTACAGGGAGCAGACTCAGAAATGTGTAAGGATTGGGCACCATGGGGTGGAGGGTGACAGCTGCCTTGTTCACAGTGCACAGATCCTGGACTGGATGGTAACCCTTTCCATTGGGCCTTTTGACCAGCAGGAGTGGCATGTTCCAAGGTGACTGACATTCACCAGGATCCCTGCTTCTTATAACTGGTGGACATGTTCTTGGATTCTCAGTTGAGCTTCCTGAGGGACCAGGTACTGTTTTATCCTGACCAGTGTTGCCCCTGGTTTCAGCTCTATAATTATAGGGGCATGGTTCTTTGCCATACCTGGGTAGTCCCAATTCTGCCCAGATGGAGAGAAAGTCTCTGAAAAAGCAGTCTCTTAAGAGGTCTGGTGGTCCTGTGTTTGAGTCTTCTTTGGCCTTGGTGTATAGGCACCATTCCTCTTCCCTGGGCACTGTTACAGCCATCACTAAGGTCTTTTGGTTATTTAAAGTCAAGCGAGCTGCTTCACTGGGTATGAAGGTTATTTGTGCCCCTAATTTTCTCAGCAAATCTCTTCTTAGTAGGGGTACTGGACAGTCAGGCAAATATAGGAATTCATGAGTTACCCCATGACCCCCAAGGTGGCAAGCCCAGGCCCTTCAGAACGGCTGGTCTGCTTGTGTCCCTGTAGCACCAATAATAGTGGCTTTTTGGCCTGAGAATGGAGTCACTGGACTACTAACTACAGAGTGTTCTGCTCTGGTATCCACCATGAAAGTCAGTGGTTGGCCCCCTACTATCATTTTGACCATAGGCTCCTGGGGGCCCAGGAACAGGGAGCCCAGTCTCCCCTAACCTGAGTCTATCCCTGCAAGGCCAATGAGGTTCTGGAACTTTTGGCTCACCAGTTCACGCTCATAACTTTTCTTTTCAGAGTCTGTCTTGTATTGGAACGTTGGTTGGGGTCTCACCTCCCTTTTGGGGCACTCATTTTTCCAATGGCCAAACTCCCTGCAGAAAGCACACTGGTTGGACTGTAGGGGTGCCCACCCACCTCCTCAGCAGGGATTCTTCTTCTTCTTTGATGTGGAGTTATGGTCCAGATTGAGTGCTGCTGCCAAGAGTGCTGCCTTCTGTATTAGGCATCTATCCACTTCCTTCTGGGCCTCCCGGCCGCAATTAATGAATACCTTGTTGGCCATCTCCAGGAGTTGCATGGCATTAAACCCAGCAAACTCTTCCAGCTTTTGAAGCTTGTGATGGATGTCAGCACAGGACTGGGCCACAAGGGACACATTGATCATCTGCTGGTTCTCAGTTGCCTTGGGATTGAATGGTGTGTAGATCTGGAAGGCCTCACATAGCCTTTCATAAAATTCTGCAGGTGGCTCATCTGGTTTCTGGGTCACAATGGTCATCTTGGACATATTAGTGGGTTTCCTGGCCCCTGCTCTCAGCCCTTGGAGAAGGACCTCTCTGTATCAGTGAAGTTGATTTCTCCACTCTTCGTCACTGAAGTCCCAGTTCAGCGCAGCATCTGGTGCAGCTTCTCTTGCCCAGTTCTCAGGATCCAGGGCATCTGTGGGCACCTGTGCTTCCAACAACTGTCTGGCTCTTTCCAGGATGCATCACCATTCCTCAGTGTTGAAGAGGGTGAGGAGTAGCTAATGACAGTCTTCCCAAGTGGGCTGATGGGTGAGAAAAATCGACTCCTAGAGACTGATGAGGGCCTGGATTTTTTTCTGAATATGACAGAGTATGGTGTTTCCAATTCAGGAGATCCATAGTTTTGAAGGGTTGGTAGTAGAAGAGGGGGTGCCCTGGCTGCACACTGCCATCTAGATTGATCTGCTGTGGGCCTTGGGTCTCCCACAGGGGCACCTGGAGAGCTGGAACCTGTTGAGCAGAGCAGAGTCACCTTCCCACTGGCTCAGGTCTCTCTGGACTCTCAGGACTCTCAGGTGATAACACCAGCAGAGCCAATGGAAATGAAGCCAGGGGGCTGTCTGGCAAGGGGTGCCTGGGGCCAAGTGTCCCTGAAGGAGTGGGATATGGTAGAGGCAAAAGCTCTTCCTCTGGATCTCCTTGCAAGATGGGCTTGGGATTTTGACCTGGTTGAGGCAGCTTTTCTTGAATGTCCAGGCTGCTAGGACCTTACATTGGCCTTTGTGGATGCAGAACTGGACCCATCGGGGCATCACCTGGCAATTTGGAGCCAAGCGTCTATATACAGGAACTGTTCTGGGTGGCTGGGATCCCCTGTTATGAACTCATAAACTGCTTAAAACTTTGGGAGGTCTAGGGTCCCTTCTGAAGGCCACCCAACCCCAAGGGTGGGCCACTCTAATTCACACAAGGTCTGGGATTTCTCAGGAGTCATTTTAATTCCATACTCCCCAGAGTAGCTCTTCTGAAAGTTCTTTAACATACATTCAAGGATGGTAGGTTTTGAAGCACTTGTCCCCACACTTAATTCTGGCCTCCCATTCCTGCCTCAGGTGTTTATATCCCAAATAGTGCTGGTGCTGCCTCTCAACAAAGGTTTGGAGTTCCCAAACTGCTTTCTCATATACTGGTGTAAGAAGTTTGCGGGCAGCTAGGGACTGCAAGGGGGAAACAGTCCCTACTCTACACTCTGTATGGCAAGATTTCCTGGCATAAGGGAAATGGCAGCCTGAGTCCCCTATCACCTGGCAGGTTGAGTGGATTTGTAGGGTGTGCACAGAGACCAACAGCCCCTAGATTAGGGCCTTCTTGCTATAGGCAAATGACCAAATTCCAGGGGAATATAGGTGAAGGGAGAAAGTTTGACAGTGACAGAAAAGGTGAACTAGGATATGGCTCTAATCTGGGTTCCCTTCTAAGTGGCTGAGTGGGGGCTTCACCCCTGGGGATGTATGGAATTCATGCACGGGGAGGAGAACTCTATCGCAGAATGGGCAATGGATCTCCCATGGCAAACAATATGAAAGGACATGTCACTCCTCAGGAGTCAAGTTGCCTAGGTCCAAAAGGAAGCATTCGCCTCTCTTTCAGGGATGCTATGGGGGTGGTCAGACATAAAGGCTTTTGCCTCTGCTACGTGTGGGACCCCTGCTGGATCCCTCCCTGCAGCAGATACACAAACAGACAAAGGGTAGGGAGCCCCTTCCCCTAGAGAAGAGGGAAGACCACACAGGCATCCACCTGGCTGCGTCCCTTGAGACTTTAGGTCTGTCTTGGCTAAGCTGTACTCATATAAACTCCAGACCTGGTCCAGTCCACCAAGAACTGGAATCACCATTATGCCATACGACCTGAGCATGGAATCACAGGTTAAGACCCACTTGGACACTGCGATTTGGAAGTCTTGATGCCACAAATATCACACACTCACTCAGAGGTTAAATGTTTCCCTCCCCCAAACACTGACCTGAGCTGAACAGAAAGACGCCGCCACAGGGTCCCGACCAGATGGAACTTACTACTCAGGGACCAATCAAGCTCTCAAGAAGACTGTTCCAGGAGGTGATCAAGCTCCCCTTCTGCCCAGAGGTGGGCCTGTACTTGAACTGATGGGGGAGGGTGCCTACCTGTCCTGCAGAAGGCCACAGGGTCTTCTGGCAGGTCCTTCCCTCTGCTGAGTCCCGTCAGGCAGGCACTCCCTAGGATCAGCTAGGTCCTGTCGTCCAAGGTCCTGACAAGATGGCCAGGTGGTACCTCCTCAGTCCTCCCTGGTGTCACCAATCTGCCTGGATGCCCCACCCAGACTGGTGGCTCAAGGGGCCAGTCCGAATCACTTCCCAGGCAATCAACCAAAAATGTTATGGAATGGACTTCAACAGAAAAGTGGTTGGCACTCAGAGGGTTGGAAACTCAGGTATTTTACTATGCTAGCAGGCCCAGATGAGCTAGCACTTCAAAATCTGAGCCTCGAGTTTAGGTCTTACAGGGTTTATATAGGTGGACTTTTTCGGGTTCTTTTAAGTTTTGTTCTTTCAGCATTCATGTGGCCAGTAGAACAGTCACAGTAATAAGTAAGCACATTTACAAAAGCAGGAGTAGAGCAGTTGATTATCAGTAAAGCTGATACATTAAGCAGGTTCTGCTCTAAAGGCAAAACAAGCTACTGAAAGAATTAATCTTGTTTTTTTCCAGCAAGCTGACTCTGGGCAGGTTTTGGCTGACTTTCCGGAAAAACTGGAGCAAAGTTTAACACCAGGCACAGGGCCAAATCCTCCCCTAGAGGGCACATCCCCAAGGCAGGTGGGCACAGGACACACACCCTGGGCCCCATCTGGGTTGCCAGGCCCCACGAGATCTCAACTGAGCTCCAGCACACACACACAGAAAGAGGGGACACCGGAAATGCATAGGCACCTCCTTGCTCCTGCGCCATGGGCCGTGCAGCTAATCTCAGAGCAGTGGTTCCTTGTGGCCGACTTGAGGGCTGGAAGCCAAGGAGGCTCAGCCAGGGCCGCACTCCCATTGGCTGAGGCGACACTGCCCAGAGAAAGCCCCACGTCCCCATACCAGTGCGTTCTCGTGGCTCCCGGCCTGGTAGGGCCAGGGCCTAGCGCCACGGAAGCATCTCCAGCCTGTCCCCGCCTGGCCTCCACCTTGCGGGAGCCTCCCTCCCAGCCCTGCGGCCCATTTGGTCCTCCGGCAACCGCCGGCTCGACTCACGCATGCTCCAGCGGTGGACCTGTGACCTCACCGCGTCCTGCATCCTTCCCAAGGGCGCAGCGGACGGAGAGGAAGCACTCCCCAACCCCCCAAGCACAGAGCCTCGTGGGGGTGCAGGACAGAACCGGCGAGATGCGGTCGGGAAGGGAGCCTAGAGCCCAGGGCTGAAAGTCAGGGCTACTGCTTCGGTCCTGGCTCTGCCCTTGACTACGATGTAACCTTGGGCCCATTCCTTCCCTTCTTGGGTCCTGGGTTCACTTTTGTAAAATGCGCCAGCGAGGAACACCGAGTTCCGAGGGTTTCACCTGACAGCCCCAGGGCCGCGTGTTCAACAGGGACATCCTCTTGCCAGGCACATTATTCCAAATAATAAACGCCAGGCCGTGCTCCCGGAGGCGCGGACAGAAGATCTGGGAGGCAGGCGGGTGAGGACCACCGGGAGTTGAGACAGGTCTGGGCGACATCCGTCCATCTTCCTACCCTTACTCCGCGGTGGCCGCAGGACCCGGCCTGTGGGGCGCGATGCCCCCTTCCCCGCCCGCATCCAGGCGACCGAGCTAAGGCGCCGCGCGAGACCAAACCAAACCGAGTCGAGGGCGCTGGCGCACCCCGCGGAGCTGACGAGATGCGGACCCCACCCCTTACCCCAGACCAAGCCGGCAGGGGCTCCGCTGCGGCGGGCGGGGCTGGCGCGTTTGCCTTAACCCGGCGCCGCACACGTGCCGGCGCTCCTGGCCTGGAGGACCGAGTGGGGGCGCCGCCGCCCTTTCCTTCCGGAAGCCCGTCTACCGCCTGCCTGCGCCCTCCTACCTCTGCCACCCGGGTCGCCTACACACTCCGGGTGCGCGCGTCCCAGCTGCGCAGGGCGGGGCCCCACGGCAGGGGTCGCGAGGGCGAGGAGTGTCCCGGCGCCGCCGCCGCCTCGGTCGGGTGCCTGGCCCGGCCCTCCTGGGCTGAGGGCGCTCGGAATCGCTGGGCGCCCGGCCTGACATTAACGGGCTCCCGCCCGCCCATCTCGGCCCCAAGGTAGGCCCAGAACTCCACCGCTTTCTCCTTCCTAGACCAGGGGCCGGGTGAGGACGAGGTTCCTTCCAGGTCCCATGCGTGTTTGCCGTCTTTGCAGCTCATCCATCGTTTCACCGGACCACAGTTGGGTCCCCTCACCCGGGGCCCAGTTATTCCAGTACACTGACACCAGTACTGCAGAGGTGGAAAGTAGACATTTATTACCAAGCCAAGTAAGGACACCCAGGGCGACTAATGCTGGGAAAAAAACCGGGCTCCCCGAAAATTTCCAAGCAAAGATTTTCAAAGGCAGACTGGATGGGGAGGGGGTTGAGGCTGTGTGGGCAGCCGGTGGATGTTTCTGATGGGTTAAATCCCTTGAAACAAAATTCTCTGGGACTTTGCTTATCATCGTTTGGCTCCAATCCTTGCAGTCCGCACCTGGTCAGCACATTCCATTAGCTGGGAAAGTTAAAATTTTGTCCCTGTGAAAATATCTCAAGTATATATGTCAAAATAGTGCCTTTTATCCTCGGAATCTAACAGCCCTAGTTTATGGCTAACTTTATCGCCTAGGTTAAGTCCAATTTGCCCAGCTCCCTGTTGCTCCTTTAATTGCTGTCTGTAATTCTAACTCCTTAAGTTTCCAGAGTCTAAAACATCTCGGGGGGGGGGGGGGCAGGCTTAAAACCTTCTTTAACCTAAACTTTTGAAGGAAGAGAGGTATCTGCTCGAGCTCATCAGGGTGGGCTGATGGTTGGCTTTCAAAAAATTATTTTGATCAGATGAAATTTATTTAAAGATTTGCTCCTAAGGGTCTTTTAAAATAACTTAAGACTAGCACAGCTTCCCAGAGTTTCAACAACAGAACATTAGAGGGCAATTGGCCACAGATCAGGCTCCCCTCACAACCCACCCACCTCACCTCAGTTTCCAAGATGAGAAGCAGGCTGAGGAGAGAAGATACCAGGGCAAATTAGTGGCAGAGCTATAAATCACAGAGACAGACTGAATGGAAAAGGGCCAGGCAGATGAAGAACCAGAGGGAGGTACTTGCCTGGCTATACAGAAACCTGTCACCTCTTTCCATGAGCTGCTTGAGGGTTGAGGCTCTGTCTTCCTTCTTTATTCCCAGCTCCTGGCACATAGAGCCTCGAAGACTTGGAGAATCATGAAGAGAGGATGTTAAGGAAAAACAAAATGGATAAATGGTCAGGATCCCTCAGATGTTCAGAATCTTACCGAGCATGACCTAGCCCATTTAATGTAAATATGTGCACGTGCGCCCAGGTGTCCCTTGGTTATTGTCTGATGTAATTGCGTGTGTGTGCCCATGTGTTCTTTGGTTATCTGACTCTCAAAGTATAAAGGACACAGGGCTCTGAATCAGAGGGTCCTGATTCGCAGGGCTCTCGGGGTGCCCTGGGAGGCCACTAGGGCAGCTGCTACAAGCTACCTGAGCTTGCATTGGAATAAAGCCCATTAATTTTTACCCATGGCTCCCAGGATCTTTTCCCTATTACCTAGCTTGTGGTCTGCACATGAGGGGTCTGTGACCCAGTCCGTACAATGGGTTTTAAAGGTCTGTGAGCCTTAGCCCAACAGAGGATGTACTTGGTTCTCTGTACCCATTTCATAGACTCAAGCCAGAGTATTTGCTTCAGTGACAATGTTTCAGAATCATCATTCAGGGCTGGCAGGTTAGCTCAGTTGGGTGGAGCCTGGTGTCATAACACCAAGGTCAAGGGTTCAGATACCATACTGGCCAGCCACCACCACCCCCCAAAAAAGAATAGAAAAATCCTTCTGTACATCATGCCACAGCAATAACAATAAGTTGCTATACTGAGTCACCACGTTACACTTTGAGGATTATACATTGCTGGAAAAGCAGTTAAAGGAAAAAATCTTTCCACCTAGGAAAACCATAGATCCTGACTTAGGACTGAGAACTAAATGGAATATACTTCTATTTATGGAAGACAAAGAAAGGACATTTGACCTGTCTGAAGTTATATCAGATCATTCCAGTGGCTGGCCTCACATTTTCCCAGCCCAGCTTTGCTGTGGCAAGCAGCTGCACACAGGTGTAACCTAAGATCACCCTGCCCCAGCTCTAGTATCTCCCTGCTTCAGGGCTTCTCTGTCATTGCAACCTGGGACGCCTGCAGTAACCCACTGCCGATTCTGACACATGAATAAACCTGTATGTTCAAAGGAACTGACACTTCATGGGACGACTGGTGATCAACAGCAGACAGGAGCTGGTGGAGAAATACTTTGCTCTTTCATTCTTCCAGTGGGCAATTCTGAGGTATATACGGCTATACAGCTGCTAACATGATAGTGCCCCCACTGCCTTTGGCAGTGACCAATTTGTCAACTCAATAATATACCCTTGGGTTGCCTTTCTCTTTTCCTTCTGTCCTATTTTATTCTTCCCAGTCCCCTATCCCTATTTTGGGGAGTTTTTGTTATATAGCTTTGAAATGATTCCAAACACTTACATAGTTGGCTATATGAGTGACATATTTTGCTGTGATAAGAACGTGGAGTGTAATCCCCCTCCCCAACACAATGTTATGTTATACATCATCAGACCACATGTGAGTTATTGATGTCAATTACTGGACTCCAAAACATATATAAACTCAAGATTTTGACAGACACTTCAAAGAACTTAGGCTATGGCAGGGCTGTTCTCATCAGCTTTGGAGCTATTTTCTGAAGCCCCCTGTATTGCTAGGGCTAGGGCCCACAGACCCTTCAAACCTATTGTACAGACTGGGTCACAAACCCCTCACATGCCAGGCTGGGTCACCAGACCCCTCACATGCAGGTCCACGAGCTAGATAATTGGGAAAGATCCCAGGAGCCATTGGCAGACAACTTGAGCTCAGTCCTCAGCTTCCTCAGCAGCAGCAGCAGCTTACAGCAATAGTCTCTGGTGGTGGTGGCAGCCTCCTGGAACATCCTGGGGGCCCTGGCAACAACAGCTGTGAGAAACAGCCTCCAGCAGCAGTAATGGCCTCCCCGTGCCCCACCCCTGGGGGAATCCTGGGGCAGGGGCACCATGGATCAGAGCCATTCATCCTTTATACTTAAGTCCAATAACCCAGGACGCCTGGGTGCAAATCAGATAACCCAGGAATACCTGGTACACGTGCATATTTACAACAAATGCTCGGTAAGATTCTGAACATCTGAGGGAGCCCTGACCATTTTCCTATATTTTCCCAACACCCCCCAACACCAGTACCACCCTCTAGCATGGAGGGACCTTGCATATCTTCATGGATCTCTGTTGTGTTGGCCAAGCCATCTCTCTCAAGAACCTCACATAGAAAGGTATGCCTCAAACTCTGCTTAGACTTTATATGCACAGAGCCTGCCTCCTCCTAACTAAGCAACAGGACTTTAGTACTGGACTCTAAATGAAATTGGAACTCACTCAGTGTGTAGTTAATGTACCTTGCTATCAAGTATATTCACTGTGAGATTTGTTCTCATTCTCCCCCTTTTTAAGCAGTGTGTGTGTGTGTGTGTGTGTGTGTGTGTGTGTGTGTGTGTGTGTGTGTGTGTGTGTGTGTGTGTGTGTGTGTGTGCGTGCTGGGGGGGATCTTTGTACTGCAAAAAACTGTGCAATTTGTGAAATCATACTTTGATCATCTCGTTATTGTAACCATACAAAACAGATTTATTCCCAGAATAAAGTGCCTATACACAAGTCCTGGCTCAGGCTCTGCTTTTGAAGAGTAACCCAGATTAAGCCAATGGTTAACACAGAAGAGGAATCTTTCAGGCCTTTTTCTCAGCAGACCTTTCCAAACCCTGTTAATGAATCAATTTGTTTGGTTTGAGCTCTTGTGCCTTTATTTCCCACCTGCCCTTCCCTCTAGGACATCACTAATAAACTCCCACAGATAGGCAGAAAATATCAGAGACTCCCAGGAGAAAAGGATGGCTGAAGGATTTGGACTAGATGAGTGCCAGACAAAGCCCTTCTCAGCCCCCACCCACCTCACCCCAACCCCAGGTTGTGGCTGCTGACTTTGGAACTGGAGAAATGCTCAGCTGTGAGGCTGAACGTGCAAAGCACAGACTGTGGGAACCAGGTCACTCCCAACACTGCATGTGCCAAGATTCTATCTCTTTCCCCCAACCCCACTGTAAAAGCAATTCCTCTCTGCCCACATACAAGGCCTTGGGCCAGGGTCTTCAGTACCTAGCACCTTTCACCTCAACACCAAGAGGTAATTTGCTGTTGCAAATTACCAAGTTAGATTTGGGAGGGAAACAGCCCTTGTTTAGTCCCTGCCTTCAAGGAGGGAAATGAGATATGTACATAAGCTAAATGAATCATTAGAAGTTCTATAAATCTTCTAAAAGAGGGACATAAGTGTAATCCGAGTTCTGGTGGAGGTTCAGGATAGGCTTTGTAGAAGAGGTAGTATCCTGAAAGATTCTCAGTCAGAATGAAGCCCCTCCAAATGTCCCCCTGCCTAGTGAGGCCACGGTGTTTGCTCCTGTCCCTGGATCAGTCCCTAATTGCCTCCTAGCTCACACCCTTTTCAAATACCAGCTCAAGCTAATCATTCCCTCACCTTCTTAGGCCCCAGTGCTCCCCAGCTAGAGCTGGCCCTGTGCCCTCTCTGAATGCCTCTGGTCTTCCCTGCCCTCAGTGTTAAGTGTCAAAGGCTGGACCTTAGCCTTCCCTTAGCTGGCACCTCCAAGTTCTCACAGAGCTCAAGTGTACAGAGCTCAAGTGTGCAGCGCTCTGTGCTGAATTCTGTTGGGAGAAAGAGAACACAACACTGTCTACTGCCCCAAACCCCACAGGTCTTCTGTTTGTTTTGATGCAATTGAATTTTCTTAAAAATATCTTTTTTTGCTGGAAATCATACCATTAATCTGCAGAATTATAAAAGTATCAAGTAGCTTTTTCTATCATTGGCAGGGAAGGAAAGAAGCCCAGTGTATTATTCTGTGTTGCTTCTAAAACAAAGCTGTGGTGCTCAGAATCTAGTGTGTTGAAAAGAGCCCTTGACAGTTGCTCTTACATGACTGTAATACAGCTTTCCACAGATGGATGAGAACGGGATAAGCTGCCCTTTCCCTGCAGCGAGTGAGCCAGTAAAACAAGTGCTTGACTTCAAGAGAAAGAGAGGAACAGTATCAGGCATGCACACACCCTCCCCCTTTCTGTCTCTTGACTCTAACATATTTCATTAAAATGATTGTTTAGTTAAGCCACAGCATTTTGTGTATGCGTATGGATAGTCTGGGAATTTAAGCAAAGTGCTTTTGAGGTCATTGGGATCTTTGGAGAGGGAAGAGTATGAGGAGATTAAAAAACAACTGTATCCCCACCTCTGCCCATCCCACACTAAGCTACAGCAACCCATAAAATTCATTCATTCATTTAGTTTACATCGATCGAGCCCTTATAATATCCCAGGGATTGTGCTGGGTTCTTAGAATACAAGGGTAAACCAAGGCAGGGTCCCTGCTTTCAATAATACAATTTAGCAGTTAACTAAAGTTGCTGATCACTATGTTCCAACCACTGTAACAAGTGCCTTCTATGCATTATTTCACTTAATCTTGCAACAAATCCTAAAAGTAACCTACGATTATATCCATTTTGCTGCTGAGGAAGTTAAGGCCTAGAGAGGTCAAACTACTTTTCCACAGCAGCACAACTAAGAAGCAGCAGAGACAGATCCCACCCAAGTCTGTCCTACTCCAAGACTTTGCTTTATGCACATCACCAGTTATCCTCAGGTTCTTTCTTTGAAAAAGGGGGCTTTAAAAAAATCCCAATTTATAAGGCTATTTAGAGAACAGAATTTTTTATGATTATTTGGGCATTGTTCCTGTGGGTGATCCAACAGAAACTGGAATTGCTTTGTCATATGGAAATTTCTTTCAATGAGAACAATACAGATGCCAATTTCCGATGCTCTTAACCAGGAAAAGTAATTATAGGTTCTAATTAACCATATAAACTTTGAAAGACAAAGAATAGATTTCAACCCCCTAAATCTGATTTAATTTTATCAAAAGATTCTCAACCCCTAAATCTGATTTAATTTTCTAAACTTAAAGTTCTATTTTTTCAAAGAATGTTTAATATATTACAATAAACTGTTTTTTAAAGCAAGAAACAAATTCATGTACCTATTTCAGTTAATTTTTTTTCAGTGTTTTTCCCAGTGAATGTGTGTTATTTTTATTTCTGCTTATTGCAGCCAGAGACAGAGCCTACTATTTCAAAAAGGAAATTGAACTGCAAAGCTGTTCCCTCTCTATTTTGGGTTGCCACCACCTCCTTCCAAAGGCCCATTCACTCCTCCCTAACCTCCCTGGCCTCCCACCAGGCCCTACCCAAGGCTCAAAACCTTCCTTTCTGCTGACAGCTCTCCAGCTCCCCCTCCTCTCACAATAGCTGGGCCAGGTGTAGCAAGGCTCCCTCAGCACTATCAGCACAGAGGATCCTCCCTAGGCAAGTGACCAGCCAGACACCCTGGAATCCTCTTAATTCTCAGTTAACAGTGTATAACAGATACCCCTGGATACCTCTTCTAGGCTTTCTTGTATTCTTTCAACATTTGCCTTTAGCTGGCAAGGGAAATTCTCACACACATGTGATGAGTAAAGCCATCGACTGATAAAATACAGTATTAGGGGCTCTGGATGTCTGTGTGTTTGTCATCGAACAGGCAAAGTTCAGCTTTGTAACTGTTTGAAGCTAAAAATGTCTGTGAGTTTGGTCCTCTGACAAGCAGAGCATCAAGGGTAAATGCTGCTGCTTAAGGATACATTTTTAAAAAATGATGCCACGGTCAGCTCTAACTGACTTCATCTTCAGCTCTCCCTGCTAGGTATGTGTGGCCATAAATTAACATAGGAACTGGCCTGTACAAGGTGAGAAATATCCAGACAGTGCCCTAAGCATGACCAGGAATCAGAACCTGACAGAGATTTCAAGATGGACAAGTGGCTTTGGACATGGTCACCTGTAAGAAGGTGGGGCCAAAACTACACCTTTTGAATGTCACAATAGAGGTAAGAAAGATTATGGCTGCAATACAGGAGATCCCTTAGGGCATCTCTTAATATTACCATGCCCTGTCATTAAAGTCAGTAGAAAATTACAGCAACCCAATTCAGGCAGTACTACTAATGGCCCAGATCCTCAGGAATGAAAGTTTGGGTCACCACACCAGGTAAAGAACCACAATCAGCTGAAGTGCTTGCTGAGGGCAAAGGGAGTCCAGAGTGGGGAGCAGAAGAAGATAGTTATATATACCAGCTATGACCCTGTGACCAATTACAGAAACAGGGAGTGTCATTGTCATGAGTGTTTCTTTCTTATTTTGGTACAAACATATCTGTGTGTGTGTATAGCAAATATCTTTGTTTTCTTCCCTTTCTTATCCCCTGATCATGTAACATGAGATGTTATCTCACAGTATTTAAGTATTGTTAACTTTACATCATAGTATTTAAGTTACAGGAAATCAAGGAGATGAGTAAACACCACCTAAGGACTTTGCATCCTCTTCTGGGGAAAGGGTTAGTGCAGCAGAGTACGGTGGTGTGAAGGGCAGTTGCATTATGTTTGGCAGAAGTATGATCTTATTGTCTTTATTCGGAGAAGTATGGTTTAAGGAGATGTGCTTGGGTGCTGTCAAGTTGACAAGGAGTGGACTTATGATGGTTAATTTTATGTGTCAACTTGGTAAGGCCACAGTACCCAGATTTTTGGTCAAATATTCTGGATGTTTCTGTGAAGGTGTTTTTTAGATGAGATTAATGTTTAAATTGATGGACTTTGAGTAAAGCAAATTACCTTCCGTGATGTGGGTGGGCCTTATCCAATCAGTTAAAGGCCTTAATAGAAAAAGACTGAACACATCAGAAAAAGAGGGAATTCCACAAGAAGACTGCCTTCAGACTTGAACTTCAACTCTTCCCTGGGTCTCCAGCCAGCCAGCCTACCCTGCAGATTTTGACTTGGCAAACCTCTATAGTCATGTGAGCCAATGGCTTAAAATCTCTCTCTCTTTCTCCGTGTGTGTGTGTGTGAGAGAGAGAGTGTGTATAAGGGTACTTCAAAAAATTTGTGGAAAAAATAGAATTAAAAGATAATACACATATTTCCTTGAATCTTTTGATATAAATATATGAGTGTATATAGGTTGGTTCTGTTTCTCTGGAGAACTCTATTTACACACACTCACAGTAGTCTGCTTCTCTGATTGGACCCTGATACAACACTCAAGCAGATTTCTCCACCCTAGAATTGGTTGCTCTTTCTGTCTGGGAGGTCAAGACCCAACAGTAGCAGGAAGGGCCCTTAGTCGGGGGCCTGAAGCACAGGTCAGAGGTAGGAGGGTTGATATCAGGCCAAGTTGGGTCATGGCAAGGCTTATTTTTCACACTCTCTACCCCCTGAGGTCTCCGCAATCACTGCCCTCCAGTGTTCACAGCCCAGGGAGGAGAACAGACACATCAGCAGCTTACTCTGTTCCAAGGTATGGAAATTAAGCTTGGGCCAGGTGATACAAATGAAGCATAACCATGGAGCTCTGGGAGGATGGAAGAGGGAACTATTCCTTCAGATTGAGTCTAAGAAGTAGGTTTCAAGAAGGAGGAGACTGCCTTGGATCTCAGATTCAAAGATAGGAGAGATATTTTCTTTCCAAGTTTTTATTTTGAAAAAGTTTAAACTTACAGAAAAGTTGAAAGAAGAGTACAACAAATACCCAAACATCCATAATCCCAAGATTCACCAGTTGTTAAGGTTGTTACAGTTTCTTTATCTCTTTATACGTGCATGCAGGTACATATACACAGATACACACACACACATACACACACACACACACACACACACACACAGAGTGAACTGTAGTTGTAGACATCATGACATATAATTTCTAAACATTTCAGCTTGTATCTCAAAAGAACAAGGGCATGTCCTACATAACCATGGTACTACTGTCATGTTAAGAAATTTAACATTGATAACAATAATATTATCTAATTAATCTATACTCAAATCCTCTCAATTGTCCATCCCAATAATGTCCTTTATAGTTTTTTACCTCAATCAAGATTCCAATCAAGAATCATGACTTGCGTTTATTTATCACGTCTCTTTAGTTTCCTTTAATCTAGAACAGTACCCTGATTTTTTGAGTGGTGGGGGTTGGGGAGGGCATCTTTCATGACACTGACAGTCGATGAGCCCAGGCCAGCTGTTTTGTAAAATGTCCCCAAGTCTGGATTTGTCTGATCATCTCCTCATGATTGGATTCAGGTTAAGCATTTTTGGTAGGAATACCACCTAGATGATGTTTAGGTATAATTTGGACAAGCTGAAGTAGGAAGGGTACACCACACCCAGGGAACAGCAAAAATTATATTCCTTAGGTGTGAAAAGGCCCAGTACACTTGGGAATAGCTGTGGTCCCAAGGAGCTGCATGGAGCATGGGAATAGGGTAGGGAGGGGGCAAGTGGCAGGAGATGAGCATGGCCAGGGAAGTCTGGTGCATGCTCATTGGCCTTTGTTCAGAGGGTGCTGGAGGCCTATTATCTTTTTATGAAAGAGTCTCAAAGACCAAAAAGTCTTCAAGACCCAAAGAAATGAGTCTCAAGTGGTGGAGTTCCAGGCCCCTGGAAGAGGTATTTTGGACAATGAGGTCTTCCCCAGCATTCTCCAGACCATAACATAGTATTAATTGGCAGAGAGAGAAAAAGAAAAATTTAATTAAACAAAAAGGAGCACAATTTCTTCTAATGTCATCCTTCTTTCTTTCACTGTGTCTAACAGCTCTGCCATTAGCCATTTTCCCTGGAGACGTTTTCTCCAGCCCCTTACATGCTTTCCTCTCCCTCGTCTCCTTCCCAGTTACCGAGGTGCCATACTCTTCTCCCCTCACATCCAGCTGGTCCAGCCTCCTTCAGCCAGCACTGCAGGTGAAGGTGGGGGAAGGCAGGTAAGGATCAGGTCACCAGGTATGGCTGTCAAGACTATCTTCTTGGGCAACTCCAGGTAGGAGCCTTTGCCCAAAAGCAAATCGCTTCAAGAGGCCTTGACTCAGAAGGGGGATGCAGGCTGTGAACAAGAAGTAAGCCATGGCCCAAGCCAGTGGCCAAACTGGAAGGAGGAGCATGTAGAAATAGACTATGAAGAGACGAGGCTGAGGAATGGTTGTTGCGGGGGTTGGGGAGCTTATCTCCTTAATTTAATGTGTCTGCAGCTGAATGCCTCCAACTCAGGACTCATGGCAAATTCACTGGGTGATAGGTATGTTCTTAAGGTCACACAACTATCTCAGCAATATGTCCTTTTTAGGAGGCCATAGCCAGCCAGTGTATCTCTGGGTTTTCCTGGTTTCATATTGCCTTGTAGCTGGAGACTTCTTGAGGCAGAGTAAGGGTTCATGAGGGGTGCACAATAGGGGATGGGTATATTAGTCCATTTCTGTTGCTTATAACAAAATACCTGGAATCTATAAGAAAAGGAGATTTATTGCTTACAATTTCAGAGGTTGGGAAGTCCAAAGTCTAGGGAACACATCTGGTGAAGGTCTTCTTTGGTGGAGGCTTTACAGCAATCCAGGGATCTCATATGGCAGAAAATGGCAGAGCCAAGAGAAAGACTTACATGCTATCCTTTTAAACCCTCAGAACCATGCCCCTGGCCACCATTATTAATCCATTCACTACAGCATGGTCGTATAATCTAATCACCTCTTCAAGGCCCCACCTTTTTTTTTTTTTTTTTTTTGCAGTTGGCCAATACAGGGATCCAAACCTGTGACCTTGGTCTTCTTATAGGTCTGAGCTTTAACCAGCTGAGCTAACCAGCCAACAAGCCAGTCTAGCCCCACCTTTCAATTACCATAACAGGATTTCCCACCTCTTAACACTGTCACAGTGAGAGCCAAGTTTCCAATACCTGGAACTTTGGGGGACACAATTTAAGCTTCAATGGGTTTGGGGGTGATATTCAACCCATGATAATGGGGTAAGCTAGAAACCAAAGGCCACCAGATGGACTAGCCCAGTCTTCCAGTACTGAGTGAGCTAGAAGGAAGGGCGGAAGTGGCACTGAAAAGGAGTGAACTATGATGGGGCCCAGATGTTTGCTGGCATTCAAGCATGCCAGGTCATCCTTAGAGCTTTCTTGAATGGCTGCTGATTTCGTCATGGTGTGAGGCTACAGCAGTGACAACAGAGAAGCGTTAGAGTGAATAAGACTGAAAAATCCCCCTTAAGATCATGGAAGGGACACAAGAAAGGGGGAATTGTAACAGCAGGACCCCCCCATATTTGATCATATTTGAACCATTTCCGCTAGGGCTGGAGCAGGCCTCAGCCTTGGAGGAAGTTTGCAAGGCAAACTTGCTGGCTGAATCTCCAGAAATAGGAGTATACATGTCTAGCAGAATATAAGATAAGTATAAAGGCTAGCTTAGCATGCATTTCTCTGAGTTCCCTCATTTCCCATGGTTATTTGATATTTTGAACCTTGGTTATGGGGCAGGATGACATTATTTACATAAGTGTAAAGGTGTTTTCCAGATCCTGAGAAACCAAGGAACACATCAATAAAGCTATGTTGACTACACTCTGGAGCAGAATCCTACAAGACCACAAGATAACATCAAGGATAAAAACAGAGCCAGATAGATCCTGGGCTAGAACTTGCACCTGGTCCCTTACACATCCCCCTCCTTCCTGCTTTTCACTTCCCACATTCCACTCCCTCAACCTCCTTCTTAACCCCTCAGTAAATCTGAGCCTTGGCGATGGGTTTGCCTACCATCTCCTTCATGTTACTGGTCCTGAATGAAGCTGACTTCCCTTTTCACCAACATTTGACTTTTGATTCCTTTTTCTGTTTGGCAGCAGGTAGCCAGACTTGGGTGGGGTAACAAAAGGTGAAATCTGTGCTGCAGAGAGAGTGTATTCTGACAAGTAGAGGCTGGCTCAGAAGATGCCGCTCTGCCCCCCACACAAATAATAGAGCTCCTCCCATGGTTGAGAGGCTTGAAGCTGGAAGGCAGAGTCCAGAGTCATGTCCCAAAGGGTGCCAAAGAGAGACACTGCATCCACACTGCAATGGTAAGGCCAAGAGACAAGGAAAATAAATGTGTAAATAAAACAAGTCAAAACTACCATCACTGCAGGTATTATCATTATTAACTTAGCATATTTAGGCTAATAATGATACATAATGAGCATAAAACTATTAGAATAATAATGGAGTTCAGTAAGTTGGTTGCATACAAAACAAACATAGGGAAAAAATCTAAAAGCTTTCCCATTCGGAAAAATATAATGATAAAAAATCATAATAATCACAATAGTAACAAAAACTATAAAGCACCTAGAGACAAAAAGAAAATGTAGAGTCTTTACAAAGAACACTGTATATCTTTAGTGAGATATATGAAAGATGGACTGAAAAACGAGGAGACATAGCATGCTTCCAGATTGAAAGGCAACGTTATAAAAGATGAATCCATATTCATTTTCCTCCATATTCATCTAGAATTCAGTGCAGTTTGGGGGTGGAGTGGGGAAAGGAAACTTGACCAATTAATTCCAAAGGAGTATATATGCAAAATTAAGCAGGAAAAAAAATTTTAAATACATTATAAGATCAAAACAACAAAGCTAATTAGATAAGTATGTTAAACTTAAAAAATTTTTTTTAATTAAAAAAAGAGAAAAGTGTGATGCTGATGTATGAATAGATAAAGCAGATTCATGGAACAAATAGGCAGTTCAGAAACAGAAGCACAAATTAATGGAAATTTAATATACAATAAGAGCGACTGCCTTGGGTTGACTGTCTCCCCAAAACTTAGTATCCACTGTGACAGTGTAAAGAGGGTGGGAAATCCTATTATGGTAATTGAAGGGTGGGTCCTTAAAGAGGTGATTAGATTGTAGGATCATGTTGTAGTGAATGGATTAATAATGATGGTTAGGGGTATAGTTCCAAAGGCTTTAACAGGAGAGCACACGAGGAGCTGGTCTCTCTCTGCTCCATGATTTCACAATGTGATACTCTGCTATCACTGAAGTCACCACCAAAGAGAGCCTTCACCAGATGTGTTCCCTAGACTTTGGACTTCCAGCCTCTGAAACTGTAAGCAATAAATTTCATTTTCTTACAAATTACCCAGTTCCACGTATTTTGTTATAAGCAACAGAAACAGACTAATACCGTGGCTTTTCCAATCAAAAAGGTTCACTATATAATGGTGTAAGGATAATTGTATATCTATATACAATAGACAAAAATAAATTCTAGGTGGATTAAATATCTGAAAATAAAAACTAAAACAATAAAAATACTAGAAGAATATATAACAGACTATTTCTATAATGTTGAGATTTGAAAAGGATTTTCTAACTCTAAGACAATGTCCAGGAGGCCTAAAGGAAAAGACTGAAAGAGTAGACTACTCAAAAATTTAACCTTTTGTAAAAGGAGAGCCACCATTCAAATCATTGGCTAGGAAAAAACATTAGCAACATATAAAAAAATAGGGGCTAAAAATTCACAAAATATAAAGTGTTCTTATGTACAAACAAGAAAAACAGAAACAATCTAATTGAAAAATTACACAAAGGGTAGATAAATCACAAAAAAGAAACAAATGGCTAATAAACATAAGAAGATATGCTCGATTATGATTACGAAACACAAGTTTAAAATGCAAATAAAAAATACATTTTTATCAATTAGATTGGTGAAGATTAAAAAGATTGGAGAGAAAATGAGGAAGCTGCTCTCTCAAACTACTGGCAGAGATGAAAATTGCAATCTATTTTGAAATAATTTGGCAACATACATCTGTTGGCTCAGCAATTCCATTCTAGTACTCCAGCGTACAAAAATACTAAGATACTTTCACAAAGATGTGTGTACATGGGTATTTGGTACAACATTATTTCTAACAGAAAAAAAGAAGTTAAAAATAACCTAATAAAGGAAAGTTTAAGTAAATTATGGTTCATTTATACCAAAAAATATAATCTGTCAAGTACGGCTGCTTTTCTGGGATCACTCTTCCTTCTCCATCCCCCAACCCTTTTCACATGATTGTTGTTAGAACAACTTTGCCTTCCTGACCACAGCTGGTTAATTTGATGTGTTCACTTGATCCATGGCAGGCCAATCAGAGCCCTTCCCTGAAATTTTGGGACTGGAAGTGAGAAAGAGAAACAATCTAAAGATGTAAAATATTAGGCTGAGGAGGTAGTTGGGAGGCCTCTCAGAAGCCACATGTCCAGCACCGTGAACCCAACAAGCACAGCTGGCTGGGCCGCAGGGAGTGTGGGTAGAGTCCTGAGGCTGAGATGCAGAGAAGACCTGCAAGTTGAAAAGGTGACAATCCTGCCCTGCTCCAGTTGTCTCTCAGGCCCAGGATCCTCCTCCTCTCATTCATCCTTGTGCTCAGTTCTCCTTCTGGCTTAAAGTTGTTCAAGTTGGCATGCATCACTTACACCCAAATCCTAACAAATATGACAACCACCATGGAACACTGTGCAAGCCATTAAAAAGACTAAAGTCAAATGTATATAAAGACAAGGAAAGATAGCCAAGATATACTGTAATGTGGAAAAAATCAATATGTATACCATGACTCCACTAAAATTTTATTTTTAATTTTAAAAGGAATAGTTGCTTGTGTAACATATAAAATAATAAACTTTTATTTAGGCACTGAAAAAGATATGGAATATTAGACACCAAACTGCCAGCAGTTATTATTTCTGAACGATTAGGGTGGCAGAGCGGGATGAGGCACTTTTTACTTTATTTCTAAATTGTTTGAATTTTTTCACTAAGAATATATTGCTTCTTTTATGCTTTAAATATTCTTTTTATTTTGAAATAATTTTAGGTTTATAGAAAAGTTGCAAAGGTAGTGCTCCCATATACTCTTCATCCAATTTCTCCTAATGTTAATATTTTGTATAATCATTGTATACTTGTCAAAACTAAGAAACTGACATGGACACATCACTATGAACTAAACTCCAGGTTTTATTTGGATTTCACCAGTTTTTTCACTAATGTCCTTTTTCTGTCCCAGGACCTAATCTAGGATGCCACATTGCATTTAGTCATCGTGTCTCCCAGTTTCCTCTGTCTGTGACAGTTTCTCAGTCTTGCTTTGTTTTTTAGGACCTTGATAGTTTTGAAGAGTTCTGGCCAAATATTCTCTAGAATGTCCTTCAATGGGTTTGTCTAATGTTTTTCTCATGATTAGACCGGGGACTTTGGTTTGGGGGGAAGAATACCACAGAGGTGAAGTGCCTTTTTCATCACATGATATCAAGGGGACATATCATCACATAACTTATCACTGCTGAGCTTCATTGCGTGGTTAGGGAAGTGTCTGCACGTTTCTACACAGTGGAGTTCCTATTTTCCCCATTCCATATTCTATTCTTTGGAGGCAAGTCAGTTAGTCCAGCCCTCACTCAAGGGGAAGAGATTAAGCTACACTTCCTGGTATATTACTTTTTAATTACAAATAAATTTAAAAGATTTCTGAAGGCAGGGGTGCTGTTCTACACAGTTTTTATTTTCCAACTTCAATGTTCATTTATTCATTCTACAAATATTTATTGAGCACCTACTACAGGAAGTCCTAGCCACTGATCCAGATACTGGGGATACAGTAAAATTCTTATCTTTATGGAACATATATTCTAGCCTGATACTGAACACATAGTAGGTTAAAAAACAAACAGACCACAAACAAATGAAAGCCCACAGGTCCATGGATCCAAGGAGCTAAGATAGGGAACCTAAAGTGGAGGTGGTGGGTGGGCAGGGCACAGTCCCTAAAGCGGGAGAGTGGAGTAACCCTAGACCATGGCCAATGCCCGGGCTCATCACAGGTTTCAGCATGTATTTGACCAGGCAAGCTGGATTTATTTGAAGGGCCTGAGCCAACTGGATGGCACATGAGGGGGGATTGTAAGCAGTTCCAGGCACAGAATAGGCACTTGCAGGTACTTGTCCAATAAATAACTGGAAAAAAAATTCACAAAGACCATCCAAGATAATCAGAGAAGCAAGAATTTTGACATTGGGGAGTACAACCGCCCCAACTCTTGCCTCCAGGGTTCCCCTCCCCTAAGGTACACCATGTTGCTGCTGCCACCCCTAAGCTATCCTCACAAGGGGCTGCTCCCCTTACCCTTCCACCCAGGCACTGGCACAGACCTTTCCCCTAATTTGAGTGGGATCCAGGAAGACAGAGCTGTCCTGAAACCAGGCTGAAATGTTTGCCCAGTCTTGGCCAAAGGCTGGGAACTGACTGAAAGGCATTCAGACTTGAGTTAACAGGCAGCCACTGATTCATGAGGTGATAGCAACAGAGTCACCCAAAGGGATGCTACAATAACAGTAATGTGGAGAAGTGCCTGGGGACAGCCACTCACATCTATGCCCATCTTTACTCAATCTTTTGAGATCTCTCTAATGTTTCTGCTCGCTAAGTTTGGGTGAGACCGAAACAATCGTTTGCTACTTCTCCCTAGAGCTGAGGGCAGAGAGCCAAAGGGCAGCAGTGCCCACTCTTCCTGTTCTGTTCTTTACTGTCCTCAAAGTTCTCTGAGGGAAAGGATCTCCGAGGGCAGGCTGCATCCAAGGGACAGAGTTGTCTAATGAGAAATTAGCAACTCAGCAGGTCTGAACACTTCTCAAGAGTTGAGAAAACAGCAACCAGTTTCTGTCACTGTCTTGCTGTGTGGCCTTAGACCTCTCTCTCTGGACCTGCATCTCTGCATAACAGAATGACAAGGCAGGCTTGGGTAATGTTGAAGATTGCTTAGAGTTCCGATTTCTCATTGTTTTTATCCAGCCTGATCCTTGTCAATTTCCCGAAAGCTGTGTATCCAAGGCACATAAGAAGGAGACAAGGATGGAGAGCCAGGACAGAGGCCAGCAACCATTCCCTACAGGGGTACCAGCCCTTGTGAGAAACCACAATGAACCAAACTGGGGAGAGATTGGAGTTCTCCAATTGAGAAATAATTAAGCTGTGTGTTGAGTTAATGGTCTAATTAAACATGATTTTCCAACAGTGTTTCACCGAACATTTTAGGTAACACTCCCTCAAATATCAGAAGTATCTGCCAGCAAAGAGCGACTTGTCACATGTACAGTTGAATTGCCTTCCTCCTCTTCTAGGAGAAATTAATATGGATGTCACAACTTAGTTTTGGCCAGAAATAATAAGAAATTCAATCTAATGGGCTTAAATTAATTAAAAGAAGCATTTGGAAAATGCCTCTAAAATCTATGCTGAACAAATTTTGGGTACCACACAGTTGTAGATATTTATTCCCTTAATAAAATCAACATATAAAAACATGCATCATTTGTTCCCAAATGCACAATGGCATTTAAAGCAGTAGCAACCTCCATCCTTAGAGGATGCTTAGAATCTTGCTTTCTTGACTACTGCTCTATCTCTCAAGTTTTCTGGATACTCTGAGCTAAGTTTTAAAGATCCATGAGACCCAAGCCGAAGAACAGACAGCCTTGGAAAGACAGTGACTTCAAAGATCCAGGTCAGCTGATGATGGGTTCTCGGTGGCAGGCCCAGCTGGCAGGAGAGTCAGGCCTTGGCAGCTCCTTCTGTGAGACGCACCTGTGCTTCCTGCCACCACCAAGCCACCTGCCTCCTGAACCATGCAGCCTGTACCATTTACCAATGGGCTCTGAATACCCATTCACTGTTCATGGCATTTGTCCAGGGCCCTACATCTTGACCCACCTCCGAGTCTATTCTGATCTGACATGAACTTCCCAGTATGTGTCTTACTGTGCTGTCTTTGAGCTAATCTAATCTATCCTTTAAATCTAATGCTTAACACCCTTTCTTGCATTCTTGCTTCTATTTTACCCCACTCCTTTCAGGTGTCACCAGGGCTTGCAAGTGTCCTGGAGCATTACTGGGGAAGAGGGGCTTCTTACCATGGAAGAAGTTTCTGATACAGAGGGACTTTGGGGACCCTGCTCAGAAGTAAAGCGTTCTTCCACAGGGAGGTGCCTTAGAGACAATACATCAGGAATCCTCAAACCTGCCCCTGCTTCTCAGCATCGGCCCCTTACAGAATATCCATATTCTACTGGCCCCAGTATCTCCAGACCAAACACCAAATTTGGACTGTTTTCAGTGGCATTTAAGCATAGGGCCCTTGGTGAATGCAGAGCCACCAGCTTTTTCTATTCCTCCTATCTCTGTCCTCCTCCCAGCACCTTCTTGCCTTTCTTTTTGCCTCCAGAAATACAAATTCTCTTATTTCACCCCCTTCTTCCAAAAGTAGAGCTTCAGTCATTAAACAAAATTTATTGAGCACTTATTACTTACTAAGCATTGCTTTAAGCACTGGAGATAGAGTTGGGGGAAAAACACATACAAATCCTGCCCTCATGGAGCTTAAATTCTGGTGAGGACGGCAGAAAAGAAAATAAACAAGGCTGGCCGGTTAGCTCAGCTGGTTAAAGCACAGCCTTATAACACCAAAGTCACGGGTTTGGATCCCCAAACTGGCCAGCCACAAAAAAAAAAAAAAAAAAAAAAAAAAAAATTACACATAAACAAGGTAAATAAAGATTAGAATTGCAGATAGTGATAAGTTTTAAGGACAGAAGTAAAGTAGGAAATGAGAACAAGAAGTAGCCAGAAATGAAGGGGTGATGCAGTTTTAAATAGCCTCACTCCAAAGGTGACATTTGAACAAAGACTTGGAAGAGATGGAGCAGTGAGCCACGCAGATATCCGGGGCACAGGAGTAGATCCAAGACTTGTGGGACCCGAAGTTTATGCAATTCTGAGACCCTTTTAAATAAATAGGATGTAAAATTGCCAATATAAAATTCAGTACAGGGCCTTCGAGAGGGCCCATGTGAGTGAACGGCCGGACGCCTACGTGCCGCCAGTTTAATGGTGACTCTGCCTGCCTCTGCTGGAAGATCGTCCCACGCAGAGAGAACAGCAAGTGCTCAGAGCCGCGGGAGCGCGCGCAGGGAGCGTGCGCCGTGATCAGGCCGCGTCAGCGCGGCAGTGGAGCGGAAGGACACAGGGAGAAGGCGGCAGCAGGGGAGGTCGGGGAGGGGGCGGCGGGGGAGGTGGGGGAGGTGGCTGGCGCCAGGTTATGCAGGATATTGGCCTTTTGCTTTACCATTGGGGTGGGAGCCACTAGAGGTTTTTGAGCAGAGGAATAACATGATCTGACTTTGAGTTTGAAAGGATCCCTCTGGCTGTTGTTTTGAGAATAGACCGAAGTAGTGAAGGATGGAAGCAGGGGCCAGTTAGGTGCCAGGTGAAACGATTTAGGAGAGAGATTATGGTGGCTCGGGCCAGGATGGTGGCAGCAGAGGTGTGAGAAGTGGCCTGATTCTGAACAAGCTGGGAAGATACAGTCCACGGGATTTGCTACCAGATCAGATGTAAGAGAGAGAGCTGTCAAAGATGACGCCAAGAATTTTGTCCTGAGTAACCGGAAGGATGTATTTCCATCAACTGAGACGGGGGAGGGGGAATTTAAAATCTGAGAGCAGGTTGTAAGTGGGAGATTAGAGTTCAGTTTTGGACATAAGTTTGAGATGCTTATGCATCTAAAGAGAGAAATGGAGTTGGGAATTCAGTCTGGAAGAGATCTGGGAAGGAAATAAATTCTTGAACGTGGATTTGATTACCAAAGGAGTGAGTGAGGTAGAGAAAAGAAGTGGCCCTAGAGTTGAACCTTGAGGCCCTCTGATGTTGAGAAGTCAATGAGGAGAGAAAGAACTGGCAAAGGAGAGGAAGAAGGCAGAGAGGTAGGAGAAGAATCAAGAGCGATCTGTAAGCCACGAGAAGTAAGTATGTCAAAGAGGCAGAAGTGATCAAGTTCTTCACATGCTGCAGATAGGTCAAAATGCGAGGACTGACCACTGAATTTAACAGCATGCGGAGATCATCAGCGATCTTGACCAGAGCAGGAAGGCATATCAGTGAGGATGCAGACCTTAGCAGAGTGAAAAGCAAACCACAGTTCAACCTTCAGCCTGATATGTCTGGCTGTGCTGACTTTGGCACCAATAAGCAGTTCACACCTTTTGATTTGGTGTCTGGGACATTACACTTTCACCCAGGACTTGTAGCCTATTCCTGCCTTCTTCAGGTTCTTTCCAACTTGCACGCAGAACTCAGACACCTAGACACCTAGGCAAGCATTTTACCTACTGGAAGCCACTAATCTAGAGAGTTAGGAATCTATAATTCCCTGTGTGGGGAAAAGAGAAAAACAAGACAGATAGGAGAAAAAGGAGGTAATCTTGAAACAAAATGAGCTACCTACTTTTAGTTTCTGCTGTCGGTAAGTAAATACTGCCTTAACGTTGTGAGTTAGCTGTTACAGGACTGTAGCTGTGACTGCAAAGACAGCATGATGGTGGGGAGATAGCTAAAATGGCATATCTGTTAATCTGTTTACAAAATAACTTTCTTTTTTTTTCTAATTAAAAATAGGTAATTAATCAACCAGATGTGCCTAGTTTACCAGAAAAGAAACTGAAAGGCTGAGAAGAGGTTACTTTAGGGTTTATAGAATATATCTTTAACTTACCAGTTTACCTTTAAGTAATATTATACACATACTGTATAGTAAAAGAAATCATATAATAGTCTGTTTTAATTTCTCCCCTCCTGACCCTTCAGATGTTTTTTACATTTTACTTATGCTATAAAGCCTATACTAAACTTGTTACTGAAACCCCAAAGGTCTGTTTGCTTGCCACTCAATAGCCAATAATTGAGAGACAAGTGTTGGTGTAAGGAAAGGTAGCCTTTAATCAGGAAGCCAGCAGCCTGGGGAAGTGGTGGACTCATGTCTTAAAGACCACCTCCACTTGTTAGACTTGCTAAAGGGTTTTATAGGGACAGGTGGTAGGAGGCTGATTCATGGTGACGTGCAGGCATAATCATAAAATTGCAGATAAACATCAAAGAACTTCTTGGAGCTGATTCATGGTGACCATCCTCCATGAAGTCAAGTTACGGATTCAGTTCCTGTTAACCTCAAAAAGATCTAGTTAGTAAGCTAGTAAAGAATGGCCACCTGGGTTAATAATGTTTTCTATAATTATTCTGTGTACAATGTGAGCAAAAGTCATTACATCATTGCTAGTCAAAAGTCTAGCAATCATGTGAACAAGAATCATTATATTCTCAGGTACAGCTGCAAGCTATGCAGTTCGGGTTACAAGAATAAGAAAAAAACTTTTTAATTTAGAAGCTTAACAAAATGGAGTCACTTCTGTTCAGGCTGTTACACATTGTTCTTATTTTTATTTAAACAGTCAATTATCTTTTAAAGAGATTTAGATAATGAGGAGAAAAATTATATTTTTACCCATGTAGTTGCTCTTCATTTCTTCAGGTAGAAAATGTTCAAACATTTATGTGGCAAAAATATATGTGTGGGCTGGCTGGTTAGCGCAGTTGGTTAGAGTATGCTGCTGAAAACACCAAGGTTGAGAGTTCAATCCCTGTACTGGCCAATCGCCAAAAAATAAAAATAAAAATAATTGTGTGTGTGTGTATATTGATCCTAAAGAAAATCAGAAGATAAATGACAAAAAGAGTGGAGAAAAATATTTGCAACACATGACAAAGAGCTAATTAGCTTAATACACACAAGAACACTTACAAATCAAAAAGAAAAAGACTTTTAAAGAGAGCAATGAGCAAAGGATATAACGAGGTAGTGCACAGGGGAAAAAATGTAAATGGCTAAGAAACATATGTAAAGGTGTTCAACCTTACTAATTAAAAAAAAACACCCCAAATTACATATTCCATTTTTCACCAGCAGATTGGCAAAGATTAAAAACTTGGAGATGACCCACCCCTAATATTTGCAGGTTAAAGCAACAGTACCAATGCATACCCATGTATCATACAATTAAATACTTAAAAATTATAAATCAAGCAAACAGATAACATATGTTCTTTTCTCTTACCTTAACAAATATACCTCGATTACAATCTGAAAGGCCAGGTTCAAGTGTAAAATTTTTAGACTCCTCAGACTTGCGTACCAGACCTAGTAGTGTGAGGACACCCAGGTCCCAGCCCCCAGTCCTGGCTGCCCTCCCTTCTGTGTATACACTCCAGTGCACATTCCTAGGGCCTAGGAATGAGTGTGCCAGCCAAACACGCTGGAAGATAGATCTGGGAAGAGGCCTATGCAGACCATAGAAGTAGGCTTGAGGATCCTTGAGAAAGAAATTTTGAGGTCCCAGATACTCAGAGCTTGGTCAAGTAGGAGAGGGGTGTAGGCTGTAGGTGGGTGCATCCCCCTGACACCAAAGAGCCCATGCCCTGTGGGAAGGGACACAGACAGCGAGCCAGAGTGGGGCTTTCTACAGCTTGGGGCCTAAGTCTGAGGGTGGTACTAGATGTAGGGAAACAGGAACATTCATACACTAAGTGTTTGAAATAAATTTTGAGAGGAGAGCAATTTGCCAATATCTTCCAAAATTCAACTCTGCAGTTCCACTTCTGGTAGTGTATCATCTAGAATTACTCATAGAAGTGCCCAGTGTTGTATGCATAATTATGTTCACTATAACATTGTAATATCGAAAAGCTGCAAACAATATAAATATGCACCAAACAACGGTGAATGGGTGACTAAATATACTCATACAACAAAATGTATTTTTCAGCCATTAAATAGTGGGCTGGTATGAAATATCTTCAATATATATTTTCAAGTGAGAAAAGCAAATTAAGAATCTGGTGTGTAGTAAGACCAACTGTATGCATGCATGTCTATAAATCTCATCTATGTATGTCTCTATATATTTGTTTATACTTACATTCACTAAGAAATTTTCTAGAAGGAATTACAAGAGGCTATTAAGAATTATTACGTCTGGTTAGTAAGAGTAGGGATTGATGGAGCAGTTTTTACTTACACTTCTGTTCAAATTTGTTGTCAGAGTATTTAGTACTTTCATAATTAAAACAATAACAAAAAATGCACCTAGTAAAGTTTCTCAAACACAGTTGATAACAACTTAGCCTCAATCAACGACAGCAACTGACAACCCATCACATGCAGGTGTGTGTTATGCACTGGGCAACACAACCACAAATCCAAGAATCTCCTTTCCAGGCCGGTGAATTTTGTTTAGCCAGTTGTTGCCAGTTATTTCTCCTTCTTCATGTCCCAGGTGGCAGGAACCCTGCAGAAATCCAGGAGAAAATATGTTTCACACTGAAGTGTGTTTTCTTCATGGATTTCCCTGGAAGGCTGCCAGCCTGGCTAGTGGGTCAGCAGCCCCTCTGACTGCTGGGTCACACCTGGCTGGCTCAGGGCCCTGCAGTCTTGGTGAGGGGCCCTGGTCCTGACCTGGCCTGGTCTCACCAGTGCAGGCAATGGATCAGAGGATCTTGTTACTAGGAAGACAACTCAAAAGTCAACCTTCCCTAGCAGTGAATAAATATTAACATCCCCAGTTCTGAGAGAGGCCCAGAGAGGTGACCTCTACCATGGTGTGAAATCTTCCATGGCTAGTTCTTGATTATTAATCTGGGAGCTCCTGGACCTCAGGGGCCAGGCTGGATTAATCTCTGTATCCCCAGTGCTTGGCACAGTGGCTGGCACATAGGTGATTCTGTACAAATGTTTGCTGAATTCACATCAGGGCCTATCCCTTCTCCCACCATATCTTACCACCTCTCCGAACAGATGATTACTCTTGGACCTCATTCCCATGGGTTTTGAACACCCAACTCTGAAAGTGGTTCATTTTCTTGCAAAATCTGCACTCGACCTCCAGGAAAACTCACCAGATGAAGAACTCCATGACTTGCTCACATTAATATTGATAAGTAATTTTAGAAAATCTAGAAAATGAAGACTACTAATAAGGTAAAAATTCTATTTCCTTTCATCTTCTTTCCCTAACAGAACCCTTCCACTCCCCGGCAGCCATCTTAGGTGATAAATATTTTGTCTCCTGGAGCAAAGTCCTCCCTACTCATGACTGCTTCTTCCAGGCCATTCTCCCACCAGTGTGAGTCAAACTTTAGGCAGGATTTCATTGAATACCTTGGTCTCCACAGCCTCCAGTCTAATAAGGAGACCACAAGAATGCTTTGAGTCTCCAGGAATCAATCTCAACTAAGACACTATGTCGAATAGCCCTCCAGATGTCTGGACATTCTTTTTCCTTAGTATACAGTCACCCATGTAAATAGCCATATGTTCCTTTAGGGAAAGATTGGAAGAACCATTAGACTACATCCTTGCCACAGGGTTGCAGAGTTCTTTCTCCTAGAGACTCAGCCACCTCTTCAGTCAATGGGTTCCAGATCTGAAAATTGGCTCAAGCCAAAAAAATTGAGCAAGGGATTGTGACTTTTTATTAGGGCTCTCAGCCTTCTGCTGCTCCATTTTTGCTTCTTTCTGGCTATAGATGTTAAGCAGCTCCTCTGTGGATTTCCCATTTATTCTGCCCCTTGGGATACTGTGCTCTATCCATCATCTCCACAACTCCCTGTGGGCCAAGCCCCCTTGGCTGCACCTCTGGCTTTGTTGGTCATTATGGTAATTGTGACCTCCTGGCTTCTGGCAGGTAAGTGCCACCACCTGGCCTCTATTACCTGGGGGTGGGGGGTCAGCATTGCCATGGAGAGCCCAGCTCTGTGACCACTCTCCTGCTTAGTGATGTTGCTACCCCCCTCACCTGAGCCTTCCTGATCATGCATCCTCTGGGCCCACCAATTGAATATACTCTCCTGATGAATTTTCTCGCCTCACGTTACATGTCCATTCCTGTGTGCCCACTTTCCTCAGCCTTTTTATTCCTTCACTACCATCTGCCAGGGCAACTCTGGCATTTCCATTTCAGCACTCAGCAGTGGCTGTCACTTTCTCCAGGCTTCTGAGAGCCACCCTAGAGTTTGCCTCATCACCTGGGGTCCTTGCCAGGGCATTAAATCCAGCATCATGAGACAGTGTCCCCAAGTCAACTCTTGCTTAGCCAGTCATTTATCCCAGCCTCCTTGATCCAGCACCTGCCGGTTGAGCAACAGCCACGTTTGCTTAAAATCTGTGGCCTGTCTGGTAACACACCTCCTTGCATTTGCTGTACCTGCTCACCTCCCTTTTCCTTCACTCTTAATTTTCTGGAACTCAGCCCCTCTGCCCAGAAAATTCGGCATGCACGTTTTGCCTCAGGCTCTGTTTTCTTGGGAAGCTAAGCTAAGACAGGGATCTCAATGATTTAACGTGTTCTGAGAAGAGGAGAGGCTTTCTTCTGACCCTCGGACTGGAGGGTACCCCTCTTAAGTCTGTCTAGCCTAGGGATAAAAACAGAAAACCCCACTTTTTCTTTTTTTAATTACTAATATCCTTGTTATGGCATAAAGCAGTTTTTTAAACATTAGCTCCTTTTACAGTAAAAGCATTTTATGTACAGCTGTAGAGAAAGTGCTGCACAGATAGCTTCAACTTAAAGTGGATTGTATTTCAGAAGTCCATTGAGTTGTTTGATATGTAAAGTGGAAAATATGTTCTCTGTAGAAAATAGTAAAAATGATAACATTTCCCAGGCTAGCTCAACAAACTTATCTAAGCCAAATAGTATCTGAATTATACATTTATAAATATGGTTTGAATTCTAGCATCCAAGAGAAACTTTAGCTTCATTTATTGAACAGCCATGTGTTTCTTAAAATTAAGTTGTGGGAAGTGAAATTCCTATTAATCTACCTTCTTACTCTTGATTTTCCTTTAGGTTAATCCACATCAAGTTTTCACTGTTCCTTTCTAAAAGACAGGTACCATATCCTTTTAATCTATTTAACAAGGTACTCATTCCTATCCAAATTGTGATTTTTTTTTTTTTTTATTAAAGTAAGGTATTTGGGCAAAGACAGAATCTAAAAAATTATTACCCACAAGGCACATGTGGACTGTCATCAAACAGCTTCCCCTTAGGGAACAGAAGTGGTAAAATTGACAAATGGATCAATGAATAAGTCAAGAGAATTCTGAGCACAGAATACAAGAATGTCAGGGTGCAAGGATAGAAGTGAAATTCAAATAGAAAAAGGACATTGCCTCAAGGATTAAGAGTTGAGTTCAGGCTGGCTGGTTAGCTCACCTGGGACAGCATGGTGCTAAAAGCACCAAGGTCTTGGGTTTGGAGTCCCATACTGGCCAGCCATTAAGTAAAATTTTTAAAAAGTTGCATTGGCTATCAGAGCCCCTTATTGCAAGGTGATCAGGTAAGAGGCAGTTAGATAATAAAGACCAGATAAATGAGAGAAACCAGAGCCTAGAAAGGTTTTAGTTGTTCAAAGCAATGAAATGAAAATGAGGCAGACCATAGTTTTGGTTTGGTTTGGTTTGGTTTGGCTTATTTTTTTGTTTTTGTTCTTGTGTTTTTTTTGGTTTTTTTGTGATGCTAATGCTTTTTATTACATAATATTTATAGTCATCCTCAATCAACAAGGTCAACAGAAACTCGTAAATATTCTGCTAAATAATCTAGCACACTAATAGATGTTTTTTCAGTGCAGTAACATTAAAATAATCCCTGTATCCTTTATTCATATAACTTTGCAAAATAGCGGAATAAAGATATAAACATGCAAGAACTTCTTTTCTTAAAGCAGGTAGGATTGACAGAGGTTAAAATTATATTTATTGATAAGTCAAAGATTGACCCTGACCCTAGTAACACCAAACTCAAAGTAACTCTTGGTCAGAAAAGTGCAGGAGAGAGTCCATGAAAGTGACATGTGGTGGCCTCCTCAGTGGTCTATTTGAGGTGATTTTTTTTTTAAACTGCTAAACTGTATTAACTCATAATTGAAAGTAACTAGTCAAAATTTAGAACTTTCTGATCAAAATGGGTCTGAACATGCCTCTCAAACCCCTGCTGAAGACCACATATTTTTAATTTTCCTATTAGAGCTTGTCCTGAAATTCCCAGCACAGAATTTCTAGGAATTAAGGCAAGAAGACAATGCCGATTTTAAGCTTCTGTGCTATGTAGAACGTTTTCCAGAGAAATATTTGAGAATTCAGGCAGAGAGTTTTCTGGCCAAAGGCTACATTAAACTCTTCAGTTCCCTCAAAGTAATAATTTAAAATAATCATACAGTTTGTCTTAAAAGGAAGTCCCTAAGTAGCTAAAACCTTTCCACGGAGTAGAAGTTTAACAGAAAGAAACAGATCCTGTATTGTGGCTACAGGAACTAGGCCCTTGAAAAAATTAGATTATTCTACCTAAGAACCCCAGGTTGCCCACTAGAAGTTAACCTCTAGAAACATTAATGATCCATTAAGTTTTCACCTTTAAAAGAATGCATTTTCATGCATCTTTATTGGTTCTCTTTGCTCTCCAGTTATGCATTTGAGGAAACCCAGCTCTTATGGAAAGATACAAGGCTTAGGAAGGGTAACAGAAAAGCTAAATAGATAGGTATTTAACAGGTTCAAAATACAATCTGTTCCTGAAATGCCACAGTACCACAGATTCTGTGGTTCACACCTGAAGTCTGTTTCTGCTTTTCTCATGGTCCATAATGCCCCAGATCCTGCCAAGATCTGGCGGTGGGGGTGGAACAAGTTTCGGAATTTTTAAAGGCTTTAGTTTAGAAGAGCTGCATGGTAGGACAGAAAGTGAAGAGAGCTCATTAGGCAGTGGCTGGTGACCACCACACAGGTTCCTTAAGATTTCAAAATCATAGGCTTTCTTTTACACACACGCACAAGTTCAACCCAAGACACCTTCTAAGAATAGCTTTGTAGTCAGTAAGAGAGGAGGCACCTTGTATCCCGCAGGTAGAGACAAGACCTCACCATACCCAGCAGGAGAGAGAAAGGTAGAGCTTGTGGTCATAAACTGGATGTTTGGGAGGGGTCCTGGTGATATGCATTTGAAAGGAGTCACCATATTTGTCCAGTAAAACATTAAAAGTCTATCCTGTTATTGAGACTGATTTTTCTTTATTCTCATGAAGCATTGTCTTATTATGAAGCAGTTCATTTGTTCATCATACTCAACCAGAAATGACCAGCAAGTTCAAAGTCAAATAATAGGTCTACCTATATATCTCATTATTGAATAATAAAACAGATTATTTCTTCTGGGATTCTGACTCAGTGTTTGATAAAGACACAGGATCTGAAGGAAATAAGAGGTCCTGAGCAAAAGAAGTTCAGATTAAATTTTCACTTACTGTAAGATGCACCTGATTGATTCTATATCATAGCCCTCAAAGGCCAGAAGACTGAAGAAATATAAACTAAGGCAATTGAGAAGGGGCCATGCCCTGACGCGTGGTTCTCCAAGGGAAAGGAGAGCACAGTTACTGGAGGAAGTGAGTGCTGGAAGGATGGCTCTCAACCCTGGCTGTGCAGTGGAACCACCAGGGAGCTTTAAAACATTCTGATGCCTGGGTCCCTGTAGAGGGTTAGAAGTTTTCATTTTTATTTGATTATTAGATAGGGTTTTAGCTAAAAATCTTATGGGACTAAAGTCCTTAGCTAGGAGGCAAGAGTCTACAGATAGGGGAGCAAAAGCCCACTTGAGTTAAAGATTATGATTGCTCGGTTAGTTATTAAAAGACACTGATTGTTAGCATAATGAGTATGTTGGAAGATTTTAGAAGCAAACTATGTTAGTAATGTTGGCTGTGGGGAAAATTTTTAAACCTTAAAGAATAATCACCTATAAATAAAATCATAAGAATGTAGTGTTTGTTTTAATTATCACAAGAAAAGTTTTATTTTAAGTTAAGATAATGATCATAGTTAACCAACTTAACCTTTCACAAGTTGTACTTCAGAATGCCTTGCTGTTAGTTTTAATGATGTTGCTACATTCCATTGTTTAAGATGTACTTAGCCATGGATAACAATTGTCACATTGCCAATGTCTGTGTGTTCTTTTTTGAAATGATTAAATCAACTGATTTTTCTTGTGAAACTTCCTTGTCTTTACAATAAAAACAGAAGCTGAGGGCAGTCCTGTGGCTCACTCGGGAGAGTGTGGTGCTGATAACACCAAGGCCACAGGTTCGGATCCTACATAACGATGGCCGGTTAGCTCACTGGGTGAGCATGGTTTTGACAACACCAAGTCAAGGGTTAAGATCCCCTTACCAGTCATCTTAAAAAAAAAACACACAAAAAAAACCCAGAAGCTGATTTTGAATCAGGGCTGTACCCAGTTCCTCTTTCTAACAGAGGAGTGGCTGAGGTGCAGTCCCTTCGGGCTTCTCATTGCATTTATATTGTTTCGAGTAATTTCTTTCACATTTCTGTTACACAGAAAGAAGTGTAACAGGTCCCGCTCCCAGAAATCCTGATCTAATTGGTCTAGGGTACGGCCTGCTGGTCAGAAATTTTAAAAGCTCCCCAGGTTATTCCACCGTGGAGCTCAAGGCTGAGAACCACTGTTCTAGAGGAAAAGTACTTCTGTTTCTGATTCTCTCTTTACTTGTCTCCATCTGTTACTTGCTCTCCTGATCGCCCTCCTGTCTTTTTGCTTTCTCTGTAAGCTGGGGCAGCTTGCTCCACAGCTCAGATGGGTGTGCTGACTGCTCGGGTTGGGGAATGGAAGTCAGCTCTCCCTAGTGTGCTCTTGCCCACCAGTGCAGGAAGTCAGGTCCCGGCCTCCCAGGCTTGGGCTTCCCCTCTGTGATGTGAGTAGAATCAATTCTGACTGTCCCGGCAGTAAGTTGCATACAAAATATAACTTGAGGAAGAGCTCGGTGAGTAGTCCAGAAAGCTCCTTTGGGAAGAAAGACAGCAGAAGAGGGCAGTTCACAGTTCACACAGCCAGAGTTCTTTTCATTTCCTTTTTAGTTTATATCTAGTCAAGGAAAATGCCTCAGAGGGGATTGAGGGATTTTTTCGCCATTGATAAGCCTGTGTACACATCACTGGTTTGTTGCAATGTCAGGGTGAGCAGGTAAAACTGGCAAAAAATTTTCAAAATTCTTTGAAAAGTGACTCAATATTCTTTCAGGCATAGATAAACTATTTTTGCTGAGACCCATTTGGAAATGCAAAAAGCTCTTTGTAGAAGGGAATAGCAATTGATCAGAGAACTTTCTACAGACTCCTACATTCTGGACTGCTATAGCTTTTCACTTCCTGGAGACATGAATTTTCCTTTTTTAAAAAAAGGAATGCTTTTTAATTTATTCTAATTGGAAATCAGCCATAGACAACAGAGGCTCAAGAGATAACTTTTTTCTTTAAAACAAAACTAAATTGGGACATCCAATTGTAGTGGTAACATGCTCTGGAATCTGGCACATGTGAAGTGATTGGTAAAGGTGGTTTTATTATCCAGAGGTGGTATCAGTGAGCAACCCTACAATTTTTGAGCAAGTCCAGGTGTGATGGCCCACCTGAAACAGGACAGCCTCCTGGGGGGGAGGGGGGTTGGGGAGGACCAAGGGGGAGAATTGCTGTGAGTTCTTGAGTTCTCCTCTCTGTTTGAAGCCAGGCAAGGCCCCGAGAACAGCCTGGAACAGGGCTTCTCAAACCCTCATATGCTGCAGAAGAATCACTCCAGTTTCTGATTCCGTGGGTCTGGGGAGGGACCTGAGAATCTGCACTTCTAACAGGTTTCTGGGCAATGCTGATGTTGTTGATGGTCTGGGGATCACACTGTGGGACCCATGGGCCTGAAATGAAGATTGTGCCATAATGCTGGGAAACCCCCAAAGGGCTGTGTGAAACCAGACTGGGAACAGCCTTTTCCTTCTCTCTCTCTCTCTCTCTCTCTTTTTTCTGGGGTTTTCCCATTTTTATCAGGGGTCGCAGGAGAGGGGGCCTCCTCTCAGCGGAGGTGCAGTTTCTTCAAGGCACTCCACGCTGGGCCCCGGGTGTGGCTGGGCACGTGGAGGGGCACTGGGTAGTTGTAGGACGTGGCCTGGTTGATCATGATGGCATACTTGGTGCTGGGGCTGAGTGGCGGCAGAGTTACAGCGAGGGTCCCTGTGGTGAAGGACACGACCAGCACCGGCTCTTCGGCCGCGCATCGCTGAGGGGGGTGGCGAGTCCTGGAGGGGAGGCCGAGGAAGGTCACCCCGCAGAGGCTGCTCCCAGTGACCTCTAACCCTCCCGTGCCACCCCCGCCCAGGAGGAGAGCCCCTTTGTGATTTCTGTGTCCCCTCCGGGACGGACCCCCTGTCCTCCCGCCCTCCACCCGGGATTGCCCGGGCGTTCCCGGCCTGCCCGAGCCCCGCCGCGCTCTGCGCTCCAGCGGCGCCCACGATTGCCGCCATCTTGGCCTTTCCTTAACTCGGAAAAAATAGGTGCCTTGTTCTTTATAACCAAGCAAACACCACAAAAAGCTCGTTATTTTGCTAAAAGATAGTCATGTTAACAATGTTTTTTACGTTGATGACTTAAAACACCATTTCTAGCCTCTGCATCTGGGCCACCACGCCCACTCCTGTCCAAGGGTCAGGCCTCCGAATTTCTTTCTGCATCATCTTTCCACTCTCCCCACCCCCCACCCCCAGTGGTGGCCTGACAGAATCTCAATAATGTCGCAGTGAACAGTGATTTGAGGTTTTATTAGCACTTAGAATTAAACAGGAGTCTTAACATCAGTTCTGGCCACTCACTTCCTCCCTCTCTGGACCTTGGCTTCCTCATCAATAAAAGGAAAGGTTTGGACAAGATAATATAAATGAAAATGATAAGGTTTTGGTTTTTATAGTTGACTTGGCACTTACGCACAGATTGTCTCAGTTAAATTGTCCCTGTGAAATAATTTTTATTCCCTCCTCCCCATTTTTCACATAGAGAGAGAGAATTGGAAAAGCACAGTCATTTTTAAGGACCAGTGTAAAAAACGGCGACATAGAAACATCTGCAAAAACTGCCACTGAAAACATAGTTCCTTATGTCACTCAGTGTCCTTCATATAACAATTTATGTGAAAAATTCCTCCTAAAATTTAGTGCCTCATAAATATATTCCTCTAGAAGATGCAATATGTGTAGTTTCACAAGACAGAATCGACTTCCTAACACTTCATGCTTTTCTTTTGTTCTGGCTGCCAGGAAGCTTGGAGTTAATTATGCCAAGAGTATAATAACCATTTAAATCTCAAATTCCTGGTAACATTATCTCTCATATCCTGTAAATTCTAATGCCTAAATATTTTTTTTTACAGAGACTGTCTGGTGATTGTGTAATTTGCCATCTAAATGAGACCCTTTTCAGAGCGAAGGAACACTAGTAATAATTTTGCCATGGTGACATGTAAACCAGGATTGTCCAAGGCAAACCAAGATGGGTGGGCTCCTACCTATAATCGGAAACAGGCTTGGCAAAAATTATATACAAATAGCACTCAACCTGACTTTGTTGGCGCAGTAGTTTGGGGTCTCATTAAACTCAGTAAAGTCACACAGAGCTGGAGATAGACTGTAATTCATAGGAAACAACATCAAAGGTTTGGAATGTATTTGCATAACTGGGAATGGAAAGAGTGCGTCCTCTCCCATCATACATCTCTATTACACTTCGTTTCCCAAAGCCTCTGCCTCCTAACCCCCATGGAATTATGACCTGTGGCCAGTCGCAGCTCTAAACTTCTTTATAGGAGGGGCTTAGGTAAGGCAATCTGTTTAGAAGGGAAGGACAGGGGGACTTTAACCCGACACTGTGTGGTACTTCACTGAAGATTGGGGGAAAATGTGATTTTCCATCTCAGAATGGGGTGGTGTTGATGAAGATGGGGGGGCTCTGAAAAGTCACAGTTCCACACAGTCCTGCTCCCTCACAGGGCATGCCACCCAACGTCTGTCTGCTCACACATAGCTAAGCTTTTCCCCGTGCAGAGGACAGGACTGACCTTCCCTCTCTCCCCGCCCTCTCTGTCCTCTGCAGACAGATCCCAGGGAGCTCACAGAGGCAGGAGCAAGCCCCTGCCCTCCTCTAAGAACCAACACTAGAGGTCGCCCTTCTCCAACAAGCTTCACAGAAGGAGCAGCTCCAGCTTCTGCTCAAAGTCAGTATGAGTCAGGCACACTCTTCCTGGTCAAAGGTAGCAGCCCCTGTCCAGGCCTCGCTCCAGGTGGGAAGGCACTGCTCTGGGGCAGATGAGGAGGCTGAGCCCACCAAGTTCCGAGGGAGGCCCAGGGTTGCTGAGGAGAGGCAGTGTGTCATCTTCATAGTCCTTTCTCCCAGCCAGCCATCCGCTGTGGAGAGGATGCTGTGCTCTGCGGGGAGTCAAGCACCTTGGCGTCAGAGGAGCTGCCTGGTGGCAGGGCTGGGAAAGACCAAATCCTTTCCACAAGGGATGAACTTCTGGGAGCAACATAAGCCCGTGCAGTCTGCAGAGTACGCAACTAATGTGTGTGTAAATTGCAAGGTGCTGTGCACACAGAGGCACCCACACCCATTTTTGACTGGCCTACTGTTCTCTGCAGATATAGGCACTGTGTAGGGGAGGACCAGGCACCACACGAGAGCCACTGTGGCCAGTGGCTTGCCTGTGGTTCTCTCTCCATTTGTCTTCTTAGCCATGCTTTTCGCACAGAGGCCTGGTTCTCTGTGTAAAGAGACAGCACTTCCAGAAGGCAATTCTACAATCTTTAGTTTGGGGGTCATAAGCTATTTTCAGCTGGAAGCCAAAAGGGTTTGTTCTATGTGCAGATGGGTAGACCGAGATCTAGAGAGGTTGAATGCCTGGCTGAAGTTTATCAAGAGACTGGACTAGAACCCAGGCCGACTACTCCCATAGCTGCGCTCCCACCCTGCGCCTGGACGCCTGTTTCACACGGAACATCTGCCTGCCTTCCTCTGCAAAAGGTGCACTGAAAAGAAAACTCTGCCTCAGCTGAAGAGTTTTAAACTAGACCAGAGCCTCAAAACAAAAACAACACAAAGCAACAAACAAATAAGCATAAGTGAACACTGCCTCTAAGCCCTGTAAGCAATCCCTCAGTCACCGAGGCTGGCTGCATTGACAGTCTCTGGCCTTCAGGATGGGGAAAGAGGTGAACTGCTTGTCTCTACAGCACCCCAACTTTTTCTCCATCCAGACCAAATGGCAGGCCCCAACTGGGGCTGGCTACACACATTAGTGCTCGATGTGTCCAAAGTGAAGTGCGGTCATCTGTGTCTTCAGCAAAAAGAACAGAGAGGAGTTAGTTCCACATAAAGGCCAAGGTGGCCTGGCATGTTGCAGCCCCTCCTCTCCCCACTAGAAGGAAATAGGGCAGCCCATTTCCCAACTATAAGATGATGTACAGGTCCTCCTCGGCAGACCGTCCACACCAGCCATTCTCAGATGCTATGGGTCATACTGTCACACACTATGAATCGTACAACCAAAGTGTTTAATGTGTAATTCAGTGTCAGTGTTGGACTTACTCACCCAGCTGTGCACTAGCTCTCTCTACATCTGGAGGATGAGCTTCTTGAGGACAGGAACCATGGCTGATTCATCCTATATCTACCACAAACCCATGTGCAAGGCATGTGGTGGGCCCTGAAGTACTCGTGCAGTCAGACCAGCCACTTCACCACCACTGAATTGAGTTAAGCCATGTCGACCTCTCTTGGGAGAAATGTGTTTTTCTGGTACACAAGGAGGATCCTTAGATGTAAAAGACAACATTCTGAAACACTTAACTCTTTAAAGGCATCTGTTTAAATTTTTTTAAAAGTAACTCCTGAAAAACAGACCTTTCATGAGCAGTACTGAGTGTCTACCAAAGAGCACACATTGTTACTGTGTTTCTTCTTTGTTTCCCTCTCAAAAACTAATGCTTTTTCCCCCAAGAGTGCCTTCCTCCGTGTGTTTCACAGCCCTTGAGAAGCGGGATGGTGCCAGAGGGAGGTAAGCCATGAGGACAGGCTGTGCTTCAGCTCTTATTGACCTTGAAGATCTTCTTTAATGTGTCAGGGAACAAAACAGATTTTTCTGTCTTTTCCTTGCTGGTGGCTGTAAGCAAGATTTCTTCTATTACCAAATCGTCCCCTAGCCCAAGCTTGTGGCTGCTAAGGAAGGTCACATTACATAAAAGTCATGTTTTTGTTTTCTCTCACTCCACCCCCACCTTCTGATTCAGGACCTCAGCCCACCCCACCTGATGTCTCCCACCACCCCCACTTATTTCTAGGACTCCCCAGAGTAGCTTAGACAGGCTCAAGGTCAGCTCCTTCACAGTCTTCTCTGCAGCCATTATTCATGCCCCTGGTGGGGAAGCCCCTCACCAAGGTCCTCCCAGGGGACACTCCCCAAATGGCAAGTCAATTAAGGTGCCAAAGTGTTCTGTGTTCCCTGCCAGCTGCCACAACATCAGAGGAGCAGGAGAACGCTCCTCTTCAAAAGGTTCCGACTCTGTCTCCAGGCCAGGCTGGGCCTGACCATACGGCCCTTTGCCTTTGCCTGGCTCTCCCTCCTCCACACTCCCACCCCCAACACACACGTAAAAGCTGCTCCTTCAGGATCACTCATCATCAGCCCCAACCAGATAGATCTCAGAATGCACTCAACAGACATAACCACTCCGCTAAATCAATTCCACACCAAAATAAACATAACCCCCAAAATGACCTTTTTCTCAGGACTGCACCTGGAAAAAGGAGTTAAAAAGTTTACCATCGTGACCCCAGCTTTTCATGGGCAGCTTCATGCAAGGGTGGGGTCAGCACTTGAAAGCGACGCCTCTTGGCGCGGAGTAGCTGAGGTGGAAAAGGCAGCCACTGGGTCTCAGGCAGCCGGGAAACTTGTGGACCTTCCTCTCGCCATCTCTTAAGGGAGGACCGCTGCTGCTGGCCGGTCGTGGGGGGTGACCGCCACTTTGCCCCCGGTAGGAGAGGCTGCCTCATTTACAGGCAACAGCTTTGAAGTGTGGAGCAGGAAAAGAACTGTTTCTTAGCTGCAAAAGCGAGTCTCGAAACAGGGAACACGGCGCCAGGGCTGCTGTGGATGCAGACAGGACCCCGGAGGCCAGGGCCGCGCTGAAGGCGGCCAGCTGCCCTATTCAGGATTCGAGGTTTCAGACCGGCATTAAAGAAGATTCCTGGGAGGGCCCGAGCCACGCCGCGACTGAACAGCCCGAGGCGGCAGCGGCCGAGACCTGGGAAAGGCGGCAGACCAGAGACAGAGTGAGCGCCCGACCTGGCACAGCACTGTGAGTGACCCCTGGCACAGCTCTGTTCGGGGGGTGGATGCCCACGCGGCTCCCGCCTGCACCACCAGGCCACTCACCGCCCCGGTGCTGCCTCCATTTTCCCAGGTGCGGGCAGCTCCGCCCTGCTCGGCCATCACTGAGCCCTCCCACTTGCTTGGCCTGGCGCGGGGCTTTCCGGAGCCTGCAGACCGGCCTCCACTCCCACTCCCTCCGCGGTTCTCTGGCGGGGCTGGTGGCAGGGGGCGTCCCCGGCCAGTGTCGGGAGGGCAAGGAAGTACGGGCGGGCCAACTGTCACTCCACCACACCCTGGACTCCAGCCCCAGGTAAACTCCCTGTTACTGGGAGGCAGATACCATCTCAGCGGCCACCAGTTTGGAAAAAAGCCTAACGAATTTCTGGTTGGGAATAGTGTGGTAGGAGAGTTCCCAGGTCCGCTTGAACCTGCCGGAGACCAGGCTGCAGGTGGGCGCTAGACTTGGTTTATACTGGGGGGATACAAAGGTGAACAAGACCCGAGAAAGATCTACATAGTGCTACAAAGGCACCCAGAGAGACTGGTCGTCTGTGCCTAGCAGAAACCTGGTAGACTTCCTGGGCGAGGTGGTGCCGAGCAGGGTCTTGAAGGCCCAGCTGATAGACGAGGGGTGCAGAAGACACGCCCCAGCCCAGCACAGTGCGCACAGAGTGGGGAGACGTGTGGCCAGGGAGGCGGAGACTCGACAGAAACCACACACCCGGTGGGGTCGCCACTGCACGATCTAACAGCCTGGGCCAGAGCACACAGAACAGGGAGAAGTCCTGCACAGGAAGTGAAAGCTCAACAGAGATCACACACCCTGTGGTACGTGATCCACCAGCCCAGCAGAGTCCAAGCTGACTAGAAAGGTGGCTCCCCGGAGAAGCCCAAGACCCAAGGCAACCACACACACAAGGCACTAGAGGCCAACTGAGCAGTCACGGAGGGAGCCATACGAAATTGGCAACCACAGCAACATCCTAGTTAGTCATTAGTCTCAAACCGGTGGACTGTGAAACCCCCGGCCACAATGAATAAACACCAAAAAAAAGATACCAGAAATACAAAAAATCAAGAAACTACACCACCAAAAGTTAATAAATCTCAAACTCTAGATCCTATAGAACAGGAAGCCCTTGAAATGACTGACAAGGAATTTCGAGTGATAATTCTAAAGAAACTGAATGAGATACAAGAAAACTCAGCTAGACATCATGATGAAATGAGGAAAAGTATACAGGATCTGAAAGAGGAAATGTACAAGGAAATCAATGTCCTGAAAAAAAATGTAGCAGAACTTGCTGAACTGAAGAAGTTATTCAACGAAATAAAAAACACAACGGAGAGTTTAACCAGCAGGCTTGTCGAAGTTGAAGAGAGAACCTCTGAACTTGAAGATGGGCTGTTTGAAATAACACAAGCAGACAAAAAGAAAGAAAAAAGAATCAAGGACATTGAAGAAAATCTGAGAGAGATATCAGACAACCATAAGCGATCAAATATCCGAGTCATGGGTATTCCAGAAGGGGAGGAAAATGGAGATTCCATTGAAAACATATTCAACAAAATAGTGGCAGAAAACTTCCCAGGTATAGGAAAAATCACAGATCTTCAGATCCAGGAAGCTCAACGATCTCCAAATGTATTCAACCCAAAAAGACCTTCTCCAAGACATGTCATAGTCAAATTGGCAAAACTCAGAGACAAAGAGAGAATCTTAAAAGCTGCAAGAGAGAAGCGTCAAATCACCTATAAGGGAGCCCCAATCAGGTTAACATCAGACTTTTCATCACAAACCCTAAAAGCTAGAAAGGAATGGGATGATATTTTCAAAATACTAAAAGACAAAGATTGCCAGCCAAGAATACTCTACCCTGCAAGGCTATCCTTCCGAAATGAGGGGCAAATAGTATATTTCTCAGACAAACAAAAACTGCGGGAGTTCACTACCACACGACCACCCTTACAAGAAATCCTCAAGGGAGTACTGGGTTTGGTTTCTGAAAAATAACTACCACTGCCATAAAAACCCAAGAAAAATCTAAACCCACTAGTATAATAAAAATGGCATTCATGAAGAGAAAACAAGCTAACAAAAACACTATCTACAACCTAAGGAACCAACAAACACAGAAAACAAACAGTAAATCAGAAAGCAAGGAACAAAAGACACCTAAGACAACCAAACAACCAATAAAATGCTAGTAATAAATCAACACCTTTCAATAACAACTCTTAATGTAAAAGGCTTAAATTCCCCAATTAAAAGACACAGACTGGCTGACTGGATCAAAAAGCAGGACCCAACTATATGCTGCCTACAAGAGACCCACCTCACCCATAAAGATTCACACAGACTAAGAGTGAAAGGATGGAAAAAGATTTACCATGCAAACAGAAAAGAAAAACGAGCTGGAGTAGCTATTCTTATATCTGACAAAATAGACTTTAAACTAAAAACCATAAAAAGAGACAATGTGGGACACTACTTAATGATAAAAGGACTGATCCATCAAGAAGACATAACAATCATAAATATGTATGCACCCAATGTTGGAGCAGCCAGATTTATAAAACAAACTCTATTAGACCTAAAGAAGGAAATAGACACTAATACCATAATAGCAGGGGACCTGAACACCCCACTGTCAATATTAGACAGATCATCTAGGCAAAGAATCAGTAGAGAAACACAAGATCTAAACAAGACTCTAGACCAATTGGAATTGGCAGATATCTACAGAACATTCCACCCAACAACCTCAGAATATTCATTTTTCTCATCAGCACATGGATCATTCTCCAGAATAGATCACATATTAGGTCACAAATCAAGTCTCAATAAATTCAAAAAAATTGGAATTATCCCATGTATCTTCTCAGACCACAATGGATTAAAACTAGAAATTAATAACAAGCAAAACTCTGGAAACTATACAAACACATGGAAATTAAACAGCATTCTACTTAATGACATATGGGTCCAAGAAGAAATCAAGCAGGAAATCAAAAAATTTATTGAAACTAATGAAAACAATGATACATCATACCAAAACCTGTGGGATACTGCAAAAGCAGTATTGAGGGGGAAATTTATTGCATTAAACGCTCACTTCAGAAGAATAGAAAGATGGCAAGTGAACAACCTAACACTTCACCTTAAAGAACTAGAAAAACAAGAACAATCCAAACCTAAAGTTAGCAGACGGAAAGAAATCATTAAGATCAGAGCAGAACTGAATGAAATTGAAAACCAAAAAACAATTCAAAAGATCAACGAATCAAAAAGGTGGTTTTTTGAAAAGATAAATAAAATTGACAAACCATTAGCATGGCTAACAAAAAAAAGAAGAGAGAAGACTCAAATAACAAAAATTAGAAATGAAAAAGGCGATATTACAACTGATTCATCTGAAATACAAGGAATCATTCGAGACTACTATAAACAACTACACGCCAACAAATTTGAAAATCTGGAGGAAATGGATAAATTTCTGGACACACACAAGCTCCCAAAACTGAACCGTGAAGACGTAGAAAATTTGAACAGACCAATAACAATAAAGGAGATTGAAGCTGTTATCAGAAGGCTCCCAACAAAGAAAAGCCCAGGACCAGATGGATTCACAGCAGAATTTTACCAAACATTCAAACAGGAATTGACACCGATTCTTTACAAACTATTCCAAAAGATTGAAACGGACGCAAATCTCCCAAACTCATTCTATGAAGCAAACATCATCCTGATACCAAAACCAGGTAAAGATATAACCAAAAAAGAAAACTACAGGCCGATATCCTTGATGAATATAGATGCAAAAATCCTCACTAAAATACTAGCAAACAGAATACAGCAACACATACGAAAAATTATTCATCACGATCAAGTGGGATTCATCCCAGGGATGCGAGGTTGGTTCAACATACGCAAATCAATAAATGTGATACACCATATTAATAAACTCAAACACAAGGACCATATGATCATCTCTATAGATGCTGAAAAAGCATTTGATAAAGTTCAGCACTCATTCATGACAAAGACCCTCTATAAGTTAGGTATAGAGGGAAAGTATCTCAACATAATTAAAGCCATATATGACAAACCCACAGCCAATATCATCCCGAATGGGGAAAAGCTGAAAGCTTTTCCTTTAAGAACAGGAACTAGACAAGGATGCCCACTCTCACCACTCCTATTCAACATAGTGTTGGAAGTACTAGCCAGAGCAATCAGAGAAGAGAAGGAAATAAAGGGCATCCAGATTGGAAAAGAAGAAGTCAAACTGTCCCTGTTTGCAGATGACATGATCCTATATATCGAACAGCCTAAAACCTCTACAAAAAAACTGTGGGAATTGATAAATGATTTCAGCACAGTAGCAGGATACAAAATCAACACACAAAAATCAGTAGCATTTCTTTTCTCCGATAGTGAACATGCAGAAAGAGAAATCAAGAAAGCCTGCCCATTTACAATAGCCACCAAAAAAATAAAATACTTAGGAATTGAGTTAACCAAGGAGGTGAAAAATCTCTATAATGAGAACTACAAACCACTGCTGAGAGAAATTAGAGAGGATACAAGAAGATGGAAAGATATCCCATGCTCTTGGATTGGAAGAATCAACATAGTGAAAATGTCCATACTACCCAAAGTGATATACAAATTCAATGCAATCCCCATCAAAATTCCAAAGACATTTTTCTCAGAAATGGAAAAAACTATCCAGACATTTATATGGAACAATAAAAGACCACGCATAGCCAAAGCAATGCTGAGCAAAAAAAATAAAGCTGGAGGCATAACACTACCCAACTTTAAGCTATACTACAAAGCTATAATAACCAAAACAGTATGGTACTGGCATAAAAACAGACACACTGAACAATGGAATAGAATAGAGAATCCAGAAATCAACCCACACACTTACTGTCAGCTGATCTTTGAGAAAGGCACCAAGCGTATTCACTGGCGAAGGGACTGCCTATTCAGCAAATGGTGCTGGGATAACTGGATATCCATATGCAGGAGAATGAAACTAGATCCATACCTCTCGCCGTATACTAAAATCAACTCAAAATGGATTAAGGATTTAAATATACACCCTGAAACAATAAAACTTCTTAAAGAAAACATAGGAGAAACACTTCAGGAAATAGGACTGGGCACAGACTTCATGAATACGACCCCAAAAGCACGGGCAACCAAAGGAAAAATAAACAAATGGGATTATATCAAACTAAAAAGCTTCTGCACAGCAAAAGAAACAATTAAAAGAGTTAAAAGACAACCAACAGAGTGGGAGAAAATATTTGCAAAATATATATCTGACAAAGGATTAATATCCAGAATATATAAGGAACTCAAACAACTGTACAAGAAGAAAACAAGCAACCCAATTAAAAAATGGGCAAAAGAGCTAAATAGGCATTTCTCTAAGGAAGATATACAAATGGCCAACAGACATATGAAAAAATGCTCAACATCACTCAGCATCCGGGAAATGCAAATCAAAACCACACTGAGATACCATCTAACTCCAGTTAGGATGGCTAAAATCCAAAAGACTCTGAACGATAAATGCTGGCAAGGTTGCAGAGAAAAAGGAACTCTCACACATTGTTGGTGGGACTGCAAAATGGTGCAGCCTCTATGGAAAATGGTATGGAGGTTCCTCAAACAATTGCAGATAGATCTACCATACGACCCAGCTATCCCACTGTTGGGAATATACCCAGAGGAATGGAAATCATCAAGTCGAAGGTATACCTGTTTCCCAATGTTCATCGCAGCACTCTTTACAATAGCCAAGAGTTGGATCCAGCCCAAATGCCCATCATCAGATGAGTGGATACGGAAAATGTGGTACATCTACACAATGGAATACTACTCAGCTATAAAAACGAATGAAATACTGCCATTTGCAACAACATGGATGGACCTTGAGAGAATTATATTAAGTGAAACAAGTCAGGCACAGAAAGAGAAATACCACATGTTCTCACTTATTGGTGGGAGCTAAAAATTAATATATAAATTCACACACACACACACACACACACACACAAAACCGGGGGGGGGGGAAGAAGATATAACAACCACAATTATTTGAAGTTGATACGACAAGCAAACAGAAAGGACATTGTTGGGGGGGAGGGGGGGAGGGAGAAGGGAGGGAGGTTTTGGTGATGGGGAGCAATAATCAGCCACAATGTATATCGACAAAATAAAATTAAAAAAAAAAAAAAAAGAAAGCGACGCCTCTTTAAATTTTGCCTTCTCAGTGTCTCACTGGCTTCACCTAGACCTGGCCCTGCTTCTCAGATCCCTTTTCTTGCTGTGTGAAACCTCCCCTTCGGCCATCCCAGGCCCTCATCTCTATCAAAACCAGCACCTGGGAAAGGCACTGCCATAAGCCACACATACCGAGGGGTAAGTATCTGCACTCCCTCTCTCAGGTGGGCAGTGACTGCACCGCCTGGGCCGCAGAACAGTACCACTTGTTGTAAAAGAAAAGAGCGAGGGCGCAAGAACTCCACATTTAGTGGCTGGTTGACTTTGGGAAAGTTAGTTAAACTCTCTGAGCCTCTGTTTCCTCATCAGTTAAATGAGAGACTAATGCTACATATCTCACATGGTAGTTGTGAAGATGAAATGAGATACCGTGTTTGCAAGCACACAATAAATAATGATTTCCCATCTACAAAATAGGTACGTGGGAGGCGTTTTCAGAGCAAGGGGTGGAAATGAGGGTGGGGGGGATGGCAAGGGCAAAAGGTCTTTGAAAGAAATTGCTGTATGTACTTTGTTTTAATTAGTGAAGTGTTTCTACTTTTACATTATTAAATTGAAAAATTCTTCAATCTGATGCCTCCCAGTAGAGAATGTTAATCAGTTTTAAGTAAACAAAATCAGAATGTAAAAATGTATCTACATGCTATAAGCTTAATTGTGTAAAATTATGTACGGGAAACAAAAAAAATGAGTTGAATTTGGGTAACATAGAATCTAGGATGAATTTTTTTCTTCTTCTTTTTTTTGGTTTTTATTAAAGTTGATTGAATTTTTCATTTTCTTCCAAGATCTGTTAGTATGGGAAGATTATTTGATGATGAAGTGATTAACTCAAATAGATGATCACATATATTAGGTCAGCATGATAACCTGACATTATCCCCAGACCTTATTTTTTCAGAACTTTCTTCCTTTGAGAACTGGTCCTTGCCCCAGGCCACTCTGTCTCCTTGAATCATTTCACACAGAGATAATCTACTGGGTGCTACTTCTCAAAACTCTCATTCTGGCCACATTATTATTTTTAAAACATGTTTATCAAGTTGAAGTTTACATGTCACTTAAGCCTACAGAGAATGCTTAGATTTGGTGCAGTTGCTGGGGGAAAAATATACATCTCTCTCCTGTTATTTCCACCTCTTTCCTACCCAATATAGAAATTGATGTCTCCCCGTGCGTGGGTTGTGGTAAGCATGAACTAATCATTTCCCCCCTCCTCAGAAATCTTTATGTTTGGCATGAATGTTTGCAAGGAGGTTGTCACTTGTGGAGTATACTAACATTTATAAGCACATGTATTTCACAGAGCCTAACTTACAGTGTAGTAGGACCACAGTCCTTAGTTTTTAGAAGGGCCAAAGGCCTTTAGCATAGGTTGTATCTTAGTAGGGCAATAGCCCTTAGTTTTAGCATGGCCAAAGTCCTGTAGTTTAAGGTATAGCCTAACTTTTTAGAATTGCACATAGAAACGCTAAGCTTGGGAAAAGCAGAAAACTTTCCCAGGACTAAAGTCTCTGTTGTAGATAAAAAAATTGTAACACAGCAAAAATGCTTGCTATAAAGGCAGTCGTCCCTGGTGCAGCTAAACCTAATGATTGTTGCCATGATGAATATCTCATTGCGCTTTTTGTAACTACGTATGTTCCTTTTCTGTAACTTCTTGCCTGGAGAATAAAAATGGAGAGAAAACCTAGTTTGGGGTTATTTTCCTAGGAATCCTTCTCTCTTGAAGGAATTGTTCCTGGAATTAACCCTTTCAGGACTTTCACTGCTCTGGAGAAATGGGCTTGAGTAATCCTTTGTGTCTCCGTCACCCTGGGAGAGGTGACAGTCACTGACAACCTTCCCACAGGTGGGAAAGGCATGAATGTCATCCCACCTGTTAGTGTCAGAGTCACCCTGTTTCACATGCAACAGGCTCCCCTGTGTGACCCTCTGTTCTTTCTTAGTTCTCAGGTTGATCAGGCTACTAACCCAAGGGAGCTGATGAGACATTAGGGTTGGTGGTAGATGTGCCTCTAAAGTAAAGGCATTCACCTTGGGGGAAGCACAAAGGCTCCTCTTGGGTGTTCTCCCCCAACCCTTCCAATGGAATTTGGATTATTGTCCTCCCCAAATCCATGTGGAAATCTGATCTCCAATGTGGCAGTGTTGGGAGCTGTTTGAGTCATGGTGGTGGATCCCTCATGAATGGATTAATGCTCTCCCTGGGGGGTGGGGGTAGTGAGTGAGTTCTCACTCTATTAGTTCCCACGAGAGCTGGTTGTTTATAGGATCCTGTCACCTCCCCCCTCTCTCTCTTGCTTCCTCTTGCCATGTGACCTGCTTGTATCCGCTGGCTGCTGCCGCTTTCTGCCATGAGTAGAAGCAGCCTGAGGCCCACACCAGAGGTGGTTGTCCCAGAATTGTAAGCCAAATAAAGCTCTTTTCTCTATAAATTACCCAGTCTCAGATATTCTGATATAGCAACATAAAAATGGGCTAATACACCTTCCTTACAAAAACGAAGGGGAAGATATGGCTCAGCCATTTCTAATTGAGAATAATGTAATAATCCTGCAGACACAACACACACACCCCAAACCTATTCCCATGCCCTGAAAATAGAAGTATTAATCACTAATGTTTATTGAGCATTTGCTATGTGGCAAGTGCTATACTGATCATTGTCCATGTATGATCTCACTAATTCTCTTAATAATCCCATGAGGTGGTTACTAATGTTAAGTCCACATTACAACGAAGGGCACACTGAAAGTGTTGTCAAAAATGAACCTTTTCTGCTTCACAATTCTGACCCAAAGATTGATCCCAAGTGGGTCATCCTAAGACCCATGGTGGAGGCGACAGTCACCTTGACCATGTGGGAGGATGTATGTGAAGAATCTTCTACCACAGTGTGGAGTTTCGGGGAGCGAGAGGGGGTTGTTTCCTGTTCTTTCTTAGACCCAAGATTAGTTTCACTTACAGGAAGGCTGGCTTTGATATCAGCAAACTTATTTCCAAGCTAAATACATACCCTCCCCCAGATCACTGCCCCTTAATTTTCAGGGATATCTAGAGAATGAAGCAAGAACTGTTGGATACCCCTGACCCTCCCAAGCCCTAGGTAGGACAGAAGGAAAAGACAACCAACATTGAGCACTTACTAAGTTCTATGTATTTAATCTCATTTAACCCTCCTGATAACCCTGGGAAATAAATACTAAACTGTCATTTCTCTCTCACTGAGGTTCACAAGATCCTATCATGTGAAAGATGGTCATGCACCTGTGAGTGACAGAGCTCTGAGGAGTGACGATGGGAATCCCTTCCATTCCTGTATAGTGTTATTTTCTTTAAGGTAGCCTGACATCCATTACATTCTCTCATTTGAACCTCACAGGGCAGGTATCCACAGCACACCAACTCACACAGTTGCGTGAGGGATAAGGGTGGAGGAAAGATCTCGAAGCCAGGAACCTGCTCTTTGAATGATCTCCTTTTGTGCCACTTCCACAGTGTCCTTACTCCTTCTTCTTCTCTTGCTCCCCTCTTTAACCTCCTTCTCATTCCTCATCTGTCTTCCCCTTTCTTTTAATGGAAAGAAACTTGAATGTGAAAACTGAGCTCTCTTCTTGGCTTGCCCCTTTCTAAATGTGTGGCCTTGGAAGGCCCTGGGTGCCGTTTTCCAGGCTGGCCTGGACCCCACAGCTGTCATCCTGTGTCCTGAGGCTGAGGGCCAGGTGGGCCCCAGCAGCCCAGCAGCTCCCTCCAGGAGATGTCCACTGGCCCTGCTGTACCACATCCCTGAGGGGAACTCGTTCACCTGCAAGGTGCACAAATGTTAAGGTGTTTCCACCCTTGAGGCACTCAGGTAGAGCAAAAGAAGCCTTAGTCTGCGGGCCCTCTATATTCTACAAGGCTGCATTAGTAGGTGCTGTATAAGAGGTACTTTATGTTCCAGAAGCTTTTCATGCATCATCTCATTTGATCCTCACAAGAACCCTCTTGACATTTTATCCTCACTTTGCAGATAAGAAAGCTGATGGAGTTTGGACGTGTTGTCCCTTCCAAAACTCATGTGGAAATTTGATCCTCAATGTGGCAGTGTTGGAAACTGAGTCATGGGGGCAGATCCCTCATGAATGGATTAATGCTCTCCATGGTGGTGGAAGGGAGATTAATGAGTGAGTTCTCGCTCTATTAGTTCCCACAAGAACTGATTGTTTAAAAAGACCCTGGCACCTTCTCTCTCTCTCTTGCTTCCTCTCACCATGTGATCTGCTTGTACCCACCGGCTGCCTGCCGCTTTCCACCATGAGTGGAAGCAGCCTGAGGCCTGTGCCAGATGCAGCTGTTCCAGAATCATAAGCCAAATAAACCTCTTTTCCTTATAAATTACCCAGTCTCAGGTATTTCTGTTATAGCAACACAAAATGGACCAATACAAAAACTAAGATTTAGAGAGTTGCCATATACACCTGTCCCAAGCACTCAGTTTCCCCTGCTAATAACATCTTATACTCATGTAGCACATTTGTTATAGTTGATGAATCAATATTGATACATTGTTGTTAGCTGAAATCTATAGCTCACATTAGGGTTCACTCTTTATATTGTATGGACTCTGACAAATGCATAATATATATCCACCATTACAGTATCATACTGAGTAGATTCACTGCCCTAAAAATCCCCTGTGCTCCACCTATTCATCTCTGCCCCCTACTCCCTGGCAACTACTGATCTTTTTACTGTCTGTGGTTGTGCCTTTTCCGGAATGTCATATAATTGGAATTATACAATATGTTACCTTTTTAGTTTGGCTTCTTTCACTCAGCAATATGAATTTATGTTTCTTCTTTGTGTCTTGAGAGGTTTTTTTTCTTTTTTTTGCTGGATAATACTCTTTCTATGGATGTACCACAGTTGGTTTATCCATTCACCTATTGAAGGACATTTTGATTGCTTCCAATTTCAGGCAGTTATGAATAAAGCTGCTATAAACATTTGTGTATAAGAGGGGTCTTCAAAAAGTTTGTTATCTTTTTATTCAGTTTCTCCATGAACTTATTGAAGTACCCTTGTGTGTTTTTGGAGTCTTCAAAAAGTTCATATTATCTTTTAATTCAATTTTTCCATGAACTTTTTGAGTACCCTTGTATGTTTTTGTGTGGATGTAAGTTTTCAGCTCATCGGGGTATATAGTAAGGAGCTTGATTGCTGGATCACATGGAGTATGTTTAGTTTTGTAAGAAACTGCCAAATTGTCTTCCAAAGTGGCCATTATGGCCTGAATTGTTTCCCTCTAAAATTCATATGTTGCAGTCTTAACCCCTAGTACCTTATAATGTGACTATTTAGAGATAGGACATTTAAAGAGGTAATTAAGGTAAAGTGATCACATGAGTGGGCCTTTATCCAATATGACTGGTGTCCTTAGAAGAAAAGGAAATTTGGACACAGAAAAGTGTACTTACAGAGGGAAAACCACGTGAAGACAGAAAGAGAAGATAGCCAACTACAAGCCGAGGAGAGAGGCCCCAGAAGAAATCAGCCCTGTCAATACTTTGATCTTGGACTTCTAGCCTCCAGAACTGGGGGAAAATGCATTTCTGTTGCTTAAGCCACCAAGTCGGTGGTATTTTCTGGAAGACTATGTGGTGTGTTACGGCTGTTTTGTGGCAGCCTTAGCAGACTAACACAGCAGCTGCACCATTCTGCATTCCCATCAGCAATGAATGAGAGTTCCTGTTGCTACGCATCCTCCCCAGATTTTGGGGTTGTCAGTGTTTGGGGGTTTTTGCCATTCCAATAGTTGTCTTTTCATGTATTTATTTGCCATCTGTATATCATCTTTGGTGAGGTGTTGGTTCAGATCATTTTTTAATTGTGTTTTTTGTTTTCTTATTGTTGAGTTTTAAGAGTTCTTTGTATATTTTGGATAACAGTCCTTTATCAGATATGTGTTTTGCAAGTGTTTTCTCCCAGTTTGTCGCTTATTACTTCATCCTCTGAACAGTGTCTTTCACAGAGCAGAAGTTTTTAATTTTAATGAAGACCAACTTATCCATTTTCTTTTTTTTCCCACGGATCATGGTTTGGGTGTTGTACTAAAAAAGTCATTACCAAACCAAGGTTACTTAGATTTTATTTTGTGTTTTTTTCGTTTTGTTTTGTTTTGTTTTTGCAACCGGCCAGTACAGGGATCTGAACCCTCGACCTTGGTGTTATAACACTGTGCTCTAAACAACTGAGCTAACTGGCCAGCCCTCCTATGTTATCTTCTTAAAGGCTTATACTTTTGCATTTTACATTTAGGTTTATGATTCACTTTGAGTTAATTTTTATGAAAGGTGTAAGATCTGTATCTAGAGTCATCTCTTTTTTTGCACATGAAGGTCCTGTTCTTCCAGCAGCATTTGCTGGAAAGACTGTCCTCTCCTCACTGAATTGCCTTTGCTCCTTTATCAAATATCAACTGACTATATTTGTGTGGGTCTGTTTCTGGGCTCTACATTGTTCCATTGATCTATGTGTCTATTCTTTCATCAATACAATGCTGTCTTGATTATTGTAGTTTTATAGTAAGTCTTGAAGTCACGTAGTATCCATCCTCTGACTTTGTTCTTCAATATGTTTTGGCTCTTCTGGGTATGGGTAGGATTTTGATAAGTAGAAATGGAGGTAAGAGCACTCAAGAGAGGAAACTGAGCAAAGGTTCAGTAAGTAAAAGGGGAGATGCATTTGAGGACCAGTAAGTAGTTCCAGCTGTCTATACCCTAGTTTTTTAAATGCAGCCAGACTGTGTTTTCTAGAAAATAGATGCTTCCAACCATAGATGAAATTGTTCTTTCCCAAAGGTATTTTGAGTACCCAGGCCTGGAGTGGAAGAGAAGGAGGGATCCCCTAGAAGCTTTTATGACCTGGCCGTCTAGGGCACTTTGCTGGCCATGGGGGTCAGGAGTCCTGGCTTTAATATTGTGAACTTTGTTGACAACATGTCTGTCTTTCAGCCTGCTATAAAAACAGACAGCCCCACAGGGTTTTCCAGCTGTGGGGAGCCAGTGATATGTTAAGGAAGGCACTGATTTGGAGTCGGGAGACCTGAGTAGCTTGAGCTTTGCCATTTCTGGCCTTGGGATGTGGGACAATTTACTTCACCCCTCTGCCCCTCAGCTCCTCATCACTACAGTGGGGAGGATGGTAGGTGCCCTCCCTCTCGGCTTCCAGGGAAGATATTGTAAGAAGCAATTAGGTAATGCCTAGGCAAGCACTTTAGAAGCTAGGAAGCACTACACACGTGTAAATAATTATGAAATCGAAGGCGGTGATCCTTGAAAGAAAAGATGCTGTCAGGCATGTAGTGTATGATCATCGTGTTTTACTTTTCTGCTTCCCTTCCCAAGTAACAGGGCATGCACCTCGTCAGGGGGTAACCATAAATAACTATGGAGCAGCAACACTCCATCTGCAGACCCATCCCTGCCCTGTATTTGCCTTTATATATTTGTAAGTTTCCTTTCTGATTCTCTCACATGTTTCTCATCTTCCCCTGATTTCTTCTCCTCTCCCACCAACACTTCAACACTTATCTCTTTGCAGAGAAGCAATATTTTGTGCACATATCTTATAATCAGTTTTATTGCATAAAATTCACCCATTTTAAGGGTACCGTTCAATAGATTTGACAAACGTATTCACTTGGGAAGCCGCCACCATAGGCAAGACAGAGCAGTTCCATCATCGTAACATGTTCCCCTCCCCCTACCCAGGGGTAGGGATATTGTGTTTTCCATATGTGACATTTCCGTTTGACTAATTTGAACAGTCTCCATATCTGCTGAAATTCCTTATCTGTTTATGTACATTGTACACCTTTCCCACTAGGTCCTTTAATATATTAATTATAATTATTGTATAAGTTTTTTGTTGCTGTTGCAAATCACCACAAACTTAATGGCTTAAAACAACATACATTTATTATCTTATAGTTCCAGAGGTTAGTAGTCTTTTTTAAAAAAAATTATTTTTAAATCTCTTTGAATTTTTTTTTTCTTTTTTTATTGAACCATAATTATACATATTTTGGGGATTCAATGCTGACATATGTTGATCAAATCAATATTACTAGTATGTATATTGTTACAAATTGTACTTATTCTTTAAGCCCTTTGTCCAGTCTCTCCTTTATCCCTCTCCCTACCTGCTCCTACCACTGATAACCCTAGATTTCTTCTCTCCTTCTGAAAGGGTAATGGTTATTCTGTTGATTTGTTGCCTAGATGATCTGTCCAACGCTGAAAGGTGTGTTCAGGTCCCCCAATATTATCATAGAGCAGATGCTTCTTCTGTCACTCTGGAATGGGCTTTGTGGACAGAGACATCCTATTCTTTTCTTTGGTCTCTGCTGGTCACTCTCCTTGTGTCAATGCACTCCAGTGGCTGGTGGACCATCTGCATGTTGGTTGTGACGTCTAGCCACTTTTGCAGCAGCCGTGGTTACTGTGGCGGCTGTGCTGGGCCACCCACATGGAGGTGATGTTTTTGGCATGTTCCTTGGCACTGGTGGTGTACCTGGTTGTGGTCAGTAGTCTTAAATGTGTCTTACAGGGCTAGAATCAAGGTGTCAGCAGGTCTGTATTCCTTTCTGGGGCTTCTAGGGAAGACTCTGTTTCTTGCCTTTTCCAGTTCATGGAATATTGTCATCACTGGTCCATGCAAATCCCCCTCTTCTGTTATTTATATATTCCCTTTTATCCCAATTCTAACTCTCATTCCTTTCTCTGTCCTTTATATAGTAAACATTCTAATATGTTTAATGTGGATCTTTTTGTTTGTGTTCTTACAAAATGTGTTTTGTTTAATATACATATATTTTAATTGTGTAAATGATAATGTGGTTGATATCTATCTTATTCAGTTTCTTACTTTTTAAACATAGCCCTGCACTTTTTTTTTTTTTTTTTTTTTTTTTTTTTTTTTTTTTTGGTGACCGGCAGGTATGGGGATACCTTGACATTGGTGTTATAACACCTTGCTGTAACCAGCTAAGCTAACCAGCCAGCCCCTTCAGCACTGTATTTTTAAGATCCACCCATGTCATTATTCATACAACTAATCTTCTGCTTCTAAATGCTGCATAGCATTTCAAGGTGTGTATACACAATTTACCTTTCCGTCCCTCCAGTGTTGGACAGATTGCCTCCAACTCCACAGACAGCACTGCAGTGATTATTCTCTTACACGACTCCTATGGAGCTGTATGAAATTTTCTTTGAGACATACCAGGAGAGGAGTTACTGGGCATAGGATATATAAAATTTAAGTAAATCTTAATTCTCTCCAGGAAGGCTGCACCAGTGCCTCATCCCACCAGCAGTTCAGGAGGTTTTCTGTAACCCACCACCCTACAACACTTGGCATTATTCAACTTCCTAACACCTGCCAGTCTCACAGGGATAACGTGATGTCTGTTATTTTAATTTGCACTTCTCTGATAAGTTAACTCAGTTTGCCTTTTATCTATGTCACTCTCAGTAGATTTTTTTCTCTTGTGTATCCTCAATTGAAAATGTTTCCCAGGCCCTCTTCAGAGCTTCCCACAAGTATCATTTGGTCTGCCTGCCTTGTTTATTGTCATCACTGATGACAATCAGTTGTAATCAGAGGCAAACTAATGCTTTCCTCCAGTCATTGGCTTACAAGGTGAGTGGTATTATGAGCATACAGGTGCCTGAATTTCAGACTGAAGCTGCCATCAGCAAGATCGTGTTTATTTTAGTTTTAATTGCAATAAATAATTAAACAACGAGACTTTTTAATCACCATATATGGGGCTCTGTACTTGAGGAGGGAAACTATTCCTGTGTCAAGGTGTTTGCTGCTTATTAAGAGCATTTAAACGTAACCATTATTCTGTGTTTCCTACAGATGGAAGATGGATGTGAATGCACAAATTATCTGTGGTAGTGTCCACGGCTGCAGCTGCGAATGTGTGTGTAATTCTGTGACGAGGGTCAGACCTATGCCGTGGAAGAAGTTAGCTCAAAAGCAGAATTTGAAAAACAAATAATAACCTGTCCAAATACTCTCTCAGGGACAAACCAAATAAAAAATGATATAAACTTCCTCTGAGTACTTTAACATTTCTAAGCAACATTTTAGGTATCATACTAATATGCTTGTGCTTACACACTGCAGACTAACTGCCCAAGTGAAGCAGGATCAGGATCAAGCTACATACACCCTCTTGGGGGGAATTCTTTTAAGGCTAGATTTGTGATCAAATTTCCTTTAAGGGTTCTTTGTACTCTTTTCACACAAAGTCCCAGAAACTGTTCTGTACGTAGGGGTCATCAATCTCTCTAGTCATCTGTCAACTGCATTTCCATCCTAGATGTTTTCTGAGGTCTATCTAAATTTTCACAACAATATAGTCTCCTTCTCCTTCCAGTCTAGTGTGATCTTCTGCACAGGTGGCCAGATTTTGCTACAAAATGAACTACATTTAGAAAGGACAGTCCCCTGCTTTAAGAAGGAAAAAAATGTGCCTCCTGTCTTTTACCGCCAATGATGCATAGCACCTCGGCTATGAATTTGTTAGAAAAGATTAGGGCTGTCATAATTTTAGAAGAACAACTCATTGGTAGCTGCTCCACTGTTTATTGGCAGAAGGGAGGATTGTGTCCAGGGGCACAGTATACAGTTGTGCAGTGCACAAAAAGGCCCAGCAAAACCCATGAATGGAGATTGAAATGCAAGCTCTGTTTCCTGCCTTGGAGACGGGCCTTTTGAGAGGGACAGCACAAAGGTGCTCTGTGTTTTACTAGAGGTTCACAGGGTCAGTGTTGTACCTGTAGAAATTTCATGCTTGGGAAGCTGCCTAGAAATTGCAGATGAGTGCCTTCAGATCCTGGGAGAAATGGGCTACTTTAGAGGTGGGGGGAAGAGGGTACTCTGCCCCCCAAGGGACATTTGGCAATGCCTGGAGATATTTTGGCTGTCACGACCTCAGACAGCTACTGGTGGGACAGAGGCCAGGGTTGCTGCTTGACATCCTATAATACATAGGACACTTTCCCACAATAGAATTATCTGATCTGAAATATTAATAGTGTCACTGTTGAGAAATCCTGAGCTACATGAAGGTAAGAATGAGTTTCCTCCATCGGTAGATGCATGGGTAATAATGTGGTTTTTATTTTAATCTTAAATTTATGTGATGCCATCTATATATTTTAGATTTTCCCTTAAAGTAAAATAAAGGCTCCTCTTCTACATTCATCCTTCCCCATCCCAAACTCATTCTTTTCCCCAGTGCTCCCGTTCCCCACCTTTGCCCTAGGAAAACAAAATGCTCAAAAGAAAGTTTTACATGTGTTTGCATGAGTGTTCACATGTATGTGTCTGTGTTTATGTGTGAGAGAGAAACACAGACTGAGAAACAGAAAAAAACACTCAAATAAATATGCAGAAAGAGATGGCAGAAACAATGGGAGGGGGGTGGAGTAGACAGAAAGAGAGAAAGAGAAAAAGAAACACAGAGAATTGACATCCAACTAATTTTTTTTTCTCCTAAAAATACCACCTGTGATTTGCCAGAGTCTGGAAATTCAGCTACAAACACATCAAGGTACAAAGGCAACCAGCTCTTCTGTGGGTGTGGAGAGTGGAAAACTCATGGCAAAAGCATGAACAAAGCCAGAGGGAACATGGAGAAGGGGCTGTCATTCTGCCAGGGGGCAGAAGAGAGGTGTCAGGGGAGGTGACCGTCAAGGTGAATGAGGAGGAGAAGCATTTTGTCAGGTGAACAAAGCAAGGAAGGTATTCCAGAGGAGTGAAGATGCTCGGGGGTGAGTCTGGGAAACAGCAGAGGGTTGGGAGGTGAGGGTGCAGGGTGGACTTGGGCAGTAGAGGGGTCTTAGTGGCTGAAAAGGACAATTATGACCCCACATACTCCCAGGGCAGGATTAGACCTTGAAGTTATGCTTGAAACTGTAAACACAGATCGTGCCTGGAGTTTCCTGTGTGATAACTCCTCACCTTTTTCAAGTTTTGCTCAAATGTTGCTTTCTCAGTGGGGCCTACTGCTATGGTTCGAACGTCCGTGTCATCTCCAAAATTCATGAAACTGAATCCCCAATGCAAGAGTATTGAGAGGCGGGGCCTTCAGGAGGTGATTCGGCCGGGAGGATCCACCCTCATGGATGGGATTAGTGCCTTATAAAAGGGCTGAAGGGAACTAGCTATGCCTTTTTTTGTCTAGTCCCTTCTGCCATGTGGGGACCCAGTGCTCATCACCTCTGGAGGACACAGCAACAAGGCTCCATCTTGGACCCACAGAGCAGCCCTCACCAGACACCAAAACCGCCAGTGCCTTGATCTTGGACTTCTCAGCCTTCAGAACTGTGGAAAACAAATTTCTGCTCTTTATAAAGTACCCAGACTCGGGTATTTTCTTATAGTAGCACAAACAAACTAAGACACCTACCCCGACAAGCCTATTAAAAATTTCAACCCACCTTCCCGGCATTCCCAGCCCCCTTTCTCTATCTTTTTCTACAGCACTCATCATCCACTAACTTACTATATAATTGATTTATTAATTTCATGTTTATATCCTCTGACTAGAAAATAAACTTCATGAGAGCAGGGATTTATTTTATTTACTAATATATCACAAGTGCCTAGAAAGTGCATAGTATATGCTCAACAAATATTTGCTGAACAAGTGAATGAATGAATGAATATGGAGATTGGAGGCACCCCCATCTGTTGGCCTCTTCCCAGAACTTCACATTTCTGAGGGCTGCTCCCTGGGAGGTGTATAGTTTTCTATAGCTACAAAACAAATTACCACAAACTTAGAGGCTTAAAGCAACACACATTTATTATCTCACAGTTGACATGGGTCGGGAGTTCAGGCACATCTTAGTGGTGTACTCTGGGAGGACAGTCACAAAATTGCAGTCAAGGTGTTGGCTGGAGCTCAGTCTCATCTGAGTCTCTACTGGGGAAGGATTTGCTTCCAAGTTCACTCAAGATGGCAGAGTTCGGTTCCTTGTGACTACGTGACTGAAGGCTTCAGTTTCTTGCTGGCTGTTGGCTGGAGGCTGCCCTCAGCTCCTAGAGCCTGTCTGTATTTCCTTGCCACATGAGGTTCCCTAACGTGGTCACCTGCTTTCTAAAAGCCAACGGGAGAGACAGAGAGACTCCAGCAAGATGGGAGCTTTATGTCATGTAATAATGTAATCACGTACATCCGTCACCTTTGTCATATTTTATTCATTAGAACCAAGTCCCAAGTCCCACCTAAACTCAACAGGTGAGATCACACAGGGTATGAACACCATGAAGCACCTTACAAAAAAGTCTACCACATCAAGTGACAGCTGGAGGTGATGCTTCTCCTTTGAATGCTCATAAGGTGTCTTATGTACACCTTAACCTCTGCACCACATTACAGTTATTTATTCATGTGTCTGCCTCCCTGACAAGATTGGAGGCAAGAACTGTTTTTGCTCACCTTTAGAGTCAGTTTCTAGCAAAAAAATTGGCATATAGTAAGTCGTTAATTTTGGATGAATGGGTAGGATGGATTGAAGGATGGAAGAACAGTGAATGGATTTATGAATGGACAGATGGAAAGAAGGCAGAAAAGAAGGAAAAATGTGGTAGTAAAACAAGGGTGAAAGTAGAACACCTGGACAGAAGGACTGCAGCCCTCACCTGACAGGGGAGTGCCCATTGTGAAGTGAGGAAGTACAAGCAAGAAGTGAGGGGTTTACTCATAGTCCTGGACCTTGTTCCTGGAACTGCAACTTGAAGCTGTTCCATCGGGGCAACCAAGAGACCAGAGCAGCCATCTCTCCTTCCCGGATCTTCTGTTTTCTCCTCAGGAAATGGGAGTGGAAAAATTCATGAGGGATATCTAAATATTTCATGTAAGAAAGTGCCAATGAGATCCTGCAGCCTTTGTGACTTTGGAAGATCTGGAGGTAATTTCCCAAGAAATAAACTGATGGAAGAAAGCATTCCTTTGTAATCCTCTCCAAGGCTCTAGGCAAAGGCTTTTGATAACAAAAAATTTTTAAAGTGCTTCATGCAATAAACATTGAGTTTTGAGCTAAACCTTCTTGAGTTTCCGCTGCAGTGCAGGACGGTGAGTCCAGGTGGTTCCAGTCCTTTGCCTCTGAGTCCAAGATGGAAGCTACATCATAGGCATGTCCTAGTGCTGGAGGCAGGAGGCTGTCATGTCTCCATGGGAACTGTGGGAAGGCTACACTTGGGCTGTCTTTACTGATGATGCTTAATGTGTTTTCCAACAGTAATGCCTTATTGGAGTAAAGATTCTAACAGGCTTTCTGGCTGAGAGCTTTAGACTAGGTGACCTTGGCATACACGTGCGCACATTTTTTTTCCTTTTGTTTGAATTTCTATGATCTATTTTTCTCACCTGATTCATAACAGGTAATTTACTTTATGGCAGGCAAAGGCCGTAAATAGCCAAGGTTGAGTGAATTGTGACAATGTCACACTGGAGGCCATGATATTTAGGTCTTTGCTGACTGCAGCCAGACTATAATGCTGTGGAACACTACTGTTGTTAAAGATGACAACTGAGCCTTTTGCATGCTTCCATGTTTTATTTTTGGTGGCTAGCCAGTGCAGGGATCTGAACTCTCTTGACTTTGGTGTTATGAACATCGTGCTGTAACCAACTGAGCTAACTGGCCAGCCCTTACATGGGTCCATGTTTATAAAAACCTTTATAACAGAAATCCATGAAATGTTGGTAATTAGTTCCTCTGGGGTAAATGAACCGCAGGAATTCTGGGAACGCCGACCCACAAAGGGAATGTCAGATTCCAGGGCAAGTCACTAACTTTCAAATAAAAATTTTAGACTGGATTTCTCTTCCTGTGTTTTCTTTATAACCTGTCAGTATGCCATCACCCAGCTAAAAGAGCTTAAAGCAAAACTGGAGAAGCTGACGAATAACACTGGGATCTTATTTACTGACATTTCCCTGAGAGCACAACAGTAAGGAGAACTTGGAATTTCTAAACACGGTGTTCATCCTTGTTTTGAAAGCAATGTCCTCATTTGAGATGATTTAATGTTCTCATGATATTGGCTCATCTCCCAGCTTTTTGTTTGAGTTCTTCCTCTAATCTGTAGAATTCCAAACATAAGAAGCACAGTTCCTCTGGATCCAAGACCAGTACCTGGACCTGGGACCATCAGGAGAATCATTATTAGAAGACTCGCTAGTTCCTTGCTGGAGTCTCTGTGTCCTGAGTCCACATGTCAGACCTCAGCGTTTAAAAGCTGCCCTTGGGCCGGCCCGTGGCTCACTCGGGAGAGTGCGGTGCTGATAAAAGCTGCCCTTGCACAGGTGGATGCTTTTGTGTAAAGGCATCAACAAGTATCAAGTCTCCTGCTGGCTGCACAGTGCTTTGCTCAGCAGTATGAGGGGAAGCAAAGGGAGTAAAGCCATGGTCCTTGTGGTCTAGTGACAGATGTGAATATTCCAGGGTCACCAGGAATGACTCACTAGAGAACGGCTCTCACTGGGGAGTAGTTCTAGCTTACATGCTCAGGCGATAGCTGATGCTCATGGCCATTCTGAACGGATTCATTCTGGGTTTCAGGGCAATGTCAGAGGAAATGCAGAACCATCACCATGCTCATTTCCCAGAATGAGCTAGTCTAGTAAGTTTTCTGTGTAGGAGAAAGACTGCGCACACACATGCACACACCTGCTATTCATCCCAAGCTTGTCCACCAAGCTGTTCATCCAAGCATGTCCCAGGGCTCACCCTGTATCTCACCCCTTCACATGACTCCTATCTTAATGGAAAGATTTTTGATGGCACAGCCTGGGCTCACTCTTGATAAATAATTCTTAATAAGGAGTCTGTGTTAGAATGAAAGACCTGACTTCCATGTATTTCACCCTTCCAGTATCAGGACTACAGGAAAGAAAAAGACAAAACATCTCCCATTCTCTCTGCTGAATCCTGTAGGAGTATCTCTTTCCCCCTGAACACAGGTCTCTCGGGCTGCTAGCTCTCCATTTCTACTCATATTTCTTCTTATGGAATTTAACCTCTATAGAGTATTTTTCAAATGGATAAGGATTTATAAAAAAAATTGCTTCCTAGTAGGTCCATATCCTTTTGACTTTCTAATATTTAAAAATACATTTGGATAAATAGGCCTTCCCCATCTATCTAATCTGGAATACATTCTACCCTTCCATCCACCCTGACCCATTTTTCCCTGTTTATACAGTTTCACTTGTTTTGTTTTAAATCTACTTTTATTTTTATGTTTGTTTACTTAATTTCTGGGGTCTGTCCTCCGTTGGTCTGTTCTCCCATTCAGGCAGAAATCACATCTGTTCTGTTCTACACTGTACCCCAAGCACCTAGCAGAGCCATGTAGGAGAATCTTGTTAAAATATGTGTTGAAGAGGGGCCGGCCCGTGGCTCACTTGGGAGCGTGTGGTGCTGATAACACCAAGGCCCCGGGTTCGGATCCCATATACAGATGGCCGGTTCGCTCACTGGCTGAGCGTGGTGCTGACAACACCAAGTCAAGGGTTAAGATCCCCTCACTGGTCATCTATTTAAAAAAAAAAAAATGTGTTGAAGGAATAAATAAATAAAGTAGAATGTTCATAGGAAGTGATAGATCATGGTTTTCCTGGCTAATTAAAAGTGAAATGTAAGGTGCAGCAGTGCCAGATATGTGAGAATGGGTTTTCGGAGCATGGAGCAGAGTGGAAAGGAGATAGCAGGGCTGACAACCTGGATTAAGGTGCCCTTCATGATGGAGGTAAATGCCCATAGCTAGCCCAGGAGGTGGAGAAGCCACAGGAGGATCCAGGGGAGAGTGCAGCAGAGTGGGCCTGGCCACTGCTTCATGCCAATGAGATGGACCAGAAAATAAGTAAAAATGTGTGTGAGCTACCAAAAACCCGCTGCTCTACTTCCACACTCCAAACTTCACACAAAAATTCCTCTTGTGGACCACTTTAACCAAAAATGTACAGAAAAGGAAATTCTGGAAAATGTGATTCAGCCTAACCAAGTTGACGTATTATAGAAGCCACTATAGCAGACACTCACTATTTATTGAATTAGGGCTGGCCAGTTAGCTTAATCGGTTAGAGCACAGCCTTATAACACTAAGATCATGGGTTTGAATCCCCGTACTGGCCAGCCCCCCAAAAATAAACACACTAAGCCTTCGATAACATTTATTGAATGAATGCATACATGAATGAATGAATGAACTGGGCCTGCAGCCAGGGGCACTTGGCCACTTGGTCCCATTAGAACGGAAAATCAATGAAGAATGGGATTTTTTTTTTTTTTTTCTTTTTTTGGCCACACAATGATCCAAACTCTTGATCTTGGTGTTCTAACAACAGGCTCTAAACAGCTGAGCTAAGTGGCAAGCCCGTGAGATTTTTGTCTATTTCATTCATTGCTGTTTCCCCAACACTGAGAATGGTGCCTGGAACATGTTGGTGCTTAATAGGATTTTCATGGAATGAATATTGAATGGATCTGGTCCAAAGTCGAAGGAACCTGTACAGAGTCATTAGAAGATACAACAAAATGAAAACTTTTCCTCTGTATGGGGTTTAGGAAATGCAGTAAGGAGCCATTTTATAATTTAGCATAAAGGAGCATGAAATGGAATCAGAAGTCACATTTCCTTCTTTCACAACATACCTCAAGGAAGAAAAATACTCAAATAAAATTATCATAATGATGGCAGAGTAAATATCATAAATAATAACTCAATTACAGGGAAGCTTGACTACTGAGAGCCAAAAGTCCCGGCTAAGAGGAAAAGAGGAAAGACGAAGTTAATTGGAAGCATTTTATTCATGACCTTCCTCAGGGTCCATGTGAGGAGCCATAAAGCAGATTAAATTCTAGAGGGGCCTTGACCTACTGTGACACTTGGACAGACCATGAATACCCCAGGATCAGACGACCATTAAATTAAAACCAGGCTGTATCCTGAGGTAATTTAGAAGACCAGACTCCTAGAACTTACCTTGGGAGGGCTCAAGGCTTAGCTAGCTCAAGTTTTCAACTTTCCCACCAGAAGGTCTTACATGAACTCTGCTGCAGCTGCAGCATTTCTTTTACTTTTTTGTCTTCCTACCCCCCCCCCCCATAATTTTAGAACTACCCACTGGAATTTCTCTAAATGTAGTGGTTAATTCTAGTAAATTTAATACAATTCAATACTATTTTGGTAATTTTCCATAGCTACTCCCCACTTTCTTAAGCACAGTTGAGGTACCCCATGGAAAGCACCTCCCTTTCAAGATGTGACTGGATTATTGGGAGCAGATAAGGTCCTTCCTTTTCTCCCACACTCTTTTAAGAAAAACTAAATTCAAAGCCAAACCAAGTGGACACAATTGCACAAAACTAACATTTTTTCCCCTTAATTATTTTCCCATCTTATTAGTAGCTTTTTTTTTTTTAACCTCTACGAAGAATTAGAGCAGGAGGAAACTTATAAAATAAAATTTAGCTCTCCAAAGTTTAGAATGATCTTAATCGTCCACATCTACTGTGATAGTTAATTTTATATGTCAACTTGACAGGGCTAAGGGATGCCCAGATACCTGGTAACATACTTTATTTTCTGGTGTGTCTATGAGGGTGTGTCGGGCTGGATCACACTCCCTTCTACCCCATCCTGTGCATGTCCTGAGTCAGGTAGTCGAAAGAAAAACCAAGCAGCCACGGGCAAAGTAGACATGCTTAATTTTTCGACATGAGCTCTGCCGACCAGTGGTTCAGAGCCACTGCCTTCCATACTGAAGAGTACACAAAAGCGGCAACGAGCCAAGGGGTGCACGGGCGTGCATGTGCACTAACTCTACTCTTACGTGACTTGTTTACAAAGTATGTGCTGAATCATACCCAGCCGGATATATGAGGTGAGAGGGCCTGACTAAACTAACTCCACTTCCCTCACAGGGTGTTACCAGCAAAGATTAGTATTTGAATGGGTAGACTGAGTAGAGAAGATCTGGCCTTACCAGTGGGCAGGCATCATCCAATCTGTTAAGGGCCCAAGTAGAACAACAAGGAGGAGGAAAGGCAAATTTTCTGTCCCTCTTCTTGAGCAGGGACATCCATCTTCCCCTACCCTGGGGTGTCAGAGCTCCTGATTTTCAGGCATTCAGACTCATACTGAATTATACTGCTGGTTTTCCTGTTTCTCCAGCTCACAAATGGCAGATCGTGGGACTTCTTGGCCCCATCATCACAAGAGCCAATTCCCATAATGAATCTCCTCTTATATATCTATATATAATATCCTATTGGCTCTTTTTCTCTGGAGAGCTCTGGCTAATACGCTCACTTTACTGAAACCACTTCTAGTGCTTTGTCTAGAGAGATATGGATAAAGAAACTTTGATCTTTTTTATTGTCCATAGATTTTAGCAAGCCATGAAAATAGAGATGAATTATAAAGCCTGGTTTCCAAAAATGACCTGGTTTTAGTTTAAAAGCCAAATATCCAGTTCAGTTTTTCTTTTTTACTTTATACTGCTCATTAGATCCACAATACAGTGATAATTGCATTTTTCATGTGCACAACACCATGTTTTCATATATTTTCTTTAAACTTTAGCCATTCAATTTTACAGACACCACATATAATAAATGGGAAGTTATCTCCTTTTGTTTTATTTATTGTATTTTTGTGAAAAAAAACTAAGTTTACAGGCTTTTAGTTTATATAAGGTATAAAGATCAATAGAAGTCTAATTCAAATTGAAAACCAGCACCATTTGGCAGATGATAACTCCCCAGGGTGCTGTGCTAAGAAGAAATTCTAGTACCAACAGTAAGTGCTGTATTGTTGACATGCCACTTACCGATGATATAACTTAGAGGTAGCAGCTATAGTTTAAGTTGATCATACTGAGATGTAGGATGCCGCTGGTAATATTTATTTTAAAAACATACAAACAATAGTTCTCTTTTTTGTTGCTCCATCCACTCTTGAATATGGTTTATAAAGGTACTTTTATAACTGTTATGTGTGTTTGTGTGTGTGTGCGTGTGTGTGAGAGAGAGATTACAGAAGTAATTCATTTTCAATGCAAAAAGGTGGAAACAGAGGAAAGCACAAAGAAAAAAAAAGCACAGAAGAGCCACTAATCCCACCACTCACAGAGAACAATGACTAATATTTTGGCGTTTCTGATACATAAAGTTGTAGGGGCAGAGAGGTATATATCTTTAAAAACTATGAAAGTTGTCAGAATTAAAATGGAGTCACCTGTGTTAAGACTAACAAATGGAGCCAGAGAAGGCCACGAAAAGAAGGTTCTCATGCACAAATGCCTAATAACAGGAACTACCACAAAAGACTCTGCCAAAACCACAACCTTGCACAAAGGCCACCACAACCTTCCACACAAAAAAATACCTCTGCAAGGACGTCTGCCCAACAACTGCTTGCTCAACCTTAGACTGACACCACTCTTGTTATTGATCTCTGTAGCCGAGGATAATTGATTCAAAACAATTACGTAAACCTCTTCATTTTTCCTTTAAAAACCTTTGTCTTCCCAAATATGCACGTAGTTTACAATGGCACATGTATTCCCATTGCAATGCCCGTTCCCAGATAAATATCACTTTCTTTTAGAAAGCCTCTGTCTGTTATTTAGTTTGACAAAGTGAAAATAAGATCTTACGTTACACATTATTTTGTAACTTGCTTTTATCCTTTAACAATATAATGTGAACATTTCCCACTTCAATAAACATTCTTCTGCATTGTGATTTTTAATGGTTGCATGGTATTCTAGTGTACATTTGGGCCATAATTAACTAATTCTCCATTAATAAACATTTTCTTATTATAAATAAGGAGTTGATCATTTCTTCAGTTTAAATTCCTGTAACTTAAATTACTTAGTCAAAGGTTATGCACAGATTATAGGCTGTTAATACATATGCCAAATTTCCCTCCGAAAGCATTGTACCGCTTATGTTTCCATCAGCTGCACACAAGAATGCAGAGTGCCATTAGGGCAGTTACTCCTGCATGAAGTCCACTCACTGTTTGAGACAAAGCCACCATTCTGTTTCCTTGTTTTTGTTTAAAGGTGATAAAATATGATGTCAAGTTTTCTGAGATTGTTGAAATCTCATAAAATTCAGAACTGGTATGATTAGAGTCTCCATAGGTTGGCTTTAAGTTAATCTCATTCTTTTTTTCTTTTTACTTGTTTCATGTTTATTTTCCAACATGCAGCAAGCTTCAACAAGAGATAGTTAAGCTGAACAGTTTATTGTTAAATTGCACAAAGTACCTTGTCTTCAAAGAGTTTTATCAACTTGAACATTTTCAAAGAACCGTATGAGGAAGCTTAGCATGGTGGTTTGTCTCTGAAATCTCTGATTTGAGAGTTGGCAAAATAGACCCCGCCCTTCGCAAGCCCAGTGGTTGCTTACATTCGTATCACAGCTCAGTTGGGTAAGTGCTAAAGACTGAATAATAAGCAATTCTCCAAACCCAGCTGGGTAAGATAGCTTCGATTCTGGAAAAGTCGATTGAATCATGTAACCCTTTCTAATGGCGTAATTTGTTCTGAGGTCCTTTTTATACTTAAGAAGGGAAATATGAATCCTGTGCACAGTCCTTTACAACAAGTACCCTTACCTATGGCATTATGGAGTTTTCTTTTTCGGCCATCGTTCCTTATGAGGTGTTTTCTTATGCCTGCTGCAGAATGGAAAGCATGAAGATGTCTACTTTCTATCAGAGCTGGTGACAGCCTTCTTAACTTCCTTCCAGGAGGATCGGACCACACTTTTAGCTCTGGTGGCTGCACGTCTCCTTGGACAACGCCAGCCCATTTACTCATTAGCGGCGGGACTGAGAGGGGCAGAGGGCGGCGCGGAGCAGGGAGCCGGGGCCGCGGGGCGCGCGCGGGCGGGTGTGCGGGGCGCTGGGCCGGTGCTGCCCAGACGGACGGACGCCAGCGCCCGCGCTCTGCCCGCGCTCGCGAGGAAGAGGCGACTAAACGCACCCCATTCTTGACTGAACACCGTCGGAGCCGGTTAGGAAGGGAAAACAATTTGCAAATGTTATTTCTGGGATTTCTGGGCTTTTTACAAAAAGTGAGAAACGAAGAAAAATAAAAAGTAAATGATCTTTCTTCATTTGACAGATCCGTTCTTTTTGCTCTACTCCTTGCAACCCAAGTTACAGATACTGGGAACTGTTGTGTAACGGACGCCTCCCCAGTTTTTGTCTGGTGTCCTGAGCTAGCGTCAGCGTCACCATAGCTGCAAACTCACTTCTGCTCCCCTGCTTTGTCTGTACCTGTATTTAGTAATTGGCAGGTCTGCCTTAGGAACAGGTGCAGCCAAGGTTCCACTGCTTTGCTTCATTCTCAAAAAGACTCTTACTTGAAATAGGATGCTAAAACGGCCCCTGGAAGCTCTGAATTTACATGGTCCTCCATGCTAATGACCTAATGAAGAAAAAGAGAATATTTCCTGAAAGATTCCACAGACATTCCAGAGAAGATTGATTAGTCCGGATGAAAGATCCCCCCCAGGGAATACTCTGTAAGTGTTCAGGCCTGGGTCACGTGCCTGACTACTGCAGTGAGGGTGGGGGGTGGAGTCAGTCCCACCTGAATCACCTTGACTGAGCAGATTGTTATCAAATGGAGAAAGAGGTGTCCCAAAGGAACGATGCAAAGTCAACAAGAGACAAGCTCACTTCTGTCGCCAGGTCACAACCCTGCTCTTCCTCTGCTTATTCTCTTTTCAAGGTTTCCTCTTTATTTTATCCCCAAGTTCAACTGGTTCAGCCCAGCAAGGCCAAAGGCTCTCCTGATGGATGGAGGCTAAGGGTAGGACAAGTTCACTGCCCTCTTCCATCATTTGTATCCCAGCAAAAGTGTGTGAAGTGAGCATTGAAGGCATCCTTGGAGAGAGCTGTGAGGGATGGAGACACAGGGAGAGTCAGGAAAGGGAACCTCACTGCTTTAGAGGCATGTGGCAGGGAAAGGACCTGCCCTCTTCTAAAGGAAGAATTATAGGCACACTATGTATGTGCCTGAGTTCTGCGTCTGGTTTGCACTTTATGAGACAGTTACCTCTTTTTCTCACAGAAATGGCCTGTACAAAATCATCCAGGCACTTCTTTCTTCCCTCTCCAGATTGGCTCAGGGCTCTCACTAGAATCCCAAGGCTATGGCTGGCTACTTAGCTCAGCTGATTAGAGCATGGTCCTAATAACACCAAGGTCCAGGATTCGATCTCTGTACTGGCCAGACACACAAAAATAAAAAAATAAAATCCCAAATCTGGTTCTGATCTGACCACTATAGACTTATCATAAAAGGCTGCTTTTCTCCTAGAGTCTAATGGCTTCAGGTTTCAGCTGATCAGCAACCCTCTCCCCTCAAACACACACACACACACACATGCACACACATAATAATTAGTTCTGCAATTTGGTGAAAGAGTCCATCAGACCATTTGGATCATACAAATAAACTACTCCATGGAGTCAGTCATTCTCTATGAGTTTTTTGTTGTTGTTGTGTTGTTTTTTGCTGTAGAGACAGACCTTTATATTCACAAAGTATCCACTAGATTGATTGTTGGATAAGCTCAGGGGGTAAGACTGTGAGAACCACACACAGATGAAATTCTTGCGTCAAAACAAACTCTGAGGACAAGATGCACTTGGAGTTTGACTCCATCTCTTCCGCCTTGTGATGGGTTACTACAGTTCATCAGGAAAATTGTTTGGAATTTGCAAAACCTCTAAATCCTGACTTGGGGAGTCTGTGCCTCTTGGCTTCCTTTGTGACCATAAAATAAATTTAATAATCACACTCTGGGTTGAACAAATATTATCATTCTTATCAGAGTAGTGCAGAAAAATAGACTCTGATGTGCATTTCCTGTTTAAGATCAACAATTTCATCTGAAGACAATAGCAGATGCTATTTACCCATGAGTGTAGTCCTTTCCTGGTACTGAGGCTGGAGGGCCTGCAGCAAACAGTTGCCAAATAGAAGTGTCTTCCCCAAGTGCACTCTGCAGGTGCCCTCCTTCCTCACCCCAGACTCTGTCTCTCTGGCTCTCCTTCTCTGTGATGAGTGCATACATGGGAAAGAAATGGGGATCAGTGAGTCTTGGTGCTTCTGAGGCCCACAGACCCTCATGAGAGCTGATGGTTTGGGAGGTGGAGAGCAGCCAGTGGACCTCAAACATTTAAAGATGCAAGCAGAGTTATGTAGGGAGCCAAGGGCTTTAATGGTGCCCAAGCTAATATGACCCTCCACTAACTTCCCTTTCTTACTCCTCTGACCTGCATGGGGTCCTGTCTTCCTTCTAAACTAGGTTCCAAGTCACAGATGTTACCAGATCACAAGATGTTAAAGTGGAAAGAAAGAGGATGAAACTTTGGTCTGGACAGAGGAATTGAATTGCCAAGACCAGTGGCAATTTGTGACAAAGCTGCACCTCGTGTCTTTATTCACAGACCTGTGCTCTTTCTATAAGCCCTGAGAAAAAGAGGATTCTTTAGCTGAGCTGTTAGGAGATTATCATAGATTCAGTCCCTCAGTATAAATAATAGTGACTTGTCAAGATACAAAAATTGAAATAAGACAAAATAGGATATATCTTCGTTGGCCGTAACATCATTGAGAGGACTACCTTGACCTCAAAAGTCTCAGAGGATCTGAGTAGGGTCTAGCAACACAGTGGATGTGTTCAGTCACATGAGTCCTTCCTTCCTCTGCTGTCTACCCAGTGACCATTCACAGCATGATTTGTCCCTGATGCTGTTTAACTCTGGATCTCTACAGATTCACAGATGCTCAGGAAAGGAAAGGTCCTTAACGAGCCTGTAGTCTACCCAACTATCTGGGTGCATATGAGGTTACATATGTTAGAAGCAGATGCTGATCTAAGGCAACCTCCTGATACTTAAACCTACAACTGTGTCTGCAGGTCCCAGTGAGGCCTAAAGATTTGGCAGTTATCTGATTAGTTAATCTTAATAGTTAGCAGTTAAGTTGTATAATTTAAGGTGGATGTTCACTACGTCATCTGAATTAGTCCATTTGGCAGTCTATACTACAGGGCCTCTATAGTCGAACTGTAAAGTACCTTCCACTCATCCAGTTTCCAAATCTAAAAATCCTGTGGGTATCCCCCTGCTCTGCAGGGTGTCCTAATGTGGTCGTTTATTCCCTGGACTTTTCCTAGGCCCACGCTGTCCCTGGACCAGAGATGTGCTTCCTCTCAGTCCAAAACGGATGCCGTGGGAGGCCTGGTACAGAGACCTGGGCTGGGCTGACCCCTCCACTCCATCTGCTTACAGGGACAGTGCTTCCTTTGTACCATTGTTTGTTTTTTTGTTTCTGTGGGTTTTTTTTTTTTTTTTTTTTTTTAACTTTTCCTTCTCCCCATTTTAAACTCATTCCCTTGGGGCTTTGGTTGAAACCAGCCCACCCAAGCACATCCCTGCAACAGAACTTGTAATTATTCCCTGAGCAGGCCAAGGACATCTTTTCAGATGAACCTCCTAAAGTGGAGAGTCCTGGGAGATCTAGTCACTTCCCCTCAAATGGAGGCACCAGCCTCTGGGAACTTCTACAACCTGGATCCTTAGTTAGTGGAATAAACAAAGGGCAGGGCGGGGGACGGGTGAGTTAGGCTGATGCCTAAATCTTTAGGCCACCAGCTGGGTTCTTTTGAGTAAGTCAGGGTAGATCTCTGGAAGCGAAATTCTCAAGCTGCAGTAGTTACTATAACAACATAAAGACCATCTCAGGCCAAATCAGAGAGAAAAAGGCGAAGTGTGAGTTCATTCCTTTGGGCTGTGAGATAGGAACCTATCTCACATGCCTTTCTTCAGATTAGCCCTCCTTGGTCCTTATGATAAAATCACAGGCCCTCTCGTCATGATAGAAATTTTCCTGTCTGAAGATTTGCTGAGACAAATCTTTCACATATTTTGCTTTTAAAAGTTGAGTTAGTTTGTTTTTCTAAATTTTTATTTCTAACTATATCAAAGCAGTCAAGTTCAAAGAAACAATGTATTTGGGAAGCAGACATTTGATTCTTAAGGGCAAAATGTATGTAAGTCAAGTCTACTTGAGTGCTCATGACACCAAAAACGGAAGGCTCCCTGGCCTACCTTAGGTCAATAGGTTTTTTGTCCTGGAGGCCAGAGTCGCCATGGGGTCCCAAGATACCCAGAGTGGTACACTGCATGGCACCTGAGGTGCTAAGGGTCCATAACCTTTGTGCTTCTTTTGAGTGGAGGTGGCCAGGGGAGGGGAGTACATAAGAGACTGGTCGGTGGGCTCAGCTAGTTAGAGCACAGCTTTGTAACACCAAGGTCAAGTGTTTGGATCACCGTACTGGCCAGCTGCCAGAAACAAAACAAAACAAAACAAAACAAAAACACTTGCAGCTCCTGGATGGGCAGAACAGAGTTGCCCAGGGCCCTTCAGGGCAGGACGCAGAATTCCTAAATCTTCAGGAGTTCATCTGGTTAATGACCATATCCACTTTCTGGTATAAAGTCCACTTGACAATCCTTGGCTCCAGGTGAGAGAGGGACTATTACCTGGGCTGCAGGCAGGAGACTAGAGTGACCATCCAGAGGGAAAAGGAGCTGGAATAGAAAACTTCACAAGGGTAGGGAATTTATTTTGTGTATCACATCTTCCTGGTGTCTAGCAAAATGCCTGGTCCTTAGAAAGTGCTCGGCAAATAAATTAAGAAAAGATTGATTTCTAAGAACAGGTCAAAGATTTAGGCCTAGGGGTGGGGGAGACAGAAGGAAGTCCAAGGGGATTAGTCAGAAACTTCAAGGGAATCTCAGTAAGTCTCAGAATCATTGGCTCAAAAGGAAAAAATCCCTTTAATCCAAGACTCAAGTCCAAATGCAGCTCCTGCTAAGGCTGTGACATGTGGTGTGAGCTTAGTGACATTTGTACCTGCTCATGTCAAATTAGATGGTGTCCTGAGCTAAGGCATTACCACTGGGCAGGGGAGAGGGGGTGAAGTAGAAATTGAGGAGGCTGGATGGACAGAATGTGGAGACTAATCATATGTAGGTATTGAAGGACAGTGAGTCAAAGGTGAACATAATATAGGGACAGTACCTACTTCACGGGGTTGCTGTAAGGAGTGGCGCGCTAACACAGAGAGCGCCTGGACAGTACTCGAGTGCCACTCAGTTGGTTCTTAATAGATTCTGCTTTCCGCGCTCCCCTGCTGTTCTCCTTACATTTTCATTAAGGGTAGGACTATCCCACCTGGAAACCTCAGTGTGCCCACCCCAAAGAGGCTCTACCACCAGTATCTTTATATAAATCTCACAATTGAAGGCCACGGACATGCCCCTACCTCTCCTGGTCCCAACGAAACACACAGAAATGAAAGTGTCTTCTCTCCAGCACAGCATCAGGAAAACCCTGAAAGCCATTCTCCAATAGTCAGAATGTTTTCTTTGTTCCTCGGAGACAAAACCAACATCTCTTTGGGGGACGACAATGAGGCAGTCTGATCACAAGCTGAGCAGACACTATGGGCCAGGTGATGGCTGCACATGGTAGCTGGCTGCAGCCCCTGAGACTTCAGTGCTTGTTGTGGTATAGATTGTGACAACACAGGACAGACCTTTTTTAGAATTGAACAAATGTATTTCCAAATGTCAGGTTCACATTCAGCCTTCTACCTCCCCAGACACTCATACTGAGTACTCTTGGGATGTCTTCAGGGCCCTAGTGGAACTGGAAGGAACAGACATGAGTCTGGCCACATTTCTGATTCACCCGTAGATATCTTCATGCCCTCATTTACTTAACAAACATTCACTGAGCTCCTACACTGTGCCAGGCACTGAGCTAGAAGCTTCAAAGAAATAAATTCACATCTCTTCCTACATACAGCCTTGTAAGGAAGACAGACAAACCGAAGGCTGTGTGATGTGTTACAGCAAGTCAGTGCAGGCAGCCCTGGGAGCATGGCGGAGGGCCACAGAGTCCAACCAGGGTTTCAGAGAAGACTTCCTAGAGGACAAGCAAGAGGTTGCCAGGTGAAGAGTGCAGGGGGGCATTCCAGATGAGGGAGCAGCAAGCAGGACGGCCAAAGGCAAGGGAGACCATGGCTAGATGTTCTCATCCCTGGTTGCACATTGAAATCACTGGCAGAGATTCTCACAATTATTGATGCCTGGGCCCTAACACAGATCTTATTAAGTCAGAATCTTTGAAGATGGGGCCCAGGAATCAATACTGTTAAATTAATTAATTAGGCCGAGATGGCTCCAGAGGCTCAAATGTGTAAGCAACTGAAGCCCAGCTCAGAGTGAATGGTCGTAGCCTAGAAAAGTGAAATTTAAAATTAACCAGTCAGAAACCACCAATTAACATCTAACTAGAGGCTTTATCAATCAGAACTGGCAACTAACCTTCAAATGGGGACTTTCCACTTCAACCAATCAAGTATTTTCTTCGACTTGAACACCCTATAGATTTCCCTTCACCCCCCCTCGGTGGACCCCTGAACCACTTGTGGTTTAGCACTGTCCAATGTATGAATCACTGTCTGCTCAAGCAAATTCTTTAAAATTTTAATGTGCCTAAGTTTATCATTTAACATCAGGTATACGTGGCCAGAGTTAAGAACCACTGGCTTGAGAAAGAGTCACTAACACACTAACACAAGTGTGTAAAAGAAAATACAAAGATTATCATAATATCTCACTCTACCAATAATTCTGAAACATTAGCTCTAGGACTTTATGCAAAGCACGTAAGACCAAGGGATGCACTGATCTATTCTCAAGTCTGTAATAAATGTACTGTATTCCTTAGCCCCCACCCATATCCAGAAATCGGTGACATCTGTGGTTCTCAGTCATCTCCTCTCCCTCATACCTACTCTTTTACCCACCCACTTGCCCCCTCCAGGAGATGTAGCCCATGAAAAACCACTTGCCATTCTCAATGGAGTGTGCTGTGCTTCTAAACCCAATAATACTCTCTGCATTGTTCCAAGAAGGATCTACTTGTAAATACCAATTTCAAAAAACTTAAGGCTTCTAAGCCAAACACAAAATTCCAGACACAGTACATACCTCTTTTCACAAAGTAGATAATAAATAAACACATAAATAGAACGCAACCATTTTCTTAGAGACTTGGATGAAGACATAGAAATTCTGTTCTTCAAATTTGGGTGTGGCCCAGTGTGAGAGGGAGAGGGACTACTTTGGGCCAAGAGACCAGCGGATAGCTCCCATTCATGAGAAAGCGAATGTGGTGTTTGTCAGGAGCTTTAAAAGCAGGGAAACACGTTTTGGAGCCAGATAGATCTAGCTATGAATCCCAGTTCTTGCCATGCTAGACAAGGTAGTTAACCTCTGTGGCCTGTTCTCTCCTCCATAATAGCTATAATTATACCTACTTTACGTGGCTGCTATTGGCTTAAAAGAGATAATACATGTAAAGTACCTAGCATAATAACTGTCCCTTGTCTGATAGCTGGCCGATCAGTCAGTGATGCCTTTTATATCCAGGATTTATTCCAACATCATACTTTACTATCAGAAACTGTTACAGGAGTGGATATGACACAGGAGGTGGGAGGACGGTCCAGGTTGCGGCTCTCCTCCTGTTGCTACTCTCTCCCTCCCCCTCTCTTCTTTCTCAAGGCGGTGGCAGGTGGTTCCCAAATCCACATATGAGTGTGTGGATGCTGCATCTCCTCTACCCAGATGATGACAGCACGTGAGACCCAATAGCCTGGGTCTGTCCCTCTGCTGGTTTGGGTCCCAGCCCATATGTGATGGTTCCATTTCCTCCTATTTATCCACCTCTCTGACCCAGCATTGAGAAACTCCCCTGAACTCCTCCACACTCGGATGGACTTGGTTAAAAGAAGTCAAGATCCCAGGAAGTATGTTAATGGGAATCATGGAATGTTGAATCAAGCAGGGACCCCAAAAATCCTTTGGCAGGTTTCTAACATTTTTCTGTGCCATGGACCCCTTTGGCAGTTGGGCAAAAAAAAAAAAAAAAAAAAAAAAAAATCCATAAATACATAAAATAAGATACAGGATCACAAAGGAATTCAATTATATTGAAATATAATTCTATCCAACTTCCCATGGGGATCCATGGATTCTAGATTATAAACACTTGATAGCCAAATCTCTCACTCAAATCTTGGGAAACTCTCTAAGCTTTCAGCTAAGGAAATGAAGAAGCCAGCACAAGAGCCTTATCTCTCTATTTCTGGACCTGTGCTCTTTCTACCAATTTATTATTTTAAAAAATTAAGCAAAACAAAGCAGAAATCTTGCTGCATCATTTTGAAAAGTCCTGAATTTTGTCTATGTGAGAAAGTGGGGAGGTAGACCTGCTGGCTCTCTGTGGATTCATAAGAACCGACCCCTGCTTTATACAGGATTACAAAACTGGACAAAGATTATTTCCTAGTAAACATCTGGAAAAGCTTAAGGTCACAATAACTCCACTGAGGATTCAGCCAGTGCTCTGGTAACTGGTTGCAGATGTCCCAGCTCCTGGGATTTGATGGCTGGCAGTGTTAAATTGTGGACAGAATGGATGGATTCAATTCCCTGGCTTTTAGGTGACTTTGTCAAGGAGTCTGGAACACTAATCTGAGCCCCCAATGCTTCTTAGGAATTAGTGAGCAGTTGGTGTCACCTGCACTTTGCTGAGAAGGGTGGCAGGTATTTACCGTGAGAGCATTAACCCCTGGCCAGTCTCCTAGCTGACCCCTTTCACCCCTTTCTCTCCCTGATGGGGCAATAGTATGGATTTAGATCAGGGTTTAAATTTTCACGTCACCACTTTAGAAATGTTGCATGACTACTTCCCCTCCTCTCAGTTTTTTCATCTCTCTAATGGGGATAGTAGTAATACAGGCCTTTCAGGGAATGGAAACGGTTATAACTAATATATAGAAAGCACCTACACAGGACCTGATGTGTAGTATTCTGTGGTTAGGAGCTATTCTAATTAGTTCTAGGTTGAACCCTGCACCTTCCCCACTATGTCCCTTATTGAATAAAACTGCTGTTAAGGCAGGTATAATTAGCTGAGTGGATGTGTTCAGAGAGGCCCATCCACCGTTATCAGAACAAACCTGTTTAGTTTCTACAACACAGGTCAGCAAGATAAGTGACTTGACTACTGTCACATGAAGAAAAAATCCTGCCTCTTCTTACCATTAAATCTACATAGCTCCCTGCATCTGGGGGCCTACTCTCTGCCTTCCCTCTTGTTTCTGAAGACACAGAGCCCTTGCTCCTCTCAGAAGCCGGAGCTTCCACCTGTGCCCTGGGTCCCATCCTCTCTCTCCTACCAGGGTGACTTTTGCATCTCCACCACTTTCTCCTGGATCGTCCCCCTGTGCATGCTCTGAACATCTCCCTTAACCTCCATGACTCCTTTCAGCTAATAACTAATTTCTCTACCTTCCTTCAAATTTAAAGAGTGTTGCTGTCTTCTTCTCCTCAACTCACTAAATTGGGCTTCTTTCCCCACTATGCCACAGAGACTGATGCTGTCAAGGTCACCAATGACCTCCAAGTTGCTAAGTCCAGTGGTCACTTCTTTGTTCATATCTTCTTTGACCTAACAGCAAAAGTTGATTATTCCCTCCTCCTTGAAACATTTTGGCTCTGTGATAGCCCATACTCCTCTTTTCCTTCTGACCCTTTATTGGCTCCTTCTCTGCTCAATCTCTAAAGGCTTCAGGGTACTAGGGATCTGTCCTGGGCATCCTTTTTGTCTATGTCTGTTTGCTCTCCTTTGGTGACCCCATCCAGACTCAGGGCTTTGAAGACCATCTATGCTCTGGTGACTCCTAAATCTCTACCTCCAGCCCTGACTTTTTCCCAAAATTTGACTTGAATATCCAACTACCTTCATAATGTTTTCACTTGGATATCTAAAAGGCAACTCAAACTTAATTTATCCGTAAGGAACTCAGATTTTTCTCCCACACTTCCTCCTTCCTCAGGCTTCCCAGTTTTAGTAATTGACATGATCATCCAATTCATTGTTCCACCTATAAATCTAGGAATCAGTCTTGGCTCACATCTTTCCTCATTTCCCACGTGCAATCCATCAGCAAGTCTTGTCCACCTTATCTCCAAAGCATATTCCAAATTCATCCACTTCTCTCCATTTTCATTACAATCACTCTAATCCAAACCACCGTCATCTGAATGACTGCAATAGCTTCTCAGCTTACTCCTCTGTAAACCATTCTACAATCCATTCTTGACAGGGCAGCCTGAATAGTCTTGTCATGCTCTTGCTTAAAACTCCCCAATGGCTTCTCATTGTACTTGAAATAAAATCCAAATTCCTCAAAGCAAGACATAATATGGTTTCTGCCTACCTCTCCACATTCATTTCATCCTCACCTTCTCTACTCCAGCCACACTGGTCTTTCTGTCCCTTGAAAACATAAAGTATGTTCCCACCGTAGGACACTTGCACTGGCTGTTCTTACTCAGATGCTCTTCCCCTTGATTCTTAAATGACTGGTTCCTTTTCACCATTCACATCTCAGCTGAAAGGTCAGTACTCAAAGAGGTCCTTCCTAACCACCAGACTGAAGTAGCCACCCTTCACTCCCCGTCACATCACTCAAGTCTTTTATAGATATTTCCTATCTATCTGTCTGACTCTCTTCTGGAAAGTAAGTGCCATGAGAGCTGGGACATTATCTTTCTTTTTCACCACTTCACCGGTAGAACTTAGAACAGTGCCTTGTTGTTTGTGTGTGTGTGTGTGTGTGTGTGTGTGTGTGTGTGTGTGTGTGTGTGTGTGTGTGTGTGTGTGTGTGTGTGTGTGTGTGATGTGTTGATATATGTTGTTGAATGAGTAAATAAATATATATATGAATTAGTAACAGAGCTAGGACCAGAGCCCAGGCCTCCTGCCTTGCAGTTCAGTGTTCTTTCCTGTGTGCCATATCAAGTTGCTATTTTCACCAGTTTTATTGCTTTCTTCTTGTTTACCAGATGCTTGGCACCATTCAACCCTCAACTGGTTCCAGTTCCTAGTGATAAAGGAAATAGCCGCAAGGAGTCAGGAAAGAGGACAACCAAATAATTCATGAAGTATCTTAATCCCTTCAAGTACTGAGAATTAAACATTCTATTATTCATTCAATCATTCATGCAATAACATTTAGCAAACACTTGTTATGTGCTAGGCATTATGCAAGGAACCAGGGATAAAAAGATAAACCTACTCTGACGCATCTGATGGTCTCCAGAAGGAGATGGGGCATTAAGATAATGCCTACCACAGTGTCCTGAGCTGAGGACAGAGTAACATGTGCTCTGGAAACACAAAGTAGAGAGTGAGGGAGGCACATGGGGTGGGTGAGAATCTAGGAGGATGCGTGGAAGAGTGGGATATTTGAGCTGAGTCTTAAAGAGTGAATATGCATTATAGAAACCTCTAAGACTGGGTTTTCACATGAAAGGTGCAGTTATGTTTCCCTTTTATTTTAACTGACAAAAAGAAAAACCACTTTAGAAGGGCCTACAGGATGATCCTATCAGTTGAAAGAAGCACTTATTAAGAAATAAGAGATTATTATGAAATAAAGAAAGTGTTTATTGGGGAAACTTTTTTTCCCCTAAGAGATGGGATACTCCTCTATTTCTTGGCAGAAATAGTCCACCAAAATAATTTCATCTTGGTTTTGGATCCACATTCCGACTAGCCACAAAAAAATAAAAAATAATAATAATAACAATTTCACCTTCCCTGCGGGTCTTATAGTGAAACCACTGAAGCAATCACCTATGATGAAAGAGTACCCAACCAGAGAATGATTTTCTTATAAAACCACAAACCATCTCCTTAAAGAAATGCACTGTCAGGAAAAAGCAAGGTTTTGCAGCAGGCAAGAGATGAGGTAGATTTATGTGTATTGATATAGAGAGATACATTGTTACATGAAAGAATGAAAGTTTCAGAAGATTGTTGCTGTTATTATGTCAGAGTCTGTATAAAAAGACCTAGAAGAATAAAAATAAACATAACAATGGTTATCTCTGAGGTATGGAATTTGAAGCACTTACATTTTCTGAGTCCTACATTTTGGTACTATTTTAATTGTTTAGGAAAAACATGTATTGTTTTGGAATTTAAAAATAAAGATGGGTTTAGAACATAGGCCTGATTTGTTTTATGATGCTTAAGAACTTCTGATTGGCTTTACATTTCAGAATCATGTAAAGAGAGGATTTCACTAAATTATATCATTTGTCAACATTTACAAAAGCAAAAAACTGAGACCTAGAAAGACAATGTGATTTTTCTCATGCTATGACTCCTAGACTACTACCTTCAGCTCCACAGTTATTGATTCAATGCTAAGGGATAAAATACACAGATATATTGAACTCCAACTTACACATTTGAAAACTTAAGCAAGATTGCCTTGTGGGAAACTGCAACTGTTTAGAGTAGAAGGAAATAGTCTTTTTATGAAGTTGAAGAGAGGCTACTTGAATATTTCTTCAATGACAGGCAATTCTTGGTGTCAAATGTGATTCAGGAAGAAAAAACACAAACTTACAGGCTAGTACTTTCCCAGGAAAACAACTGAAATAGAAATCTCTTGAATATTAGCCCTAATCCCTTTTGTATGTCTTAGAATACTCATTAAATTCTTTGGATAGCATTTATGAGCATTTATTGAGCACTTATTGTGTGCTCTAGCCACTGGGAGTACAGTAGTGAGTCAATGAGACATTCATGGAAGAGGAGGAAACACAATATGAAAGAAAATATATAAATAAAGGATATAATTTTAGGTAAAGATATAATAAGGATATAATGAAGTAGGTAAAGTGACAGTGACAAGAGTGCTATTTTTGAAAGATTGGGAAGACTTTTTAAGGAAAAGTGACATTCGAACAGGGACATGGAGTGAAGAAGGGAGCCACACAGTGTTCTGAGGGGAGAGCATAACAGGGGTACTGCAAGAACCAGTGCCCTGAGAAGGAGTAGGAATTTCTTATTTTTCAGAAAAGGTAAAGAACATCCTAAAGAAAGAGATTTCGGTGTTCCGTATGTTAAGAATTCACTGCTGTTGCTGTTGTTGTTTTAATGTTTATAAGGCCTAATGCTGTAAATTTCTTTCTATTGCTTACAAGTTTGTGATACTGTTTTATCTATGTACCACTAAAAATTCCTGCTGCCTATCTCAAAGGCCTAGAATCGCATTCACAAGAGTCAAAGTTTTTCATTCCATAAGGAGAAATGAGGCTGGATCAAAAGTGCCCCTGGGTTTAAATCTGCATCCCACTCCCCCTACTCCAGGCAGTAGCAGGCGGCCTAGAATATGTAGCAGGGAGGGTCACAAAGGGTACAAAGAGAGGAGCTACAGAAGACATCTTCGGTGTTCTGAACTTTCAGTGCTGTGGGACTGTGAGTGTACCTGACTGCATCTCAGGCCCTTCCCATAAAGTTATATAGTAACTAGAAGAAAGGTAGTTAGAACAATAGATAGGAACAATCTGCTGACTAAAAAGAAGGAATGATTGTAAGAAAATAATCATTTTCAGAAATGACTTACCTGAGAGTGTTTTAACTGATTCAGGCCCAGCCCAAAAGTTGTTTGACTGGTCCAGCCCATTCCCAGAGGGTCTCTGAACAGACAGAGCTCTCCTTGAGATGGTATTTAGTTACTAGTCCCCATTGTTTTTTTCATTCCCTGGTGTTTCTTCTTTCACGGGGCTTTAGCAGGCCTTTTTTGTGGGCTTGTTCTGAGCCCTCAGACAAAGAAATTTCTTACAAGGGGGTAATAAATTGGGGTAATTTTAGGCCTCATCCAGGAAGATCGTGCACCCCGTAGTACTATCAGCCAATGAGGATCTGGGGGGAGGGACCTGTACACTAGGGAATAAATTGCTTGCTACAGTCCTTTTCCATGTGCTTGCCCTTCAGATACCCAAATCTTATAAGGCTGTAATTAAAGTCTTGCTTCACTGTATCTCAGGTCTCTGTGTCTATCCTTTGGCATTGGATGGGTGAGGGCATTTCTTACAATGATTAAGTACCTGTGTGGTGGTAAGCCAGTCTGGCCACCTGCATCAATATTTGAGGCTAGTAATGTTATGCTTGTTTACGAACTGCCTGTGTAAACCTGAGCTCAGTCATTAGACAGTGTGCAGAAAGCTTATCACACACATTTGGATTGCTGTCTACTCGACCCTTTACTCCATAAGTAAGTTACCCTGTAATAAATCTCTTTGCTTTATTGCATGGAATGGCCTATTTTATTGTTTGGCCTCAAGATACCTTACCAGTTAGGTGGACGATCTGCCCTTGGTCCACCTTCAGATACTGCCCCAACTGTTACAGAACTGGTATCTCCCCTATACATGCAGCTCTGGTGGAGACAGAAACGACAGTGTCTACTTACAATGGGGAGATTGAGGCTCAGAAAAGTGGGGCCTTGCCCAGGTTCATGTGGAAAGCCCATTCAGATTCCTAATCCTTGCTGTATTATCCAAACCGCATTCCAGGCTGGGGCCAAATGGGGTCCAGTCCATGTTCCATTTCAGGAAATGGAATTGTTGATTTTTCATTTACACACAAATGAAAAATAAATCCCAGATGTTTGAAAACATTGCAACACATCTTGCTGGAACTTAAAAGTGACTGAAAAAAATTAAATTAGGAAATCCACATAGCAAAAAAGATGTTTTGAATGAAAATGCACTTTGTCTTTCTCTCACACACATACAAACAATATTTCATTGTTTTTCTCTAAGGAGCCAGCTGTAAAGGAAACTGGGGGAAGGGGATGGATACAACATCTCATTTTTGTGTTTCATACAGAGCTAAGCTTTTAGGCAAGCCTTCCTGAACTGTAGGGGGTGTGGCATGCATGAAAATTAAATGACCCGATGAAGCTTATAAAATAGCTTGGGAGAAGCCAGTTCACCAAGACAGGCATCTCAAATTGGATGACTTTGCATGTGGAAACTGCCTTCATCTTAAAAAAAGGTACGTACTATAGTTTTAATTTTCATTTATGATAATTAATGTTTAAAATAGAGACAGTGTTGGCTTTCAACTAAAAATAATAACCGCCACTGATCGAGGGCTTATGCCGTTAGCTTTAGGACGTGGTCTCCTTTTTCCTCAAACAAACTTTTAAAGTAGATATTATTAGTGTTATTTTTCAAGTGAGAAAACTGAGGTTCAGGCACACTAAGCAGCATGCCTAAGATGAGACCAAACCTGATGCTGACTCATTCCAAAGTCTTCTGCTTGCACTATGCGCTCGCCTTGCTAAATGAGATGGTAAGAAGAATTTCCATGCACCAGTACTGCACTAGATGAATTTCCAAGGAGTTACCCAACTGTGCATTACAGTAAAATTAACTGAAAACTGGAATTAATTGTGTGAATAAAAAATGCATTTAACAATATGGCACAAAAATATTTTCTTCACAAGGTATGTCAACACAGGTCACTTCCAAATGAGGTGTGAAAATTGAGTGCATAGCACACTTAAAATACTGAGGCTGGGGCTTCTCTATGGGGAAGCTCAATGACTGTGAGTAGCACCCTTTTAAATGCTCATATCTGCAGTCAGTGCCTGGCCCAGGGTGGACGCACTGTAACCTTAGTGAAATTACTTTTAAATTTTTTAATATTCAGTTAAAAATAATATTTAAATTATATTTATTTTGAAAAGTATTTAAACTCCTCATTGGGACAATCTTCCCATTGGTATCAAAAGAAGATGAAAAAGTATGTGTCCGGAGCAATAATCAGCCAAAATGTATATCGACAAAATAAAATTAAAAAAAAAAAAAAAAAAAGTATGTGTCCATATTTTACCCAAGGTCATAAGCATATGTTAATGACATGCTCAACAAGTGTTGGGTGAACCAAAATGGAAGGGGCATTGAAAAAATATTATGGACGCTCTCCTCCCTTTCTCTCACAAGGATTTTTAAATGTAGGAATAAAACTACTATGACAAAAAGGCATCTTTGGAAGAGATGCAATCAAGGAGAATTAGCCTTGTTCTGAAATCCTCCTACAGAGCTAAAGAATATGTTTCAGCCCACATAGAAAGTTTTGGAATAAGACATTTGTCAGAGTAAGCTGTGGAACTGACTTTTGATATAACTGTCACATGATGAAGCGAGAATCGTCACGTCACAGAGGCAGATGCTTACCAAAAGGCATCCACAGTAGGGTACAGGAGGAAATGTGGTCCAGGGTGCTGTAGCCAGGAGAGCTGCAGGTGGGGCCCACTCCCAGCTCTCTGCTGCCTCTGGGCCTCAGCTTCCCCATCTGTACACCTGATGGGGAGAGGGTGGATAAACGACATCAAAGGACCTATCCAGTTTTAGGGACCTTGTAGAATGTGCATAACATCTAGCCATCTTTTGAAGTTGGATCCTCTGGGTAAGGCTTTTAGCTTGGGCCTTCTAAGTGGAGCTCCAGAAGTTCTAAGAATCCCTTGAAAATGGATGCAATTTTTTATGGGTTTAGGCTGGATTTCTACAAATTTATCATCCTCTAAAAGGTTACAAGACAGGTATTGTTTACATTGTGGTAGGAAATAATGGGAAATGGACTAAGGAAGGTGGGCCCACTGCAGACTTGCTCAAGCATACCTCAGCAACCACTCCCTTCCCACCAACCCCAGATGGTAGCTTTCACTCATTACATAACTGCTCTTTTGAAAACTAGGCAATGAAACCTCCAGAAGAAAAGCTATTGATTATTAAAGGCTATTTGGAGGAGAGAGATTCATAATAAAGGGTTATAATTATTCCTGTTATGACACATCCTTTTAAATGCTCAGATCTGAGAACACTTTGCTTGCACTGCATCAGTCATCTTCATTGCAGGGAGAAAGGCGAAGGACTAGAAATAGCTCATGAGCAGCCACAGGCAAGGAGTCACAAGGCAGGCAGCAGCCAGAGAGCACGTCAGGCTAAGGAGCAGGGAGGAGCACGGGACGCCCCTGGCCTGCAAAGGACACTGCAGCCTCCCTCCCCCAGCCCACTGACCCTCTCAAAGCCAGCTCTGCTGCCACAGGACCCTTGTGGTTGAAATGCTTGCTGCACAGTTATACATCAGCCAACAGCTCTGCTCTGGTTAAATGCACATCATCTGTGACAAATACCCCCGACAGAATGTCAAAAAAAAAAGAAAGAAAAGAAAAGGAAAGAAATTAGGGAAACACAATAATTTGTTTCTGCTTTTCATAACAACAATAACTAGCATTCATTGAGCATTTACTCTGTCAGACACTGCTCTAAGTGCTCTCTACATATTATCTCATTTAATTCTTACAAAAACACATGAGGTAGGCATGATTAATGTTCCACTTAACAGACAAAGAAACTAAGACATAAATGAGGCACCATTATACTTAGTATGTGGCAGAGCCGGAATTCGAACCCGAGCAAGGTAACCTGGAGTCCCCAGCTGGCTGCTCCCTGCTGAGGTTGGTAGAACAGCCCAGCAAGATGAAGGTGGGGTGGGGGGGTGGGGGAAAGGGCAGGGAGGTGTTTCACTTTATGAGTCTCAAAGGACCCGGAATGTTGTGCATGGTTTTGTTTTTGTTTTGGGCTTTCCTTTCATAGTTTGCTTGAAGGCTTTTATCTCCCCCTTTGCCTATTGCCCCTCCTCATTGTTTCTGTTCATTAAACAAGTATCTACTGAGCCTGACACTTCGAAGTCCTGCGGGTGATTCAGAGGAGAGTCAGACCCAGAGAATGCATAATTGGGTCGGGAATGGGGTGCAAAATCAATCCAACGAACTCTAGAAACAGACAGAAGGTGCTCCAAAAGAGGTACAATGGCTCTGAGGAAGAAGGCCTCACAGCCAGTGGTGCTGACAATCAAGTGTCCCTGCAGGATGAGGGGTGGACTGCCTGCAGAGGGACCAGCCTGCGCAGGAATCTTTCTCTGTGATTGTCTGTCCTCAGGGGCCTCAGAACGACTGCAGCTGCTTTCTTTCCCCAACTCCAGGTTCCCTCCACAGCCACCCAGCCTCAAGATGGTGACGATGCTGTTGCTGCTTTCTGCGCTGGCCGGCCTCTTCGGGGCAGCAGAGGGACAAGCATTCCATCTTGGGAAGTGCCCGACTCCTCCCGTGCAGGAGAATTTTGACGTGAATAAGGTGCGGTAACAGGTTAAACTCCTGTTGGTGTTGTTATCTGCTGTTTGCATAAGCACCCTACACGGTTCTGCTTTATTATTCCGCTTTCCTCTCCACAGCAAGCCCTGGGACAGCTACTTACCTTATTTTGGGTTTCTCCAAAGCAGACTCTAAAGCAAGGACTGGGGGTAGAGAGTTCTGGACAGATGACCCCGGGAAGCAGGGGTGAGCTCGTGGGAAAGTGAGGTGGAGAAGGCAGAGGAGCAGCAAAGGGTGCGCTCCCAGGCAGTTACTCTGTGAACAACGGTTCAATCCTGCTGGGGATCCTCTGAGGAAATGTGTAGACTGCACACCTCATACAGTCCCACTGACAGATGCCAGCGGGCCACGGGAGCTCCCATGCATGGCACTGGCCAAGCCCTCTGGCAGAGGAGGAGAGACACAGGGTCTCAGGTGGGAAGCTGGCAGTGTGAATGGGAATTATCCACCGTGGCTGAGGTGAACTCCGGGGTGAGCTGAGGGCATATGGATGGGTGGGGGCATTGACAGTAGCTGCTACGGTACTATTATCCCTGTTCTACAGATAGAGAAGCTGTATGTCCTACCCGGGTCACACAGCTAGTAGTGCAAGTAGGATTCAAAACTAGGCTTCCCAACATTGCAGGGCACACAAGGGTTACTCTAACAGGACCTAGGAAAGGCCGGAACTCCTCAAGGGGCTTTCTGGTTACCTGCACTGAAAAGAGATCAGTATAACCAACTTCCCCATAAATAGTCTTTCTTCCTGGGATGTGGAATGGGGCTGGAGGGAAGGAAGTGAGGAAGCAGCAAAAAGAGGTAGCTGCTGAATGATATGGCTTAGAGGCTCCCACCTGCTAACTCATGCCTGGAATCTCACCCTTAAGATATCCCCTCCTTAGCAGAAAGTTTTGATTTTTTTAAGGAAGCAACCCACTTGGTATAAGTAACATTAAAGCTGTTATCAGTCACTCACACCTCAGTGTGAATGAGCGTTGGGGCCTCTGAGGGGATGAGTTAGGTGGAGGCGTGAGGGAAGAGAGCTTGAAGCCTGAGGGGGAAATAGCACCTTCAAAGGGACTGGGAGAGCTCACAAGTGAGGGAGGAAGCAGAGATATAGTACACTGAAGTCTGCATTGACTTTCCCCACCTGCCTTTAGTCGGGGAACTGTGGTGGACCACAAGGAGCTTTCCAGAAAAGAGCCAGCAAATTTGAGTTACATTTTAGGTTGGTTTTTTTTTTTTTTGACAAAAATCCCAAGATACTTTGGAAATTATAATTGATCTGTATTTACAAAATTCCTTAGAGAATTAAAGCAGGATTTAAAAAATAATAGCTTTATTGATATATAATTTATATATCATATAATTCACTTGTTTAAAATTACCTTTCACTTTCAATGGTTTGTAGTATATACATAAAGTTATGCAACCATCACCACAATCATTTTTAGAACATTTTCATTATCCCCAAAAGAAATCCCATACCTATTAACAGTCACTCTCCATTTCTCCCCAACTCTTCCAGCCCCAGGCAACCAACAGTCTACTTTCTGTCTCTTTGAAAGTGCCTATTCTGGACATTCCATAGAAATGAAATCATACAGTAATATAAGGGTCCAACTTCATTATTTTGATATGGATATCCAGTTGTCCCAGAACCATTTTTTGAAAAGACTGTTCTTCCCCTTATCAAATAGTTTTTACCTCCTTGTCATAAATCAGTTAACTGTATATGTGAGGGTTTTTTCTGGACTCTCGATTCTATTCTATTGATATTTATGTTTATATTTATGCCAATACTACACAATCTTGATTACTATAGCTTTGTATTAAGTTTTGAAATCAGAACATATGAGTCCTCCAACTCTGTTCTTCTGGCTATTCTCTGTCCCTTGCATTTTCATATGAATTTTAGGGATCAACATGCCAATTTCTTCAAAGAAGCTAGGTGGAATTTTGATAGACTGCATTAAATCTGAAGATCAATTTGGGAAGTATTGCCATATTGACAATATCCAGTCTTCTAATTCATGAACATAGGATATCTTTCCATTTACTTAGGTCTTTTGTAATTTCTTTCAACAATATTTTGTAGTTTTCACAATGTAAGTTTTACATTTGTTTGGTTAAATTTATTACTAAATGTTTTATTCTTTTTATGGTATTGTAAATGATATTTTCTTAATTTCATTTGCAGATTGTTCATTGCAAGTATAGAAATACATTTGATTTTTATACATTGATTTGTATCTTTTAACCTTACTGAACTCATTAGACCTAATAGATTTTTTTTTCCTTGTATATTTCTTAGGATTTTCTATATGTCATCTCTAAATAGTGATAGTTTTACATCTTCCTTTCTAGGATTCTTTTAAAACATTGAATTGAATTCACCTTATGTACATAGAGAAACTGAGACCTGAAAGATTAAATAGGACTTCACAAAAATAATATGAGATCTTGAGGAAGCATAACATGAAAATCACTCTCCCTCCTCAGTTTCCTCTTTTCTAGAAAATCCTGCTTCCTCAGTTTTAACTGTGGAGCACTAAAGTCACTTTAACAATAATAGAACTATTTTAAATGCACTGTAAAAAAAAATGGAGCTTTTTCTGAGGATGTTTATGAAACCAGTTGACCTTTAACCGTATTCTTTGGTGCTTTAAATGAATGTTAAGTTCAGTGGTTTTAATTGAAAATTGTGCTTTAGTAAAATGAGTGGGAAATTTATGGTCATAAATGTGGGTGTGTATTTGAGCAGAAAGCCATGTGACTGAAGCAATACTGCCACCTGTATGTAATATGCTCTCATTTCAAGTTCTAACTTTTTGAAAGTGAGTGCATCTCTTTAATTTTGTTTTGTTTAGTAATGCACTTTTAAATTTCTAAAATAATGAATATTGAATTAACATTTTGACTAGGTCAATATGAGGGTATTTCAAAAAGTTTATGGAAAGATTCGTATTTTTTAATTATTTTTTTCACAGACTCATATACTTGTATGGTTTGAAATTCTAAAGGTGCAAAAGAGCATACAAGGAAAAGTTTCTCTCCCACGCCTGTACTTCTGTTTCTCTCCCCAGTAGTAACCAGTAAAAAACAGTTAAAAACAGCTTATTGTGTATCTTTGTGGAGATAATGTACACATATAAACAAAAACATATGTAACAGTGGGAGGCAGAATAATGGCTTCCAAAGATGCTCACACCCTAATCGCTGAAACCTGTGAATATGTTACTTTGCATGGAAAAAGGGATTTTGCAGATGTGATTAAAGTTATGGACTTTGAAATGACCACATTAGCCTGCATTGTCCAGGTGGGCCAAATCTAATCACATAAATCCTTAGAAGCAGAGACTCTTTCCCAGCTGTGGCCAAAGAGTGATGTTTGACGATGCAATGAGTCAGAGAGATGCATTGTGAGGAGGCTTTGACCTGCTTTTGCTGGCTTTGAAAATGGAGGAAAGGGGTCCCAAGCCAAGGAATGCAGGTGACCTCTAGACCTGGAAAAGGCAAGAAAATGGATTCTCCCCTAGCGCCTCTAGATGGGAACAAAGCCAACACCTTGATTTTAGCCAATGAGACTAGTGTCAGACTTCTTCTGACTTACAGAACTGTAAGATAATCTGTCTTAAATTTGCAGTAATTTGTTAAGGCAGCAATAGAAAACCAATATAATAAGCTTTTCCCCAATTTTTACACAAAAGGTAGTTTAATATATACACTATTTAGTACCTGGCTCTTTTTTCATTAAATATATCTTAAAGATAATTGCATATCACTCTTTCAAAAGGGGATATATAACATTCCGTTGTATGGACACACCATCATCTACCCAGCCCCCTACCAATGTTCACTTAGGCTGTTTCCTGCCTTTTATTACAAACAGTACTGCAATGAATAACCTTATATATACATCATTTCTTATATCAGGAGGATGCATTACTAGAAGTGAAACTGCTGGGCCAAAGAGTATATGCATTTTTAGTTTTGCTAGCTATTGACAAACTGCCCTCCACAGCGTTTATAAACTGGCACAGTCTCCATGCAAGGCGTATATGAGAGCACGTGAGTGCCTGCTCCCCTTGCCCTCACCACATAGTGACAGCTTTCTTTTTTTTTTTTTTTTTTTTTCATGGTCAATGTGACAACGTTATTTATGGTTAAGTATAGCTTAAACAATAGAAACTAGTAACATCATTTAAATTAACAACGTGGCATTCCAAAGTACAACTGTGAAAAGCCAAATTGATGAAACTGTGATCATTATCTAATCCAAAATATAACCTCTCCTTAACTGATTTAAGCAAGAGTTGCATTCTTATGATTAAAGTTTCCACCAACAAACAGCTTGCCCTTAGCAAACTTTTTTTTTACGTTTTTCCCTACAACAATTCTTTCAACATCTTTTAACAACAATCAGTATGTGAAATAATCAAAGTGCATAATCCCATCCCTGAACAGTGATTAGAATTGATTAGATGGGCTTTTCCCATGTGATCTGTAGACTGTTGTCTCCTAATTGAGGGCTTTTGCCCCATACATGCATTACATAAAAGCTCTATTCTAAAAATCAAATGAGAATCAATATTTCTAACCTTCTACAGTTTTATATACAGAGGTTTTTTTTTTTTAATTTTATTTTGTCGATATACATTGTAGCTGATTATTGCTCCCCATCACCAAAACCTCCCTCCCTTCTCCCTCCCCCCCTCCCCCCCAACAATGTCCTTTCTGTTTGCTTGTTGTATCAACTTCAAATAATTGTGGTTGTTATATCTTCTTCCCCCCCCCCCCCGGTTTGTGTGTGTGTGTGTGTGTGTGTGTATGTGTGTGTGTGAATTTATATATTAATTTTTAGCTCCCTCCAATAAGTGAGAACATGTGGTATTTCTCTTTCTGTGCCTGACTTGTTTCACTTAATATAATTCTCTCAAGGTCCATCCATGTTGTTGCAAATGGCAGTATTTCATTCGTTTTTATAGCTGAGTAGTATTCCATTGTGTAGATGTACCACATTTTCCGTATCCACTCATCTGATGATGGGCATTTGGGCTGGTTCCAACTCTTGGCTATTGTAAAGAGTGCTGCGATGAACATTGGGGAACAGGTATAACTTCGACTTGATGATTTCCATTCCTCTGGGTATATTCCCAACAGTGGGATGGCTGGGTCGTATGGTAGATCTATTTGCAATTGTTTAAGGAACCTCCATACCATTTTCCATAGAGGCTGCACCATTTTGCAGTCCCACCAACAATGTATGAGAGTTCCTTTTTCTCCGCAGCCTCGCCAGCATTTATCGTTCATAGTCTTTTGGATTTTAGCCATCCTAACTGGGGTTAGATGGTATCTCAATGTGGTTTTGATTTGCATTTCCCGGATGCTGAGTGATGTTGAGCATTTTTTCATATGTCTGTTGGCCATTTGGATATCTTCCTTAGAGAAATGCCTACTTAGCTCTTTTGCCCATTTTTTAATTGGGTTGCTTGTTTTCTTCTTGTAAAGTTGTTTGAGTTCCTTATATATTCTGGATATTAATCCTTTGTCAGATGTATATTTTGCAAATATTTTCTCCCACTCTGTTGGTTGTCTTTTAACTCTTTTAATTGTTTCTTTTGCTGTGCAGAAGCTTTTTAGTTTGATATAATCCCATTTGTTTATTTTTCCTTTGGTTGCCCGTGCTTTTGGGGTCGTATTCATGAAGTCTGTGCCCAGTCCTATTTCCTGAAGTGTTTCTCCTATGTTTTCTTTAAGAAGTTTTATTGTCTCAGGGTGTATATTTAAATCCTTAATCCATTTTGAGTTGATTTTAGTATACGGTGAGAGGTATGGATCTAGTTTCATTTTCCTGCATATCAGTGACAGCTTTCTTTAATGCTGACCCTGTACCCCTGAAGTTATGGACGGAAGTTCAACCAGCTCTGGAGTCCTAGCTCTTTACTGCAAACATAGCTGAACCTGCACAAAATTCAAAGATGCCTGTCGAATCATAAAATGTTTGAGATGAAAGGTACTTTACATCATCCCCTTCTTTTATAGAGTCTAGAATTTCACAGGAATTTTGGCTGGAGAGGACACTGAGAGCATATCTAAATAAAGAGCACTCTGGGAATCTAATGTAGCATTCAACAGTGCCCATATATCCGATTCCTTTATTCTCACTTGAATCAATATCTTATGCAGTTGCCATTGGGAACAATACAGCTCATTTTGCCTGGTTTCCTCAGGAAAGAGCTCTGCTTTTGAAAGACAACAATGGGGAAGAGTTTGCAGGTCCCAGAGAGCCACAGGGATTTGCTGTGCTTGTTGTTTTCTTTGCAGTATCTTGGAAGATGGTATGAAATTGAGAAGATCCCAGTGAGCTTTGAGAAAGGAAGCTGCATCCAAGCCAACTACTCGCTAATGGAAAATGGAAACATCAAAGTGATAAACAAGGAGATGAGGTGAGTGGCTGTGCACATCGGAGCGCAAGGCCTGCGGAATGCTGTCCCGGAGTGACTGGCTATTTGTGCAGTCCAGTTTGGGAAGGATGAACCCTGCTGGGTCTGGACTGCCTGCTCACAGCAGGAGCTGACTGGCAAGGACTAGAATTCACTCGTTTCCACTTGCTGAGCACTTGTAGTGTATACCAGACCCTGAGAGGCACTGGGGACTCAACAACAACCCAAAATGACAGGGTTCCTGCCCTTATTGCCAAATAGATTTTATGGTAGCAAAGGACATTGGGGTCCATCTTGTTTGACCTCCAGACCAAGAGAGAAGCCGCATCTATACTATCTGCTGACACAGGGCATCCAGCTTTGCTTGAATCCTTCCAGGAACTGGGAACTCCTCACCTTCCCTAACAGCTTATCCCATTTCCAGGCAGCTGTATGTGTTAGAAAACTCCTTTCCTTATTACACAAGAATCAAATACATATATATTCACACTCTAAGTTATGTAAATGGGATATCCTACAAAAGTGTATATTTCTATTACTGAGGTCTTCTAACATTGATATTTGATGCCAAAATTTACATTTTGGAAAGCAAACAAACATAAGAATCCCAGGAAGAACTCCTTCCTACCCATCCTCCATCAACAAAGATAACAGCAACAACAATTAAGATTTATTAAGCATTTCCTATGTGCAAGACACTATTCTATATATGTGTGTGTACACATGAATGTACGTATATGTATGTACATACATGTAAACTAATATGTACTCTTTTAATCCCCACAACAACCCTGAGTTAGATACTATTATTAACCCCATTTTTATGGATGAGGAAACTGAGGTACAGAGAGGTAAAGTAACTTGCCCAAGGGTCACACAGCTTATAAGTGATGAAGCTGAGATTCAAATCCAGAAAGAAGTGAAATGGGAAAGAGAACAGAAGAAAAATGAAAGAAAGGAGACAAATGAAAGAAAGGCTGGGAATGAAGGTTGTTCTTCCCGCTCCCCACAGGATTTGAGAACTGTGTTCAATTCCAAGAAAACAGCTACAGCCCAGCCTGGAAGATCCTAGGCTTTCTGTGGCCGTCCCATCATCCGCTAACCTTCCCGTGAGCCAAAACCCAGTGGATTGACTCCTTGGTCCTGCATAAACCAGAGAAACAAAGAGAGGATCTTGAGGGCCTCTAAAGAAAAATCCAATTTATTTCAGAGCCCTGGGGAAGAGCTGCAGGAATTAAGATACAGATGCCCAGAAGATCTCACAGGAATTTTATGGGCCCCAAAATTGCAAGGACCTCATTTCAGATATTTTGTCCCATTCTAAGACCAAATGTCATACAATGACACAGATCTCAAAATCCATGAGATTCCTGCATCTCTCCTTTGAAGTTGGCCAGGAGTCCTCTTTAAATGTATATTTGGTATTAAGTTGATCTGCGTCTAGGGTTACACCTGTTTAAGACACAAGAGCACATGCAAAAAAGTTTGTTAGTCCAGGAAAATGGTATAGTTTCTCCTTCCAGGAGTATTGCAGAATGGGCAGAAGGCACAGCAGGGAGTCTGAGCAGGAGAATACTCTTAGCCAACGTCAGAGAATCTGGGGACAAAATAGCTGGCACAGGACTGGGAGCTGAAGGGTTCGGTTTTGGACTTAGGCTACCTGGTTTCAAATCCTGATTCTGCCACTTATTATGTGATCTTAGGTTAGTTATGATAATTCTCTAGGCCTCAGTTTCCTCATCTGTAAAATGGCAATAATAATAGAACCTACCTCCACAGGGCTGTTAGAGCATTAAGTGAGGCTTGGCATGTATTAATCATTTAATAAATATTATTTGTTATTGTTAATCTGCTGCTACCCTTGAAAATACAAATGCATTTTCCCCATGAACACATTGTAAGTTTATGATTAGAGACTGGTGTTTTGAAAACTGTTCTGGAGTAAAACATAAATGATGGTGAGAAGAGGAAGAGTCTGTTGGGAAGAGACTGGTTTGTTGCTGTTACTATATACAGGAGAAACCATACAATCTTCCTGAACTAACAAACCTGTTGTCTTCCCCAGCTGTCTGAGTTCCAGGTGAGAGAGCAGGGCACAGCCTCCAGCCTACATGGAGATAAACAGACAACGTAGCTGGGAACATCAGAGTTCATTTCCCGACTTCTCTTACTTGTTGCTTATTGGTTGGTTTCCAGGACGTTCGTCACCACTAACCATAGCCATAACCTGCTGGCTTTCTAACACATACTACTGTTCTAACTTTAGTTTGCCTGCCTCCCTTGAGGACTGATGGACAGGCAACTCCTCTGTCAGCTTCCTAGGAAGAGCTCCCTGATGCCTGAGCACCCTCCCTTCAGTGTCTCCATCCCCAGGCCTTTCCCCTCCCCCAAGGTTCATGAGGTCATTGGCAGTTATCCAGAAATAGGGCCGGGTCTCCTCAAAAGAGTGAAAGCATTTCATCCAATCTAACATCATCACTTTTAAGATGCACCGCTATTTCATACACCACTAAGAAAGAAATGATACTGCCAATTGCAAGTTGTCAGGTGGCATCAAGTTTAAGATGCACATTTCTTCACATTTAATGTCTCTGAGATCTGGGCATTCCTGAAAATCACTGAGATAAGTTACCTGCCTGCTTTTACCTGGCATGTGTCAAAATCTTCTACACTCACTTGCTGAACTGGAAGGGGTCTCAGAGCTCAGGCCTCTTGATGGGACAGACGATGTCACATGATGTCACTGAGGCCCAAAGAAGGGAAAAGCTTGCAGATCTCCAGACTTCCTGCTTTGCATTATTTTCAGCAATCAAGTTGGTCCTTATTTGTTCCTTTGGCCTTTTCCTATTTTTAAAGAAGTGAATCTTCTTTGTGTGTTGAGTTGTTTTGTTCATTTCCCCTTCTCATTTAGTCCTTCTCTCTCTGGAGCCTAAGAGCAAGAAATGGCCTTTCAGACCATTGCAGATAGTCCAGAAAACAGTGCTGAAGTGCGAGGGCCTAACATATTCTCCAGTCCTAGAGCATTTCAGTTGTTGCTTCTTATCACCCCACCGCTGTCTTCCTCTGCTTGGTCTCAGAGACAGTCACAAAGGAAAGGGCAGGGGCTGGAACTAGGGTCTAGCCTGCCTTTGAGAGCCTCTCTCACCAGAAATCATAGTCCTGAGTGTCATAAATCTTGCCTTTCATTGATTTTTGGCTTTCAATGAGTTGTTTCTTTTCTTTCTTTCCTTTTTTTTACTCATTGCAGAGCTGATGGAACCGTGAATCAAATTGAAGGTGAAGCCACCCAGGATAACCTCACAGAGCCGGCCAAGTTGGCAGTCAAGTTCTTCTGGTGTAAGTATCCACTTCTCTCAGAAGGTTTCAGGGACAGGAGTCTTGGATTGGAGCACTCCTGTCACATCTGAGTGTCATCTATAATGACTCAATATGGAATTACTTGCTGAGTGCCTACTACATGCCATGCACTGGAGATGCAATGATGAGCAGGACAGAGCTGGCTCTTTTACTTGTGGAGCATACATGCAGTGGATACTGATGAGCAACCAGGAGATTTACTGTAAAACTACAGTCAGTGTTTCAATAGGTGAAGCACAAATAGGAGAACATAGGGCATGAGCAGTAGGAGACCCAATGCAGACTTGTTTCTCAGAGAAAACTGAGGCCCCCCAAATTAGTAGATTTTATCAGAACTAGCATGTGCAAAATCTTGGAGGCAAAAGATGACAAGACTGAAGACAAGTTTGAGTCTTGGCTCTGCCACTTTCCAGTCGCATTGTTGAGGACCCTGAGAGATTTAATCACAGGCATTTGCCCTCTGAGTTCTGAGCTTTCTGAGGGATGGACACAGGCAACAGAGACAGCACTAAATGTTAGTTTTATTGCTGAAGTGGATGCACTAGGGAATTCAGTTCAGAACCATGAGGCTTCCTAATGCTGAAAGTGCTTGGGAGCCCCTCTCCCCACCCACAGGGCAGACACCGAACTCACCAGCTGCAAGAGAAATCACTACCCTTCCCCATCCTGCCGCCTCTCCACCCCACACCCGTCAGAGCCCTAGAGCGGGGCAGAGAGGACGTTCTTATTTTATAAACCAAGAAAGGAATGCTGGGAGAAGAAAACAGTTTTTCCCACTCATGACTATGGGCAACTAAGTTCACATACACAAAGCAGGGATAGCTGCCCAGCATTGTGAAGATAAACTAGATAACACACGCTCTGTAAACTGTAAAGGGCTTTTATGCATTAGTTTCTCTTATTTCTACAAAGGAAGTTGAAGTGCACAAGGACTGACCGTAGGCAGTGACTGAACTAATTAGAGGTAGAGGTAGAGTTGGGACTTAAACCTTAACCTAGGTTTCCAAACTCTCAATTGAGTAGCTTTCTCATAAACAGGTCAGGAATGGGGGTGGAAGTGAAGGTTAAATATTATGTGCACAATCTTCATAACAAAGCCTGGGACAGGAGCTAAGACAGAGGTGGGAGCTGTTGGCTGAGGAGGCTGAGAAGGGAGAGATTTATACTGGTTGGAAGAATTAGATGTTTGCATTGGGCCTATAGGTTGTATGAGAGATTGTGGAAAAGGGTGTTCCAAGCGGAGGGGATGACATAGGAGGTGGCTTGGATTAAGAAGCCTAGAACGTGCAAGGGCACACAGAGTGTGGGATAAGGTTAGGGAGAGCCTTGGAAGCCATGTTAGAGAGTTTGAAGTTTCTTCCATAAGCAATGGGAGACTGTCGAAGTTTCCTAATAGAGAGAAATATGGAAGTTTTCTGTACTAAGAGGAAATATCTGGGTAAATTTATTCTTGAGAGCTAGACCCTGTGAGAGGAAAACAGAATGTTCACTCCTGGGTGTGTGCAGGTGGGACATGATGCTGCTGGTAAGAGAGATGGGAGACATATTTTTCCAAAATCACTCAGGGATGAAGAGTTCTCAGTCCAACTGGGAATACAGCACACAGCTGAAATTCACAGATAGCAGACTATGAAGACTATAACTCTCTCTTTCTGGGTGAGTGAGAAAGACAGGCAGGGATCAACAGTGCTGGAAAGGAAAGTCAGAAACAGCACACAGTCCAGGCTCCCATCCAGACTTCTTCCAAGTGTTCTTCTGTTTTCGTATTTATAAACAAACCCAGAGGCAGGAAGGATCTTGGTGGGTGGTAATCTCGGCCAGCACTCTTCTGTTGTCCTGATAACCAGCTAGGTCCTTGACATCCAGCCAAGCTCTTACCACTCAGACACTGCTTTCTTTGTCCAACAGCTTCTCAGGTCATTCACAAGCTCTGAGTTCTGGTTTTGACTTGGCAAACAGAAGTTATTTTTGAGTGGAGGAGATGGGATGCTTGACCGCATAGGTGTCCAAGTCTTGTGCTTATGGGGTCAGCACACAGGTTTTTCCTATTTGGGTCCATCTTTCACTTAACTTGAACAAGCTGGGCTATGAGTTTTCCTTGGCTTGGACCTTGGCTGTGGAGATCAAGTTTACAGAGGAAGTTTCTAGATCCAGATGGAGAGGGTAAATCCTCTATCTCTCCTCTCAAGGACCCCTTTATTCTTGGGCTTTTGATATTTTACAGATGTCGATCAATGTATCTTTAAAGGCACTTTGTGAAAAAAAAGCTTACAACCTGTTACCAACTGGCTTACCATATTCTTAAGAATGGAAGGATTTTCAAAGAACATACCGAAAGGACACACACACAAACACACACACATGCATACACACACAAATTAGCTTCTGCCTCCTCCCTTAGGCAGGTTTTAGAGGAAATTGGATGGTACAGGCGTGGAAAGTTAGAGGGCCCCTGACCTTATATTCTTGACTCCAGTTAGCCTCCATGTACATTGGTGTTAAGTACAACCTGTCAGTCCAGGAGGTCCAGCCAAACTCCTCAGTTATCCCAGGAGACCACCTGCTACCAGGGAGGAGGACCATAAAAATGGTTCTTAACTCTGGCCTCACATTGACATCACTGGGGAGTTTTTAAAAGTACAAACCACCTCCAGATCATGATCTCAGGAAGGGTGGGGGAAAGTGGGCTTAGCTTCCTTCTAAGCCCCCCTATGACCTCCATATGAAACCAGAGTTAAGAACCACTGATTTAGAAGAAATAGGATTCCAGAGTCTGGCCTCCATAGTCCTAGAGAAGAAGTTTCCCTCGCCTTGGTCCCTCCTAATGCTGCCTTTCTTTGGTTATCAGTGATGCCATCAGCACCGTACTGGGTCCTGGCCACCGACTATGAGAACTATGCCCTTGTGTACTCCTGTACTACGATCGTCTGGCTTTTTCACTTGGATTATGTTTGGATCTTGGGAAGAAACCCTTATCTCCCTCCAGAAACAGTGACCCATCTAAAAGATATCCTGACTTCCAACAACATCGATGTGGAGAAAATGACGATCACAGATCAGGTGAACTGCCCCAAGTCCCATTAACAAGGCTCTAAAGGGAGGCTGCATCCAGTCCATGTCACTTTTGCTTTGCTTTCCCCCCACCCCACCCCACTCCACCCCATCGCACTCCTCATAAAGACAAACGAACCTGCCATGACAAACCATTGCAAATACCAGAAGGGAAGTTTGACGGCAGAAGCCAATGGAGGGAACTCAAGGAAAGTTGGTCCAAACATGCCCCACCCTGCTACCTTGCCAGCCTAAAAATAAACTTGTTTCTGACCTGCTCACAGTAAATTATGAATTGGATTAATTATTGTGGGGCTTTAATTATAAACTTATGCTTAGAAATCCTTAAGCAGTTATGTTGGGATAAACAAGCACTGAACTGTCCTAGTTTAAAGATAACATTCCTATTTCCAGAAGGGGAAGGCTGATGGCAAAGGCATATTCTGGGTGGCTGGAATTCAGGTGCCCCCGTTCTGCAGTAGACACTTCTTTGGGGGGAATTATCCTGGGGGTTTTGAGTTTCTGTTGGGAAGTGTCCTTGAAGCTTTTACTTTCTCATCAGGAGGTTTTCAGAGTCAGGCTGAAGAACAAGACCATCTTGGAGTCTGTGCAAGTAAGAAGAGAATCTATGGGGGAGAAGACATGGGGATTTTTTTTGTAGTTAAGAAAACATATTTTTTTTTGTCTTCCATTCAACTAATATTTAATGAGGCCCAACTGCATTCCAGGCATTGAAAAATATGGAATCCCTGTCCTCCCGCAGCAGCTCATAGTCTGGTGAGGGAGATAAACAAAGATGAAATTATAATCCAAGGTGGAGTGCAAAGGTAGAGGCATGTGGAAGGGGTGCTGTGGGAAGAAGAGAAGGAAAGTGGGAAGTCACAGCAAAGCAGAGACAAGAGTACGTCATAAATCCTCACATACCCATCATCAGCTCCAACAATCATCGACATTTCACCAATTTTGCTTCAGCTATCCCCCAGCACCCCCAATTTTTTCCCTAGAGTGTTCTGAAGCAAATCTCAGGTATCACATCCTATTACTTTGCCCGTAGCAACCTAAGTATAAATATCTCACAAATACAAATTCTTTTTGAACAACAACAAAATTGGAAGGTTATATTTTATGTCCTGAAGGTGCTCAGAGAATGTAATCTCTATAAAATTTAAAGAGTATTTTACATATAAAATCAAGGACTAAAAGTGAACAGAGAAAATGAAAGCAAATAATGTGTTAGAGTGGTAGAATTGTGGAATTTTTTTTCCGTTTTGATTTTTGCTACTTCTGTTTGTAGTGAAGGCCCTACAACTTTAGACCCTAAAACCTCCTCCTAGTTCAACCTGACACTGGTAAGTCTAGTGCCAAGCCCCACATAAACAGGCCTCTTCTTCCAACAACTAGCTCAGATATTGAGACCTTTCTGTACTATTCTCCTATCCCACCACATTCATAAAAAATCTGAGATAATGTCATAATTTGTGAATATAGGATGTGTTGTAGTTTAAAACTTCTCTATTAAAGCAATCTTTATTTACTACCAACAAGTTCCTCTATACCACTGCTAGGAAACGTGAAGGGAGATATCAGGTAATTTAGAAAGTTTTTATTTTCATAGTTGTCTAACCATTGTTTTTATTTTATAATAGGTTGCCAAAAAAAAAGCAAGCATTTTCACTTTGATAATTATTAAAAACTATTAAAATTTTTAATATTTCTTAAATATGGTCAACTTTTATGCTAAAATCATTTTGACTAAATATGACATTATAATAGACTCGAGAGTTACATAATGTTTTCCAGCAGAATAAGGTGATCCAAACTATTTGGAAAGGCTAAGGAGCAGTGTGGTGGGAAACATGGGAATGGGACCCACTAAGTTAGCCCCATGCTCCAGCAGCTCTCTCTAAGGACTCCTCCAGGTCAAACTTTTATAGTGTTATGGCTTTGTACATGAATAATAAAGCAAAATTTTGCTGAGAAGGAAGGAGTACCTGGACCTTTTTAAAGGATAATATACCACAAGCTTATTTATAAGACCAACCCTTTACACTTTTTGTATTTCTTCTAAACCCTATCAATGTATAAATTATTTTGATATATATATTTTTCCATGGAGATACATATATTTTACTCATGTTACATGTTATGTTTTATAAATGCATTAGAAATATTACATCATATTATCTTGAGTTTTCCTAGTCTGCTGATTAAAATATAAATATACCAACCTTATGTCAACTCTTCAGCTCTTCAGTACACCCAGGGACTCAGGGGAGCAATAGCTCATTGAATTATAAAATGACTCTCTCAGTGAATAAGGGGACTTGAGACAAGAGCTATCAGGGGCTGGAGCTCAATACATGTGGTCAAACACAAACTTCATCCCAAATCTCCTAACTGAAGGGTGCTGCATCCCTTATGATGCCTCTGACTACCTGTAGAGGGAAAGGTGCTCAGCTTCTGCTCAGAAACTGACTATGCCCCTGATTGATATGCCACCTCCCAGCCTGGCATCTCAGTCCTCCCAGCCTAGCTTTTCTGCCTCTTCTGCCTCGGCTCCTTTTCAGGTGTCCAGTCCACTTTTCTCAACCAAGGTATGTCACAATCACTTGGGGGAAATATATCAGTTCCTTGGGAAGACATCCCAGAATGGGGAGAAAGTGAGCAAAAGAGGGCAAAAGATTACAAAAAATTCCCCCAAGTGATTCAGATTTGCTCCAGTGCCCCCACTGAGAACCACTGCTTTTTCAAAGAGAATTGACTAAGCAGCTCCCTTTGCCTACCATCTCTGCCTTTACTGCACATCATTCCTCTTATCAAAATATGCTGCTGTCAGAATCCAACCTGCCAAGTGTACATCAGTACTTTTGTAGAGCAATTTGGCAATATCTAGTAAAGTTGAGAATTCTCTTCTCTGGTAAATATCCTAGAAACACTTCTGCACATGAGCATAAGGAGACACATACAAAAATGGTCATTGTAGCACTGTTTGAAAGACTGAAAAATTGGAAACAACTTAAATGTCCATCAACAGAAGAACTGATTTAAAAATTGTGGTAAACATACACACCCTCATATACACACACAATGGAATACCATGCAACAGTGAAAACTAACTAGAGCTACTCGTATCAACATATATAATCTATAAAATATGTTGATTAAAAAACTATACAGAGGGATAAGTATGACACTATATATAAAATGACATTATTTCAGAATACATACATATGTAATAAAAATGCATGAAATTCACAAAATCATAAATACCAACTTCAAGGTCCTGGTTACCTCCAGACAGTGGAGGGAGAGGGTTGCATGTGAGTAGGGGAACACAGGTGGCTTTCATTGCATTGGTAATTATATTCATTTCTGTGGCTGCTGTAACAAATTACCACAAACACTGTGGTTTAAAACACGAGAAATTTATTCTCTTACAGTTCTGGAGGCCAGAAATCCAAAATCAGTATCACTGGGCTGGAATGCAGGTGTGGGCAGGGCTGTGCTTCCTCCTGAGGCTCTAGTGGAGACTCTGTTCCTTACCTCTTCCTGCTTTTGGTGAATGCTGGCATTCCTTGGTTTGTGGTCACATCACTCCAGTCTTCTAACCTCTTTCTCCCCTGTTTTCATCTTCACAGGGCCTTCTCATGTGTGTGTGTGTGTGTGTGTGTGTGTGTGTGTGTGTGTGTGTGTGTGTGTGTGTGTGTGTGTGTGTGTGTGTGTGTGTGTGTGTGTGTGAAATCTCTGTCTCTCTGCCTCTTATAAGGGCATGTGTAATTGCATTTAGGACCTACCTGGATAAATCAGGATAATCTCCTCATCTCAAAGACTCTTTTTCAAAATTTGACATTACAGGTTTCAGCGATTGGGACCTGCTATCTTTGGAGGGGCATTTTTCAGCCTACCACAGTAATGTTTTATTTCTTAAACTGAATGGTAGTTAATAGCGGACTTAGGCTTTTAAACTGGGTCCATCAGAGTGGCTCCTGCAAAAAAAGGCGAGAAGAAGAGCTATTCTGTCATCAATGAAGTGGTGACCTGAGAATATACCATTAATATTCACAGGTGCATCCGTGGAGTGGGCTTCAAGAAGTGTGCCCCTCAGGCACTCAAAGAGATCCAGAAATTTTCCATGAGGTAGATGGGGACTCAGGTGTGCACATTGATACCAAGCTCAACAAAGCAGTCTGGGCCAAAGGAGTAAGGAATGTCCTAGACATATCCATGTGCAGTTGTCCAGAAAACGAATGAGGCTCAAGATTCACCAAACAAGCTCTATACACTGATTACCTATGTACCTGTAACCACTTTCAAAAATCTATAGATGGTCAATTTGGATGAGAACTAACCACTGATTGTCAAAGTTATAAACCTAGGGGGGAAAAAAAGAAAGAAAAATAAAAAAGCAACTATGAACTCATGGCCCTCTACCTTGAGTTACAGTTCTCTGCACATGTGTCTCATGAACCACTCATAGAAAGAGAGGTCTCCAGGAGGCTGAAGAGCAGTGTACCAGGGGAAACTCAGTGGATGGTTAGAAGACTAGGAGTCATGCTCTAAGAGCAGAGTGTATGAATTTGTCATTTCAGAGGTGGGGCAATTCTGGATAAGATGGGATTCAAGTCATGACACCTATAGCCTGACTTTTGTCATTTTTAGATCTTTTTGTGAGCCTCTTTTAAGATGTTATGTTATAATGTTTAAAGAGTGGTTTCTCCTTTAAAAATTCGCATTAATGGGAGACTTGAAGACCAAAAATAAAAAACAGAAAAACTGAAAAAAAACTCAGAAAACTTTCAAAATCAATTGGATTGGATGCTAACTTCTAGCAGTATAATTTCAAGCATTGTGGGCAGCTTAGTGGAGAAAAATTCCAGTCATGTTACATAGGCAACCACCAGCTCCACCTGCATTTAATACAAACTTTACGTCTCCTGCCCCTCCCAAGTCAAAACTTCACTATGAGTCAGCTCTTTCCCCGGGAGGTGACAAATGGGCTCAAGAGCCCCCTGGCTGGCATGCGCAGGGCTGGAGGAAGCAGATGGCCACTCCCTTGTCCGCACAGTTCAGCTGTGACTAATTGGGTGTTCGTTGCCTGCAGTCTGGTCCAAGCAGGACTGGTGAAAGACAGCGTGCACCACAGAATCAGAGGACTCCCTGAATCCTCTCTCCCCAAATGAAGAGTGGTTGGTAATGATCAGGACCAACCCTACTTGACAATGCTATAGAAATCCACAAAATTGAGGGTTACATCTGTGGCATTTTGCTTAAGGGCATTGTCTCAACAAAGTGTAGCGTGCATTGAAAACAGTCTAAATGGGTCATTTTCGCACCTATAAATTACTAATAAGAATAACCTCTCTACCTTGGCAGGCTTAGAAGCTGAGATTGTTGGCATTTCATTTGTGAAGTCTCAGCTCAGATGGCATCTCTAGAGGCATCTACCTAAAAGTGATTGCCCCAGTTACCCTCAATCCCATCACCTTTTTTCTTTCTTACCACTTTTCATAATCTGCAATTATCTTGTTTATTTGTTTATGTATTTATTGCCCATCTCTTCCACTAGAATGTAGGCTCTCTGAAAGCAAAAACCCTACCTTTTTTGTACACTCATGTATCCTCAGAGCCTAGGACATTGCCTGGCACACTTTGAGATACTCAATAAATATTTATTGAATGAATAAGTGAATGAACAAATGAATGAATGAATGCAGAAGCTGAATAAATGTTCCAGAACCCAGAAAGAATCAGTCACAGAAGTGAAAACTGAGCCCAGATAAAAATGTCCTATATGCATGTGCCTCAACATATTTGGCAGAGTTTGCTTCTCGATTTGCTATTTCTGGTATGTTCCCACAACTTACTGCTAGAATATCATCCCCCTTACATGCACATTCATTTTCCAAATGAGGAAAATGAAGCTCAGCAAAGCGAAGTTACTTGAACAAAACTATGGCTAGTTAATAGTTATGACTTGAACTTGGACCCTGATTTCTATCAGAGAAATAATGTACTCATAGGATGATTTGGGGTTTTTACCTCATGTTGCTCCTTTCCCCCACAATCAAACAAAACGTATTCTATGATAAAAGTGTTTTTGTCTCCATGAGATATAAAACTATGATATAAAGTCAGTATTATATTTGGCATGTAAATAACCACTACATAGGGGTTCTAGTCAAGGAATAATTATTAGGGAGGCAACTTAGGCTAGGCTTGGTGGTACTCTGTGTTATTAGAGACAAGGGACATGGGCATGGCCTGCTTCCCAGGGCTACTAGGCACACTAGATGGTCGACATGGAAGTCCTGGACTCAGACTCTGGTTATTTTTAGCATTAGGGAGATATTGTTTCATGTGGTAAAGGCACAACTCTCCCAGTAAGCAGGGAACTAAATGACATGAGAACCTTCCCAGCTCTCGAGGCCATCTGAACAAGGACAGCACAGGAAGCATGAAGAATAGGACCTCTGAAAACCCACTTCCCCTCCTCCCATGAAACTATGCTGCCTCCTTGTGATTTGAGCGGCAAGTGCTGATTGCATGTACTTAATATATCAATTGAAAAACATCACTTTTTCCGTAATAAGTGTGAATGTTCTATCTGTGTCCAGTTCTCATTTTTCTGTTATGTGATAGAAAGTATACCCAGCTCATTCATTCATCCTTTCTTATTTCTTTCGCCTAGAAAATATCTCCTGTTCTGAAATCTGTTTTGAATTATACTAGAAAAGTGTCACTATGTTATTAAAGGAAAAATAATTTTTTCATTTCAAACAAATAAAAGTCCCAAAGTGTCACTTCTCATAAGTAAGTTCACTGCTAACCAACAGAAAAAAGTCTATGAAGATGAGTGATTGACCAAAGAATAGCCTACCATAGAGAATATTTCCTAGCTTTCAAACAAATCTCTTCATTACCTAATATTGATCATTGTACTAGTCCAGTTCTGCTGCTTATAACAAAATTACCTGGAACTGGGTGATTTATAAGAAAACAAAATTTATTGCTTACAGTTTTGGAGGCTGAGAAGTCCAGATTCCAGGGAACCCATCTGGCAAGGGTCTTTTTGGTGGCAACAGTGACCCAGGGCATGAAATAGTAGAGCAGAGAGAGACTCTCACATGCTCTCCTTTTAAAGCCCTCAGAACTATGCCCCTGACCACCATTATTAATCCATTCACTACAACATGGTCCAAGAATCTAATCACCTCTTCAAGGCCCCACCTTTCAATTACTTTAATAAGATTTCCACTGTCACAGTGTGGACTAAGTTTAGGGGGGACATCAATCCATAGCACTCATTAATTATGTCTAGTATTGTAGCAACCACTTCTACCATCATCTTAAAGAAAAGCATTTCCCTTTAAAGTCACAAAGAACAACCAATGTGACGCTTCCTAAGAGACAATTTTCAACACGGAATGATTGTATCCTAAATGTTAAACACAAAACTAAAAAAAAGAAAAAGAAAAAGACCAAGCAAAGCAATTTAAAATAATGCATAATTATTTCAGAATAATAAAAGTAAACTCAAAGGAAACTATCCAGGTAGTAGGGCAACTCTCTAGAAAAAGAATCCAGAGAACAACCCCCAAAACATTGCATTAGTCTTCAAATTCAATGTTATCAAGCAACACTATGTAGTTTTCTGCCTGAGGAACAAAGATTGGTAACATATGCAAAGTTTTCAGTTATCTGCTCTTGAACTAGTTTGACTCATTATTTGAGTTATGCCTGAGAACTTCAACACTCTTATATATTAGCTTCAGCAGGAAGGCAGCTTTCTTGTTCTTAGAATTACTGCCTCCAAAGATGAATCCAATGTTTCAACTCTAAATTGTTTACCTAGATTATCTTCTTGATTCTTAACTGTAGGTTTGCTGGCCTGTCGCTCCCACTAGATGGTGGGCAGGAGTCTTGTCTTATTTATTTCTGTATTCCCCACTTATAGTACAGAAGAATAAAATTAACACGTGATTGTGTAGTTTTTAAAAATCTGTTCTTTTCTTCATTCGTATCTTTTTGACATTTTAAGGACTTTAAAAAATATTTTGACCAAAGGCACCTCAGACTTCATATTTCAAATTAACTCATAACAGATTTGCAACACTTTATGAGTGACTGCATTGTTTAGTTCCCTTGTGGCTGTTACTCTTCTTTATTTACTATTAATCAAGATCCTGAAATCACAAAATAACATACTGGATTCTGAAATACTAATTATAAATACTAATTTGTACCAAACATCATGGATTACTGAAAGCAAGTTATTTCAAGCATTTACACTGGGATCTGCCCGCAGACAACATCTTCAGAGTCTCCATATAACTTCAATGTCTCATCCACAGCACGGCTCCCAGCTGCCTGCTGATCGCTCCATCCCTGCCTCACTCAGCCTCTGCTGCTCAGCATCCATCATGGACACAAACACTACCTCTTTGAAAGGAGATGCCTTAGACTCCGCATCTAATGTCTGTGCAAATCCAGCAATTCCATCAAAAAGAAGTAAAATAAAAACTCCAAAAATGCGGGGATGGGGGAGGAAGCCTGAGATACCCCCACAGATCCAAAAGGGCAGTGATTTACGTACACTGCTTTTGGGAGAACTGACCTGGAGCCTACAGGGAAAGACAAGAAAACTAACCATTTAAGATTCGGAGACCACATAGCATTAGGAGACTGTCATCAAGGGTAGAATGGGGGATTGTGTGGCACAAAGGGGAGCCACCTGACCCTGCCCTGGAAAAGGTGGTAAAGGCTTCATTCAGGAGTAAATCCTGACCTGCATTTGGAAGAACAAACTGGAGTTATCCAGAAATAGAAGGGAGAAGAGGCAGCATCCCAGGCAGAAAAAAGACTGCCACCAAGAAGGAACTCAAATAACTCAGTAGCATCCAGGGTCCGGAGTCCTGTGAGGAAGCAACAGAATGTGAAGCTAGACACGCGGCCAAGTGTCAGTTCACTGGCAGCTTTGTAAACCATGACAAGGAGCTCGAATTTCAACCTGAAGGGGAAGGAGAGGTATTGAAAGATTTAAATCTAGGAAGGATTTTAACTTATATTTAAAAAATAAAATCAGAATACCAACTTATTAATTCACAATAAAAATAAAAAAATAAAGTCCCTAAAGAGCAGATCCGAAGCTGGAGTCCTCCGGGAAGCAATTCCCCATCTTCAGGTTGGCTACAGAGAATGGCAGGAAGGGGTTGGTGAAGCGTAGGCAACAGGCCAAGGCAACCTTATTCATTACACAATGGGATCCACATACAGCCTGCCCAGACACCTTCCCCCTGGGAAGGGCACTGTCTTGAGTTGATAATATTAAGCAGTGGCTCCAGCAGCAGAGGAGGGTGGAGAGGAGACGGGTGGGCCTGCAAGTGGGAGCACCAGTGAGGTGGTCACTGCACTAATGTAATGATGAGGGCCTGAATGAGGCAGTGGGGATGGAAGGGAGGGGAGGCAGAAAGGAGAGGGCAGATTCAGGAGATTTTTAAGAGGAAGAATTATGATCAACTGCAAGTGGGAAGTGACAGGGAATCAGGAGCCTAAAATGAGCCAAAAAGCGGGAGTAAGGGAGTGAAGTTACATTTGTGTGGGAGATGACTAGATTCATGATCTGGCTCCTGCCACATTTTAGGATTATCTCTTTCCATGATTGAGCATAGATCCTGTAAGCCTGCCAGACTGAACCACTTGCAGTTTCCAAATGTGTCATCCTCTCATGCCCCAGTCTGTTCATACACATGGCTCCTGATGACACGAACCCCTTTTCCCTTCCCTTCTCTAACTGGATGACTCCAACTTGCCGTCTCACCAAGTCTGTCCAGCAAGCCTTCTCTGGCCCTTGTTTTCCTTCCTATCCAACTGTTATGGATTGAACTGTGTCCCCAAAAGGATAAGTTGAGGTTCTAAACCCAAGTACCTGTGAATGTGACCTTATTTAGAAATAGGGTCTTTGCATATTGAATCAAGTTAAGATGAGGTACTTAGGGTAGGTCCTAATACAATATGACAAATATCCTCATAAGAAGAGGAAGATGCCATGCAAAGACAGAAATACACTGGGAGAACACCATGTGATGACTGAGCAGAGACTGGAGTGATGTAGCTGCAAGCTAAGGAATGCCAAGATCTATCCACACCAGAAGCAAGGAAGAGGCTGGGAAGGATTCTATCCAGGGTCCCAGAGTTGACAGCTTGAGTTTTTGACTTCTAACTTCCAGAAATGTGACAGAATAAAATTCTGTTGTTTTAAGCCATCCAGTTTGTGGTACTTTGTTATAGTAGCCACAGGAAACTAATACGCCACCATTTCCATGTGTTCATATTTCCATGTTTGTAAATATTGTATGTTCATTTAGGCATTTACCATCTAGTCTGGTAATTCTTTGTTTTATATTTCTTCATTAAACTATGAGCTTATCTTTAAGGACGAGGATGTCTCACATCTTTGTACATGCCCTGAACTGTTTGCCACAGTGAATGCTTAATAAATATTTCTTAAATAAGAAAAAAATGAGCCAAAGTTCTTGATGAAATTTAGAGATTGGCAGGAGCTTACCAGATGGCAGCAACTGAAAGGGGCAGACAGGGATACATAGTTAGCTGACGTGAGCCTCAAGAAGGAGTTGTTACCTTGGGGGTGGGTCAGGCTGGGGAGAGTGATGAAGAAGGAAGTGGCAGGCTTGGGAGTCTAGGAGAAAACCCACCTCCTTCATAGGAGCTGGCCCTGGACTCCGTGTCATGTGGATGAACAGCCACCCACTATTTGTAAGAGCCACATGGGAGAGAGAAACCAGGATTCTGTGAAGGTGAGGAGTGCAGGCAACATTCTGGGAAGGTATTTGGGGTCGCAGGCTGGCTGATGCTCGGTGGGTGTGTACCAGCACAACAATACCACTTGGTAGGCAGCCACTCTTCTGATTCCCTAGAATGTTCCCCATTACTTGACCACTTCTGGGACGCCTCAGTGAGCCCCAAAACTAAAGGGGTAACATCTGGTACAGCAAAGGTCTCCATGAATTACATGAACCCCTGCCTGCATGATGGCCATTTTCTTTTCTGCTTGGTTGGGGCCAGCCCACACTATTTTGGTTATCGAATATTCTGAATACCCCCCTGAGTATAAGCAGTTTGCTTGTGAGGAATGGAGGCTGGAGTGCCCAACAGACAGGGCTGAGGAGGAGAAGCCACACTGAGATGCCTGAGCATGATGATGGGGAAAGAGGCTGCATGACCAGGGAAACTGAGGGGGACAAGGATGAGAAGCCTAGTGAGCCAACTGGCCTGGGTGTGAGAGGACCATCCACCATGCCATTTCACTCCAAGAGCTTGCTGGACTAGCTAAGTCAGGTGCTGAAAGCAGCTGTCCCAGAAGGGAAGGGCTTGGCCGGCTCCCAGAGCTGGAAAGATTGAAAGTAGAGTTCAATGCCTGTCATGGAGGAGCAAAAGATATTTGTTCTCAATTCTGCTTAGAGCTATTATAGCACTGACTTAATTATATTATATTCTAATCCTTCAAGAAGTACAATCTCACATCCAATAAGAATGCTAATTCAATTAACCAGAAGATTTTGTTCCTGCCCACTCATATCAATTTTATGTTTATGTCCTTCTACGGAGAGAGAAAACATGAAACAAAAGCAGTTAATGTTTTTATGCATTCTCTTTGACCCTGAAAAACTCAGGAAATTTACCCTGCAGACTTAGTCACTGTTTCCTATATGGAAGGATCTAGTAAGATCAAAGTGAGTTTCAGCTCTGGTCATCCATAAAGCTCCACGATCCTGCACTGCAGCCACTCCTAACACAGAGTCAGATGTGCTCCGGACTCTCTTCCGAAATGTAGCAAATGAAATTGCCTTTAACACGCACAACTGAGCAGTGTATTCAAGAATGTCAGAATAGGGCCGAGCCCGTGGCGCACTTGGTAGAGTGCGGCGCTGGGAGCGCTGCGACGCTTCCGCCGCGGGTTCGGATCCTATATAGAACTGGCCGGTGCACTCACTGGCTGAGTGCCGGTCACGAAAAGGACAAAAATAAATAAATAAATAAAAAATAAATAAACCTTCATTTAAAAAAAAAAAAAAAAAAAGAATGTCAGAATATTAGGGGTGTGGTAGACCTTCATAAAATTAAGACTAAAATTAGTATTGGCTAGGGGCCTGTCTTAAGGTTTGGGTTTCCAAGTAGGTAAACCATTAATTACAGGCAGTTAGAAAGAATATTCTACTTGGTTACCTACAAGATAACAGTATATATATGTTGACCTAAAAAAAAACTGAGGCCGAACACATAAAGTATAGGATTTATTGAGCCAATATGATGATTGCAACAGGGGAAGCACATAGGTCAGGTGGTCCTGAGAAATGCTCTCTGAAGAGGGCCAGTAGAGCTTAGCATTTTATGATCATAAGAAAGGGTAAGAATCAAAGGAGAGAGAGAGAAGAGAAAGGACAGCCCCACTGTAGATGACATATAGATTTGGGATTGTTACTAGGTTACATCCTACATGCAGGGATCTAGGGTAAGAGTTGCAGAAAGCGTTCTGGGTTATTTTATGACTTTCTGATGCCATTATATCTACTTCTAAGTAAAAATGGTCTCATGACAACGTTTTCTAGGACATGTGGACTTGACTACTGACTTATCACAGATCTCCCAAGGCACTACAATTTAGCTGACCTGATCAGAGCAAATTTTTGTTTGTTTGTTATCAGGTATAAAAAAAAAAAAAATCTAGGGACAAAGCTAATTTTCACTTTGGCTTCATTTCTAATTTAATTCAGTTCAAGATGCTGGCTAGAAAACCTTCATATATGGGAGACAGTGAAAAGTCAAACTCTTTTGTGCCCCAGAATGTTCTTGATATGAGATATAAAAAAAGGAGTATTGGAAGGCTTCAGCATTTCCTGCTTTATGTTTCACAGATCAGAACGTTTGCACAGGAACCACCAACCCACGCAGTCCCTGCTGCTGGTTTCCCAAGCCTGGGCTTTCTCTGCAAGCTCCCTTAACGCTGCTTTCCCCTGGTTTCAAGCCCATGGAGGAGAAAACAACTAGACACCAGTTTCTTGAGACAGCTTTGTGGTTCTATTCAGTTTCCCCACCCCCGACCTGCCCTAGCCACAGGAAAACACAGAGGGTCTTGAATTCTATTCAGAGCATGGGACCACTCAATAAGAACACCTGACTGACACAAACACGTAGACAAACCTTTGCGAAATCAACAACATTACTCTCCCATAGCACATAACCAAAGCTGGGAGAAACAAATATACCTTGGGGTCCGTGTGTTTAATAACAAAAAAAATTTTTTAGAAAGCATTCTGGACCTAACATGAAAAGAAAGGAAATGCCTACTGTAGTTTGTTTTATGAAATCAAGCAATAGACAGGACCTAGAAAAGGGCCTGACACATACCAGCCCTCAATAAAGATTTCTGACTGATTGTTAACAGGACAACCTCCTCCTTTTAATGCTTTTTCTACCTACTCAGCAGTCTTTCTTATTTCTATTATCTCCTTTCCAGTATTATAGCTGTTAATACTGCACTCTGCCAAGTAGAACAAGACATATAATCAGATTGCTTTCCAACAAATCAATGTCTTTATGGGCATCATTATTTGGGGAGAGAGGATTTCAGAAAAGTTTATTCATTTATTCCCTGATTCAACCAACAGTTATTGAAGGCTTCTTACAGCAGACACTATATTCATTAAGTTAAGCTGTTGGGGAGTAAGAAGAGAAAGACATGTGCCTGTTCCCAAAGAGGTCACAGTGGGAGAGACAGACACTTAGATAATTATGATACTGTGAGATAGAGGAATACAGACAGTTCCATGGGATCTCAGTGGAGGCAAATACTAACTCTGTCTGTGTGGAGTCAGAGAAGGTGACCTTTGAGCTGCGCTAATTGAAGAGCAAGAATGGGGGACAGCATTTCACAGATTAGTAATGACATGAAAAAGTGAAGGAAGACAGAGTGCTCCGGAACCTTAAGAAGGACATTATGACTGGTGTGAAGAACACAGGGGAAAATAAGTGGATGCAAAAAGAAAAGGAGCCTAGAAAAACAGATGGGGCCAGACTGTGAAGGCCCAAGAAATTTGAACTTTATCCTATTCAATGAGCAGCCATTGGAGACTGAGCTCCTTGAGCAAAAAAGCAAAAAGGAGGGAAGGATCTAACTGTTTGCCCCATGCCTAACACTGTGTGGCAAGGCCGAGTTGACTTTACAAATTAAAGATCATTATATAATCCAATTTTTAAAAAAAAATATGAGAGCAGTATGAAGAAAAATGGACAGTGAAGAAAGTGGAGGTCCCTAGACCAATCTGGAGACTGTTGTAACAGTCAAATAAAAATAATAAAATTACATATTTGAGAAATGTCAAACTAGGACAAATGCAAGTGAGCATAAATAAATACAGTATTAAAGTAAAAAAAAGTCTCCCTATTATAAACAATGACAATCTAGGCTTCAAAATATATTTAGGGTTTTCCATGAAGTGCTCATACCAAAATCACATGTATTCTGAAACTCCTTATCCCATTATGAGCTCAAAGAATAAAAAAATGCAATAGAATTTGGCAAAATTAACACAATGAAATTACAACAGATGGCACTACTTGCTTACTTCTTGCAATAGTTTAGAAACCAAACAAGTTAACACTTACAGGAAATTTATAGTCACACACACACACACACACACACACACACACACACACACACACACACACACACACACACACACACACAAAAGGAGTGATTTCTGGCAAGCACAAGATAAATTCATAGCTTATCCAAGAAATCAACTCATATTTTCTACCTACCATTCCAAGGCTCATCCTAGTACTTATCCTGCCTTCTTTTTTCTTTCCACTTTTTGTCTCATAGGTTTTGAAAAAATTAAGTATTTCTCCAGAGTCCCTGGATTTAACTAGTTTTTAAAGGGTCAGGAAACATCTAGAGACTCATGAAACCTTGTGTACCTGAGGGGGGCATATGCTCTGTGAGTCTTCTGAGAAAAGTGTTTTGGCCACTTGGAAGCTTTTGTGGTGAAGTTAAGGAATCCTTTTCCTAGATGTTTTTGAAGAGAAGAGAAACAGTGGAGCATTCCATGTTCTGAATCAAAGCCATTTTTCAAAACAGAAAATGATTATTCTCTGTATGTCTCTTCTCTTTCTCTTCAATACTTTTTGTATTTTGTTTAAATAATCTACAATGTACTACAAAATCTGTTATCTTCCTGTCTAGTGGAGGGATTACCTGAAAAGGAAAAGAATAATGTGCTATTCTTGGCAAACAAGGAGCTGCTGCTGACTCAGTGATCATTAAGTCACAATCTCTGGGTATTTTTCCAGAGGTTGGGGTGGGAGAACTATCCACTTCTCTACTCAGCAGACCCCGGTTGATGATTTAGGCAGGCTGGGTGGAGCCACCCAGGGAAGCCATTTCTAGCTTTGGAATTCTGTTCTTCGTGGGGAATCCATTGGTGTCAGCCTTAGTAGTCTATTCCAATGAACAAAGAGCCAACTAGCTCAGCCACTTAAGGAGGTACATTAAGTGTCTCCTCTTCTCCTCCCAGTATGTTGCATTGGGTCAGGCAACCATGAGGCGGCCTTCAAAATTAGAGCAGAGATAATTGCCAGATAATCTTTAGACATGTATATATTCTTAAATATATGACTTGCCTTGAGCTTAACAGCTGCTTCCAGAAACTGAAACCAGAAAAGAAGATTCCATCCACAATCCATCTCTTGGCAGCCAAACCCTCAACACACAGGAAATGTAACACAAATACAGCCAAATTCAATGCTTAAGCTCTTTGGTCCAGACGACTTCCTATGAGAGCAAACGTCAGCAGAGGCCAGAAGGAGGGCTCTGTTTAGAGGCATTTGGAAATCTTCTTTTGGGGCACAGTGAGGAATAAAGTGGTTTAACTAAAATATAAAGAAAAGGTCTACTGGCACTCACAATCTTGCAGCCAAACTAATATATATATATATATATATATATATATATATATATATATATATATATATATATATATATTTTTTTTTTTTTTTTTTTTAAGTGTTAAGGAAGTTTTCTTCATCTGCATTCACTTTTGGTGGAGTTGGGAGTGGAAGAAATAGTACAAGAGGTAAAGTTTAACTTTTGCTGAGGGAAATATTTTCCCAAGGTTCTTTGGGGAACTCTTCACCACCTCCTGTTCCAATGTCTTTTAGTTTATTAACTGTAATAAAATTATGTCATAGTGTGGTAGCACTTTTCATTAGAGGGTCTCAAAGCAAGGCAATGCTTAATTAAGGGCCCAGTCACAGGTTCAGGGTGATGATTGCCAGGCCCAAGCAGGAACAAAGCCAATCTGCCCAATAATTTAGAACACGAAGGGAAGTTTTGTGTATTCCCTTGAAAACAGGATTACCACCGCTGACCTGTGCTCCTGCTGACAGGGCAGGAGAAGCAACACAGGTGTTGGAAGCTGGGGTGAAAAGGACTCAGGAAAGGAAGAGAGGCAGCCATCCTACTTCCTTTCACTGAGAACCATCTCTCTGTCCCATGGGCTGGACAGGCCTATCCCAGGGTGTGATGCCAGATCCACTGGGCAGTACTGGCCTGGGAGGGATGGAGGACAGTGAGGACACTTGACTGTGGGGCCAGAGCTGAGGGTGGCTGTGGAGGCCTCTACATGGGGGAAGTTCCTCGGGAAGCTTCAGCTCTAGGACTAGCACACCCTTTTCTCTCTCCCCTTTCTGCTCATGTCCCCTCCATTATTTCCATTCAGCATTCATTCCCTTACTGAAGCCCCGTTCTGGGACCAAACAATAAAAGAATAGTTTCAGGAACCCTTAAGTTGCTCCTGAGGAGAAGGGTCCTATGGACACAGAACTGAGTGTCGTCCTCAGGCACAGAGCCCCTGTTAACAGAGATGAGACATGAGTACAATTAAGATAGTGTAGAACCCCCCACCCCAACCCCAACACCACTGGACAGACCAGGTGTCAGCTCCATCTGAGGAAGGACTTCTGACTCAGAGCTGTACAAAGATAAAACAAGCTGCGTTAGAGGGTGGGGAGCTCCTTGCCACTGGGGTTGCTGGAGAAAGAGGCTGGATAGCCACCTCATAGGACTGCTTAACAAGGTTCCTTCCAGACTTAGCAGTCTGTGAATTCACAGGGTGGATGGTCTGCTGGAGGTGGCAGTTCCAGGTGGCTCAGTCTGCTCTGCTCTGGCCTACCATGAGGATGAGGAAGGGGCCTAATGAAGAAAGAGCCTGGTGATGAGTGAGCTGCGGAGTGGAGATGGGACCTGGAGGAGAGAGGGTGTACAGGGCTGCCATAACAAAGTACAAACTTGGGGTTTTTAAACAACACAGATGTACTGTCTCAGCTCTGGAGGCTTGAAGTCCACAATCAAAGAGCAGCAGGGTTGGCTCTCTCTCTGGAATGTGAGGCAGAATGTTTTCCACGTACTTCCCTGGCTTCTGGTGGCCAAGTGTTCCTTGGCTTGTAGATGCATCAACCCCCCATTGTCACATGGCATTCTCCCTGTCCGTCTTCACATGCTATGCATGGGCTATGTGACAGTGGTGGTCACTTTCCCTCTCTGTCCATCAGCTTCTTCAATAGTAAAAGAGGTTAGAATTTTCCAATGCGGACATTCTACGATTTCATAAAAGTCAATACTTATGATTTCATAGTAGGTCTCTAGGGACCATCCCAATGCTAATATTTCATGATTTTATAAGAGGGAGTTAAGCTTTTTATGCGGGTTAATTGGAAAGAGCAGACATATTTCTCTGCAAGTCAGCTAACCTCTTTGGGGAGTGACGTCACCTCTGAGCCTCAGAAATAGTTATTTCTATTTTACAGGGGTCTATAAAATAGAAATAACAATACGGCCTTATAAAGTGGTGGGCGTGAGGGTGCCTGAGAGATCTACAAGTCTACACAAGCAAGCCGTCAATCTCTCCGAAGGCTCGCAAACCGCTCCCGGGCTCCCAGCGCCGCGCGGGGTTGGGCAAGTAAAGCGAGAGGTAGGAGGGGGCGGGGCGAGGAGGTTGGCTTTGTTCTCGCCCCGCCCCCGCCCTAGATATCGCGAGAGGGCGGGCCCACTTCGTTCTGGCGTCGGCGTCGCTCCGGCGCTGGGACACTAGGCCGGCCTGTGTCCGCGGGTCGCGGATAAAGTGCTGGTGGCGGAGGGCGCGCGAAGGGCCGCCAGCCGCGCGGCGTTGGCTCTGGCGTCGGCTCTGGCGTCAGGGTCGTTGAGTTGTGACGAAGCCGCGAGTAGCCGTTTCCGCGACAGCAGGTGCGGCAGCTTTTAGACCCGAGCGGGCTCCGCAGCTGCCTGGCGGGTCTCCTCTAGCGCCCGACCCTTCTCTTCGCGGTCCCCACGCCAGCAGCGACCCTGAGCCGACAGCCGGAGCGACAGGCAATGGCGGCCTCGACGGCCTCGCACCGGCCCATCAAGGGGATCTTGAAGAACAAGACCTCTACGACTTCCTCTGTGGTGTCGTCGGCCGAACAGCCCCGCGGGAATGTCGAGGAAGAGCTAAGGTGAGAGCCGGGAGGGACGGCCTGGAAAGCCCCTCCCTCCTGGCCTGGCGGCCTCGCGCGCCGCCGCCGTTACCCACCCGGACACCGAGCGCTGGCCGGCCGGCCGGCGGGGCGGCTGCTTGGATGCGGCTGCTTGGATGCGGCTCCGGCGCCGCCCGGGTCTCCTTCTCCGGCCAGCCGCGAGGTGGAGTGATGTAAAGAAGGCAGGAGCGATGACGTTTATCGTGTTAACTTTTTTAAAAAAAGTACATATGCATATATAGTATTTTTTAAACAAACGTGATCTTTGAACTTTCTGCAATTGGGAACATTATAGAATCAAGTTAGAGTTTCAGAGCTTCAGCTGCTAAGATTTTTTTTATTTCTTAACCTCGGCTCCAAGAGCTAGCTAAAATTAACGTGTATTTTCTTGCCTTGGCTTTAGCTTTAGGTTTAAACTAAGAAGATACCCCGCAAAGAAAGAGAGCATTTCCACATTAGCATCGTGCCACGCTCACTCTCTTAGTTCCTGGTTTTTCATTTTCTCTGCACTAAGAGAAGCCAAAATTTTCCAAGTCCTCGATCTTTTTTGAATGGAATGCTGTTCATTTCTAATTAATTTTGCACCTGCAACGACAGTTTTGGATGCTTTCTAATTTTTTCCTGTTCAAAGACATACCTAGGTTTAGAACACTTGGGAGAAGAGCAACTTAAAATGATCCTGTGATATTTTAGTTGCTTTTGCATCCTCTGCAGATACACATGTAAAAATGTTGACCGGAAGCATTATGTGTGATAGTGAATAATTGGAAACAACTCAAGGTCCATTAGAAAAAACTGGTGAAATATTAATTATGGTACATTTGTATAATGGGACAATATAACAGCCTTTAAAAAAGAATGAGATAGGCGTTTTACCAGCCTTTAAAAAAGGAGGGTAGGCGTTTATGCACAGAGAAAGATAACCAAGGTGCAGTGCTCAATGAAAGAAACGTTGCAGTACAGTATCTATAGTGTAAAATACACCACTGGGTTAGACACGCAAGGGAGCTTGGATGTTTTAAGATACTAAAAATTTAAGGACTCTGCATTCTGGAAATGAGGGTTAAGAAAAGTTACTGGAATTTGTAGTCGTGAAGCTAAAATGAAAATGTCCATGAAATCTTAGAATACTGGAACTAGGCATTCCTGTATTAAAATAATCTAATTTAGGACCATAAAAGGAAACACTGTTCTTGGTGGTGGTATATTTATGGGGACTTGTGTTAACCTTGAAGAATATATTAAAATCACAACTTACAATCGTGGCCTTTTGGGGTTGGAAAGGACCTTAGTTTTTTCTAGCAACTACCCTACTCTCACTCTCTTTTGGATGCTTGAATCTTACATTCCTTCCCACGCAGTTTTACAGCCTCTGTTTGGGCTAAGTAACTTTAAACGGGGGGTGACCAGAGGGAGGGCGGCCGGGTGCGATGGATCTCACCAGAACATAATGGTATGGCTGTAACGCAGTTTCAGGGTATTCAGCAGCAGGAATATGGTTCTCACTGGTACTTAATGCTATTTAGACATTCTCCCGTAAGCTTCTTTTTGTCCAGCTACCAAGTGGGTATTCTTTTTCTCTTTCTCTGCTTCCTTAACTTCTCTGTATGCTGAACTTTGATCTGCTGTGATTTCCCATGGCCCCACCCTGTGGATTGTCCTTGATTCTCCCTCTCATTGATCTCTCTCATTGGCTGTGGTTTACATCCAAAAAGGGCTTTCAAGGTGAGTGAGTGAGTGACTTGTCTAGTCCTCTCTTCAAAGGAAGCTACCAAGCCCTAATTCATTGAGGCTCACAATGTTTGGTTCCAAGTGGTAAAAAGGGATGGGCTTTTTCATGGTCAGTGTTTTATGACTGTACAGCAAAGAAACAAATTCTGTTAGTAATACAATATACATTATTATTTATATCACAGTTCATGCAGACAATTTTAGTAACTTTAGGAGAGCCTCTTTGAACTGAAACAATAAAAGTTTAGTTGAATACATTTGAAACAAACTTTTTGTAATGTTTAATTTTAATTTCATTACAACCAATATTCCCCCTTTTGTATAAAAAGTACTGAAGATAAGTAGCTCTTGAAATTTCAATGCACTTAAAATTCAAAAACTCATGAAGGTAGTGTAATGGTCCAACTTCAGATGTTGGAACAGGGTTTAAGTCAGAAAAATCTCATGTTAATGTGAAAATGACCAGGGATCAAACTATATTGTTACTCACAGTAATTATATTCTATAAAGTCCCCATATATACTGAATTAGTGAGTACTGAACCCTTCCCCCCCCCCCCCCCCCCCCCGGGGAACTATGGGATTAGGTTCCTACAAGCCTCTGGTCACATTTTCACTAACTGGTCAATGCATAACCTTGTTTTCTGAGTGTTTCTATTTAAAGATATCTTATTTGATGTATATTGTTGGCTTATTAACTTTGAACTGAGCCAACAACTGTATAACTCATGCCTGAACGAAGCTTACCTGGCAGAACACTAGACAGCATTTTATATTTGGGAGCCATCTTAAACAGTGAATTCACCAACCAAAATGCAAAGAAATGTGGTATTAAATATACTGCAAAAAGGACACTTGTGTACGTACAGTTTGAGAGCTGAAATAAGAAGGCAGAGCATTGTCTTGTTTGACTTCAGCTGTGAATGTATACATTGGGCAATTCAAATATTTTCCTGCTCTGCATATTTCTCTCTGTGAGCAAGTGCTGAAGCGCCTCAATATTGGTTTTTGAATTACAAATAAATTTTAGCAAGGAAGTGAATTCACAAGTAAAGAATCCTTGAATAATGAGGATGAACCCTACCTTTTATTGGTGCCTTTATCACGTAAAATACGGTGGTAGTTTGACCACTATCCACTTCCCCTCCTGTTGTGAGAGGGTAATATTTTACATAAAGGGATATTACCAAGGGATTTGTTTTAAGGAAAAAAATTCAAACACACTTCAAATGTGTGTTTATACTTCATATATGTATACACTACCTGCCATTAGATAATTCTCAAGACTTAATATACACGTAAAGTAAGGTTTAAGTAAGGTTTAGCATTTTAATTTTTTTATCCAGTTCTTGTCAGAACTGATCAAACATCACTGGGCATTTTTTATTTGTTTTTTAGATGACTCAGTGCTATTATTTTCTTATACTTTGCAATAGTACTATTATCTTCAATGAGTGGTTTCTTCAAGTACCATTTGTCAGGTTTTTAATGTTGAGGGTTAGTTAAATTAAAACTGGACAGAATTCATAAATCCACATAATTAGGCATAGATAAATCTCAGTACATTGCAACACATTATTCAACCACTATCATCTGTGATTGTGGAATATCCATTCTTATTTCAGGATACTTTGAATATAGTGCACAAGTCCTGAAGGTCTAATGCAACAGACCTAGTGAATACATGTGTGAATTTCACTGAAAACAAGATATCATCGACTCTAAGATGTAACACCAAGAAAAATACTGCCAGTTATGATTATAAGATGCCATCCATTTTAAGATATGTTCTTTTTCAGAGATATTAAATTGTGGAAAATGTGCATTTTGAACTTTTGAAATATGATATTAAATGTTACTAAAGCCTATTTTGTGAGAAGTATTATAGTTTAGATAGTTTAGTGGTTAATCTGGAGCCAGATTGCCTGGGTGGGATCCTGTCTGCCACTATTAGCAGACTTTATTAGCTGTGATTTTCAGTGAGTTATTCATTATATCTTTGCCTTAGTTTGAGTATTAAATGAGTTAATAAATATAAAGTGTTTAACCCTTAGTGCTTTACCTTCAAATGTTAGTCTTATTATAATAGAGATAGAGAAATCTAATTTTTCCTATAACTCAGTGGGTTGTTTTACACAGTCTGCTTTGGAGTTCATGTCTCTGTTCAGTTTGAATTCTATAGAAGTCTTAGATAATGCAGGCAAATTCTACTTGAAAAAATTGTACTTGAATTTAATTTCCTTTGATATAATTTAAGATATAAGCATGCTCCAACTTTGTCCGTTTCTGTCTATAGAGGGGTGTGGAATATTATGTCGAAGGCTCACTGAGTAAAATAAAAAGTTTTCCAAAAGTTACTTTTTGCTTGCTTGTCATTGCTTTTTTTTCCTTTTTTTTTTTTTTCTTTTTCCTTCTTGTCCTCTCCACCCAGCTTTTACCACAAAGAGAAGGCCTGTAATTGCTTTTATTGTTAAATCTTATCTAATTGTTCAGTAATGGTGTCAGGTTTGAAAGTCTCGTATTTTGTTGACCTACATATGTTGAGTCTTCATTTAAAAAAAGAACTACTTCCTGAAATATGCAATTAAAGTTTAACACCTTGAAGCAAAATCCTGGTTCCCACTCCAAGCATAGCCAGAACTTTCAAATAAGCTAGTCACAAGCAACAAGAAGTCTGAGCAGGTCTTTGAGATGTCATCATATGAGCTAACGAAAGTGAAAAGTAGTGACTTCTTCAGGACCAGATTTAGGCTGTAGGAAAACCAATCACCCAAGAGGGAGGGGGAAACTGAAACCAGCAGGTGCTTTCACTGTCACAGCAAATCTGCCATGTAGTGGTATTACCCCTATTTTTGTCTGTGGAGATGTTAACCCAAAGAGCTTCATTCAGTTCATGATGGTATTGGGATTAAACTCATGTTCACTCCTTGGGTTTTGTTACTCCACAACTAGTGTTAATTCTACTGAAACTTGACATGTTAATTTCTATATCCAGTGTTCTCTGCTGAGAGTTTCTTCTACTTCACTATCTTTCCATCTAAAGAATTCCAAGATTTTTTGGAGCCTTTTGTTTAATACCCTTATTTAAGTGCGCGTTTTTGCAAGATATTATCTTTGTTGGATCTGAATAATTCTAAGGATTTCCTTTTTTCTTAGTGTTGTATTGAGGAAATGGAAGTTGAGTGAGGCTCTGAATATATAAAACTTCTAATTCTATTTACAGTGGAAAGTAAACTAAATGGCAGACAGTTTGGGAAAAACTGGCATTATATATAATGTGGATTATTTATATAAATTTAAAGAACTCAAATTTATGAGAAAGTTTCCAATAGACAGGCAAAGGGTATGAATACAAGGAAAGTAAAATGCACATTTTTCATATAATGTGTTAGGTAATGAGAGCAAAGAAACACAAAAAGCTCACTCATTTGGTTAGAGTGTGGTGCTGATAACACCAAGGTCAAAGGTTTGTATCCCCTTACTGGCCAGCTGCCAAAAAACACACAAACAAAACAGCTTTTAAATACTGTGTTATATCTGCTCTTTTAAAAAACATATATGGCCACATGGATAAATTTTAACTCAGAAATACCTGTCCTAGCAAGTTATACTAAAAACGTTATTGAATAGAATATGCACAAATATGTTTATTTCTGCCTTGTTTCAAATAAGAAAACCTTGGATTCAATCTAAATATCTAACATTAAGTGAGTAGTTTATTGTTGAATATTATGCAGTCATTAAAAAGGTAAAAACTAGAAAACACAAGCAGCTTATATACTACATATATTTATAGCTTATATATCAGAATATGTATTTTTAGATATGCATGTACTGTTTTATATATACAGTTATATATGTATATATATATTGATAGCTTATATATATTTTTATATAATAGAGTGGAAAAAATATGCAGAAATCAAAATTTTTAATGACTTTGGGTTCTGGGTTTGTGATCATTACATTTTATTCTTAATTTAAAGAAAACGTAATTTCTGTTTGTGTCCTGTAGTTATTATTCTTCTATCACTATCTTGCAAAACAGATTTACAGAGTGTTGTGTCCTCCTCCTCTTCCTCCCATTAGAGACACCTTTTAGACTCGAAAGGTTCATCTTTATTCTTTTTCTGTCCTAAGAAATAGTAATGATAAGTTGTCATTTTTAATTCAATATTGTTAACACCATTTAGGAAATAACTTGTTTTACTTTGAGATTAGGAAGCACCCAACAGGGTCATTAATATGCATTTATTTAAAAAAATTTTTTTTATAATACACATACAGAAAAATAAATTTAAAATTAAAGCTTAAGAAATTATTATAAAGCATACACCCATGTAACCACCATCCTGGTCAAGAAAAAGAACGTTTCCATCACCTCTGAAATATCCCCTCTGTTTCCAATCATAGTTTCCTCCTTTTAATAGAAACCACTATCCTGACTTTTGTAATCATTTAGGTATATATCCCTACAGAGTTTAGTTTTGCCTACTTTTGAACTTTATGTAAATAGATTAGTGCTAGTTTTTTTATTTCTTTATAGTAGCTTTAATAGGAAATCTTTATAAGGAGGGAATATTTACTTATAGTATGGTGTGTCTACCTCTGTTAATTGGATTGCTTTCTTCACAAAAATCTCTTAAAATTGTATACATTTTTTTCATTATCCTGCTAATCAGAACTCCTTGATCATTTCTGCTATATTAAATCTTTAAAAGTGTATCTCTTTTCATTGTGAGTTTCCATATATAGAATATGGCCGTGAGCAGACCTGAATGTTTGTTTTCTAAGTTTACAGAAATTTGTAGGTAATAGAGCTATTTAACAAAATAAAATTTCTGAAACTGTAGATTTAGTCAGAAATAGAAAACTGATGGATTTTTAGAAATTCTCATTCTGTGGCAGATCTTAAATATTTCAAAATCATTTAAATTTTGAGTCTTGTAAGCCAAAAGGTAGAAGGACTTCAATACAAAAGCACTTTTAAAGTTCTTTTCAGAATACTGTATCTGAACTCAGTCCCTTACAGTGCTAAGTGAGATCATGTTTGGGGATTCGTAACATAGGACTTTAGATTTTAAAATCTTTATATTTGTATGGTGGTTTTATAATTGTTTCACGGACATTATTTCAGTTGATTGTCTCAACAACTGTAAATTATAAAGACTTATTAAAACCTATTTTATTATCATTTCTATATAGAGTAAATATAGCCCCAGAGAGGATGTTTATTGGGCTTGTCTTTAGTTACAGGATTAGTGAATGGTAACTAGAACTTGAGCCTTAAATGTCTGTCTCTCAATTAAATTTATTTATTTATTTTTGTATTCTGCCACAAGACCAACTATTACTGTGATAGACAAAAGTCTAGGCATCTGCAGAAATCTATACAGATGTCCCCAACTTAGCATGGTTTGACTTAATGATGTTTTGACTTTACACTGGGTTTATTGGATTATTAAATGTATTTTTTACTTAATTTTTCCACTTAAGATGAGGTAATGAGGATGTAAAACCATTTTAAAGTCCAAGAGTATCTGTATTGTTTAAGCAAGGTCTGTTTACCCAGTCTAGTTCAATCAAGTGAATTTTGGGGGGTACTAGTGACATTTTAACTTGATTGGTTGAAAATTCAGGTGGATCGAGTGGGTATTTGTATGAGTTCCATGTTCTTTAAACAAGAAATGCTGTTTCTGTGCTTAAAAGTAATGACCTATATGTCTTAATTTTTTAAGTTTTCGACTATTTCATAGTGAAGAGACTTCTGGCATTGTTTTGGGGGGAGAAGTGAGAGTTGTATTAGTCTCAGTCACCTGTGGAATATATGTCTGGGCCAACCTTTGCCTCTTGAGAAAAGGAGGGTATGTGAGGCTCGAAGCTGTAGTCAAAAGAGCTTAGTTTGTCTGCAGTAGAACATTATTCAGCCTTGAAGAAGGAAATTCTGACACATGCTGCAACATGGATGAGCCTTGAAAATATTATTCTAAGTGAAATAAGGCAGTTACAAAAAGACAAATACTGTATTATTTCACTTATGTGGTACCTGGAGTAGTCAAGTTGATAGAGACAGAAATTAGAATGTAGTTGCCGGGGGCTCTGAGGAAGGGCAAGTGGGGAATTAGTGTTTAATGATATAGAGTTTCATTTGGGGAACATGAAAAAGTTCTGGAGATGGAAAATGGTGATGGCTGCACAACAGTGTGAATGTACTTAATGACAGAATCGTACACTTAAAAATGGTTAAAATGGTGAATTTTATGTATATTTTACCACAATAAGAAAAAACTTCTTAGTCTGAAATGGGAACGCTTTAGGTCTTTTAAGGTAGAAAGCAAAAGAACATAAAGTCAGGCTCACCTGCGAGGAGTGGGCATGTGTAATTTTTAAGGTGACTCGTCAAACACGTTTGAGAACATGGAGAAAGGAATATGATATTAAAATTTAAGTATGTCATTCTTCAAGGGCATTTCAGGATCTGAGAAATTGAAAATATCTACAGTAAAACCTCACCAGTTTGGACCAAATGCAGAAGGGATGATTTCAATCAGTGTAAAATTTACATTGAAGTACATAACAAAGTCACTAACTGTATATATAACAAAATATTGTGGCTGGTAGAGAGGCCTTTGAGGTCCTTTTTAATGAATAGCTAAGAGTTTGTAATTAAGGTATTTAATTATTGAGCACCCTGAGTAGTTGTGCAAATACTTTCTTGAGTGAATATGCATGGATGCCCCTAAAGCACTTATAAAGCATTCTATTTCTCTTAAGTAAATCTGAATAAACTATTTCTTAACACTTACTTTTGTAGATTTAAAAAAAACTAAACTATATTTTTATTTTCAATCTAAGTATTCAGTGGCGTCTGAATTTAATGAGGTTTTCTCTGTAGTTTATGTTCTGATTCTTTATGTTCTGATTGTTATAGATATCCCTGAAGAAATTATGCCAAGGAAATATTCCTGTTATGTTTTTTATCAAGAGTTACCAGGGCCGAGCCCGTGGCGCGCTCGGGAGAGTGCGGCGCTGGGAGCACAGCAACGCTCCCGCCGCGGGTTCGGATCCTGCATAGGAATGGCCGGTGCACTCTCCGGCTGAGTGCCGGTCACGAAAAAGACAAAAAAAAAAAAAAAAAGGAGTTACCAATATACAGTAGATCAAAAATCCTTAACTACTGAGGCCAGACAATGTGTAGATTTTGATTTTAGTTGTTACTAATTCTGTAGGCCAGATGAAGACTAAGCATGTCATAGCATCATACAGTAGTATTTTGAATGTCTGATGTAAATTCTGAATACTGTGTTTTTAGTATGTGGGCACTAAGTGTTCTAAAAATATTTACTGACACTTTACTGAAATTACTTGTGGCTTTTATCATAAGTCAGTTTCAATTCCAAGAAAGTATATGTAAAATAGCGGTTAGGGGTCAAAGAGAAGTTTAAATGTGGAATTTAGATGCTTATGAATTTTAGATGTGCATCAGGGATCTTTTTTTCTTCTTAATTTTAGTAAAAAATCCCAGAAGTGGGATGAAATGAACATCCTGGCGACATACCATCCAGCAGACAAAGACTATGGTTTAATGAAAATAGATGAACCAAGCACACCTTACCACAGGTAATGTTATAAAATAGACATCATTCCTTTTGTGACTTGTTTCCACTTTGCATTTGGTAGGAGCTTCTGAATAAAGCCTATTTGAATTTGTGTTTTATTTTTTGTTACTGACGAACTATGTTAATAACCTAACTTTTTTTTTGTAGTAATATAAGTAATGTGTAACTTTAAAATTATGGAATCCATTATGTCCATTATGATCATAGTAGTAAACATTTATTTGTTGCACCTCAGTGTTTGCTAGCTGCTAATGATGCACCCAGTTCAGTGAGTTTTGCCTTCCTTGAAAGGAAGATGAGATTTGGGCTTGTTTGCTTCCCAAGTAGAAATCAGGGGCTTACTCATTCTCTTTGCAGGAAAGGATAACTGCATGAATGATAACTCTTTTTTTAACCCACCGAAAGACAGGTGGTCGTCATTGCTGTTTTATGTCCTTATTTTTGAACTGTCATAATGTTTTAGTTCAGATAATCACATTGTGATTTTTGGCAGTTTTGACTCTCCAAAAATTTTTTAAATGAATTGTGAAATGGTATTGTATAGTAGTAACCAGTATGAAGACAAAAATAATGCATCAGTAAGCATTATGAGAAGATGGAGATTCTAAATAAGTAGAAATACCTAATTAAAATTATGCTCTAACTTGTATTGAAAAAATAAAGATTTCCAGAACTAAAATATTTTGTCATTAAAGTAAGTCAACATAAATCCAGAAGTTACCATTAAAATAGTTAAGAAATATTGTATTTTAAATCAATGGATGAAAACTTTGCAAGATTATTTTTGAGATAACTTGATACTAACAAAAACAACAAAAATAAGAATAAACATAAGAGGTTAAAGATTGTGACAAGAGTAGAAAGAAATCATGAAATAAGATGTACAGACACTAAAACTCAATACTAATGAAATTTGAGGGGAAAAGTTTATATACGTATTTTTCTCCTAATTACAGACATATACTTTAAAACTTATCTTAAAACCTTTATTTTTAACTGGCTGCTGGGAAGGAGGAAGAAGGAAGGAATGAAGGAAAGAAAGAAAGAAAAGACCACAACAATATGTTGAACTTTCAGAAGGAGAGAACAAACCTAAGAATACTAGAGATTGGGGGGAGGGAGGGGATAGGGATTTGGGAAGTGACAGGTCTAGTAAAGGGCAAAAAGAAATATCACAATTTGTAACAATGAATATGCTAATAATAAATTTAAAAATAATAAAAACAAACAAAAAGCCTTTATTTTACCAGAATCCAAAGTCAGGGCTTTTTTCGTTTTCATTAATGTAGCCATTCCTTGCTTGTCTGTGTTAGTTAGAGATAATTGTTCTAGAAGAATTAAGGTCAGACATGATTTTTAAAAAATAGTTGTAGCTATTATTTTTTGACTATTAATATTTAAAATATAAGAAATCTAAATGGTAGGTATTGCTTTTCCTCCCCACTTACCCATATCATTTCTCTGAGGAACCAAAGGTTATTTGGTTCCTAAGTAATTGAGGTAATATGTGCTCAGCTTTTATCAGTTCAGTGCTCAGTTTTACCAGTTCCTTTCATGGCTTTTTTAAAAAAAGAGTTTTATTTAACAGAAGATGTTTTTTATAGAAAGATCATGTTATACTACCTAAGAATCTCACACTGTTTGGATACAAAAAGTTATTATTTTTTTTATATACATAAACATATGCAAACACACACATACAATTTATCTGTAAATTTTAACATAACCTAGAATTTTCTTTAGAACAATTCTACAAATTGACAAATTATATTTATTTTACCTTGCTCTGCTTAATTAAGTTCAGTAATGTTGATGAGTTTATTTCAACTTCCCTTAGGAAAAAGAGCATCATCCAAATGAAAGCATGTATTTAACTTGTCTCCTTAATTAACCAGGAAATGTATAAACTGTTAGTTTTGTATATATACCTGAGTTCTGCTTTCTAGGAGAGGTCTTCAAAAAGTTCATAGGATTTGTATTATCTTCTAATTAAATTTTTCTGTGAATGAACTTTTTTTGTGTGTGTGTGTGTTTGACCTGTAAGGGGATCACAACCCTTGGTGTGGTGTTGCCCACACCGCGCTCAGCCAGTGAGCGCGCCGGCCATCCCTATATAGGATCCGAACCCGCATCCTCGGCACTCCCAGCGCCACACTCAGCCGAGTGAGCCATGGGGTCAGCCCTGTGAATGAACTTTTTGAAGTACCTTCATGTACCTTTCTGTGGCTTGAGAATTAAGGATGCCCATTTTTTCAGTGAAGTGGAGAACAAATTTTTCATTAGGTGGTAGAGTGGGAAACCTGAATAGCTTTTAAACTTACTAAATTAGATCTTTAGGATCTAATTTTGTTATTTTATCTAGGCTTATATTTGCATAGATCATTTATCTCTATCTTAAGATTGATGTACAAATACATGTTATAAAACCAAACAGTGGTTTATTTTTCATTACTTGTTCCCTCCCATTTGATGGAATATTGAAACTTTGTAGTATTTTTACTTTTTTCAGATGATTCAAGTTTTCAAGTTATATATATTTTTAAATCACTTGGAGTCTTTTCTTGATTGGTGCTGTACTTTAAATATTTCATTGAATAGAAACTAAAGTTAAACCTCAACAATGACAACAGAGCTATAAATATATTGATATTTTAACTAGGTTAATAGAATTATGTTTTTCTACTTTGTTTTTCTAGTTGGAAAATTATATTTCAGGTATTAATTACAATGTGCTTGTCATCCTAGTATGATAGGTGATGATGAAGATGCATTTAGTGATTCAGAAGCCACTGAAGCCATGACCCCAGATATCTTAGCTAAGAAGTAAGTACTGATGGGCATAAAGCATTTTCATTTTTGCCATTTTTAATTGTGCAGAGTAAATAAGGCATTTTACATTGCTTTATTTGTACAAATGTAAATAAAAGGCTAAGTTTATCTAGATTTTTTCATACCAACTTTTATAGTCTTGTTTCTTGATTAAAAGCAAGGTATGCAAGTGGCAGGAAGACTAGAGCACCTGAGCCTGGGATACTGAGGTGTGTCAGTTCCCTGTGCATTTTTAAAAAAATATCCTGCCACCTACATTTTAAAGATGGAAGTGAGAAAGGCAAAAATAAGTAAAATCATAAAACAAAAGTTCTCTTCCTTTGCTGTTTATTGATTTCTAGCACTCATCCCACTCTTCTTGTTGCTTTTTGGTTTCTAAACCCATTCCTACTCTCTTACTTTTTATGTTCATCATTGGTTTATGGCTAACACATTAATGATCTTTAGATTTTTTTTTATGAGACTCAAAAGTTGAATAAGACTATTAGTTTCTTTGTACATGATTGTAGATTAGCTGCTGCTGAAGGCTCGGAGCCAAAGTATCGGATTCAGGAACAAGAAAGCAGTGGAGAAGAGGATAGTGACCTCACACCTGAAGAACGAGGTAGTTTATTTCCTTTACTGCTCTCAGCATGATGCTAATAATTTTTGCTAAAATAGATCCATTATTTGGAAGATAGGCAAATGGTTTTCAGTTTTGGACAGTGGAGGGTAGGAAAATGGAAAACAACATTTTTTATAATTCAGATTCTACTTGTGGGGGCTTATTGTTTAACAGTTTTTTGCCCCTAATTTTAATAATTTGGGGAAATATTACCATCTTTAAAGTAATTATTAAAGTATTCCTTTCTTTGTACTTTTTAGTGCCTGGTACAGAGTAGATACTCAGTAAATATTTATTAAATTAATGCTTTTAGAGTTATTGATGATCCTAAAGTGAACAGATATAATAGCTAATTTCCCAATTACTTGTGCTTTTTCTGTTGTAAGACAATGGTGTAACTTATCAAATTAGCCAAAATGGTGAGACATAGAGTGAAAATCTTTATTGGGTCTCATCAAACAGAAAGAGCATTTGTGTCATAGGAAAGGAAATGGAGACAGCACTCTCCTTAACAGGGATGGAAGAGGCTTTCCTAGCTTGCACATACACAGTGAAGTCAGTGCTACCTACTCATAGTATCTATTTTTACAAGTAACAGTGGTTACCTATGGAGTTGGGGAGATAAGAAATATATTTTACCTTGTTGATTTTTATATTTTTTTAACCACGTAAATGTAGAATCTTTAAGAATTTAAAAATTGTGTATATAATTTATTTTCAACTATTTTTTAAAAGGAAAAACCAACCCTATGTATAGGAAAAAAGGTCAAGAAAAAACACACACATTTGCAAAAAAGAAGAAAGAAAATAGAGTAGAAGTGTACTCAAAGCTTTGCAATGTGGGGACTACCCGTACAGTAAGGAAGTTCAGAAACTTTAGAACCAAGACTCCAGATGTTTGCTAGTTACTTGTCAGGATCTTTGTCATGTGTAGCTGATAAGGTATAGTTTGCTATTTTTTCCTATCATCTTCAGAATATAGCCTGTTTGACATAACTATGATGGTCTGAGCCTAATATTTATTTGTACAGGAGAGAAATTTTACATTCAGCATATTCTTAAGCTGTATTATCTCTTCTACTCTGTGACTTCCTGACTGACTTTCCCAAAATATATCGCAAGAGGCCCTTTAAAAAGGTTTCACATAGAAATTTTGTCTAGAATTTGTTTCCTCATTGCTCTCTAAAAACATGACCTATTGAGAATAGGGAGTTTGTTATTAATGTATATGTTAGCTTTCATTAAGGGAGAAATTGTTCCTCATATTGTAGTTCCAAGAGTCAGCCGTCAGGGGGAGCCATTTGATTATAATTTCATTAATTCAGTCTCCACTGTTAGAGTTACTGAATTATGTAGGTGTTTTTTGCTTTAGACCATCACATGTCTACAAAATCATTGCTTATTGACAGTAGAGATTCTTAGAAAAAAATTATCTTGTAATTTATAGAATAGCAATTAAGATTGTTGAGTATAGAGTCAGACAAACTTAACTTTGTGCTCCAGATAATGCCACTTGACTAATTTGCTTAATTTCTCTGAGCCTCGGTTTCCTCATTTGTAAATTAGGAGCTATAAAACTACTTATTTTAGAGTTATTTGTGACTATTAAATGAGATAAAGCATTCAAAGCATTTAGCACTGATCCTGGCATATTATAAGTGCTCAGTAAATATTAACTTTTAACAAAATGATCAGAATATTCTCCATAAAGAGTAAAGGTAGGTATAAGGAGGGTAATTAACTTCTTGAGTTCATATGGATTAGATGACTATTACTAGAGCCGGGCCTAAAACCTAAATGTCCTTGTACTCTTTGCATTATGTTGCTCTGCCATACAAGGATTATAAATAAAATGAATATAAGTATTCAGAGAAGATTGAGAGCACTTATATTAGCAGCTTTCTATGAAGTGAATACTTTGCATATTTTTAAATGATATAATAAATTCTGAGTATTTCAAAATTAGAATATATTTGTAATAAGCAAAACCAAATTCAATATCTCTTAGCATCAGAAAGAAATAATTTTCTGGGCCGGCCCATGGCTCACTTGGGATTAAACCCAGATCTTTCTGCCTCAAAGAAAGATTTCTACTAAGCTAATTATCTCCCAAATCCATGAGGTAATAAACAGTATTAATGTACAGTTTAAAATTTGCTCTTAAGGGGCAGGCCCGTGGCTCACTTGGGAGAGTGTGGTGCTGATAACACCAAGTCAAGGGTTAAGATCCCCTTACCAGTCATCTTTTAGAAAAAAAAAAAAAAAAAAAGGAATGACAATTTGTGTTTTAGTGTGAATGTGGAAAAATAGATTATTTATATACTATTGGGTATGAAGCATGGCTTGGCCATTCTGGAGGTCAGTATGACAATATATACCAAAAGCTATTTAAAAGAAAGTATATACCCTTTGATCTAGCAATTCAGTTTCCCAGGGTTTATCCAGTGTTTTTTTGAAAATATTTTTGACCAAATCCCACTCACTATAAATACACATATAAAATTACAAAAGTAAAAATTTCACAAAGCAGTATTCACCTTTACTATATGTGATACATTCCAGTTTATTTTATTTCATCTTTTTAAATGTTTGTTGTGGCTTACTAAAGAGTCATGATGCACAGTTTGAAAGGCAGTGGCCTATATTGAGAAAATAATAGAATAAATGCACAAATATATATATATATTATTACATCATAAAAACATTGAAAATGCAAAGGGGGAAATCAGAAATCTTTGACTGAGAACAGGGAATTAAATTATAACACTATTACCTTAAAACCTTTTAAAAATTATGTAAATCTGTGTACATGGCAGAATGTTTACTGTATGTTTATATGCTTTATTGCCTAAACAGGGTCATTTTAAGAGTGAAAGAGTCATTAGCATAGTTCTCTCAAACACTAGGCATAAACTGAGACTACCCTCAGCAAACTGGGATATATAATCATCCTAACAATATATTAAGTGAAAAATCAGTCCGTACTGCAACATATAATTTATTTTTCTAAAATACATTTGTAAGAAAAAGTCTAGAGTTATAAAATGTTGTTGATGGTAATTTCTGACTGAGGAAATTGAGTGGTTTTTTTTCAGTTTTTACTATGAATGTGTGTTACTTTGTTTTGTTTTTGTTTTTAATGTAGGTTAATTGTTATTGCTTTTTTTCTTTTTTTAATTGGTTACAAATATTCATGAGATACAAAATGTGTTACTTTGTAATAAAAAAAGTGTTACCTTTTTAGTAAATATAACTGGTAGTGGAGGCAATTAGAACCATTATTTTTATTATTTTTTAGTATTGTTTTTACATCTTCTGAATACCTAAGACATCACTAAAAATTAAGTCATGAGGATTTGGTGGTTTTTTTGGTCTCTCTTTTTTCTTTTTAAATTCTGTCTACAATATTGTACCTTCAAAGACCAAAACAAATCACAAAAATAGTTTATAAGTAGAGAAGGAAAGAGATGCTGGCAAGATCTTGGTAACTTGAAACAAATGTTTATAGAGTGATATGGATGTTAGTCTCAGAACTTTCCCTTTTCCAACCTAGGTAGAAGCTGAAAAGTGATTGATGAGTAGTAACTGAAAGAAAGTGAGCCGAGATGCCCGGTTCTGTTCAAGCTTTATTAAAGGAAAAGAATCTGCTGGGCTATGCCCAGAGTGGGGAACAGCCCAGGGCTGCCCTGAAAATGGTGGACAGCACCAGTATGGGGGTGGTAGAGCTTATATAGTGCGCCAAGGGCTGGCTGATGCCATCAAGGAGGGTTATTATGCTAACGTGTATCAGGTGGAGAACTGCATCCTTATGGAAGCAACAGGGGTTTCTGTTTAAGTCAGGAGATTTCTCCCAAAGGGAAGGGGGAGGGGAGGGGAGGGGAGGAAGTGGGCCGCGCCGCTTTGTACTTGGGCTCGTCTAAAGTAGCTGGTTATGTTGCAGATCTATTAGTAACATGAACATTTTTTTTAAATACGTTTTTAAAATATAAGTATAGATGATATTTAAAACTTAGGAATTAGAGGACGTTAAGGAAGTACTTTGAATAGCCTTATTCTGAGAAATGTCTCTTTTTTTGACATTAAAATATCTTAATGAAATGTTTGATAAAACAATGGTGAATTAGTTTTAATACTCTTCATTGACAAAATAAACAATTGGCAATTTTATTTCAACCCCCTTTTAAAAAAAATTTGCTGGTCTAATCGCTTCTTGGCCTTTTGGCCAAGAACAAGTGTAGTAATTTACTGGTCTAAGAAATTTTAAAATCTGAGAATTATTTCTTCATAGACAATTGCTCTTTAAAGTGCTTTTCTATTAATAAAATGTGGTCAGTGGTGTTGAATTGCTGCCAGCTTTTTGTTTCTCTGGTGAAGACTATAAATTAAAGAATAATCTGGAATCAGTTCATCATTCCTTTATAACAAGCTTTGCTTAAAATTACCCTGGGAGTGAGGTTATGTTTTTAGCCAGCAGTATTTTAAATCATGGCAGTTTCTTAACAGATGATAAGGGTTTTTTTTTTTTTTTTGGTTTTGGGGGTTTTTTTTGGCCGCTGGCCAGCATGGAAATCCAAACCCTTAACCTTGGTGTTACAAGGCTATGCTCTAACCAACTGAGCTAACTGGCCAGTTGATTATAAGGATTTTTTAAAGAAATCTTTTCTTAATTATAAAGTAGAAAACATGAAAATGTTAAAACTACTCCACTGTTTCTTGACCCGGAATTAACCACTTAAGTGTGTGTGCACGCATGTGTGCACAGGCTTTGTACATAATATATACAAGGGTACTTCAAAGCATTTATGGTAAGATTTGTCTTATCTTTTAATTCTGTTTTTTATCTTTTCTGTTTTTCCACAAACTTTTTGAAGTACCCTCATATGTGGTATTATAGCTTGCTGTTTTCCCCCCATTCAACTCTTTCTGGAGAATTTTCCCATACCTTTATATTTTCTTCACAAATACAACTTCTCATGGCTCTTATTCTTATTCTTCCATTGAGATGTACTTGAACCATTAAAAGCAGAGAGGAGAGAGGTTGGCAAACTTTTTCTGTAAAGCACCAAATAGTAAATATTTTAGATTTTGTGGGCTGTATTGTCTCTATTGCAAACTACTCAACTCTGCCACTGAGCACAAAAGCAGCCTTAAGCATGACAAAAAAAAAATGAGCATGACTGTGTTCCAGTAAAACTTTACTTACAAAACAGGCATGGGCTGGTCCTTGAGATAAGACTTCCTAAGCTTGCTTTTTGTATCTTGCAGAGAAAAGGCGACAATTTGAAATGAAAAGGAAGCTTCACTACAATGAAGGACTGAATATTAAATTAGCTAGACAATTAATTTCAAAAGACCTAAATGATGATGAGGAAGATGAAGAAATGTTAGAGACTGCAGATGGAGAAAGCATGAGTATGGAAGAATCAAATGAAGGTTAGATGTTTTGAAAATATCACTGACACTTTTGTGATCCTCTGTGCCTACTTTATTTTGCTTTAAGCTTGTGAAAAACCTCAAAGTTTTCCTGAGATTCACTTTATTATTATGCCAAATGTTTCTAAAATTTCAACCCCTGTGGCCAGTTTCAAAATAATAAAGATTTTATTCCCAGAGTTGATTTAAAACTATGTGTTTCATTGTATGGCTGCTTTTTAATGGTTTACTTGGCTTTAGGCAATCATGTTTGTCTTCATATTAAGCTATATTTTGTTTTGAATGTTTCAGGTCATATTTTATTTGACATAACAAATCTAAATTAAAGTTTAAAACTTTTTTAAAGAAACGTGTTTTTAATATGGAAGATTTGTTTTGGCATCCCTTTAGATACAAAGTATGTCCTATCTTTCCAATGATGATTCTTTGTTGGTTTGACAATTTATTTGATTTTTTTCTTGGACAACCAGTCCCTGTGGCCTAGCAACTCTTGATCAGTCATTCTGATATTTAATGAAAGTGAATCTTTTGCATCACTAATGAAGATTTTTTCATGTGCCCATTACCTAGTCTTTGTACTTGGAAACTGATGCTTTTTTAGTGGAGGTGTAACTTATTTTGTGGTGTCTAAAATGGTTAAGTCTTAGCAAAGTAAATAATTATTATACTGTTGTTTTGATGAGCATAGTATGAAGTATGAGTAATCTTATGATACAACCTGATGAGTCACTGTCTCAGCAAGTGTCAACATTACAATATTTTTTGTTATCCCATATTATGCGTTAGCCTTTTAGTCTGCTTCATGCAGCATTTCATTTCCATTGTATATACCATAGTATGTTTAACTTACATTTAACTTGAACAAACTTCATCTTAAGTAGTAGTTGTTACATGTTTCTCTTCCTTTTTTAAAATCTGTTATCCATTTTTAGATTACCTATCTCCTAATTCCCCGGGGGCCTTTGTTTCCCATTTTACCTATATCTTAATGGTTTCTTTTCATGTATTTAAGTAAATGTTTCTTTGGTTATAACTTTTCATTAATTTCTACTTAGACTTTTAATATCAACTCTTAGTGACTATCGTAAGACACTAGGAATACCCTCAAATACCCTCATCTGCCACTGGAAATTAGCACCACCACCACTGTGCCCAAGATTAAAGGGATTTATTTTTTTCTTTTTTCTTTTCTTTTTTTTCTTTTTTTTTTTTAGCCATGGCTTTTGAGAAATAACTCTGGCCTTTTGTCCATCTCTGTTTGTAAGACATTATATTTCACACATTTAATACATAATGTATTTTTCCATTTATGTATAATAGATGTTTAAAATTTTATTAGCTCAGTGCCTGATTTTTCTTCAGTGGCGATGAAATACTCCTTACATAGGAATATATTCTGCTTAGCATCATAAAAGCCATAAAGATAGGAAAGACTACATAATAAGGCTTAGGGAAATAAGTTCCTTATTTATCACCTACTCTTTTTGAACCCTTAAAAAAAATGTTGTCAGCTTTTAAAATCTCCAGGCTCTATAAAACCCATTACTTTTTAAGCATTGGCTGTCTTCTCCCTCCACCTCCCCCCAACTTCTTCCTCTATTGCCACCTGTTTTATTGGAATAAAGTGGCATAATTAGACTCTAAGGTAGTATTTTACAGTTTTTTGTTTTGTTTTGGTTTGGTTTTGGCAGCTGGCTGGTACAGGGATGGAAGCCTGAACTTTGTTGTTATTAGCACCATGCTCTAACAAACTGAGCTAACTGGCCAGCCTATATTTTATAGTTTTGAGGTAATACATGGAATTTATAGCTTCAGATACTTGAGTTGTAATAAACTCTTAGCTTTCCATCTGTGATTTCTTCACAGAAATGTTCAATTTGAAACCTATTTGTCCTATCACCAAGTAGACACACCTGTTCTGCTCTTTAGACTATTTAGGGTATATATGGATTCTTTCATATAAGTCTAATTCAGTTTACATGAAATACACCTTATTTGTTTTTAAAATTATCAGTCATGCCAATAGAAGGGAACTTTTGCTCAGGTAGATTAAAGGTTGGCAGTATACAACAAGTGACATTGACTTTTTTTCTTTTATCTTTGCAGGATCTACTACAGGTGACCAACAGCAAAACAAATCACAAAGTTCATAGAAGGGATTTGTTCAACCTTGCAGTTGTCAAATACAAACCCTGTTATTATAATACACTGCTTCTTGTTCTCCACAATTCATGACTTAAGTACCAAAATGCATACCTGTTATGATATATTGCCAAGAATTAAATGGTAACCTGAGAGACTGATTAGACTGAAAATGCCTATTCAATGCGTATATTCTTGTGCCTAGTACTTCACCACAAATACAGTGTAATGTCTTCAGTCCAAATCTGCTTTACTTTTGTAAAAACACTGGTTAATTTGTATAAGATATTATATAGCTTTTTATGCTTTAGAGGTTAAACAATATCTTTTTGGGGGAGAGGGGAACTAATTTATTTTCATCACCTCTAGATGTGGTAGCTGTTATAAAAGGTTTATTGGTTTGGTTTTTTTTAATCAAAAGCCAGTTGGAACAACAGGATATATAGGCTGATAAACATTCAAGCTGAAATATATTTTAACACTGTCTTCAATTTGATTTGTCTGTTTAATTGAAAAGGATTATAAGAATTACTGTTGCATTTTCTGGCCTACTACTTTTCAAATTCCTGTTGAGTTTCCTTGTGTTTACAAGGAAAGGATTAAACTTTTTCTCATCAAAACTAGCTTTTTTTCCACAAATAAATTATTAGGTTAAACTTGCACTAATGTCTGCTCTGTTTTTTGGATTTTTGGTTTTTTTTTTTTTTTTTTTTTTTTTGTACACTGGGTGGGCTTCAGAGCAGTTTTTTAAATAAATATAATTCTAATGTAGCTATCTTAACATTCCCTTTAAATGCCTGTCTTAACCTCCTGCTTTTGCTTCCTATTCTTCCACACATACACACACAATTCTTTACCTTTTAAAGGAACTCTTCCTTCTCTCATATTCTGTCATTTCCTGAAATAATGAAATTCTTATTTTAATCATCAATGCCTATTCTTCTAATACATAAAATAGATTGAGTAGGAGTGGTACTATAGGCAGGAAAAACAATTCAACTGCTAAATTTCTACAATTTTCTGATTTACAGATTACTGATTAAATTGCTATTATTAGTTTGACTTAATCAGACCTTAGAAAACAGCAGGTTTTTTTGCATGATGAGAGAATTGTGTATAAGCAGTGATATGATTGTTCCTGAATGTTCAGACAGAAGTAAGCCTGAACATTTTTTAATTTAAAAACTTTAAGGGGCCAGCCCGTGGCTCACTCGGAAGAGTGTGGTGCTGATAACACCAAGGCCATGGGTTTGGATCCCATATAGGGATGGCCGGTTAGCTCACTTGGGAGAGCATGGTGCTGACAACACCAAGGCAAAGGTTAAGATCCCCTTACCGGTCACCTTTAAAAAAACAAAAAAACTTTAAGTAGTCCCTGATTTAAGGGAATAGGACAATGTATATGATGAGAAATGTACTTTATTCTTCTAACAGAGTAAGAATTATTTAAATTTTTTCCCTGAAATGAAGTGCAGTTCCTGTGTATCTTAGTTTTGTGATGGTTTCATTTCTAGTCATTTACTTGTATCTTAATTTTTTTAGTTCCAAAAGAATCTGTATATGAACAGACTTTTTAAGTAATTTCTGTATATTATATATATGAAATGGCTTTTATTGAACAGCTTATCTTCCACTTGCAAGTTTATGGCAATATCAGTGTGTCTAAATAAAAAGTGGGAGAATTCTTTGCTGTTAGAAGAATGTGCTTATTTTGAATGTCTTTTTTTTTTTTAACGAGATATAATCAAAGTACCTCTGAACTGCAGGTGCAACATTCTAGCTAAACATTTTAGCTAATAATACCACTGATTTATAAACAAAACAGTGTTTATCTCTGCTTTCTGAATTTAGAATGTTGGGGTTATCTTAGCTGTTTAAACTCGTTTTAGGGGATGTGGAAATTGTCTGTACATATATATATATTCATGCACCGATACATCTGTTTTTGGTTTTTGAGTTCTTAGAAAGTATCCACATACTTTTTATTTGTACAAGTAGTTGCTGTACAATGAAGAAGAGGTAAGACTTTTTAACAACTGATTCTTTTGGTGTTTTCTACAAACTATTTCTTAAAACATAAATTACAAGCAAATCCTCATTTTCTGTTTCAGAAAATAGATAATTATCTCAGAGGAGTAAGACATGCCAAATAGCATGCTCAGTAGGATTTTAGGTAGTCGAATGCAACTGAGTAACAATATTTTCATCAAGTCATAAATATCTAATTGACATGGTATTGGACTAGTCAAAAAATTAACCCTTATGATTCAGTTAGATTTTCCTTTGGAGAAAGTTATCTGTATTCACAGTTCAGTTCTAGCCAAGGTAGATTTTACTTTCAACTTTTTAATCAATATCACTTCTGCCAAACTCCTGGGTGTCACTTTATTCATTTGTCAGTCTAAAAATTAGCAGGGATGGCTGTTTAAAACCCAAAGAACAATGGTATAAATGGATTGTTAAAATAAGAGTAACTTTAAGTTGAAGATTAGAACAAAATGCCATTTTCCACTAGACTTTAATTTTGTTTGCATTTTCTCCCTTTTAGTATACAGTATACATATTGTAATAAAATAATATGAAAATATCCTGTGTGTGGATTATATTTTCTTGCTACCTAGCTATCTTGAGACCATATTTCATTGACCGGATGTTCTGGATACTAGGAGTGGATCTTGGACTACGTGTGGCATAGTAGTTTGTTTAGTTATCGTAGAAATGATAATGAGCTACCATTTATTGAGAATGTATTATTTGCTCTTGCCCAGCATTGTGTTAGGTTCCTCATATCTAATACTCAAAACCACCAAACAAAGCAGGCATTCTTATCTGCACTTTATAAGTGAGAAAAATGCTCTTGGCCATGTTATTCAGTTTCAGTGTCATGCTGAAGGACAGGATTCAAATCCAGATCTACCTGAACTTCATGGTCTTTATCCATACTTTTTTAGATGCAGAAAACTTATTTTATACATGAACACTGATTTTTTTTTTTTTTTTTTTTTTTGGTGGGTGGCCTGTATGGGGATCCAAACCCTTGACCTTGGTGCAGTCAGCATGGTGGTCTGCCCACTAAGCTAACTGAGCAGCCTCTAGAAAATTTATTTTAGAACTTGCGTCTTACAAGCTTTATTTGGATTATTGATACATACTGTATGCTTTAGGAGTAGCATTTTTCAGGTATTTAGTTTGAGATTCTGATTTTTATTTTAATGTGAAAAATTGAAAATTGTTTGGGGTTTGTGTGCCGTTTAGGAAAAATCTCTCAAAAATACTTAGTGTCTACAGATGTCTAAGTGCATGTGATTCAGTTGTGTTCTGCAAGTTTGTTTCTAAGCAGATTGTTTCAAGCTCAGATCATGATTACATGATTTTTTTTCTCATAGAATCAGTGTTGCAAAGTACAGTACGAAGCTAGCCTATAAAAACCAACGTGTTGATAACACCAAGGTCAAGGATTCAGATGCCCTTACCAGCCAGCTGCCAAAAATAATAAAAATGAAACCAACGTATACCTAAATCAGCATTTCCCAGTGTGTTTCATAAAACCCTATCCCACAAGATGTTCCGTGAAAAGGATTCCATGAGCAAGTGACCTTTGCACATGCTACATACTTTGTCCCCTTACCTCCTTGGAGACATATAATCGTGCACATTGTCATATTAAAGGATCTAAGAAGTCCTGCTTAAAGGGACCTGTTTAAAACTTAGTTTAACCTAGTATTTTTCAAACATTTCACCATAATTGCCCCACCTTGTCCATCAAGTAGCATCCCAAGTATGAGAATAGGCTAGGGTCTCTAATGTATGAAAGTTGAACTTCCTTCTAAAAGAGGAAGAGAATGGTTTATCAGTGAAAGGCATGGTAGCAATAACTGCATAGGATTTATGGATTATATACAATTTGCCAAACATAAGACTTTTATCTTTGGTAACTTGTGCAAGAAACTGTAAGATACATATCCAGGGGTTGTGGTTGATTGTAAGCTGCTGTGGTTTAGTATGATTTGACTATTGCTACAAGACTTGCTGTTCTAAGCAGTTTTCCAAAACGGCTTATCCTCACCATCTCTTGCATAGCTGGTTGATGAGAACACATCTGCTACTTGTTGGGAAAATAGAAGAGCAGATAGCAAGTGTCTCTGGTCTGTGGTTCACACCCCAAACCCTTGGTTAGTTGCCCCAGCAAGTGGTTTTTTGTTTTTTGGCTCCTTTATTTTAAATTTGGGTTTGACTCATCGAGTTTTTTATTTGAGGAATTATTTGGGGGAGTAATGCTGAGAGTAGGTAAGTGAGGGTGGATTTGGCAAGTGTTTAGTCATGATTTTATCTCAACTGCCCAACCTGAAATTTTTTTCAGTAAGTCTGCTAAGTATTTAGCATTTCAGTTCTATTACCAATGGGAATTATTGGAATTGGAAGGGAACTCCTATAAATTGCTGTTCCCCTCTGTTTAATTCTTTCTGGATTGATGACAGTATTAACTAGAAATAGAAGAAGATTGTGCATGCTGATCTTTTGTATCTTAGTATCATTTGACCTCACTTTTTAAGCAAAGGGGATTATAAGCAGCATTGCAGAATGCCTTATTCTAATAAAATGGTTCAGTTGGAAAAAGTGTTACCAGTAACAGAGCTAACAAACACAGGAAGAAGAAAGTTTAATTACACTCTTGTTTAGTTATGCTACCTGGTCTCTGAAGTATCCCTTATGTAAAAGCAACTACTTAAAGACAATATATTTTCATCTCCCTATGTGAAAGAGATGCCTAGTTGAAAAGTAAGTGAGCATTTTATTGTAGGGCATTGTGCCAAGTTAAATTGAGAAATTTTGGACTCTTTCCCTGCCTTTAAAGATTTTCAAGCTTAGATGGGCATACAGAGCAGAGATGAAGCACTGTTTTGAGGGAACAAGAAAAGAGTAGGCATACACACACCCTCTCCAGCCATTCTGATGAGTCCTTTCTGGCAGGTGAGACTGAGACGGATGGGCAATTATAATTAGCAGATTTTGCTACTTAGCAGCTTTTTGTGCAGATTCCCTTTAAACCAAATTAAAATCTCTTTATAGTCACCTACCACAACAAAGTTCCCACAAAAATCAGAAATGTCAAATGTTTTTAACACTGAAGCCTAATACAAAATGTTGGATTTCAGGAACTGAAGATTTGTGGTTTGTTGCCAATTAAGCTTCTGCTGACATTTTAATCCCTGTCAGTTTATTGGGGGACAACGGGCTGAGGTAGGAAAGACCTCAAATATGGGAGTTAGGACCACAAATATGGGAGTCCCACTCTAGCTTGAAACTATCTCAGGAAATGTGCTGTGGTTTAATGCTAACTTTGAAAAGAAAACTAGTCCCACTTTCCCAAGTAGGAGTATATGAGTTTTTCATGGTAAATACAAAGTAATCCAATCTAGGAATCTTAAAAACAGCCCTAGGGGATAAAAACAACCAGATTGCAGAGTAAATTGAACCCAGACTAGTATTCTCTATTATTCTAAAGCATCAAGCATTGTTCTATAGAACCTAAACTAGAGTCATGGAATTTTATGTTTTGGATGAGGACACACTGCTACATGTAAAGTTGAGAACAAAAGATGTTTATTTTTGAGAATATTATTAAATTTTTTTTTTTTTTTTGTCGTCTTTTTCGTGACCGGTACTCAGCCAGTGAGTGCACCGGCCATTCCTATACAGGATCCGAACCGCAGCGGGAACGTCACTGCGCTCCCAGCGCTGCACTCTCCCGAGTGCGCCATGGGCTCGGCCCTTATTAAATATTTTTTAAGCACCAACTATGTGCCCAGGAATTTTGCTAGGCAGTGTGCACAGAAAGTTAAATAAAAGGTGATTCTTAGAAAAAAAGGTATACAATTACTGTGACCAAAAGGAAAATATAGAACATAGAGAGGTAGAACAGAGGGATCAGGATGTCTGTTGCTTACGTAAGACGTCTTACACATATGACAAACACCATGTCCAAAACTGAGCTCTTTATTTTTCCTCCAAACTATTCTAAATTGCTCTATCCCCCACCCCAAACATTTTCTCGAAATTAGTAACTTGGCACCATATCATCTGTCAATCTTGATTCATTTCATTCTCAGATATGCAAATCCAGTCCATTAGTAAACCTGACTCTACCTCCATTATGTATTTAAATCTCTCCCCTTCTCCAATCTTTACTGTAGACATCTTAGTCAAGCCACCATCATAACTTGCCTATATGCCTGTCATAACCTTCTAAGTAATTTCCCTACTTTTATTCTATCCCTCTCCAACCTATTTTCTATACAAGTGTTGGCTGCCCTGCTTTAAAGCCCTTCAGTGATTTCTCCACCACCCTTAAGAACGAGTCCAGATTTCTTAGAATGTCTTAAAAGACTGCATGTACTGCCCTCACCTACTTCTCCAAATCTTGTGCCACTCTCAGTTATTGCAGTCATAAAATTTTTTTTCCCCAGTTTCTCCAATTCACCGTTTTCTCCCCCTTTTAGGACATAGACACTAGCAAGTCCCTCTGTCTGAAATTCTCTTCACTTTTTTATTTTTATTTTTTTTTCAGCTGGTCAGTATGGGGATCTGAACCCTTGGCCTTGGTGTTATGATACTGTGCTCTAACCAACTGAGCTAACTGGCCAGCCTACTCTTCACTAATTTTTCATGTTATTTTTCTTCTCATTCTTTAGTTCAAAGATGACTCCCCCAGAGGTGTCATTCCCTGCCCATCCCATCTAAAAAGGCTGTCTTTCGTATTATTCTGACTCATTTCCTTATGTGGTTGATTTGCTTGATTGTTATCTGATGTCCTCACTAAACAGAAAGCTCCATGAAGGCAAGGGCACTTTTACTTACCGTAGTACTCTGAAAGCTTAGTATGGGCTCAATTCAACAAAAGCCTCAACAAATATTTATTGAATTAATGAAATAATGATACTTGTTCAAAATGTGATACATCTCAAAAATTCTAATCAAGGTGGATCCTAAGATGGCGGTGGCTGCGGCGGTTGGCACGGAGTAGCTGAGGTGGAAAAGGCGGCCACTGGGCCTTAGGCAGCTGGGAAACTTGTAGACCTTCCTCTTGCCATCTCTTAAGGGAGGACTGCTGCTGGTGGCCGGTCGTGGGGGCTGACGGCCACTTTGCCCTTGGCAGGGGAGGCTGCCTCATTTACACATAACAGCTTTGAAGTATGGAGCAGGAAAAGAACTGTTTCTTAGCTGCAAAAGAGAGTCTCTAAACAGGGAACACGGCGCCAGGGCTGCTCTTGACACTGCCTGGATCCCGGAGGCCGGGGCCACACTGAAGGCGGCCAGCTGCCCTATTCAGGATTCGAGGTTTCAGGCCGGCATTAAAAGAAGATTCCTGGGAGCGCCCGAGCCGCGCCGCGGGATCGAGTGAGCAGCCCGAGGCGGCAGCGGCCGAGAACAGGGATGGTGATGACACAGAGGCAGAGATGGAGCTGCCCGACCTGGCACAGCCCAGTGAGTGACCCCCGGCCCGGCCCTGCTTGGGGGGCAGACGCCCGCCCGGCTTCTGCCTGCCCCACCGGGCCACTCACCAGCCCCGGGGCTGCCTCCATTTTCTCAGGTGGTAGTGGCTCCGGCCCGGCTCGGCCAAGCCTGTCCTCCTTGCCCAGCTCGGCTCCTCACTGAGCCTTCCCACTTGGTGCCCCAGTGTGGGGCTTCCTGGGGCCTGTGGGCCGGGCTCCCCTCCCATTCCCTCCACGGTTCTCTGGCGGGGCTGGTGGCATGGGGCGTCCCCGGACAGCATTGGGAGGGCAAGGAAGTACGGGCTGGGCCGACTGTCACTCCACCGTACTCTGGGCTCTGGCCCCCGGTAAATTTCCTGTTACCTGGAGGCAGATACCATCTCTGCGGCCACCAGTTCGGAGAAACGCCTAACCGATTTCTGGTTAGGAATGTGTGGTCGGAGAGTTCCCGAGTTCGCTTGAACCTGCTGGAGAGCTGACTGCGGGCGGGCACCGAACTTGGTCCGCGCCGGGGGGATTCAAAGATGAACCGTGTGCTGCAGGCTCCTCCCCCGAGGAGCTCACGCTCTGGTGTGGGAGATAAGACAAGTACACAAATAATCACGATACCAGGAGGAAGGTGATAAGTCCCGAGAAAGATCTACACAGTGCTACAAAGGCACCCAGAGCGACCGGTCGTCTGCACCTAGCAGAAACCTGGTAGACTTCCTGGGCGAGGTGGTGCCAAGCAGGGTCTTGAAGGACCAGCTGATAGACGAGGGCTGCAGAAGACATGTCCCAGCCCAGCCCAGTGCACACAGAGCAAGGAGACGTCTGGCTAGGGAGGTGGAGACTCGACAGAAACCACACACCCTGTGGGGTCGCCACTGCGTGATCCAACAGCCTGGGCCAGAGCGCACGCAACAGGGAGAAGTCCTGCATGGGATGTGGAAGCTCAGCAGAGACCACACACCCTGCAATACCGCCCCGTGATCCAGCAGCCCAGCAGAGTCCAAGCTGACCAGAAAGGTGGCTCCCCGGAGAGGCCCAAGACCCGAGGCAACCACACACACAAGGCACTAGAGGCCAGCTGAGCAGTCACGGAGGGAGCCATACCAAATTGGCAACCACAGCAACATCTTAGTTTGTCAATAGTCTCAAACCGGTGGACTGTGAAACCCCCTGCCACAATGAATAAACATCAAAAAAAAGATACCAGAAATACAAAAAATCAAGAAAGTACACCACCAAAAGTTAATAAATCTCAAACTCTAGATCCTATAGAACAAGAAGCCCTTGAAATGACTGACAAGGAATTTCGAGTGATAATTCTAAAGAAACTGAATTAGATACAAGAAAACTCAGCTAGACATCATGATGAAACGAGGAAAAGTATACAGGACCTGAAAGAGGAAATGTACAAGGAAATCAATGTGCTGAAAAAAAATGTAGCAGAACTTGCTGAACTGAAGAAGTTATTCAGCGAAATAAAAAACACAATGGAGAGTTTAACCAGCAGGCTTGTCGAAGTTGAAGACAGAACCTCTGAACTTGAAGATGGGCTGTTTGAAATAACACAAGCAGACAAAAAGAAAGAAAAAAGAATCAAAGACATTGAAGAAAATCTGAGAGAGATATCAGACAACCTTAAGCGCTCAAATATCCAAGTCATGGGTATCCCAGAAGGGGAGGAAAACAGAGATTCCATTGAAAACATATTCAACAAAATAGTGGCAGAAAACATCCTGGGCATAAGAAAAATCACAGATCTTCAGATCCAGGAAGCTCAGAGATCTCCAAATGTATTCAACCTAAAAAGGCCCTCTCCAAGACATGTTATAGTCAAATTGGCAAAACTCAAAGACAAAGAGAGAATCTTAAAAGCTGCAAGAGAGAAGTGTCAAATCACCTATAAGGGAGCCCCAATCAGGCTAACATCAGACTTTTCATCACAAACCCGAAAAGCCAGAAAGGAATGGGATGATATGTTCAAAATATTAAAAGTCAGAGATTGTCAGCCAAGAATACACTACCCTGCAAGGCTATCCTTCTGAAATGAAGGGCAAATAGTATATTTCTCAGACAAACAAAAACTGCGGGAGTTCACCACCACATGACCACCCTTACAAGAAATTCTCAAGGGAGTACTGGGTTTGGTTCCTGAAAAATAACTACCACTGCCATAAAAGCCCAAGAAAAATCAAAACCCACTAGTATAATAAAAATGGCATTCATGAAGAGAAAACAAACAAACAAAAACGCTATCTACAACCTAAGGAACCAACAAACACAGAAACCAAACAGTAAATCAGAAAGCAAGGAACAAAAGACACCTAAGACAACCAAACAACAATCAATAAAATGCTAGGAATAAATCAACATCTTTCAATAACAACTCTTAATGTAAAAGGCTTAAATTCCCCAATCAAAAGACACAGACTGGCTGACTGGATCAAAAAGGAGAACTCAACTTTATGCTTCCTGCAAGAGACCCACCTCCCCCATAAAGATTCACATAGACTAAGAGTGAAAGGATGGGAAAAGATTTGCCATGCAAACAGAAAAGAAAAACGAGCTGGAGTAGCTATTCTTATATCTGACAAAATAGACTTTAAACTAAAAACCATAAAAAGAGACAATGAGGGACACTACTTAATGATAAAAGGACTGATCCATCAAGAAGACATAACAATCATAAATATGTACGCACCCAATGTTGGAGCAGCCAGATTTATAAAACAAACTCTATTAGACCTAAAGAAGGAAATAGACACTAATACCCTAATAGCAGGGGACCTGAACACCCCACTGTCAATATTAGACAGATCATCTAGGCAAAGAATCAGTAGAGAAACACAAAATCTAAACAAGACTCTAGACCAATTTGAATTGGCAGATATCTACAGAACATTCCATCCAACAACCTCAGAATATTCATTCTTCTCATCAGCACATGGATCATTCTCCAGGATAGATCACATATTAGGTCACAAATCAAGTCTCAATAAATTCAAAAAAATTGGAATTATCCCATGTATTTTCTCAGACCACAATGGATTAAAACTAGAAATTAATAACAAACGAAACTCTGGAAACTATACAAACACATGGAAATTAAACAGCATTCTACTTAATGACATATGGGTCCAAGAAGAAATCAAGCAGGAAATCAAAAAATTTATTGAAACTAATGAAAATAATGATACATCATACCAAAACCTGTGGGATACTGCAAAAGCAGTATTAAGGGGGAAATTTATTGCATTAAATGCTCACCTCAGAAGAATGGAAAGATGGCAAATGAACAACCTAACACTTCACCTTAAAGAACTAGAAAAACAAGAACAATCCAAACAAGTTAGCAGACGGAAAGAAATCATTAAGATCAGAGCAGAACTGAATGAAATTGAAACCCCCCAAAAATACAAAAGATCAATGAATCAAAAAGTTGGTTTTTTGAAAAGATAAATAAAATTGACAAACCATTAGCATGGCTAACAAAAAAAAAGAATAGAGAAGATTCAAATAACAAAAATTAGAAATGAAAAAGGCGATATTACAACTGATTCATCTGAAATACAAGGAATCATTTGAGACTACTATAAACAACTATACGCCAACAAATTTGAAAATCTGGAGGAAATGGATAAATTTCTGGACACACACAAGCTCCCAAAACTGAACCATGAAGACGTAGAAAATTTGAACAGACCAATAACAATAAAGGAGATTGAAGCTGTTATCAGAAGGCTCCCAACAAAGAAAAGCCCAGGACCAGATGGATTCACAGCAGAATTTTACCAAACATTCAAAGAGGAATTGACACCGATTCTTTACAAACTATTCCAAAAGATTGAAACAGACGCAAATCTCCCAAACTCATTCTATGAAGCAAACATCATCCTGATACCAAAACCAGGTAAAGATATAACCAAAAAAGAAAACTACAGGCCAATATCCTTGATGAATATAGATGCAAAAATCCTCACTAAAATACTAGCAAACAGAATACAGCAACACATACGTAAAATTATTTACCATGATCAAGTGGGATTCATCCCAGGGATGCAAGGTTGGTTCAACATACGCAAATCAATAAATGTGATACACCATATTAATAAAGTCAAACACAAGGATCATCTCTATAGATGCTGAAAAAGCATTTGATAAAGTTCAGCACTCATTCATGACAAAGACCCTCTATAAGTTAGGTATAGAGGGAAAGTATTTCAACATAATTAAAGCCATATATGACAAACCCACTGCCAATATCATCCTGAATGGGGAAAAGCTGAAAGCTTTCCCTTTAAGAACAGGAACTAGACAAGGATGCCCACTCTCACCACTCCTATTCAACATAGTGTTGGAAGTACTAGCCAGAGCAATCAGAGAAGAGAAGGAAATAAAGGGCACCCAGATTGGAAAAGATGAAGTCAAACTGTCCCTGTTTGCAGATGACATGATCCTATATATCAAACAGCCTAAAACTTCTACAAAAAAACTGTTGGAATTGATAAATGATTTCAGCACAGTAGCAGGATACAAAATCAACACACAAAAATCAGTAGCATTTCTTTTCTCCAACAGTGAACATGCAGAACGAGAAATCAAGAAAGCCTGCCCATTTACAATAGCCACCAAAAAAATAAAATACTTAGGAATTGAGTTAACCAAGGAGGTGAAAAATCTCTATAATGAGAACTACAAACCACTGCTGAGAGAAAGTAGAGAGGATACAAGAAGATGGAAAGATATCCCATGTTCTTGGATTGGAAGAATCAACATAGTGAAAATGTCCATACTACCCAAAGTGATATACAAATTCAATGCAATCCCCATCAAAATTCCAAAGACATTTTTCTCAGAAATGGAAAAAACTATCCAGACATTTATATGGAATAATAAAAGACCATGCATAGCCAAAGCAATGCTGAGCAAAAAAAATAAAAAGCTGGAGGCATAACACTACCCAACTTTAAGCTATACTACAAAGCTATAATAACCAAAACAGTATGGTACTGGCATAAAAACAGACACACTGATCAATGGAATAGAACAGAGAATCCAGAAATCAACCCACACACTTACTGCCATCTGATCTTTGACAAAGGCACCAAGCCTATTCACTGGCGAAGGGACTGCCTCTTCAGCAAATGGTGCTGGGATAACTGGATATCCATATGCAGGAGAATGAAACTAGACCCATACCTCTCACCATATACTAAAATCAACTCAAAATGGATTAAGGATTTAAATATACACCCTGAAACAATAAAACTTCTTAAAGAAAACATAGGAGAAACACTTCAGGAAATAGGACTGAACACAGACTTCATGAATACGACCCCAAAAGCACGGGCAACCAAAGGAAAAATAAACAAATGGGATTATATCAAACTAAAAAGCTTCTGCACAGCAAAAGAAACAATTAACAGAGTTAAAAGACAACCAACAGAGTGGGACAAAATATTTGCAAAATATACATCTGACAAAGGATTAATATCCAGAATATATAAGGAACTCAAACAACTTTACAAGAAGAAAACAAGCAACCCAATTAAAAAATGGGCAAAAGAGCTAAGTAGGCATTTCTCTAAGGAAGATATACAAATGGCCAACAGACATATGAAAAAATGCTCAACATCACTCAGCATCCGGGAAATGCAAATCAAAACTACACTGAGATACCATCTAACCCCAGTTAGGATGGCTAAAATCCAAAAGACTCTGAACGATAAATGCTGGCGAGGTTGCGGAGAAAAAGGAACTCTCATACATTGTTGGTGGGACTGCAAAATGGTGCAGCCTCTATGGAAAATGGTATGGAGGTTCCTCAAACAATTGCAGATAGATCTGCCATATGACCCAGCTATCCCACTGCTGAGAATATACCCAGAGGAATGGAAATCATCAAGTCGAAGGTATACCTGTTCCCCAATGTTCACTGCAGCACTCTTTACAATAGCCAAGAGTTGGAACCAGCCCAAATGTCCAACATCGGATGAGTGGATACGGAAAATGTGGTACATCTACACAATGGAATACTACTCAGCTATAAAAACGAATGAAATACTGCCATTTGCAACAACATGGATGGACCTTGAGAGAATTATATTAAGTGAAACGAGTCAGGCACAGAAAGAGAAATACCACATGTTCTCACTTATTGGTGGGAGCTAAAAATTAATATATAAATTCACACACACACACACACACACACACACAAAAAAAAAAAAACCGGGGGGGGGGAGAAGATATAACAACCACAATTACTTGAAGTTGATATGACAAGCAAACAGAAAGGACATTGTTGGGTGGGAGGGAGGAGAGGGAGGAGGGTGGGAGGTTTTGGTAAGAGGCAACAATAATCAACCACAATGTATATCGACAAAATAAAAGTTAAAAAAAAATAAATACATAAAAATAAAAAAATAAAATTCTAATTAAAAAAAAAATGATACATCTCTTCCTTCCTATTACCCTTTCTTCATATACTTCATGTTTGAATATTAGAACAAAGAAAGGATTTTAGAAATCAACTAGTCTAATTTCCTCATTTTTTAGATAAGGAAATCAGGCAAAGGGAAGTCATGATTGCTCAACTGGTTATTGGCAGAGGAGAGACTAGAATCCAGTTCCTCTGACTCCTCATTTTCACGATAAATGTCTCCTTGGATTGGACCACAGTAGTCCTGTCTTGGCTTGGTGGTTGTATTTTTTCAGAGTGGAGGGAGTGAAGAATTAACTCATTCAGGATCATCTGAAAACAAGCTTTTCCACCCAAGTAAAATTTCTCAAACCACTGAGGCCTAGAACAAAAACTCCAAGTTTTAAGCATTTTGGTAGTAAATCTTGCCAGAGAATGGTGCGTTTTCCAGTAATCACAAACCAAGGACCCCAGACATAATTTACTTACTCCAGCTTGTTCTTATGAACATAGATTATTATACTATCTGAAATAAATCAGTCTTGCCCTCAAGAGCCCACTGAAGGGATTTTCCCTAAGCTTCAACATGCTTTTCAAAAGTAAGACATCTGAGGGTAGTTACCAGCTTCTGTATGTGAGGTTTGTGATGGTTTTCCTTGATTCCAAGAAGCTTGTTTTCACTTCCAGTTTACTGTCTTTGTTTCTGGCTGTTAGAAATTGCCCAAAATCTCATACCAGAGTGAATGGGTTGTTACTTAAATGTAACATTCTTTGAACTGTGCCCAGCCCTACCTGTTTTACGAAAGTCTTTAAAATTTTTGGAAAAGATATCAGTTGTCCAGTTCCATGGTCTACTTAGAACATGAGTCAAAGGAAGTTCTATGATTTTTTTTTTTTAATAGGCTTTTATTTTTTGGAGCAGTTTTAGGTTCACAGCAAAATTGAGAGGAAAGTACAGAGATTTCCCATATACCACCTGCTCCCAGACATGCATACCCTCCCCCACTATCAGTATTCCCCACCAGAGTGGTACATTTGTTACAATCAATGAACCAACATTGACACATCATAATGACCCGAAGTCCATAATTATCACTCTTGGTGGTGTACATTCTATGGTTTTAGGTGAATGTATAATGCCATGTTTCCACCATTATAGTATATAGAATTGTTTCACTGCCCTAAAAATCCTCTGTGCTCTGCTGATTCATCCTTTCCTTCCCCCTAATGGCAACTACTGATCTTTTTACTGTTTCCATAATTTTACCTTTTCCAGAATGTCATATCATTGGAATCATATGGCATGTCGCCTTTTCAGATTGGCTTCTTTCACTTAGTAATATGTATGCATTTAATGTTCTTCCATGTCTTTTCATGGCTTGGTAACTCATTTCTTTTTAGTGCTGAATGATATTCCACTGTCGGAATGTACTACAGTATACTCATTTATCTACTGTAGGACATGTTGGTTGCTTCCAAGTTTTGGCAATTATGAAGAAAGCTGCTATAAACATGTGTGTGGAGGTTTTGTATGGACACAAGTTTTTAATTCTTTTGGATAAATACCAAGGAGTGCAATTGCTGGATTGTATGGTATAAATATGTTTAGATTTATAAGAGACTGCCAAACTGTCTTCCAAAGTGGCTGTACCATTTTGCCTTCCCACCAGCAATGAATGAGAGCTTCTATTGTTCCACATCCTTGCCAGAATCTGGTTTTGTCAGTGTTCTGGATTTTGGCCATTATAATAGGTATATAGTGGTATCTCATTGTTGTTTTAATTTGCATTTCCCTGATGACATGTGATGTGGAACATCTCTTTATATGCTTATTTGTCATCTGTATAGCATCCTTGGTGAAATGTCTTCTTAGGTCTTTGGCCCATTGTATTTGTCTGTTCCCGTTGCTTATAACAGAATACCTGAAACTGGGTAATTTATAAAGAAATGGAATTTATTTCTTACAGTTTTGGAGGCTGGGAAGTCCAAAGTCCAGGGAAGACACCTGATGTGTTCTTGGTGATAGCTTTACAGCAACTTGGGGTATTACATGACAAATAGCTGCGTAAAGAGAGCTAAGTTGCTCACTCCCTCTCCTTATAAAGCCGTCATAACCACACCCATTACCACCCATTAAATCATCAATGGATGAGTCTATTCACAGGAGTGCAGCCCTCACAATCTAATCACCTTTCAAAGCCCCCACCTTTCAAATACCATAATTGGATTTCTCACTTTCTTAACATTTTTAACAATGGAGATAAGTTCCCAATGCATGAACCTTTGTAGAACACATTTAACCCATTTTTAAATTTGGTTTTCTTTTTTTATTGCTGAGTTTTTAAGAGTTCTTTGTATATTTTGGATAACAGTCCTTTATCAGGTAAATCTTCTGCAAATGTATTCTCCCAGTCTGTGGCTTGTCTTTTATTTCTCTTGAATGAATTTTTAGAACCTCCCATGTTCATTACATTATTCACAACAACCAAGAAATGGAATCAACCTAAGTGTCCATCAGTGGGTGAATGGATAAAGAAAATGTGGTATATATACACAATGGAATACAATTCATCTTTAAAAAGGAAGGATATTCTGTCATTTGCAAATGCCAAAACTTGGAAGCAACCAACATGTCCTACAGTAGATAAATGAGTATACTGTAGTACATTCCGACAGTGGAATATCATTCAGCACTAAAAAGAAATGAGCTACCAAGCCATGAAAAGACATGGAAGAACATTAAATGCGTACATATGGATGAACCCAGAATACTGCATGATTTCACTTTTATGTGGAATCTCAAAGAGTTGAACTCAGTGAAGCAGAGAGCAGAATGGTGTTTACCAGGGGCTGGGGTGTGGGGACTGGTCAAAGGATACAAAATTTCAGTTAGATGAAGGAATAAATTCAGGAGATCTATTGTGCAACACGGTGACTATAGTTAATGTTTTATATACTTGAAAATTGCTGAGAGTAGATTTTAAATGTTCTTACCTAAAAAAAATAAGTATATGAGGTAATGAATATGTTAATTAGCTTGACTTAACCATTCCATAGAGCATACATATATCAAAAACATGTTGTATACCATAAATATATAATTTTAATTTATTAAGGAAGAATTAAAATGAAAGGGCATTCTTTGCCTTATTCAAATGCCTTATTCTTCTTTTAGATATTTTCTAGATTTGTCATGTAAGTGCGCGTAAAAATGTGATGACTTTTCAATTATTTTAACCGATGAAAAGATCCATTTGTTGGGTTTACCTATAGTTAGAGGATGTGCATAGACCAGTAAAGCATATAAGTTTGGAACATACCTCAAACATTTCAGACACTCTACTAAGTGTATTACATGAATTAACTCAATCTCCAAAACAGGAGGACTAACATGACAAAGACTTCATTAAATTTAGGATCACCTAGATCATCAGTGACCATGGTCAGAAGGGTTTCACTGGCCTTATGAAGGTGGAAGCTACATTGCAAGGGACTGAGGAATGAGTGTAAGGTGTAGAAACAGATACTGCAGGTGTAGGTAGCTTGAGAAGTTTAGTTGTAGAAGTGAAAGTGGAGATAGACACAGTGGGGACAAGGATTTGTATGTTTATAATTACATTTTAGAAATTAATTAGTATAGGCTTAGGAAATGAGGAGAGAAGTTTCACCTCTTGTGAAAGGTCTGCCTTGGGCTGAATGTCCCCCCAAAACTTAGTCCCCACTGTGACAGTGTAAAGAAGGTGGGAAATTCTACTATGGTAATTGAAGGTGGGACCTTAAATGGGTTATTAGATTGTAGGACCATGGCACAGTGAATGGATTAAGAATGGTGGTCAGAGGCATAGTTCTGAAGGCTTTAAAAGGAGAGCATATGAGAGACTCTCTCTCTCTGCTCCACCATTTTCTGCCATGTGAGACCCCTGGGTCACTGTCGCCACCACCAGGACCCTCACCAGATATGTTCCCTGGACTTTGGACTTCCCAGCCTCAGAAACTATAAGCAATAAATTTCATTTTCTTACAAATTGTCCAGTTCCATGTATTTTGTTGTAAGCAACAGAAACAGACTAAAACATGGTCTTCAAAAAGTTCATGGAAAGATTAGTATTTTAATTCTATTTTTCCATGAACTTTCTGAAGTACCCCCATATTAGGTACAAGTGCACACATTACTAGATAATGTTTAAAAATTAATCACCAGTAATAACAGTTTGAAAAGAGACTTACCTGCCTTCCTGTTCTTTGAAGCAGCTACTTCCTTACCTGTGGACATTATACTATGCACATAATGTTTAAGTATCTTATTGTGGCATCTTCTGAGACTGTTCTTTTTCTTATTGCAATGCCTAAAACATATCATTGTTTCTGTAGTGTGGGTTTATGAGATCTATATTAATATTTTCCATTATTTTCATGTCATTTGCCTTCTAAAGATCATCTATTTTTAAACCATTAATTAGTCTCCAAGCAGATGGCACAACAACTAAGGAATCTTTTCAGAGTCAGAGGCTTTGGTATATAAATTTAAAACCCCAAACTTTATGATTCTTTATTCACACATCTTATTAACAAAAGTGATTACATTCAAATTTTAGTTATAATACAAATTAAAATATCCACTGATGGCTAAAAAAAACCCAGGCTATTGAGAAAAACATTTTAAATTACCAACCCCTATTTTTTGTTGAGTGAAATTTTGGACAGTAACATGGCGGGTCTTATAGAAAGGGGATATACAAACGCCCCACAAGAAAACACTTGAGCACAGAGTTAGACAGCTTAGGAGCTAATTTTGGAAATCAACAGTCAAAGCAAAATTTTTGGAAAGGATATCTGAGAAAAAGCAGGTCTTGAGTTTACATTCTTTTGTTTAAACTCAATGTGTACAAAACTGAACTCAAACTTTCCCTAATAATGCCATAATTGTGGCGGGGTATCTTCTTGTCACTCATGCTGTGCATCAAGTCATCTCTGATATCCCTCTTTGCCCTCATCCCTGCGTCTTATATGTTAAGGTCCGTCAATATCACCTTCAAAATATCTCTTGAATTTGTCCTTTTCTAGCTTCTCTGTAATGAATGACTCTCTCTCTCTTATCCTTTATTACCCACTCCCCAGTTAGTCTCATTCCTTCAGCCCCTCCTCTGTCACCCTTGCTAATCTATATCCATCCTATCCCTTTATGTTAATTATTCTTTTAAAACAAATGCCCCTGCTCCCTATAACCTGCAGGATAAAATTGAAACCTCAGTTTGCCCTTAGGTCCTTTCTGCTCTACCCCTAGTCCACCTTTCTGGATATATATTTATTATATATATATATATATTTATTATATATATATATTTATTTATATATAATATATATAATTATATATATATTGTGTATATATATATATATATATATTTTTTTTTTTTTTGACAGTTGGCTGGTACAGGGATTGAACCCTGGACTTTGGTGTTATCAGCACTATACTCTTACCAACTGAGCTAACCAGCCAGCCCCTGCCCATATTTCTCTCTACCCTATGCCCTCTAGGTTTGGGTAAAGCTTAGCTGTTCTTTTTTCTCTAACTTTCTTATTTTTCTTTTCTCTGAATATTAACTGTGTAACATTCTGGTTTTTCTGTCCTTTAGGTCAAATTCCACATCCTACATTAAGCTTTTTCTTGTGCCATTTTTCCCTTTGAATTCTTATTAATTATGCTTATTTCTCCCATATCATGTTCTACTCTGTGTTATAATTATTTGTGTGCCTGTCTTTTCTTTTCTTGGACTAATTACATCTTATATTTTCTAATACGTAGGAAGGTACACGATGAATGTTTATTCTTGAGTCTTGTTGTATATTAACTAGTGAAGCATTAGTATGTGATTACAATCTGTAATGATGGAGCCCTATTGTCAATCTACAGGTGGAGGTAGGTGGAGGGACCAAAACGAAATATTGCATAGACTCCAGTGCCTTGGACCTGTTTCTCCATTGGATATAAGAAAACATTCCAACTACATTGCTCTTCCTTTCTCTTTTCTCTAGATCTGGCTGCCAAGCAAACATGCTGGAGTGCCAAGGTATGTAAGGATGCAAGGTATGATCACATTCCAACAGATGGGATTTGGGCTACCACAGACTTCTATTCAGTTTAATTTGAGCTGAGTTTATCCACACTATGCAAGGCCTTACAATATTCAAAGATGATAGGGATTAGAGATAAATGATCCCTCTCTCAAGGAGGACTGGAATAGGTTTGGCTTGAACAGCTGTCTGTTTCCAAATGCTGATTAGCAGGGAAACACAATGGTATCTTACATTTTTCAGTGGCATGTGGGTCCATGGAGATAAAAATGTTAATTTCAGCAGATGTGTCAGTTTTCCTTAGGGAGAAGGTGTCAGAACACAGTGCCATCAACAAAAATAGCTTCCTAAAGGCACTGGATGCCTGGATTTAGAAAGGTTAAAAATAAAACAACATTTTTACATACTTTTCAAATTGTGGTAAAATAAACTGCTTTACAAAAGGACTTTTTCAGTGGACTTATTATCAAGATAGTTTCCAGCATAACCCAAATGATAAACATCACTGCCAAGTTTTAATAAATTCCCAGGGATTTTTCATCTGCCTCTTTCCTTTCAAGCTATGTATTGATACAGGAAGGCTTGTTTAGCAGCATTTTCTTATTCACATGCATCTTAATCCAGTTTTGAGGAGAATTTGTTTTTGCTGCTTCTCAATTCCAAGAGAGCAAATTAAGAAAGGTAGTACTGGGTAGCTGGTTGGCAGCTGGGTTTTAGGATAGCTTTGTTCTTAATTTGGTTTGCTCCAAATTACACATTACTCTAACTTCCTACTCACATACTGACCAGTTGCAGAAAAACAAAAATGTTCAGGGTTCGATCCCTGTTACCAGCCAGTCACCAAAACAAAACAAAACAAAAATATAATAATTTCCTTCTTACATTCAAACAGCAACAACAAGGTTTTGCTAAATATTGTGAAAGTAAGAGAGAACTTATAAAAATATAGAATAGAGTCAATTTGTGGATATGGAATCACTTACACTTTTGAAAATAGATAATGCCTTTTTATTACACAACCATGGCAGAAGTAGCACCACCACATTACTACATATATTAGGTTTTACTGAGACTGAAATCACTTTCCACGAAAATTAACAAGTAAATGAAAGCTTGATATGACATAGCTCATTTCTAAGGTGCCTTCAGTAGGCATCAGATCTCATCTTCACTGCTCACCAGGACTACATGGACCAAGAGGAATCACTAGGGACAGGGGAAAGGCTGGTCTTCTAAAGAAAGAAACAAGGACAGATAAATCCCTTCAGTGTGCTAATTCAAATCCATTACATTTAAGCACTTTAATATCATTCAGAACTTTGGGGGAGGCTTATTTCATCTATTAAATCTCTGAATTCTACAATGTTTTATATAAAAAATATACTTTTAATTTTTATTATTTCATTTATTTATGTATTTTGGTGGCTGGCCTGTATAGGTATTGAATGCTACACTGTGCTGTAACCAACTGAGCTAACTGGCCAGCCCATACGTAAATTTTCTGTTTAAAAAATAAATTGCAGATTGTCGATTAAAGAAGTCCACATTAATGGACTCAATTGGTTGTACGTCTCTGTAACTAACATTAATAATGACTAACATTTACTGAGCATTTTATTCTAGAAATTGTTCTAAGGGTTATATTATATAATATCTCATTTAACCTTCAAAACAACCCCAATATGATAGGTACTATTATTATCACTATTTTACAAGTGAGGAAACCAAGGTACTGAGAAAGTGTATGTAACCTATCTCAAGGTCACACACAGTAAGTGGTACATTCAAGATTCCAACCCAGGTAATCTCCAGAGCCTGTGCTCTTGAAGCATGTGTGGCGATATTGCCACCTAAGTCCATGTTACCCCTCCTTTGTCTACTATTTGTGTTGCTCTTTGTATATTTTTGTTTCCATTATCTTCTTACCATGTGCATACTAAACACCAAGTTCTCTGCCATGGCTTGCAAGGCTCTGTATGATCTGGCTCCTGCCTACATCTCCAGCATTATCTACCACTCTTCCCCTTTGCTTACTCATTGCTATTCCTCAGACATCCCAAGTTCATTCCCGCTTCAGCAACTTAAAAAATTCTTTTCTCTCTACCTGGACAGCCCTTTCCTCAGTTCACTATCTCCCTTGCTCTCTTGTTTTATTCAGGTGTCTGTTCAGTGTTACCTCCTTGATCATTCTACAGCCCCTATCCTGTTTTATTTTTCTTTACAGCATTTATCATCCTTGAAAGTATCTACTTATTTGTTCTTGTTTTTGTCAATCTCCTCTTCCACTGGAATGCAAACTTGATGTGGGTCGGGATTTTATCTGTTTTGTTCGTGAAAGAACTCCTGTATCTAGAGCAGTGCCAGGCACACAGTGGGTGCTCTGTATTTACGGAATGAGTAAATTTGGTTTCACCCAAGAGTCTGTGAGGTAGATAAGGCAGATGGTATTATATCCTCTTTATGACTGAGGTGGATTCAGAAAGATGAAGTAAGTATCTCAAATGTATTGGCTAATTAAGTATAGGGACTAAAGTGAGACTAAAATCCCTCCCTCTTACTCACAGGTCTGGGCATTTTTCACCACATCATCATGATCTGCCTGATGTCATCTGTTTTCTCTTTGCCTCCAACCTGGTTAGAAAACTTTTTGAAATTACTATCTGCTTCACTCATTACAGCAACCAAACCACAGCTAAGATTGGCTATATAGTTTGAGAATTCTTAAGCTAGAGGCTCCAACTTTTGCTGTTTCCTGACATGATTTTCTATGGCTAAACTTTGAGATAATTATAAATCATTTTCCTTTCACCATATCCCATTCCATATGTAGCTAGAAAGTTTAACTAGACCCAAATCTTTGCTTAATTTGAATGAATTAGTTCATTTATTCAATATGAATCTAAATCCCAGCTCTTCTATTTACTGGTATAAGTCATTTAATATCTCTGGGGATTGGTTTCCTCATTTAGTAAGTGAGTATAATAATACTATGTACCTCATAAGGCTGTTCTGATAATTAAGAAAGATTAGTGAGTGACACAATAATGGCTCAATAAATAGTAGTTATTACCTGTATTGCTGTGTTTCATGCACACATAGATGTGAGGATATAACAATGAACACACCAGATTTGGGGCTTCTCCCTCAGAAGTGAGTCTAATAGGGAAGACAGTTAATTAAATACAATACATACGTCAAGTACTCTAAGGGGGTTGGGAGTCAACCTTGGAGATATCCTTGACTCCTCTCACATCCCACATCCAATCCATCAGCAAATCATGTTAGCTCTATCTTCGCAAAAAATCCAGAATTTGATTCCATCTTGCCACCTCTGCTGCTGGCACCCCGGCCTTGATCAGCTCACCTGGATTACCACCCGTGTCCCCTACAGTTTATTCTCCCCAGAGCAGCCAAAGGTGCTCCTATTAAAACTTAAGTCAGGGCCGAGCCCGTGGTGCACTTGGTAGAGTGCTGCGCTGGCAGCGCGGCGACGCTCCCGCCGCGGGTTCGGATCCTATATAGGACTGACCGGTGCACTCACTGGCTGAGAGCCGGTCACGAAAAAACGACAAAAAAAAAAAAAAAAAAAACTTAAGTCAAATTGTGTCACCTATCATAGGCGAATAACTTCCCACACCCGGTCCCCAAAGATGTCCATGTCCTAATCCCTGGGACCTATGAATATGTTACCTTACATGGCCAAAGGACTTTGCAGATGTGATTAAGGGCCTTAAGATGGGGAGATTATTCCGGGATGTTCAGGTGGACCCAACATAATCATGTAAATCCTTAAAAGCAGATAACTGTTCCTGGCTGATAACTGTTCCTGGCTGTGTCAGAGGGAGATGTGACTACAGAAGAATGAATGGTCAAAGAAATGCACGTGCTGGCTTTGAAGATGGAGAAGGGGGGCCTCTGGAAGCTAGAAAAGGCAAGGAGGCAGTTTCCCCTTGAACTTCCAGAAGGAATGCAGCCCTGCCAACATATTGATTTTATCCCAGGGCAATAACTCTGGCCTCCAAAACTATAAGATAATAAACTTGTGTTATTTTAAACCACTAAATGTATGGTAATTTGTTATAGCAGGAATAGAAAACTGATATATTACCTTTTGCTATGAACCCTTCAGTGGCTCCCAGCTCACATAGGGTAAAAACAAAATGACCTGGCAGACCCGCAGCAATCTGGCCTCACTTTCTCCTGATGCCCCCTTGCCACTCTGCTCCAGCCACACTGGGCTCCATGTTGTTCCTCTAACACTCGGAGCACTCTCCTGACTCAGGGTTTTTGCACTGACTGTTCTTTCCCCAATAATCCACATGATTGTCTCATACTTCCTTTGATCTCTGCTGCGATGTCATTTCCTTCATGAGCCCATCTCCAATCTCCCAATGTGAAATAGGCACAGGTCCTTCGTCCCATAGCATGCCCAGTCCACTGTACCTTGCTTCATTTTTTGTGTTTGTTTGGGTTTTTTTTGACCAGTAAGGGGATCGCAATCCTCGGCTGGGTGTCGTCGCACCACGCTCAGCCAGTGAGCACACCGGCCATCCCTATGTAGGATCCGAACCCGTGGCCTCGGCGCTACCAGCGCCGCACTCTCCTGAGTGAGCCACGGGCAGACCCTTCATTTTTCTTATTAACACATCACCACCTGACATATTATTTAATTATCTCCACCCCACCCCACCCTGCCCCTTGCATTGGAAAATATGAGCTCATGAGGGCAGGGTCTTTGTCTCCTTGCTACCATATATCCTTGCATAGGTATGTGCTCAGTAAATAATTTACCAAATGAATTGAATGGATGAATGAGAGAGAGGAGGGAGGTGAGAAAAACAGAGTACTATGAAAACACAGAGGACCTCTCAGGTAGTAAGTATAAGGGAAGAGGGAAGACCTAAAGTGAATCCTGTGTTAGAGTTAACCAATTGCAGGAGGTGACACATTTAAGACATAGGAACAGCATGTGTGAGGTCATATAAACAGCCAGAAGTCTGGAGCATACAGAAGCACATGATGAGGCTTGGAAACTATTTCAAGCAGTTAACTCACTGTTAGCTGCTGAGAACTCTGGCCAAGAGTGCTGACTCTGGACCTAGACTGCTGCTTGGGTTCAAAACCTGGCCCTGCCTCTTATTAGCTGTGGGTCTTTGGGCCAGTTTCTCATCATCTCTGTAAGACGAGTATGATGATAACCCTACCTTCTAGGGCTATTACAAGGGATAAATGAGTGAAATGTTTATAAAGGGTTTAGAGAATGTGTGGTACACTGTAGGCATGCCTGGCACACTGTAAGCATGGTGTGAGTGTTAGCGATTATTACTGGCAATGGGGATGCTGAAGAGCTTTATGCAAAGGGTGAACATGACACTATTGAAAGGCTTGCTATGGCTGCAGTATGAATAATGATGAGTAGGGAAAATAACTGTCTTCTTAAAAGGGCTTTGCAAGAAATATGAGAGCATTTTTGAATTAAGAGTGATGATTATTCTTATTCTCAGAAATTTTTAGTACATAGTTGAAAGTGAATTCGATGTTCAGTATAAAATAGTATGAGGAGTATTTGCTTATGTGTTTGGTGCTTCTCAAACTGCAGGTTGTGACTCATTAGTGGATCATAGACCAATTTAGTAGGTCAAAAACAGCTTTAAAAGACAATAATAGAGGGCCGGCCCGTGGCTCACTTGGGAGAGTGTGGTGCTAATAATACCAAGGCCAGGGGTTCAGAGCCCTACATAGGGATGGCTGGTTAGCTCACTTGGAGAGCGTGGTGCTGACAACACCAAGTCAAGGGTTAAGATCCCCTTACCAGTCATCTTTTTTAAAAACCAAAAAACCAAAAATAAGCAATAATAGAAAAGAAAAGACAGAAAAAAAAAAGAAGAAAACAAAAAATAAAAAAAAAACATAAAAAGGAAAGAAAAAAGGATAAAAAAAGAGAACATAGCATTTGGAAGGGATAAGTAGTATGTCATGACATTTTCTTTCTCACATATGTATACTAAGGTACTTCAAAAAGTTTGTGGAAAAATAGAATTGAAAGATAATATGAATCTTTCTGTGAACTTTTTTTTTTGACCGGCAAGGGGATCGCAACCCTTGCCTTGGTGCTGCTCGCACCGCGCTCAGCCAGCGAGCACACCGGCCATCCCTCTATAGGATCTGATCCCGAGTGAGCCACGGGGCTGGCCCTCTGTGAACTTTTTGAAGTACCTTCAGATATTTATCCTCACATATGAATATATTACAGTCACACCCATTGGACACCAGATAAAATGTATTTCTGACCATGGATCCTGGTTTCACAAGTTTGAGAAACACTGTTTGACAGGATCTGCTCTAATTCTTGTTCTGCAAGCTGTGTCACCAAGGTGAGTCCTTTCCAGGACCTCTGAAGTTCTTCTGGCTCTGTAAAATTACAACACTAGATGTAGGAAAATTTGGTGTGGGGCCAAATAACTTACTGTGACCTACGGTGAAGTAAAAGGCAAAAACCAACCACTCCTCAAGGGACAGCTCCATGGAAGCAGTTGGCAAAGCATCAGCTGTAGCTCAACAGCTGTGGGAGGCCGATTGCAGATCCCAAAGTACCTTGTGTTTCCAAGCTCAAGAGTGGGAGGAAGGATGGGGAGGTGTGAAGGGCTTCTCTCCATAGTGCCACCCACCTCTGCCGCCTTCGAGAGTCACATCGACAAGCTGCCAACAGCTCAGTGGCAATGCCCCGGCCTCCCCTGGCCCCCCTTCAGCAGCCAATTATAGAATCAGGTGAGGAGGAAAGAAGTGTGGTATGTTCATCAGAAGACTGGAGGTCTCCACATGCTGATGGCCATCTCTGCTGAACTTCTTTGTCAGAAGGTAGTCTGGCAGGTCAACCTTTATAGGTAGAGGGAAGGGTTGACTCTGGCTAATTACATGTATGTAGCAATTTAGCCAGTGTCGGTGATACTACACACCCCCTCTGTCAGTGGCAGCCTGCCATTGGTACTAGCCCACTTACTAGTTTTGCTCTAACAAATCTTCTAATTCTGAGAGAGGTAAGAAAGCCAGAAAGTCAGAACAGTGAGGAACTGGAGCAGTGGTAGCTGGGACCAGGGGAATTGGGCAATTTCTGTTCTTTGAATTTAGTTATGTTGTGACTATTTGTGTAGAAATCACAGTACACTGAACAGCATCATACTTGAAGGCACAAGGCTTAAGGGTGGGGGAGAGGCCTCTTGTGGCCTCTGCCATTTCTCTAAGTTATTCCTCTGTATTAGTCCCTTTCTGTTGCTTATAACAAAATGCCTGGAACTGGGTGATTTATAAATAAAAACAAAATTTATTGCTTACAGTTTCTGAAGCTGGAAAGTCCAAAGTCCAGAGAACACAGCTGGTGAAGGTCTTGGTGGTGGTGACAGTGATGGCAGGATATCACACTGTGAAAATGGTGGAGCAGAGAGAACAGAGAGAGAACAAGAGGTCACTTCCTCATTCACTCTCCTTTTAAAGCCCTCCAAACCACGCCCATGACCACCATTTTCAATCCATTCACTACAGCATGGTTCTACAGGCTAATCACCCCTTCAAGGCACCACCCTTCAATTAACATAATAGGATTTCCCACCCTCAACAATTACAGTGGCAATTAAGCTCCTGATACATGAAACCTGGGGACACAATTCAAGCTTCAGTGAATTTTGGGAGACATAATTCAACCCACTACATCCTCCTTCTGGCTATTTTTACTAACTTGAAACATCATCCTCACCATTGTGTTCCCAGAGCATACATACCTGGAGTTTTGAGTGTGTAGTTTTGGACTTACAGCATTTTGGCAAGCATTTGTTTTGGTGCAAGGGGCTATTAGTAATGTCAACATGAGAACATTTAAAAAATGAGTAGTGAAACAACACCTCTTTTTAAGAGACTTTTAAAAGTACAATTGTAATACACACTTGTATCATGATGTAGGACAGTGAGTTCAAAGGGATTAATAGGTAAAATTCACTCACCGCCCCCACTTTTTTAGTGATGTGTGTGTGTGTGTGTGTGTGTGTGTGTGTGTGTGTGTGTGTGTGTGTGGCTGGCCAGTATGGGGATCCATACCCTTGACCTTGGGATTATAACACCACTGAACTAACCGGCCAGCCCTGCTCCCACTTTTTAAAAACAACAATGACAACAACAAGCCACGTTGTCATTATCACAGATTAAGAAACAAGGCATCTACCTACTGTATTCGCCAGATAGTTTGGGGTAGTAGCTTCTTATCTTTTCTAGTAAGGGGCATGTTTGGCCCTATTCCTATTATTGATAAAAATTGGAAAATACTTTTAATTTCAGGCAAGGAAATCAACAGCTTGGTTTTATCTGTCAGTACCAATTTTATCACATGAAGGAAGAAGAGGAGGAAGAAGACAAATATATTTCTATTGCCTTATATTTCCATAGCATCCACATCACAAATCCAGGGGCAGTTAAAGGGAAAAGGCAGTTATTCAGAAGAAAAGCGGTAAATGTTCATGTTGAAGTGGTGAATGACCTTTGGTAGTTAAGGGGAGAAGCAGTGAAGTCCAAGACTTGAGCGTCACTGGCATGAACAGCAGTGGGAGGAGACTTACTCTTCGCCACAAACCCCTTTGTATGCTCTGCAAATGCTTATAGTTTTAAAATCATGAACAATAGCAATAAAACTAAAGCCCCCTAATATTTGGACTAACCTCCTCATTTTCATACTAGGGAATACCATTTTTTAAAAATAGTAAAAGTAAAGCAAATAAGGTATGTGTTTTGATGCCTATTAAAAGGAAATACCAAAATGTCTTTGTGACCATACCACACGCTCATGTTTAAAGTACTTTCAAAGCCATGAGTTCAGCATGAAAGTGAGGTTTCAGCTGAAATGCATGTTAGCTGGCTAACAGGTAATAGGAACAGAAATTAGCTATATAATTTCCTCTTGGAACTGAAGAAAATGTTTGTCTTTCCTGACAAACTGGTAAGAGCTCTTTCCTCAGTTAATTAGAACAACATCACGGTGAATTTTTCTTCCTTTATCCAAAGCAAAAAACAAGCCTAGGTTTTTGGCATAACTTTTTACTCTCTTCCCCATAATGTTTTCATTTTTTTAAACTTTCATTTCGACTGCATTATTATTTAATATTTTTTAAATTCAGGAGATATGCAGGATATAAATGACTAAAATAAAGTAAATAGAAAACATTTGAAGCTCTTTGGAGTCCACATTTCTTGGAATAATAGATCTGAAAATATTTTTTTCAATTGAAAATAGTTTTCCTGATTATAAAAGTAATATACATGTTTACAAAAAAAAGGAGAGATAACATAAAGAAATAAAGCAAAACAAATAATCACTACTAACAGTGAATTTCTTTTTTTTTTTTTCCCTAGGGATAACACATACTACATGGTAGAGTTATGTCTTGCTACCTCCATCTTATAAAGTTGAGGATATGCATACCCCCCATGGCTCAGCAATTCCACTCCTGCGTATATGCCCTGGAGGTACTCCTGTAAATGTGCACTAGGAAAGGTGGATAAGAATTTTCACAGCAGCACTGTTTCTAAAAACAAGGAAATATAAACTACTCAAATGTCTATAGAAGACTGGACAAATAAATTAAAGTATATTTGCATAGCCATGAAAATGAATGATCTATTTTTATTTATTTATCTTTCTGGCTGCTGGCTGGTATAGGGATCTGAACCCTTGACCTTGGGGTTATCAACACCATGCTCTAACCAACTGAGCTAACTGGCCAGCCCAAAAATGAGTGATCTAGATCATAGGATCTTTATGGGTGAATCTCATAAACACAATTTTGAGCTAAAGAAAACAGAAAAGAAAAAAGTTACAGGAAAATATATACAGTATTATATTATTTATATAAAGTTAAAAATATACAAAACTGAAGAGTATGCTGTTTAGGGATATACTTAAAGTAGAAAGAAACGCAGGGAGTAATAAACACACAATTAAAGATAGTAGTTATTTCTGAAGGGTTGGTAATAGAGAGGAATTCACAGTGGAGTTCAACTGTGCTTGTGAAGTAGAGCCTCAGCAACAGTGCTGGTAATGTTCTACTTCGTAAGCTGGGTGGTGGGTACAAGGCATTTGTTATATCATTCCTTTTACTATATGTTCACACACATGTGCACGCACACACACCCAGAGGCATCTAGGGATGGTGTGGAGGGGAACAAGTCATTTCTTTCATGAAGGGAGTAGCATGTGCAGGGTGAAGCCTGAAGCAACAAGGTACACCTGGGGAAAACCCTAGACAGTTTGTCATTATTCGAGTGTAAAGGGCGAGAAGAGGAACAGTGAGAAGAAACTCCTTTAGCACACATTGCAGAGCATCTGCTAAGCCGGGCACTTTGCTACACACTAGGACCCATAAATAAGAGTCGGTTCCTGCCCTTGAGCTCACAGTCTGTGGAGGGACAATGCGGTAAGCGGGGAGTATACACGAGGTGCGTGAAGAGTGCAAATAAAGGGCTCAAAGTCAGAGGGAAGGTTTCCTGAAGAAGATGACATTGAAAGGGATTTTGGAGAATGAGCAGCAGGAATCCTGCTGAACACCTGAGGAAGGCTGGTCCCACTAGTAAGAAAATACTGTGTGTTAGTAAGAAAATAGGGTAAGTCAGAGTAATAAACATGTTCATCCTTTTTTGGTCACTGTTAGGGACTAGGTTGTGCCAAAATTCATATGTTAAAGTCCTAACTCCAATGTGACTGTATTTGGAAATAGGCCTCTAAAGAGGGAATTAAGGTCAAATGAGGTCATAAGGTGGTGCCCTAATCCAATATGACTGGTGCCCTTGTAAGAAAAGGAAGAGACACACCAGTGATGTGCACAGGAAAAGGCCGTGTGAGGATATAATGAGAAGACGGCCATCTGCAAGCCAAGACTAGAGGTCTTGGGAGAAACCAAACCTGACAACACCTTGATCTTGGACTTCCAGCTTCCGGAACAATGAGAAAATCAATTTCTGTTGTTTAAGCCACTCAGTTTGTGGTATTTTGTTATGGCAACCCTAGAAAACTAATACAGTCACCCTGCCTTTGAATGCCTGAATGTCTGGGAAATCCTTTACGTTACACAGCAGAGTCAACCTGCCACTGTCAAAGCAGGAAGATGACTGTTATTCTCTTCCCCAGCCCTCCTCACACACAGGAAGAAGGATTGTGACCTAGTGTTGGTCAATGAGAAGCACCCTCCCCAGACTTGTTCTCAAGCCACAGACAGAAGCAGCAGCAGTTGCACAGAATCCAATCTGGGGACAGGAATGTCAGGAATGGGGAATGCATCTTGGTTCCCAAGGGTCAGTGGCAGTGGCTCAAAGTGGCAGTTTCCTGTGGCAGTGGTGGTGCTGGTGCAGGCTGTAATGTCTGGGGTGGGTGGCAGAGAGGCATAGTATCTTCACTGGACTAGTTCTCATTTGTGCTTATAGGCCTTGTCACTGTGTCTATGGAGCCCAAACCTAGATCTCCACCCTCCTGGTGATCTTGGGAATTACCCAATAGCCTCTTAATATGTATACATTTTAAAATCAACTTTACTAAGTAAGGTATGGTTTGCAAATTAAGATGTACCTGTTTTGAGTGCACAGTTTGGTGAGTTTTGATAAATGTCTACACCTGTATAATTACCACCACAATCAAGATATATAAGATTCCCATCACGAAAAAAGTTCCTTTGTGCCCCACTAGAGTCAGTCCTCCCCCACTCTGTCTAGACAATCACTAATATGTTTTCTGTCACTATAGATTCGTTTTGTGTTTTCTAGAATTTCAGAGAAATGGAGTCATACATTATATACTCTTTTGTATAGCTTCTTTCATTCAGCATAGCATTTTTGTTTATCCTTGTTCATTGCTGAGTAGTGTTCTACTGCATGGAAACTCCACAATTTGTTTATCCTTTTATCTCCTGCTGGGAATGGTGGTGTCTCCAGTTTGGGGCTATTATTAACCAAGATTCTATGGACACCTAACAGCATTGAAAGGAATTCCTTTCCTGCTTAGCCAGAGTTGGCTTCTGTCACTTGTCAAACCTAACAACCATGGCTGAAATGGTCTGTATGACTAGTTTTGGAAGTGTGGTGCAAGGATAAAAGGTGGGGCTGGTGAGAAAGGCCATAGACAGGTCCTGTGTGCCATGCCAAGGAAACACCGGGGAGACACTACAGTAATTTGAGCTTGGGAGTGATTCTTTTCCTTTAATAAAGCTTGATCAGTACCCGACGTCTTGGCTCACTTTCTTTCATGATTCCAACTCAACCTATATTTAGTGAGCACCAACTGCATTGCTGGTCTCTGTGCTAGGTCCTGGAGTTACAAAGTGAACTTGAGTTTCAATTATGAAGGCTGTGCATCAGAATCATCTATGAGACTATGCCCAGGCACCCCACCCCCCCGAAAATCTGATTCAGTAGGTGGGGCCCATACATCTATATTAAAACAAACAAAAAAACAAACACAGAAAATGATACATATCCTTCTGTTATGCGGCTACAAACTACTGATGAATCAGGCACTGTTATCTTATTTAATTCTCCCAACAGCCCTGATACACAGGTATCATTATTTGAGCTCATAATCTGGTAGGTAAATACATACACAGGCAAAGTAATCATAGAGATTTAAATGAGGAGGAGATCACTCTGGGAGAAGAATATATCCATTTATTCAACATTTACTAGGCACCTAGTTAGTGCCAGGCACTGGACTAGGTTCTAGAGCTAAGAAGATGAAAAGAACATAATGTCACCACTCAGATGGTTTAGAGATTATATGGGCATAAAAATCTCAAATTATAATATTGAACTAAACCCTGTTCCAACAGAGTTACGTACAATGGTTGATGGAACAGCTAGAGTACAAAGAAGTTATATGATAGGGAAGTATAAAAGGACAGTCCATTTAAGCCAAGTTTTAAATAATAAAGAAAAATTTACCTCTTCATTACACAAAAGGAGGTACACAAAAGGGACAAGGCACGTTCAGGAAGAGGAAGCATCAGGTGACAGGTGGGGCTGAGCAGGAAGCACACCGAAGCAGGTGAAAAGAATTCCTTCATGGATGGATGAACCTGTTTAGAGTGGGGAGACTGGCAGCAGAGAAGGTAGGAAACATTGGCAGGTGTTGGATGTTGAAGGGATCTTATTCATGAAATTAAGGAATTTGGAGTTTATTCTACAGACCTATGGTTTTCAAATTATATTCAGTGGAGATGTGAGTGGTTCTTGGAGTTCACGCATGGGTCATCTGGGACTGGGGAGTGTGGCCAGGTAAGCAGGGCATTGGGTCTCTCAACTCCTGTTTCAACCACACTGACTCTGCTTTTATCTATTTAATGGTGGGCATCAATGAAAGGCTTTTTCTTTCATTTTTCTTATTTATTTTATTTTTGGGGGGCAATTGGCTGGTACAGGGATTGAACCCTGAACCTAGGTGTTATCAGCACCACTGTCTAACCAACTCAGCTAATTGGCTAGCCCAGCCTTTTCTTTTAAACAAAGGGTTTCCTGATTAAGGAATATTTAAAAATCATAGCTTTAGGTGATGATAAACCATTGAAGAATTTTAAGCAGGAAAGTAGTGTACGTTTCCAAGGTGGAAAGAGTTACCAACAGTGTCAAGTGCTGAAGAGATGCCAAGAAAATGGGTACTGAAATGTGTCCTTTGGGTTTGGCAATTGGAAAATAACCTTACTGAAACAGCTGATGGGGGAGGGAGGAGATGGGGGGGAGAGTGGAGAACAGAATGCAAAGTATAGTGGAATAAATTAAAGGAGAAAATGTGGAGCCAGGGAGTAGAGACTATGCTATTAAAGAGTCTTAGATATAAAGCGATAGAGGGAAGTTTGGCAGTGGCTGAGGGGGATTTACCCAACTCACAAGTTCCCCTTCATTACTACCTTATCTCCCATCAACATGGTCTCAGGGGTGGACTTCTGGAAGCCATGTTTGTACATGGCTGCCCCCTTGGCTGTAGTCAACTGGCTCTTGATGGGATACATCATCTAAGCTGGCCAATACTTCCCCCAAGAAATGTAAAATTTAGGCCAATTGGAAACACATTCTCTATGGCCGGTTGGGTAATCTTGAGAGCTGGTGCCTGGAGAGTCAGATGAAGTGAGCTGCAGGTGTGCAGACAAACAAAGCAGATGCATTGAAAGGACAGGCACGAGGCAGCATCAAGGCTTTGCAGGCCCTGGTTCCAAATCCTTCTCAGGATTTGGAACCTTCTCTTCCATGGAAAGCCTGCTATTTGGGTTCTGGGTGAAACCACTCCATCTTATCATGAACCCTTTGTTTTTGGTTAACTCAAATAGTTTCTCTTACTCATAACAAAAATAATACTTTCTGATACAAAGTGTATGATTTTCTCTTTTCTTCAAAGAGAAAATGGTCAGTTGAGAGAAAGTTTGAAGATGCAGAGAAAGGGGATAATTGACAGAGCCATTCTCTGAAAAGAATGGAAAGGGTGGGGTCCAGAGCACACGTTAGGAGTGGCAGGAAGAGATGCACCATCCTCTGAGATAGGTAAGTAAGGTAGGTGGGAATGTTGTTACGTATGTGGGCTGGGACTAGGAAGAGTGTTCCTAAAGACTTATTTTCTTTGTGAACGGTCAAGCTTATCTACAGATCATGAGAGGGCTGGGCCACAGTTTGTGGGGAGGCTGGAGGAGAATGTCAAGGTTTGAGAACAGCTATTGTGTCAGTGGGCCAGGGACCTAGCCACAGAGAAATATTACAAAGATATCTGAAAATCCTAAGTATGTAGTTGTGAATGCAGTGATAGAGTTTCAGCCCTAAAAGCCTTCATCCCTTTGCCTAACTACCCCCTTGAAAACACAAATCAGATCACATCATTCCCTGCTTAAGTTTCTCCAATGTCTTCCCATTGCTGGCCAGCCACAAAATAAAAAAAAATATATAAATAGATATTTATGTATATACATATATATGCATATATATATATATATGCATATATATATATATATATATATATATATATATATATATATATATATATATATATATATATATATATATGCATATGTCTCCAGTCTTGCTCAGCAGGTAAGAGGGAGGAAAGCAGAAAGAAAATGTTTGGATTGATCCAGAGCTGGATGTGTGAAACTGCCAGGGAATGAACTAGGGTGGTGGAAGCCGAGACAGGGTGAATACCAACAGCCTGGTAGACAAAAAAAGAGAACTGGGGTGGGGCTGGGGGTGTGAAGCTAATATATAGGAGTGAGACAACAGGAGACATCTAAGCTTGAGATTGTGCATGGAATGTTCTGGGTGAGACAAAGGTTTAAGGTGGGAACATTTAAGTATGTTCTTAAATGACATATTTTGAGACAGTAAACTTTCACTTCTTTCTATAAATGGCACCACCTCCCCCACTCAGTCACCCAAGCCTGAAACCTGGAGTCATTCTAGAAGTTAAGTCTTTTTTTTTCTTCTTCCCTCGCATTCAGTTGGCCATCAGATCCTTTCAACTGTATTTCCTAAGCATCTCTTGATTGCAATTACATTGGTTGAAAACCTCGAAATTGCTTACTGCATTTAGTCTCAGTCCTAATAGCCCCTACCTCTTTGCCCTACTTCTTTTTAAAAAGCAAATCGGATCATGCCACTCTCAGGCTTAAATTCTTCCAATGGCTTTCCATAGCTTTAAGATACACATTCCTTAGCATGGTAGACAAGGTCCTTCATAATCTGGCTACCATTTACCTCTCCAGCTTTATTTCTTACTTCTTTCCCAAAGCCATATGCTCTATGTACAACTCTTTTTTGTTGTTGGCTGGTTGGTATGGGGATCCAGCCCCTCAACCTTGGTGTTATCAGCACCACTCTCTAACCAACTGAACTAACTGGCCAGCCTCTATTAACAATTCTTGAAGACCACATGTTTCTCTTGGTTCTGTTCTTTAGTCATATAGTTCTTTGTGACTAAAGGTCCTTGAAAAGATGTTCCACACTTTTTCTTGGATCTTATTTTTTCAAGATTCCTCATATCTGCAGAGATGAGAACCCTTATTTCCTTCCCCAGGAGAAATGACTGTCAGAGTATGAGCAGCCCTCCGTGCATTATATCGGCACAGAACTTATCATGGTCTGAGAGATCTAGGGGGAAAAGACTCAGAGCCTCCTATAAGGTCTGGTGAGAGTACATACTCAAAGGATGTTATTGAATGAAAGAAAGAATAAGTGAATGTTGAAGTCACCTTAGCTAATGGTAGGACTTGAGGTAGAGAACTGTTAGTCAGGGGCCAAAGTCCTGGATGAATGTAAGAGTTTACTAGCTGTGTTTTATGGGACCCAGACATCAACACTCTCTTTTAGGGAATTTGTCTTGTCTACTAGTCAGCTGTCCTGCAGCCCCTATCCCCTCCAAATCCCTGTACAAATGATTGAGTGATTACATCCCTATATTGGTTTGCCAAGGCCCAAGATCTGTGTGGCCTGACATGAAAAGATGAGCTGGACTGATGTGATTTAATTCTGAGATTTGGGAATTGGGAAACAGACTGAAGTGATTAACACCAGGAGCATGGGTTGAAAGGATATATCAAGAATCGTCAAGAAATAAATAGGAGAAGTTGCAGGGTGGCTCTGAAACTTACTTTTATGACCTGTGCAATGTTTACTAACACTTTGAAAGGGTTGCCAATATTTGAAAATAGAGAGATTTCACATTAAAATTTGGCTTCTTTTATAAAGTCTGAAAGTCTGTACAGCAAAAACAGACTGCAGCTGAGCAGTATGTAGGGCACATGCTTTCTGTTCAACACAGCTGCCACCAGTCCATATTGCTTGCAACTGGCCAGCTTCATTCATTTACATTACCTGCTGGGCCTCTGATAACCAACATGTAGAAGGAATCAGTAGCAAGCCAGGTTCACAGGGGAACAGAACTCATAGAGAGCAGAGAAAAAACCTGGTGGGGGTGTGGAGTAGGAAAGAGAGAGACGATATACTCCAAGAGAGGAAAACCAGTTCCCAGAGAGGCTTAGGTTTCTGTGCTTCCCAATACCTGCCCAAAGTCACCCCCATCATAACTTCCTTTTCTTGAGATAATTTGCAGTCCAAGTAGCCAGGCTAAGGCAGAGAGTTACTAGGAAATTAGTGGATAACAGCAACGTGAAAAGTAAGATAGTGGTATGGCTAGAAGGCATTAACTTCAAACAAGGAGAAATTCTTGTGTGAAGACTGAACGTAAATTGTTAAGTTGTCAAGGGTTAGGATCTTGCTGACTATGTATCCTGACCCGGAAGACCAGCTGAATTTTAACTTGAACCCCAAGGTGTCACTTTAGGTATTTTCCAAAAGGCTACACTGTGATGAACCACTAAACAATAAGTTATCACGTATGCAAATTAGTCATCATGCATCAGGAATGCAATTAAATATAGTAGAAATTGCCAACTCTCTTGGTAAATTTGTCATAGAAGTTACAATGCTAGAAGAGGTTGCCTGGCCAACTGAGGACACTGAACAATTAACAGTCAATAGTTTCTAGCTATCAAGAAAAGCTGTGTAGATTCCAAGGATATGCAATTCAGTTAAAAAAAGAAATCAAGCTTATAACCAAAGAAGAAATGTATATAACACTTTTGTATTCTTTGAAGTGTCTCAAAATTATACCGTTAATTTCTTTTTTCTTTTTTTTTTTTTTTGTCTTTTTGTGACCGGCCGTACCGCGCTCAGCCAGTGAGCGCACCGGCCATCCCTATATAGGATCCGAACCCGCGGCGGGAGCAGTGCTGCACTCCCAGTGCCGCACTCTCCCGAGTGCGCCACAGGGTCGGCCCATATACCGTTAATTTCTAAGGGTGCTAAAGAGATCAAGATATAACCATAGGTTATGAAAAATAGTATGCCATCATCCTATACTTAACCAGATACTCAAAGGTTATTAGACAGTGAAAGTGAGAGAGCTTAGACAACCTTTGATTATAGTAGTGAAGAAAGTAGTACAATTAAGACATTCAACATTTACTGAATGATCACTATGTGGCATTGTGTTAACCCAAGGACTCTGTTAGATTGGTGGTATTTTCAGTTAAAGATAGGCGGTAATTCAGGAAGTTTGCCTCCAGAGCCACTCAGAGCTATTACGCATTTTTATGAACTTACGTATGCATTTTTTATGGATACACCCTATGCTTTTTAGGTTGGTTTAAAAAGTACATATTTATTTATCTTCGCAGCTGGCCGATATGCAGATCTGAACCCGTGACCTCAGTGTTATAAAGTTGTGTTTTAACCAACCAAGCCCACCAGCCAGCCTCCAAAAAGCATACATTTAAATATAATGTATCCATTATACTTTTTATAATTAAGGGCATATTAAAATCAAGGATTACGGTAAATACCTGCCTTTTAGGATTATTGCGACGATCATATGATGAATATCTTAAAGTGCCCCTAAAAAAATTGTGGATCAGGGAGCAGGTGTTGCAAGGTGGAGTATCATGAGCCTGGTGTTCCAGAACCTTATTATCATTGAACAGGCGAAAACTACTGGGAGAAAAGTGTCAGTAAGGAGGAATGCCTTCTGCGGTTTTGAGAGCAGTTCCTCAACATGAAACGCCCTGCCTCTCATACCTGTTTAAATCCTTCTGATCTTTCGATGCCCATCCCAAATGCCAGCTCCTACGGGAAGTGATCTCTAGCTATATGAAAAGATGTTCGTGGAGCAATTTCCAAATTATGAGGCGATGAAACTAAGTGAAAGATCAATTTTATCATTAACGTTACCCTCGTTCCTCTCCTGGCCTCAGTTTCTCTAAACGAAAGGAGGCGGTGGTTCAGTCTATCTCATCTTTTTCTTTTATAATTTCTGCCCCTAATCTTTCAGATTTGTGCCAAAGCTGCTTTAAAAAGCAAATCTACTTCCTCAGACCTGCAAGAGGCGCCTCTGCGATGGCAGCTCAGCGGGGCGGGATGGGGAAGCAGAAGAGGCGGAGGCTGGGAGGGAACCACGCGCGCAATCACGTGGCTTCCTTCCCAAGGAGCCTCAGAAGCCGGCCTCCCAGCAACCGGTGCGTCTCGCCTAACGACGCCCGCGCAGCCCGGTTGGCCCTTGGAGATGCCCTGCTCGCGATGCTCATTGGCTAGAGCTGCCGTCGCTCAGGCGCGTTGCCCGAGCGTCCGTGGGCGGTACTGCAGGAAGCTCCGCCCATCGACCGCCGATTTCGTGGCTGGCTGGCCGCGGTTGTCACTCCTCGGTCGTTTCCCTGAAGCTTGCGCTCTGCGGGGGGCGGGAGGAAGAGGGGCTGGGCTGGGGCCTGACCAGCCGTCTCTGTCTTCGAGGCTGCTATGACCAGCGGGCGAGACACCCTCCGCAGCTCCGCGCAGCGCTAGTCGCGGCCGTGCGCCCGCTGTAGCCGTCTGGGTCCCCAGCGTCGCAGCTTCCGCGGCCCCCTCGGCTCTGCCAGGCGAGGCAGAGGCAGGATGAAGATGACTGTGGATTTCGAGGAGTGTCTGAAGGACTCGCCCCGCTTCAGGTAACCTGCACGGCCGCCAGGCCGGCGTCACCCCCGAGCTGCCTCTCCTGGGGGTGGGGGCGTGAGAGCCGCCCGGGCGAAACGGAGGGAGGGCCCCGCAGTTCGCGCCTTCAGACGGGGCGAGCGGCCCTTGCCGCCGCTTCCGACCCGGCGAGGGCACTGCAGCCCCTGACCGACCCTTCCCGAGGGGCACGGCCGGAGGTGGACGTCGCCTCCTCACCCCCTTTTCCTCGCCCTTTGCCCGGGGCGGAGCGGCCCGCAGGCCGGGCGCTCCCGTTCCCACCAGGAGGTAGTAGGGTGCAGCCGCGTTCCCGAAGTTCGTCCCCTTTGCGGGCGCGCTCTCTCGCCCCTTCCTCTTCTTGCTTCTCTTCCTTTCCCCTTCCTTCCGCTCCTTCTCGGTTTCCACCCCCTCCCCACCCCCCTCTTTGAAGGAGCTTTCAGGGCATCCTTTTGCAGTTCTCTTAGTTCCTCTTTGCGCTTTTCCGCTCCCCTTACCCAGAGGAGGAAAGAATAGGGGGCGAATTGGGACGTCGACTTGTGCTTCTTGTGTCCTCTGCCACAGGGACTCTCAGGAAGGCGCTGGCGGTTGATTTGTACGGGAGTCGGGGTGGGGGTGCTTTGACCAACCGCATTCCATCGAGCGTAGTACGTGACTATCTGCTTTTCTTTCCACTTAAGTTCTTTAAAGGGGCACGGCTGTCGGGTGGTTCTGGGCTGAGGGGTGAGGAGGAGGAGAAAGAGTGCATTTCTCTTTTGAGAACGGAAGTAGGAGGGCCCTGAAGATTGCACTTATGTTCCTCTTCCAGCTGCCTCAGCCCCGGAGGGCCCCGGATCACAGTCAGATGCTCCCAGTGGATCTGTCACTTAAACTGACGTGGTGGCACTCCTATTCACATGGGCTGCCCTTCCTTCCATGTGAGAGGCGGCAGGCCTGAGGGTGTCCAGAGTACGTGCTCTTTCCTTTTCCAGCGTGTAGGAAACTCTCGGATTGTTCGGGAGGATGGATTTTTTCTAGATTGTATTTTACAGTGTATTTACAGGGATGGCTTTAGGCCGTAAAAGTATAAGGCCTTAAAACTTAACGTTAGACAGTGACATTTCTTGAAAGGTTCCTCTGAAAATTACTGTGTATGTGCCGGGTGATCTCTCTGCCAAGACTGGATTGTAAGTTCTTGCATCCTCTGCCTGGCAACTGACTGTTCTCATCTTTGTCACTGTTAGTTTGATTTCCCATTCTCCTTTCATCAAAAGAAAGGAAAATAATTGTAAAATTAAGGAACTTAACTACTTTTAGAGAAAACTTAAAAACACTTTTTGTCTTTGACCTTTCATTTTTGGAGGGGTGTTAATTTCATTTGGTGCTTAGAGCTATTGTTTAAAAACTGCACCTGTTGTGATTGCTGTTGTTGCTACAAGTTTTTGAAACTTTTATGTTCTGAATGAATTGAAGGACTCAGGAGACACGAAGAGATTGTGTAGGACAGCCTTACAGGTTAGTTTCCAGGACCGTGTGACAAATGAAGTAATTTTTAAAGTGTACCTTAGAAAGTCCTGCTTCTTGTGAACTTTTTATTAATATGATTCAGTTTTTTATTTTTAAATAAAGTAATCATAGCATTTTTCTCTTAGAGAATGTAGCTTTGTGTTCCCTTTGTCGCACATTTTAAATTTGATTTAAAAAAAAAGTTGAGAAGTGATTTGGAAATACTTCTAGCCACTGGTGTTGCTCACAAACCACATGATGTCTTTGTTTTTGACATAAAGAAATCATTGAATATAAAATAAGAGGGAAAGATACTGATTAAGTTGTATGGAATATTATAGTGGACTTTCGTTAAACCTGAATGTAATATTTATTCCATTCAACTTAAGATAATAGAGATTTTTCAAGAGTTGTGTCCAGTATTCCAGTTATTATCAGGGGCAAATTGGGAAGAGATACCAAGATTTCAAGAACTTCAACATCTTGCATACACTTTTGGGACTAGATTAGATTTGCAATAGAGGGAAGAATGCCAAGAAACAGAAGTCTCATTTTTCACATTCCTAATTTTTATAGTTTTTCTATAACCTTATTACTATGTAGATTTGGATAGCATTTGAAAAAAGTATTTCAGAAGTCTTTATTCACATGCTGTATGTATAAGACTTTTAAGAGTATTTGTGCGTGTTATGAGTGATATATTGAAACTCATCAAAATAGGAAATTTGTGAGGGTTGGGCTTGTTTTTTGATAGCTATGCAGCTAGTTGCACTTGTAGTGTCCTTATCTACTGTGCTGTCTTTAAACTAATTGCTATTTTTATTTTTCTTGACAAATGAATCTATGGCAAATGAGTCTGGCTTATTCACATAACTGCTTTGGGTGCTGTAGAATTAATACAAAAGGCAGATCTTGCTGAAGAAAAATTTCACTACTGTTCGAGCTTTAACATTCATTTGCCGTTTACTAAATGGATGAGGAAAATAGGAGGGGGCTGGCTGAAATAGGGAGAGAAGGATGTTGCAGTTGCAACATTGTCTTTAGTAATTTGAATAAAGCCAGTGGTTACTTTTACATTCCAATGAACATTTTTTTGTTTTATATTTTCAGATTGGAAGGCACAATTCATTGTGTAATTTTGGGTTCTCTTTTTAGTGTTTTAAACACCAGTCTAAAATCAGCCTAAAGGTCAAATCTTGTACATTTAAAAATCTACAAGAATGTAAATGTGTCTAAGTGTATTTTTTTTTTTTTTGACTGGAAGTTTTACATTTTGACCTAAATTTGTTGAAGTTTGAATTTGTTTGGGTCCTAAATTGTTTATAGTTATATGTAGTTGCTCTTTAAAATTTTGTAAAATTTTAATAAAAGTTGTGCTTTTCCTTTATTTAAACATATTCTGGAAGTGAATATTTTGCCTGAAATAAAAAAAAAATTGACTTTAATCTTTCTGAATTGTGAACAATTTTTGCCCTGAGTGGTGTTCAAATATAAAAATATTGGCCTTAGTATGCTTTCAAACTTAAAGTATTTGATACTTAAAAAAACAAACAAACAAACAAAAAAAAACCAGTGTCTGTTGTGCACCATCCTGAAGGTTTTAACTTTATATGGATTCTATTTCAGGCATAATCCTTGTTCTGTAACTTAGAATAGAATCTTCAAAGAAAGATGTTTTAGGGTGAAAGCTTTTAATGAGTGAAAGACATTGGAATAAAAAGTGACTGTATACACTTTGGTTATGTTTTGCCATCAAGGTGGTGCCACTTCTGGCTGCTTTGTCACTTTCTTTACCTTCCATGTTCAGAACAGATAAACTTTTAACTACTGGAACCTTATATATTAAAAATAAGGTGGACGGTTGGCTGGGACAGTGATTGAGCCCTGGACCATGGTGTTATCAGCACCACATTCTAACCAACTGAGCTAACTGGTCGCCCCTCATACAGAAATTTAAAAACTGATTTTTTTTTTTTATTACCTAAAAATGTCTTCTCCATTGCATTAGTATATGATATTTTTCTATCATTTAATAGTAATTTTTGGTTTTATGTTATACAGCTGGGGTTTAGTTTTGAGTATAAGCAATCATCTAATTTTATTTCCTTCATAATGGAAACCACTTGTCCTAACACCTTTGATTAATCCATCCTTTCCCTATTGATTTATACACACACACACACACACACACACACACACACACACACACACACACACCTTTTTGTGATATCTGGTGGAACAAATTTCCCCTTAATATTTTAAAAGAATTTATTTGCTATTCTTGAATATTTTAGTCTTTGCAGTAGTTTGTTCAGTTTCAGAAGACAGCCTTATTTATTTAAAGACTTTTTATTATGTAAAATTTCTTCTTCTTCTTTTTTTTTTTTTAAAAGATGACCGGTAAGGGGATCTTAACCCTTGGCTTGGTGTTGTCAGCACCACACTCAGCCAGTGAGTGAACTGGCCATCCCTATATAGGATCCGAACCCATGGCCTTGGTGTTATCAGCACCACACTATCCCAAGTGAGCCATGGGCTGGCCCTATTATTATGTAAGATTTCAAAGATGATCCAACTATAGGCTATTTACAAGGGACATACTTTATTTTTATTTATTTATTTTTTTAAAAGATAACCGGTAAGGGGATCTTAACCCTTGACTTGGTGTTGTCAGCACCATGCTCACCCAGTGAGCTAACCGGCCATCCCTATATGGGATCTGAACCCATGGCCTTGGTGTTATCAGCACCACACTCTCCCGAGTGAGCCATGGGCCGGCCAAAGAGACATACTTTAGATTCAAAGACACAAATGAGTTGAAAGTAAAAAAATAAACCATGCAAACAGTACCCAAAAGATCTGAAATGACTATGCTAATTCTAGGAAAAATAGATTTGAAGACAAAAATTACTAGAAAAAAATATTGTGAGTCAATCTAAAAGGAAGACATAATAATTATATATGCACTTAGTAGAGCCCTAAGATACATGAAACAAAAACTGATGAAGGCAGAAATAGACAATTGAACAATTATAGTTGGAGAAATACATACTCTATATCCAATAATGGGTAGAACAACTAGGCAAAGATCAGTAAGGAAATAGAAGATGTGAACAACACTATAACCCAACAAAACTTAGTAGTTATTTATACAACACTTCACACAACAACATCAGAATTCACCTTCTTTTTGTATACATGAAACATTCTCCAGCATAGGCTATATGTTAGGCCATTAAACAAGCCTCAATAAATTTAAAAGGGTTGAAATCATACAAAATGTTCTCTGACCAAGGAAGTACAAGACTGTAGACTGAAAACTGCATAACACCATTGAAAGAAATCAAAGACTTAAATAAATGGAAAGACATTCCATATTCATGGATCAGAAGGCTTAATATTGTCAGGACAGCAATACTCATCAAATTGATGCACAAAATTAACACAGTCCTGATCAAAATTCCAGCTTGTTTTTTTGAAGAAATTTGATCGTAAAATTCATATGGAAATGTAAGTAACTCAGAATAGCCAAAACAATCTTGAAAAAGAACAAAGTAGGAGGATTCACTTTCCAATTTCAAAACTTACTACAAAGTGATTGTAATGAAGATAGTGTGGTACTGGCATAAGGATAGACATACAGACCAGTGAAATAGAATTGAGAATCCAGAAACAAATCCTTACATTTATGGTGAACCAGTTTTTGACAGAGGTTCCTGAACAATTCAGTGGGGGAAAGAATACTCTTTTCAACAATTGGTACTAGGGCAATTGTATATCCACATACAAAAGTATGAAGTTGGACTAGGCAAAAATTAATTCAAAATGGATCGCAGGTCTTAATGTAAGACTTAAATTATAAACTCTTAGAAGAAAACGTAGGATGAAATCTTGATGTGATCTTGAATTAGGCAATGGGTTCTTACATACGATGCCTAGAAGTATAAGCAACCAAAGAAAAGATAAATTAAATTTTATTAAAATGAAAAACTTCAGTTCTTCAAAGGGCACATCAAGAACATGAAAAGACAACCCACAAAATGGAAGAAAATATTTGCAAATCATATCCAGCAAGGGGTCTATATCCAGAGAGTATAAAGAACGCTACAGCTTGATAAAAGGGCAGTAATCCAGTTAAAAAATGGGCTAAGAATTTGAGTAAATATTTCTCCAAAGAACGTGTGCAAGTGGTCAGTAAGCACATGAAAATAATCTTAACATTATTAGTCAGCAATGCAAATAAAACCACGATGAGATACTACTCATTCTACATGCTAGGAGGGCTATACTGGAAAAGACAGACAACCAGTGTTGTCAAGAGTGTGGAGCTATTGGAACCCTCATACATTGCTTGTGGGAACGTAAAATGGTGCAGCCATTTTGGAAAACACTTTGAAAGTTCCTAAAAAGTTAAACATGCAGTTACTATATGTCCTAGGAGTTCTACTCCTAGGTATGTATGCAAGAGAATTGAAAAATGTATGTACACACAGAACTTTGTTCATGAATGTTTGTAAGAGCATTATTCATAGCCGAAAAGTAAGACAGTCCAAATGTCCATGAATGGATGAATGGATAAATAAAATGTGGAATATTCATACAATGGAATATTATTCAGTTTTAAAAAGGAATGAAGTACTGATGCATGTTATAATATGGGTGAACCTTGAAAATATTATGCTAAATGAAATAAGCCAGACACAAAAGACACATATTATATAATTTCATTTGTATGAAATGTCCAGAATAGAAAAATCCATAAAGACAGAAAATAGATAGTGGTTTCCAGGGGTTGGAGGGAGGGAAAATGGGGAGTGACTGCAATGGGCATGGAGTTTCTTTTTGGAGTGATTAAGATTTTCTGGAGTTAGATGGTAATGATTGAAGAACTCTGAATATACTAAACCCCACTAAATTGTATATTTAAAAATGGTGAATTTTTGCCAGCTGACAGGCCTGATCCTGGGATAGGACTGCCTCCTACTGTGGCCAGCAGGCCAAAGGTCAGCCTACTCTTTGACACTGAGACTGATGGCTATTTTTCTGATGGGGAAATGAGTGACTCAGATGTAGAGGCTGAGTACTGTGGGGTACAGCGGGGTCCCCGAGAGGCAGGGGCTGAGGAGGTGGTCTGTATGGGGGTACTGGCCTCTTAACTCATTCGCCTGTCCCAGGCCTTGCCATGGTTCCCCCACAAGGCCTCAGCCCATTCACAACTGCTATTTTCAGTCTTCAAGTCTGCCACTCTGTAGTGGTTTTATTTTTAATATAGAGTATTGAATTTTTAAAAAATGGTGAATTTTATGTTGTGAATTATATCTCAATATAGCTGTTATTGAAAAAGATTTGAAGCACAGAACATTTACAATCAGATGCATAAATGGAAGGAATATATTGAGCCCCCATACTCCTTTTACCCTGCCTTAACAGTTATCAGTGCATGGTGATCTTTAAACTCTTCCCCCCATTTTCCCGTAAGATTTTGAAGCAATCTCAAACAGTATATAATTCCGTCACTGTATACATGTTTGTCTTTAAAAAGTTAAAGGCTTAAAAAAATTACATAACTACACACCATTATCACATCAGAAAAAAGTGACAATGATTCCTTAATATCATCAAATATCCATTAAATAAGCTTCTTAGCTTAAGTAGGGTTTATTTTGTGTCCTTTACCATTTTAGAGGTCTCTGTCTCTTCCCTAGTGAGTGAATTCCCATCCCCATAATCTGACTGTAGACCAGAAATCACTGTAATCATCTTGGAAGAAACAAATCATCCAGCAGAGAACTTTATTTGGCAGTCATCCATGTCATCCTTTGGACCTATTTCTTTCTTTCATATTTATTTATTTATTTATTTTTGGGCAGCTGGCCAGTAACAAGGATCGAACCCAAGACTTTAGTGTTATTGGCACCGCACTTTAACCAACTGAGCTAACCAGCCAGCCAGATTTTGGACCTATTTTCATACTATTTTATCTTCCTCTCTAACCTGAACTGGTTGCTCTCCTGGCCTGCTGTACTTAAAAACATTTTTTGTTTTGTTTTGCTTATTGAAAATTTCAACTATATACAAATTAAACGGAATAATATTAATCACCCCTCATTACCTAGCTTAAACAAATATTACATTATGCCATTCTTATTTCTTCTATATTTCTACTCACTGTCTGCCCCCCCATTATTATTCATAGTTTTTTTTTGCTACAAAACTTACATTGAAATGCACGATTGTACACTGTGTGTAACCTGCACCTCTGTCACCATATAAGAGGGTACTTCAAAAAGTTCATGGAAAGATTTGTATTATTTATTTATTATATATAATTATAATAAGAATTATTACTATTTTTTTTTGCTTCTGGCCAATATGGGGATCTGAACCTTTGACCTTGTATATTATCTTTTAATTCTATTTTTCCACAAACTTTTTGTAAGTATCCTGTAGAGTATTTTCCATCTCCCCATAATGCTCCCCCCACCACTGAAAGACAACTGTTCTGATTTCTTTTAAATCTTAGATTAATTTTCCCTGTTGGAGAACATTATAAATAGAATCTTGCAGTTGTTTTTATAGCAAGTAATTATTATTCTTAGTATTTTGCTACTTTTGCTAAGCATTTTGTCTGTGAGAGTCTTCTATGTTATTCTGTGTATCAGTAATTCATTGTTATTGCTAAGTAGTATATCTTTGTGAATATATCATGTTTCTTCATTCTCCTGTTGATGATAGACTTTTTCCATTGTTTGGCTATTGTGAATAAAGTTATGAACATTTTTGTACAACCCCTTTTGTTATTGTAGGTTTTCATTTCTTTCACAATAAATACCTAGGAGTTCAATTGCTGTGTCAAAGGGTAAATGTATGTTTAACTTTATAAGAAACTGCCAAGCATTATTCTGAAGTGATTGTGCTGTTTATATATCTGCCAACAATATTTGAGGGGTCCTGTTGCCTCACATCCTCACTAACATTTGGTGATGTCACTTTTTGATTTCACCCATTGTGTGGGTGTGGAATGTATCTCAGTGTGTTATGGGTATGTGTTTTTAATTAATAGATTTTATTTTTCAGAGCAGTTTTAGATTCACAGCAAAATTGAGGAGGAAAGTACAGAGAGTTCATATGTATTTCCCATCCTCCACTATGAACATCTTATACCAGAGTGGAACATTTGTTAAATTAGATGAACATACATTGATCCATCATTGTCACCTAAAGTCCATAGTTTACATTAGGGTTCACTTTTGGAATTGTACATTCTATGAGCTTTGACAAACATATAATTCCTCCCTCCTGTCCCTTGTATCATTGCTGTCATTCATTTCACTTATGCATAATACACACACACAAACACCCCCCCCCCCACACACACATGCGAGGGTACTTCAAAAAGCTCATGGAAAAATAGAATTAAAATATAGTATGGGGGCTGGCTGGTTAGCTCAGTTGGTTAGAATGTGGTGTTATAACATCAAGGTCAAGGGTTCAGATCCCCGTACTGGCTAGCCATGAGAAAAAAAAAAGATAATATGAATCTTTCCATGAACTTTTTGAAGACCCCTAGTATATGTGTGTATGTGTATAATAGCATTGTTGCTATTATTATTTTGAAGTTATCTGTTAGATCAATTAAGAATAAGAAAAATAAACTTTTTTTTTTTTTTTTTTGTCGTTTTTTCGTGACCGGCACTCAGCCGGTCAGTCCTATATAGGATCCGAACCCGCGGCGGGAGCGTCGCCGCGCTGCCAGCGCAGCACTCTACCAAGTGCGCCACGGGCTCGGCCCTAAGAAAAATAAACTTTTTATTTTACTTTCATGTATTCATTCTTTGATGCTTTTCCTTTCTTTATGTAGATCCAAGTTTCTGACCTGTATGATTTTCCTTTCCTCTGAACTTGTAACATTTCTTGCAAGGCAGAAATGTTATAACATTTCTTTTAACAACCCTTGGCAACAAATTTCCTAAATTTTTGTCTGTCTGAGAAAGTCTTTCTTCTTCACTTCTGAAGGATAATTTTGCAGGGTACAGAATTCTACATTGGTGGTTTTTTTTTTTTTTTTTTTCCCTCAACGCTTTAAATATTTCACTCCACTCTCTTCTTGCTTGCATGGTTTCTGGAGAGGTCAGATGTAATTCTTATCTTTGCCTCTCTATAGGTAAGGGGTATTTGTTCTCTGGCTTTCTTCAAGAGTTTTTCTTTATCTTTGATTTCCTGAAGATTGAGTATGATATGCCTAGGTGTAATCTTTTTTTTTTTTTTTTTTTGCATTATTCTGCTTGGTGTTCTCTGCACTTCCTGTATCTGTATTTTGGAGTCTGACATTAATGTGGGGGATAGTCTCATTCATCATTTCTTCAAATATTGCTTCTGTTTGTTTTTCTCTTCTCCTTCTGGTATTCTAATTATGTGTATTTTATACCTTGAGTATTTGTCCCACAGTTTTTGCATAGTCTGTTCTGTTTTTATAGTCTTTTTTTTCTCTTTGCTTTTCAGTTTTGAAAGTTGCTATTGTCTTATACTCAGGCTCAGGGATTCTTTCCTCAGCCATGTCCAGTCTATTAATTAGCCCATCAAAAGCATTCTTCATTTGTTATAGTTTTTTTGGTCTCTAGCACTTCTTTTTGAGTCCTAGAATTTCTGTCTTTCTGATTACATTATCCTTCTTTTCTCATATGTTGTCTACTTTTTCCCTTAGAACCCTTAGTTTATCAATAATAGTTTTTCAGTTTTTTTTTGCCTTTTTCATGACCGAATCATTCGGATCCTATGTAGGATCCGAACCCGCGGCGGGATTGTCCCCGCGCTCCCAGCGCGGCACTCTCCCGAGTGCGCCACGGGCTAGGCCCAATAATAGTTTTTTTAATATCCCTGGTCTGATAATTCCGACATTCCTGCCATTTTTGACTCTGGTTATGATGGCTGTTGTCTCTTCAAATTATGTTTTTTGTATTTTAATATGCCTTGTAATTTTTTGTTGAAAGAGGGACATGATGAACTGCAGCAAATAGGCCTTTAGTAATGTAGTGGTAAAGTGTGGGAGAAGTGTCCTATACTGCCTATGATTAGATCTCAGTCTTTTGGTGAATCTGTGCCCCTGAACTGTGAACTTCACAAGTGCTTCTCACTTTTTCTTTTCTCCCCTTAGGTAGGACAGGATGGCTGGAGGGGGCTGGAGTTGTGAATTACCTTCCCCCACGTAGGTTAGGCTCTGATCAAACCCCAGCGGGTTAGGCTCTGGTAAAATAGTTTCTCCTAAGGGCAGGCCTTGTTAACAATAGAATGCTCTGGTGTGTTTTAAAATGGTTCTTTTTTCCTTCCCTTTGCCAGAAGCATGAGGGGATTTTTCTGCAAATCACTGTGAGGAACTGGTAGAACTCCTGGAGGTAAAACTTACAAAATGTGAGCCCCTCAACCCTACCCCGTAACCAGTCCCTGGTCATAAACCCCCTGAAGTTTTTAACTCTCAGACTTGTACACACTGAGCCTCTAGCAATTTGTTGATTACAATTTAGGTTTTTCTATCCCAGCACTGGTTCCTGGGGAGGTTTCTGCATGTGGGTTTCTTCTCCGGTAAGTTGTGATTTTCTGTATTCACATGTCTTGTCTCTCTGATTTTGGGGGCAGTGGTTAGCCCTGTGACCTCACTTTTCTGAGGGATCTAAGAATAATTGTTTATTTTTCAGTTTGTTCATCGTTTTGCCTGTTGTTAGGATAGAGTGGCAACTTCCAAGCACCTTATGTTCTAGATCAGAAATCACAAGTGTCAGTAGGGTTTAGTTTTGAATTTCCCTTGTAACTAATGGTGTTGAGCACTTTAAAAAGTGCTCTTTGGCCATTTGAATATCATCCTTTATGGAGAGTCTGTTTAAATCTTTTGCCTATCAAAAAAACTTGTGTTGTCTTTCTGTTTTTGAATTGTTTAAATTCTTTATGTATTCTGGATACATGGATACATATGTCAGATATATATTTTGCAACTATTCTCTTCACTTTTGACATGGGGATTCCTTCTGTCTTTCCTATATGGGATGTGGTTTGTCTTCATTTTCATGTTGTTTTTTCTGTTAACTTGTTTTGGCAGAGCACGGTTTCTGTTGCCTTTTTGTGAAAAGATGCCCTTTTCTTTCCTTTTTTTTTTTTTTTGAACTTTCTATCTCTAGGAATGTTAAAACCATTTTCTCTCAGAATTTGAAGGCATTGCCCCATTGTCTTTTGGTTTTCAGTGTTGCTGTTGATGTGTGCTGCTACTTTGATATCTTAATTCATTTATTGCCCCTGAAGGCTTTTTAGATTTTTTTTTTTTTCTTTTTGGATTACTGGAATTTCATAATGATGTACTTCCTTGGGGGTCTTTTTTATTCATAGTCTTGGACACCTTTCTTTCAATCTGAAAATGAATGTCTTTTAGTTCAGGGGAATCTTATATTGTCTCTTTAAAAATTTCTTTCCCTCTGTTTTTTTTTCTGTTATTTTTTGCCCCCTGGAATTTTGATTATGTTTTTGTTCCTGTTTAAAATTAATCCTCTATTTTTTCTCCCTTTTTCTATTTCTTTGTCTTTTTGTTCTACTTTCTGTGTAATATATCCATCTTATTTTCTAACCCTAATTCCCAAGAGCTCTTTTTTATTCTCTGAATATTGCTTTCCTTTTTCTTTCTTTCTTTTTGAGCTGGCCAGATAAGTCAACTGGTTAGAGCACAGTGTTATAATACCAAGGGTTTGTTTTAGGTCCCCGTACTGGCCAGCTGCCAAAAAAGAAAAGTATTTTTAAAAAAAAAATTTTATTTTTTTTATGGCAGTTGGCTGGTGTGGGGATCAGAACATTTGGTGTTATAACACCGTGCTCTGACCAACTGAGCTAACTGGCCAGCCCTTGAATATTTCTTTTTAATATTAACACATTCTTCAAGAGCTTTCCTTACGTCTTTGAGGAAACTTGTCATAGTTTAAAAAAATTTTTTTCTGAATTATTTCTCTTTCCTCCAAGTTATTTTCTTTTTTTGTTTGTTTTGGTCTCTGATTTTCTTTCAGAAGTTTTCCTTAAGTATTTCTGTTGATCCTTGGCTCTCTATTTACATCAAAGAATGAGGCACTTAAAAGGTTTTTGGAAGTGTGGTCTACTTGGTGGGTATGGCTTGTTGACAGGTGGGTTTCACTAAGGCCAATATTTTCATGGGGCCACTCCCAAATATCAGTATCTTTAGGCCTTTTCTCTTGTTTACCTGACAGATGTCCTCAAAGAACTATTTTCTGTCCGGTGGATATAAGACTGAATATCTGCTTTCTAGAAGCTGAGCTAGGGAAGGGGGCTGTGGAATAGGGAGTTCTCACTGGAGTTTCTCTCGCACAGGGAGTTTTTCTCTGACTTTTACTTTTTATTATGAAAACCTGTACAGAAAATAAAGCTCCCATCTTTTGTCAGGATGGGGATGGGGTGGTCATGTCAAGATGGAGGAGTGGAGTAAGGATCTGAGCAGTCTAATTGCTCTGTATAATTATAGGATTTCAATCAATCCTCCTGTTTTTGCTCTACCCACCCCCCATTTTGAGACATATGATGTCTTCATGCTTCTAACCATCCTGGGATTGTGTGTTGTGAATCTTCTCGCTTCCAAATGGCTTTACCAGTGCACTTTGCAAACTTAGGTTTTGGCTTTCTCTGGTCTAAGTGAATTACTGTTCTTTTATCTGCCTTTTAGTTTCCAGAATTGTATTACTGTTACTACTTCTGTTCTTTGTCCTTGTGGATTAATGCTTTTTTTGTGGGGGCAGCTGGCCTGTTGTCCCAACCCTTAACCTTGGTGTTCTCAGACCATGCTAATGCTTTTTGTTTTGTTTTGTTTTGTTTGTGGTGGCTGGCTGGTACAGGGATCAAACCCTGGATAATGCTTTAAAAAAATTTTTTTTTGGTCATTTAAATTGGATTTCTGGAAAATATGTAGATAAATGGGTGTATTTTTTTTCATTCTTTTTTTTTCTTCCATAATACAAGTCTTAATACATTTAAAAGGACTACAATTGTAGAAAATATTTTCTCTGACCACCCTAACAGAAGGAAATTTAGAAAACTCACAAATGTGTGGAAACTAAATAGCACTCTCCTAAATAAGCAATGTGTAAAAAGAAAAATCACAGGGAAATTAGAGAGTACTATGAGATAAAAATAGATGTCCTCTTCTTTTTCTGGTCTCCACTGCTGACTCTCCTCGTGTCAACACAGTCGAGTGTCTGGTGGGCCACCTTCATGGTGGCTGTGGCTACTGTTGTGGTGTGCAGCTGCTTTTGTGGCAGCCACGGCTATGGTCGTGGCTGTGGTGGGCCACCTGCGTAGAAGTGGTGTTTTCAGTGTGCTCCTTGCCTGGTTGTGAGATAGTGAGGGCAGCTTTTGGCCCCTGCCTCAGGACCCCGGACATACTTTGTTGCTTGCCTGGTTGTGGGTGGAGGGGGTGGTCTTTGGTCCTGCCTCAGGACCCTGGGCATGCTCTGTTGCTTGCCTTGTTAGATGGGTGTATTCAATCTGCAGTGTTTAAGTGGAAGTTTCTCTGCTGCCAATAGGCAAAACATGATTTATACTGGAGAACTCTCCTTTAGGATAGTGAATATGGACCAAGTGTGTGGGCACTGGAGAATAGCAATTTGACTCCCATCTTTTCCACTTAGAGTTGTGAGACCATGGGAAGGTTTCTTGCTTCCTCCCAGGCTCAGTGAATGAGAACAGTTCTGTCTCACTGAGAATTCAAAATGCTTTTCACAGAACTTGGTATGGAGTACCCAGTTAATATTGTTAATTCCCCTTTCTCTTTCTCTTGTATCCTCGAAGAGAAGCTTGGAAGATTTAGTTAAGGATGCTGACATTACCATGTGGAAATGGACTGTTGGTTGGGAGCGTCTTAGAACCTATGAAGGAAATAAGATAGAAGTTAGGCATACACTTGTAAATATGAAAATTATCCATGTTGTGGATGATGAAACAGTAAAAGAAGATGGACAGACTTGACTTTGTAGAAGGAGAGTGGTAAAGGTCTTTAAAAAAGGGCCATCTGTAGATTTTATGAAGGTAGAATGAACAAAAGTAGAAGAGGAGAAAAAAGACTGAGGACACAGTGCTTTAAAAATTTAACTCTGAAATGATGTCAGAGTGAAGGATAAGTGAACTGAGAGGTCATGGAAGAGACCTATTATGAAGAAATATGTATGTTATTTGAAATTACATAAAGTCTTTTTCCACTGAATTGTACTTAGAAGGATCTGGAGGTTAGGCAGATGAGAAGCAATGCGAGTTAAAACTCTAGAAAGATTTGGGTAATAAATGTTATTACTATTCTTATTTCAGAAATATTGAAAATCTCGCAAAAGAGGTTGACTTAATTATATAATCTTGTAGCACTTTGCAATAAGTCAAGATTCTTCATTGAAATAGAGTCACTTTTTCTATTTAAAGTTTTTATGTTTTCTGTAATGTTATAATGTTAAATACAAAATTTTTCATTGTTTAAAAAAATATAGTCCAGTGTTGAAGTGTAAAACATGGCAAAACAGTTTAATTGAAGGAAGGCAGTGGAGAGTGGACACTAAGATGATTAATATGAGGATTTAACTTTATCTGCATGTATTTTAGAGTCACATTAGACAGAATGTGAGCAGTGTGTATACTGTTCTTATTGACTCATCCAAATTATGCAAAAAGTTGATGTGACTAACCATTTTGATTTTTGTAGTTTTAGCCAGAAATGTGTTTATTTTTATGTAAACGAAACTTTTCCTGTTGATCTTTTTCTTTTAAATGGCTTTAGCTTGCTGACATGTTTTACTTTGATTTTAGTTTTCTGCTTATTGAGAAGCTTTATATTAAGTTAAAAATTCATTCTTTTGAATTTTCAAATCAAAGTATTTGAATAATAGTAAGGATACTAAATTTTGTTGGTTTTCAGATAACATTTTTTATGAATAAAACAAATTAAGGTACCTTCTAGTACATTTATCATTTAATTTGAAGACTTCTGTTGCTATTTTGGGGGGGCTTGTCTGTTAGCTAAGAGCCACCTCAATTTTTTTTGAAAATGCCTTTGTTTTTCTTTGATGTTTGAAGGTTGTTTTCCCAAGGTATAGAACACTGTTGGCTTTTCTTTTTTTTTTCTTTAAAAAGCACAGTGTTATTTCATAGCCTGTATGTTTTCTGGTTTACATCTTTATCATTTATGTTAAAGTGTGTTAATCTTACTGTTGCTCTTTTGAGGGTAATGTGTCTTTTTTTCCTCTGGCTGCTTTTAAGATTTTTTTCTTTGACTGGTTTTCAGCAGTTTTACTGTGATATGTGTGTAGGTGTGATTTCTGTTGTATTCATCCTGCTTTTGGTTTGTAGGACTTCTTCAATGTAAGGAGTTTGGAAAATTTCTGGATGTTATCTCTTCAGATATTGCCTCTGCTTCACTTTCTTCGCTCCTCCGGGACTCAGTTACACATGTTAGAGCTTTTTGCTGTGACTCACATGTCTCTTTTGTTCTCTTCTGAAACTTTATGCTTCATGGAGAAATAGAATATTTTCTATTGACCTATATTTATTAAGCTCGCCTTTTGCTGTTGTATTTGTCGGTTTTGAAAATTTCATTTGATTTTATTTTTTATAAATTCTGGTTCTTTCAAAATTGCCAACTTTTCATCTGTTTCTTGCTTTTTTTTTTTTTTTTAATTTAATTCTATCTTTTGCTGGGCCCAGTTTTTGATTTAATACTGCACGTTGTATATGAAAAATTGTAAATGCTCTGGATGATGTTGTTTTCCTCTCTGGAAGATAGATAGAATAGCAGATGATTATCTTAGTTCAGTCTCAGAATGAGCTTTATTAGTTTGATTGCTGTTGTAGCAAATTATCCCAAACTTAGTGGTCTAAAGCAACACAAATGTATTATCTTATAATTTTGGAGGTCAGAGTTTCAATACAGGTCTCATTGGGCTAAAATCAAGGTGTTGGCAGGGCTGCATTCTTTTCTGAAAAGTCTGGGGGAGAATCCCTTATTTTTATCTTTTTAATTTTTTGCCTTTTCCAGTTTGAAAGGGCTACCTACATTCTTTGGCTCATGGTCCCCTTCCATCTTCAAAGCCAGCAATGTCTATGACACTGTCTTTTCTGTCCCTGTCTTTTACTGATAAAGTACCCTGATAATGTGTGGTAATGTTGGGCCCACCGAGATAATTCCAGGATAATCTCCCCATCTCAAGGTTAGGTAATAGCAACCTTAATTTCATCTGCTGCTTTAATTCCTCTTAACCTTGTATCCTAACACATTCACAGGTTCTTGGAATTAGGATGTTGATATCCACAAGGATGTCAACAAAGGGCAATTATTTTGTCTACCATAGTTCATACTCTGGCTCCCAAAGATTTACCTCTGTCCCACATGCAAAATATACTTACCCCATCCCAACATCCTCAAAAGTTTCAGCTCAAACTGGGTTGCAGTTTTGCCAAAGATTTAGTCTGTGTTCATTAGTTTACCTATTACCGTTTTATAATCATAGTGCAAGTTTTTGGTAGCTCTGCTATTTTTATTTAATAGTATATTATACATTTTCAATATAACTAGGAAAAGGTTTTATGATTTAAAAAAAATTGAGTGCATAATATGTTCTATCAAGATGTCATGGCATTAACACTTACTGCTTATTCATGTTTTGGGTGTGTTGATCCCCCACTTTCCTAGATTGTTGATAATTCGATACCTAATAATCTCATGATACTATTTTTTTTTTTGAAGATTATGGACTGGTTATCTTGTAGAATGTCTTACATTCTGAATTTGTCTGATTGTTTCCTCGGGACAGATTCAGTTTAAACATTTTTGGCAAAAATACCCATAGGTAGTGATGTATTATCTCCACCAGGAGGCCCATGATGTTTGGTTATCACCCTGTTGGCAATGCCAAGTTTGATCACTGGAACCATGGGTAGGAAGCAGGTGGGTAGATGGAGGTCGTGGGGGTGGAGTGGGGGAGAGGCTTGTAGATCAAAGGCCCCAAGGTAGGAAGGAGCTTGATCTCCAGGGAGTAGGAAGAGGCCAGTGGCTGGAACAGTGTGAGCAAGATGAAGGAAGTAAGAGATAAGGTCAGAGATAGTCAGGGATCAGATAATGTTAGGCCCTATAAGTCATCCATAGTAAGGAATTTGGATATTATGGTTAGTGCAGTAGGAAGCCATTAGAAAGCTTTTAGCAGTGGTAAGAAACGATAAAGTTTTTATTTTTATAACATTTTGACTACTATTCAGAAAATGGATTGTAGGGGGGAGAAGTAGATGCAGAGATACCAGGTAGGAGGCCATTGCAGGAAACAAGTTATCAGGCTAGGTCAGGCAAGAGATGACTTGGAAGATAGTCAAGAAAACTTTTGTAGTAGAAGCGACAAGAATTGTTCAATTGTTTATAGGGAATGAGAAGAATAAAAAATGACATGTTTGGCTTTAGCAATTGGGTGAATGGAGGTACTGTTTAGTGATAAGAGGAAGCCAAGGGAAGAACAGGTTTTTGGGGTAAAATCAAGTTCTGTTTTTTACATGTTAAGTTTGAGATACCTAGTAGACAACCAAGTGGAGCTGCTACATAGGATTGGCACTTTTGTGTAGCATTTTGTAATTTACCTTACAAACTGATACGACCCCATCCTATATTCCCTTCTAGATTATAAACTTTTGGAGACGAAGACTACCAGTGTTTTTGTATTCCTTAACTCTTTAGCACAAGTTCTTACATGCAATAGATAGGCTATAGGTTTTCACTGCCAAAAACTACTTGATTAAAATAGTCATATAATTTTCCATTTTCATATAACATACTATAATTTTTACTTTAAGAATTTTTCTGTTATTGTACAATTGATGAATTACAGAACTGTAAGTAATATACGACAGCTGCTAGGGCTTATTTAAATTTTCTTTTACAATGTAGTAATTAAATGAATCCAAAGTCTTTAAGTCCTCCTGGGTAGTTGTCATAATTCTTGAGAGACTCTGACTAGTCTGTTTCTAAGCTACCAGAATATTTATATTTGGGATCTCTAAGGAAATATTATGTTTAATTTCACAAACATTTTGACAGACTGAACTATTCAGAGAATTGATGCTTATTGCAGTTGTGTAGGAAAAAAATGTGCCTCATATCCTGTTACCTTGATAAACTTCTAATAAGTTTTTAGTTGACTGTCTGCTTAGAAAATCTAAGATAGTCTCTTTCAAACTATTGTTCCTGGACCGCCTTAATCAGAATGAGATATGTGAAAAAAATGTATCTATGGCTCCTTAAGTAATTTAAAAAGAGTTGTTCCTAAGATGCTTTTAGCAATCCCCAAATTCTTGGAATAAGTGTATTTTTCTAAAGTAAACTTTGAAGCACATGTTGATTTGGAGATCTATAATTCTGAAAATCAGTGTTTACTTTAAATCATGTTCTGGTTATCTATTGCTGTATAACAAAACAACCTAAAATTTAGTAACTTTATTTTTTTTTAAGTAGCTGGCTGGTACAGAGATTGAGCCATGGACCTTTGTGTTATCAGCACCATGCTGTAATCAATTGAGCTAACTGAACAGCCCCTAAAATTTAGTAACTTAAAACGGCCACTTTTTTTGCTTATGATTCATGAGTCAGTAGTTTAGAAAGGGCTTGGCTGGATTGTTCATCTCTGATCCGTCCATAACTGATTCATAACTGCAGCTGGGATGGCCGATGCTGGAAGATCTGTTGCCATTAAGGTTTCTTCATTCACATGTCTGACATCCTGGCACTCCTGGGTTTTTCTGTCCTCTCTTTACATGGCATCTTATTCAGGGCCTTTCCGTGTGCCTGGGTCTTCTCACAGCATATTAGTTTTAGGGTGGTTGCACTTCCATAGCAGCTTGTTTCTAAGAGTCAGAAGCTACCAGGCCAGTTAAGGGCTATGTCTGGAATAGGCACAACATCAATTTTACTCTGTTCTGTTAGAGTAGTCACAGGGGCCACCCAGATTGAAGGAGAGTAGAGAAATAGAGTATACATCTTGATTGGGGAGTGGCAAGTCACGTTGCAGATGACCATGTGTTGCCATCTTTGGAAAATAAAATCTGCTACGCATTATGTCCAAAAGTGCCTTGGAAATCATGATGAGGAAAATTACTAAGATGCAATAAAATTAGTATATTTCAAGTTAAGGCAAGCTATTTTTGTCTGTCAAGTTGACAATTTTAAAAGTTCCCAGTGCTGTGGAAAGTATAGGGAAATAGTCTTCATACTATTGGGAAGAGTGGTTTGGTACAGCTAAAAAGTTCTGCTACTTTGAAGGACAGAGCAGTTAAATATTTCAGAATTAGAAAATACATATATTTTGATTGGTATTTTTACATTGTGGAATATCTTCTAAGGAATAGTAGGCAAGCATGCAAAATTACATGAACAAGGATATTTATCAGAGCATTAGCTTATTAGAGCATAGAAAAAGTTGTGCAAAATAATGTAGAATGTTGGCTAAGTAGACTACTGTTTAGTTATTAAAATGTAATAAATGCTAACACATACAAAATGTTTAATATATACTAATGTTTAATATATACTAGGACCACTCTAAGTACTTTATATATATTAGATTATTTACTCCTCACAACAACCCTGTGAGGTACATAATATTATCGCCATTCTAGTGATGAGTAAACTAAAGCACAAAGAAGACACAAAGCTGTTTGGTGGTGGTGGAGTGATTTGAACTTAGTCAATTTGGCTCTGAATCTTGAACCATCTTAAGTAGAATCTAAGCCAGGAGTTGGCAAACTATGGCCTGCATGCCTCATGGGCATGCACCCTGTGAAATCACACAGGGACCCACCCTGAGAAAAGGGCCCTGTGCTTGATTTAATGTACTGCTGTCACTATTTTGAAATTCTTAATTTTTACACAGGAAGCCCCACTTTTTGTTGTTTTTTGCACTAGTCTCCACAAATTATGTCATCATTTCTACCTGTGAACTAAGTTTTTGCATTTCTAAAACTTAAGAAAAATGATAATTTCATGACACATGAAAATTATGCAAAATTTTAGTGTCCATAAATCAAGTTTTAATGGAGCACGGCCATGCTTATTCATTTACATGTTATCTGTGGCTGCTTTTTTTTTTTTTTTTTTGCTACAGCAGCAGAGTTTATTAGTTATAACAGGGACTGTATGGCCTGTAAAACTAAAAAAAAATTTGCTATCTGGTCCTTTACAGAAAGTTTATTTATTTATTTTATTTTATTTATTTTTTTTTTGTCGTTTTTTCGTGACCGGCACTCAGCCAGTGAGTGCACCGGTCAGTCCTATATAGGATCCGAACCCGCGGCGGGAGCGTCGCCGCGCTCCCAGCGCAGCACTCTACCAAGTGCGCCACGGGCTCGGCCCTACAGAAAGTTTAAATAAAATTATAGCAAATATAAATAATTCTGCTCTAAATCACTGCACTATTCTGCTTTTCATAAAAGAATGAGGATGTAGATTTCAATTGATGTGGGTGATGTCCATGATATAAGTGAAAGAAAAAATAGATTACAGAATCTAATTAGAATGTGTACTATGATACTGCGTATGTCAAAAGGGATATTTATTAAAAAGTCTGGAAAAACTGTTAGCATAGCACATTTTATTTTTGGGAAATGGGAGTATGCTTTTGGACCTTTTTTTTTTGGCATCTGGCTGGTTTGGGGATCTGAACCTGCATTACCAGCACCATGCTGTCCCAAGTGAACTCACTGGCCAGTCCCTTGGATCTTAATTTTTAAAGTTTTATTTACAACCATCAGTTCTATCAGTAAAAAGTCAAAGATACTAGTGGAGAAAAGGAAAGTTTTTACTCCACTCTTTATTTTAAAAATGTTCAAACTTACAGAATAGTTAGAAGGATCATACAATGAACACCTGCCTAACCTTCATCTGGATTTACCAGTTGTTAATATTTTGGCACATTTATTCTTTGTGTCTATCTCTTTATCATATACACACGTGTGTAAATAGTCTATTCATGCAACATGTACTTTTTTTTTTCCCTGAATCATTTGAAAGTTCAGTATGCATCTCCTAAAAATAAGAACATTCTCCTAGATAAACACATTTCTAACACTAATAGTAATTGCAGGTTCATGTTTTCCCATTGTGCCAATAATGTCTTTTATAAGTTTTTTTCCTTTCAATTCAGTATTCAGTCAAGGTTCATTCAGTGGGTTGATTTTTCATTACCTTTAGCCAAGTGTACATCCTTGATTCTTTTAATTCATCATCTCTCATTGTAGTGATCTAATCATTAAAAAAATTTTGGATTATTATGGGGCTAGGAGCGGTCTTAGTTATATCTTAGGTCTTGATTTGGGTAAGGGCCAAAGCATGCAAGATATTGTACAGTTTTAAGGATTTTGGTGGATAATCATAAAAACATAGTGGGAACCTCTTAAAAAGATGTGTTATGTTTAGATTTGCATAATACATATAACATTAGCTATCAGGCAAGATGTTTTAGTGTATCACAATTTGGAACGAAAAGATACAGCCTTGAACAAAACTAACTAAAAATACATTCTGAGACAAGATTGGAAAGTCAGTCATGAAATGGGTATGAGATATTATTAAAGAATTCTTTTTAATATTATTATTATTATTATTATTTTTTTTTTTTCCAAAAGATGACCAGTAAGGGGATCTTAATCCTTGACTTGGTGTAGTCAGCACCACACTCATCCAGTGAGCTAACTGGCCATCCCTATATGGGATCCAAACCCATGGCCTTGGTGTTATCAGCACCACACTTTCCCGAGTGAGCCATGGGGCCAGCCCTCTTTTTAATATTATTATATATGATAATGAAAAAGAGGTTCAGTTAAAAAAAATCCTTATTTGTTAAAGATCAACAAAATAATATAGTGTGTGGGATTTGCTTTAAATTTCATCAGCCAAAAAAGGGATAAGACTGTATGACACAAGAATGGCAAAGTTTTGATAATTGTTGAAACTAGCTAATGGGTATATGGGAGTGCATCATACACTTCTCTGTTTTTGTGTGTTTGATTCATTTCATAAGAGGTTAAAAGAGACATAACCACTGAAACCTCTTTTTTTTTTGACAGCTGACTGGAATGGGGAACCGAACCCTTGACCTTGGTGTAATAACACCACTGCAGCACTAATTCATTACTAGTACTGCTTTACTATGATTCCAAAAGATATAAACAATGGCATCACTTTTTTTTTTTTTTTTTTTGTCTTTTTCGTGACCGGCACTCAGCCAGTGAGTGCACCAGCCATTCCTATATAGGATCCGAACCCACGGCGGGAGTGTCGCTGCGCTCCCAGCGCCACACTCTCCCGAGTGCGCCACGGGCTCGGCCCATGGCCTCACTTTTGATTAGAATCCAGCAGCTGTATTCTGGTCACAGGTGGTAGTAGCAGTCATGGCAGTAAAAGTATGACAATGTTATGAAGTAGAATTTGATCCTAAGAAAGATAACAGATGACTTGGTGTCAAGACCTTTGCCTTGTATACTATGAATGTTTTACTTTTCTTTTTGTTTATTTTAATGTTTAATTCATCATTTCAGAAGTCATCCATACAGTCAGATAGATGATTTCTTAACCAGAGGTGCACATTAGCATCACCTAGGGAGCTTTTTTGAAAGTACCTTTGTGTAGACTCTGCCCTAGATCTACTGAATCAGAAGGTTTGGGGGCAAATGGGACCTGATCATAGATACTTTCAAAAAGCTCTGTAGGGGATTCTGATGTGAACATTTGTTTAAGGACCACTGCTCTAAGAGTCTTAGAATGCTTCTTTAATGTGTGTAGACAGACAATAATAAAGCACAATGATTTTCAGTCTTTCCCCTCTCTTTTTAACCTGATGGTTACAGGCAAAGCATAGTTTCCCACTGGCTATCTATTCTATGGTTGCTTATTCTGTTACTGTAGAATGAGTAAATTATGCAAAATTGCAGTGGATAGCTGTTAAAATGTTTCTGGCAGGCAAACGATGTGATAACATTTGTATTCCAGTTATAAGTAACAAAATTATTGTGTGACAACTCAAACTGACCTCAATAACCACCCCACTGTAGGCAGCCTCATTGTAGCAAGTTTGTAGGTAACCTGTTTCCTGGCTAACCCAGTGCTACCTATTATTAATTATATTGTATTAACAGTAGTCTTCCTGAGATACTAATCTCATAATTTTTACTTTTTATTCACAAAATTCTCAATATCCTTTTGGATAAACTTTGCTACGACGGCCTTCTAAATTACTCCCTCCAATCTGCCTTCTACTCTCCAATAAAATTGTCTTTCATGTCACCTAAACTTTGCCAGTGACCACTTCAGACATTTATATGTATTGTAACTTCAATTTGCAATGCCCTTCTCTTTTTTCTGCTTTTAAAAAAATAGTGAAGCTTTATTTTTTCTCAGAAAAGTTTTAAAAACAATTTGTTAGTTGGAAAAATAATACAGTACAAACATTTAAAATAAATTCTAAGTGATAACAACTTAGTGTTTATGCTTTCAGATGTTTTGCTCTATTTATGTTAACATATGTTTTTCTTACACAAATGGGATTAGGTCATATTTAGTTTTCTTCACTTGGCTTTTTTTTTTTTTTTTGCTTAACAACGTAATATTCATCTTTATTCGTCAGTATGTCTAGATCCACCATACTCTTTTAAATGGCTGCATACTAATTATTGAATTGCTGTACTGTAATTTGATTAACCATTCTCTTGTTTTTTTTTTTTAGTTTATTTTTTTCTTATAGTTCTCTCTATGCTCCTTGTATATTTGCCTTCTTGCATCTGTAGCATAAATTCCTAAAAAGTCATAATAATTTGGGTCAAATAAAATATACACTTAAGAAATTTTAGAGGATAGCGCTAAATTTTGCTTGAGTAAAAGAAGACAAATGAGGGGGAACTAGCCCAAGAAAATATTAGTGCTTTCCTTCTTTTCTGTGTGTGTGTGTGTGTGTGTGTGTGTGTGTGTGTGTGTGTGTATCAAAGTATCTCTTTTTATTTTTAAATAAATAGGGTTTTAAATCAGGATGAATGTTTAATTTGGTCAAATGCCTTTTTATAATCTGAGACAATTTTCTTTTTCTCCTTTGACTTATTACCATAGTAAATTAAATTAGTGGATTTCCTAATATTTAAATATTATTACAGTACTGTAAATAATCTTCATTTGAACATAATTTTAAAAAACACAGCTGGATTTTATTTGTTAATATTTTATGATTTTGCATTGATATTAGTAAGTTAAAATGAATTTATTGTTCTGTCTTAGATTTTGGTAATAGTGTTGTATTGGCTTTAAAAAATGGAAAACAAAAAGCCTCTTGGTTCTTTCTTCATGCTGTGGTATAATTTGATCGTGAAACTCTCATTCTTTGGTAATTTGTCTTGAATTCTGTCCTCCCAAAAGATATGTTGAAGTCCTAACCCCCAGGACCTCAGAATGTGACTTTATTTGGAAGTAGGGGTATAGCATATGTAATTAGTCAAGATGAAGTCATACTGGAGTAGGGTGGTTTCTTAATTCATTATGACTGGTGTCTTAAGGGGGAAAAGGCTGGCTGGTTAGTTAGCTCAGTTGGTTAGAGCATGGTGCTGATAACTACTACTAGAAGCTAAGAAAAGGAAAGGATGGAACTTCCCCTACAGGTTTTCAAATCTGTACAATGTACAATCATATGAAATGTTGTGAATTTTTTGTTTCTTAATTTCTCAAATTGATGCTTTCTTTTTTTTAAAAAAATTTTTTAAAATTTTGTTAATATGGTGTCCTACAATACATATAAATGTTTGAAGTGGTCACTGGCAAAGTTTAGGTGACATGAAAGACTTTTATTGGAGAGTAGAAGGCAGATTGGAGGGAGTAATTTAGAAGGTTTCAGAGGGAGCATGACAGCACTTTGATTTTAAACTTCTAGCCTTTAGAACTTAGAGAATAAATTTATGTTGTTTTAAGCTGCCTTGTAACTTCAATTTGCAATGTCCTTCTCTTTCTTCTGTCTCTTAAAAAATTTTTATGAAGCTTTATGTTTTTCTCGTAAAAGTTTTAGAAACTTCAAAAACATTGTTAGTTGGAAAAATAATACAGTACGAACATTTAAAATAAATTCTGAGTGATAACAGCTTAGTGTTTATGCTTTCAGATGTTTTGCTCTATTTATGTTCACTTACGTTTTTCTTATGCAGGTGGGATTAGGTCATATTTAATTTTTTTTTAACTACCTACCCAAACCACTTTTTGAGTTTATAATTCTTCCTTTTATTGATATCTGCTTTAGTTTTCACAATTCTTTTTCTACTTATCTTAGAAAGAAACAAAGTAAATCTAACTTTGAATTTATTTACAATCCTTTGTTTAATATTCAGTAAAAGTCTTTAAGGATTTAAGTTTTCCTCTGAGATTAGCTTTTGTTGAATTTCATAGATTTTTGGTGTGAAATGTTTTTGTTGTTATTATTTGTTACATTTTCGTTATTATTGTTGTAACTGTGTAGTTTCGCTTTTCTCTTTAACCCAAAATTGTTTAGGAGAGAATTAAAAAATTCCTAAGTGATTGGAGCCTTTCTGTTTACTTCTGTTATTTTTAATTTCATTACATTGTGGTCAGTCAGTTTGATTATTTCTATTTATACTTTATGAAACTTACATTTTCTTTGTGGATTAATAAATCAGACTTTTAAAGTGATCCATAAATGTTTAAATAGAAGGTGTGTACTCTGTTTGCAGGGTATAAATCTTAGCTGATAGCTTATATGTCTATTGGATCAATCTTATTAATAATCTTATAAAGTTCTTCTATTTAGACTTTGCAAAAGAAAAGCTAAGTGAACTTGGAGAAGTAGCAATAAAAAATATCCAAAATGAAACACAGAAAAAATAATTTTAAAAAATGAAAAGAGTATCAGTGAGCTGCAGGACAACTTTAATAAACATGCAGTTGGAATCCCTAAAGGAAGGGGATGGGAAAAAAAAAAATTTGAATAAATAATGGCCAAAATATTCTCAAATTTGTGGAAAAGTATAAATCAGAAGAAGTTCTAAAAACACCAAGGACAAGGAGCATGGAGAAAATGGCACCAAGGCAAATAATCATATTGCTCAAAATAATGATAAAGAGGATATCTTAAAAGCTGCCAGGAAAAAAAGACACTTACGGAGAAGCAAAGATAAGGATGACAGCAGATTTCTTGTTGGAAACAACGTGAGAAGACAATAGAGCAATTTTTAAGTTTTAAAAGGAACAACGTTTCAACCAAGAATTTTATACCCAGCAAAAAAATCACTAAAAAATGGAGGTAAAATAAAAATGTTTTCAGACATATAAAAGCTGAAAGAATTCATCAGCAGCAGAACCTGCATTGTAAGAAATGTTAAAAGACATTCTTCAGGGAGAAGGAAAATGATACCAGATGGATCTATACAAAAGAATGAAGAGTACTGAACATGGTAACCATATGGGTAAAAATACAATCTATTGTTTTTTACTTAAATCTTTCTAAAAGAAAATTTACTGGTTAAACAAAAATTATAATTATGTATTTTTGGGTTTATAACATGGCTATAAGCAAATTATGTGACAAGAATAGCATAAGGTCCAGGAGGGAAGAAATGGAAATATACTGTTGTGAGGTTCTTATTCTATATATGAAGTTAATATAATATCACTTAAGAAAAGACTGTGATAAGTTAAAGATGTATACTCTAAACCCTAAAGCAATGGTTAAAAAAACAGACTTAGAATTAATAAGACTATAAAGGTGATAAAATGGAATAATTAAAAATAACCCAAAGGAAGACAGAAAAAGACAAAAAAAGGAACAAAGAACAGAAGAGACAAATTGAAAATAGGTTGGAAAGTGTTAGACTTAAATTGAACTATATAAATAATCACATTAAATTTTTTCCTCTAAACACTTCAATTTAAAGGAAGACACTTTTTAAAAAAGTAATACCCAGCTATGTGATGCCTATGAGAAACACACTTTATAAAGACTCAAATAGGTTAAAACTAAAAGGATAGAAAAAATAAACCATGTTAACACAAGTCAGACAGAGGAAAGCATACGAGGCTATATTTGTGTCTGACAAAGTAGATTTCATAGCAAAGAATTGTACCTGGGTTGAAGATCATTTCATAATGTAAAATGGTCAGTTAACCAAAAGGACATTAACATTATCAAATATTTATGTCCTTAGTAACCCAGCTTCAAAATACATAAAGCAAAAACTGATAGAACTACAAGAAGAGATAGACAAATCTGCAGTGTAGCCAGAGATTGCAATATCCCTCTTTCAGTAATTGATAGAAAAAGCAATAGATTAAGTAAAATTATAGAAAAGTTAAAAAACACTTTCAACCAACTTGACCTGATTGATATTTATAGGGTACTACACCCAACAACCTTAGAATATACATTCTTTTTACATGCATCAGGAACATTTATTATATTAAGATAGACCATATTCTGGGACATAAAACAAGTCTGAATAAATTTGAAAAAAAAATCAACTTGTACAAAGAACGTTTTCTCACCACAATGGATATAAATTAGAGATTGGTTATTGAAAGATACTGGAAAATCCCAAAATATATGGAAACAACATAAGTCATTTATAAGTAACCTATGGGTCACAGGAGAAATCAGTAGGGAAACTAGAAAGTATTTTGAACTAAATGAGAATGAAAACACAGCGTTATCAGAATTTGTGGTTTGCTGCTAAAACCATCTTTAGGGAAAATTTATAGCACCAAAATACCTATAGCAGAAAAAAAGAAGGGTTACAAAGCAAGGAACTCAACTTTAGAAACTAGAAAATAAGAGTAAAGTAAACCAAAGCAAGCAGAAAAAAGAAAATAAAAATCAAAGTGTAGGCTAGTGAGATAGAAAACAAAAACAATATAGAAAAGCAGTGAAACCAAAAACCTTTTTTTAGATCAATAAAATCAAGAAACCTCTAGCCAGAGAGATCAGGAAGGAACAAAAAAGAGAGAGAAAAGACATTAATCAGTACAGATTCTACAGGTATTAACAGGGTAATGAGGTAATATTATGAAGAACTTTATGCCTTTAAATTTGACAGCTTAGATGAAATTAAAATGTTCCCTGAAAAATACAAATTATGAAAGTTCACTCACGAAGAACTAGTGCCATGCCATTATGTTTTTATAACAGATTAGCTTTTATAATTTAAACAGAATAAGTAAGTAAGTAAGTAAATAAATAAATAAATACGTGCTCCATCCATCCATCCATCCATCCATCCATCCATCCATCCATCCATCCATCCAATAAAATGTTTATTTGGCAACTAACTGAACTAGTGAAAAATAGTTAAATGAACCATGGTCTCTGCTTTTGAGGCCTCTCAGTCTAGAAATGATGAGCAATAATTGAATTATCATTATATTGAATGTCAAGTACTCTATTAGAAGTGAGCACAGGGTGCTTTGTGGAGTTGGTGGTGGCGGCGTGCTCATTCTGCTAAGGAGTAGAAGGTGCTTCAGTGTCACCAACTATTCTAGGTGGTTTGTAGTGTGAACAATGTCTTTAGGGCCAACCCCATGGCGCACTCAGGAGAGCGCGGCGCTGGGAGCGCAGCGACGCTCCCGCCGCGGGTTCGGATCCTATATAGGAATGGCCGGTGCACTCACTGGCTGAGTGCCGGTCACGAAAAAGACAAAAAAAAACCCCCAAAACAAACAAACAAACAAAAACAATGTCTTTAAAACTCTGAGCCTACTAATCAGGCTCTTAAGTTTGTATTTTTCTGTGTGCTATTTATAGATCTTCTAAAATTGCAGGGTTTTAATGGAGATAAAATACTGTGAAAAATGCTTCTCCAAACACATCTGGTTTATTTTCATTGAACAGTTCTGTCATTCAGCAATTTACAAAAGTTTTTTCCAATTCAGGATTCTGTGATTCTGGGGTTATTGCTCATTTCCTATGATTTTTTTTCCTCCTCATATTTCACATTACTATTGTATATTCTTCTGTTTCGTATAACAGATGTCATATGATGCACAAAGGTGCCATGCATATTGTAAAGCACAGGAAAATATAAGGCAGAATTGTTTTCATTATGTATTAATATGGATGTTTGGTTGTTAATGGGAGAGCCTGGGAAAGTTATAGATGTGATTGTTGAGCAGCCTATTATATGTCGTGAAGAGAATCCTGAAAGGCTGATTTTCAGGATGTTCTGTGCCTCAAGTACCATCTCCGGTTCCTGAAAAGGGTAATTGGGAACAGCCATGAAAGTGGGAATATGGCAGGTCTCTGATATAATTTTTGACAATTTTTCTGGCCTTGGCCCTAGACATTCCTACCATCTTGCTTCTTTCTCTCATTAAGAGTTTGCTGATAGTCCCACATTCTTTGAAATATTTGGTCATCCTGCCAGTATTATCAGTCACAGTGTTCTTTCTCTATGGGAATCTCCTCTTCCCCTTTTAAGAACCATGAACTTTACTAGTGCTCTCTTCTCCCTAAAGGCATGGCCCATGACACTCCACTAATAATACGGTTAGTGCTGAAGTTTAACTGCTTTGGTTGAAAATTTGAATTTAACCCTTTAAACAGTGATGAAAACTTCTTTATTTTCCTATCATGTCAAAACCTACTGCAGTGATAAGAATTCTTAGGAATAGAATGATGTTGTAGAAAGTCAATTTAAGATGAATTTTTTTTGAGGGGGATCCTCCTGGGTTTGTTGTAATTTCAAGAGAGAAAGATCTTTATCTCTTATTTATCTGGGCATAGTCGAAGGCAACATTGTATTTTATAGACTAAGTTTGCTGTTGTTTTTTCCCCCTTAGCTTAACTCTTTTTTCTTTTCGTGGTGGTCTTACCCCTCTTTAGATGACTAGTGCCTTCATTCTAGTTTTACACCTTTTATGGTGAAAACTGGAAAGGATTGTTAATTGGTCATTCTTCACGGTTGATTTATTGATCTCAACATAATAAATGGGCCATCTTGTCTTCTACCATCCTTTCCTTATGGCCCAGTGGAATGATGTTGACTTCCACTGTAACTATAGTGCCATCGCACCTGCTTGAATATTCAAACTCTCTGGATAAGAAATTGAGGCTGTTAGAGGAAGAGGCTGAAATGGAAACATAGCTTTCTAAACTAGTACTGATTTTTTGGGAGGAAGAATTATGGAATAATTTTGTATCTGATCAAAATAAAACATTGCTAGTATTTCCTTAGACTAGTTTCCTGTAAATAATGAATACTTGCTATTATTGCACATGGTAAAAATAACTTTGTGTATAGCTGCTATTTGCTATGCAGAGCAAATTCTGGAAGTGACTTTGAAATCATATATCTGATAAGGTGAGAAGCTGGAGCCCTAGGAACAGAAGGTCCTGTACATCTCTCCTTTTCCCACCCCAACTTCTGTGTGCAGGATCATGGTCTGGATAGTATTTCAAGAGTGTTACCTTTTTTTGTTTGTTTGTTTTTATCCCAAGCTGGGAATTATAGGGTTATTGACGTCTGAGTAATGAAATGACTTAAGAGCGTGGTAGTGGTATTCATTCTTCTAGACCATACTGCTTGCACCTCAACTTTGTGTTGTGGTTGGTTGCTTTTTCAATTATACTCATCCCTGGCTCTGATGGTTTTACTCTGGATACTGTGTATAGATGGAAGAGAGAACTTGAGGGGAAAAGAGTTATGTTTCTTTAGCTACCGTTTTTTTTTTCTTCAAGTTCTTTTCTCTCTCAGAAATGGCAGAATAATATTTACAATCTGTTAAAAAAATATAATGAAGCTTGCACAGAAAGATACAGGTGTGGATGAAAAATAAAATCTTTTTTCCTCCAAAATGTTAAGCTAAGCAAGTCAAACATCCTTGTATATTTACAATCTGTTAAAAAAATATAATGAAGCTTGCACAGAAAGATACAAGTGTGTATGAGAAATAAAATCTTTTTTCCTCCAAAATGTTAAGCTAAGCAAAAAAGCTTTAAAAAGCCCACTATTTTCATCTGTATTCATATCCCTTGCCTTTTGAGAAGTATAGTCAATCCTTGAACAACAGCATGGGGTTTAGGGGCGCTGACCCCTGCACAGTCAAACATCCTTGTATAGCTTTTTTTTTTAAAAAAACAAAACTTTTATTTTGAGAAACAATTGTCATAAAAAGAAATCCTGGAAGGACTGCATCAACATGTGAAGAGTTTCATTGGGAAATGGGATTACAGGTGTTCTTAAGAAAATCTTCTTTGTTTATATTGCAGTTTTTTTTTTATTTTGATAAAATATATATAACATAAGATTTGCCATTTTAACCATTTTTAACATACAATTTCATGGAATTAATTGCATTCATAATGTTGTTTGATCATAACCTCTATCTATTTTCAAAATATTTTCATCATCCTAACCATAAACTCTGTACCCATTAAGCAATAACTAACTTTCCATTTTTCTTTCCCTCCAGTTTCTGATAACCTCTAATCTACTTCTGTCTCTGAAATTTTTTTCTTTTTAATTTATCTTTTCTCAATTGACCCATGATAATTGTATATATTTAAGGAGTATAGTGTGATATTTGGTTACATTTATACAGTGTGCAATGATCATATCAGGGTGATTAGCATACCCATCACCTCAAACATGTGTCATGCTTTTGTGTTGGGAACATTCAAAGTCCTCTTCACTAGCTACTTGAAGTTATACAATAGTTTGCTGTTGACTATACCTACAGTGCTATAGAACTATATATATTATATGCTATATACAGTGCTATATATTAGATCTTATTCTTCCTTTCTAGCTACAATTTTGTATCCATTGACCACCCTCTCTGTATCCACCCCCCTTTTACCAGTTCCTAGTTAACCACTATTTTACTTGCTACTTCTATGAGATCAACTTTTTAAGCTTCCACATATGAATGAGAACATGCAGTGTTTCTCTTTCTGTGCCTGGCTTATTTCACTTAACATAATTTTCTCCAAGCTCACCCACATTGCTGCAAATGGCAGATTCATTATCTTTTATGGCTGAGTAGTATTCCAGTCATTCATTGATGGACATTTAGGTTTGTACCGTATCTTGGCTATTGTGAATAGAACTGCAATAAAAATGGGAGTACAGGTATCCCTTCAACATGTTGGATTCTTTTCCTTTGGATAATCCCAGTAGTGGGATTGCTGGATCATATGCTATTTATATTTGTAGTTTTTTGAGAAATCTCCATACTGTTTTCCGTAGTGGCTCTACTAATTTATATTTCTACCAAAGATGTATAAGAGTTCCCCTTTCTCTCCTACTTTGCCATACTTTCTGTGAAGTATGTCTTTGGTAGGTTGGTGAGAATTGCATTGAATCTGTAGATTGCTTTGGGTAGTATGGCCATTTTGACTGTTGATTGTTCCAATCCATGAATATGGGATGTCTTTCCATTTTTTGTGTGTGTCTTCTTTAGTTTCTTTAGTCAGTGTTTTATAGTTTTCCTTGTAGAGATCTTTTACCTCCTTGGTTAAATTTATTCCTGGGTGTCTTTTGTTAGTTTGTTGCCATTGTAAATGAAATTACTCTCTTGATTTCTTTTTCCCTAGTTCATTGTTGGTGTATAAAAATGCTACTGATTTTTGTATGTTGATTTTGTATCTTGCAACTTTACTGAATTTGTTTATTAGATCTGGGAGATTTTTGGTAGAGTATTTAGGTTTCTCTCTCTATAAAATTTTGTCTTCTGCAAACAGGGACAATTTGATGTCCTCCTTTCCAGTTTGGAGGCCTTTTATTTTTTTCTCTTGCCTAATTCCTCTGGCTAGGATTTCCAGTACTATGTTGAATAAAAGTGGTGATAGTGGGTCTTCTTGCCAAGAGAGGGGGCTGGCCAGCCTCTTCTTCCATAGTGGGTGAGGTCACAACATGGCCCTGCTGAGGTGCACTGGCCAGCTGCTTCTCAAGTGGTGGGTGAGGTTATGAGGCAGTCCTACCAGGGGTGAGGCGGCAGAGCTGCTTTTCAAACAGTTGGCAAGGTCTTGAGGTAGGACTGCTGAAAGGAGGGTGGGCAAGCTGCTTCTCAGGTGGTGGCATGTGTAACTTTTGAGTCCCTGGAAACCTAACTACTAATAGCCTACTGTTGACTGGAAGCCTTACCGATAACATAAATAGCAAATTAACACATATTTTATATGTTTAATGAATTATATGCTGTATTCTTACAATAAGGTAAGCTAGAGAAAAGCAAATGTTATTAAGAAAATCATGAGGAAGAGAAAAATACACTTACAGTATAGTATATGTATTTATTGAAAAAATTATGTGTGTAAGTGGACCCATGCAGTTCAAACCTGTGGTCTTTGAGGGTCAACTGTACACAGAGAAGACTTTTGAGAGAGATGACTGAAACTTGTTAATATAAAATCTGGTGAGGGTTTTCATGACTTACACATTTTTTTTTTCTTTTTTCTAAAACTCTGTTGAAAGCACAAGTGTGGGCCTAGAGGAAATCTTACTTGGGAGAGGAAAATCAAATCTATGTTCTAGCTTTCCTTTGAATGCTTATTCCAGAATAATAGAATGTTAGATCTTGAAGTAATGTTAAAGATGTCGCAGTCTGTTCCTCACCTTTGATGGATGAGAGAACTGAGGTTTGGAGACTTTAAGTGGTTTTCTCAGGGACTCATATTAGTTGATAGAGAGTTAGACTAAAATTTTGGTTCCCATTTCTAGTTTGTTTTTCCTCTACTCTTTTCTCATTATGGGACTGAATTTCTTGTGAATCTTGTCAGGTTTGCTTAGTAGAGAAATCTGAGCAAATAGTAGCAATTATAACATTTCTAAGATAATATTTGGCAAAAAAAGACCTTTTAATATCATCCGTTGAGACTTCTGAAAAAAACAAAGGCAGAGACTTTTTAAAAGGTGGTTTATTATTTTTATGTAATAAATAAACATTTAGAACCTTAGCTTCCCTGCATACTGTTTGCAATATTGGTTCTCCTGTTTGTAGGCTCTTACAGAAGTTAGACTCTACCTTGATAACCCTGGAAACCAAGTGGATTTTCAAATAGTATTTTGTCATATTATATAGTCCTCTGGCCTAGGTTAAAGTTATGAAGAAGCTAGGAGAAGACTCCAGTGTGTATTTGACATATGGTTCATGGAAGGGAGCAAGAGTACTGAAGTGTTTTCTCTTAAAGGAAATTAGATTTGGTGTTTTATTTGATCATAGACCTGTTGTAACTTATTTCCCTCCTTTTTGAAACCATTTCAAATTCTTGTTGGAAGTATGTGATTACTGAATCTTATTACTGTTTATTTACTGTGTGGCCCCATAAAATGAAGACAAAAAGATTGTGTATTTTCTTTAACACTATAAATATGAGGGTACTCCAAAAAGATCATGAATAGATTTGTATTATCTTTTAATTGTATTTTTCTATGAAATTTTTGAAGTATCCTCGTAATTACAGTTGGTATTCACTGATTATTTACTGTCAGACACTGTGCTAAAGTTTTAATATGTATTTTATTTATATTTTAGTTTTTGGCGGTTGGCTGGTATGGGGATCCGAACCCTTCACCCTGATGTTATCAACACTGCACTCTAGCCACCTGAGCTGACCAGCCAGCCCCTGAATACTCTTTTAAAAACAGTAGTTTAAAAAGTTTATTATTACACCAGGGATAAGCAATTATCTGGGTGGGGAGAGTTCTATTTTTGTGCTTTTTATAGAGTTTCATTTAATTTACAGCCAAAGTGAACACTATGTGATTAGAAGTGTCTCAGTGTTAACACTTGCTGCTGGATTTTTTGTTTGTTTGTTTTTTTGGCTGCTGGCTGGTGCTAGTTTTATTTTTTAACTGTTTTCTGAGTTGATTATAAAAAAACTGTGGTGCAAGAATAGGTAAAAGAATGAAGGTATTGTTACTATTAAAAATAAAATGCCTATTTTTCTGAATTCTGGGCTTGTTCAGCTTCAAGTTCTAACATTTATTTTCTTTTATGTATTTCTTAAATGGATTTCATTCATGTTCTTATACATGATCTTTATAGGGGTCAGCAAATCTTTTCTGTAAAGGGTCACGTGGTAGTAAACATTTTAGGCTTTGTGGGTCTTGTGGTCTTTCTTGTGAGCACTCAACTTTGCTGATAGATACACTGTGAAAGCTGCCATAGATAATATGGAAGTGAATGAGCTTGTCTGTGTTTCCATAAAACTTTATTTGTAGACACTGAAATTGGAGTTTAATGTAATTTTCCTGTGTCACAAAATATTTTTCTTTTAATTTTTTTCCAACCACTTAAAAATGTGAAAACCATTTTGGCTCTTGGGCTGTATAAAAACAGGTTACAGGCCAGACTTGACTTCCTGTTAGTAGTTTACTGACTCTTATATCTGCTGATTGCCTTCTCTCTTCTCTCCTTTCTTTTAACACAAGGCCCTTATTATTTATTTTCTGCTTTGCTTATTTTGCTTCTTAATCATGTATTTTATTTCTTTCATTGTTAATGTGTGTGTAATTTGATTTTCCTTTTATAAAATTTTAAGCTATTGAGGTCAGGAGTCTATAATTTTGGCATCTTTAATGCCTTGCACATTTATACAAGTTATATGCTTAGTAAATATTTGGGAGAGTTGCAGAGAAATAATATCTCTTATTCAGTATTTGAAGTACTGTTGTATAGATTGCTTTATTTCATTTATTAACTTATTTATTGAATACATGTTCCAGAATGGTTTTATCGCCTTAATGAGTAGAAGTAGTGGGGAGTCAAAACTCAGAGTGCCAGGGGTGAGATAAAGGAGAGAAAGAAGCTGTTAACTGATCATGTACTTTGTGTCTGATTCTGTGGTCAATGATTTGGACAGTCCTTCATTTAATCTTTACAACTCTTTTAAATAGATATTTCTGTACTCATTTAATAGATGAAAAAACTTCGATGTTTTAAGCTTAGATAAGTGGAGCAGAATTTGAACTAAGACCAAATGCTTTTTATATTAAAAAATATTCAGCAATGAACCAGGCTACCTTAGACATTAGCTATTTGCCTGTTGCCACAAATTTTCACATGTAGCTTAGATGATCAATGACAGATTTTTTTAAAAGGAGAAGGTGGAATATTGAATTGAAGGACCTTCAAAAAAAAACTTTCAGATTCTTTGAATATATGATTACAAAAGGCTATATTTTTAAATGGCAGGTAGAAAACAGACACTTTTTGTCTTGTACATACCTTTCTTTAAAAGTATTGTTGGTGATAATACCAAGGTCACAGGTTCGAATCCCTGTACTGTCCAGATGCCAACCCCCCCCAAACAAAAAAACCCATAAAGTTTCTATCAAACTATAAGTATGTGTTTAGTAGAAAGCAGTGATTAAATCTTAAACTGGTTATTTCAACTGTTTTGCTTGAAAGAAATTGAAAACTGAATCAAGATAAATTAAATATAGATTAAAAATGTAAATGAAGAGAGTATCTGACAGCTAAACACCGTTGAGTTTCTTCTTTGACTCAGCATACACTTTGAGTGTCTGCACAGCAATGGAGAGCTCAGACTAGGGAGAAAAGTGAGCAATGATAGAGATAGGCATCGGGTGCAGGGATATGCCATCCAGCCTGAGTGGGTGAGGAGAGAGGTTCCAAGAGGACCCACCTCTTGGGGAGGTGATGTCTGAACTTATTTCTTTAACCCCTTTATTAGCTTTAAAAATTACTTAAAAATGGATTGGCAAGCTTCCAGCCTGTTACAAAGAGATATATTTGTTCTCATGTGTAAAGTAAATTTTAAATGATGAGTAGGTGAATGTAGTAAAGGTTAATGTGAAGGAGAAATGTTTCCTAGGTTATGGGAACAATGTATAGTTTGAAAAACACTGCCAAAGAAAATGACAAACTTTTTGTTGGGGAGAAGTATTTTCATTCCTATGCTGTGGAGATATAGTACCTCCCATTTTCTTGAACCATATGTAGAGTATCTCATTTTATAATAGGCGTCTCTTTACTGAGTATATTTATTTTCTTATTTTGGAGATCTAAAAACTTATTAAAAATAAATGTTACCAAATGGAGAAGTGCAATCACAAGCTGATAAAGTGATTATTCAAAGGTCATACAGAGGTGAATCTTTCTCTTAGCTTTGCTGCCTAACTGAGAATATCTTACTCACTGTTCAAAATAGCTTTTTGGGTGGCTTATCCCCCACTATTATCTGATTAAAATAAATTTTATTTAATTCTTAAGATAGTTATTGGATAATTGCTAGTTTATCAAGTAGGTATATGAAAATGGTACAGATGACCTAAACTAGATGAGTTACATTTTGTTATCAATTGCTTTTAAGTGTGAAATCTTATTATCCTTAAAGCTTTTAGTTACTGCTATTTTGTTTCAGGCAAATTTCCAATTTTGGGATGTTGCCCTGTAGTATGATATTAAATGCTAACTAGTCCTATAATTTTATCACTTCCTTTTGTCAGTAAGATTATCTGGCTTATTTATTTTTTGATTTTTATATAATCTAACCTTTGCTAATTTTTCTGTATAAAAATTGTATTATTAGGAGAAGAAGTGAGACTCAACTTTATTAGTGTTAGGTGCTGATTTTTAAAAAATATTTTGGAAACAAAATGATGCATTAAACAAGGGTAATATTTTTCTGATAAGTAAATATTTCTACAAGTAAAAGCTGTTTCTACAAGTAAAAGCTTTTCTTTTGGTTCCCAGTAATGTTTTGTTGTTTGGTTGCACATGCTTTCTTGTCTAGAAATCTGATTCTTTGTAAGGCTCAACTTTTAGAATTTCTTGTTCATTAAAAAAATATGCTTAACTGTTCTCATTAGTGTTATTAATTTGAATTATATTAATGGTTTGAATAAATCAGCCTAATGTGTTTTCTCATTGTCCTAAGCAATAATTGTATTATCTGTTGTATTGCATGATTATAAAATATTCATACTTCATTCTAATATAATTCTTTATGTAAAGTGTAATTTTTAAAAATTAGTCTTGTTACAAAAAGATTAAAGGGTAATTTTTAAGCATCCATATCTATCTTTTCAATTAGAGTTATTTTCAAGAGTAAATTATACATTGAAACAAATGAAATAACTTATTTTATAATTAATTTTTCTAGGGCTGCTTTGGAAGAAGTAGAAGGAGATGTGTCAGAATTGGAACTAAAGCTTGATAAGGTAAATTTTATGTTTTTAACTTTTTAAAACATTAATTCTTACAGGCTGGCCGGTTTGCTCAATTGGTTGGAATTTGCTGCTGATAATACCATGGTCCAGGATTCTTCCCTGTACCAGTCAGCTGCCAAATAAACAAATAAACAAACAAAAAAAATTAATTTTTCTTTTTTATAAATAACAATTAGTATCTATAATACTAGGTGGTTCACATTACTTTTTAATCTCTATGAGGGAAGTGCTATTATTACCTGATTTTACACATGAGGAAATAAAGGCTAGAGACATCAGGTAGCTTGTTCAAAGTTGAAGTGCTAGAGCAAGAATTTGAATCCATGTCTGATTTCAAAGCTCACTAAATGTCCTTTAAATTATTGGAAGTAAAAAAAAAAAAAGAAAGAAAAAACAGTACAAAAGTTAAAAAAAAATTATTCGAAATTTGTTTTTGTCTTCTCCATCAAAAAATTTCTTCTTTTTTATGCTTAATGTATTTTATACATAATCTGACCATTCTTGTTTATAAATTTGAGTGTGCCCAGGTACATATATAAATACAATTAAAGTGTTTATTCCATTTTAAAGCTATAAATGTTTAATATATACTTAATAATTGATATGGTTATATTCTGTGTAAGGGTAAATGTACATTGATTTTCACTTCCTATATTAATTATTGTTAATTTTTGTGTGTGTGTCTATCCAAGAAGCATTGTCTGCTATATACCAGGCAGTAATATTATAATGAGTAAGAAGACATGGTTTCTGATTCATTTGTTCAGATATGCTTCTGTAACCACTGTTCAGTGAAATATCTCTCTTTAAATTTCTGGAGATAAGTCAGATGCATCTATTTTAATACCTTGTCTGAATGTAATTTCCTACTTATATAGTTATTATTGTCAGTGGTATTGCTGTGTAAAGCAGTGCTTCTCAATCCTTCCTATGCATAGGGATCACGTCAGGATCTTATCTTGTGAAAATACAGATTCTGATTCGGTAGCTAGGGGTAACTGAGATTCTGTGTTTCTAACCAGATTTCAGGTGATACTCATGCTCTTGGCCCATGGACCACACTTTGAGTAGCAAGGATATAAAATGTATTAATTAGGCTGAGAGTTTTCAAATGTTTTGAAATCACAAAACATACATACACATGTAATATGTATGCATACATATGTATATAATATGCATGCATATAGTATAGAACATGAAGCAGTAGTATTAGGTATATAAAACAAATTAATTCAAAAATTTAGAAAATATCTAGTAATAAATTATTTCTGTATAGTATTCTGTAATGTTTAAAGCCATGTAATACATAGTATCTTTTTGATTTTTACAATAATCCTGTGGGGTAGGTAGGACAAATGTTAGTATTCCCATTTTATAGATGAGGATACCAAAGCCCAGGAAAGCGAAGGAGACTTGCTTCAAATCACAAAGTTAGGCGTGGCAGAACCAGAGTTAGAACCCTTATGTTTTTATTATTAGTTCAGTGCTCTTCTTGTGCACCACTGTACTTCAGGATTCATGTTGGGAGAGCACATGCCACTTCAAAATTTCCTGAGGAACACTAACAAGCTTCCAGGCAAGTGTTTTTAAAAAGTTGACATTTTAATTTTGGGTAAGAATATTATTTTCAAATACCTTCCTTTATTTTCTACTTAAAAATTATATGTATGGGCATTTTATTATTATTATTATTATTGTTATTTTTACTGTGAGTTATTACATTTATTTTCAAGTACTCTTTGAAACAAAGTTTTAAACCCTTGAGGTAGACAACATAGAAGGGCAAAGCTTTTTTAAAAAAGAACCACAGAGTGGTATAATAAGGATATCTATCCTTTTTGGGTAGAACTGCATTTAAATCATATGAAACATGGGTGAGGAGAACCTCAAAATTTAAAGTACCTAAACAAATAGAACCCACTGACAATGTTTAACTCATGATTTTGCTTTTATAAATGGCTCTTTTTTTTTCTTTATATCATTTGGTTGGGGTCGGGGCACATTGGGTGGAGTCTTAAAACCAAAAGATTAAAATCTAAAATAAGTTATTGGGGCTTGCTGGTTGGTTAAAGTTTGGATTCCTGTACCAGCCAGCTGCCAAAAAATAAACAAAAACAAAACAAGTTATTAATAAATTGCCATTCAGTACTGAAAACTCTAAGCCCATTCTAGAGTTTGTCTTACCCAAAGAACTACCAAGGGCATTGTGGAAACTTGACAGCTTTTGAAATATCATCTATCTCCCTCTTCCCCTGAAAGTTCTATAGTTACTTTTATATTTCTCTGGTTTAAGACCTTGATCTTTTATAAAGTGTACCTCTCCCAAATTCTTAAGCAATTATCTGTCATTTTTTACTTTAGAGCTATGGAGAGTTAGCATAGAGAAGAGAGACTGAGAGGAGCAAGAAATGGTTATTATTGAAGGTGATGGCATTAAAGGACTAATAGGGAGGAGGGCTTTCCCCAAAACTAGTTTGTGATTTCATAACTTTGTGCATGGCAAGTTCCACCTACAGTATCACTGTAAATCATTCTAGTGACAGGTTAATGACTTAGCTTATATTTAATTTGCTTATATTGTATGTTACCAGTAGTTAAATTCTTTCTGGTGAATAACGCTGCATGAATGGCATTGCTCTACTGGGTCCAATTATTTATCCATTCTGCTGGTTGTTCTGGCATTAGATATAATTTCTGTATCTGTTGCATCTTCTGACTGGTATGCTTCTCTGTTTATTGAGCAGATACGCTTTAAATCTCAGCTCAAGTACTAGCAAACTTTGGCTCTTTTTCTTGTATTTTATTATTTCTTGCATGTACTTCCATTTCAACTATTATAATATTGCAATTTTTGGTTTGTAGCATAGCTTAGTAGTTGAGAGCACAAAGCCTGGAGATTCTTGTGTTTGAATCTGGCTCTATGACTTACTAGCTGTATGTTCTTGGGCAAGGTCCTCAGCCTTTCTGTGCCTCTGTTTCTTCATCTTCAAAGTGGGGAAAATAAGAGTATCTATCTCATAGGCTTATTATGAGAATAAGGTGAGATAATGCATGCAAAATGCTTAGCACAGTTCTAGGCTCATGGTAAATTATAAATAAAAATTAATGATGCTGCTTTCTCTTCCACAGACTGTTAGCTCCTCGAAGACAAGAGGCTGCCTTTAAAAGAAAAAAAATCCCTCATTTGTTGTGCACTTATTATGTACAAAGTCACATGTTTTACTTATATATTATTTCTATCCTTTGCAACAATGTTGTACAGTTTGTATTATCATCAATTTGCACATAAGAAAGTGAGAATTAGAGAGGATGTTACCTACTCAAGGATAGTCAGTGAGTAAGTTTGTATTCCTAACATCTGGCATAGTACCTAGGACATAGTAATCACTTAGTAAAAAATTGTTGAATGAATTAGGGCCACTAGTTTGACGATTTTAACTGAATTGACATTCACTCTTACTCTTAGGTAAAAATCTTCCATCTTTGTAGGCTTATATTGTTCAGTTATAGTCTCATTCGTCACCGTCATCTAATAAGGATTTTGACAGATGGCAAAATCTCTTTCTCTCTCTCTTTCTCTCCCTTTCTCACTCCCCATCACCGAATCAGTCCTTTCTCCTGGATAGCTTCAGTGTATATTTGGTTCTGCAATATAGCTATTTCATTTTCTCTCTAACTCCTGTGATAGTGACCTCTATTCTGATTCTGATTCTTTTTTTTTTTTTTTCTTTTTCGTGACCGGCACTCAGCCAGTGAGTGCACCGGCCATTCCTATATAGGATCCGAACCCGCGGCGGGAGCGTCGCTGAGCTCCCAGCACCGCACTCTACCGAGTGCGCCACGGGGTCGGCCTCTGATTCTGATTCTTATTTTCAGGACCATATTCTGTGCCTCATCATTCACAGTTCTAATCTCTGAAATCTGGAATGCTAATATCCTACTTTCTTACTTGAGTCTTCAGTCCTTCCAGTTCTCAGCCTCACTACTGCTTCTGTTCCTCAAGCTTACCTAGATCTCTGATCTTTCGATCCATCTACTTGTGATATTTCAGATTACTTATATTCACTTCCATGTACTTCTTTTGGTAATTTTTTTTATTGAGATAAAATTCACCTAACATAAAACCCGTTTCAAAGTGTATAATTTACAGATTTTCAGTATAGTCACAGTATTGTGCAACCATCCTGCTATCTAATTCCAAAATATTTCCATCACCCCCAAAAGAAACCCTATACCTGTTAGCAGTCACTCCCTTTCTCTTTCCTCTGGCAACGTTATCTACTTTCTGTCTCTATGAATTTGCCTATTCTGAACATTTCATATAAATGCTATATGCAACTTTTGGCCCTTTGTGACTGGCTTTTTTCACTTAGCATAATGTTTTTAAGGTTCAGCCATATTGCAGCACGTATCAGTACTTTTTATGGCTGAATAATATGCATTGTATGGATATGCCACATTTTGTTTATCTGTTCATCTGTTGATGAACATTTGGGTTGTTTCTCTTTTTTGGCTACTATGAATAATAATGCTATGAACCCTTTCAGTCTAAATTTTATTACATTATTATTTCTCTTCAAGGACCTTCATTTCCCTACTCTACACAATTCTCACTATGTTAAGTCTAGCCATCTATATTATCTGCCCCATATCTGGGCTAGAAAGCCCTACAGGAGAAGTTACACAATTGGTGGAGCTACACATTCTTGGAATTCTTGATGCAAAGTAATTTTTTCAAAACCCAATCAAGGTTTCTCTCTTGTTATCTTTCCCAGCTCTTCAATACTTCACTGTTTTCTCAAGATTTACCACTTTGTTCTTTATTCTTAGCAGATGACCTTGCCTTTTTCTTCTGCTTGGTGAGAATGACTTTATTTCTTGCTCCTCAATCTAGAAACTTCACAGAATCTGTTCTTATCTTTTTTGTTTTCCTCCCGTTTGAGTGATAAAAGTATCCCTTTTCCTATGCAATTCCAAACTCACTACCTCCTCAGGACTTTGCTTTAGTTAACTCTTTCCTTTCCCTTCTCTACCATCTCTGTATCTTAAGTAGATAAAGATGTTCAAGTTTGTTTCTTACTAAATTTGTTTCTTTAAAAAACCTTTAAAAAGCTGAGAAATCCTCCCATTTTACAAGGAAGCACAAATCTCTATTGAGTAATTACTATGTGCCAATGACAGTTTGTGCTAAGATCTTTATGTGCATTATTTTGCTCCTTTATAGTAACCTTATATGGTTTAGTGCCATTACTGTGTATCACACAGAAGAAATGGAAGTTTGTTGAATTAAGGTCACTTAGGCTTATGGTATGGCAGAGCAGAGTTTGAACTTAAGCAGACTGAGAACCCTGTGTTTTAGCCATAATGTTATACTATTAATCTGCCACTCTGTTTTTATGAAAACTTAATTATTTTTGAATTATTTAATTTGTTGAATAATATCACACTGATGCAGTACAAAATTCAAAGGGAAGAAAGTGTGTACTCAGTGAAAGTCAGTCATTTTCTAATCTCTTTCCTAGATGAGTGCACTGGACTAGTTTCTTGTGTGTCCTTCCAGGAATTTTCTAAACATATAGAAGATTATATGTATTTGTACTCTTCAGTGCAAATGACTCCTTGTTCCAACAAAAATATTAGAACAGTTCCACATTTTGATTTTTCTCCTAGTATATTTTGGATGATGTTATTTGTTACTAATTACAGAGCTGTCTCACATTTTTTTTTAAAGGCTGAATTGTATTACATTGTATGGATATATCCTAATTTATTTATCCAGTTGTCTACTGATGGACATTTAGATTGCTACTGATATTTTACTGTGACTGCAATGAAAACTTCACATGTCATGAGGCTTATGTGCAAATATATCTGCATGATACATTTTTAAAAGTGAAATTGCTAAATTAGAGGGTATGTATGTTTTAAATTTTGATAGCTCTTGCTAAATTGCCTCCTATAGAAATTTTTCCAATTTGCATTCCCACCAACAATGTATGAGAGTGCTTATTTCCCCATACCTACCCTCTCCAAAACAGCATGTTATCAAACTTTTTGATTTTTGCTGTTCTATAAAAAATAGTAATTTCTGCTTCTTTTATTATGTGAGATTAAATATCTTTTCATGGGTTGAAGATGGATTTGTATTTTTTTTTTCTGGGAATTATCTGTATGTGTCTGTCACTAATTTTTTCTAGTAGATGGTTGGATTTTCAAAATGATTTGTATGCCCTTAAAGTAGAGAAATTAGTCCCTTATGATTTGTTAGTACTATTGTTTTCCCATATTATTGTCTTTTTACTACATTTATTGCTTTTTTCTTATAGAAATGTTTTATTTTTATCAAAAATATTTATCAATTTCTTCTTTTCTATGGCTTTTGAGGCTTGTATTCTTCTCAGAAAGCCTTTTTTTTTCCTACTTTGAGATTATTTTTAAAAAACAAAACAAAACAAAAACCTGTTTTCTCCTAGTTTGCTGATTTCATTTTTTATGTTATGGTTTTTTTGGGGGGGCGGGAGGCAGTGCAGCTGGCTGGTACAGGAATCAAACCCTGGACATTTTTCATGTTTAAATCTTTATTCCACCTGAAATGAATTTGGGGTTTGGAATCCAACTTAGTTTCTTTCTTTCTTTTTTCCCCTTCAGTTGACTATTCAAAGTCCCTGATGTCATTTATTGGATAATTTCTTCCCTCACTTACTGGAATATTACTGTAATCAAATACTGCATATCTGTATCTGTTTCTTGACCCCGAATTCCATGCTGTTGATCAGTTTGTTTATTCACATTTACTACCTGACTTTTAATTACTGCACCTATATAAAATATGTTAATATCATATAGACTAATGTTCCCACCTCATTTTCAAATATTATTTTGCTTGCCTTGCATGTTGGTTATTCCATGTGAACTTTAGAATTAATTCTTATGGGAAGACATCTTATTTTATTTTATTTTGTGAATAGCAAACTATTTGGAAGGCTTATTTCTGCCAGCATTTCTCATAGTGGGTTTTGTGGAACATTGGTCAAATGAGAAGGTTTCCTCTGAAGAGAATTCCATCGTCAAATATTTTTGGGAAGCACTGCATATTGTACCTCCTCTCTTGGATGCACATTAATATACCAAAAACTCTTAAAAGTTTAGCAATATTTGTGTTAACTTTTCTAGGAATCCTTCCCTGATCTCCACAGTCCTGGCTAGGTGGTCTTTGTTCACTCATGCATGGTTTTGTTCTAACTGTTGTGTTTGTGCTCTACAGAATTTATCTGCTTGTCTACTGGTTAGAATTAGCTCCTTGAGAGAAGAGATTATGTTTTAAATTTCTGTTCCTCTAGACCTTAGAGCAACAGTTTTAAATTATACTCTTGAGATCCTTTAGGAGTTTTCTCAAATTTTTCTCAGCTCTGTATCCTCTTCTTGTTGTCCCCCCTGGCCACCCCTTTTTATACCTTTCCATCCTTCGTCTATAGCAGCTCCACTTTTGTTTGTTTTTTAATATTTGACATTCATTCAAGATTTTGTTTAAAAAAAAATGCTCTGTATCTGAATGAAAGAAAGGAAAGAAAGAAGAAAGAAATGAAGAAAGGAAAGGAAAAAAGAGAAAGGGAGAGAGGAAGGGAATGAAAGCAAAGAAGGAAGAGAAGGATGAAAGAAAGAAAGAAAGAAAGAAAAACTCAGTCTTAAGGCTTAGCACAATACCTAGAACAGTAGGCACTGGAGAAGTATTTCTTTAAATAAGTGGTGGATTAATAAATTCAGGCATCTGCTTTGATAGAATGATATTGAAATGTTCAGCATGACTAACCCACCACACCAGTTTACTTACCTTTCCTTCAGCATACCACAGTTTTAAATAAAATTTAAATATCTTTTTATCATACTGCTTGCTTACCCTTTCTTTCTTCTGGGAGCTGCTTTTTAAATTTTTATGGAGTTAATTTATGGGATTGAATTTGACTTGATAAAATGGCTTGTTGTTGTTGTTGTCAGACAGCCTTGATCCTGAAAGGTCAACTTTTACAGTATAGCCGTCCTATGAATTTACTTTATAAACCAAATGAAAAAGGAATAATTTTCAATTAATATATTTTGGGTTTATCGTTGAAACAATTTATCTCACCTAAGTTAACTCTTGTGGTTACTGCTAACACTTGTTCAAGTCATTTGTAAAGTTATTTTCAACCTGATGTAAATTTTTCTTTTTCAGCTTGTGAAACTTTGTATTGCAATGATTGATACTGGAAAAGCCTTTTGTGTTGCAAATAAACAGTTCATGAATGGGATTCGAGACCTGGCTCAGTATTCTAGTAATGATGCTGTAGTTGAGGTTAGTATTATTAAAATTACAGTTAAAAGGATAAGTGCAACAAGACATTAAAGAATTATGCATCCATTTAGCTAATTAATAGTTATAATGATACTTTAAATTAGGAATAGAAAAGCTTTCTCCCCTTGGTACTATCTTGTATAATCCTGTTTTACAGGTGGTTGGCCTGTATATGGATCCAACCCTGAACCTGGGTGTAATCCTATTTTCTAAGATAGTTAGAAGATGATGGTTGATTTGCATTGTGCATACCTCACATCATTCTCTTAAGTCAGCTTCTAATGGTTTTGGCCAGGTTACTAAGTTTACTTGCTGCATGGTGAGCTGAAACATCTGCCAGAAGGCCTGAACAGGGAAAGCAGGATAATGCCTACTAGTAGCTGCTTATAGGGGCATGCAGAGAGCATTAACCTAAGAACAGTATCTAATTGTATGTATGGGAGGTTGTATTGGTTCTGGATAGCAAGCTATGCTGGGTTACCTTAGATCCCTTGCTATATACTGTGTGGTATTACGTACGATATGTCTTTCATGAGGAATAATAACTGATGAAGAGAGGGCTGTGGTTTGATGATTATTTGATAGATGCTTAAATGGACACAGTCTTCATACACTCAGACAGTTTTACCTGTAGGTTTATATAGGCCATTCCTATTTGTTAGCCTAATACTATTCATGGGGCAATACTAATTCGTTGACTTTTCTAAGGTTTTATATGTTACCATATGTATACTTAACCTTTTTTCAGAGCATGCCCATGAGGTAGTAAGATTGTCTTTAGAAATGTTATTGTTTACAGTGTAACTTGAACTTTTCTGTCAGGGATGCTGAAGTAATATTTTTGTGGCCTATTTTGGTGGTTCCTAAATGACTTGGTTTTCTTTTGGTTTCTTTCTCATAGACAAGTTTGACCAAGTTTTCCGATAGTCTTCAAGAAATGATCAATTTTCATACGGTAAGTGCCAGTAAGTAGGTGTTAGTACGCCGGTGTTAACATTGCAGTTAACTTTTCTTGAGTGCCAGTATTTTATGCAATGACTGAAGTTGAATTCAGTGACTTTGATTGGTCAGCAGCTTTTAGTTGGGAGGATCTAAAATGTACACCGTGTGTGTGTGTGTGTGTGTGTGTGTGTGTGTGTGTGTGTGTGTGAGAGACAGAGAGAGAGACAGAGAGACAGAGAGACACAGAGAGACAGTGAGAAAGTATACAAATTTTATTACCCATTCTAATATAGTGAACTTATTTTAATTCATTATATAATTAATTATATTAATTATATCAATTATATTAGAACTCATTCTAATATAATGAATTATATACCCATAAGTTAATTTTTTTCCTTTAAGTTGTGGCTTTGTAAGTTTTTAAGCATTTATTTAAGAATAAAGAAGAGTCATCATTTAAAATTTATGTTTCTTTTAAGATACTTACAAATATATCTTCTTTATCTAATCAATTGCCGATATTAAAGACTGATATTCTTTGAGCTTTTTATATGTGTGTTTAAAAGTTGAGGACATTTATCCTTCAAGAATGAGGGATATATATTATTTCTGGAATATCACAAATTCCTTTATAAATTTTATAAAAGTTTGCTGAAAATATGGTAGCTTATAAGCTGTATACTTATATTTAAAAAAATGCTTAAATAATGGGGTATACTTAACCTTTTTAATAAAATGTGCTAATCTTTGATTCTTAATTTGATTTTTTAAAAAATGTTTTTGTTGGTCCAGATATCAAGGATGAAGTTATTATGACAATATTTTTTTAAATTGTAGTGTGTATTAGTCATTTCTGTTGTTTATAACAAAACTACCTGTAACTGGGTAATTTGTAAGAAAACAAAATTTATTGCTTACAGTGTCAGAGGCTGGGAAGTCCAAAGTCCAGGGAACACATCTGGTGAGGGTCTTCTTTGGTGGTGCCTTTACAGCAACACAGGGGTCTCACATGGTGGAAAATGACAGAGCACAGAGAGAGAGAGAGGCGTTCATGTGCTCTCCTTTTATTTTTTATTTTTATTTTTTTAAAAGATGACCAGTAAGGGGATCTTAACCCTTGACTTGGTGTCGTCAGCACCATGCTCACCCAGTGAGCTAACCGACCATCCTTATATGGGATCCAAACCCATAGCCTTGGTGTTATCAACACCACACTCTCCTGAGTGAGCCATGGGCCAGCCCGATGTGCTCTCCTTTTAAAGCCCTCAAAACCATGCCCATCAACTAGGTCATGGTCCTTGCGATCTAATCACCTCTTCAAGTCCCCACTTTTCAATTATCCTAGTAGGATTTTCCACCCTCAACAGTTACAGTGGGGATTAAGCATCAATGATTTTGGGAGGGGAGACATTCAATCCACTGCATAGTTCGAATATTAGCTGTACCAAAATTGACACGTATAAGTATCTGCTTGAGTGCCTGTTTTCAGTTTTTTTTGGTATATGCCTAGGTATGGAATTGTTGGTAATTCTGTTTAACTTTTTGAAGAATTGCCAAATTGTTTTCCACAGAGGCTGTGCCAGTTTATATTCCCACCAGCATTTATGAGTGTTCTAATTTCTCTACATCCTTGTCAATATTTGTTATTTTCTTTCTTTTTGTTTTTTTGATTATAGCCATCCAGATAAGTATCTCATTGTGGTTTTGATTTACATTTCTCTAATGACTAATGGAGTTGAGCATCTTTCATGTGCTTATTGACCATTTGTGTATCTTCTTCTGCCATTGTTACCATTGTTTATTAGAGTCTCCTGTTCACTTTTTAATTGGGTTGTTTATTATTTTTTTTAGTGAGTTATATAGTTCTTTACATATTCTAAATATTAACCATATCAATATATGATATGTAAGTATTTTCTCCCATTTTGTAGGTTTTCCTTTTTACTTTCTTGATAATATCCTTTGATGCACGAAAGTTTTTAATTTTGATGAAGTCTTAAGTCCAGTTTATCTATTGTGCTTTTGGTGTCATGTCTAAGAGAATTCATTGCCAGCCAAAACCTAGGTCATGAATATTTACCCCCATGTTTTCTTCTGGAGTTTTATGGTTTTACCTGTAATATCTGACACCAATTTAATCACGTATTAGTTTTCTTTTTGCTTTCTACTGAATTTGGATGCCAGTGTTTGGCATATTTCATTTCTCTTTAAATCAAATGATCTTTTGGATTTAGACTCCTTAAAAAATGTAATTTAGTAAGAATTAATTTTTTTGGTACAAGTTATTGTTTTGTTAAAAAGTTATTGATTTTAAATTAACATAAGAGGTTAAATGTTTTCTCCATAATAAATTATCCTTTGAAATATTTCTGTCATATATTTTTTAAACTACTAAGTCTGATATTATTGCTTTCTATAAGAATCCCTTGCTCTTTGTCATAGTTTTAAATGTGAAAAGTTATGATGAAGATAAACTTTTGTCAGTAAATTGTTTAATTGTATTTGGAAGCTTTCTTGTTAAGAAATCTTACTTAGAAGTATTTATAAATTATTCTTAGAGTAAATTAAATCTCCAAAAATCAGGTTTGTTTGAAGCAAAGTATATATGTATTATTTGCTCCAAGGGGATAGAGACCAATGTCTTTTTAATGCTAGTGCTCTTAATGTGTACCTACTTTCCCCAAACCTATATGGATTCCACTAAAAGGAAAGCAATCAGTGTTTCTTGACTTTAACACTATGAAAAGAACATAGTATGTAGATAGAGATAACTTAGTTTGAGTTGAGATCCCACTGTTATTAGCTGTATAATTGTCATCAATTTACTTCATCACTTTCGTTTTTCAGTTTACCCTTCTATAAAAAGGGAATAATAGAACTCGTCATGCCTGTTTTTAAAGGTAATGAATAACAAAATATGTGAAAGTAAACTCTGGAGATTGATATTCCTTCCTTAACTCTTTTGGTTGGCATCCATTCAGGAAAACAGAAAGCACTTAAGGTATTTCTGACAAAGAGGTTTTAATACAGGGAATTGGTTGCAAAAGTGGTGGAAGAGTTGGAGGAATAAAAAAGCTAAGGTGATCAAGCTACCGGAGATCAGTAAACATGGGAAGTAGCTATAGCCCCCAGGACTGGAGGAACAAAAGTGAAAGTGGTGTTACTCTGAGCCCCTAAGTACTACACTGTTGAGAATACTGCCATTGTTACCTAGCCAGGAAGCCAGGAGCTTGCCTTCTTGTTGCTGCTGCCTGAGCCAAGGAGCCCACAGTCCCACTGAGAGTTGGAGTAGCTCATAGTTGCTCACTGAAGCTGTCAGAAGTAGGAAAAAGGTGGCTTCTCCTTCTCTCCTGCTTCTTAATTTGACATTGGCTTTCTTTGGTAGAACCTTTCAGCTTATAAGGGGATCTGGGAAATATACTTTGCAAGCTTCTAGCCGCTGGCAGTACAGAGGAGGAGACTGTGTAAGGGTGAGAGTGGAAATGAGAGCCAACAGGTAAACAACCCGCTCACTAACCATGAAGGCTGTAGTTTTGTAATTTTTTTTGGTAGGGAAATTATTGTAAAACTTAACTTTTATCCTAAATTTTTTTCTATGACTTCTCTTTTCTATGTATTCAATATCCAACACGTTAGTAAAATATACCCCAAATTCAACTATCAATAGTTTCTCTGCCATCTCCAAGTATGAACTACCACCACTTCCTGTTTAGGCTTTTACACATCTCCCAGCTTGTGTCTCTGCTTCTCTTTTTGCTCTTCTACAATGAGTTCTGAAGACAGCAGCCAGAATAAGCTTTTAAAAATATAAATTAATTCACAGCACTCCTTTGCTTCAATGGCTCCCCATTACACAGAATAATATCCTAACCATGGCTTACCAAGCCCTATATGATCAGGTTCTTGCTTATAACTCTCTGGTCTCATCTCTACTCTCTGCCCAGCTGTAGTCACTTGGATTTTTGTTTTCCTTAATAAAATTTAGATCTCCAAATATATGTACAGGAAAATTGGGTTTGACAGAAACAACGGCCATAGAAGAACGTTTGAATTCTTTGTTGTACTTTGAATGTGCTAAAGTAATTCTCATCTCAGGGCCTTTGCACTTGCTATCTGTTCTGCATGGAATGTTCTTCTTTCACATCTATGTGTGGCTAGTTTCCTTACAATATTCCTTTTCCCTCACTTTATTTAGATCACTACCTCTCAGAGAGGGCTTCCTTAAGCAACCTGTGGTCACCTTCTGTCACTTTACCTTGCCTTTACAAACACACACATACAGACTATATATATACATGTGTATACACATATATACACATACACATACATGTATACATATATGGTCTGTTCTCAAATATACATTCTTATTTTATTGTTTGTTCTTCTGACTTCCATGACTGCAGGTACTTTGTTATGTTCATCTAGAGGAGTACCAAGCTCCTAGAAGAGTACTTGGTAGAAAGGAGTTACTCGTGACAGGGTTAATGAGACTGAGATTACGAATTTATGAAAACTATTTAATATTTTTTAATAGTCATTAAATCAGCAAAGATTTATTAAATCAGTAACAAAGCACAACAAATAGATATTCAAAGGCATTCTTTTAATTTTTCTTTTCCTGTTGCATGTGTTTGAGAAATTTCAGGATCTCTTGACTGTAAAAGTCATGTTACTTTAAAAAGATAATGTACAATAAAGGGAGATCACTATTTGTCAGTTTGCCTGGGGCTCTGAACATTACATAAGGGTACTTCAAAAACATTGTGGAAAAATGGATTTAAAAGATAATGCAAATCTTTCCATGAACTTTTTGAAGTACCCTCTATACTTATGTGTATAGAAAACTCTGTCTGACACTCCACCCAGATGTCCAGACTTCCTAATTTTATTCCCTTGTTCTTTTTTTTTTGTTTTTTTACAGAATCTCAGAGATTTTCCTATTAATATATATAGGAATGAAATTGTGAGTCCTGAGTTTACTTTCTTTTAATTTTCTTCCCTTTTATAGTTGCTGTGCTGTTTTTTTAATCTGGTCTTTTTTGTTTTTGTTTTTGGTTCATCAACACTTTAAATTTTTTCTAGTAGGAATGACTTGTGTGTACATGAACCAGAATTCTTATATTTGTGTCAAAGGTTCTCTTCTGTCATCATAGCACTGTTATACTTCACTTTAATTAGACTATAGATAAGGATGATGCATATCTTTTTTACTGTTATATCCCCAGTACTTATATAATTCTCATCTTGGGGAAGTCAATTAATTTTTCTAAGCTTTACATTCCTCTTCTGTATAATGAAATGGTTTTACTAGGCAACTTTTAATTATAAATTCTAAAATTATAAAGTATAATTTATTATAAGATTTCAATATCATCTCAGAGCCATTTGTTAAAATGTGGTAAAAACCTAGTCATGTAGAATGCTTTATATTAGTAGCATTCTCTACAACGGGATCTTAATTACATATAAGCATTCCAGGATAAAGGAGGCTTAAGAAAAACTGCTTTCTAAAAGGTAATAAACAATGGAATCTGCTTTATACTCTATGACAGAGCTCATAACACTTGGGTTTTGGTGTATCAGTTTGTGTTAGGATAAAAGTCTGGATATTCCAGAGGTGTCATTTATGAATAACTTTGTGGGCTTAAGTAAATGTTTGAAAATAATAGAACCATTTAGATTATTAGTCACATGTATATTAAACATATATTGGCATTAGATTATTGTCATTTAAAAAATAAATCATTTGGATTATTTTGTGATTTATTCCTTTGTTAAAATGAATAGAAGTGTTCCTTATTCCTTTTAAAATGAGAATTTCCTAGGATTGCTCTGTAATTCTTACATTTTTATGAGATGCCAGCACATAACTTTTCTAGAGCAGGTCATGTATGCTTCATTCTACTAGATACTAGAGTTAGTTTGAAGATTGGCTTATTTTCCTGCAACTTAGAGGTTTTGTGACTTCACTGATGACTCTTTTGGATTCTAATTTGCTGTTGGTGTAAGGAACTTGGAATATTTATTTGATTATTATCTTTGCTGAATGAAGCTTTAAAGTTGATTTGCTGCATAAATTCTATGAAAATGTGTGACCCTTTTTGATATTTTTTTTGGTAAGTTTGATTTTCCGTATCAGAGCTGTTTACTCACTGAACAAATGGTTTTAAGTAATGAGAGTACAGTAGTTTCAGTGCTTTGTAACTTTTCTCATCTTGTGGCACAGTTTGAAACTGATGGTCATGATTGTATGGGACACTGAGGAAACTGCAGGGGGACATGTGGACACCTATCTGTGTGTTGGTTTAAAGTTCTTTTTTATGGAATTATGTTTAAATAAAACACAGTGTTAGGGAAGATATTACATATTGAATGTGTATAACACTTCCGTATATTTTAAGGAGAAAGTTGTGCTTGCTTCCATGAACATATCTTATTTTGTTTTAATTTATTTTATTTATTGAATCAAAATTGATTATACATATTTTGGGGGTTGAATATTGAGATATGTTGACCAAATCAATGGTACTAGCATATATATTGCATGAACATATCTTAAAAAAAAGGTCTTATGAAATAACTTCAAGCAATTCCTGATCAAGATTTAAAACTGATGGTGTTTTCAAATTCTGGTTAATTGTCATTGATGAGAAACTTGATCTATGTAGGCAGATTAGTGAACGGGGCAGAGTAGTATTTATTGCCTTTTCCCCCTGACTGATAAGAGCTCTGTTCTCACCTGTGATTAGAATTTAAACAATTCCATTTCTTTTGTATTTCAAAGGAGCAATATTCATTAAGCTGAACTGCTTTTCCTTTCCTCTCATTGACACAAATAATGCTTAAATTTTTGGGGATAAATTGGATGGATTTTGAATAAAATAATGAAGCTTTTCTGCAGGTATACACAGAAGTTGCACTACCTCTTTTTTTGTTTTGTTTTCCTTCTACCTACTTTTGATAATCTCCTTTGGTTTCAGATGATAGTACTGACTCACTAGTGACTCATTTTCAGTCTCACCTTTCCAACACTTTGAATCCATAAAGTTTGTCAGTTATGTTAACATGTTAATTGTCAAAAATTTCAAGGACTGCTTCAAATAAGTTCATTGGATTGCAGAACACCAATTGAGGAAGCCATCTGTTAAAGTCAATAACTAGTATTAAAAAAAAATCTGCCAGTTGAGAATTATTCATCCCAAGCTTTTTGAATTCTACTTTTAACTCATAAACTTTGGCAAAATTCTTCCTCTGGAAGCCATTGTTGCTGAACCAAGTGGGGTATGTTTGTGTGCCACCGAAAGCCAATTATTGAAGCATGTGTCTTTGTAGTAGAGAAAGAAGATTTATTCATGAGATCTGCCTTAACCTCAGTGAGGAGGATTCTACATTTATGGGAAAGTGGTTAGGGGCGGTGCAAGGCATGGTGGATGGATCATGATTGGCTAAAGGGTCTGAAGGAGTCATTCATTCAGTGATCTGTGCTGTGCTTGCGCAGGCAATGTGCACGTTCAGAAAATGGCTGCGTTAGCAGGATTTGGAGGTAGAGCCCTCAGCCCTCTGATATCAAAGGTGAGACATTCATGCAGGCTCAGTAGAGATGTCTGTGGGCTCAGCCAGCCTAGTTCAGTTTGTGTTGGGCCAAGCTAACCCCAGCTGTACTGAAAAACAAAAACAAAAACAAAAACACCTTAGGAACACAACTTTTATGCCAGAGACTTTATCTCATGGGGCAGGTAGGAGGAAACCAAAGGAGAGGTTAGTTATGGAAATTTACTGAAAGAATGAGCACTTTAAATAAAGAATAAATAAACTTTAATTGAAAAGCCACAGTTACACTAGTGTACTTTTGTATGAAATAGTGTTACTGAACTGAGAGGGGTTTGTCATCCACTGCCCACATACCTAAGAAATCTCTCATGCCAAAGTTTGCAATGTTAAAGATTAGCATTTATTTGAGTGCCGTGGAGCATGTGGTAACCAGGGGAGCTTTTAAGACCGCTGAAGGGCCGAGCCCGTGGCGCACTCGGGAGAGTGCGGCACTGGGAGCGCAGCGACGCTCCCGCTGCGGGTTCGGATCCTATATAGGACTGGCCAGTGCACTCACTGGCTGAGTGCCGGCCACGAAAAAGACAAAAAAAAAAAAAAAAAAAAAAAAAAGACCGCTGAACTCCTTGATAAAGCATTTATAGAACAAAATTATGGGGGGAGGGGTCCCCAGGAGGTTTGTGTGAATCTGATTGGTTTGTGGTGAGGTCAGCATAAATGGGTGGGTGGGGGGGGGTCCCAGGAGTCATGTGTGAATCTGATTGGTCTGTGATGAGATTTGACATCTGACTGATATCCATGGTGCCTTAGGATCCAGGGTGTGTGCACTTCAGAGCAGATTTGTTGTTTGTTATCTGCTAGGTAGGACAACTGGAGATTGGTGTTACAGATGGTGTCTGGAAGCCAAAAGACATTTATCTAAGAAACACAATTCTGACCTTCAAATCAAGTTTTAGCCTAAGGAGCAAACATCCTGACCTTCAGATTAAGTCTTAGCCTAAGGAAGTTTGTTTAATCAACTCTTCTCTTAGTGTTGTTACTTCTAGGAATCCAGCCTGTCCTGCCTGATCAAGCAGTTTCTCTTTAGCTATCTCCCTTACCCTCCAGACCGGGGGTTAGAAGAATACCTAGGAGAGATGGGGTTTGTTCTCCAGTTTCAGTTGCAGGGAGTGATAGTCTCATACCATTGCTTGATAAAAAGCTGATAATGGATGAAACTGAATGTTTTGAATATTTTGTTTAAATTCGTTTATCATTTTGATAACATTTAATTTGGAATTAATATCTATCATATCTACATACAAACTTTTACATATGACAGATCCTCTGTGAAATAATATACTAGATTTTCAGTTTTCCAAATAAATTCTTAGTGTAAATTAACATCTTGCAGTCACTATTGGCTACACTAACAATATGCAAAATTACAATGTTTCCACACTATCTTTTTTGTTTCAAAGATTTCTTTTACCATTTTGAGTATTTCCTCCCCAGGTGTTTGTTACTTTGCAAAATAATCAATGCTCTTCCAAGAAAATCTCCTATTCAGAGATTTTAACTACTGCTGTTAATTTGAGCACAGTTACTAATGTGTAGAATCATCACTCAGTAATGAAAACTTTTTGATATAGTGGTCTTCAGGGTTCTGATTATTGCTGTTTATCTGGCGTGCCATCATCTGCATATGTTTATTCTGTTATGCAAATGTAGCACCTTTTCTATTTCCTTTGCTTCTTTGGAAATTAACAAAGTTCTTGACATTTTCCTTGCAGGCTGGTTTATTGTGCAGTTCTGCAATAGTATGAAGCATTCTGGCTCTAGCTCTTAATTGGGTAACCTTTTAACTAGCATCTTGATCTGATATTGTTATAAGTAATAAAACAACTGTTTATTATTTTGTATTTGCAGAGGTTTAGAGTAGAAATCTTTACTGTATGAAATGGCTATTTTGTATTGGTACCATAGCTTTATTTAATAACTTTTTGCTTTATAGCAAAAATTTTGTATTATTGTGTTTGTCTTTTGAATGTAATGACTTTCAGAATGAATGTAATTATTTAATGAAAAAGTTATTTGTTATGATGAGAAAACAATCAGAGAAAAGTGAGTTTTAAATATGATGTACAATATATCTTAAGGTTCAGAAGTCTATTGAAATATGATGTACAATATATATCTTAGGTTCAGAAACTGATTATGTACATATATGTGTGTTTGTGTATGTGTATATTTTTCTGCATTCTTAAAATTGAAAAAATAAATTATACTGAAAGATTATAAAATTAAGCATTTAGTAAATATGACAAAAATATTGTTAATCCAATAATATTATATTATTCTTATGTATGATGAGAAAATCAGATTTCCAAAAATGTTTTTCAATCTGTAAACGCCTACAAAATCCATTTAAAATCATCTAATTATGTGCATTTAATTTCATCTTCAGAAATAATTATTTTTAATAATCAAAAATGAAACAATGAAATTTCACCAGCTTTGGCTAATTATCATCAAAAGGCCAATAATAAATAAATACCAAGAAATAACAGCTGAAAAAAAAAATCAATTGTATTCTAATAGGAATACCTAAACTAAACAATGATGATGCTAAGGTAACAATCTTATATAATTTTCTTGTTAGTAGGAAAAATGTGAAAAATAAGAACAAGAAGTGATGATAAAAATTTTGGCTAAATGATTATAAATACTTTTGGATGATTCAAATAGAACGAAGGGGAAGAGTTATATAGTTTTGCCAAAGTAATAATTAATGCATTTGGAAAGTTAACAGAGGAAGTCATACAAATAGTATCAAAATATAATTTCTGCAGTTGTAAATTTTTGAATTGTTGTACCAAATAGTTTATAACTTTAAAAATCACTATAAAAACTTATAAACATCAGTATCTTATGTATGGTTGTCAATATCTAATCAGTTACTCTGTGTAACATCCACCACAAAACTTAGTGACTTAAAATAACTAATAGATCTGCAACATAACCAGTGCCATTTTAGACAGGCCCGTTCTCTTTTACAAGAAGCGTCATGGTTTTGGAGAAAATGAAACTTCCGGCGTTTCCGCATGCGTAGAACTCTCCATCCCCATGACCTAACTCAATCCCCACCCCAGAATTACATCACCCAGCTCTTGGCACCAACAGACCAATATAAGCTCTACCACCACCCCAACACCTGGTGCTGTCCCCTTTTCAGGGCAGCCCCGGGCTGCCTGCCACTTTGGGCACAGCCTGGCAAATTTTCTTCCTTTAATAAAGCTTGAACAGTACCTGGCATCTTGGCTCACTTTCTTTCAATAAACACTATCTTTTATTTGGGCAGGGCTTGGAGGGGCCAGCTTGTCCCTGTTCCAGTTGAGGTTGGCTGGGTAGCTTGTCTGTGGCTGGAGGATCTAACATGTCTGGTACCTCATCTAGGGTGGCTAGAATGGCTGGGATTGGCTGAGCTTTTTTCACCCTTTGGAGTTTTTCATCCTCTAGGACTTTCTCTCTACATTTGGCCTCTCTCCCCAGCCAGGTAGTCAGACATCATAATGTGATAGCTGGCTTTCAAGAGTGTGAAATCAGTAGGTGCATGGTCTCTTAAGGCCTAGGCCTAGAAGTCACATCATATTACTTTTGCTGCATACTTTTGATCAAAGCAGCAGAACTGAAGTTAGATTCAAGGTAAGGGAAATAGATTCTACCTCTTGGTGAGAGAGTAGCATACACATGCAGGATGAGAGGAATTGCTGGTGACCATCTATATAGATAGTCTACCACATCTTTCACGACCACATCTTGGGTCATGGTGCACATTACACTTGTAATGTGCACCATGACTCAAGTATTACTACAGTGGTAAACTGGTCTCCATCCCCAAATCTTTTTATTTATGTCATCTGCAGTGTAGCATTAGAGTTTAAAAAATCTCTGTAGGTGATTCTGACCTGCAGTAAAGTTTGAGAACCACTGCGAAAGTTTGAGATCAGTGGTTCTTAAAGAGTAGTCCCTGGACCAGCAGCATCAGGATCACCTGGGAACTTGTTAGCACTGCAGATTTTCAGAGCTCTCCTCAGATCTACTGTATCAGAAAGTCTAAGGCTAGGAGCCAGCAATCTATGTTTGAACAAGCCTTCCAAGGATTCTGATATACTCTAGAGTTTGAGAACCACTGTTCTAGAGTAGGGATTGGCAAACTATGGCTTGCAGGCCAAATCCAGCCACTGCTTTCCTCAACCTTGGTGTTATAACACCACACTCTAACCAACTGAGCTAACTGGCCAGCCCCATGTAAATTTTTATTTAAACACAATTATGCTCATTTGCTTTTGTTTTGTCTGTGGCTACTTCTGCACTACAGCAGCGGGGTTGAGTAGCTGTGATATAGACCGTATGGCCCACAAGCCTAAATTATTCATTACTGTCTAGCCCCCTTTATAGAAAAAGTGTGTTGACCTCTGCTCTAGATGACTACTTTATTTTTGCCTATTTCTAGGGTCTGTATCTTCCATGACACCCACTAAAGAGAGGTCCTGTTCAGTTTTAGTGAAAGTGACTTAGTGATTTAGCTGCCTTTGCTGAATTCTTTTCAGTGAAGTTGTGGTGGACAATTCAGGCTGCAACACAGACTAATTAAAATCAGAATCTTTGGGAGTAAGAACCAGGCATCAGGAATTTTTAAAGCTCCCTAGGTCGTTCTAATATGCAGCCCAGTTTGAGAAAGAGTTCATTGCTTCCTGTAAACAAGCCACCTGGAGATCTTGGTAGATGTATGTTCTGATTCAGCATTTTTAACAAGTCTAGGATGGTTCTAAAGATTCTGTATTTCTAACATGCTCCCAAGTGATGTAGATCATGCTCATTCTCACCTGGAGAGCTTTAAAAATACTAATTTCTGAGTCTTCCAGTGTTTCTTATTATCTCAGCATCTGGATATTTAAAAATCTTCCACCTTATTCTGGTGTACAACCAATTTGAGAACCCCTGGGTTAGAGAAGTTTGTCTCAATCTTTGTCTAACAGAATCATATAGCAAACTTGCCAAAAATATAGGAGGATTCTATCCTTCTTTAGCAAGCCTGGGCCTTTGTATTTTTTATTCGCCTTCCTTGTGATTTGATAAACACATAAACCACTAGAGAAACACTGCCTTAGAGGAAGGAAGAGTTTAGAGAAACAGATAGATTAGCACAGGCAGAGGATGTAGAAAAAGAGGAACTAATAGTATACATTCATTTACATATTGGCACATATTCCTGGTGATTGCAAAGAATAGTTCTCTTGATTTATTTTAGGCCTGTTTATTACATGCGTAATGAGATTAAACAAAAGATTCAGCGAATTTACAGTGTTAAAAGCTGTAGCCCTCCTCCTTTCTATAGATTCTGGGAAGGACAGGAGTGAGTCTGTCATGTAGAATCACCAGAAGAGAGTGCTGTGGTGGCTGAATAGTATTTAAATGGATCACAAAGACTTTAAACTACAAAATTTATACTTAGAGCCAACGGCACCTAAATGGTAAGAACTGGAAACAGGGCTAATGCTGTCTATGGGTATGTAGCCTATTCTAAACTTTCTGGAGTGGACAGTGTGCCATCTGTGAAGTACATGTCAGTTTCATCCTTTCCTGAACATGGTGGAGATAGTGTTGCTTTACCTGGGTCCAAACATGAATGGGGAATTACCTGAGTGTAAGTTGTGGGTTTTAAACAGTCATGTATTCTTTTTTGCACTTTAGGAAGATCCTTTTATAATTAGCAGATTGTTGAGTATTTGTCACACATATTGACATATTGTTGAGTATTTGTCATACATATGTTGCTAAGAATACGAAGGTACTTCAGAAAGTTTGTGGAAAAATGGAATTAAGATAACGCATACTGGCCAGACACCAAAAAGAAAAAAAAAAAAAAAGAATCTTTCCACAAATGTTTCTGTTTATTTCCAGAAATGAAAGTGAACCTTAGTTTTTCTCTTGGTAGCTTTTATATCCTTTTACTTTTAGCATAGGAATAGAAATGCTGTGAATTCTCTCTTAACAAGGTATGGATTAGTGACTTAGGAATTGAGTGACACACCAGCAGACTGAGGCAGTTCCGTGCAGCAGTTCAGAACAGGGAAATAGGTAGCTGAAGGGTAGCTGGATGGCTTGAAATTGGCAAGTAGGAGACAGAGCTTTTACTCTGTCGCCTTTGCATTAACAACATACTTTTTGCTCTAATGGTGGTGTTAAAATATATAGGCTAGATTATTGATACTTAATTTCCTGAACTACTACTTATTCTATTCAAATGCATATAAAATTTAATTTTGGTAGTGTTATATTTTGGAGAACGTAGATGGTAATGTGTTCTTATAGTTTTAAAACAGTGATAATACTATACAGAAAAATGTTCTTTTTTCTCTTTGGAATATACTGATTTTTTTTCAGCTTTATTGAGGAATAATTGACATAAACTGCATGATTAAAGTGTACAATTTGATAAGTTTTGACATATGTATACCTCTGTGAAACCCTCACCACAATTAATTGATGAATGTAAAATCATGCCTCAAAAGTTTTCCTTCCTCCCCTCCTTGCCTCTTTTTGTCATTGATAAGTTTGCATTTTCTAGAATTGTATGTAAATGGAATTTTTTGGTCTAGTTTCTCTGTAATTATTTTGAGATTCATTCATATTGTATGTATCAATACTTTATTCCTATTTTATTGCTCAGTGGTATTGCACTGTATGGACATTTCACAATTTGGTTATCCATTCACCTATTGATGGGCATATTAGCTGTCTATTGCTGTATAACAGATTACTCCCAAACTTAATGGCTTAAAACAATGAACATTTGTTATCTCACAGCTTCTGGGCCAGGAGAGGCTTACTGGGTGGCTCTAGCTCAGGGTCTCACATGAGATTGCTGTCAAGGTGTTGGCTGGGACTATGGTCATTTCAAAGCTTCATTGGGCTGGAGGATTCAATGCAAACATATTTCCACTCATATGGTTGTTGGCTGGAGGTTGCAGGTTCTCACCAAGGACCCTGTTTGCAGGGCTGCTTGAGTGTTCTTACCACGTGGAATCTGTTTAGTCCCAAAACAAGTAATCCAAGAGCAAAAGTAAAAACAAACTTCAATTCCTTTTATGACCTAGTCTCAGAAATTACAAATTATAACTTCCCAATATTACTGTCTGTTAGAAATAAGTCACTATGTCCAGCCCACACTGCAGGAGAGAAGAATTAGGGGCTGCTTTTGAAGGGAGGAATATCAAAGAATTTATAGACATATTTTAAAGCCACCACAATGGACATTTGAGTTGTTTCCAGGTTTTGACTATTACAAATAAAGCTGCTTGTAAAAATACATGCAAGAATCTGTGTAGACATATACTTTTATTTCTCTGTGTAAATAGCTAGGAGTTGTAAGATAGGGTTATATTTAATTTTTTGCTATTCGTATAGTGAAGACCATAAAGCATTGCTTAGAGGAAATAAGAATTTAATTTCTTTTACTGACTAATGTTTATAATAATGATGTTATTCTATTCTTTTATTTATTAAATTTCTTTAAAAATTTAATATCTTTAAGGAAATTGAAGAGAACTTCCAAACATTTGAAAGTTATTCTCCAAAGTTGGTTGTACCATTTTACACCAGCAGTGTATGAGAGATCCCGTGTTCCACATGCTCATCCACACTTGATATGGTCACTCTTTTAAGTTGATTATGGTTTTAATTTGCATTTCCTTAACAACTAATGATGTTGAGTGTTTTGTTTATTTGTCATACATGGATCTTCTTTGGTGAAATGTCATCTTTTGCCCATTTAAAAGGGTTGTTTACCTTACTGAGTTATAAAAGTTCTTTCTGTATTCTTTTGTCAGATATGTTTTGCAAATATTTTCTCCCAGACTTTGTCTTTCCTTTTTTGTTTTTGTAGCAATATCTTTTGAAGAGCAAAGGTTTTTAATTTTGATGAAGTCAATTTATTGCTTTTTTTCTAATATAGTTCTTTTTTTTTTTTTTTTAAAGATGACTGGTAAGGGGATTTCAACCCTTGACTTGGTGTTGTAAGCACCACGCTCTCCCAAGTGAGCCCCAGGCTGGCCCCTAATATAGTTCTTTTTTGTATGTTCTGTTTAAGAAATGATTGCCTAACTTAAGTTCACGAAGATTTTATGTGATGTTTTCTTGTAGAAGTTTAGGTCTTTGGTCGATTTTGAATTAAATTTTTTATATGTCCTATGGTAAGGGTTGAGATTTTTTGGGGGGAGGGGGGAGGGTGCCTATGGCTCTTCAGTTGTTTGTTCTAGCACCATTTGCTCAATAAATTATCTTATCTTTATTGGCACCTTTTATTTAAAAAAAAATTGATCATATGTGTGTAGGTCATTTCTGGAATCAATTCTATTTTATTGATCTTTTTGCGTATCTTTCAACCAGTACCAAACTGCAGTGATTCATGTAGCTTTCATAATAAGCCTTGAAATCAGGCAGTGTGGGTATTTCTTTCTTTCTTTCTTTCTTTCTTTTTTTTTTTAAAAGCAAAAGTCAGCTTAGGCACACCCGCAGGAGAGCTATCATATTTTCCAAAAGCCTCTTGTGAAAACTGAATCAGGCTTGTGCCATAATTCCCCATAGCACAAGTAAACAAGATTCAGATTGACCAGAAAGCGCCCCCATCTCTGGGGCAGCAGCATGGTGTGTGCCAGGATTTGCAGTTCTTTCTTTCTTTTTTTTTTTTTTAATTAATTTTTTTTATTAGGTAGTGTGGGTATTTCAACCTTGCTCCTCTTTTTCAAAGTTGTTTTGGCTATTCTAGGTCCTTTGCATTTCCATATAAGTTTTACAATCAGCTTTTCAATTTCTGCAAAAAAAAACCTTTACTGGAATTTGGGGTGGGATTACATTTAATCTATAAATCAATTTGATGAGAATCAACATCTTACTAATATTGAGTCTTCTAATCCATGAATAAAGTATATCTTTTCATTTATTTAAGTTTAATTTCTCTTAGCATGTTCTGTAGTCATCACTATGCCAGTCTTGCATATTTTTTGTCAAATTTATCCTTATGCATTTCCTATTTTTTGGTGCTATTGTAAATGGCATTTTTTAAAATTTCAATTTCTAATTGATCATTGCTAGTATATAGAAACAGAACTGATTTTTGTATATTGACTTTGTTTCTGCAACCTTGATTTTTGGTTTTGGTTTTTTTGTAGATTCCATAGTATTATCTGTATAATTGATTATATCATTGGTGGGTAAAGACAGTTTTAATTCTTTCTTTCTAATTTGTATGCTTTTTTTATTTCTTGTTTGATTCCATTGCTAGAATTTCTAGTGCAATGTTGAATATAAGTGGTGAGAGTAGACATCCTTGCCTTGTTTCTAATCTTAGGGTTAAAGTAGCTTTTTACCACTAAATATGATGTCAGCTGTAGGTTTTTCATATGTGCCCTTCATTGGGTTGAAAAGTTCCCTTATATTCCTAGATTCCTGAGAATCTTTAAGGAATGGATGTTAGATTTTGGTCAAATGCTTTTTTTGTATCTCTTTTAACTGTTCTTTTTTAGTCTGTTAACATGGTAAATTATACTGATTGATTTTTAAATGTTAAATCAATCTTGCATTCCTGGGATAGATCCCAATTGGTCATGATGTATTGTCCTTTTTGTATATTGTTGTGCTGTATCACTATTATATATTATTAAGAATTTTCAAATCTGTGTTCATGAAGGATATTGGTTTGTAGTTTTCTTTTCTTACAATGTTTTTGGTTTTGTTCCTGAAAAGAATTTTCTTAGAGAATAGATCTTATGATAGAACAGCATTTTTTGAAGAGTTTGTGTAGAATACTATTCTTTCTTCCTTAAATGTTTGGTAGAATTCAGCAATGAAGACATCTTTGTGGAGTTTTCTTTGTAAAAGGGTTTATTTATTTATTTATTTGGGGGATGTGTGTGATTTTTTTCTGATACTTTATAATTAGAAGTTGAAACAGTTTTACAATTAACATTCATGTACTCACCCCCAGCTATATTTTGCTATGTTTGCTTTTTCACATATCTATCCATTTATCTTCTCCTTTCTCTGTGCATCAGTCTACCTATTATTGATGCATTTCAAAAAGTATCTAAGTATGATTTATTATTGGCTAAATATTAATTCTTAATAAATAATGACAGGGAGACTTTTTACAGTGATGAATGCATCAGAAATCATTGAGAGATTTAGAAGATGTAAACTTCCAAAGAATTCTGATGGCAACTCAAATATATGAAAGTTTCACGATGCATTTAACATGGCAGTCAATATAGGCATGTCTCCAGAAAAATCTCTTGTATAAGTCATTCAAATATTTGAGTACTTTTAACATATGCCAGGAATATTTAACTCAAGGAAATATAAAACACATATTACAATAGTTTGGTTTTCTTCCAGGGCAGTGAACTTGCATGCTTAAAAAAAATCATAGCATTTTGACAGTGGCAGATTAGAATGATTCAGTGCGGTATCTTCTCAATGAAATTTGTGTTTTCTTTTTTTACAAAATGTATTTTTTTAAAAAAATCATTTCTTTCATTTCACAAATATTCTTCAATTATGTATTAGGTTCCAAGATTTGTATTACTAAATATAATTTGGAGTAAATTTTTCCACAATAATAATATACCAACTGTGGTAAATGTTAAGAAAACTCCTTGACAGTTGTGACCTGAGAATACAACTACTAACAAATCCTATTTCTCTGGACAGTGTATTCATTTTGCAAAACACTTTGGCTAGCTACTATTTGCTGTCTTTTTATACTGGAAAAAATGGCTATTCTAACAGCTGCACCTTAAATAATTCTCTTTCCTTTTGTACTGAGCTTAGTCTGAAGTGTATGGTTGTTTCCAAATAATTTATAGACAACAGAACACTTTACTTCTAAACACATTCGCATACATTATTTAGGAGTTTAATATTTTTTACAGTTCTATTTTATTTCTTGACGTCAAATTTAAATATAGTTAAGTGTACCATTCAATGAATTTTGACAAACATGTATACTTGTGCAACTCAGATCCTTTTTAAGATATAGGTTATTACCATTATTTGGAAAGTTCTCCCATACTTCTTGTCAGACAATCCCAACCCAAACCCCCCTAGGCAAGTACTGTTCTGACTTTCTTCCATAAACTAATTTTGCTTTTTTAATAACTTCATATAAATGTACTCCTGTAGTACGTGTGTGTGTGTGTGTGTGTGTGTGTGTGTGTGTGTGTGTGTGTGTGTGTGTGTGTGTGTGTGTGTGTGTGTGGTCTTTCACTTGGCAGCTGGCTAGTACAGGAATTCGAAACCTTGACCTTGGTATTAAAATACCACACTCTAACCAACTAAAATTTTTTAGATTCCTCTATATTGTTTTCTATGTTAGTAGTTCTGTCTTTTTAATACTTTGTAGTACAACTTAATTTCATTGAGGTCAGAGAATATGTTCTATGTGATGCCATCCTTTTGCCTTATGCCCTACTTAATGGTCAGTTTTCATAAATGTTTGTGTTCCTGAAAAGAATGGGTATTCTTTTCTCATTGGTTTTATGTTTCTGTATCTGTCCTTTCAGTCAACCTAGTTATGTTGTTTCTTTCTTTTTAATTTTTAAAAAAAATCTGTTGGCTCATATTTTTACTCTTGTAATTCATATTTTAAAGTGATTTTTAAATTTAAGTATAACAAAATAGATTTCTTGTTGTGTACAGCTTTATGGGTTTGGACAAATGCGTAAATGTGATTGGGTCTCCACACCACAGTCAAGATGCACAGCAGTTACATCACCCCCCAAATACCGTCATGTTGCTCCGTTAGTAACCAGCCCTTCCATGTTCTTCTGTCAGTGGAAATCACTGAGTTGTTTTTCATCTCTACAGTTTTGCCTTTTCCTAAGTGTCATATAAATCATACAGCTTTTAGCCTTTTGAATATGACTTATTTTACTTAGCAAAATGCATTGAGATTTATCTATGTTGTTGCATGTATTAATAGTTGTTCTTTTTTATTCTTGAGTATTATTCCATTGTATGACTGTACCATAGTTTTTTTCTCAGTTCACTGGTTGAAGGACATTTGGGTTGTTTCCATTAGGAATAAAACTGCTGTAAACATTTGCATACAGGTTTTTGTATGAACCTAAGTTTTTATTTCTTTTGGGCAAATATCTGGGAGTGTTGGGTTTTATGTAAGTGTAGCATTAACTTCATATGATGCTGGAGGTTTTAAATTATAGATTCTATATCTTTAATTCTGCTCATGTTATCAATTTCTTCTTGAGTGAGCTCTGATAGTTTTTGCTTTCAAATAATGTTTCAGTTTCATCTGTTGAATTTATAGGCATACAGTTCTTCCATAGTTCAGCAGATTATCTTTTTAATTTCTGTGCAATCAGTGGTAAAGTTGCCTCTCTCCTTCTTGATATTTGAAATTTGTGTCCTCTTTCTTTTTGATTACTTTGGCTAAAGGTTTACCAATTTTATGAACTTCTCAAAGAACCAGCTTTTTAGTTTCATTGATTTTTCTCTATTGATTTTCTGTTTAGTTGACTTTCATTCTGATTTTCATTATTTCCATTCTTCTGCTTACTTTGGGTTTAATGTAATGCAGAAAAAATTGTTTTCCTCTCTGGAAATAAATTGACACATTTCAAAATCCTGTACTAAATCCAGTTTGTGAGTGTATGTATGTTATTTAGGAGAAAACAGAAGACTTTGCTAATAGCAAGATTTCGGAGAGAGTGAAATTGTGGTATGGTTTTTAATTATTACAAGGACACAGGATTTTCTTTTTGTTTTGAATTATTGGCTTTTCTGCCTGTTCATCTGACTCTGTTTCAAATTCTGAATGAAGTATTTGGAATTCCCATGACAAGCCCTATGAAATTTATCATACATAGAGCCATCAGTGTTATGTTATGTGGCATCATTTATGTGAGGCAAAATGCTGTACTGGGGAATAAATTTTATTTTTGTCTGTAATCTTAGCAATCATTTAACCAAAAGGACTATATAATTTTTACTTGAATTCAAGAATATGCAATATTTAAATCCCCAAGTCTTCCCACATGAGTAACCTCTAACTAAGGTATAAGGCAGTTCTGGAGTTGTTTTCATTTGGTGTGCTTTGATATATTGGGGTATAAGAATTTGATATATTGGGGTGTAAAAATTTCAGTAGTGGATGGAGTGGAATTTTATTTTATATTTTGGTTGTTATCCAAAATGTGAATTAAAGTTAAGGAAATAGGTTGCTCTACTATTTGAGTAATTCTGTTTAAATATTAAAGCAGATTTGTTTTCTTCTGTGAATGAAGCAATTTTATTTTTGAGACATGACATTGTCTTAAAATCAGTTTCAGTTTCTTTTTTAAATGCTCATTTCTTTTGTAGTCTTCAATAAGAAGAAATACAGGTGTTATTAGAATTGGAATATTGATGAGGGATGTGGTATTTATAGAACTACAAGAACATCTTTTGTTTACTTTTCTAATTGCTTGATGATATATTTTGTGTTTTAGATCCTGTTTGACCAAACTCAGAGATCAATTAAGGCACAGCTTCAGAACTTTGTTAAAGAGTAAGTTATTGCAATGAAAAGGAAAGAAAAGCAACCAGTTAATGAATACATCTGGGAATTGGTGTCTTTTGAAAGAAATTATGGATCATGAATTACTGAAAATATTGGAGTTTTTGTTTGTTTGCTTTGTGAAATGTATACTGCATTTCTTCCTGACTTACTCCATAAGGGAATCAGATTTTATGTCTTTCAACAAATCATTTATATCATGAATATGTGTTCAGGATACATAGCTAGGGTTGTTATAGTTAAAAAAAATTTTTTAAATGTAGATAAATAATCTAGTGGCCTTTCAAAATCAAAGCAAATCCCAAAAGTGGTTGAAATACTATCAGTTATTGTATTTGAAACTAAGTTTTTCATTGTCTCAATGTAGTATTTTCTTTGAGGAGAAGATAATGGAATATATGAGAATGAGTCATGTAATGCATACTTTTTTTGACATAGAAGCCTTTTGTGTCACATTCATCGCATTTTATATGTGAAATAAAATAGAACTAGAAATTAAAAAAAAAAAAATCTGAACTTTCCAAGTTAGGAAAGTTTTCCTTTTTCACATTAATACATCAGTTTTTCTCTTTTAATTCCTGACTGAGAATATATAAAATAACAGATTAAGTTTATTATGGTACACAGTATGCAGGATAAATTATAGACATAAGCTGTAACTAGTGTCGGATCTCATTAACACCTACACTGCTGTTCTACCGGGTTGGAATTTGTTGTTTTGGAGGTGGTATCTCACATATTCTTTATAAATTACTTCATAATAGACTAACACTCAGAATACCCTCACAGAATGTACACATGAAAACTTATGGCTTCTTTCAAAGAATTTAAAAACTTTCTTAGGTATACTTTATTATAAGTTTTAAAAATCATTTGTTGTTTAATACCAAGGTCAAGCGTTCGGATCCCCATACTGGCCAGCTGCAAAAAAAAAAAATAATAAAAAAAAATTATTTGTCTTCAAGTTATTTTAAGTTATTTTGCCTAATTTCCTAGCAGAAGAAGTAAAAGCAAAGGGATGTTGTGTGACTCACCTAAGATCTTTAATCAATCAGATTCATTTTAGACTATGGAAGTGGTTTCAGATTTTCAGACTATTGAAAGGGAGGGGTACTGTTACCCTTTACTGGTACAACAATTCTTTTAGAATATGTGTGTATGTGGTGTAAGACTTATTATATTCATGCCCTTTGACCCAGTAATTCCCATCAATGAGAAATGAATATTGTTTCTTAAAATGTGATCTGTAGATCACCCATAGCAATAAAATCAAGGTTGTGTCTTAAAAAACCCTAGATTTCTAGACTTTATCCCAAAGACTAATGAATTGTATTCTCTGGGAAAGGACCTTGGAATTTGCATTTTTAACAAGTGCCCTATGGTGGTTCTTATGTATATTACTGTTTAAAAATCATTTGATTAAATAATGGTCCATGTACCTGAATTTGTCTTCAGGAAAAAAAATTAACTTTGCCTTTTATGTTTCTGTAATGTTAATTTAGTAATTTGTTTTTACATCAAGTTATATAGATTAAAATAATGAAATGTTAGCTGGCCTTTATTAGGATTTATGTATAATTGAGAAGCAACATATAGTTCAGTTGGAAGAGCTAGTGAATGACAGTGCACAGTGAAACAAGTAAATGGAGGAATATAAGAATTATATTCTAAATGTTATTTTGATAAAATTTTAATTAAGAATGTTTTATGAAAATTTCATTGTTTTTATTTTTTAGAGATCTTAGAAAATTCAAAGATGCCAAGAAACAATTTGAAAAAGTCAGTGAAGAAAAAGAAAATGCATTAGTAAAAAATGCCCAAGTACAAAGAAACAAACAGCACGAAGTTGAAGAAGCCACAAACATTCTGACAGCAACAAGAAAATGTTTTCGACACATAGCGCTTGACTATGTACTTCAGGTATATATTTTATTACATGTTTTCAAATAGTGCTTATCAAACAGGCTGTTACTTTTTTTTTTGTGGCTGGCTGGTATGGGGGTCCAAACCCTTGATCTTGGTGTTACACCATCATGCTCTAACCAACTGAGCTAATCAGCTAGCTGTGGTTATTACTTTTGAGTGATTGCACTAAAAAGAATTAATAATTTTATTTTCTTTGAGTTTAAAAATAAAACATGATCTTTTGTGGAAAATTTTTACCTGTTTGTATATCTTTTTGTGTATGCACATACATGTTTGTGGATGTGCATACCTTTGGTTCTGATTTCTTCCTCTTCTCAGATAACATTGTAATTTCCCCCATTTTTAAATGTTTTAAAAATAATTTTTAATTGCTATATTTTTTTCTGTGGATTTTCTGTGTTAATTTAATTAGTATTTGATTATCAGATGTTTATGGTGTTGCCATAAACTACTGGCAGTAGTAAAAATATAATTTTCAATAATGGTAAGTGATAATAACATCTTTATATATAAACCCTTTGCCACATTTCTGATTATTTCTTTAAATTAGATTCTTAGAAATACGGCTCACCATACTGCCAAATGAAAAATAGATCTAGAGATTGTGTTCTCATATTTTTGTATTAGGTGTTGCTTTTAAAAACTGGAGATCTGTAATTGATAAGTTGCTTGGTGATCTTCTGGTCCTGTGTGTAATTGAAACTAATTTGAATGTGATAGATTCCAGAGGAATTTGAGATACATGAAAAATGGAGGTATAATATATTTTTTCACATGCACATTATGTGTTCCTATGCATCATTGAGTTTAAAGCTTAAAAGCTTTAAGGCTTAGGGATTTATCTTGTCTAAATCTCCTTTCACAAAACAGCAGTGATGTCCTCAGAGACTGTTGACTTTATGATGATTAGAGTATTTCTTTTAAAAAAATGCATAGATAATCTCATGGTGAATTAGTGATTAAAAACTACTCAGGTAACTTTGCAAAACAGTGGAAAATGAACTTTGGACCGCGTGATAGGTTAGCATAGTTGGTTAGATGGTGGTGCTGATAACACCAAGATCCTAAACTGGCCAGCTGCTAAAGAAAAAAAAAGAAGAAAAAAAGAAAAGAAACTTTAAGATTTTTTCTAAGTTTCTGTTCAGTAAGTGAGAAATTAAATTTTATAAATTGAAGTAGACTCCATTTAGGGATGAAGGGCTTCTATAATGGAGTAGTCTGTATTTCCTATGTCCTGTTACTTACTTTACATGCATATCACTTCATGCTGTGGTGTAAGTACTCAACCTTCCTAACCCGTTCCCACTAAAATGGCTCATGCAAAGGTCTTTCTTATTCATTAGACATATTTTAGTTGTTAACCAAATTGACTATTCTGTTTCAGCAAAATGGTAGACTACACTCTCCTTCTTGATTCCTACTTTTGTCTCAATTTATCTGAAATCACTTTTACATCCTCCTCCTAACTTCTATTTCTTTCCAATTTCTGCCTTGGGCTTCTCTCCTTTGTCTGCCTTTTCAGTCTCCTTTTTAGGGTTTCATCATTGGTTCTGTTCTTTTCTTTATATTCTCTGACAATCTCATCATGCCCCTTGCTTGAATTGCCACCTATATATAGATGACAAAATCTACTTTTCACAGGTACCTTATTTTCATTGTGTCTAAAACTGGAATCTGTCATATCACAGAAAGGCTTCTCTTTCTCTTTTGCCTTTATCTAACTGAAAGGCGCCACACCCTCTTACTCTCGCAGAAACCCCAAATGGGAGAATTATATCAGGTATTCTCCTCATTCTAAGCTACTATATGTTGTTACTAAAATGTCTTGAAAGTTCCTTCTATGTGCCTCTTAACTATTTTGTTTCCTCACCCTTGCTGCGGCCCTAATCCAGTCTTACTCTTTCTTGTCTAGAGTGTTAAGATATTCTCATAAAATTGGTCTTTTTTGCATTGCTTTTACCTGCCCCATTATCAAATCATTCTCTGTTCTGTGGTCAGGGTTACTCAGACTTCTTCAGGCAGAATTAATCATTTTTGCCTCTGCCTTCTCTGTGTTGCCATATTTTCACACATATTGTAGTTAGACCACTTGTCACATTTATTGTAAATATTTATTAATATGTCTTTTCTATTCCTAGATTGTATCCCTAGCCTCTAGTCCAGTGGTTGGAAAATAGATAGGTAACAAATGTTTTTTTGAAAGAGTGAGTGGCTTAATGTTATAAATTTTATATGGGGGTGGGAGGGTGTTAGCCTCCATTTCCTTTGGTGTCTATTCAGCAGTTCTAAGTTAGGTTCCACCCCCCCTCCCACCAAATCACTATTAATTTGTTTGATTTTTCTGATGAGAACTGTTATATCATTTTATTTTATGGGCAACATGTCTATTTTAGAGAATAGTAAGTAACAAATATCCAAGTATATAAAGTTTGCTATGCTTTAGCATCTCTAAATATCTGAATTTACTTTTTAACCCAAGAATTTAAATGGTGATTTTTTATTGCTAAATAGAAAAAAAGACAGAGGCACTTTTAGCATTTTTCAGTTTGAATAGTAGGCTATTTGCAGCCTCTACTTTTGCTTAGAACATTTGAAAGTTAATATTTTAGTTTTCAAAACCGAGCAGGCTTTGTAACAGGCATGTAGTAAAAACTAGTGCTTAGTTAAGCAAAGTTGCTTAGATTTTTTCTTGTTTGTTTTTGTTTTCTAGTTAGTGCTTTAAAATTATCTGATAAAATAGGCATAGAATTCTGTGGGAAAGACACATTAAAAAGATATTCTGTAATCTTTTGACAGTTAACAAAGAGTGAGTGATTCTTTTGGATAAGAAGCGTTTTACTTTATTAAACTTTTTATTTTATTAAGCTGATATATAACAGCAGACAAAAATAAAATGTTTGTTACGAATTTCTAGAGTTGGGAGAGATCTCATGAAGGTCAAATCTCTTAATTTACTGATCTTTTCATAAATTTAGTCTAATTAAAATACTTAAGATCTATTAACTTATTTAACAAATATGTAATGAGTGCTTACTATGTGCTGTTCAGGAGCTAGAGCTGGTAATAAGGCAAAGACCCTGATCTCATAGAACTTACGCTTTAGCTAGGGAAAAGGCACTAATAAGTAAAAATAAAGTAGTTATAAATACTGTGAGTAAAATAAATAGGGCTGATGTATTAGACAGTGTGTAAGGGGCTACTTTAGACCTTTGTATTAGTCAGTGTGTAAGGGGCTACCTTAGAAGTTGGTGTTTAAGGGCCGGCCCGTGGCTCACTTGGGAGAGTGTGGTGCTGAGAATACCAAGGCCCCAAGTTCGGATCCTATATAGGGATGGCCGGTTAGCTCACTGGTTGAGTGTGGTGCTGACAACACCAAGTCAAGAGTTAAGATCACCTTACCGGTCATCTTTTTTTAAAAAAAAAGAAGTTGATGTTTAAGTTGAGACCTGATTTGGTAAGAGATAGCCTCGTACCCATCTAGGCAGTCCATAATGACATGTAGACAGAACAGCTAGTACAGAGGCATAGAGGTGGGAGCAGCCTTTGGCTGTGGCTGGAGCACAGTAAAGGGAAAAACACTAGAAAATTAGGTCATAGAGGCAGACAGGGGCCTCATCACAATGGGCCTTGCCAGCTACCATAGGAAGTAGGAGGGTTTTCAGCTAGAGGTAATATGATCTTAGTTATGTTGTATAAAGATCACTCTGGTTGCTGTGTGGAGAATAGATTATAGGGAGTCAAGAGTGGAAACAGAGAGACTAGTTCATAGACTATTGTAACAGCCCAGAAAACAATGATAGCAGTGGTGGTAAAGCAATGATAATTTGCATTAAGGATGTATGTTGAGGGCCGAGCCCGTGGCGCACTTGGTAGAGTGCTGCGCTGGCAGCGCGGCGACGCTCCCGCCGCGGGTTCGGATCCTATATAGGACTGACCGGTGCACTCACTGGCTGAGTGCCGGTCGCGAAAAAACGACAAAAAAAAAAAAAAAAGGATGTATGTTGAACCTTGGTGAGCAACAATTAGATAAGGAGGGTGGGGGAAAGTTGGAATTCTCAGAAGTTAGAATGTCAAAACAGTTCTGTCACTACAATATTATAATTTAAATGACCAATTTTTCTTTGAGTAAGAATGGATAAGAATTTTGTTGGCTGGTTTGTCTTAACTTTTTGCAAAAAGGGTTGTCAGATGAAAAAACTTGAACTTTGTTTTTATTTGCTTTTTGGAAAAGTTTTAAGCTATGAAAATAAGCAAGTTTAACAATATTGTGTTATACGTTAGTTTTTATAAAATGATGTATGTGAATTAACCAAGTGTATTTTCCCTCAGATTAATGTTCTTCAATCAAAAAGGAGATCAGAAATCCTAAAATCAGTAAGCCCATTTATTGAAATGATGTTTTAAATATTTTAATATGAAACCAAGTGTACATGTTTAAATGTTTGATGCGGTATCTAGTATATACATTCCAGGTTCATAATTGCTTTTACTTCTTTTTGATTTTTATTTGTATTTCTTTTTTTAAAAAATTTTTATTGAATCATAATTGATTATACATATTTTTGGGGTTCAGTGTTGACATATGTTGATCAAATCAATATTACTAATATATGTATTGTTACAAATTGTACTTATTCTTTATGCTCCTTGTCTAATCTCTCCCCATCCTCCTCTCCCTCCGCACTCCCACCACTGATAACCCTAGATTTCTTCTCTCCCTCTGATTTGTTGCCCAGATTATCTGACCAATGCTGAGAGGTGTGTTCAGGTCCCCCAATATTATCATAGAGAAGCTTCTTCTGTCACTCTGGAATGGGCTTTGTAGAGCGAAACATCCTCTTCCTTTCTTTGGTCTCTGCTGGTGGCTCTCCTTGTGTCAATGCACAAGGTGCATTGGCTAGTGGACCATCTGCATGGTGGTTGTGACGTCTAGCTACTTTTGCGGCAGATATGGTTACTGTGGTGGCTGTGGTGGGCCACCCACATGGAGGTGATATTTTTGGCATGTTCCTTGGCACAGTCAGTGTGCCTGGTTGTGGGAGGGGGATCCAGTCCCTGGTTGTGGGAGGGGGATCCAGTCCCTGGCTCCAGGCTCAGGTCCCTGGGCTAGCGCCAAGGCACTGGCAGTGTGCCTGGTTGTTGGGGGGGGGGTGTCCTGTCCCCACTCCATACCTCAGGTCCCCTGGCAGGCCCCGAGGCACTGGTGGTGTGGCTGTGTGGGAACTAATTTTTTGTCCTTTGCTTACTTCTAAAATGGGGGAACTTCCTGTGGGAACCAGTACTTGAGCTGTATGGTTGAGCTAAATTGATGCTTTGCTGCTGTTTCTCTAGGGAAGGCTTTTTGTGCAGCTGAGGGTTTAATGGTTGAACTTATAGGTACTTCCAGCTCTCCAGAGACCTGGTACACCTGGGTTGTGTAGAAACTCTGATCTGAGCCTGAGTCTTTTCATCAAACTGCACCCCATGCAATTCTGTATTCCCGACCAGTCTCCTCTGAGTAGTCCTTCGCTGATTGGCAGGCAGCTTGGCTGTCCTTGCTGTGTCCCAGTGTTCTCCCAGTGGGCCCGTCTCCCCCACTACCTGTGCTGCAAACACTTCCCATGGGACAGGCTGTGCGCTGGTCCCTTGTGATGACTCACTGGCCTTTGAATGCTCCTTTTTTTCACTTGTTGTGGCTCCTTGCTCCTGTGTGGGTCCACAGAAACCCTATTAGTGGTCTTGCTGTCCTGGAGGCCACCGAGACCCCCTTCTCCCCTGCCACCTCCAAGCAATTCCATCCAAAGGGCACAGCTGGGGCTTTTGCTGGCTCCTGCTCTGTGTGCTCAGCAGCTCCAGCCTTAAAGTGGCCATGGCCTGAAATGCTCTGAGCAGTTTTTTCTTTCTTTCATTGTGGCTTCTCCTACCTTCGTGAACTGTGCAGGTCACTCCTCCTCTTCCCTGAGTTTTATCAGCCCTGGCTTGGCTGTTGTTGCTTTTCTATAGTTGTAAATTGGTTGATCTGTGGGAGAGAGTGACGCTGGGGACCATCTATTCTGCCATCTTGACCGGAAGCCCTTATTTGTATTTCTTATATGGCACTTAACCACTTTTTTCTCCTTCATGTTATAGTTGTTTATGTGTATCTCATCTATTAATACACTGTGAGCTCCATAAAAGCAGACTTTATATTGTTCCATTTTTATGTTCTATTATCTTAATGTGATGCTTTACATGCACTAACTGCTCTTTGCTCTTTGGTTGATAACTAGAAGTGGTATAAAAATGTATGAGAATATTTAAGATTTGTTTTGAAATTTATAAAGATAAAATACTATTGCATTTAGATTTTGAATTTACTCTAGGTGGTATTTGCTTTTAAAATTTTTCTGCCCAACCTCTTTCAAGGTATTTACATTTTTCTCTATAATATTATGTGTTATCTAGACTTTTAAAATATTTGAGATCAAGGACTTAAATCATTTGGAGAATTTTCCCATTAGGGTTGATGATGTGTCAGCATTTTGGTTTGTTCTTTGGTGTGCAGTTACAAAATCAGTGGGGTGAAATTTGAGGATCTTCCTTTTTTTTTTTTTTTTTTTTTTTTTTGGTGCTGGCTGGTATAGGGATCCAAACCTGTGACCTTGGTGGTACCAGCACCATATTCTCCAAAGTGAGCTAACCAGCCAGCCCAAGGATTACGTTTTTTTTTTTTTTTTCCTGAGCCTCTTCACCTATAATGACAGTGACTTTTTGCCTTTTTTTTTTTTGCTCTTTAACAAGAAAGCGGGTAGGAGATGGTGTGGTATGGCATCACACTCTTTCTTATTTTGAGAACCTTGAAATAATTCCTCCTCTCTGAATTTATTTACTGAAGTAATTTCTGCCCCCCCCCCCGAGACAATAGTTAAATTAAGTTAGGTCTTGTCCCCACCTAGCTTTTTCCTAAATTTTATGTTTATATTCATGTTATATCTTATCAGGTAAGTACATTGTACTTCCTGTTTTTTAAAAGATACTGTTTATCCCTATCTCATTTTACAGACTAATGGTAATATGTGTGAATTGTAGAAAATTGGAAAATGTATGAAAAAAAAATAAAAACTATAAATTCTACTACCAAGGGAGAACCACTGTTAATATCTTGGCATATATCTCCGTCTTTTTTCTCTTTGTGTGTGTGTGTGTGTGTATGTGAACATGAATATGTGCCTTTTAAAATTGCATTTAATTTTTTCAAACAAAATTGGAATAATTCCTACATTATAGGAATAATGTAGGAATAATAATTCAGGAGTAATAATTCCAGGGATAATAATGCCTGGAATTCTTACAAGAATCATTACAGGAATAATAATTCCTGTTTCATAACTTTTGTTTTTTAACTAATACACTTCCAAATCATATGTTGCTAAATATTCTTTATTTAATGATGGCTTTTGTGGCTAGGTAGAATGCTACCACATGAATAGACTAGGGGTGGACAAACTTTTGTAAAGGGCCAGGTAATAAATATGGTAGGTTTTAGGTTTTTCAGGCCATGTGGTCTCTATTACAGTTACTCAACTGTGCCCTGGTAATGAGAAAGCAGCCATAGACAATACATAAATGAATGGTCATGGTTGTGTTCTAATAAAACTTTATTTATGGACACAGAAATTTGAATTTCATATAATTTTCATGTGTCATGAAATTCATGTGTCTTCTTTTCATTTTCTTTCAACCATTTAAAAATGCAAAAGCCATTCTTAGCTCATGAGCCGTCCAAAAACAGTTGGTGGGGCTAGATATAGTTTGCAGGTCATAGTTTGCTGACCTTGAATATACCATAAATTAACTTCACCCATTAGTGGATATTTTAGTAATTTTCGTGTTTTTGACATTGAAACATAGTATTGTAGTGATTATTATAGTGAATAATCTGATTTTTTCCTTAGGATAGATTTATAGACGAGGAATTACTTCAAAGGGTTTAAACATTTAAGGCTTTTGGCAAATATTGTCAAATTTCAAGTGTTATACAATATTTCCACTAATTGTGTGTGAGTGAACATTTCTCCACGTTTTATCAGCACTGAGTATTACAATTTCCCCACCCTCCCCCCAGCTTGATAGGGAAAAAAAGTGATCTCATTATCAATTTTGCATTTCCTTAATACAAATGAGTTTGAACATTTTTTCCATATTTTTTTTTTTTGCCACTTGTATGCCCTATTTATGCATTTTGTCTCTTTCTCTGTTGGAGTGTGGACTGTTTATGGTTTTCACATTGATCTGTGACATTTCTTATATATTGAGACTGTTAACCTTTTGTCATTTGTGTTTTCCTAGTTTATAATTTCCTTTACTATGCCTATTGTGTGTTTTGATGCATGCATATTTTACATTTATTTTTATGTAGTTCTAGCGGTTAATCTTATCTCCCACCTCCCCCCACTTTTTTTGCAATTTAATGATTTTTATTATATTCACAAAGTTGTGCAGCCATCACCATTTTATCTCATTCCAGAATAACATTCCTTTTGTGAGTTTTGTCTTTTTGTCTTTGTGTTTTATATAATTGGTTCTTTTCTTGGAAAAAAATTTTTTTGGGAGGATTCTTGAGTATTAAGGACCTTATGACTTATTTCAGATTTCAGAGAATTAAACAGATGCCACTTCTTGCTAAATATAGCATGGGCATTTAGAAGATTATTTCAATATTTTACATTAGTTATATAATTCCTTCCTCTGTAAAAACTGAATTAATAAAAACTAGTGATTTTTCTCTCATGAATAGGTAAAATATAGGAGAACTTGGAAAAATCTCAATCCTGTTAATGTTGTTTTTTGGATTTGTGGAATGAATATAAAGAAATATCCATATTGGTAGAGTCTGTTGACTCATTTTGTTTTGTTATCTTGAGAAAAGAAGTGAGCATTCCCCCACTTCCGGTTGTGTTTGGTGGTCTAGTAGGCTGTAAAGTGTTTGTGGTTGTTTTGTTTTGAGAGCTTTATATTTCCCCTTATCTTTTTTATGTCTTATTTGCAACTTAAGTCTTGCCAGTGAGTTTGGTTGAAAGAACACAGATGTTCTATAATGTACCTAGGAAGATAGTGAAGCTATTGAAAATTTTATTATTTGAATCAACTATGTGAATTTTGATCATTTAGATATAGTCTAAATGACTAAAAGTTTGGGCATTGTTAACAATGTAAACCACTGGGAAATTTCTTTTAAATAACATTTATTCTCATATTTGCAAATATTTCTGAAATACTCTTAAGAAAAATGACTCAGTTTAGTTTTAAATAGGATTGACATTTTGGGCTCTTGTCAAATAATTCTTAAACATTGAATGGGATCAGGATTAAAAAACAATTCAGAATATTTATCTAGGAATGGATTTTAAAATGGTAATATTTTCTCCTCTATTAGATGTTATCCTTTATGTATGCTCATTTGGCCTTCTTTCATCAAGGATATGATCTGTTTAGTGAACTTGGGCCCTACATGAAGGATCTTGGAGCACAGGTAATGTTGGAGTGTGTTTCTTGATTCTGATTCTGTATTACTTACTGAAATTTGTATTTTTAAAGAAATTTATCATTTTGGGAGATTTTTTCATTTATGTAATGAAGAAGTTTGATGCTACAGCAGATTTATGTGGGCAAAATGTATAATGAAAAATGAAATTAAGGGTAAAAATAACCTTATGTTATGAATTGTAAATGTGGTTACTGAAAAGGAGAATTTAAAAATAAGGTGTCTCATTTATAGTATACATAGCTATCTTTGTTTTTACCATGAGAGTTTTTTTTTTTTTTTTTTTTTGGTGGCTGGCCGGCATGGGGATCCGAACCCGTGACCTTGGTGTTACAAGGCTGAGCTCTAACCAACTGAGCTAACCGGCCAGCCCCGCTATCTTTGTTTTTAAATTTCTTACATTTGGATAATTGAGTTGCTGTCCTAATTTGCTTTTCATTTGAGCTATAGCTCTTTTTTTATTTTTAAAAAATTATATTTTGCTATTTGAGTAATACAATTTTAAAATCTTAAGTTTGTAGAGCTCCTGGGAACTTTTTCACTTCACACAGACACATGTGGGGTATCTATGTGTGTGTGTGTGTAAGAATTATAAATAAGAATTTTGTATGTATATAAATTTTATTATGTTCAAATTATTTTTTATATTTGATTATTTTTTCTGGGGGACATTGTTTTTTATTGATCGTTGAGCTTTCTTGATTTAACAGTGTCAAATTTTAGGTGATTCTCTTTCCCAAGATGGTTCAGTTTACTTTCTGAGGAAAGGGATTAAGGATGAAAAATAGTCTAGGGAAATGGGAAAAAGGTAAGAGTGGAATAGGAATTACATTTACTGACCAAAATATATGGGATGTGTGTATGTGTGTGTGTGCGTGTGTGTGTTGAGATGGTGTGGAGGAAGGATGGTGCATATGCAATGAATTATACATATTCTGTTTTCTGCCTCTACATATCTAAATCTATTGGAAGAAACCAACAAGTCACCAGACTATTAATCTCTGTGCTAAATACCTGTCTGTGTATATCAGTTGGGATTAGGTTTGCTTTCAATACTAGAAGTAAAATACTCGTAGCTTTAAAGGATTTTATTTCTCCTATATAAGGTCAAAGGCATGGTATGGTGGCCACTTGATAAGGAGGGATCCAGGCTTATTATATTTTTTGATTCTACCTTATGGTTCAAAGTACCTAATCAAGCTCTCTCCATCAGGCTCAAATTCCAGCTAATAGGAAGGGGGAAAAGGGAAAGAAAGACACAACCCTGTCTTTAAGAACATTTCTTGGAAATTGTATATGTCACTTCTACAAACATCCCAATGGCCAGTGCTTAGTCACAAGGTCACACTAGCTGCAAGCTGCAAGGAAACCTGGGAAATAAAACCTTAACTAAGCCAGGTATCCATGTGAATTGCTAGAATTTGGGGTCAAGGAGGAAGGAGAAAATAGATGTTGGGGGACATCTAGCCTATTTTACCACATGGGGAGGATCAGGGTGTTTGTTGTAGGAGTGTATAAATAGGACATCTAACCCAGACTTGGGGGGAAGGCACGACCTTCCTTGGTTCTAGGCATCAAACATTAGATTGCACTCTTGTTTTATATTAAGTATAACTTATAAAAATGATATGAGTTGAATTACAGTTGACTAGTTGAAATAACTATGTTTTTAGACATCTATTAATATAAGTTTTGTGGGGTTTTTTCCTTCCAAATCTTGAATAAATTTTCAGGCCCTTGGAAAGTATCTAAGCCCCAGTGCCTATAGTGCCTAGTGGATAATATAATGTAGTTGGAAGTGGGTGGTTAGGATTTTTTTTTAGTAATTGAGTTAGGAGATAATGGCATCAGAAACTAGAGTCATGGCACTAGAGATAAAGACAGATCTGAGGGCTATTTAAGATATAGCCAATTCAAGGATGGAGAGACATGATGAGTTAAGGTTTAAATGTGTTAATTTTTGAGAATTGGTGTGTAAGTGGATAGCTGTATCTAGAACTCAAGAGAGAGACATAGACTAAATGAGCCAATAGCATATAATTGCTAATTGCAACCACAAGAGTGGATGAATTGACCCAGGGAGAGTTAGCTATCTCAAAATCAGAGCTATTTTTTTAAAAATGTAAGAGGGCCGGCCCGTGGCTCACTTGGTAGAGTGTGGTGCTGATAACACCAAGGCCACGGATTCGGATCCCTATATAGGGATGGCCGGTTAGCTCACTTGGGAGAGCCTGGAGCTGACAACACCAAGTCAAGGGTTAAGATCCCCTTACCAGTCATCTTTAAAAAAAAAAAAAAAAGTATGTATCTGGACACTGTACTTAAAGATTTTGATTTTGTAAGTTAAGTTAAAGTTCACTAATACTGGGTAAAAAGGGAAGCTGGCTCAGAACAGGGACCCAAGAAGTACCAACTTTTAAGACATGTTTAGTTAAGAAGAACTGGGTTACGACATAGATGAGAAAGGGCCTAGAAAATGGAGAGACTGTGGTATCACAGGCCAAGGAAAGAGTGTCTCAAAAGGAGGGAATGGTTACTGCAAAAGAGGGCTGAGTAAACCAAGAGAAATAATTATTGGGTTTAGCTGCAAGAAGATTGTTACCTCTGTGAGAGATGCTGTTTCCATGGAGTTGGGGGCCCAAACCACAGAAGCTAGATTACAGCGGGTAGATGAATATGAAATGGGCAAGTGGAGAACATGGTAACTTTTAAAAGAAATTGTGTTATGAAGGAAAGAGAGAGAAGGTGGTAGCTGGAGAGGAATATGGGTTTTATTTAAGGTAGTATGATTTGCACAAATTTAAAAGCAGATGGGAGTGGGCCAGTTCCAGAGGGCGAAATTGAAAAGGAGGAAGAGAAGTGATGAATCTGAGGTGGTGGGAGTGGAAGGGATTCAGAGCACAGGGGGATCGGAGATACCTAGCTAGTTACAGCAGCCTATTAAAATTAGTAATGTCCAACACAAACATGGGACACATCCTGCTCTGCTTCAGACTCTCTTCCTGATGTAATCCCCAGCATCTAGAAGACAGGATAGTACCAGTCTTCATCTTCCCAACTCATGCCTCTCCCACCCCTCACTCACCATGTTGAAAGATTTTTGTTTTCTTTGTACTTCCTCCCCAACAGAGAGTGGAAATTTTCTCTCTTCCACAATAGCAGTGGGGTGGAGATGCAGCAGAGGAGTTTACCACCAATTTGACAACACTTGCATTGCAGTACTTGTGTAAAGTACATGCATACACACACACACATATATAAATACACATGTAATTTTGAATTTGGAAGCTGCCTTATACTGCACTTCAGTCTGAATGACTAAATAATATTTATGTGCTATGCAGTTAGAGGCATAAAACCCATGGTGTAATGGTTATTCCACTCATTCTGCATAAGAAACTTTTGAGAACATAAATTTTCCTAGTGCAACATGTATCAGCATTACTTATTAAATCAGTGTCACTAAGGTATGTATGTGTTAGATCCCCAAAGTAGAGTAGTATAGTTGCCATCTATATCAAATACTTTATCATAGTGATAATTCTGTTTCGGTGTAGGTTTTTTTTTTTTTTATTCTTTATTACTATTCAGTAATATTAAGATTTTGTTATCAGAATTATTTTCCTGTAGAAAAAACATTATCATTTGTGATAGAGGGTGAATAAAGAATCATGTAGTTTTTTAAGAAGTTTTTTTTTTTCGTTTTTTAGTTTTTAAAGGATATCACTTAAAATATTTGGACATTTAATATATATCTTTCTCCATATTCCTGCTTTTTACATTTTTATTTATTCATCTATCAGACATGCATTAATCAGTTGGAGGTTATGGGGGTTGAAAGTTAGAAAGACATACATCACAGTCTGGAGGATGAGATCCACGTAATGGTGTATGTTATAACCTAATTGTTGTTATTCTAACATATAGGAGTTCAGGAAGCCAGTACATTTCTCATCACATATTATTGGAATTCAAATACTTCTCTTGTGATAGAAAGGAATATCATCTTTTCTGATGCACAGGAACAGGAAAGAAATGAGATTGTATGATTTCATTATATTTTTGAGGTTTTAAAAATGAACCTTAAGAATTGGTGATTTTGTACCTTGGTCTTATGAATAATTGCTCTTATTTTATTATTATTATTTTTAGATTTCTGCTTTATCTGGTGAATTATTTTTTCTGTCTTTTAGATTTGATTATAATATTAGGAAGCTAGCTTGAAAACATGAAGTATCTTGAGATATTGGAAGTATCTGTTAACAGTGAACTTGTGAGAGCTGGCTGGACTGGTTTAGCTGCACTTATCTTTTGCTATATGGAAAAAAAAACCATCACTGTTTCTTTTTTATATCTTGGATTACATCTATAAGAATTTGCCAAGTGGGTCGGCAGTTAACTTTCCTAGAGTCATTTTCCTTATTCAAGGACTGACCGTGTATCAGTGAAGTGCCCATGACAAGACCTCCTATCACATATGCTTGACACCGTGACTGTTCTTGGAAATGTTTTCCCTAGAGAAAATAGGGACTTTCTCAAAGAGGATTTGATACCAGAAAAAATGGAAACTTTAAAGTTTAGGCAAAATGCTTTTTCAAGTAAACCTGAATTGAGTAACCTATTACTATGTTTATCTGTGAAATGACCTGGAATATGGTTTGAAAAAGTAATCATACCTTTTTTTCTCTGATTTTTAAGTCTACAGTTTTTCTCTTTTTCCTCCTTATAGTTGGATCGACTGGTTGTGGATGCAGCAAAGGAGAAAAGAGAGATGGAGCAAAAACATTCCACCATTCAACAAAAGGTACCTGAGGGGAAATGTTAAAGGGGATTAATTCCCATTTTACCCAATTGTTTATTTGTTTAAATAAGGTACCATTGTGTTGAAACAAATCCTTTGAGTTGCTTTAATAATTAAATCATGTAGATAAATTCATCCTCTTTTTGTGAAAAGTAAGATGTTTCTCAGATGTTAAGATCTGTTTTGTATATACTTTCAGATCAAAACATTTGAAAGCCATGCTCTTGAACCAGTTTATAAAAATCTTACCTCTTAGGGTCTTGTTTAAGTTAAAAGTGGCCTTTACTTAGAATTTAAAACACTATTCATAGTTTCATTCAGGATGCCCACAGCCCCCTGTGACAGAGAGAGAGAGAGAAACAGAGAAAGAGAGAGAGACAGACAATAACACCTTGGTAGCAATGTGTCCGTTTGGTCTTTCCACCTGTAGTCACTGTAAGGCAGCATTCTCCCTCTCCCACATGATGCTGAAACTTCACTTGCGTTGCTTGTTTAATTACTTAAGCCTAGCTGAACTAATTTTTGAAAAATATGTTTTTAAAAATGGAAATTCAGATATTAAACCAGTTTTTAATTTCTTCATGCCGAAAGAGTTGAGTGTGGCCTAAAACTCAACCTTACAATATTTTATCTTACATAATCAGTGATATTTTTTGTGTAGTAATCTGAAAATAAAAGGAGAGAGTTGGAGGTTGAATGTAATAATATGAGCATGTGACAGAGTGCCTTCTGGCATTGCTTTAAGAAATCTGTTCTCTTAGTATTGATTAGTCAAATCAAGTTTTGTTATGGTTTACTTAGAATTTAAAATATCAATAAACTAGATCTGACATAGGAGTTGTTAATGGAAAAAAAACAAAAGCAAAATCTGTAAGAAAAGTAAGAAAAATTTAATTGGTGATGGATTATTAATGCTGAAAGAGAAACAGTATTTAAGAAAGGAAATATTTTCTACCAGACCGTCTTTAAGCTAGTTATTTCCTAGTTAGTGTCAAGTGAGACTAACTCCCTATTTTTGCTTTGTTTGAAGTTAGATTAACTTTTGGTTGAGTAACTTTTTTTTTAATTGACAAATAAAATTTGTATATATTTAGGGTGTATATGATATTTTGATGGGTAACTAGTTTTAATGACATTACTATGAAAAGATTATTAAAAATTGGGACCCAAAACTATGCTGTCTACTCTAAGTGAATCATTGTGCCCTGTATGCATGTATTGAAACAACACACTGTACCCCACAAATTCCTACAAGTAAATGTTAAAATAAAAAGCGATCATGATATTTATAGAAATATATGAATATTTGCTTAAATTTTATTATTTCATAAATATTGTGCATCTTTTAATATCTTTTCCTATTATATACACAGTTCAATGTTGTACTTAGGTCTAAAACAGGTAAATTATTAAATCTAAGATGAATTTATTTCATTTTACACAATACATAACTTTTTTTTTTTTAAAAGAAAATAATGCTATTTTTGCTTATTATGAATTCTCACCTTTTTTCCTACCGTTAAATGCTGACACAAGGCTGCACTACAGGTAAAAAAAAAAAAAAAAAAAAAAAAATCCAGTCACCTAAAAATTAAGGGAAATGTGTCTAACGTAACTATTTAGATTTTTCAAGAATTGAAATTGATCAATTGGAGAAACAGTGATGCTATGAACGTTCATATACATGCCTTCAGAAATGTGTATATGTTTCTGATGGATTTATACATAACTAGGAGTAAAATTGCTGGGTCAGAGGGTGTATATATGTTCAGCATTAGTTGATAATGCGAAATTGTTTTTTAAAATGTTATGCCATTCCCAGCAGGCAGCATTTGTGAGAGTACCCATTGTTTCTTGTGACCTCACTGTATTGTGAGTTTTACATTTTTGCCAATTTGGTGTGTAGATATTGACATCTCATTGTAGTTTTAATTTATACTTCTTTAGTGACAAATGAACACAAGTACCTTATTTTATATCTACTGGTCATTTAGGTGTCCTATTTATGAAAGTTTATTAACCTTTCTCCCATTTTTCCATCCGGTTACGTGTTGGTCAAATTCTTTTTATATTCTGGATATAAGACCCTTTTTAGGATATATGTGTTTTAAATTTTCCTGTAGTTTATTTTATTAGTGTTATATTTGATTCTTTTTGTGTCTCATTCAGTAAATCATTTACAGCTCAAGATCATGAAAATATCCTCTGTATAGATTTGCTTTTCATGTTTAGATCTTTAATCCATCTGTATTGGGTTTTTGTGTGTGGTGTGAGGTAGAGATCTAATTTCCTTTTATTCTCCCATTGGTAGCTAGTTGATCCAGACCAGTTATTAAAAAGTTTGCTCTTTCCCCACTGCACTGTGTTGTATCTTGTGTTACACATCACATTTTCATATATGTGAAGCCTGTTTCAGGCTCTCTGTTCTGTTCCATTGGTCTTTTTTGTCTTAATTGTGCCAGTTTATGCTGTCTTAATTGTTTTTAGCTTTGTAGTAAATCTTGATTATCTGATAAAGCAAAGCTCCCTACCATCTCTTCTTCAAAAGTAAATTGCCTAGTTTTGCATTTTCATATAAATTTCAGGAGCAGCTTCTCAGGTTTCATCCAAAGAGCTTTTGGGATTTTGATTGGGATTACATTAGGTCTGTGGATCAATTTGGGAGGAAGTTGTTATCTTTATAATATCTAATTCATGAACTTGGTACATTCTCCATTTATTTATGTTTTCTTTAATGATCTTCATAAAGTTTTATGATTTTCTTGTATATCTTTTGTTAGATTTATTCCTGGACAGTTATATTAAAATGCATTATAAATGTTATCTTTTATTAAAGTTTTATTTTTCTCATTGTTTTCTTCTGTTACATTACAATAAAATTGATTTTTCTGTGTTGATTTTGTAACTGGTAATCTTGTTAAGCTCTCTTAATACTGATTTATCTCTGGATTCTTTTGGATGTTCTGTGTACAAAGTCTTATCATTCATAAATAATGATAGTTTGTTTTCCTTCCCAATTTTTAATTTTTTTGTGTGTTATCTTTCTGGCTAGGACCTCCATAATAATCTTGAATGGATGTGGTAATGATGGTCTTTCTTGTCTTACTTGCAGTTTCAAAGGGAAAGCTTCTATTAGATTCCATTCATTGACCAACCTTGGTTTTGCCTTCTATTCCCTGGGCCCCATACTTAAAGCTCAAGTCCTCCTGGTGGGCAAATGCCCTTCAGGTGAAAGCTGGATTCCTTGCTCAGCTTACCTCTTGGGCTTCCAATTTTCACTTAATGTTTTGCCTTTGTGTATTCCTTCCTAATTTGTCAGATCATCAACACGTTTAAAGAGATTCTAACAGTATATATTTTATCCACCATTATTAGTTGTTAATGTTATGTTTTGTCATATTTTAAGTACTGTAAAATATTGATATTAATAGTAATTAAATTGAAGACTTAATTTATCTCAAGAAAATTGAGTAGTTGAAAATTAGAGAAAAACTGCACTTTCAAGGAAGTCTTACTTTATGTTTTAAGCAGTATCAAGGTTATTAAAAGACTGCAAATGTTACAAATGAAACCTTAGATGTTACCAAAATCAATTGTGTGTGTTGCTCACTTAATCCTGAGTGCATGATTAAATAAATTATAGCCTCAAATAAATTTTAAATGAGGGAACTAAAGTTTGCCTGATTTTTTTTTCCCCTAAGAAAGAGTAGGAAGATATGTAGCAATTCATTTACAGATTTTACTTCATTTGATTATTTTGAATTATCATGTCTTTTTATGGTTAAAGTTTGAAAGGTATCAGTAGAAGTTTTTCTGTTTTTGTTTTAATTCTGAATTCAGTCCATTTCTTTTCCCCATCTTAGTAGACTCTTAGGTTTGGAAGGACCTTAGGTGGTTCTCACCCTCCAATGTTAACAGACCCCCACATCTTAGCATCCTCAGCAGATGGTCATCCAGCCTCTCCCAAAATGTTTTGACAGGAATTTTACTATTCCCGAAGAGTATGGTAATCTAATTTTAATCATTAGTCCAGGAGTAATTTTGAAAGGTGTGAGACTGATTTTTAGAGTTTTAAATTTGTTGTTAACACCAGTCTTGCAGTTTTGTTCAAAATTTTTGGAAGTTTGTTAAGAAATATTTTAAATATTGGATTTCTGATTTCCAAACTTCATGAAACCTTGTAGGATAGATAATTGGTAGTTGTAATTGCATTCAAGTGAATACTTAAATGATTAGAATGATAGGAATAGACTATGAGTGATTCCATAGTCCTCACAAAAAAGGGAGCTCAACCTGCCTACTTCAAACTGTAGACTAAGCTCCTTCTCCTTTACAAAACTAAATTTTATTTTAGGAAAAAAAATGCCTTATGTTCTTTATCCTAATTCTGAACTTCTGAACTCCTATCTGATTCAAAAACTAGCATGGTAGTAATATATGTAAAAAAATCGTCGTAGACTTAAATAATCCCAATGAAATATCATATGCCTTTTAAAACAATGAACACACATCACCATAAAATATTGGGATAAAACAAAAACATTTTGAACATAACACCTTGTGTAATATTTAATTGTTCCCTTTGTCTATTTGTATACATTTTACTTTATACTTTTAATCTTGGTGTATGTACATTTTATATTGTTTTCTCTTTTATGATATATTCTATATAATCATCTGTGTTTTTAAATCATCATTATGGAAAGTATTGCATAATAGTCCACTGAATTGAAATAACTTTAATATGTTGAAGCATTCCTCTATTTTTGATCATTTAGGGCCCCCTTCCCCTTTCCTATGACTGTTGTTGTAACTGTCTTAATACAAAGCTTTTCTTCATTTTGAACTCTTTCCCTAGGATAAATGTGTTGTCTAGGGAACTTAGTGAAGTGATATGAACTTTTTATGTGTTATTTTGTTTAGGATTTCTCCAGTGATGATTCTAAGTTAGAATATAATGTAGATGCTGCAAATGGCATTGTTATGGAAGGATATCTGTTCAAACGAGCCAGCAATGCCTTCAAAACTTGGAACAGGTAATATATTTCAAATACTAGTTTTGATCTTTCCATATTCACAGTTTTCTGACTTTTCCTGTGATTTGGCAACTCTTTTCCTTCATAATTCTCTAAATTCTGTAAACTCCACAGAAAGTTTCCTGAACCTCTTTATTCAATTAAAGATGCTGTTAGAAACAAGTGAAAAATGAAAACATTAATTCTAAATCCTAAAATTTAAGCAAGGTATAAATGAGGAAGCAAGGAGAATTTTTATAATGCTTGATCTATAGTGATGAACGAGATCATTACAATAGATACATTTTGACCATGAGCTACCTTCCATATTTGTTATAAAGTAGATTTGATGACAAATTCTGTATTAAATGTAATGGATAAATAGGCCAAGTGAGCTTTTGTTTATTCTTTTGGTTCCTCCGCTATCTGATGTTTATGTACATTTTTACTTGGTGTTTCTTTATGAATTTTTAAACTAGGTGATCCTGATCTTTTGATCTTTGCAGTAACTTTAATTAACTGAGAGTTTTAGGAAATGGGATATTTTTTATATGTGAAGTTGTGGCAGCTGGTGCTTCTTTATTCTAAACTTGATGTTCACCAAAAACCAAAGTATTGCTAAACTAATTTGTACAAAATATAAATCTAGTAAATGTCTATTAAGAGAATAAATGAATAAAATATTTTCTCATGTATTAATATAATAAAATGAAATAATTTTAGATATTAAAGCACCCAAAGAAAGATAGTCTCAGGATCATCCTTCTGAATAGCAGTCATTAATCTTCTATTCAAGGATGCCTCTCTTTTTGCCAAAAAAAAAAAAAGGTAGAACAATTCTGTAATAATTTAGTGTTTGGGTTCTGGTTAATTGAGTTACTATTATATTATTGGTTGAAATGTGTATATCATATTGCTTGAACAGGATATGAATTCACCTAATGATAGAGAAGGTTGTTTTTGTTTTTAAAAAAATGGAAACTAGGGCTGAGCCCGTGGCGCACTCGGTAGCGTGCTGTGCTAGCAGTGCGGCGACACTCCCGCCGCGGGTTCAGATCCTATATAGGAATGACCGGTGCACTCCCTGGCGGAGCGCCAGTCACGAAAAAAAAAAAAAAAAATGGAAACTAGCAAAATAAATAGAATTTTCTTGGTAAGTTTAATTTTGTATACATTTTTGTTAATTTAGATAGATAAGTTTAATGCTTTCTGAAGTGAGTTTCTAATACATTTATTTTGATTTTTTGGTGTTGAGGTTATATAGAAAAAACATTCACTAACATTTTCAAATATCAATGTTTTATTGAGCATTTTTCTAGCATTTGATATTGCCAAATGTCTAAACAGTACATGGTTTGTTTTATTTCATATAGTTTTTCTTTCTTTACCTGAGAGTGAATATAAACTGGAAAGAATAATGATTATATTTGATATTAAGTCTCTTTGAGTTATGTAGAACTTTTAAAATAATACATGAAAATAGTAGAACCAACTAAAGTAATCTGGTTAGAAATATGTTTCTAACTAAAAGTGAAAATGAAAAATTAAAATTATGCTTTCTAAGTTCTAAAAATTAGGACAATAATCTTTTAAGCCTTTTCTGGCAAATTTCTGTAACCAGAGTAGGAAATATAGGAAAAAAAAAAAAAAAAAAGTGATTGGCAAACCTGTATAATAAATAAAAATTACTCAACCAGTACAGTTTCATGATATAATGTTAGAACTGATTTTTAACCTTCATATTTCAAAACATCTTACTTAAAGTTTAACAAAGTGAAAATACAGTAAATCCGTGGAAACATACCATTATGTTAAGAAGAAAAGAAATGAACTTTTATGGACTACTCCAATGAGAAATGATCTCAGAGTTCCAAACAAAGCCCAGTAAGTGTTAGTGGAAAATTGCACTGCCATTTAGGGCAATAGAAGAAAATTTTGATTTAAGCATGTACTTTTTCATTTTTTTGGTATTTGTTTTATGAATTCTATTAATTGGCATAGATCTTAAAATACAACTAAGATTAAGAAAGGAATAACTGTTAAATTCTCAATTATAGACATGATACCTACCATTTGCAAGGTGAAAAAGACCATGCCTTTGGAAATTAGGCTGCTTTTTAAAGGAGATGCCATATATCATCTATATGTAGTAAGATAGCAGTTTTGATTAGAGTCATAGATTATAATTCAGCACTTTAATTTTCATTAAAAAAGTGGAGCTGCAGAGAAATGGTCACTCTTTTAGGGTCATAAAGCTGGTTTGGGAAAAGGTGAGACACAAAACTGGAGCCCCTAATTCTTACTCAAGTATCCTGTGGCATTTTTTTACTCGCTATGGAAATTCCAAGCAGCCTGTTATTTTGATAAGACAAAATACAACTTCAGCTACTAAAACCCCCCCAAATTCCTAATCCACTTATACTATTAACAAAAAATTATGGATAGCAAATTAATTTCATTTTCACATGCCTTTAAAAAACATTTTGATGAACACACTAGTAAAAAGTTGACTTGTGAAGAATATAGCGTATAAACATTGCATACAACTCCCTTCAGAAACAAAAATCAAAACCTTGTAACAAAACTCTTTAAATATTTTCTAGATTATAGTTAAGAAAGTATAGGGAGTAGAAAGAATAGTAATCTGTTAAATATCATTTGGAATTTTCTCCTGCTTTTTAATATTAAAAATTTGGAATGCATCTGAATTTCTTAAATGAGGTTTATCAAAAATCTAATCTCAGGAAATACTTGCAAATAGTTTCCCTTTACCCATGTTTTACTTTAGAATCTGTACTATTTCTCTAATTAGTTTTCTGTTGAGCTCATTTTAATATATTCTACTGGACTTTGAATAAAAGACTGTATTTGTGATATTTATGCCTTAACTTAAAAAATCTGGGAATCCAATTATTCATATGTGAAGATTTTTCTGCCTACTCCTTAAGTATTTTTTTTTAAATTGTGGATTAGTTTTGGGACATTTTGTGTTGTCACCATAAGGTACCAATCTTATAATGACCCGTTGGCCATTATCTATAGTTTAATGAAATTATGGCATATAATATTTTCAAAATCAACTTTTTAAAAAGACCGCCTTCCTGAGGGAAATGTGAATGTGACTAGGAGTTTCCAAATAGTTTTAAAACCTCACTCTGTGCTTCATAAATTACCAGTATATTTTGAAAGCATCATTCTGTAATCAGAAATTTAACTGAGTAGATGATATTTTGTGTGATGCTATTGAAATAGCATAAGGAGTGAAAAGTTTTACATCTTATATGGACTGTTGAGATTGTTTCTGATTGGTTTCAGATTTCTAGTTTGTGGTGTCTCAAAATTTATACATGTGTAATAGGTATTTTTCTGAAGACACATGAGGTCTACAGCAATAATATTTCCTTATCAAGTCATTTTTTTCAGTGTGGCAGGTTTACTTCAGGCTCAAATCAGTGGATTACTAAAACCCATATTTCTCTCTTGCTTTTCATGATAAATTTAGAAAAGATGAATGAACAAGGAAAATAAGTAAATTTTAATATAATTTATTTAGTAATAACTTGGAAAAACTAATAAAGAAACCGAATAATGACTTGCTATGTTCAGTCTTTGTTAAACTAGAAAATACAGTTAAAAGCATAAAATGTATCATACAGTTTTTAAAAGCAAAGTGTTGTGTGCTGTTGGTAGAGGTATAAGTGGTTTTTTTAATTGGCTTTTTTTTTTGGTGGCTGGTCGGTTGGGGATCCAACCCTTGACCTTGTTATTGTCAGCATCAAGCTGTAACTAACTGAGCTAAATGGCCAGCCCCCCTTAATTGGCTTTTTATTTTAAAATAAGAAGTGTAAATGTAGATTAAAAATAAATCCTACTTATGTGGTGCCTTAGAGTCTGCTATCATTTAATGAAAGTGGTAGTGGGTGGGCAGGTGGGAGAAAGTTTTACTTGGCTAATATTTCATGGTCTTTGAAATTCTTAATTAGTGATCCCACTTTTCTTAGGAAAAGTTTTTGGTTGTCTCAGATTTATATAGATATACCTATAGTGATTATTTCTCTTAATTTTTAGGAGCAGCTTATTAAGATGAGGTGAGGTACTATCTATATTTTATAACCATGAACATAGAGGTAAAATGTGATAGTAAAAGTATGCCCAGGTATGCTAAGTACTACCAGAACTTTCTCCAACATAATACTTGAAGAAATTATTTGAATACTTCTGAAATATTAACATTTCACATTCCTAAGAGTTTGAATTAATAGTACAGATACAATTACATATGCAGTCAGCCCTTCGTATCTCAGGTTCCACATCCTCAGATTCAGCCATTTGAGGACAAAATATTCGGGGGGTGGGGGGGGAATACAAAAAACAATACAATAAAAAAAACACAAAACTACAGTACAACACTATTTACATAGCATTTACATTGTATTAGGTATTATAACTAATCTAGAGATGATTTAAAGTATGTGGGAAGGTGTGCATAAGTTATATGCAAATATTACACCATTTTATATAAAGGACTTGAGCATCCGTGGATTTTGGTATCTTGAGGGTGGGGATTCTGGAACCAATACCCTGTGGATATTGAAGGAGGCCTGGTTATGTAGAATACATAAATAAAATGCAACAGATACTTTTGACTATTTTGTTAGGTTATGAGCTTAAGCTTGTTCCTTTAATTCTTGCTTTGTTTTCATATCATGCTAGTCCTTTGCTTATTTTGCACATTTACGTTTTCATTCTTTTACCACCTTTCCCTTATGTTTTAATCCTGCCCCATTTTTTCACATGACAGGAAAAAGCCCGATCATATCAGGTACCAAATGGCTTTCTTCCCTTCACCCTCATCTTACTCCAGTTTCCTCTTTGGCACGAGAAAGCTCATAATTAACTTGCATTTCAGTTGGATTACTTGCAATGGATAAAAAGTCTCTATGTTTTAAATTGGAAATAAAATATAAACATTTGAGGAATGGAATTATACCTTTTAATTGCATATCTCAATTTGTTTTAATCTGAAAGAGAACATTTGATGTGTTTATAATTACACAAAGAAGATAACACATGGAGTAATATGAATTCCTTTATATCTTTTTGAAAAGGGGAAATAAGCAGTATACTCTTTAAAAGTTTGAGCAGTAACTAGGATTAGTCCCTTTGGTAACAACCACATTAATTAGGTTGAGAGAATACAGTCAGTTCCTAGGTTTCTTTGTTTTACCATTTTTTTCCCTGTGAAAAAATAAATTGAATTTGAAATAAAGGAGCATACATGTTCAAGCTTTTAATTTATTAAATGTTTACCTTTTTGGCACCTATATAAATGTGTGTATGAACCCATCACCTGTATAGTTTTAGTAATAAAGCTTCTGCAGATTTAGAAGTTTGACTTTACCCATGTTTCAAGTGCAGTTGTGGTACTAGTGCTCAAACATGGTCAAAGATTCTTGATTGTTTCTTATATATTTTTCCTGTCCTGCCCAAATTTTGTCATCTGGAAGCTCTCATTGGTATGTAAAAATTAATAATATTTAATTATTTATAAATTTAATATTTTAGTTTAAAATCTTTATTATATTGAATTACTTCAATTTGACATAGATATGAAGTGGTGTCTTGTTTTTACTAATGAAGCAAGAAATTCTTCTTTTTTAAAAACTCTTATATTTTTGCTTTGTGATCAGTTTATGAATCTTACAGAATATAGTGTAGTACTGTTAGCACAGTGCTTTCCAAAGTTTGTCTCTTTAGTTCTAATTGCTTTTTTTAGTACTTTCAAATCACAGGTAACAAGTGCTTAAAATATTCAGTATTTTTTCCAATATTCCATAGGGTATGAGCTATTTGTAAGTCTCATTTTTCCTTTTCTAAGAAATGCTAATAACTAGGATTATTCTATAGGAACAATTAAAATAATATTCCATTTTACTTACCTGATTAAAGTTTTGGTCAATGTTAGATGGGTATGCTTATTAGCTCTTTTTATTTTTAATGGCAATGGAGAGTAGGGAAATAGTGTTACGAGACATATAGATGTTAGCAATTCAAAAATTTTTTCTACCTACAACATATTATGAGTTTTTCCCTTAGGAAGCATGAAATTAAGATGAATTTATGTTGTCTTTCCTAGTGTACAAAAATTGACAATATGAGACCATCACCCAGAAGCAGATGGCACGGGAGTTGGATTTTAGAAATATATATGATCCATAAAGTTAATAATTAGAGTGAATGGTATCTGACAAAAACCATAAGTTTTATCTAGTATTTTCCTATTTATTTTTAAAGGATATTGTCCTAAGGTGCAGCAGGTCAAGAAATTTATTTTTTGAAAACCTCAGAAGCATGAAAAGTTTACATGGTTATGTGGGTGTTTTTCCATTGTTCAATAAAACTCTTCGTAGTTTTCATCAAATTATATAATATGAGTACTATCATATAAACCGCGAATCTTTGTTAATTTAATTTATGCTACTTCAAATGATTTCTTAAAAAAACACTTTCATCAAGGTCAGAGATTGTTTCCATTGCATGTCATCCCACATGGCAGGGCTGCACCATTTGTTTGTTCACAGGTATTTCCTTTAACATTTCTAACCAACTGTCTGTCCCAAAGCAAAGAAACCCAGAAGTTCTTCCTTTTCTAGCCTGCCTCTTGATGGTTTGCCTTCAGAGGCAACCCATCTCATTTTATCTAGATGCTTGTTTAACAAATCTCTCTATTGTAATGGTAAAGTGATACCTTTTTAAGTGGCAAGAAAACCTAACAGTGTTTAGTAAAAGGCTTAAAAATGGAAAAACATCTCCTAATCATTTTCTCAGCTTTGGAGAAGTAACTTAATTTTTTAAATTAGAAATTCTAAATATGTCTAAATACAATTTCTAGAGCTTTGTATTAGTATCAATGAAAAGGTAGAATCTCTTTCTGCTAAGTGATTAATAACTAATGTTTACAATAGAAATCATCTCACATGAAACTAATTTTTAAATAATGACTCAAATATTGTTTTACATTTCATGCTTAATGAGAAGTTTTGCTTCCTTTAAAGTGGCTGTGAATTTTTTTTTTAAGTCTCTAGGCTTTTTTAATGTTTTAATAAATTAGAATTAGTAAATATGCAATATATAGCTTAGCTTTTTCTTCTAAAGAAGATTGGAAGTAAATTGTTTGCCTAATAACTTCCAGTAATGAGCAGAACCATATAAATAGTTGGGTGAATCATTTGTAGTAATAACTGATTATTTTGCCTACAAGTATTTTATATGAAATTAAGGCCATGTTAATTTGTGGTTATCTCCTGTTTGATATCAGTTTTAAAATGATTACTTTTCTATTTTGCTTATCAGATCAAACATTTGGCTGTATTATCTGCTGAAAGTTTGAAAATAAAGCATGATTTATTGCAGTGCTTTACTGTATACAAATAGATATTTTTATTCACAATATAAATTTATTTCACCTTCATAATAAAAGCAATTATTTTGGGGAAAAGATTTTAGTTTCTTTTGGAGGAATCTCAAAAAACTATAAATTTAAACTTTAAGACAATTATTATTTAGTGATAGCATAAAGGATAACAGCTTTTGTTAGCATATAAATTTATGACATAAAATGAATCAAAATATAGTAAATTTATTTTCCTAGTCTGTGGTTTTAAAATGCTTGTTCTTTACTTCAGTAGTTATCTCATATTGACATAAGTTTATATAAAGCAAAACAAAACAGTGCACTTGTCAAAACATAATTACCATAACCTGATTTTCAGTGTTTTCCCAAATATTTCATTTCTAACAACAATGGAAGTAAATTATATTTATGAAAATTTAATCTATTTTGTATTTATTTAGACGCTGGTTTTCAATACAGAATAATCAGTTGGTTTACCAGAAAAAGTTTAAGGTAGGTGTTTTGTAAAGTAAGTAAGTGAAAACCCAGTGAATCCTCAGTTTCAGTTCTTTATTTGTTTATCTTGGTAAACATTGAAGTCCATAGATACTTATGTATCCAAAATTACTGTAATTACTGTTTATTAGTTTATGTTTAGGTATGTATATGAGGACTTTAAAGTGGAAAATATCAACATTTGATCCTTAAGAACAGAGTGATTTTGAATTCTGAATTCTTAACTTGTGGCGTGAGATGGATTTCTCTGTGTCCAAGGGTTATTACTTTTATTTATGTTTTTTTTTTTCTGTCTAGTTCTGTGACAGAAATAATATTACCATTTCATAGCACTATTGTGAGGTTGAAGGAGGGTATACCTTTTAAGAAATATCACCTTAAGGCCAAAGATGATAATATAGAAAGCTTAAAAATTACATTAATTAAAATGTATTCTCAAAGTAATTCCAATAGAAACCCCTAAATTAGCTAATATTGTTTTTATATATGTTTGTTTTTCTGAACGTTATTTAAAGGGTGAGGAATTTTTATTTATTGGAAAGGCATACTGGAAAGACCATTAGGTAACTGATGATTTGCTTTTCACCTAGTTAGCCTTTATGAACGATATTCTGTAAACTGTAAATTTCGAATATCCACTTAACTCTTGAGATGATGTAATATGAAATTTTACTCACTAGGTTCTATGGTAGCAGCTTTGTTCCATACAAGTCCTTACATACAGCTAATTAGTTCGTGGTTTCTTTTATTCTGATAACTCAGTTTTGAGTTTATATTTTTATTGAGTAGTAGAAAATAAAACCTTTCTCATTTTCTTAGGTACTTTAAGAAGGATTAATAAGCTTTGTATCTTTCTTTGAGTTATTTAAAGTTTGATTCATTAAAGGCTTGTCTTTTGGAGGAAAGTAGCTTTTCTTATATGTGAGTGGGGATCAGGAAAGTAATGGATGTAAAGCAGATTGAAGAAAATTAACCAGAAAGTAACATTTATTGAGCATCTGTTAAATACCAAGTGTTGGACCAAGCTCTCTTTATAAACTATTTCACTTAATCTATATACAATAATTTTATTAGGCAGATAAAATTATTAAGAGGACAGAATTACCTTTATTAGTTTTAGGTATGTTAATAAAACCCATCTGTATCTAAAATAAGATAAATTATAAATCTTTAAAATTGGACCATTTATTACAAGTAATATTTTTAAGTGTGTTATTACTGGTAGTACTATTTAAAATCTAAGTTGATAAGTATGGAAATGATTTTTCCTTATTGCAGGATAACCCCACTGTAGTAGTTGAAGATCTCAGGCTTTGTACAGTGAAACATTGTGAAGATATAGAACGAAGATTCTGTTTTGAGGTGGTCTCTCCAACAAAGTACGTGGTTCTGAAGTATCAGAGAATTGCTTTTATGTTTCTATAGTTTATCTTAAAGAACTTTTCAGAGTAGAGAAATTTGCATTTGACTTGTGATTATCTGTGCTAAAGAGAGAAAAAGTAAATTTCAGTAATTAATGATTTATAGATATTATAGTCAGATATTTACGTAACTTTTACCCATGTATCATATTCTTTAAATTTCACAGACTTTATTTATGTGGGCCATATGAAAACTTTTTAGCTATTATGATGAACTGAAATCATATTTCAGATGAATTTTTTTTGATAAGTATTATTTTTTATGTATACCTAATAGAATAAAAAACGAGTGTTATGTTTAAATGGTAAATTTAAGAGTTTTTTTTTTAATGTGTAGGGATGGATGATTTGTTTTCAAGAGATAATTTGTTTCACTGGCACTTTAGTTTCTTTATGAACATACTTTATCCTAAAGATAGATAAATAAAACCTTCTAACAGAAATTATTTTTTTTAGAAAATTATTATATAGCAAGGTGGACAAAAATATGAAGATTATGGGTTTTTTTTTGTGGTTAATTTAGTGTCTGATAAAACAATATGTTATTTCCTTTTAGAAGTTGTATGCTCCAGGCAGATTCTGAAAAGCTGCGCCAGGCATGGATTAAGGCTGTTCAGACCAGTATTGCTACTGCTTATAGAGAGAAGGGTGATGAATCAGAGGTTAGTAGTGATATTAGCAGTACCAAATGATATATTGCCAAAAATTTTAAATTTAGTTGCAACATTATATGATTATAACATCCTTTTTTATGAAGGGTGATTTTATGTAATTGAATGCGTTTTATTTTCAGAATCTAGGTTCAATTCCTTTTTTGTTTATTTCTCTTGATTTTACTTGTTATCTTATTTTAATGTTTGGATATATGTCCCAGATTGGAATAAGGTATTCTGATGTTAGTATTTTTCCCTAAAATATTTTACTATTTTAGTTAATCATAAAATAAAATAATGATCATGAAAGGTATTCGTAAAAAAAAAAAAAAAAAAAAAAAAAAGGAAAGTACGATATTGTCTCTTTAATTAAAGGTTCCCTGGAAAAGATAAACTGAATATGGAATTTTGGGTCATACTCTGGCTTCAGCTTCCCAAAGAGTTTACAAACTCTTTTCAGCAAGGACATGATTGAGTCTTGAGAAATGGAACTCACTACTTTTGGGTCATCTGGCAGGGCTGTATCATAGGCTTGGTGATAGTCAATTGTCAGTTATATAGTTAGGAGAATAGATTGCTCTCTAAATTGTATGTCAAAGCTCATCATGGCCAAATTTCAGCTCCTATGAGTAGATCAAAGCAGAACTCTTCCCAAGCAGGAAATGGTGAGACTTACTTCATCCAAGCAGCAGGGCACAGAGAGGAGAATAAGACTTTCATCAGTGGCCAGGTTCACCAAACATTGTTGGGTACAGATGATCAGAACATTGGTAAAGGGCACATTGGTGAAGATAGCCTTCAATATGTCTGTCTCTAGAATCACACTTCTCCATTCTGGACCAGTTGTCCCATAAGCCTGCAGTATCACTATTAATCTGGCTTTTCCTTACATAATCAGTTTTGGAGATTTTTCTCTTTCCTATATCTCATATCTTTGTCTTTCTTGACTTAAGAAAAACTTAAGTACTTTCTTTAGTAGCTTCCTGAAAATAAGGCATTTGTGACTCCATGCATGTCTGAAAATGTCTATTCTGTCCTCAAATTTGTTTGATAGCTTGGCCGGGTATAGAATTTTGAGGTTAGTAATAATTATTCTTAAGAAATTGAATAGCATTGCTTTTTTTTTTTTTTTTTTTTTTAAATTTCTAGTGTTGCTGTTGGAGTTTTTCCTATTATTGATCTTTTGTATTTCTCCTCTTCAATTTCTCTTTTTTCTCTTTCTGGGATTTCTGGACTGGTATTATGATTTTCTTATTTTTTTGTGTATGTTTTTTCCTCTGCTTTCTGGGAAATCTTCTCAGTTGATCTTCTAAAACTCCTATTGAATATTCTAGTTCTGCTAGCATATATTTAATTCCAAGAGTTTATTTTTGTTTACTGAATGTTTATGAATATAAACCTGTTCTTTTTCATGGATGCAGTGTTAGAACTGTGGTTCTTAACTTTGCACGCAATAACACAGGGAGCTTTAAAAAAATTTCAGTGCTAGGTCCCACTCCAGAACAATTGAATGGAGTTGGGACCCAGGCATCAGTAATTTAAAAAGCTTCCTGTGTGATTTCCATGAACTGCCAAGATTGAAAACCATTGTGTTAGAGGATTTCCTTGGCTAACTGGTAATCTGCTCACCACTGATTATAAGCTAGGGACTGAAAACCTCTTCGGAAGCTCTGACTGTATGGTTAGGACTTTGTTGAATGTGAGCTTTGCCTAAGTCTGGACCATTTGCCAAGTCACTATCTTTGGAGTCTTTTTGGCTGGTGTGATTTCCCAGAGATGACTCACTTATCTCCCACATAGGAATAAGGGACTGGCCGGGAGCTAAGTGCTGGGTATCTCAGCATTCAGTATGTATTCATTCACTTAATCCCCTGCCTCACCATCTAGAGACTCTGTTTTACTCTAGAGAATAAACTTTCAGTCATTTGTGTTTATGTGTAGAGAGCAATTCCCTAATGGCATGGGATTGGGGAGGGGACTCTGGGATGTAACTGCTTCTTAAACAATCATTTTTCCTGCTTTCATGAATGGGTGTCATGTTCAGTGCTGTATTCCTTGAGGTGGCTGGCCCAAGTTATGCTCTGTTTGTGTACTTAGCTTTCAGCTTCTAAAATTTGTAGCAAAAGCATTAGCATTTAAAGGAAAATTGGGAATGAACCAACATTGTCTCTGCATTATAATACTGACATCCTTTCCCTATATGATAATTGCTTATGAGCTGATTCACATGATCAAACATGTTCTGGTAAAACAATATATTTCTTTTTTTAAATTTTAAAGTAATCTCAAACTTACAGAGAAATTCGAAGTCCAGTACATATAACTTCCCCCCACTGAACCATTTGAGCATAAGTTGTCAACATGGTGCCCCATCACCCATCCTTTCTTTAATGAGTACTTTCCACAACCTAGGACATTTTCCTGTATAATCACGTTATAGCCATCAAAGTGAAGAAATGAGTATTGGTACGTTACTATCTTTTAATTCCCAAACATTATACAGATTTTAACAATTGTCCCAGTAATGTTATTTAAAACAAAAAGATTCAGTACAGAAGCATAGGTAGCATTTAGGTGTCATGTCATTTTAATCTCTTTCAGTCAAGAATAGTTCCTCAGTCTTACCTTGACCTTTTTGACCTTGATAGCTTCAAAAATTCCAGACTAGTTATTTTGTAGAATGTCCCTCAATTTGGGTTTGTTTGATGTTTACTCATGAGGTTATGCATCTTTGGCAGGAATATTATATAAATGATATTGTGTCCTCACTGCATCTTCTCAGGTTTTGATTTGTCTCATTATTGGTGATGTTAACTTTGATCACATGATTGATTAAGGTGGTCTTGCTAGGCTTCTCTACTGTAAGGTTACTCTATTAACCTTTGAAGTAATAAATATTTTGTGGGGGAGGTACTTTGAGACTTTTGGTGGGGAATTGTATTTAAAAACCAAGATAAGGTTTATAAGGTGTATATATACACATGCGCACATTTATGTCTATATTTATCTATTTATATTGAAAATCATTAGGATGCCTATTGGTATCTCCAGTTCTTATCTCATATAACAAGATTCATTCTGATTTTCTCTTCTTTCCATATTAATAACTTCTTTCTCTGTAGTGAGAAATCTGGCTCTCATTTATCTTTAACATGATTACTTACATTATTGATCCCCCTGTATGTAACCAGTGTCCTGTCTCTGCTGCTACCTGCCCCCAACCTTGTCCTCCCAGCCCTGCACAGATGCCCTCTTATCCCACTCAGGCTCTGACACCTCACACCAGGTGGCAGTCCTACTTAGATACTCTTCTCTTTCTACTCAGACTTTCATTTCCCTTGCTGGGCTGCTTCCTAGGCAGACATCCTCCTTACCCTGCTTGGGGTCCAACAAGCTGCGTAGGGTTACACTCTTATGTGGATATGTTCCTCACCCAGCTTAATCCTTTCTGGAATACCATGTCCTTTCACTTACCTTGCACAGCCCTACCTAATGGATATTGAATTGAGTTTTCAGGAATTGCAAGTCGTGTGTGTGTGTGTGTGTGTGTGTCTCTCTCTCTCCAGTAAGGGGATCCAAACCCTGCCCTTGCAAACCCTTGACCTTGGTGTTACCACTACCATACTCTCCCAAATGAGCTAACTGGCTGGCCTCTGTATTTCTGATGATCCTATACTAACATGCTGGCTTGTTAAGGTTGGGATGTTTTTAAACCAGAAGACTTTTATAGACCATATCTTTAATTGCTTAGGATCCGTGAACCAAATCTTTGTATTTGGTCATTATTGACATGCATAGGCAAGTGCTTGTTAAGTACTCTTTATTATTGGTGTAGACTTGCTGTGTACTTAAAAAAATTAACTTTTTGCTTATCAGCTATCTTTTGATTTTCTTCTGGTTTACCTAATAGCCCTTGAAATTTTAGACATTTTGTGTTCTATTGTTGATTCACTCTAGTTATAATTTTGTAGTTCATCTATTCTTTATTATTTAACTATACAAGGCCATATCTTTCATAGCAATTTACTGCAGTAATTAAAATAACTTGCTTACAGTTCATTGTACACCTTGGAAGAATGTGGTGTATAATAATAATATTTATTTTATTCTCGAGTCTTAGTAATCTCATGCCTAGTCTCTCTCGTGTCTGTCCCCCATACTGCATGTTAAGTAGTGTTCCCCTTTCTCTCTGTTCATTGTGTCAGTTATTATATATAATTTAAAATGTTTATATATTTTTCCCCACTAGACTAAAAGTCCATTGATGGAGTCACCTGTGTCTTTTCATCTTTGAATCTCCAGTGCCTGGAATAGTGCCTGGCTTATGCCCATAATAGGCCTTTAATTTACTGATTGGAAGCTTTTGTTTGGATGATGTAGCATGCAACATACTGTTACAATTTTTTTTTTAACAATAATTCTTAATTCTTTTAGAAGCTGGATAAGAAATCATCTCCATCCACAGGAAGCCTAGATTCTGGAAATGAGTCAAAAGAGAAATTATTGAAAGGAGAAAGTGCGCTGCAGCGGGTCCAGTGTATCCCTGGCAATGCCAGCTGTTGTGATTGTGGTCTGGCAGATCCGCGGTGGGCCAGCATCAACTTGGGCATCACCTTGTGTATTGAGTGCTCTGGGATTCACCGGTGGGTAGGCCTGCCCAGAGTGAGAGACTTTTTTTTTTTTTTTTTTTTAATTTATTTTATTTTATTTTATTTTATTTTTTTAAATTATTTTTAAAATTTTTTTAAATTTTATTTTGTCGATATACATTGTGGCTGATTATTGCTCCCGGGACTTCTTTTTTTAGATGTACACGCATTATAAATTATCATGTTTCATTTGTTAGGGGCCCTTTTCCACTTCCCTAATTTAACTATCAGTTTGGATCTTTGTATCTTTTGTAAAGTGGATAAAAGTTTGGTTTGTAAAGTGCTTTTGAGGACTTTGGTTCACCATTTATTATAAAACAGAAGAACTGTCTTTATTTATGTGTGTGTTGAGGTCTATTTTAGAACCTATGTCATCTTAAAAGAGAAAAATAATTTGCATAATATGCAAATAGAATAGAGACTTGATAGTTTTATATGTTAATACAGTCTTCTTTTTTCCTCTTAGGAGTCTCGGGGTCCATTTTTCAAAAGTACGATCTTTAACTTTAGACACCTGGGAGCCTGAGCTTTTAAAGGTAAATAAATATTTTAATGAATATTTGCATAAAAATATTTCATATTTTTACATAAAAGTAAAGATTTTAGAATCTTGGTTTACAAAAATTTATGAGTTTCTCATGCTAACAGTGAACCAAAATGTATTGGAACATATCTAAGACTTTTTTGGCAAGTCTGGTGTTTTTATAATAGGTTTTTAAAATTGCTAAGTTTATATAGCACTCTTAATTTCAAGTCAGTTTACTCTTTAAGAAAACTAGTGATCTTACATATTTGTGTTTTTTCAAAAAAATCTTAGATTCTATGCTTTAATTTTAATCTTTTGTAATTAGATGCTTATTAAAAAGATGAGATATGTTGTGATAGTAAGCTCTGTAATGGATTGGTATAGCATGTTGGCACCATTGGGTTGTTTTAGCACAGGACCATCTACAAATTTATATTTGTCAGAGTAGGAGTCATCAAACCAAGACATTTGTTTTTTTCTATGTGTAAGGATCCATATCTATGAAACTGTCATAAATAATTTTAGACCACTACTGGTTTTCTGATAAGATTTACAGAATTCCTAACAGTTAATAGTATACTTATTTAATTTCTTCCATCTAGTTTACTATATTGTAGAAAATAATGTAAGTTTAAGGATTGGAATATATTCTACATTTATTTTTGTCCAAAATTGTTTTCAGTATGATTGTGTTTTTATTTCAATCTATAGATAAACTGATATGTTTGTCAATAATGTAAAGTAAAAAATTTGCTTTGTGGAATTATTGTGTAAACATGTAAGCGAAAGTGATAAATTGGCTTCTAATGTAGTGCCCTATATAGGTAGATTCTACAAATTATGAATTCAGAGGAGAAGAAAGTGGGGGATGAGTGACAGAAATCTAATTTCTTCATCAAACTTTGTGTTTGATAAGAACTCAGTGGGTTTAATTTAGAAAATTTGGTTGAAAAACAACTATCTGATACATTAAAAATATGAACTGTAAACAAAATATTTTGAAATACTTATGTACAGATTATAGAGATAAAATAGTTTACTTCAATTTTGTGGTGTTTACAACTTTACCTGTCTGACCATAGGCTTCTTTTTTCAATTAATTTGCCAAATATTGTGCATAATATGCAGCATTGTACTAGTCATAGTCAAGGGACAGAAAACTAGTAGAAGATGGGTTCTGTCTCTCAAGAAGCTTAAAGTTATTTTGGGACAAAGAATGCAAATATAAATAAAGATATTAGATAACAGAGACACCTGATATTTTAGTTCAAATTTTAAATAAAGGAATTATTAGTATAGAGGTTATTTAAAAAAGAAAGAAGTAGTTTGGATCAGGCCTTTCTAGAGGAAAGTGAAATTATCCCCCAGGAAGATGAGACAAGTTATAGAGCTTCAAATGAATATAATTTATATTGTAAAGGACTATATATAGAATGTTAAGAGAATTCCTTGGGAAGAAATGGAAGTCAGATGGTATGACTGGAGGGACTAGAGTGCCACAATACTGAGATTAGGTTTGATTTTTCTTTATTTAGAACTTTAGGGCAGGAGATGGGGAAATCTTTTGGGGGGGGCAAGTATGTGTCGGCAAAAGGAATAATTGGATGACATTGGGTAAGGTTTGTAAACCTTGAATTTTTTTTTTTTTAATAACATATAACAAAGGCAGACTTTAAAATAACAGGTAAGCAAAAGGAAAAAAAAGAAACATCCCAAAACAGTGATGACCACCTTCCCCCAAAGTTAACTGTCATTAAAAATGGTTGTTACTGTTTTCTAACATTCTTCTAGGCTTTTATCCCATCCCTTTATAAAAATTTATAGGCTTTTATTCCATCCCTTTATCTTAAAAATTTTAAAGAAAATTATAAAGTAATAGTATACACCACTAAAATTTTGGAAAATAGAAAATAATTTCCATAATTTCTTTTTCATAATAGTATTTGTTTTTCTGGTGAAATTCACTCATTTTATAAGAATATTTTAGAAGTTTTAGTCATAATGTATGTATTATTTGGTGTACAGTATAAAATGTGTCTAACTCTTGATATTTTTTCCAAATTCTTAACCAATTTTCCTAGCATTAATTATTGAGCAATCCTTTCTTTTCCCATCATTTTGTTATTTCTTCTTTGCCCTACATAAAATTTTGTAAATAGGGTTGATTTTTTCCTTAAAGTGCACATACATATTTTAAATTAAATATCTTTTCTATTTTTTTTTTGAAATTTAGAAAATTTATGAATGGGTGGAAATTAAATAACATTCTCCTAAATAAACGATGGGTAAAAACAGAAATCACAGGGAAATTAGAGAGTACTTTGAGATAAAAATCAAAGTGCAGCATAACAAAGTTTATAGGATGCAAGGCACATGAAGTGCTTAGAGGAAGATTTATACTTGTAAACACCTATATTAAAAATAAGAGAAATCTCAAATCAGTAATGTAAACTTCTACCTTAAGAAAATAAAAAAAGAGCAATCTAAACCAAATGAGATATAAGTAGGAAGTAACAAAGATTGCATCAGAAACATGAAATAGGGAATTAAAAAACAATAGAGAAAATCAACAAAAATAAAAGTTGATTATTTAAAAATATCAACAAACTTTGTAAACCTTTATCTAGACTGACAAGAAAAAAAGAGAGATGACTGAAATTATTAAAATCAGAAATAAAACGGGCATTATTACATTGTCATCATAGTTTTTGTGGTGGTGAAGTTTAGTTTCTTTCTCTTTCTTGTTTACATTTTTGCTTTACCCCAATGGGTTTTGTTCTTTTTTGTGTATTTGTGGTAGTTATTATCATTTTTCAGATTCCAGGTGTAGGACTCTCTTGAGAATTTCTTGCAGGGCTAGTCATATGGTGGTAAACTCCCACAGTTTTTGTTTGTCTAGAGAGAATACAGTATTTTTTCCCCATTTCTGAAGGATAGCCTTGCTGGGTATAGTATTCTCAGCTGGCAGTTTTTTTCTTTTAATATTTTGAATCTATCATCCCATTTTCTTCTGGCCTATAGAATTTCTGTTGAGAAGTCTGTTGTTAGACTGACAGGGGCTCCCTTATAGGTGACTTGACACTTTTCTCTTGTTTCTTTTAAGATTCTCTCTTTGTCTTTGAGCTTTGCCAGTTTGACTATAATGTGTCTTGGAGAGGATCTTTTGGGGTTGAATTTGTTTGGGGATCTTTGAGCCTCCTGGATTTGAAGGTCTGTGTCTCTCCCTATACCTGGGAAGTTTTCTGTTATTTAATTCAATAGGTTTTCAATGCCTTTTCCTTTCTCCTCCCCTTCTAGAACATCCATTATTTGAGTATTTGTGTGCTTAAGGTTGTCTGCAGCTGTCTTAGATTTTCTTCATTTTTTAAAATTCTTTTTTCTTTGTTTTTTGTCTGCCTGGGTTATTTCAAAAACACTGTCTTCAAAATCAGAAATTCCTCTGCTTGTTCTAGCCTGCTGCTTAAGCTATCAGTTGTGTTTTTTGTTTTGTTGAGTGAATCTTTCAGTTCCATGAGTTCTGCTACATTCTTTTCAAAGGTATTAACCTCTTTGTAAATTTTCTCCTTTATATCCTGGATTTTTTTCTTATTTCATTATGTTGTCTGAGTCTTCTCGTATCTCAGTGAGTTTCCTTAAGATTGTTGCTTGGAATTCCTTTTCAGTGATTTCAGGGCTTTCCTGCTCTATAGGGTCTGGTATTTGAGAATTACTGTATTCTTTTGGTGGTGTCATATTTTCTTAGGCTTTCATATTACTAATATCTCTACGTTGATATCTGGTCATCTGGTAGAGCAGTTGCTGCTTCTATTACTCTGTGGTGGGCTTTGAGTAGAGAGATGTCCTTTTATTTTTCCAGTCTCCACTGGTGACTCTCTTTGTATCAATGCAGTCAAGTGTCTGGCAGGCTGCCTGCATGGTGCCTGTGGCTACTCCTATGGTGTCGAGCCACTTTTGGCCGCAGTTGTGGCTGTGGTGGGCCACCTGTGTGGAAATGGTGTTTTCTGTGTGCTCTCTTGCCTGCTTCCAGTGGAGGGGGCTGACCTCAGCTCCTGCCTAGGACGCTGGGGATGCTCTCTTGCCTCAGAGTTGATTTCTGTGTTACTAATTCTCATCCAGTGATGTATCTATTGTCTCATAGTACCAGTGCATATTTTTTTTATGGCCATTATATAATTATTAGTATCCTTACTTTAAAAATGAAGAAATATGGTATATAAAACTGGAAGTAATAATTGTTCAAAGAAGGAAATAGCATATTTAAAATTTATAAGAGGTGGCTGGGCTGTGTGATCAAGGGAGAGAAACCAAGAGAGAGGGAGAGGTAATAGAAACAAGGAAAGAAAACCATGACAGTAGAGGGATGTCATAGAAATAATGGGATCCTAAAAGGGCTCATGGTTAAGGTAAAGTGGAGGAAGGGAAACCATTCTCTTCTTGCCTGCCTAGTGCACACTTTCAGAGAGTGCCCTTCCCAGACTTAGCTCCTGTTCTTGGGTCCAGGTAGCATTTTTATCCTCTTGCTGTCTCATTCCAGGCCTTCTCCTTCTCCCGCCAACTCACACGTCCCAGCACCTTAATTTCTATTCTCTGCAACTTGTGGTTATGTCATCCTAGTGTACATCCAGTATTCTTTTTCTGAGATGTGATTTTTTAGGGAAATGATTTGGATGATCTGCATCTTGACATAGCAAGCATGTTTGGTCTAGTGGTCAAGCCTGGAACTGGCCACAACTAGAAGCAGGTAAGGTTAGCTGAGAGGTTATAGATACCATTTATCAGTGAGGTGAAAAGAACTTGAACTACATTGAAGAGTCAAATGCACAGATGGAAAGGAAAATCTAAAAATTTTGGAACATATATAGAATTTGGCTGTTATTTGGAGATAGAACTCAAGAAGAAGGAAAAGTCCAAAAATAATTTAAGTTGTAAATTTGATGGATTTGAATATTTTTAGGAATTGGAAGTGAGGAGAAAACTGAAAAGAATATTTAATTTTTAACTTATTGTCCTAAGACTGGCTAGTACTTACTACATGCTTTATTGTCATGCTTCTTGCCCTATTATGGACATACAGATACAATAGTTATATGTAAATCAATAGATAGATGTAGATAGATAGATAGATAGTTGTTCTGATATGTATAGAGATAGAATCTGGTAGAGGTGATAATCTTCTAGGGGAGGTATTCTGGTGAAGAATGGCAAAATGCTAATATTACTCTGAGTCTTTGTCTCAATTTTTTTTTTTTAAATGAGACAAGGACTTCTTTGTGGAATAAGCAATAGAAGAATATGCAAAGGAATTAGTTACTTGCGTTAAAGACTTTTACATTTTAGCTTATTTTAAGGACTTTTAATTTATAGCATATTTTTCTATTCTTCTGTCAAACAGCTTATGTGTGAGCTGGGAAATGATGTTGTAAATCGAGTTTATGAAGCTAAAGTTGAAAAAATGGGAATAAAGAAACCACAGCCAGGACAAAGGTACTATTCCAGTTGTCTTAATATCCCACCTTTTTTTCTAATCAGGAATACAGCTATGATTTTATTTCACTGAAATTGATACATAACATTGAGACAGTGTTTTGAAGTAATTATTAGTTTCTATTCAAATATGGCTTTTTCTTGGGTATGTTAATTAGATAATTATATTTTATTAAGCAGATAATCAGTTACAGGCTCTAGATGAGAGACAATCTTAAATATTAACATTCTACATTGGAATTGCTCTTAGCAGTTGAAATAGACCGAAGTTCTGTTAGTGGCAGGCATTGAAAAAAGGATAATCTGTTCATTAATCTCTCCACAGATCAAGTTTCTGTTACCTACAATGAATAATTTTACATTGTTTGCCTTAGTTCAGCAATATTTGTTACTCACATACTTCATGCATGGCATTAAGATGATGAAGAATCAAAGATGAAAAGGGTAGCTCTAGGAGAGAGTGCTTAATAGCTATGTTTGAAATTGTACCTCCAATTCTAAATAAGGAGGCTCATTGAATGAAATGAATAAGTGTCAGTGACTTTAAGGCACATAATTTTTGTTGCTGCGGCTGTTTTTAGTCTTTATAATTCTTTATTTTTAACATTAAATTTTTATTTGCCATAATCCTATGTTGAGAATTTATGTTTGACTAAATCTTTATGTATAATCAATACTATTTTAACATTATTGCTCTTTAAACCAGTATTATTTAAATCAAAATATTATTTCTAAACCATTGGTGTTTATTTCAGACCTGGAAATAGTTTTCTATTTTATCCAAAGACTTAAGCATTTTAAAAGGATATAGGTAAGAAAAAGTATAGAACAGACTTGGCATTTTATGATTGTATCACAAATCAGAAGTTTAAAATGTGACATCCCCCTGCTTCCCTCTTAAATTAGGAATGTTATGTGGTTTTAAAGTAGTTGATTTATGAAATATTGTTTCCATCAGTAATGTTAGCTTAGTATGTGACATTATTTCTTCAAGTAAAAACAAAATTAATTTCTATAAATTTTTATAGTTTTCCTGGTATTTTTTTCATTCTGCAAAAAGCATGAGAGAACAAGTCTAGAAAAAAATAAGTGCACAAATTAAGAGAATAAAAGAGTGCAGTGTTAATAGTGATTTTTCAGTTAGGTTATTATTTGTATTTCATTTGAATGTAAAATCATAGTTCATTAAATATTTGGAGGAATACATGTTGTATAATGTCACAGATTCATTTTTAACTTGTATTACATTCAATGACTTTGAAAATATTCAATATAAAATAGCTTCTTTTCAGTATTAGCTGTGCTAAGGGATTAAGCAGAACATTATGACATTTCTGTGTATACCAGACAGGAGAAAGAGGCATATATCAGAGCAAAATATGTGGAGAGAAAATTTGTGGATAAATATTCTATGTCATCATCAACTCCTGAGCAGGAAAAAAGGATTGTCTCCAAAAGTTGTGAAGAAAAGAGGCTGAGCATTTCTAAACTTGGGCCTGGTGACCAAGTCAGAGCATCTGCCCAAAGTTCAGGTATTATACCTTTCTTGTGTATATAAATATTTTCTTAAGTTGAAGTTACTTTCATAATCATTGAATTAGTGGACATTGTAGGTTTTTTTTTTTTTAATGCTAAAACCTGCTTCCTTCTACATATTCAAAGGAAAAAGTGGATTTCTATGTCTTTAATACAGTTAAATTTAAATAGGGCCATGATAATTCACATTTCTAGGTAAGATGTATATTCGAAAGAATAAAACTGCTTAAAATGCAAGGGGAGATGGGAATTATAATTCTACCATGCCAAAGCCCTAAGCATCTGATTAACTACCTGACTTACTTCCTATTTTTTCCTCCTAAATTTTTCCCAGTAATGTTTTTTCCTGCCCTTTCCCTTCTTACGGCCTGCTTTGTGCTTTGCTAACTTGCATGTCCCCAGTGGTTGCTGTAAATAGCGACGAGGCCAGGCGGGAGTCTCTGTTCTGTCCTGATGAGCTAGATTCACTCTTCTCCTACTTTGATACTTCTTCAAAACTGCGTAGTAGTAAGTACTACTCTTGTGGAGCATTCCAACTCTGTGCCAGTGGTCATTGTGCAGTGTGGCCATTTCTCTAGATGTTACCCATTGTCTCAGAATTATACATTACTTACAGCCATACTATAAATTAAGCTCTTTACTGCCCCTGACTTTTTGGATAATGTGATGTGTTACAACTCTGAAAATAAGCTTATTTTCAGGCTTTGTGATTCATTTATATCTTGATAAGCTAAGCGTGCTAAAGGACTAAAATTGCATTAAGTGTATTTTACTGGTTTTGGCTGAGTCCATGGTAACGTGTAACAGCTCATTTTAAAATTGTTGTTTGTGGGAAATTCTTCTCTAAATGATGTGAACTTTAATCACTAGCCAATTTTTCTTCAAAACAGTCAAAAGTAATGACAGCGGAATTCAGCAGAGCTCTGATGATGGAAGAGAATCTTTACCCTCCATGGTATCAGCCAATAGTTTATATGAACCTGGTGAGTTTTGATGAAATTCAATGTTAATTGGCATTGTTTGCTGAAAAATGCATCTGGTAAATGCCTAGTTTTGGTTAAATAGTTTCTAAAGGAAGAGATTAGTCTCTTAAAAGGTCCTAGGGGAGGAATAATGCTGTTAAATGAGAAAGCAGCTATTTCTCTTTATATTTGGAAGTTCACTCCCAGGTGTACATTCTTCCAAGCCTCATGATAAGTGCTAAAAGTGCTTTACCAATAGCTAAATATAATTTTTATTTATTTATTTATTTATTTATTTATTTTTGTCTTTTTCGTGACTGGCACTCAGCCAGTGAGTGCACCGGCCATTCCTATATAGGATCCGAACCCGCGGCGGGGGCGTCGCTGCACTCCCAGCGCTGCACTCTCCCGAGTGCGCCACGGGCTCGGCCCTTAAATATAATTTTTAACTCACACGAATTATCTTATTATTCTTTATCCTTCCTTGTGTCTATCTTTTCTTATCAGGAGAAAGAGATCAACAACAGACTCTCCATTCAGTTATTCTTTTGACCTGTGCTTTATTTCTATATTCCCTTCACCATAATTTCAGTGATTTTTGTCTTACAGAATATTCAGGGGAGTAAGCACTCTTTGAACTATTTGAACTGCTTATATTGTAAATTGTGATGTTATCGGACCATCCTAGGAATCAAATGAGATTTGGTATAGGAGTAAAATTCTTTACAGATTTTTGCTGCATCTTAAGTCCAGGTTTATAGGAATATGTCCAATTTTAGTCTAGTATAGAGTAACCTGTCCGTTGGATGCTGGCAAGGCTACAAAAAGCCTGGCATACCAGTTGATGTTTTTATAAGAGAAGGTTGAATCTTGAGGGAGTGATCAGTCCATAGGAAGTAAGATATCTTTGGGAAAATCTCCCATAAGCTCATGTGATAGGTTAATGGTTTCTTTTATCACAGCTTTCATATTGTGATAAGTTTTGGAATTCATTTATTTACTTTTAATTGTGGTAAAATACACATAACATAAAATTTACCATCTTAACTATTTTTAAGGGTCTAGTTCAGTGGCATTAAATATATTCACATTGTTGTGCTGCCATCACTACCATCTGTCCACAGAATGCTTTCATCTTGTAAAACTGAAACTCTGTACCTGTTTAACAGTGCTCTTCCTCCTTGGCAAGAGCTCAATTTTATTGACGTATTTGTGTTTATTTTTCAGAAGGAGAGAGGCAAGATTCTTCTGTGTTTCTCGACTCTAAACATCTTAATCCAGGACTTCAGCTTTATAGGGCTTCATATGAAAAAAATCTTCCTAAAATGGCTGAGGCTTTGGCTCATGGTGCAGATGTGAACTGGGCTAATTCAGAGGAAAACAAAGCAACACCACTGATTCAGGCTGTTTTAGGGGTATGAATTTTATACATTGAGGTTTTCGGTGGCAGTAAAATATAAAAAATTAAAATGCATTCTGAACATGGCTTGTAAGTATTATTTTTTGCTTTAAGAGATGATTTGGAAAATAGAAGAGCCTCTGCGCAGCTAGTAGTGATTTCTGAGCACAAGCTTGATTGCTTCAGCTATTTTTTTTTATAACGGAAGAGAATTCTGATAATGAAAGTAATGTGTTTTTCCCAGATCACAAACTGCAAATGAACCCTTATTAGAAGTAGTTCTTGGGAAGAAAACAGTGTAATTTATCATTTCTCTGATTTTGCTGGGGGTATTTTTTTGGGGGGGAAAGGAAATGGAAATGCTATTTGAGTAAGGTAAATAAAACTATACTGTTTTTAAATAGAAATGTATTGTTGTTTGTTGTTTGCTTTTGTACATTGTTATTCTTTTTTTTTCCTTTAAGGGCTCTTTGGTGACATGTGAGTTCCTCCTACAGAATGGTGCTAATGTGAACCAAAGAGATGTCCAAGGACGGGGACCACTGCACCATGCCACCGTCTTAGGGCACACAGGGTAACTATAGTGCATAAATATTTAAGTAGATTTTATTTGAAAAATTATTTTGAAATAATGTTTTGCTTTTTCTTAGGTTAAGGTCATTAGGTAGAGTTTGTAAAGAGATGTATTCCTGTGACTTATATTGTTGTGATGGAATTTGAAGGTTAAAAAATCTCATTCAGAAGAAAGCTACTGTTAGGGTTAGGGTTAGCTTTCAGATATGAAAATTGCAAAGCTTACTTTGACCTTAATTTGTCATTAAACAGATCAGTTTTAGTACCTCACCTCTTCTTTTACTGAAATTGTGGCGATTTTGTCAGACAACTTAAATCTGTGTTTGTGTGTATTTATGCATGTACACATACACTATCTATATAGAACGCACACATACAACCTATTTTGGGAGAATTTTGTAAATTTGGAATTTGTAGATTTTCTACAGGGTAGCTAAAGTCAAATTCTAAACTAAATTCTTAATTTGGACTGTTAACATTGTGGCTTCTGGAACAATATTAGGATTCACAGAACAATAAAACATCAAAAATAGGCTTTCTATTAGAAAGTATAAATGAAGTTGAAATGTTGGCCTTATTATGAAAAGTTTGTGTCATAGGTGATTATTTTTTAATGAAACATCTCAAGGAATCCAATTATTATTTTCTGGATAAGCAAGAAGCTGGTTAAAAAAAATTTTTTTTTTAATAGCATCTCCTATTTTTATCATAACTTGTTTTTTTTTTCCTTTATCAGCAAAGAGATTCAGTTCAATAACTTCATCATAAAAACTTTTCTATACTTAAAAAAGGTAGTATTTAACTCATGCTTTGTATTTAAACTATCATAATTCTTCCCATTTTATTTTATAGGCTCTATTTACTCATTCTTTCATTTTTTAAAATTTTTGTCAATTTATTCAAGTTTTGAATATTTGTAGAGTATGCAGGAAGACTATTTTCCACTCTTTGCTGTTGTATTATCATTAATATATTATGATTGCCTTGGCTTCCTTAATTACCAAATAAAATAATGACCTTGGGTGATCTTTCTTTTGTTTAAGTTTATAGATATCTGTGTACATCTTTTTATGATATTATTTGAGGATCGGGACCATAATTTCTATATCCCACTGTTTTATATAGCATAAGATTAAATAAGATTAAGATAATATATATGAAAATGCCTTGAGACTTGTAAAATGTTTATCTTGGTAAATTTTTATTATTGGTGTCAGTGTTCAATAAATGTTTGTAGAATGAATCAAGAATTTCCTAATGGAAATATTATTTCTTTAACTTAGGTAGTGTTTTTTATTTTTTAAGGTGAATACTAATTTTTTTCTTGTTGGCAATATTTCAATAACACTGTTTCTTTAAACAGGCAAGTGTGTTTATTCCTAAAACGAGGTGCCAATCAACATGCCACTGATGAAGAAGGGAAAGATCCTTTGAGTATAGCTGTGGAAGCAGCCAATGCTGATATAGTAACCCTGTAAGTATTTTTTTTATAATTGATTGTTTCCCATACAATGTATTCCTTATACAGGGTTTTAACTAGAGTTTTATGCATATGTGTGAATTTTAAACTTGGTTCGTAATTACTATGTGCCATGTACTTCTCTAAGCACATTAAATGTATTAAGCACTTAAAATGCATGAACTTATTTGTTTATCATGACAACCCTCTGAGGAAGACAGTATTATTGCTATCTTCATTTTATAGATAAGGAAGCCGAGCTACAGATAATTTGCAAAATTAGTATGTAGTGGAGCTGGGATTTAAAAACAAGAATTCTGACTCTAAAACCCATGTTCTTAGCCACTTCTGCTATACTGCCTGATCAGTAGAAACAGAAAACCTGTAACTTCTGTAAACTGTTTTCTTTAACTCTTGGTATAGCATTAGGGCAGGGGTTGGGATTGGTAGCGTAATTATTCTACTACCTCGAGAATTAGAGGACTTTAAGTAGGGAAGACAGCTGCATTGATGTTAGTAACTTGTGAAATTGGGTTGCCTTTGGGCAGTGATAATTAGGAATTGGTGCTTATTTTTTAGGGAATTATCCACATTAATGCCTGATTAATTTTAAGATTAAAAATACATGCTTTTGAATGTTTGAATGTAATTTAATGTGATCTATTAAAGAATTTTGAGGTCTAATTTGACTTACATCTTAGGTCATAGAAGATTATTACACATGGAATCTAGAAATGTGATTGTTACCTATACTTAATTGTTATGTAGGAAATCTCAAGCATGTTTTGTATCAAATCACTTATTCATTCTATTCTGGGCTAAATGAAAACCAGAATTGGTGATCTCTCATCGTTTGTGTAGAAGTACGTTCATCTATGCTGCTGAATCTCAGTCACTTACAAAAAGAAACTCCCATGGCTGCCTTGAACTCCTGAGCTCCCACTGAGAATTCTTGACTTAAATCTCCCCTCCCTGACCTCTGCCAAATTAAAAGACAAAACAGAATTAGCAAGGCATACTTTCCTTGTACTCAGTGTCCTTTCCCCAATGAAGGGGTTGTTATTGTGGAGGCTATTGTAGGAAAATTTTAGAACTGTTAGATCATTATAGATTTAGAATAGGAGAAAGATAAGTTATTAAAGAAAAGATAGGGATAGTATAGAGAAAACAACTCTGGATGCAGCTTCCCAGGCAATTCCTACATAGCAAAAATATCTATTCCCAAATTGTTTAAAGTTTTTCTTTTTACCTTGTGTGAGGACTTCAGTTTCACTTAAGAATTTTTGTAAATAAGCATCTTCTGTAAAAATCCAAATAATAAGGGAAGATTTATAGAGCTATTTTTAATTCACATACTGGTTGAGAAAGGAGATGAATGGAATTGTGGTTATCTGAAGATGGGAAGAGCCCGTGTCAGTGCTGCAGTTGCCAGGGAGAACACGTCAGAAGAGTGTGATAGAAGTCTGGGAAGGTGATGGGTATTTGGTGGCCCAAAAGGACAGGCAAGAAGTACAACATAGGAAAGGGTTATTAAAGACAATATTTGCCTGTTTCAAAATGTTGCTAAAAGGTAGTAAAAAAAACAATGGGAGGAAATACTTGTCTTCTTAATCCAATGCTACATGTCTCCTGCTGCCAGGATGAATAACCTAAAAATGAATGTATAACCAATATGGTAACCTTGGAAATTTTGGTAACCTTTAGTCACTTGTTATAATATTTGTATATCAAATATATATTCCCAGTATTTAGAGGTAACACATGCTATTTATACATCTGGAACTATCACCTCAGGGTGAACTAGAATGAACTTATAACTGGGTATTGCTTCCACTATGTAGAAGCAATAATTTCAGCAGTTGGCAGTTAAAATTTGACAGGTTGCTGGAGGAACCAGGAATTCTCTGGAGTCTGAAGGAAGCAAGCTGCTAGAGGTGTTGCAGGGATTCTGCTTAAATAGAGCTGAAATGCATTTGTCAGAAATCTGTCTTTTCTCATGAGAATTGTATGAAGGTGAGATATTTTTGTATCTCAGATTGCTGGGTCTGATAAATTAAAAGCCAGTTTATTTTAATGGTAAATATCGGTAAAAGAAAAAAATTACATTAGTATATGTATTACTTGCTTATATACTTTATCTATAAACATTTTTATTGTATAACTTCAAGTAAAACGTCTTTTTATTCAATTTTAGGTTACGTTTAGCAAGAATGAATGAAGAGATGCGGGAATCAGAAGGACTTTATGGACAGCCAGGTCAATATTCAACTAATAATCATACTGAAATGCAGTATAAGAAATGCATTCAGGAATTTATCAGTTTACAATTGGAAGATTCATAGTTTATCACTTTAGCAAACGAATGTGATACTATGGAGTTTTTATAACCTACTTGTAAATTGTGAGTTGTTAGCTATGTACTGTACTTACTGAATTCTTGGGTGGCTAATCCTGAGCCTTTAAAAATAACTATTCCTATTACAGTACACATTTACTTGCTCTATTTAATTTTGGCTGCTGTCTTCTTTATCTGCTGTACAGATGTCTTCCATATACATTCCAGTGAAGTTAATGGAATGATAAAATTATTCTTTATATACTTACAGCAGGAAAATAGTTGTTTTCTTTTCGGAATTCATTTTGGCTATCAAGTGAATATAACAAAATAGTTTTCTTTTTGTTATTCAGGGAATTTCTATAAGTTGTGTTCAGGGAAAAAAAGCAAATCACCATGTGTTTGGCATATAAAAAGTCAGTATGGAAAATACCAAGAAAAAGTTTATTGATGAGTTTTGTACTCCATTCTAAAAATGAGTTGAAGATTTAAAATAAAAATTTATCTGTAGGTTGAGAAGTTCATAATGGAAGTGGTTAGTTTAAAAGGTTGAGGAAAAAGGTCTCATTTTATCTTTAGCTTTGCCCCAAGCAATTGTATAATATCTGTTGGATAAGCGGAAGTATTTAAAACAGTATTTTATGAACCTAATGGCAAAGTAGACTTATTCTTATAAGAGAAATCTCAAGTCATGATCACCTCAAGTTTTATTTTGAATAATTTTTACCTTTGAATCAAGATGTCAAGAAAAGGAAGAAATGTTGCTGGTCAGATTCTTGTCTTTGATGAACACATGCTGATTAGACTTCCTTCACAAAGAAGAGAATGATTATTGGATCTCTAGTTTCATGAATTTGAGTATATGAATTACTAATCTATCTGTTTTGAATTCATATACATATTAGTAAAAAAATTTCAGGAATTCATGACTAAAATACTTGAAAATGTTCAGTTTGCAATGAGTATATAATTTGATTTTTAAAAAATGAATATTGATACATTTTTAAAGTGGCCTGGTAATATCATCTATTCTTCATGTTTAAATATGTTTTGAAATTTCTGTATGCTAGGTTCAGCCATTTACTTAATTTTATCCAGATTAATATGTAAGTAATATCAATGTGGGGCCATTCTTTTCTTAGAAGACTGTATTTACTGCTTAGTTTTAGCCTTATTTAATAGGGAACCACTAAGAACTTCGAGAATAGAGGCACTTCAGCTAGATACTTCTAATCTCGGGTGTCCCACTTTAATCCTATGGATCATACAGTACTAGTGACTTATGATATTCCAAGACAAGATGTAAGAGTGCTGAGTAAGGGTGAACCTCTAGCATTAATTCTGGATTTCACCCATTTTTTTAAAACTTGAATATTAAGTTATAATTTTGTAACAGATATACTTAAGTGATAGTAGTATTACTAGGCCATTTTTGAGGCCTTTGTGTTTAAGCACTTTAAAATAAAAATTGTTTAAAGGGTATGACCTGATATTTGTGAGATAAGAGTGAACTTCAAGATTTTTTTTTTTTATGTGACCGGTAAGGGGATCGTAACCCTTGGCTTGGTGTCATCTACACTGCGCTCAGCCAGTGAGCACACCGGCCATCCCTATATAGGATCCGAACCCGCGGCGAGCGAGCCACAGGGTCGGCCCTGAACTTCAAGATTTTTTGTTAGACCTTTTTTTCCCCTAAAATTTTAAATATAAATGTTTGGTCAGCTGCTCTTTCTTTAAGGTATTTGCTGAGGAAGTTCACCCAACCGATAGTCAGAAGGTCAGTGGTCGACTCTTCTCTGGAGTTGGGAATCTTGAAAGGACAAGGCTTGTATGTTCTTGTCACCTCTAGTTCCACCCAAATTGCTTGGTCTTCTGCTGCCATCATTTAGTAGCATTCGAATGTCTCTTTCACTGTTATTTATGTGTAAGTTTATATACAGTCATCCCTTGGTATCCATGGGAGATTGGTTTCAGGACCTCCTGCACATACCAAAGTCCACAGATTCTCTAGTCCCTAATATAATAAAGCGGTGTTGTATTTGCACATAATCTATGCACATCCTCCCATATACTTTAAATTTTCTCTAGGTTACTTTATAGTACCTAATAAAATGTAAATGCTATGTAAATAGTTATTATATTGTATTTTTTAATTTGTATTTTTTCTTGTATTATTATTTTTTATTTTATTTTTTAAAAAATATTTTCAATTCATGGTTGGTTGAATTTACAGATGTGGAACCTGTGGATATAGAGGGGTGACTGTATATTAGTATATACTTTCCATTCATCAGTAGAAAAATAATTTTTTCAATTTATTTTAATGAAAATTTGAAAAAAAGCCTCATTTTAAAACAAGCTTTCTTACCATTCCCAAATTTTAGTTTTGAGGTTTAAAAAATAGATTAGCATTCTGGAAATAGTGTATCAGAATGAAATGAAATTTTTTGATCTATTTGAGGATCATCTTGAAAAGAATTAGATTTTTAACTCATTCAGAGGGCTTAATATTTTTTTTTTAAATTTTATTTTGTCGCTGTACATTGGAGGGCTTAATATTTTAAACAGAATAATATTGTGCTTATACAAGTGGCGTGGTGAAATGGCAAAGCGATTGCTCTCTGATTTCTTTTCCTTTATGAGTCTTTGGAGAGCAGCTTTGTTTGGCTCAGACAGCAGCTCTTTGTTTTTCCTCAGCCTATCACTATAAATTTTTCTTTCATAGACATTGGTTGATTGTTTTATCAGAATCCTTTTTTGGTTGTCCTAGCAATAGAAAGAGAGCCTTAGAACTCTGGGTAATTTTTAAATGCAGATTTTCAATCTTTTGATAATGAAGAGCTCTATCACTTAAAAGAGATATAATCTTTGACAATCATGGATGTATTTCTAGGAAACCCCACTTTTGAACTTCTGTATATAACCCTGAAGACCTGGAACTCCCTATTTTTTGCAAGATGATGGAAGAGCACACTTTTTCTGAAGGGAGGATGTGTCTCTCTTCAGCTTTCTCTACAACTCTTAAGAGGCTTGGGTGGGTGAAGGAAATAGCACACCTGCTTTCAGTTGTTGGAAACCATTTGGTAGTTCCCACAGACTCTGGCTCTGTGACTCTTCTTGATCATTGGCAGGTTCTCAGCCAACTGAGAATCACTGCTTTAGGGAACCACTTCTTGTTATATAAGTGTGTAGCAGGCAAAGGTTGGAAATCACTGATCTAATCAGTTAAAAAAGGAAGCTGCTACCAACCCAAAAGGAGCAGATTGTGCATATGATCACCTGGGGGTGGGTCTTACATGCTGCCTTCCCTTTGAGGCAGTACATTTTAAGAATAAAATAAGCCAACTCTTGATCATCATAACTTCTGTTGTGGTGGATATTCTGGATACCGAAAATTAAAAACAAATTTAAACTGTCAGTGGAAACACAGCAGCCTACATTTAAAAAATTCGGAACTGTTCGGGCACATAGAAAAGGTAACTCTCTAAAGGGAAATAGAATGTGGTTAAGTAACTTAAAGAATAAGCATTACAAATAGTGGGTAATTAGTTGTTTACCATTTATGATAAATTGTTAAATGTACTTTTGGGAACATTCCAGGACAGCGTATTCTGGGTTGTTTATGTGTTCTAGTATAGACAAATTATATTTGTCTTGAGAAAGATCCTAAGCGATTAAAATTATATTTAAATTTTAATATTTAAATTTTAAATGATCACATTGAAGTTTACTTTGTGTTAACTATAGTAAATATCTTAGTCACTATTGTTCTTGTAACATTTGCTTTGACAACATGTTCTGAGCTCTAAGAAAGATAGTGTATTAACAGCGTATTAACGTTTTGTTAGAAACTAAATGTTAAAAAATTTTGTGTGTGTGTGAAGGTGCAAACTTCCTTGTGTATTGTATTAACTCTTTTTAACTGTGTTCAGTCAGTGAAACCAATGATTATTATAGCACCAATGTTTTCCTTCAAGGAAGCATTTAATTCAGTGAATGAAAGGTCTTATAATTTGTTTTGCATGGTACAGTGGTTCTACTAAAATGTACTTCTGTAATATGTAGTAGATGATTCAAAAATGAAAACTGGAAAACCATAAAAAAAACTCACAGCTTGTTATACAAAATATGCATTGCTACTAGTAGAAGCCATATATTGCCATTGTACTGTTGTAATAATTATGCTTTTCTGGTGCTATTGGTAAACTACTTGGTATTAACGTCTGCTAGATCTTTTCTCCTATTTCTTCTTGAATGTATAATGTGTGCCTTTTAAGTTACTTTTCGTGTTGAATGGTAAAATTGGTGTGGTATTTTTGTATTATAACCTGCACTTTACACTTTCTTGGAAAGTAAAATTCTAGACTGTCCAGTTTAAATAGTATTTTTTAAAATAACTATAATGTTTACAATAAATATTTTAAATATTTTAATTTAACATCTAAGAATAAGAAAAATTTAAAAATATTTTGTATGGTTTGTTAATTTCTACTTAATGTTGCCCTTTTCTCAGTTAATTTTATATCTTTAGAATGGCTAAAAATGGGAATAGATTGTAGTTTGTCAATTAATGTGGAAGTAAACTTTTAAGAAGTCATGGGTATAATTGGATTGTCTTACCAGTTGTTCTAGTTTATTAACCTTTATTTTTTACTAACAATGATATGAGTTAGATGTTACTCTCAGCCAAACTATTAATATTCTCTTCTTGTTATTATTTTTTTAAAGTAGATTGATTAGGTTTAATTGATTGATTCAGGTCATGAATAAATTTCCAGGGCTAAATGAAAACTATATAGAGATTTTAATAAATTGCTTTTTACATAGACTAAATATGAAAAGTGATTAAATATTAAAAGTATTAAATTTTTTATTGAAAATCTTGGGTTATGCTGTTAGACCTTTTTACTAGATCTTTATCCCCCTACCCCAACTTTTTTCTAATTCTCTAGCTTTTGGTATAACATCTATTGCCTCAAAAATCTTGCTTTTTAAAAACTCAAAAGACTTACTGCACTATTTAACAGCAGCTGTAGTAGTTTGTTATAAGATGGATGCAAGGTGTCTTATGGGAAATAATTATAAAACTATGTTGCAACAATAATTATCTAAAACAATATTTTATGGTTTTTAATATTGAGAACAGAATTATGGCAAGCATCTGTATAAAGCTGTTTAGCAGAAAGCATTCATTATGAATGTCTCATCTTGAAAATAAAATTCCTTTGTCTGAGGAATTAATCTGTATGTGTGTACATATTTAGTTGCTCATGGCAAGAAAAGTAGTATTCAATCTGCTATAATATCTATCTATAATCTTCTCTGTAAGTGTATTTGTAGGTATTACTCTAATTTAACAGATGCCTTTGGTGTTTCTTCTCATTTTGTCATAGCATTCTTGCTCATAAGACCTTCAGTAAATAAAAAACTGCTGACTAAATGTGAAACTATGATTTCAAGTCATTTTCTAGACTTTAATTTTATAAGCTTAGTAAGCAGCAGGATAGGTACATTAGTAATTTAGCATTAAAGTCTGAGTAAAGAATTACTTTCTTACATGCTATTTTAATTTGTTCCTTTCAATTAAAATATAATATTAAAATAGGAGGCTTCCCTCTGCCTGATTATGTTTGTCTTGTTAATAACTTGCATCCATCATAAATATTGGTATTTGGTTGTGGTCTTTTCTTTTAGCCTTTATCAAGAGAAATATTTATTTAAGGATTGTCTTGTTTATACCTCATTTAGAATTACTTTTATTTCTCATGTATTAATAAATGTATTTCCTTACATTGCTTTAAAACACTTGCATCTTTGCTCTTTTCTAACTCTGAACTTTCCTCTCTGGCTGCATCTGAGGTGCTTTTCTCAGGTATAGTCTTTTTTATTTTTATTTTTTCTCTTTCATTGTATACTTTTCTGGCTTTTATATTTAGTTGGCCTTTTTCCTTCCAAAAATGCTCACCTGAACAAATTTTTAATGTAATGAATTATAAAATAGTTACTAGTCATAAAAATGAATGTTGTTTTATTAATACTTTGTATAAATTTTAAAAGTGTCCTTATTTTACTTTCATACAGGTGATGAAACTTACCAGGACATTTTTCGTGATTTTTCCCAAATGGCATCCAATAATCCAGAGAAACTAAATCGTTTCCAGCAAGATTCACAGAAATTCTGATTTTTTTAAGAAGGGAAAACTATGAAATCTGGTAACCCCCTAATGGATACAGCTGAAAACTCACAATTTTTACTGCTTTTATTCTACTTACTTAATTTTGATAGATATTGAATGGTTTGGAAAAAAGATTACCCATTCATTGATATTTTTGTAAATTAAAAACATGGATATCTAGTAGTTGGGAAAGGAACCTGCTTTAGGTCCTCTTTTATTTAAAAAAAAAAAAAAAAAAAAAAAAAGCCTGCTTAAAGGGCTATTTTTTAATAAATAAAAGTTGAATCCAGATTTAGGCGATCTTTAGGTTAGAAGATGCTAAGAGATTAGACAAAATCTCGACAGCATTGATTTTTTTGCCATGTACCGTGCCCGGGATCATTGAGTCAAGCATATCTACATCAACTGGGAGCTACTGCCCTGCCTGCCTCAAGAATATGTTTTTTCTTTAGTTTCCCTGATGAATTTTGGTGGCTCGGAGATATGTGTTTTATGTGTGTGTGTGTTTGGTAACCTAGCTGTCTTACATACAATGTATAATTTAGTATTAGAACTAGAGAATATGTTTTCCCCATTTGCTCATAAATGTGGTTACACTGCTTAGATGACAGGTTATTGTCCAGTACTTTAACATACATAGTATGGCTATATAAGTAGACCATAGTTAAGTCTGTTAGATTTATTCCATCTTATGAAGCAGAAAGGTCTTATTTTTTTTTTAATCATCAAAAGAATCCCAGTTCTGAAGCTGTAGTTCTTCATTGATGGGTTGATTTCCTAAAACCCTGACAAATTTATCAATGTAATAAAAGTGTAACTTGAATGTTGCAAAATTATACTTTCATCGAAATACAAGTTGATTTATAAAATAATGTAGGGCATTTTTATATTTAAATTTTGTCTTTAATATACATTTTTGCTGTTTCTCCTAGTGAAAGAAAAATCTCTGAAAAATGGAGGGAAAAAATTTTTTTTCTTAGTTTTATACTAAAATATACAGCAATAAATTGCTCTTCATTTTATCCTGTGTATATGTACACAGTATATGTGCTTTTAAATTACATGTATATATATAGCTTTAGTGTTTGGTTACATGAACCACAGACCCTTGAATTCCCAAGTATTACAGATATAGTTATTTACCATTTATATTCTGCAAATTAGTTTGATTCCATCTTTGATTGACATGTCTCATTAAGAGTATAGAATAATTAATAATTTGCCTATGGTTTCTTTCCAATATTGTCAACAATTAAATTTAATCTTCTTTTAGGAATTATATGTAAGTAATAGTAGTTCCTAAATAGTAGTAATAGATAGTTCCTAAATAAGAGATTTTTAAACTTGTGAAAGAGAAATTATATTTAATTAGATAAATTTTGTAACGTTTTCCCCTTAAAAACTAGTTTTATAAATTCAGTAAATGTCAAATCTGAATCTATATAAGCAGGAATGATACCGAAATAAATTCTTATCACAGAAAATGTTCCATAATTTGGCCAGATTGCATGCATGTAATTCTTTATTTAGTAATAGTCACTATACATTAAGGATAAAAATATATTTGTGAGTTATTTCTGAGGAAATGCTAACTTCCAAAGCATTGTTTTTTAATTATAATAATTACAGGGACATTAAATCTTTCCTGTTTCAAATCGGGGTCACAGATCATCTGGTTTTTTAGGTGCTTTATCTAAAGGCAAAAATCTGATTTGTAACATTTTTTTTAGAGTGTACTTTGAAATTGTTTGAAAAGCTGAAGGAAAATAAATGTTAAAATAAACAGAAAGAGCGAAAGATAAGAAAAAAGAAAGCCCCACTTTTTCTTTGTAGCACCTGTTCCTGTTTTTATCTTAGAATTTCACTCCTAAAAATCCTTTAGCTGAGGAAGTCTAGGCAGTTTTCCTTTGGATTCAGCCATTTTGGCTTCAGATCACCTCTGGGATCTCTGTGGTTGTGAAGGCAATTCCTTGTAACACTCTTACCTCCTGTGGTTTGAGTTATGAATTGTTAGTGTGACAGTAATTAGAGTCTACTTAAATTTAAATGGTTAGAGATGTATTTGAAATGCCCTAAAAATGATCATGGTTCGGGATATCTTCAGAGAAAGCCGAATCTTTAATATTGCGGGGAAATACAAAAATACATTTCTGTGGCTTGGTTTCTTGAAAGTGGTGAGACCCAGTTTGGAGTAGATTTGGCAGAAATGATGGAGTAAACAGTAGTAAGGCTTTAAATTAATGAGTTATAAGGTAGGTTGGCTTTTAGGTGAATTTAGCTGTGTCAACTAATGGGTTTTATACAGTATGTAACAAATCTGTGTTTTGTTATGCCGTGAATTATTCGTGCATTATTAGAAATTATTGTGTAAACACTTAATTGTACTCTTGGGCTTCATTGGTCAAGAGATTGCCCATTGTTTTCTTTCCATAACTGGTCTGTTGATATTAGTTTGTTTCTTATTAACCATTAGCTCATTATCATTAGCTCATTAGCTTGAAAGATTAGTATCAAAATAAGAATAGCAGCACTATGAGTTCATAAAATGCAGTTTCGTTTTAGAACTAGACTTAAAGGTGATTGAACAGTTATTTACAATGCTTCATTGCATCTTTTACATGTTTAAGATTTCTAAGGTTTTAAAAATTACCTTTGGTACAGTCCTTAGAAATTCAGAAATTTCTAGGGATTCACTACATTACAGTGTTTGCCTAATTTACACTGGTCTTCACTGTAGATTTTAATGAACTTCGGCGTTTACTTTCCTAAACATATAGATTTAATTTGGAATATGTACTTTGGTTCTTCATGAGTGCATTTTGGAGAAAAAAAAAATTTATACTTTCACAGTCTGGACAACTTGTTTGTGATATGTTAGCAATATTTAAAATATATAATTTTACATATGTTAAGTATGGTCACAATAAACCAAATTGTGTTTAAGACTAAATACCCGTTTTGAATAATCAGACATTCCCAGGTGACTCTTATATTGTCAGATTAACTTCTGTATGACAGCACTTTCAACTATGGACATGGGCTGGAAAAATTATGTTTTTATAGAACTAAATGTCCAGAATGGCTTTAGAGAACAGTATGATATAGTGGAAACAGCACTGGACCAGTAGTCACTACCCTTTTGGATTCAGGACTCCTCACAAATAAAATGAGTGGGATGAAACAAGGTGACAACATCCCTTTGTATGCCGTATGCCGTTTTCCTACTTACAGTGTACTTTGGTATTACATTATCTCACCTGATTCTCACAGTACGACTTCTGAGATTTAATCTAAGAGCTTCAACATTGTCTGCTTTTTTGATTCTAGTGTGCTCCTTTTGTTTTACAGAGGAGGTCACTTGTTTTGCTAGTTGGTGGCAGAGCTGACACCATAACCCAGGTCTCACTGACTATTAGTCAGAGGCACTTTACTTGTATCATGAAATTATTTGAAATCATTGTAAAGCAGCAAAATCTGATAATGACTGCCAGCTTTCCTTGTGTTTTAATAACAGAGTCCAAATATTCTGGAGAACCTGGATACAAGGTTTGAAGGAATAGTTGGGCTTTGAAGACATCGAATTATAGGAAATTTTACATTTTGCAATAACAAACATTAATGAAAGCAAAACATTGTAAAGGTGATTTAAATTCACCTTACACTTATCAATTTCTTGGTGCTTCCCAATGAAAGATAAAAAAGGGGCTTGGATTCAGTTTAGCTGAAGCATGACATCTATAAATATGATTTTGTGGACCTCCTTTTCTGTTTACATAAATTTATCCACTTAAAATGGGATAATGTGGGGAAAAAGCAAGGTTTGATTAAATAAACTTTTTCTGTATTGTTCTTTTCACTATATTGTTTTCTAGGTTTTCTTAATTTTTCTCAAACTCTTCCCCCCTCTTTTGAGTGTTAATTTTAAACAGGGAAAGCTTGCTACATTATAAAGATTGTTGGCATGATTTATTTTACACAAAGGCTGAAGGTTAACTTTTGGAAATGATGAGCTACTTTTCTATATGTGTTTACTTGTACTGTGTGATATTTCTGAATCATTCCAGTCATAAAAACTTATACATGTAATATTTCTTGCTACAAGTGAAAAGGTATATTTTAAAGAATGTATAACAAACACTCCGTTTACTTTTTATTAGTATGTAGAAGATTTGTATCTAATTCATGAATGTAGTTTTACTATAGTTTGTCATTGTAAATGGAACAAAATACATTATCTTTATAGTTATTCTAAAATGTACATTATGTAAGAATTGTAAATATTATACTTAAGTACTTTGTATGCTGAAAAATTACAATAATAAGTCAATAAAAATCTCACCTCTGGCATAGTTCTTTTTTGCTCAGACTTCCACTTTCTTGTGAACTACGCTACAGGCCTGTTAACGTCTGTTATATTTAAGGTACTATATTCCTTTCCAACCCTTTCAAATTGACCTACATTGATACTATTTGCTGATTAAAAGACCATTTTCGTCTTTTAAATATTTTCTTCTGTCTGATCACAGAGCTGTATGGTCCCTAATTCATTGGCTAAAAACTGCAAATGGCTTTTTTTGGGGCCCTTGCTCTAATCTTTTTTCCATTATGATTAACTGTTAAAGTTCCTAATCTAGGCAACACATATCACACATGATCCTTTTAGTAAACAAACAAAAGGTTTTTTTTAATGTGAATTGGGATTGAAGGAATGGAGGGTTGAAAAAACAGAACTGGAAGCGCATCACTTGCTTTTTCCTTTTCTTTAAAAGTTAATTGAGGGTTGGCCGCTTAGCTGTTAGCTAGAGCACTGCGTTATAACATCAAGGTCAAGGGTTTGGATCCCATACTAGCCAGCTGCAAAAAATAAAAAATAAAATAGAAGTTAATTGAAAGCAGATACGAACTTTTCTACATTACTTGCTTTAATCAGCTTCATTTCATTTTCATACTAGTCCTGTGAAGAAGAGAACCCACAATGATGGTCAATAGATATTTTAAATGAAAACAAAACAGGCTACTTTTTCGTTATTGCAAAAACAATGCTTTTTCATTGCAGAAAAATGTTTAAATAATAGTAAGTAAGAAGGAAGACAATCATCCATAATTCCATCATCTATCTGTGCTGCCCAAAATGGAATCCACTAGCCACACATTTTAAATTAACTAAAAATTTAGACAAAGCATTCAGTTCCTCAGTTGTGCTGCCACATTTTAAGAGCTTAGTAACCACGTTTGACTAGTGACTATTGTTTTGAACAGTGCAGATTATAGAATATATCCATCATCACAAGAATTTCTATTGTATTAGAATTTCTGAGGGAAAAACTTTTATTTCCTTGTTATATACCCTTCCAGACCTTTGGGTGTATTTATACAATGGGATCATACTGTTACCCACTTCTTTCACTTAATAGATGGGAAGAATTTTTTAAAATATTTTTATTATGGAAAATTCCAAACGTATAAAAGTAGAGAGAATAGGGCTGGCCCCGTGGCTCACTTGGGAGAGTGCGGCGCTACTAGCGCCGAGGCCACGCGTTTGGATCCTATATAGGGATGGCCGGTGCGCTCACTGGTTGAGCGTGGTGCGGACAACACTGTGCCGGGAAAAAAAAAAAAAAGTAGAGAGAATAACTTCAATAGCTATAAGCTCGTGGTGAACATTGTTTTATTTATATTCTCACCCCCTTTTCCCCTTCCCTGGATTTAAAAAAAAAACCAAATCCATTCATTTCACCAGTAAATCATTCAGATTTACTAAAAGATAAAGACTGTAAAAAAAATTGTAATAACACTTCCTTAAATTATAAAACTAAATAGTATTAAAATTTTTCCGATTGTTTCAAGTGTGAGTTTTAAGAAGATTGTTCAAATCAAAATTCACATAAGTTCCACACATTGCAGTTGGCTAATACGTCTCCATTTTCTAAATTCCCCCATTTACGGTTTTTTAAAATTTTCACACGTGGTTTGTTGAATATATCACATTTAATGACAGCCTTATTATTTTAGTTTCACCACTTTCTTTTTTTTTTTTTTTTTTCTTTTTCGTGACCGGCACTCAGCCAGTGAGTGTACCGGCCATTCCTATATAGGATCCGAACCCGCGGCCGCTGGGAGCGTCGCTGCGCTCCCAGCGCAGCACCCTCCCGAGTGCGCCACAGGCTCGGCCCACACCACTTTCTTGATGAACATTTGATCCCAATTTTTCGACAGCATAAATATAGCACTGCTTTATCCTTATGGTCAAATATTTTAGCACATTCTTATTTCCTTCAGATGAATTCCTAGAAGTAAAAATGCTGGTTTGGTGGGTGGATATATTTTTGAGGCTTATAAAGTGTGTCAGACACTGTGTTAGATACTGGGGATATTGTGGTAAAAATAGACATACTCTCCTGTCCTCTTGTAGTCTTGTGTTCTTACAATAGAGAAAGATGGGATTAGGGTAGTACATAGGTGGCCCTCATGGAATTGTTAAGGATGGTACCTAGCCCAGACACTGGATGAGGAGGTATTTAGAGACCATTCATGTAGGCAGTGTCATGTAAACCAAGGTCTGAAGCAGAAGGAGAGGTTGGATAATCTATTCAACTTTACAGATGTGGAAATTACTCAACAGGAAAAACCAATTACCTAATCTTCGCTGGTAAGAAATCAGAGAACTTGGACAAAGTTAGTTACAACTGAAGGGTTATTGTACTTACCAAAGTTTTTTGTCTACTTAGCCATGTCATTATATACCCAGATATATCTATTTTAAGCTAAGTAAATAGCAAATATTGCCATTGCACACTACGTAATTTATCATATTTGTCTATGCTAGAAACTGCTCTAGGAGGGCAGGGATTTTTTTTTTTTCACTGCTGTATCCCTAGGTGCTGCTATGTTTGGTATGTAGTAGCCACTTGATATCTATTAAATAAATGACTGGCTGCCTACCTGGAACTCACTGTTTTAGTCTCCAGTCAGCGATATACTTCAGGAAGCTGTAACATTAATTTTTATTTATGGACAAAGAACTGGGGAGATGAGACCAAACAACTTGGAGATAAGACCAGTCTCTTATTTTCCTGACTTCCTATGTAAAATTTAAATGACATTGTTGTCCAGTTTTTATCCATAAATTCCGGAAGTAATGATTTTATGAAGGTCTGAAAAATAAAACTTTTTTTTGAATAGAGTAATCCTAGAATTAAGTGCAGAGGAATAAACCACCTTATTGATGGTGTAGGTGGGAGATTAAAAGGTATAATTCTGTATTATTCCTCCCTTATTAATGAGTGATAATTAGAATGTAATAATGCTACATATAAGCATGCTACGGTGGAGATTCTGTGGGACATGTAATAAAGCCTTAATGGAGATTTGAGGTTTAGTATTAAAAATACCCCAGAAAAGCTTTGGTTGCTAAATAATGTTTTTGTACATGTTGGTATCTAGACTTTTCTTTTTTTATATGCACCCTTTGTTGGAAGTCTTCCCTTCCTTCATTCACTTTTCTACTCCCTTGTCATTCCTTCATCCCTTTATCATCCAAATGAACTACTTGTAGTAGAATCCTTGTCTCAAAATTTACTTCTGGGCAGGCCAACAAAGACATCTGGGCAGGTACATTATGGCCTAACCACCATTTGTAACACTGTCTAGATGAACAAATTTGTTTCAAATTTCAAACAACCAAGTTCCAATTGAACTTTCTGACAAATACTAATTGTCAGATGCGTTCTTTTGTTATAATGTTTTTCTTTTTTCTTTTTTTACCTTATCATTATACAATGTAAACATTTTTTGTGGTCCTTTACCAATTTCTCCCTAATGCCCCTTCCCCATCCCCCTTTCCCACCTCTGTGGCCTCAGTTCCACTCTTTCCTTTTGAAAGTTCAAGGAGTTATTATGATTGTTGTATATAGACTTTTTTAAAAAAGAGAGTTTGGTGTCTCTAATATTGCTTAGTAAGTGTTGGGCACTGTTCTGCTTTTTATCTACTGTCTCTCATGATCCTATGAGATATAGATACTAGTATCAGCCCCTTTTACATATAGGTGTAATTGCGGTTCAGCGTGATTAAGTAACTTGCCTAAAGTCTAACAACTTTAGTGGTAGAGCAGGAATTCCAGCCTGGACCGTCCACCCCAGAGCTTGCTTTCTTAACCAGTGCCACACGCTGAAGATTGTGGTAAGATACACACAACCCAGAGCTTAAATTACTACTTTTAGAGGTAATCTTGGCTAAAAACTTGGGCTTTGGAAGCAGTAAGATTGGGTTGAGATCCTATCTCCATTACTTATTAGCCAATTAGATTTGGGTAATTCTCTAAATCTCAGTTTCCTCTATGGTAAAATACCCTTACCTCATAGAGTAGTGAGAATCAAATGAACTACTGAAGCGTGGCAAGTCTGCTATTTTTTTTTTTTTTTTCAAGGTAAGTAGTATGTATTGAACTTTGTGGCAAGGCCTGTTTCAAAGATCCCATGTTTTTCAGAAAAGTGTTGCCCCAATCGAAGAGAACAAGAGTTAGAAAATGAGACGAATTTTGGTTCTGGGGACAGGGCTCCCCCACACTTTGAGAAATAAGGGTTGGACACAATAAACTGGTAAGAGATCAGTTTTTCTCAGTGTGCATCTGTCCATGCATTTCCACCTCCATCTCTTTCAAGCATGCAGACGACTTGTACATGCTTGCTTCAAAACAAATGATATATCATCAATTCTTAAAGATCCAAGTTAAGGGCCAGCCCATGGCTCACCGGGAGAGTGTGGTGCTGATAACACCAGGACCACGGGTTCGGATCCCTATAGGGATGGCCGGTTGGCTCACTTGGGAGAGCATGGTGCTGACAACACCAAGTCAAGGGTTAAGATCACCTACAGGTCATCTTTTAAAAGAAAAAAAAAAAAAAAATCCAAGTTAATGAGTTTTTATCTAGTTGGCAGTGTCCCAGCCGTCTACGGTCAAAACTGCCACTACCTGTGTGGCCTTGGATAAATTACCTCAGTGTGCTTCAGTTAAAAATTTGCAAGACTCCCTGGTACATATTAAGGCTCTTTATAAAGTGTTAAAGACTGTTTAAAAACCAAAACGAATTAACATCACAGTCTCAGGTGTTGCTACCTACGGGCTGTCTGCACTACCACTAAGTCTTGGGCGGCGGGGTCCCCCTGCTGGCCACATCCCTTCCACTACCTCTGGTCGGCCTCAGAGGGGCGAAGTGGGGTGGGGAGGCGATGTCCACCGCAGGTGTCATTACTGCTTTAGCGTGAAAGGGGAAGGAGCTCGCTGGTTTAAACTCCCTAGCCCCAGCTAGTCTCCTAGGTGTGAAGGGAATGGGGGAAAGGACTAAAAGCTTCAAGAAATAAGGAAAACAAAGGTACGGAAAAATAATTATCCCTCTTCGTGCGTCCACTTTACCATTTTGCTAACCGAAGGTCCAGCGTTGGGGCGCCTCCATTCCGTTCAAGGCTCAGCTTCGGAATCTGGCCTCTGTGGCGGGGCACGTGGGAGCGCCAGTTCCCACACACCGTGCAGCGGGCCGGCCTTCCCTACTCCTGGGCCCTCCGCCCGCCCCAACCACGCTGCCCGGCTGGAGCCCACACGCGGTCCGCCCGACCTCGAATCCTCTGAACCTAGGACCCAGCGGCTGTCGGGCACGCCCTTGCTTCTTCTCTCCGCGCATCAGTGCCCGCGATTGGCTCTGGGCAGTGCGGCCCCGCCTCCGCCATGGCCGCCGCCTGCTGCCAGCGATACTAAGTGGCTGCCGGGGTACGGGTCTCTGCTGGCCTTCCCCGGCTGCTGGGCCCGCCGGCTCGTGGCGCATGGGCCTCCTCCGAGGCGGACCCCCATGCGCCCGGGCCATGGCGCGCCTGGGCGCTGTGCGCTCCCACTACTGCGCGCTGCTGTTGGCCGCGGCGCTGGCCGTCTGTGCGTTCTATTATCTAGGCTCAGACCGGGAGACCTTCTCCAGCGCCACCAAGAGGCTGAAGGAGGCCCGCGCCGGGGCCCTCGTCGCGCCTTCGCCGCCCACGCTGGAGGTGGTGCGTGGCTCAGCGGTGCCGGCCCCGGGCGCCAAGGCTAAGAGCCTGGAGGGCGGTGGGACCGGGCCGGCGGACTACCACCTGCTGATGATGTTCACCAAGGCGGAGCACAACGCCGCGCTGCAGGCCAAGGCCCGGGTCGCCCTGCGCTCGCTGCTGCGCCTCGCCAAGTTCGAGGCGCATGAGGTGCTTAACCTGCACTTCGTGAGTGAGGAAGCCAGCCGCGAGGTGGCCAAGGTCCTGCTGCGGGAGCTCCTGCCGCCCGCCGCCGGCTTCAAGTGCAAGGTGAGCGGGGCCGCAGCTGGGGGCTCCAGGTGGGTGGCCCACCCCGTCCTCGGTGAGGTTGGCGTGGCTCCCGGCAGGGCTCCTGGGGACTAGGGCAGGGTCTTCAAAGCGCTGCCTACTTCCAATGCCTGTAGCCTAATCCCCCCGCCCTGCCCTAAATGTGCGTTCACAGCAAGCTGGAGGCTTCGTTCGGGAGAGGGTCCAGGATCCAGTCGCGCTCAGCGGTGCAGGAGTGGAGCTGCGGTGTTAGATGGCTTGCTTCCCTCTCCCCCGACCCGAGTTGAGTGCGGCCCCCTGGGGAATCGGCACGCCCCGTTTTGCTAGCGTCGAAGGGTTCAGCAGTGCCTTCAGAGTCTACAATTCTTTTTATGTTCCTCTTTGACCTCTGAGGATGGAACTGGTCATTTGAAGGCACCAATAGCCATCCCGAGCAGGCTAAAGTCTGCTGAAGAGGGCCTTGATGAGGTCTCTGGAAGTGTTGAAGTTGCAGTCACGTTTCTTATAGCTCTTAAGGTATTCCAGTTGGATCTGGTTAAACCAGCGTGAGCCATCTCTTCTCCTCCCTGGGCCGCCTTCTGTCGTGCCCTCAAGGGTCATGGACCCATTTAGAGAAGCCGCAGGTTCCTCCAAGTGAGGAAGAGAAAGCTCTAAGAGGCACAGATATGACCTGGGAGAGCACAGCTGACCGCCTTGTCCCGGGCTGGACCAGTCTGCCTCCGTACCAGCTCCCACCTCTCTCCACCGTCTCACTTCACGCCTTGTCTCTGCTGTCTGAGACTGGGTTCCTGACTTAATGAGAATTGCCTCCATCAAATTGCTTGCCTCCTTTTGACCTAACAGTTGTACAGAGGGGATCCACGGTCTGATTTTTGGAAAGGAGTAGTAGGTGATCTTAAAGCATGGCGACCGATGTTGGTGGGGGAAGGGCGGTGAGGCAAGGGTAGTTTTCCCTGTATTTGTGCCTAGTGAGTGACTAAGAGCAGGTGCTGCCAGGATCCTGCAGGGTTCCAGGATCTGTGGTGGCTCCTTGTTGCCTACAGAGTCATGTCCCAATTTCTTTTTTTTTTTTTTTTTTTGTCCTTTTCGTGACGGGCACTCAGCCAGTGAGTGCACCGGCCAGTCCTATATAGGATCCGAACCCGCGGCGGGAGCGTCGCAGCGCTCCCAGCGCCGCACTCTACCAAGTGCGCCACGGGCTGGGCCCTCATGTCCGAATTTCTTGGTAAGGCTGTCTGTGTTGTTAACCTGGCCTTCCTCTCTGGCTTAGCCTTTTCTCCTTCCTCTACGTGCACCTTATATCTTAATTGTATTGAATGTGCCTTTACACAAGCTGTGCTCTCTGCCCAGAATGTCCTTCCCTCCCTCTTGGGTTCTCAGCCACTCTTTACTCAGCTTTCACCTCCCCTGAGAATGTCCCTAGACCCTGCGGACAGTCTGTGCCCAACCCTCCACACCTCTCCATTTCTGCTTCCCACATAGCATTCTAGGCCAATGTTTTTCCTTTTGTGCCTTATTTCCTCTTTAAGAAGTACTTCTCTCTAGTAAGGTAAGGTCCAGAGGGCATTTTTCTCCCAGGGAGAATTGACTTGAAGTGTGTTGGAACACCTTGGGAAGAGGAAGGCAGTTCCTTGCCCGCCCATGAACAAATGAGCCTGTCAGGAAAGAGCATCTGGGCCTTGATTTCATGTTGTAGGAGGCCAAGAATCCAGGTCTTGGAGATTGTGTCTGGAGAGGCCCTTGGGAGCCACTGTCTGATCTGGGGTTATTCAGCCTGGGGCCCATCCTAATTTACCTAATTGGAATCTCTGGAGGTGGGGCCTGGCAACCTGCCTTAGGATCCTAATGTTGAGAAACCATGCATTAGTCCAGGGGAGAAAACTGAGGGCCCATGGCTATTGGGCCAGTCTGGGCAGATCTGGGATTTGATCAGGTTCTCAAACAGCACCCTCAAGACCAGAATTGTCATCTCTTTGTCTTCTAAGCCAGAATAGCAACCTGGGCCTGCTCTACACCATTGCTAGATCTCCACCTTCCCTGTAGCCGGAGCTCTAGGCACTGGCTCCTGTTGTGCACCCAGTGCTTTCCAGTCTGCATGCATCTGCTTATGTCATTCCCACTGTTGGGGAAACTATTTCTCCATTTCCGAGTCTTGTCCATCTTCAGATGTCATACCTTTCTTGGAATCATTTAAGGAATCCCCAGCTGAAAGGTATGTCTTTCTTTTCTTCCCTCTTGTACCCCTTTGGTGCTGTGACTGTATCATGTCTCACCATCCATCCCTATGTACAATGCCTGGCACATGGTTGGCACCAGAAATATTGGTCCAGGGGTGAGTCCTGCCTCAGGGCCAGGCTCTTGTTCTTGGAGTATGTGTTTCAGGCTCTGACTCCCTCTCATTGCTGGGCCCAGTTCTGACAGGCACAGCCCTCACCCAAGGCCTAGAGGAGCTGCACATGACCCAAGGGAACTGATTCCTCCCCAGTTGAGGCAGGAGGGTTGCTGGTCTGGGGGCTTCTAGCCAGGTGGCAGTGGTCTGATAAAGGTTTATCAGTCCTGGCATAAAATTGCTCCCATTACTTTCAAGTTTGTATTTCGTGAATCTATTTTCCATTTGTGATAAATGGTGCTGTTTTTTCTTTAAATGTGTCGTTGTAAAAGGTTTGCTTCATTTTATATGTGATTTAATTCTTCCTCAGGTTTGGAATATTTCTGAACAGAATGCTTCTCCCTGTACCACGGACCACTTCACACATGCCTTTCCCTCTGCCTGGAGTACCCCCCTGCCCCCAACTGGTCTGCTTTCAGATCTCAGCTTAAGTCTTATTTCCTTGCTAAACCTTTCCCGAGCCCCCATTACATACTCTTAGCTCCAAGTACTTTTCATTACTAACATTTATTACAGTTGTATTCATATAAGTACTGAATTAATTATTTTTCTACCTTGCTAGGTTATAAAATCCTTAAGAGCATTGATACTGACATCTATTAAATGCTGTATCCCCAGCACCTAACATCATGCCTTACATATGTGAGTAAAGTTTATACTGAGAATTATTTTTTTAGTATTGATCAGGAAGAAAGAAACTAGAAATTCTCAACCGGGTTGCATCAGAGCTGGAAGGGATGTTGAAGAGCATATAGTGTCACAGGTGAGGAGACTTGCCCAAAGCCACTTGGGGAGTTATTGACCCAGTTGGGGTTTGGCCTGTGTCCTAGACCAGTGTTTTTCCCTTTGTGCCATATTTCCAGTTAGGGAGCACTTCCTCTTAAGATAAGTTCAGAGGCGCAGTTTAGTCCCAGGGAGAGTAGATCTTATGTGTATTAGAACACACCTTGGGAACAGGAAGGCATCTCCTTGCCCATCCATCTGTCTGGAGACAGCCTGGGGTCCCTTCCTCCCTTGGGTGGGCTTTGGGATGCCATCATGTCTGCAAGGTGGAGAGCAGGGCTACAGTGAGCTGGCATAGGACTTGTGCCCATACCTAGAGTTCTCTTCTTAGGTCATTTACAAGTGACACAGAAAAGCCTTTTAGCTGAAATGGTTGTGGAAACAGGTCATAGAATATTATTAGTTTTTTGGGTTTTTTTTTTTTTTTTTTTGCGGGGGGGGGGAGGGAGCAGTTGGCTGGTGTGGGGATCTGAACCCTTGACCTTGGTGTTACAAGGCTGCACTCTTTAGTACATTATTAGTGACCTTAGATTATATTTTGGTTAAGTAAATGTTAGATTAAAAAGTTCACTTAACCAGAAACATCTTGTTTTGACTATCATTGAATTTTTTTCAAAATCTCTTAGCTTGTTATCTTCTATCAATAGACAAGTGTACTATTTGTTAACTTATTTAATAAACATCTGAAACTGCTATGTTCAGGCACCAGTATAGGAGCTGTTATAGGTCCATTTTCTAACTGCATCAAAATCACCTGGAGACACTTTTTAAACATATAGAATCCTGGGCCCCGCCCCAGTCTGTGGGTCTGAAGCTCCTGGGTGGAGCCTGGGAATCTGAATTGGGATGGAGCTGTGTAAGCAGGCGTGGGAGTCACTGCTTGCGAGGGATGCAGGAGTACCTGGTGGTCTCTTGCTGAGCTCTCACACCCAGTTCAGGTATCCCCTCCTCTCCTGAGGTGCATAGTGCCTGGCACATAGTAGACATTCAGGAACCATTTGACTGGAGTTCTCTTTCACCCGGGCTATTCTGGCTCTGCTGACCTGGGAAAGGCTGCTACATTCACCTTGTTAAAATGCTGCTTTTCTCACATTACATCCATTTGGAATCTCCAGTGGCTCCTGACTACCTGTCATCCCAGATCATCCCATCATCCTAGACCCATATCAGCTGGCTTCAGCTTTTTCTTTGAGAATTTCCTACAGCTAAGGAGGAAAAGGTAGCTCTGGACAGCCACTGGCCTCCCTACAGGGATGGACTTGCTCTCCACAGGTAGATTCCAGAGGAGAAGAGAGGTGGGGATGGGGCAGACATACCTCCCAAACTCACCCATCAGGTAAATTTCTCTTCTTGCCTTAAGGAAGAGTTAGTGTGCACAGTGGGGAAGAGGGTGTAGGGCAGGGAGCAAGAGGCCAAGAGTGTTGGTCCAGTGGAGCATCCTTCATACAGAAGCACTAAGCAAGGGAAATGGATGAGCTCTCTACTTCCCATTATATTCTCAGCACGGTTCCTGGCACATTCTAGACTCTCGATAAATATTTCTACTTGACTGACTGATGGCTGTATTGATTAAACCCAAGACATTCTAGAAGAGTGCTCAATGTTCTGCTCCTCTTCCATCAAACCTCTGCCTCCTTCAGAGCGTAAGGCTGGGATGCTCGGTCTCCAAATGACAAGTTAGGAATAGAAATGAAGCCATGTGCATTCCCCACTTACAAGTGCTTGTTAGATTCCAGGAGGAGCATGTGCCAGAGGTTAGGAGTGACCAGACAAATGTTAAAGTTCTGTGTGTGCAGTGGGGGATTCCCAGAGATTCTTTTGAAGCCAGAGCAAAACTGTGGGTGGCTTGGGAAACGTGAGTGCCTCTGCTCCTACCTGGGGCTGAGAAAAGCCTGAAAATGAAGACCTTGATGCTGGCTGATGAAGCTAATGACAAATAGGTGACACTGGACTGAAGCTGTTTTTCCAGTTCGTCACAGCAGCAGGCACCTGGCACCTAATGAAACTTTTGAATGTTATTCTAGTCTGGGAAAGAGGTGATCAAAGAAATGTGTCCTGAAGTGAGAGGCTCTTTGAAAAAATAGGCTGACATTTTATACTATGGTATTTAGAGAGCACAGTGAGTATTTTGCCAAATGCACTTCAAAGTGGCACTCTTTTAAATTATAATATGCTTATGAAAACAACCGTAGTAGTTTGTGTGCTAATGTATACTTCTCATGGAAAACTTTATAGTAATCATGGATACATAGGGAATAACTTTGTATAGTATTATTGTATCAAATACAATAAACTCTAGATAATTCCATAGGTATGTTTTGAAATTATAAGGCAAAGCTCATAACATAGGCCAGGAATCATAATATTAGATGAAATAGATGAATACACGGTGATTCATAAATCCTGTGGGGGCCTCGATGCACAGATAAAGTATTCCAGCTTTGGGCATCCACAATTCCCATGACTTCCTGACTGTTCTATTCCCACAGGCCATCTTTCCTTATTTTAAAAGACAGAAAATTACTTTTTTTCAGTTAAAAAATTGAGATATAATTCACCTACCATAAAATTCACTTCTTAAAGTATACAATTCACAAGTTTGTACAGCCATGACCACTAATTCCAAAAACATTTACATCACCTGGAAGAGAAATCCTGTACCTATTAGCAGTCACTCCCTATCCTGTGCACCCAGCCCCTAGAAACCACCAATGTGCTATCAGTCTCTATAAATTTGCCTGTTCTGAACATTTCACATAAATGGATTCATTTATATGTGTCTGGCTTCTTTCAGTTAGCATAATGCTTTTAAGGTTCACATAGCATGTACAAATATTTCATCCCTTTATATGGGTGGATAATACTCCATTGTATGGATGTACCACATTATCCATTCATCGGTTGATGGACATTTAGGTTGTTTCTACTTTTTTGGCTATTATGAATAATACTGCTATGAACATTCGTTTTCTTAAGTTTTTGTGTGGACATGTGTTTTCAGATCTGTTGGGTATAACCTAGGAGTGGAATGGCTGGGTCATATTAACTGCTAGCTCTGTTTCACCTTTTGAGGAACTTTCAGACTCTTTTCCAAAGTAGCTGCACCATTTTGTTTTCCCACCAGTCGTGTATGAGGGTTTCAATTTCTCCATATCCTCACCAGCACTTGTTAACATATTGATAAGGACAACCACATAAAAGGTATTTGCTATTTTTCTTATACATTTACCAAAATGCATTTTACAAGAAAAACCGATTACCTTGACGCTCTCCTCCCCACGTGTTGAAGAACATGGTTTGGAAATTTCTGATGTGTATAGTAATGTTATGCTTAAAATCAGAGAGGGGGTGTTACGGATAAGAGGACTTGGTTAGGAGCATAATAGTAACAACACTTGTTCAGCTCTTTCCAGTTTGTAAAAGTGCTTTCACGTACATCTCATTTTTGTGAAATGAGCCTCATGATGACTGGTGAAGGAGGTACGGAATCCCTAGGCTGAGAGATCAGGTGGCTTACTGAGCTCCCACAGATTAGGAGGCACCTAAGGACGGAGCCAGCAGTTATGCCAAGGGACTGTAGGTGTGGGGATGAGGAGTGGCCCGTAGCCCAGGTCTCAATCTGCACCATACCCCCATCCAGCCACCCCAGATAAATACACTGAATCCGAACAAAAGCTGTGCTTCCTGCGCGTGCAGCTTCAGTATCACTCAGCCTCACTGAGCACGGGAGAGTCACCAAGCGTCGGAAGGACTTCTGGGTGCAGCGGGCTCTGGGTCAGCATCAGTGTCACTCAGCCTCACTGAGCACTGGAGAGTCACCAAGCATCGGAAGGACTTCTGAGTGCAGCGGGCCCTGGGTCAGCTGATCGACCCCAGGTCAAGAGGGGCAGTGACATTTAGTGCCTCACAGAGCTGGGGATAGAACCAGCCCAGGCCCTTCCCTCTTCTGTAGGTGTGTCAGTGTTACCAGCAGCCTCAAGTCCCTTTTGGAAGCGTGGGTTGAGAACCAGCTCATCCTAACGCTCACAGCTGAGTTGGTAGGGCCTGTCCTCTTCACCCATCCCAGTGGGTCCTGGACTTGTCTCGCTGGGGAGCAGACGCCCCGGCCTGACCTCAGGAGGCTAAATCTCTGCGGGTCTCTCAGGGCAAGCTTTCTAGCTGCCCTGTGCCTGATCTGACTGGGGAGCCCTGGGGGGGTGGGGGTGGGGAGCACCACGAGTTGCCCTGTGCTTCGGGATGTGCGCTGAAGGACCTCCTGGGCTACGGTGAGCACAAGGTACCTCCCAGGCCTGGAGGGGCAGGAAGAGCCGCGGATGGAGGGGGAGAACTTGCCTTGCTCCTCAGTTGAGTCCTCCCCGGCCGGGTGACCACGGGCGGGCCAAGTGCGGCGCTCCGCGCGGCCGCTGGAGGGCGCCGCTGCACCGCGTTTGCGCGCCGGGGCCCCGGGCCTGCGAGGAGCGCGGCTTCGGCCACTGAGGCTGGCGGCTCCTGCGGGGCGTTTTTGTTCTCTGTCCTTGAGCCTCCCACCGCCTATTCCCTACCCCCTTGATTTTTAAGAAAGGGGAACTGAAAGGAAAGGGAGTCAGCGTGGCGATTGTGGGCGGTCATTTCCTTCCTGCGCCCGGTGTAAGCCTGCTTTGATGAGGCCCTTTTGGAAAAGGTGGATGAACAAGCAGCGTTCAGGGGTGGCTGGAGCTGGCAGCCCAGTGAGACGGAAGAGTGTGGGTGGGGGGCCTGCTCGCCCCTCCTAGGCCCCCGCCCTGGGACCCCAGCTCCCCGGGGCACATCTTTCTGCCCCACTTGGGGTCCTTTGTCACACCTGGGAGGGCTTCCGCTTAAGATGTGGGCAATGTGTGTGTTAGAGCTGTGCGGAGGTCGGGTGGCAGGGAGTGGGCAGGCATGGGGCGGTGCACCTGGCTGCTCGGCCTGTCTTCACTCCTGGTGCATCAGTTGCTTAACTGCGTGGAGCCTGGGCGTCCGCAGCTGTGGGACGGGCTGGCATTCCCAGCTCGCCGGCCTTTGCCGAGCATTCCATGCGCGCGTCCCTGAGGTGAGATGGTGAGGTCGTTTCTGGAGGAGGGAGGCCACTCCCTGGGAGGAGGAGCCCGGCTGCCGACTGGAGGGGCGGAGAGGAAGGGGCTTTCTGCACCTGCAGCGCTCGGGCTCCACTCTGGGGACCTGGCGGGGCCCAGGGGACCCCCAGCTGCTCTTCCTCACACCCTTCCCGTTCAGGGCTTTTGGGTTTCTCACACTGTCCTGTGGATTGTGGAGGACTGGTCAAGATGACCAGGGGCAACATCACCTCCCGCCCCTCTCCCCCAGGCCGCAGAGGCCTTTCCTTACCCGGCCTGACCCCAGGAGTCACCTCTGTGCCTGTTCTGAGCAGCTGAGCCAGGCTGTGTTAGATGGCACGGAACCTGCTGTTAACTTAATGTGTTTTAAATTAAAGCCATTTGTTTTATTTATTGGGGTGATCGCTATTAAGCAGCCTGGATTAAGCAACCCTTTGCTGGTGGGACAGCCTGTCGGATAGCTCTAGCTCGCTGTTGCCCTGCTCAGGTCAGCCTGGGGGCTGGGAGAACAGGTGTGTCCCCTCCCCTCCTCTTCTCTCTCTCCACTCCCATTCCTCTCCTCTCCAGTCGGGAGCTGGGGAGACACTCTCTGGCCTTCAAAGGAGCTCACTGCCCTTCTGGCCTCTGGAAGAATCTGCCCTCCGTCTGCCAGGGAGAGGCCCCACTGCAGGAGTGTGTGGCTTGGTGCCTGAGACCTGGTTTAAATCCAGCCTGTGACATTTGGGGAGTGTGGCACTGGACCCTGGATGTCACCTTTCTGAGCCTCTGTCCCCCTCACTCATGACCTTACAGGGTGGCTGGCAGATAGAAACAAGGCAGCACTGGCCAGGCAACGGCAGGTGGTTAATAAATGGTGGCTGCTGCTAGTGGTACTGAGCAGGTGCGCTGGGACAGTGGCTGTTTTCTCATCGTTCTAGAAGGCACGTACTTGTTGATTCAGTCGGAGGGCAGCGCAGCTGGCCTGCAAAACAGCATTCTGCTCAGGTCGATTTCAGGGTGTCCTCTTGTTCTTCCCAGCCTTCCTCAGTTCCCCAGACTGCTGTGTTCTCGCCTCCTCTTACCCTCCCCCTCCCCACCCCCGCCTGTGGACAATGCGTCGTTCGCCCCTCTCTGGGTCACCCAACACTGTGGCCTTATTTGGTGTTCAGTTGCATCCATGCTTTCTCTTTCCTGCTAGAAGGAAGGGGCCCTAGTCCTCATCTCTCCCCTCCCCACCGAGCCTAGCACATGCCTGGCTCCGGTCAGAGGCATTGATCTGGCCTGTGTTCTGGAGTAGGTGCTGCTGTTTCTTGTCAAGATGGTAAAGCTAGGGTCTGTGTGCTTTGCAGTCTTTGTGTAGGCAACATGGATGACCCTGCTGCATCTTCTGGGGATGGAATCTTCTTTGTGAATGTCCTTAGTTTCTAGAAGGTTCCAACTCAAACTTGTTTATAGTAAACTCTGAGCATTTCTGATGTTTTGTTTACCTCTTCTTAGTGTTTTTTGATTTTTGTTTGTTTGTTTGTTTGATTGATTGCACACACCAGTTGTTCATAATCTTTTTTGGGAACTAGCCAAGTGTAAACTGTAAATGATTAAAGAAGGCCAGGCCACTAGGGAGACCCACATACTCCTGAAGCTTGTTCGTAGCCCCTGCTCCTGCCCCATCCCTCGAGTGGGGTCTCCAGCCTCACCCTCTGTGGCTCTTACCCCTCTCAATGCTGTGAGGTGGCCCTGTTCTTGTCACATCATCCTGGCAGGCCCCTTGAGTCCTGGTTAGTGTGAGGTTCTGGAGCAGCTTCACTGGCTCGGGCAGGGGGACAGATGGATCAGTCATTGTTTGAAAAAAACTGTGCAGGATCAGGCATGTTGCCTGCTTTGCTTAGGCTGCCCCAGGCCACCTGCTGTCTGCGGGCAGGAGGGCACAGGGCGAGGGAGTGCATCTATGCCTGGGACTGCTTTGTGAGGATGGAGAGGCTGTGGGAAGCGGGAGCTTTGAGGGTGTGTGCCCATGGTGAATTGGTAGGATTGACTTGTCCATCCCAGTTGTGAGGGAACTGAGGCAGCTGGGGCAGCAGACCTGGCCCTGTCCCCTGTACCTGGCAGGAGAGTGAGGGCCAGAAACTAGGGATGGGCCATCTTGCTGAGTGCATAGCTCCAGAACAGGAGCTGCAGAGAGAACTGTAGAGCCTGTGCAGCCCGGCCATCCCAGGGAGTGCTCGGCTCTCTTGAGGCTCCACCTTACCTGAACGCCCTGGAGTTTCGGGCACCCTGTGCCACTTCACACATCTGGGACTTTGCTCTGGCGCTTCCTTTCCTGGAACACCCATCCCTCTCTTCTTCATCTGATTAACTCTTTCACTCTTCAAGATGCAGCTCTGGTGGGGTGCCAGTTATGTGGGGATCCAGCCCTGGCCACTCCACCTTGGTTAGCACTTTTCGTCTGACTCCCGATGTGCTGGAACTGGCTCCTCTGTGAGCTGCAAGAGGACAGGGGCTGTGTCTTAGTTCATTCTGTGTCTCCAGGACAGATGTAGTGTAGCACAGGCCCTGGCGTAGTGTAAGGCTCAGCACAAGCTTGTTAAGCTGGAGCAGGTAGATGCCAGTGCAGGTGGGCAGTGAGGTGGAAACACAAGCCCTCGGGGCTGGCAGGGAGGGAGGGTGGGGCTGCCAGGCAGAGGTGCGCCTCAGACGCTCTGCGAGCTCACTTTTCAGATCCCCAAGGACCTTGGGGTCCTTGGCCATCTATAGAGACCGCATGATTGTAAAGAAAGTTTCCTTGTACCTGTCGACATGGGTTCTCCGACCAGAAGTTGTCCAGCCTGAGACCAGACAGGAAGATTCAGGTGTGTTTTAAAGACTTCTTTCTGGGTTTTGGAACTATCCCCCTTGTATTACCATGAAGCAGTACTGGTGCCAGCCTGAGGGAGGTGGGGGGCTTCACTTGCCTGTCTTACCTTAGACAGCTGGAGCAGTTACTTGGTCTGCCTAGAGCGCCCAGCTGGTAAGCAGTGCCTCGGGCAGGCTGTCCAATCCCTGCCCGTGCCCCCAGGCATTCACTTTCCATGCAAGCATGGTGGACAGAGTCCTGCCCAGGTATTAGTAGTCCTGGCTTCTAGGTCTGTCTCTGACCCTGACTTCCATTGGCAAGGCCTTTCAGTGTCTCATCTGTCAGATGGGTGGGGAATTCCAGCTCTGAGTAATATTCTTAGCTCTCTTCCTGATGTGTGCAAACTGGGTACTAGGAGGTTGCAAAGCAAATGTCCTTTCCAGGCCTGTCCTGAAGAGGAGGGTAAGAGATTAGGGAGTCTTGAAGCTGTTGCTCACCTCTTCCTGGAGCAGTGCCTCAAGAGAGCCTGGCCAAGCCCTCTTTGCTGACTGTCCGGGAGATGTGGTTTATTTCTTGGTCTCTGCTTCAAACCAGGCTGCACCTCAGTCCTGAGGAGGCTGACGGGGTGAGGAGTGTAGAATCACCCGGGATGTTAATCTCTCATAGGTTTATCATCATTGTCAGTGACAGCAACAATTGCCATAGATGAATGAGCTCCTAAGTGGCAGCCACTATGCTAAGTCCTACTTTCATTCTCTCATTTGATCTGCAGAGCCATTAGACCCATGAGGAGGTAGGTAGCTTCCCCTAAAGAGGCTGCACAGGTGAGGGTCTGGAGCCCAGAGCAGGACCATACAGGGTTAGGTTTAGGCTCAGAGTCATACAGCTATGAAGTGGCTGGGCAGGATTTGAACCCTGTCTTTCTGTCTCTCCTGCATTGTGCCTTGATGTCTGTAATGCCTGTTTATTTTGATGGCTTATTCTTGTTTCTACAGTTCCCACGCCTATGCCTGTTGCTCATTGAGCCTTGCACAGGTGTCCTCTTCCTGTGTCAGCTGGTTGAGGGCAACCAGGTGGCTTGCAGAGAGCAGGCCTCTCATTCTTCCTCCAGGTTCTGCCCCGTGGAAACAGCTGGGAGCCTCTTTTTAGTACGTGGGATCTTGCAAGACTGTGATGTTTGGAGTCCCTCTTCCCTCATTTGGTAGCAGGTCACAGAGCTCTGGGCTGGAGGGAGTCCTGTCCCTGCTCTGTAGTCCAGTCCCTTCATGTTACCTGTGAGGAAACTGAGGCCCAGAGAAGCCAAGTGACTTGCTCAAAGTCAAACACCTGGTCAGTGGACAAGGGGGTCTGGGATCTAGGTCTCCTGTGCTCCTTTCAGGCTTCTTGCCCCCTATCTCTCTGCCTGCTTTCCTTTTTGTTTGTTTCTGAAGCCAGTTCTGGGTTGTGCTTGTCTCTGTGTACTTGTTTGTCTTCTGTTTTTGTTCCCAGCCTGGCACATTTTTTGGATCTCACCTACCTGTGACTGCCCTGCAGTTGACTGTGTTTTGTGTACATTGAATGGCTTTGATTCATGCCCCACTGAGTGCTGCTCCAGTGAAGCTGAATGGGCCTCGTCAGATGCAGGCCCCAGAGCCATTCTGAAGGGCTGCCACTGTCCCTTTGCTCGGCCCTGTTCAGCCCGCTATGAGCTCAATGGCCTCCCTGGGGCTGAGCCTGTTGGGGGGAAGGGGAGCTGTGTGTAAGTAGTCCTGCTGCTGTCTCCTGCCTGGTTCTGTACCCCTGCAACCCCAGTCCTACTGTGTCTGTTACAAGAACCTCTGGGTCCTAGGCAGTGGACTCCCAGTTATGTGAACTAATCTACACAACACACAGTAGGTGCTCTAGATACCTCCTATTCTGCTGGTTTACTGTCCAACTCAAACACCCCACCTGGAGAGTCCACTCCCTCTGAAGACCTGTTGCTTTATCGGTCTTTCTGATGCTGCTATTATCCACTGCTCTGTATGCAGCATTGGTGAGCTTGCCAGACTAGGAGGCCTTAAGGGGTAGGGTCCAAGTCTGATTTTCTCTCTCTCCTGCTGTAGCCTAGTGCAGGAGTGGGCATGTGTTTCTTGAATGAGTACAGTGTTGGCTACGGATGGGCCTGGTTCAGATCCCGGCTCTACCTCATCCTTCTGGGAGGCAGTGGGTAGCTTGCCTTCTCTGAACTACTTCCTCATCTGCAAAAGGGGTACAGTGATACCTCCTAGCTCAAAACATTGATGTGGGAATGAAATTAAGTGAATTAACATGTTCAAAGAAACTGTTGGTGCCCAGCAAACACCAGATATCTGGTGTGGCCCTTAGGAATGGCTGCCCTGCCACCCGTGAAGGCCCTCCAGGTGTGTGTCCTGCCCTCAGGCGGCTGTGCCCATCCCTAGGATTCCGTCTCGTGGTCCTGCTCCGCTGGCCTTCACTTGCTCATCCATCGTCAGCTCAGATCCTGGTGCAGGTGACCACGTCCGAACCTGGACTGTGCGAGCTGGCTGTGTAGAGCTCAGGTTTGTCTCACAAACTAAAAGAGCAAGTTTGGTGCAGAGCTCCCGAGCCCACCCACTGTGTATGTTCCCAGTGAGATGGTGACTGAGTGCAGAGGGCTCAGTTGAGCAGCGTTACCCGCTGTGGCCCTGTTTTTCCACAGTGGAAAAGGAAGAAGCTTTTGGCTCAAGGAATGAGTGGATGGTAATGTGGAAATACCCTAGTAAGGAGTGAACCTGTGTCCTGCGGTTGGGAAGGTCGGATGCTTGTTCTGTTGCTGATGACTCCCTGACGTAGGGCAAGTTTAACCTGTGGTGGGTGCAGGGTGGGGCTTTGGTCCTGATGGGGCCTGGAGAGTTGGATAGACACTGTCCCTCACTGCTGACATTTAAATCACAGCCAGAGTCTCGGGTCCCTGATTGCCCACTGTGCCTGTGCCTGTGGGCTTGCTCATGAAGGGTTGCTGGTGTGGGCCCACTCAGCTGGGGTGAGCTGATGGATAGGGCATGTGGGGGTGCCCTCTAGGAATGCGGCCACATGCTACCCAGCACAGAGGCACTGTTCACTGTGCCCCGGGGGTGGTGCTCCCTGGTGTGGAGCTGGTCGGTGGGTGCCCCTGTGACGTGCATGAGAGCATCATTTTCCTCTGTGTGTTACAGTTTGAAACTCAACCTAGTTAGTGACTCCCCTCAGCAGGGAAGAGTGAATGGCTGGACAGTCGAGTTTGGTGAGCACCGTTTGCAGAGGATGTAAGGTGTTACGTAGGTTGGTTCTGTTTACATGTCTGTTCCTCAGACTCACCAAGCAGCTTTTGCTTTGATCAGAAACATGAGCAACCTGGGCCAGCCCGTGGCTCACTCAGGAGAGTGTGGTGCTGATAACACCAAGGCCATGGGTTCGGATCCTATACAGGGATGGCTGGTTAGCTCACTTGGGAGAGCATGGTGCTGACAACACCAAGCCAGGGGTTGAGATCCCCTTACCAGTCATCTTTAAAAAAATAAATAAATAAATAAAAAGAGCAACTGGAACCTGTGGGTAGCCCCTTATTTACTGATAAGGCTCTCTCAGAGAGTTGGAAGACTTTTTAGAGCAAATGCAAAATGAAAACACTTCTTTTACCTGAGGCAGAAGGTCTGTCCTAAGTAGCTGGCTTTGGGAAATACAATATGATCTTGCCATTTGATCTCGTAGTTTCCAGAACTGTTGACTTCCAAGCCCTTTTCTGAGACATGTGCAGCATCCGGACTTGATTTTTGGAAATCTTTGGGGGATTTGTTATAGTCTGGAAATGTGAGAGGGAAATCTCACTGCCCATGAGAGTGTTCAGCTCTGAGGACTCAGCCTAGTCCCAGGGCCATGGGGTGGGAGTGGGTTGTGAGAACGTGGAAGGAGAAAGTGCTTAAGGAAGAGTGGGGAGCAGTGAACGGACCCCATTGAGAGCCCTTTGTGACCTGCTTCTGTAGGTGGTGTAAACCATCCGTCTCATTCTAACAAACCATCTTCATCTTCCCACGTTCCTTTTGGGCCCTTGTCACTTGCAGGCCTAATTTTGGTAGCAGGAAAAGTCTGTCCTCTGCTCACTTCACTTAACAGGGGACCCACACGTGATGTTCCATGTCAGAAACTTCTCCCCATCTTGCTGTCCTGTCCTGTGCTTATTGCTCATGTGGCCATAACACACCTTATCGTCATTTCTTTTGTGAGCAGTTCTGTGAGTTTCTGATTTTTCACACTATAAATAACACCACAGAGAACATCTCTGTGTGTATGATTTTCTTCTCTTGAATTTTACCCAGGAACCCTTCCTTGGTTCTTCACAAGGAACACCTCACATTCCTCTGTGGCCCTGTACCCACAAATTAATATGTAGAAATCAGTCCCGGCAGTAATGCTCTGAGGGCTCACTCCTTACCTTCCCACCATAAAGTGGTAATTCATGCTGCACTGCCCTTTCGCTCCTCTTAAGTAGTATTTTATTTTTAAACATAAAAATTTTAAATTATGAAGCAAATCAAAACAGAAAAATTCAGGAAAAAGTGTGACAGAAACCTCTGATCCTACAGTATAGGTTGAATAGGTGCTAACATTTTGTATTTGCTTCCAATTCTTTTTTTAAGAAATTAACTACTATAGATATAGCTGAGGCCCGCCTCTGTTGCTTACCCGTCGACTCTCTCCAGAGGTGCTCACTGTCACACAGGAGGAGCTGATGTGTGTGGAGTGTGTATGTACCTGTTCTTTCCCTTCTCCCCTTGTCCATGTGTGCATAAGAGAGATATATGTTATTGCTTTGTATGTTTTAAGCATATATAAATGTTCTCATTTTATATATCCTTTTCATATTTCTTTTTTTACTCAACATTGTGGTTTTAAGGTTATCCCAGTAGATACATGTAGATCTTGTTCAGTCACTTTGGCTGCTGTGTGGTATTTCCTTATGGTAGACCTCAGTTTACCCATTTTCCATCCGAGAGATGGCTAGGCGGTTCCCCTTTTTTTTGCTATCCCAGACATTGCTGTGGTGAACACTCAGGTGCACACCTGCATGCACAGATGTGCTTGAGGCCCTCCAGTTTCCACACCTGGAAGGGGTTAACTGGTCCTGGGGCATCTGTGTCTTCATCTTTAGGAGATGCTACTGAGCTCTTCCAGTGCAGAGATACCCCTCCTCACCTCATGGTCTCCTGAGCAATCGGAGTGGACTCCCTTTCCTTGGTGTGGGTCCTGCTGCCTTTGAGACAGAAGGTAGAAACTTGGGGGAAACTTTGGGAAGAGGATAGGAGGGAAAATTTGAGGGCAGACTTGAGTGGCTCCTTAGTGCCACCTCAAACTTCCTGGTTGTATAGAGACGTGGGCCAGTCTTCCCCAGAGTTTTCAGCATCTCTGTGAATGAGGGCAGAGAGGAGAGTGCCTCTGGAGGAAGGTGCATGTTGGTCTGTCTTTCCCTCACACCCTTGCAGGCGGGGGGACAGGGCTGTATGAGAAGCCAGTGACTTGTCCTGTAACCTGTGGGTAGCCCCTTCCCACCTTGTTGGGCCCCAGTTTTCCTTTCTGAAACACAAGGGGTCAAATCAATAATTTGTGTGGCCTTTTAGTGCTACACGTGGTTTGGTTTTTGCAATTAGCAGGTAGCCTCCAATTTCCTAGTCATGGGCTGCTAGGCCTGAGCCCTGGAAGGCCAGCAGGTGGGGGGTGGGGGATGGTGGGGGAACCTGCCTTGCAGGAAGGCAGCTGTGGCCCGGGATGACCTGGCTGTCTCCTTCCTGTGGCATCAGCTGTGCCCAGTTAAACGTTCTGTTCTTTCAGATAGCTTGAGAGAATGTCCTCAAATCCCAAGAGCTCAAGGCCAGTACAGGTTTATGCTGATAGAGGAAAGCCTCAGGCTGCTGCTGGCCCTCCTGAGTGGCCCGCAAAATCCAGGGGTAAAGGAAACATGCTTTCTTTGAGAGGAGCATTTTTAAGGTCCCTGTAACCCTATCCAGTATTGCTATCTGAAATCTTCATTCAGCCAGTATTTACTGTGTGTCTCCTATGCCAGGCACTGTCCTAGGAGCTTTGTATATCAACAAACAGCAGAGATTGAACAGGTGAAAAGTCCCTGCCCTTGTGGAGCTTATGCTCTGGCAGGAAGAGGATTGAATGAACTAATAAAAGTTGTCTACTTGGCTGCCTGGGTGACTGTGAAGCAGGGGCTCAAAAGGGGTAGGTTTCATTTCGTTTCTTTGTTCCATGAAAAGCAGATGAATAAATTATGTAGAATGTTAGCAAGTGAGTAAATGATACAGCATGTTAGTAGGGTAAAAGGGATCAGGAGCATGGGGCGGTTGTGATGTTTAATTGAGTCGGCAGGGAAACTGGCATTGACAAGCTGGCATTGAGCAGGGACCTGAAGGAGGGAAGGGGCTGGCCAGGCAGCCACTGGGGAGGAGCATTCGGGTGAGTGGGTGTCAGGTGGGAGGTGCCTGGTGTGTTTGAGGCTCAGTGCGTGGCCTGGGGAAGTGGAGTAGGTAGGATGTCAGTGGTCACGGGAGGAGGGAGGATTCTGGCCTTGACTCTGAGTGAAAGGAGGGGAATAACCGGCCGCCGCGTGGAGAAGAGAATTGAGGGGCGATCCTTTGGGAGGCCTCGTCCTGGCCCTGGGGAGAGAGGATGGTGACTGACTGGGTGGAAGCTCTGGAAGTGGTGAGCAGTGGAGGGACTCTGGATCCAGGAAAAGGCTTAGGCTGGGGTGGGAAATGATGAGTTTTCCTACACTGGAGTTTACTCAAACATGGACTTGAAGTCTGTGGCATCAAGAGGGCTATAAACAGCATGTTTATGAAGCTCGTGTTTGTAGAGTAGGCACTCCGTGGGAGCTCTGCCCCTCAGTGAGGGAGCAGGGTAAGAAAAGTGGAGTAAGGGCAGCCCTGCTGACTGAGAGACTGTATGCGTTCTAGAATTGGCAGGACTTGGGCTCAAATTGGACCCCGGCCATCCCCCAGGTCACCTTGGAAAGTTGACTTCATCTCTCTGGCCACGGCTGCCTCCTTTATAAAGGGCACAGTCACGGCGAAGCTTGAATGAGCTCATGTTTGTCTATGTTGTTGTCTGATATATGTTTTGTTTCGTTTCTTTGTGGTGCCATGAAGAGCAGATGCCAGTGAGCTGTGTGCCTGACTGGAGCCAAGTGCTTGTCATATGCCTGCTGTGTGCCGTGTGCATGCCATGTACTGTGTGCTTATCATGTGCAGTGTGCCTGTCATGTGTCTGTCGTGTGCCTGCCATATGCCATGTGCTTGCCGTGTGCTGTGTTCCTGCTGTGTGCCATGTGCCTGTCATGTGCTATGTGCCTGTTGTGTGCCTGCCATGTGCTGTGTGCCTGTTGTATACCTGTCATGTGCCATGTGCCTGTCATGTACTATGTGCCTGTTATGTGCCTGCCATGTGCTGTGTGCCTGTTGTATACCTGTCATGTGCCATGTGCCTGTCATGTGTCTGTTGTGTGCCTTCCCTGTGCCCTGTTCTTACCATGTGCCTGTCATGTACCTGCTGTGTGCCCTGTGCTTGTCATGTTTTATGTGCCTGATGTGAGCCTTTGCCTGTCACATGCTGTGTGCCTGTCATGTGCCATGTGCCTGATGTGAGCCATGAGCTGCTTAGAGAGGTGCTGGGTCTTTAACACCTGGTGGATGTAACCTCTTCAGGTTACAGGAAGGGATTTAGTGAGAGGCTTTAGATGAGGGATTAGGTGATCTGGTTCTGACGTCAGCCTGTATGACATAGGGGACGGAGGGGAAGGCTGGAGCTCAGTGTGCTGAACACCTCCTGGCTGCCAGCACTGTGCTTGGCATTTTAAATCCATCCTCTCACCTGCAAAAGGAGGTGATGGACATGAACAGTATCACCAAAATCAGGTCATCTGAAGGTTTTCTTCACGGTTTTTGCCAATGCCCTGGAACCACCTGCAGCATTACCTACTTAGCATGTATTTTACACTGACTCAGTTTTTCCTTCCTTTCTCCTTAGCCTCTCCTGAAGTAATATCCGTGAAGTCACAGTTCTAAAGTGTTTTTACTAATTTTTCTAATATTTTGCACATCAAAATAAATTAAAGTACTAAAATGGTTGGTCTGTGTACCTCTTAGAATTCCCCTTTGTACCCTCAGGTGGTATGTGTACCATATGGTGATGGGAGCACTGGACGAGGGGGTTTCATGACACCTAGGAGAACAGGCAGCCAGGAAAGTTACCGAGCCTGCCATGGAGTCTGATGGTCCAAGCTGGGCGGGCACTCTGGGCACCATGGATCCCTGCTTGGGCTCTGGGGGAGTGGGTGGCCAGAGGGGACTGAGGCTCAGCACCTGTTTTAAGGCAGCCAGGCCTCTCAGGGAGACCATGTACAGGGGTGGGATGTAGGAGAGTGGCAGGCTGAAGTCACTGTCCTGCCCACCTGGTTGAAGTAGGAAGCTGGCCAAGTGCATCCCTGTGGGTGTCCCTTGTAGTAAACCTCAATGTTCTTTGGGGGTCGTAGGTCACAGGATGATTCCCACACAGAAAAGAACAAATCAGGGAGTCCGATGAAGAAGACCGGACAGACCTACAACTGCTTGACCTGTTGAGTAGGTGGACTGTAAAAGTTCAGCCCAAGGTTTCACAGTAAAACCTCCAGTCTGCAATTTTCTCCCTCTTCTGCCATCTCTTCTCCATTCCTGCTTTCCTTCTCTTTCATAACTTTTCCCATCTATTTGGGGGGTGGGGGTTAAAAAACCCATTATTTTGTAAAAACTGGCTTCTACTGTCAGGAAAATTTAGTACTAAATGTAAAATATCAAAACCTCATGATTTATACATGGGGCCAATTCAGGAGTACTTATATCCACTATGCAAGGATTATTTGCTTTAAGCAGAGTTCAATCAAAGTATTCTTTAGTGGGTGCTGAAAAAAGGTGGGGAGTGACTCTGTGCATTTGTTTTTAGAAATAGCTGCTCAATGTTGATGGCAGGAATCAGGACCAGGAGGCGGAGCAGCGGGCTCTGAGTGGCCCGGGGAGCTGGAGAGGGGCTGCAGGGCTGTGGGAGGTTGGTGGACTGTGTGAGAAATCATGGATTTATGCCGTGGAACCCCTCAGCGATGTCAGGAATGTCTGCAAGGGCCTGTGGCCACATTCTAAAGTCACTGTCAACTGGTCATGAACACATGCAGAGTCCAGAGGACAGCACAACCCCTGCAGCCCCCACGTTTCCTCTGGAGCTGCCTTATGGTTGGTTCTTTCATGATCAGCCTGTCTAGGGCTCACTACCTGTCTCTCTGCACTGCTCTCCACTCCTTTCAAAGCGTTTCTCTCTGTGTCTTCTCTGACTTTTCCTCACCCTTGAGGGACATGGCTCCTTGGTTTGCCATAGCTCCTGGTGGTCATCTGGAAATTCATCTGGAAGCCCCAGGTGTTTGAAGGTCCACAGCGTGGAACACCTGCAACACAGACCAACCTCATTCTTGCTTGTTCTCCATGCACCACCTCTACACATCGTCGTGCCAACAAAGTCTTCATCTCTTTACGTGCTTGCCAAAGACCTTCCTAATGCTGGCGGTGAGGAGGACAAGGACAAGAAGAGGGTGAGGAGGAGGAAAAGTTGGTCTGGCTACACTGGGCACAGAGTGGGCACTTCATCTAATTCCTTAGCCTGGGCTTGTCTTTCTTCCAGTTATGACAGGCTTGTTTTCCTCAGAACTGATCGTGGAAGCTCTGTGAGGAGCTCCTGAAAGAGAACTGGGGTTTTGAAAGAGGGGAGGGGTGTAGCCAGTTATGCTCTCTTCATTACAGGCAGGAAAATAAAGCAAGTTGAAAACATGAGTGGGGTAGATGGAGCTGCTGAGGACAATGGATTGTCAGCATGTGAGGTTGTGGTATCCTCTCCACCTTCTCCCTAACCCACCAGGGCAAACCCATCGTTCCTTCAGCTGCTCCTCAGATGACCTGGTATCACGTTGGTGTCACTGTGCTACCTTGGTCTTCTTCTTTTGTCACTCCAGAATTTGCCCATTGCCTTGCTGCAGTGTGATTTCAAGAGCTGAACCCAACTGGCACCGTGAGGCAGCCTGACTGGCATGGAGTACGGAGGGGTCATCCATGACCTCCCTTCTCAGAGTGTCTGGGGACCACATACAGCTGAGTCACTTGGGATGGTTTTTATTTTTATTTTTACTTTTTTAAAAAGATGACCAGTAAGGGGATCTCAACCCTCGACTTGGTGTTGTCAGCACCACGCTCAGCCAGTGAGCTAACCGGCCATCCCTATACAGGGATCCGAACCTGTGACCTTGGTGTTATCAGCACCACACTCTCCCAAGTGAGCCACGGGCTGGCCCGGGGATGGTTTTTAAATGAAGATTCCTGAGCCTCACCCCAGACCCTGACTCAGAATCTCTGGGGTCAGGACCCAGGAATCTGCATTTTACAAGGTTCCTCAGCGAGAACCTCTACACGCTGAAGCTGGAGACCCTCTGACCCAGAGCTACACTCCTGCTCAAGCAAAGTTTGCAGGCTTGTTGGAGGCATGTCTTCCTGTTGATGTTGTTTGGCCATCAGTCACCTACCTTCCAGTGGGCCTGTCTCTGTCATGTTATCTTTCCTGCTTGTCCTACCCTGCCTTGGTCATATCAAGGCCTTGGAGAACTGGAATATGGCCCATCTCTGCTAAAATGTTGGCAGTCTTGATGGAGTCCCAGAACATTAATTGCACCTCTGGTTACCTGGGAACCACTGATGGTTCTTACTATAGTAAGTGTGAGGTGGGATGAGGCTGGGGAGGGAGCAGACAGTTGTGTTGTGATGACTGGACGCCCTGTAGTGAGGACAAAGGGGGCGGCGGCTGTAGCTTTTGAAGTGTTAGTAAAGTGGGTCATAAGAATGGGTATTGGAAACTGCTTTAGAAATTAGATGGGCAGTCTTCTTTTTTTCTCTTCAGCTGCTTGTGGTTCTGCATGATGAAATTAGATTATATCTAGGGCATCTTGCAGAAATGGTAAAAATCATATTAGGGAGGGACCCAACCTGTGGATCTTTTTTTTTCTTTTAAAAGCTGCACATCGATTATTGTTTTTACCTTTTTCATTTAAAACTAACAAATTCAGAGCATTTTTCACTTATCCTGGGAGGTCTTTGTTTTCAAAGTGAGTTAAAATTATTGGAGGGGAGCAACATGCAGCCACTGGTAACTGATGGTGTTTTTAGGACCTGTTAGTGATTAAAAAAGAGAGATCAATGGATCTGTTGCTCTACCCATTTATCACTCAATCTATTGCTCCCTAGTCCAAAAAAACTTCATTTAAGGAAACACCTTTGATAAATTTCAGACATAAAATTAAAAAAATAGGACAGGGTTACTGTGAAGCAGCTTGCAAGTTGGATACAAAATTTCTTAAGCAACAGCTCCTACTGACAGAGAGATATTCCTGCCTGCCTGGCTCTACTGGACATTTTAACCAGTAGGTTAAAGGTGAAAAGGTGGCCCGTGTTCCTGAAGGTTTAGAATAAGTGCCATGTGGAAGACAGTTCTCTCCTCTGGGCAAGGGCTGGGGTGGAGATGAAGGGGCACGTGCATGCCTGGGAAGAGGACCTGGGGTAGGAAGGAGCTGCTGAGCTCTCAGGTCATCCCGGGAACATGTCCTGCAGGGCCACTGCTCTGTGTCCTGGAGCAGGTTGTTATGTCACCCCTCTCTCTGGATGCTTTGATCTCTGCTCATTTATTTTCTCATTCCTACCTATAGCAACACTTACTGAGCCTCTCCTGTGTGTGAGGCACTTGGCTAAGAGCTGGATACACGGCAGTGAACAAGATAGACAGGGTCCTGCCCCCATGGTGCCTGACAGGCTGGTTGGGAGCTGGGGGGAGACAGACAATAAATGACTAAACACTTAAAATATGACATGTCAGGTGGTGATAAGTGTTATGGAGAGAATCTAGTAATGGATTAGCCAGAACTGATTGTGCGTGTATGTGCATGTATGTTTGTGGTGTGTGTGTGTGTGTTGGTGGGAGGGGGCGAGTAGCCACATGTTTTGGTGAGGGAAAATCTCAGGACGTGACATTTGAACTAATACCTGAAGGGCTAGAAGGATCCAGGCACGAGGAGATACTGGGGGAGAGTGCTCTGAACAGAGAGAATAGCCAGTGCAGAGGCCCTGAGGTGTGCACGTGTTTGGCATGTTTGTGGAATTGAAAGACTGCCAGTCTGTTATCAAGTTTTTCTTTCCCTTGTAGAAATATGCCTTCACATTCATAGTGTAGGTCAATGAGGAAGTAATTTTTTTCCAGAAAATCATTTTTGTCCAGCTCTTGTTGTTGATTACTAAGATCCCTCAGATTAGTGATGTGGCTGTGGGAGCTGACTGGCCTTGGGGGGACGGCTGCTCTGTCCCTGCCCACTGCCCTCAGAGCAGGTCATTCTGTGGTGCTTGTTCCCTCATTTGTCCTAAAGGGTATGGGGCTGAGGGGTCATGGGGGACCTGCCGTTGCTCTGAGAAGGCATACCAAGCTGCAGGAGGCCTGAGAACAGGAGACTGGCAGAGGGAAGGTATTATTTCCAACTGGAGGCAGTTTTTCTGATTCATTAAGACGTCTTCTATTTAGAATTGTGTTTAATTTACCTGTGGGCTTGGATTGTTTTAGAAACTTTAGAAGCAGTTTGCAAATAGGTACTTCACACTAAGCATGAAGAGTGTGGAAGGAACCTTCTGGTTGGGCACTGGGCAGCCCCTTGCAGAGGCAGGACTAGGGGTGTGGGCTGAGTGTAGCAGGAGGAAGACCTGGAACTATCTTCCATCCAGCCAGAGCACTGCTGAGCTGGGCAGCTCCAATTATTGCCTGCAGTTTCTTGGGACTACGTAAATACAGAACACATTCTCTTCTCAAATCTGGGCATTCTTATATGGAAAAGGCATTCTAACTGTATTGGAACGGGGTAAAAACAATGTCACTTGTTCTTTATTGAGCACCCACTACATTCCTCATAAGATCCCCATGAGACAGGCAACATGATTCTTTCCTATATTCTATATGAGCAAGGGTGTTTAAGTGTTTTGACCAGGGTTGCCAGGTGACTAAGTGGCATTTTAGCATCTGAACCCAGGACCATGCTCTGAATAAGGAGCCACTCTGCATCTTGAGTGATTCCAGCCAAAACTGGAGGCCCAGCAAGTGGGATGATAGATAACTACGTGAGAAGCGTGCTTCTGTTGATGATGGCATGATTTCTTGCTGAGCCCAGGTGTTGCATGCAGAATCCTTCCTACCCAGTGCTCTGGGAAGTCTCTCAGGACGAGTTGTTCCTGCAGTCAAGGGATTCAGCATGTAGTGAGGTGCACCAGGAATGTTAGATTTGGATAGGTTTTCCCAAGCTTTGCACTGTCAGTCTCCTCTCCTACTGCTCTTCTGGAGACAGTTTCTGGCTGATCCTCAGCCTCCGGACAACCTGTGGCATTGCTGCCTGCAGCTGGAGGAGTTGCTGTTCTTCAAGCAGGCTTTGGGGTTTCCCAGAAACTTGGCACCTTCCTGTGCTCAGGGCCAGCCCTCACTACCTCTGTTCTTGGCTCCAAGAGCATGGCTGTGACATGACTCCCAGAGGGGCAGGCAAGTTATACATGAGTTTTCTCTACCAAGAGAGCTAAGGGCTTGGTGTGGCTTTACATCCCTGGCGAATGTTGAGAGGAGCAGGGACCTGGCTCTCAGGCCCCTCTGTGCCAGCCAGCGTGGGGCCAGGCTGGCAAAGACACCTGCTCCTGCTGGCCCCAGGCTCTGCCATGACTGGTTGCCTTTTCCTCCCTGTGTTGGAAGTGTCACGTATGTATTGCATGGTAGAATATGGGGCAAGCTTCCCCTCTCTTTTCCCGTCCTCCCACAACTGTCCTTTTCAAAAGAGTTGAGTCTTTCTAAAGTCTCTTATATTACACAGCACTTTCTCAATTACACACTTTTGTTTTGAACAACAGAGTACCATTTCAAGACACCTTAGCCTGAAAAAAGCCTCAATCATTACTGAATTTAGTTGCTTCTAGAATTAATTAGGAAATAAAAGGAGGCAAAGAAATCTAACAGATTTAATCATTATTCCTTGGGGTCAGGGGTCTGACCTCATAATTCTAAGGGTGGAGTATTATTATTATAAACAAGCCCAAAGATCACTAATAAAAGAAAGAATAAATGAAAGAAAGATTAGTAAGTGGCTACAAATACATGATTATAGGCCGATGAAAAAATCAACTGCCTTAATGATATGAATGTGGGTTCTTGTGGGCTGGAACAACATTTCCAATAAAAACATCCTGCATAGATTCACAAGGAGCTGTATCTAACACATCTTAAATGTCTACTGAGGATGATGTGCTCCGGGTGACCCAACTTGACACTAGGGTTGATAAAGGCATTATTGTTGATGTGCAGGAAGGATTTGAAAAAGAAATTATTTTGTAAGCTGGGTGTGGGAAAATGGTATTTTATACTTAATAGGATTTTAATTTTAAATGTGTGTATGTAAATAAATTAATACAACCGTGATTTGATTTTTTTGTCTACCTCCTAAAACTCATGTATTCAAGTTGGCACGCACTATCATTTTGGATCTTCTCATTGGCCAGTTGCCTTCAATATGGGAGGCACCAGGTTTCCTAGGTTATATGGCAATTTGTCCTGTAGCTCCTGAGGTGGGGGATTTGGAAGGGAGGCGGGAAGGACAAAGGGTGGTCTTTTCTCTCTCCACTCCCTTCTTTTTCTCTCTTCACACTGCTTTGCTGCCCCTGCCAGGCACCAAAGCCCTGGTCTTGTTTGGCGGCTCCAGAGTGTGCCAGATCCCCACCATGTCCTCAGGGAGATCACAGTTTGCACACCTATTTTAGGCTTTGGGAGGCCTGGGCATTTTGAAACACACTTGCAGTGTCTGTGGTTTGCTTCTTGCTGCATAAAGTGTATTCCATGGAACATATTAATTTATCTTTAAGTAGATTTATTATGTGAAATATTCATTGGAGTGGACTTCACAGTACAGCATCTGGAACATGTACTGAGTACAGTTTGTCCTTGTCAGTCTATTAATGCTGATGGGCTTCATTTGTCTCCTGTGAAGCTTTGGGGTGGGCTGGGGCTGGGAGGGGAGCGAGCTGCCATCGCCGCAGGGGCCCGGTCTGTGCGTGTGCAGGTCCATTCTTTCTCTTCCTTCTTAATGAATGTGGAGGCTTCCACTTCTGTGAGAACCCTCTTGTAAGCTTCCAGCCTCTTGTCCAATTCCAGCCTCCAGTGATGGTTTGGAGTGTATCGAGGCTCAGAGTGCACACGAGTGAAAACTGATCTGTGGGGAGAGGGTAGCTAAGATATATAGGAAATATATAAGAAATACAAGAAATTAGGGAAGAACAGGCCCAAATCAGAACCATAAAGTAGGGAAAAGCAGTCAGGGCAGTTTACCACCATGGCAGGGCTGTGACGGCCGAGGCTCTAGAAGTTCAGGGTGTGCAGGTGATACTGAGAAGACAGGGACAGGAAGGAACCTGGGCAGAGAACGGGGAGGGATCAAAGGTGAATGACAGACTGCAGCCCACCCGTTTGAGAACTTCTTGGGCACCGCCCACACCTGTCCTTTCTTCCACTGGCAAGGTCACTGACAGAGTGAATGGGCTGGTCAAGGGGTTCGTGGTCTTCACCTTTTCTGCTGGCACCTGTTCAGATGGGTTCCTGGGCTGGGAGTGGGTGTGGTGATGGTTAAGCAGCCAGGTGGCAGCCTGGCAGGCTTGTCCTGTCCGCTGCCATGGATGAGGGTGGTGGGAAGGCGTCACCTGCAGATCTCTCAGGAGGGCAGAGGAGGGAGGAGGAGGAATACCCAGGCTCCTGGCTTGAGTGCCTCTGTGTGTAGTGGAGTGATCCAGATGCTGTGGGGCACTTGCAGCAACAAAAAAACCTTGTAAGACATATATGAACAGAGGGTATGGTAATTTGGAATCTTGTATGAGGCTGGGGCTTCCTGTAGGATGGATTTCTAATCTTCTGGAATAGTGGCAGACAAGGAAAACCAACTCAGGGTCCTACTAGTACTCTAGTCTGCTCTAATCGCTAGTCGTGCTGATGTCTCCCTCCTTCATTGGTCACTGTTAAGGGAAGAGGATGTGTTTAGAGTGAAAAGAACATGGGTCTGGGGGTCCCAAGACCAGGGTCAAGGTGTGACTCTGCACTTCGCTGTGGGACCTTGGGTGAGTGTAAGCTCTGTGAGTGTCTGCTTTCTCATTTGTAATTTGGAGGCTGTAATAGTGATGTCTGCCTCTGTGAAGTCCTGGGTTGTCATGGGGATCCATGTGTGTTTGTGAGAGCATTTCCTAATTGCAAATGTCACCACCCGTGCAGCAGGTGGTGACACCTCTAGACTTGTAAGTGCTTTGAGGGAGATAGTACTTGGTTATTCCTTCTTCCTCTCACAGTGCCTCCAGAGTGTCTGGGGCACACAAGAAATGCTTCTTGAGTTGGTTTGAGATGAGTTTACTGTGGCACTGAGCATTTCCCAGGTTCCATTTTCCAGTGGCCAGATCCTCTCATTGTTCGCACTCTTGGATAAAGGAGGCAGAGCTGAAGCATCTGACCAGCCTGTGGAACACATGTAGAGGTCACCAGGAGGTGGCGATGCCTGAAGCAGTGCCAGCCACCCAGACATCCGGAGGATCCTGAGTTCTAAGACCAGACACTTTACTATGGTTTCCAGTTGCTGGGCACAGAGCTACACCATCAGGGTTGCCCCACTTGAAGTTCAAAAGCAGAAAGCTGTTCCCATTCCCTGTCCTCCCTCCCACTTCTCTTCTACTGCACCCCTCTCCCATGCATGCCTGTGCACACCTCCACCCCCTAGTGTCCCTGTCCCCATAGCCAGCCTCTGCACTGCCTCGACTCTGGCTTCCCATTCTTCCCCATTTCTTTAACTCTCTGTTGCTCCTCTGCACTCTCACTCCCTGCTCGTGGACCCCGGATAGGTGCCACCTCTTCCTACCTTCCTGGGCTCAGGAGTGTTGGGTGTCTGTCTGGAGCTCAGGGTGAGAGCTGATTGGCTGACTCCTGTGGTTTTCCTGTGCTCCACTACAGGTCATCTTCCACGATGTTGCTGTGCTGACAGACAAGCTCTTCCCTGTTGTGGAGGCCATGCAGAAGCACTTCAGTGCGGGCTCAGGGACCTACTACAGTGACTCCATCTTCTTCCTCTCGGTCGCCATGCATCAGATCATGCCCAAAGGTAACCTGAACTGCCAGGAGCAGCAGCCCCTGGGTGTTTGATGTTTGCATCCATTTCCTTAGCTCCAGCACTGCCAGTGCCCTGTATCAGAGAGAAGAGCTCCACTGAAACACGAGGGAGAGGCTGAGGGACTCAGCCACACTCTGTGTACAACAGAGCTTCCTACTCAAAGAATCAGGGGCAAGGCCCTGGGTTATGTGGCTCCTGGGCCATTTCTGAGGACATGGTATGGGTTGTACAGTATGGTGTCCCTGCGCTTGGGAGATGTGGGCTCCAGCCCTGATTTTGCCCCTTGCATGCACTGCCCCCCTCCAGAACTTAGTTTGCTCATTTGTAAAATGAAAGGTTGGGCTAGATGACCCTCCGTCCAAAAATTTGTGATTCTGTTCTTTCTAGTTTGAACCTGCGTTTATCAAACTTTAAAATAACAAATCTAGATGTGAGAGGTACAAATTATGATCAAATAGAACTTTTCTGAAACTCTGATGCACAATTAAAAGGATTTTCTGGGCTTCTGTTCCTCCAGGGAAGAGATGCAACTGTCCTGCTGTCATAAGTCCAGCTTGTGTGGAATTGCTGGCAGGGCTGGTCATCCTTGGACTGAAAGCCTTGGAGAGCTCTTCTTCATGCATGTCCCTGGCTTCTGGGTTCCCCTTTCAATGATCCTTGATTGATTCCGGACATTGCCTCGTTTTTGGCCATGGTGAACCATGACCTGAACCTCTTAGGGGTGAAAAGGGGTGATCTGAAGCCTTGGGTAACAGTTACCCAAACTGCGGCTGGTTGACTTTTCCAACAGTTTCCAGATCAGGCAGAACCTGATATCCCTGGGAACAGCAAGCCCATTTGCTGAAGGCCTGCTGCTCTGGCCCAGCAGACCAGAAGTGAAAGAGGAGAAGGGGCCTGGTCGACCAGGAACTCAGGAGTCAGAAGCTGAAGCTCGCTTCTCATTGGCAGGTTGTCATGCCACAGAGAAAAGCAAGCCCATCCATTCTGGCTGGGACTTTGTCGCTGCAAGCTAGTTCCAGCACCATGGAGGCCTCTGCATGTTCTCTTAGTTGTAAGGCAAGGGCTCGGGAAACTCCACTGAGCAGGGTCTGGAGGAGAGAGGAGTTGAACTCACCAAAAGGGCACAGAGAGAGGAGCTAGCATGTGTGACCATTTACAGTAAACCAGGTGTGGCTTGGTCAGCTCCCTGAATCCTCCCACCAGTCCTGGAGATTATAGATAGAGCTGACCGAGGAGCTGCATGACCTGCCCACAGTTGTACAGCCATTTAAGTGGCAGAGCTGGGGTTTTAACCCTGGTCTGTCTGTCTTGGAGGCCTGCTAATCCAAGTAGCAGTTACTTCTGTCCCATCAGGTAGCCTGTATGTGACCTTTCTGGGTAGGCCCAGTGCAGGAGCTGTGGGTGACTCAGGTTTGAGGTGGGCATGGTTCCTGTTCTCCTAGAGTCTAGGGGGAAACACAGGTGTAGGTGCTGGTCCCAGCTTTGCCACTAACTACTTGTGTGCCATTGCCTGAGCCACTTCGTCTCTCTAGGCTTCGGTTTCCCCACCTGTAAGATAAGGGGACTGCACCGGCGAGCTGTTTTAGCTTGCATTCTGAAGAGTCCGGGGCTTTATGAATCAAGGGGTTTCTGTAGTTCTTGGGAACTGGGAGAAGAGGAGTTCTATCCTTATCCTAACCCCTTCTGTTGCCCGCACCCCACTCCTTGTCATCTATCTTGATCTGCTGTACGCATCAGGCTTTGTGTAGGATTCTATTTGGTCAAAGGGTTGCATGGCTTAACACTTTGAAACAGGTTGACTAGATGGGCCTTAAGAGCCTGACCAGTCCTACTGTCCTGCGTGCATGATTGGCCTTGAATGAAATGCTGTGGTAGAAGAACCCAGAGGACAGCAGGAGATCTGGGAGGACGCCTGCCTGACCTTTCTTCACTTCCCTCCCTCCCTCCCTCTCTCTATGAGCTGTTAGGTCCCTGCCTATCCTGTGCTAAACTGTAGGCCGGGTTATGCTCTGGGTTATGCACAGCTACAGGGAGAGCCAGGCAGTGAATTGTACAGGGCCAGATGACAAGAGGCAGGGAGTTCTCAGGCTGCCTTCCCGCTGGCTCTCCTAATGGTGAGAAGAGTTACGCCAGGAATCTGTTCTGGTAGCCCTGTCCATAGCCTGGCATTGCTCGGGGGGTGACGACTGCAGAGAGAAGGCTCTGGCCAGAGCTTTGCTGTTGAAGTAGGTGGATTAGATGATGGGTGTCTCTCCAGGTGTGGCCATGGCCCTCTAAAGGGCTTCATCAGAAGGTGGGGAGGGCGTTGTTTTACATGTGCCTTGGCAGACCCGAACTTTCTGTCTCTTCTTGGGTTCTTTAGACGAATGATAATTCGCTTCCAGAGATTCATTTTTACATATGCCCAATATCACCTTCCTAAGAAAAGAGATATTAGGAGTTACTAAAATTTGATAGTCATAATATAAAACAGCAGTCCTAGCGTTTCCTGTGGCGTCTGGGCGTGTTCTGCTAGGAAGTCTGGCCGCTGCGCAACACTTGGCAGATCGCGAAGTTCTTGCTGAGCAGATCGTTTGGAGTTCCTGCAATTTTCAGGACACTTTGTTTTCAGACATCATCAGTGCTGTCTTGAGTTTGTCATGGTTCTTTATTGCCGCTTTTTTTGTATTCATATTTTTTTAATTGTAGAAATTTCTGTTGCTTTGTGCTTTGGTTGATGGTTTTGTTCTAATGTAGTTGTTGCATTCTTGCTATTTTGGCTATTTTGTTTCTTTCAGGGCATTAATTTTCCTCTGGGAAGGTGGCAGTGGAGTGTGGGTGGGGCCTGAGCCCTTGGCCCCACCCAGGAAGGCTGGGTTAGAAAAGCTTGTTCTCTGCGTCATGCCTGGGGAGGTCCTGTCTGGTGTATGCCCCAGAAATCCAGGTTATTTCTCTGGGCCTAAAGCTCTCTTTTCCCTTTCACTTTTGTAGCATAAGGGTCACGCTAAATTACTTAAAAAATATCTTTACTTCTTTTTCTCTTTTAAAAGTAGCACTCATTCATAAAACAATACCAGAAAATGACATTAACGTAGGAAAAAAGTTATCCCTTTGCTACTATATAAACATCATAATTGTTAGTTCTTCGATTATCTTCTAGTATTTACCAAACACGTAGCTTTTTAGAAATTCAGGCAAAGTAGGAGTTATACTATATATTCAGATCACTCTGAGTCTTTTTATGTATCAAGATAGGAAATTGAACCTTCATTTTAACTAAAAAAATTAAAGAAATTGTACAAGTCAAGCTGTATCACAATTTTTGTTCAGTTAGTGTCACACATCACCATTTTCTGTATAATTAAAGTCTGAAAATTTTTCAAATGGTTCCATTGAGTAGATGAAACTTAGTTCACTTTATCATTTCCCTGTTTTCAGCTAGCTAGATGATTTCTATTTTTTCCCTAATATCATAACTTATGCTGTGATGGACATCCACATGCATAAAGATAATTTTCTCTAATTAGGATTCTTTCCATATTATGATAGCTCCCCAAGGGTAGACAGCCACAGGTACTGGACTACAGGTGATCCTCACAAAGCCAGGGCGTGTCAAACCCCCACACCCCTAGTGTCATCGGCTTGCATGGGTGAGGGTCTATACAGTTTTCTAGGCCCATTGGTGTCTGACCCCTCATATGGTCTTAGGCAGTCACATAAGGGCTTCCAGACAGCTGCTGTCCCCACTCGACAGTAGGGGAAAGTGCGGAGCTGAGATACTGGCCACTTTTCTGAGTTCCAGGGTGAGTTGGGCCTCTCCCCCGGGTTTCTGATCCCTCAGCCTGTGGTCACTCTGATGTCCAGACCTGAGTGCTTAGCCTCTTATACCTGCCCACCCCTCCTGGCTGGGATAGGGTTGCATTTTGCCCTGACTGTCCCCCTCAGAGCAGTACTACTCAAAACCACACCTGCGGAGCAAGTGCCTCAGGAAGAACCAAGGTACCTGCCAGGCGGGACATGCTGGCTGTGGTTTTGGTTAGAGCTTGTTTTTCTTTTCACTGCTTGTTTGAGGGGTTGCATGTGGGTGGCTGGCCAGTCCTGCTGCTCCCACTTGCCTGCCCATGTGCCCTCAGCAGAAACGCAGCCGCTCTCTCTCTTCACTCATGTCAACTGGGCTTTTATCTCCTCCTATCCATGGTGGTAGTCTTGTTGCCATTGGAAGCATGTTATGCAATGGGAGAGAAAACATTTTTTGCCTGTCTGGAGCTGGAGGGAAGAGCAGCTCCCCCGGGACTGCCAGCTTCCCTCTCCTGTGTGTGTAACTCTAAGGAGCTCCAGGATCTTGCTCAGTGACATGGGCCATAAAAGCAACCCTTGCAGAGGCTGAGCTATGATGTGTGGTGTGTGATTGTGTTGGGGCTCTTCCCGGGCAGGGAAGGCCAGACAACCAGCAGTGCTTTAGGCCATCCAGAACCCCAGAAGACTTTCCTGTGGTCCCACATGCACCCCTGGAAGGCTCTCTTGTGCTGTGGTCAACCCTTTGTCAATAGACAGTCTTTGTCTGGTGTCTTCTGTTTGTGCGACATTGTGCTGGCCACTCTGAGTGTCTCAGAGATGTTTGCTGGACTGCTGCTTCGTGGGTTCATGTCAGGTGGGGCGGGTGGCATGGTCCTGCAGTTAGGGCAAGTGCCATGAGGGTCCATACAGTGCTGAGGGTTTCAAAAGAGGAAAAGTCACAGGCATTTAGCAGGACGGAGAAAAGCTTCATAGAAGAGGTGGCCCTTGAGGTGAACTTTGCAGGGTGGGTAAAGTTTTATCATGTGGACACAAGAGTTGTGAGTGGTTCAGGCAGAGAGAACAGTGAGCCAAGACAGGCAGCTGGGAAAAGTTGTGGCGAGTGTGTTTGGGAAACAGCACACCTCCCATTTTGATGAACACATCAGGGCATGTGCTGGGAAGTAGTGAGAGGAAGGTGGGTGAGGGAGACTAGCATGTGCTGTGGAGGCTTGGATGCCAGGCTGAGGGGCTGGCCCTGAATACAGGAGACAGAGCCTTTGTGGGCATTTTTGACAGGGAAGAACCTGATCAGATCTGAGCTTTAGCAAAGCTGATGTGTCCAAGAGGTGGAGTGAATTGCAGGGAGAGTTGTTGGGATCGAGCTTCCTTTATTTACTGAGTGTTTGCAGGGCTGGGCATTATGGGCAGGCTGTGAGGGACCCACAGGTCGGCTCCCTGGGCTCAAGCAGCAGACAATCTAAACCGTGCATGTGTGCATGTGCACGTTTACGTGTGCTAAGCATGTGACATATGGAAGATGAGGTGCAGTACACTGAGAGACCTGACAAGCACCCCCAGCTCATGTAGTTTCCCTCTTGCCATGAGAGCCCAGGGCTGTAGCAGTCTTTGCACTGGCTGCCATAGGAACAGTTATGAACTAACTTGCAGTTTTTAGCTACTTTGTGGGTTCAGAACAAGGGGAAGCTAAGAAATTATGAGAGTGAGCAGAGCAAGCAGTCTTTTACTCAGAGCTCCAATTGGGGGTCACAGACTCTTGTAAAATCAGTGTAAATATTCCTGCTGTGGAACCACCTGCCTGTCAGTCCTTTGCACATGAGTGTGAATTAGCCCCATCCCATTACTTTCCTCTGAACACTGAATTGAGATAAATGCCCCGAGGGAATGAGATGAATATTATGTTTGTTGGATAAATAAGTGAGAATGAGGGACATGTGGAAGGGAGGAGGAGAAAAGTATTTTGGAGCCTGGCACACTCCCAAGGCCTTTTGGAGATAGGCTCAGGCTTATCTTGACAAACCCCTGAGTCTAGGGAGAAGGAAGTTGGGAAGAAGGAAGGCAATTGCCCGATTCAGACCTTGGGAGGTCTTGCTCAGGTGAGGTCTGAACTCTGTATTCCTCGCCTGGTACTTTCCTTACTAGACTCTGTAGGTTTTGTCCCCAGGCCCTGGAATACAGACCTGGGCAATAGAGCTAGCTTTTAGCCACACTGTGTGCAATAAACAAATAAACAAATACATTTAAAAAAAAAAAAAAAGGAAAGATACAGCAATCACAGTAATATATTGAACTTTGAATAGGAGAGAACAGAACTGAGGTTACCAGAGGTGGGAAGGAGGGAAGAGGATGAGGGGTTATGGAGGAATTGGTAAAGGGCCATGGAAAATGATTACATTGTGCAATGTTGAAATATATTAATCATCATAATTTGAATGTCACATATTACACACAGAAGAAATGAGCTGAAACAAGGCAGGGGAAAGGGCACCGTTTTCTTTTCTTTCCTCAACCCATCGTTCTTACCTGAGCCTAAGCCACATTCTCTAACTTGGTTTAACAGAGAGTTCTGCATCACACCCCAGCTAAAAACAAGGTGGTGCTTGAATTTCACACTAGGTGCCGTTGCTCCTAATGTGTATAATATGTTTTCGAAACCTCCTAATGAGCAAGGGTCACTGGGCTATTTCTGAGTTCCCTGGCCAGAATAACATCTGGTATTGCCTAAACCCCTCTTAACTCCCAACAGAGATCTTGGGTGAACAACCTAACTTCTCTGAGCCACAGATTCTTTCTAAAATGGGGATAATGATTATACAAACCTCATAGGCTGTGATGAGGACTGACTGAGATAGGGTGTGAAGAGCCATGGGGCCTGGCACAGAGAGATGCGCAGGAAGTATTGGGGAGTATTAGCACTTTTCCTCTTGGAGGGTCAAGTACATATCAGCAAATCAAAAGCTCTGTTAAGTACTGCAGTAGAAAAAAGTAACTTTGTGTAACCCAGCATTTCTTAAGCATGATTGACCATGAATGACTTTTTGAGGAATATGTATTCACATTCTGAGAGAAGCTTGTTCCATAGAACTCACTTTAAGAAATGCTGCCCTATAATAAGGGTAATAACTATCACTTGTGGAGCTCTCTCTGTTGGGGTGGGTGTGTGGGTAGGAAAGCCTCTATGTTCAGGGAACGGCACTTCCTACCTTTCCTCTCCCCTGCAGCACAGCCAGTAGAGCATGATATTGGCTGTGGCATTTTAACGTTCATTTACGTTGTTTATGCCATGACCACTTCCTGAGTGGATTCGAAATAGCTTTGGGTATGCCTGGAGTTGCCTTGGATCCAGAAGCATTAGGAAGACTTTCCCTGGATCATGAATTTTGGTGGGGACCCTGGGGTCAGAGTTGTTTAAAGGAGGCAGGTGTGCGTCTGGTGGCACACTGTGGGTAGGGTACCCTGTGGCATTGACCAACAAGTGGTTTCAGAGGAGCGTGACCCCAAGGGTGACGAAGGGATCTTGACGTCGACCCTTGAGGGAACTGATCCTAAACACCAGAAATTGTTCTGTCCTGTAGGGCTGTCTTGAGAAAGAGGAAGTAGGCCTGTTCTCTGTGGTTCCAAAAGGCCACACCAGGTACAGCTGACCAGAATTTAACTCTGTTACCACCTTTCTGTGAGCCCATGGGCAAGGCCCTTCCCAGCCCTGGTGGCAAGTCCTCACCTATAGATTGAGGGGTTGGATAGGATGCAGGGGTGCAGACTGGCGGCCCATGGGCACAAACCATGCTCTGTGTGGCCATTTTATCATCCTGGGGTGGGGGGGGGCGCTTAAGTGACAGTGTACCTGGGTATGTGGACTGCCTGTTCTGTTCTCACGGGGCTCTTGGTTTCTTTGTGTTGCCTGCAATGTCCCCTGCAGGCATCTGCAGTAACCACTGGGCCTGCAGCCCTGTCTACACACTGGTGTCGCTGCTGCGGGCCAGTGGCAGCAGGAGCAGCTCTGGCTTCAGCTCCTGCTGTGCTCTCTCTTGCTCACTCCGCTGTGGCTGCCCCAGCTTCCCTGCTCCACCGCCTGGACTGCTTTCCCCGGTGATACCCCACTGCTTGCTCCCTCACCTCCTTCAGATGTTTGTCCAGATGTCACCTCCTCAGGGAAGCCTTCCCTGAGCACCCTGTGTAAAATTGTCCTCATCTCCTCTGGAGTCCCTGTGACGCCTACCCTGCTTTATTTTTTTTTGGTAGTTCTTACCATAATCTTATATGGAATGTATTTTGCTTTCTTTTGGATCATCTGTCCGCCCCCGTCAAAGGTAAGCTCTGTGAGGGCAGGAAGTCTTGTGAGTTTTGTTCACTGCTGTGTTCCCAGTTCCTAGAACGATACCAGACATATAGTAGGCGTTCAGTAAGTATTTGTCACATGAATTAAACGAACACATTTTTGTTAGGTGTGTCTCATGCTACTTTATTTTGGGGGTCACTTCAGTATGCCAGAGCTGACTTACTGCCTCAGCTCTTTTTCTTGAGCCTGCTGTAGAACTGCCTGGGGATGAAATCCAGGAGCTTCTGGTAAATTCTATGGACTCTGGTAAATTTGTTCCTGTGGGTTAGTCACAACCAAGAGTTTTTTTCTGGACAGCCATTTCTTGAGGGGTCCCCCGCATCGGACTGTGATTTCCTGGTGAAGCAGATGGTGCTTGGTGCCAGTGTTCAGCGTGGCGTGAGGGTGGGAGTTCTCGTGCAGAAGAAGCAGAGCAGAACACAGGTACTCAGGGACCCGCCTAAGTGAAAACATCTGAAAAAATACTGAACAGAGGTTATAAACATGTGTCCAGTGATTTCAGCGAAAACTATTTTCTGGCAGCTCCTATGGTGCACATTTGAGCCATTTGAGTCCTTTTATTCTGACGAGGACAGCTGAGCAAATTTGTCATAAATTGCTAAAAATAGTTATGTGATAGAGTTTCACTAATTTAATGCCAGAAGCTCTTTCTAAGCTAATGAAAATAGTCGCCAAATTGGTTGAACAGTAATATCTTTCATTTTGGTTCCCTCCACTAGACTCTGCCTTTTAACTTTTCAAGATCCTCTTTTAAATTGTTGGCTGTCAGTCAGAGGCATCCACTGGCTGTTACTGCTGCCAAGAGGTTAACCAGCTTCTAGTCCAGGCCCCTCCTCCCCAGTGAAGGGTCTGCCCTTCTGCGCAGGGCACAGGGGGAGGTGCTGCCACCCTACCCTTAGAGAGCTCACCTTGTGGGCGGCAGAGAGAGCCCAAGTGAGTGGGTGGTCACAAAGCAAGAGGTCGGGGGTCAGTGAAACAGGATCATCACTGTGTCTGAACTTAAGGGAGATGTGGGGTGATTTGCAAGGAGAACGGACCAGATTTTGTCAGAGTTCAGAGTGGAAGCTTTGAGGAGGGTGAGGAGGGGTTTGTGTCAGGCCTTGAATGTTGGGGGCTTAAAGATGGGGGAAGGGCAAAGCAGGCATTCTGGGCATGGAGTGTGCCAGGTCACCTGGGCCTCAGCCTGGATAGCAGCTGCTTCCTCTTCAGATGGTGTCACATCCCAGATCCATCCGTCCAGTGTGCTCACCAAACTCCCATTAGGTTTCTTCTGTCGTTATCTATGTGCATCATCTCCTGGCAGGAGAGATTTTCTATACTGAAGCTCTGTGTGTAATTGCAGATGGCCAGGTCCCACTGGTTAACCATCTTGGATTGAATCTTGGGCCTTATTTTCTTTTCCCCACCTACTTACTCGGGTTTCCAGACATCCCTGGGCCTCCAGAGAGAGCTGCGGGATGTGGCGCCCTGACTCTCTCGTCCGCCACATCTCCCGTTGGACACTGTTCTGCTCATGCGTTCATCCTGCTCTGCAGCCAGGGTGGCCACCAGGAGTACTTCTCGGTCAAACGCACCCTTCGCCTTCCCACTTCCTGGGCTTGCTCAACTCTTCTTTTCTGCCTGGAAGGACTCCCCCCAAGTCCCTGTCATTGGCTATGCCTGCCAGAGGGGTTCCCCCAAGCCCTCTGAGTGGAACTTTGGGGGTGTGAAGACCCCTCTAGGGTCCTAAGTGATGTGACTGACATGACATGACGTGGGGGGAACTTGGATGATAAATAAGGACTTGCAGCAACAGAGTGATTCCACCAGGTAGAAAGAGTCAGCCCAGTGGCTGTGGAGTTCTGATGATAACACTGTTTTAGAGCTACTTGTCTCCCAGGGGGTTAGCATAGGTCTCATCTGCCTTCACCCTTGGATTTTTGACTTCCCATCTGTCATACCAGCTTCTTGCCTTAATTGAGGGCTGTCTTCTTAGCAGGCTTAGCTGGTTCCTGTCCTCTCACTCACATCTCAAACTCTGGAACATATAGATTCTCCTTGAGAGGTGAGTGAGCCATGTGAGGGGAGGTGGGCGATGGTTTCCCTTCTGCATTGAGTTGGGGTAGTCAAGTACAATATTGACTTTTTAAAAAAAGTATGAGCTATCATATACTAAATCTTGTCCATTGGAGTCATTAATCACAGACTGTGAAATTTGGAGAATTAACAGTGCCTGGGGTAGGAGTGAACTTCTGACTGTGAGCTGATTTGGTAGCTAACCTCAAGTAAACTTCTCGCAAGCCTTCTGCCGAGGTGTCCTGGCCCTCGCTCGGTGATCTCCCAGTAACTCTAGGTGCTCTCTCCTTCCCCGCCCTTGATCCTCGTTCTCCTTTCCCTCATTTTTCCCCTGTCTGGCTAGGCTTGGAATCCTGCTGACAGCGCCAATTGTGGAGCTCTTAATCCTGTTTGTGACCCCAATTGTCTAGCTACATGACCATGCCAGTTGTCGGGCTCTTTTACCTGCTGGTAATCCTGTCAACTGGGCAAATTGTTGAGCTAGGGCTGGGTCTGGAGCTCCCAGACTCCTCAAGCCCATTCACAGACTGGGTCACAAGCCCTTCATATGCCAGGTTGGGTCACCAGACCCCTTCATGCAGGTCTATGAGCTAGGTACCTGGCCAAAAGGTCCCTGGAGCCATAGGTTGGAAAGCATGGCTGCGTGGTGTGGACACCCAAGGCTGACGCCTGCCTGCTTCACTAAAACTTTCTTTCTCTCTCTCTCCCCGCCCCGAAGAACACAAGAATGGCAACATTGGCGCACATGCGCACTAACTCCACACACACACACACACACACACACACACACACACACACACACACACACACACATACACTTTGCCTACACTAACTCCACACACACACACACACACACACACACACACTTTGCCTACACTAACTCCACACACACACACACACACACACACACACACTTTGCCTACACTAACTCCACACACACACACACACACACACACACACACACACACTTTGCCTATAGTGGACGTGCTGAACCACACCCAACTGGACCGGAGGCGAGGGCTCTATTTTCCCAACATGCCCTTATCTCTCTTCTGAGAAAGTGAGACTCATACCAGTCAACTCAATAAAAGAGGGATTATTGTGACAGGGGATAGAACTAGAACTTGGGGCAACTCTGGGGACCTGTCCCTGTTTGTGGTTCTTTCTCTCTCTCTAATGGTATCTTTGTTTCTGTCTACACTTCTCTATTTTCTCCTCTCTATACCTGCTTTTCTTTTAAATGTGTTTTTCTGTTCCCATGGAACTGAAGCTTGCATGGGGCTTTGGTTTGTTATGACTTCCCCATAACTGGCATTATCTCTTGGTATTTTCTGTTTCAGATCCTGAAAGAGAATCATCTAGCCAGCCTATAGGTTATACATTGTTGGTTTTTTTATTGTTATTGGTCCAGACAGCTGGGACCAGAGCAGGTGGGACCATATGGTACCAAACCCAGTTGGCTGGGCCTGCCTCTTCAGCAGAGGTGTGGGAGGAGGGCTGGTGGTGAGACTGCTGCTCTCAGATACAGAAACAGAGCAGCCATTGGTTCTGGATGCCGTGCCAGGCACAGGAGGGGAGGGGAAAGGACGTCAATCAGATGTGGGTTTTGCCCTCACAATTTCATTTTCTAGTAAGGGAATTAGACATTTACATAAATGCACAAATGCTTGTTATAGCAGAAAAAAAGAAATAGCTGTCATACAAATACCATCTACCTTGGGGGATGTTGTGGGCTGCCTCTGCTATGGCCTCCAGTGATCCCTGCCTCCTGGGGTTCATACCCTTGTCGGATTCTTTCCCTTGAATGTAGGCTGGACTTACTGACTTGCTTCCATTAATAGAATATGGCGAAAGTGACGGCCTGTTGCATCTGAGATTATGTTATTAAAGACTGTGGCTCCTGTCTTGGGTACCTTGTCTCTCTCTGAGCCCTTGGTCTGGAGGAAGCTAGCTGCCATGTTATGTGCTGCCCTGGGAAAGCCCACATGGTAAGGAGCTCATGACTCTGGTCGACAGCCACGTGAGCTTAGCACCCCGTGCACTGATTAGAGAGCGACATCTCGGGATCCACAAGCCTGGCTGTCCACGTGCTCCTTAGACCTGTATGCCATCTGACAGTCTGCTGGGGGCAGCTTCTCACCAGCTCAGATGTGGGCCCTGTGGCTCTTCCAGAAAGGGGATGGCTCAGAGTGTGGTAGAAGGGTCTGAAGACCCAGGTTAAAGCCCTGTCTTTCACTCTCTTACAGATGGCAGGGCACGAAAAGTCCTCTCTGGGCCTTCCCCACCCCTCCACTTTTTATTATATTTAAAATTTCAAATGTACACAGATGTAGAAAGGAGGGCGTAATGAACTCCCTATATCCGTCACCCAGCTTCAGTAGTGTCCGACTCACGGCCTGTCTCATTTCATCTCTACTCCCACCTACCGCTTTCTCCTTTACTCTGGGTGATTTTGATGCAAATACCAGATATCATGTTATTTTATTCTTAAATACTTTGCTAAGAATCTCTTACAATTAAATACTCTTTTTTTATATATAAACATAGTATCTTTATCACATTTAACAAAATTAACAATAATGCCTTATTATTGTGTAATATCTACACAGTGTTTACATTCTTAAGTCATCTCGGAAATGTGTTCTCATAGATTTGTTGAAATCAGGATCCAGACAGGGCTGTGTGTTTCATTTTGTCAACTCTTCGGTCTTTCTCTCGCTCTCCTTCTCTATTTTAAATTAAACTTTTGAGAGAATTATAGATTAACAAGTAGTTGTAAGAAATAATACAGAGATCCTTTAGCCACTTTCCTCCAGTGGTAACATCTTAAAAAAGAATAATAACTATGACAGCAGGATACTGACAGTGAAACAGTCATACAGAACATTTCCATCACCACAGGGATCCCTCAAGTTGCCCCGTTAACAGCCACACTCAGTCTTCCTCAGCCCTCGGCAACTGCTAACCTGTTCTCCATTTCTATACCTTTGTCATTTTGAGAATGTTATATAAATGGAATTATAAAGTATGTAACCTTTTAGGATAGGCCTTTTTTCATTCAACATAGTTCTCAGGAGATTCATTGAAGTTGTGGCATGTATCGATAATTCATTTTGTAATTCCTTTTTATTGCTGAGTAGTAGTCTGTGGTATGGATGAACCACGGTCCGCTTAACCCTACACCCGCTGAAAGACATCTGGGTTGTTTCCAGTTTTTAGCTATTATGGATAAAGCTGCTATGATATTTGCATACAGGTTTTTGTGTGAATATCCATTTTTATTTCTCTAGGGTAAATGCCTGAAAGTATAGTAGCTGGGTCTTATGGTAATTACTTGTTTCATTTTATAAGAAATTGCCAAACTTTTCCAGAGTGGCTTTACCACTGTACATCCCCACCAGCAATGTGTGTTTTTCCAAGTCTCTTTTAACCTATAGGTCCTCTCTCCCTCTGTCTTTATTTTCTGACTTAGCAACTGGGAGTAAAATCTTGTGCTCTGGTTATCTTGCATGATTGAGACGATGCATGTGAAATTGCTTTATAAACTGTCTCCTAACTGTTACTGTCAGTGCTTCCTTTTTGTGGGTGTTTCTGAAAGTGGTGCCACAGAATCTCAGGGAAGTCCTGTGGACATTTGTAGGCTGTTTGCTCCTGCATTTCCTAGCCTGGCTGTGTTCTGCAGGGCAGCTGCGTCATGAAGGCTGCTGCATGTCAAGCATGTTAAAGTTCAGTTTGGCTTTTAAAGGATGTTGGGGGTTGGGGGGAGTGAGACACTCACATTGCTTGAGCAACCCATGCAGACCATAGTCCCTGCCCATAGACCAGGAATGCTCTGCCATGACTCTGGATGACAATCCCAGATCAGGAACACTCTGGCTGCTGGGAATGGTTCTCTTGGTCACTGTCATTCATCTCTGATCTGGCCAGCCAGCGGTTCTGACTGCAACATGGAGATGCTGCTGCTGCTGCTGTGTGTGTGTGTGTGTGTGTGTGTGTGTGTGTGTGTGTGTGTGTGTGTGTGAGAGAGAGAGAGAGAGGGTAAGAGAGAGAGAGAGAGAGAGAGAGAGAGAGGGTGAGAGAGAGAGAGAGAGAGAGAGAACGAGCTTGTCTGTTAGCCACAGATCCATACCAGTTTTGCTTAAGATGATGACAGTTTTCTATAACATTGTGTATGGCAAATTTCAGGCTCTATTAGAAACAAAAACCTGAGGCTTTTCTTAATTGAAACACAATAATCGTACATATTTATGGGGTACAGTGTGATATTTTGATACATGTTGTCTCCTCGCTTGTGCTGTGTCTGACATGACTGTAATTTCCTCAGTTGGTCGTCATCCTTCCCCCTTCCCTCTCCTAGCTGGTGACTGATGCCGCCATGTTAGCGTCAGCCTCTGCTCCAGGGGCTGATGTGACTAATATGTCCCCAGTGCGCTCGGTAACTTCAGACAAGAAGCACAGACCTGGCTTCACAACCCCGTCAGCATCAAGGATGATGGTCCCGGTGTACCGTGGAGAAGGGGCTGTGAGAGAGAAATTAGAGGCAGGTAGAGAAAACACTTTGCAGAGGAATCATGTTGGAGAGACTGTGACACATTGGAAAAAGGGGATCTGTTAGGCCGTTTACACCTTACTTTAAAGGCCTGACCGGTTGCTAGATCTCTGTTCTTTGTGTTTTAGAAAATGAGATTTTTAGTTTGTTAAATTCACTTCTTTTGTGGGTTTTCTCCAGTGCTGGCATGTTCCCCCTGCATTGCTGTTAATCCCAGGCCTGGGATTGGATTGTATCTACTGCTCTCTTGAAGTATATGTGGACCCAAAATCATTCTCAGTGAGGTGGAGGGGTGAGCATGAGCCTTTCAGTTAAACAAATAATGTGCTATTGCAGGCCCAGGAATGTTGGGTCCCTGGCAAAATGTTCACGTTAATGCAGGACAAAGGGGTGAGCAAGAATTGCAGCTGGAGGGCAGTTAGGGGTGTCTTTGGGGCTGCTCTGCATGGAACCTACTAGCTGTTTCTGTCTCATTGTCCCTACACATCACACCTCTCTGGGGGCAGGGCTCTTGGGAACTCTAAAGAGCCACGCTGTTTCTGTTGTCAAGGTGCTCTTCCTCTTTGTGCCTTCACAGTAACCCTTCTGTGGGCAGTCACTTTCAGGGTGGCAAGCAGGGAGGCCCTGAGGTCCTGGGGGGGACATTCTTTATCTCATGGTTCCATTCACTCAAGTCTTCATTTCTGTAACACTTTTATTGACACCTGCTGCCTGACTCCAGGGCCCACGCTCTTTGCCAGGAAAAGGGGATTTGGATGATCCACAAGCCTTGGGGGAATTTGGTTGAAAGTTTTCCTGATCACCTTCATTCTCATAAATAATTTTCAAGGACAATGAGCAGTGCACCGCCAAAAACAACTAAGCACGAAGAAAACAAAGTGTGGTGAGTGAAAACCAGCAAAAACAAGAGATAGCAGAAGTAGACCCTCAAAGACTTCAGATGTTGAAATTATCAGACACATCATAAATAATGTAGGCTGACCATGTTTAAAGGAACAAATGACAAGCTGGAAAATATCTGCAGGAAACAGGAAACTGTAAAAAGTGACCTAGCATATTTGAAAAGGAACCAAATAGACCTTTTAAAAATAAAGAGTACAGTAATCAAAACAAAAAGTTATAGACAGTCAATTAAGAAAAAAATCTTAAAAATGCATATTTTTAAAGGCAACCAGTATACAAATTCCTACATTTCTTCCTCGTACCCCAGTTCTACTTCAAGGGTGAGCACTGTAAATAGATTGGTGTGTTTCATTTTAGACCTTTTTCTGTGCACTTATAAATGCCATATACCAACACACAACAAAAGTATTTTTTTTTTAAATATGAATGAGATTAAGATATACATATTGACCTGAATCTTGCTTTTGTTTCACTTAACGGCATAATAAACATTTTTTGCTGTGAATGCATATAGATTTGTCACATTTATGAAACTAATTTTTGTTTATTTTTCTGTGTTTTTTTGGTCTTATTTTTGATTACATGCACATAGTATACAAAATTCAGAAAGTACAAAAGAGTATACAGAGAATATATATCTCCTTCCTGTCCTCATCCCCAACCATTAAGGTACACCCTGGAAAGGTTCTGTACCCTATTTTTTTCACTTAAGAGTATATATCTTGCTGATAGTTCTAAATCAGTGTAATTAGGGGGGTGCGTATCCTTTTTTTAGCTACAGAGTATTTCATTGTATGGAACTTAATTTATTTAACTAGTCTCTTTTTGATGGACCTTTAGATTATTTCCAAATTTTGCAATTAAAAACAATGCTGCAGTTAACTATTTTGTTCATTAGTGATGTTACACATAAGCATATATTTGTTGAATAAGTTCCAAGAAAGAAATTGCTGAGTGAAAGGTATGTGCCTTTCTAATTTTGTTATATTGCCAAATTGCCCTCCATTGTGTTTATAACCATTTTTGTTTCCACCAGCAATGAGTGAGATTGTCTGTTTCCCTGCACCCTGGATAGCTTAGAATGTAAGCAAACTATTTGATCTTTGCTAGAAAAATTATATCTCAATGGAATATTATTTTTTCTTTCTCTTATTTTGAGTGAAATTGGATCTCCTTTCATATGGTAAGAATCACTGAATTTCCTTTTCTGTGAACTCTTTATGTCCTTGGCCCATTTTTATATTGGATTGTTGATTTTTTCTTGCTGGTTTCAAGGAACTCTATATTTATTAAAGAAATAAGCACTCTTGTCCCTGATATGCATTGAAAACATTTTTTTTCCAGTTTTGTTGTCTTTTGACTTTTTTTTCTATGAAGATTTTTAAAAAATTTATGTTGTCAGATATATCAGTCTTTAGTGGCTTTTAGATTTTGTGTCACACCTAGAAAAGCCTACTTTACCCTAAGATTATAAAAAACATTATCTTGTGATTTCTGATGAAGCACTTTATAAATTGTCTGTGTTAGAGAAATGAACTATTGTTACCCTTGAGAATAGCCCTGGCTCACTTTCTTCTCTGAATTCATCTAAAATAACCCTTCTTTTAGGGTGACTCAAGTGGGTGGAAGCTGTGGGTCTGATAGTCTCAGGATATTTTGTTAACTTGGGCTTGTGGACCCCAAATTGGCAGTGTTCTCAGAATTCCCAAGTTTTCACCTCTTTGGGCTGCTGGCAGTCTATACATATGGGAGTGAAAGCTGAAGAAATTTGAAGAAAGACGGGCAGAGTGGCAGGCAGTGGAACCAGAATGCTCTAAAGCCCAAGTCTTCCTCGCTGGACAATGCTTGGACATCATTTGCCTTTGAGATTCTCTTTGTCTTTTTATTGGCACAGTTTTAGATTTTTAAAAATGTATTCTATCAGGTTACTGCCAAGTTTTGTTGGCCAGGGACCTTGTTGGTCTCTCTAAGATAACGTTGCAATCTCTGCCCTATTCCATTGTCCATTAATTTCAGAATTAATTCTCAATGTTTATGTTTGTATCTTTTGTTTCTATGTTACCGGGGGGGGGGGGGGGGGGAGAGTGTCTCATTAGTTCTTTGTTCTGACAACTGTAGTAAAATGGGATTCAATGCTCCAGAGACCAAGTCTGAAGTTGGCCTTAGCCAATCTCTTTGTACTCTTGGCTATTAGCTCTCAGTTACTTGTGCTGATGGAGGGAAGGAGCAGACAAGTAGCCAAGTCCTAAACTTGGGATTAGTCACAATGCTGAGGCTTTGGGTTTTTCTAGGCCTCAGGTTATGATACCTTTATATCTGACCAGTCAGGTCCTGTGAGGGTTAGACAATCCCTGAAATATGTGCATCAGCTTAGCTGGGGCTTGGGTCTGGAGGCGCCAGCCAGGATCGGTGTTTTACCTGAGATAGCCCAAAGTGCAAAAAGCCAGTGGAATGAGCCCAAGCCTGTCAAAAAGAAGCTTGAGACTCCAGGAAGGTTTCTGAGTCCAGAGGGGCAGAAATGCGATCATCAACGAAGAATAGCATCAAGGTAAGACTTGAGGTAGAGTGAGCATAGGATTTGGGAGGGAGGTCTGGGACAGTTGGTGTTTGCTTTTGTTGATATGTGGTTTGAGAATGTGTTAGGATGGCTGAAAGGCAGAGGGTTGAAATGGACTCCTAGAGATAGGCGACTGTAAGGAGTGTCCCAGAAATGGATGGTTTAAAAGTGTGTGCTGGGGGCGCCCAGAATATATACAGCACCTCTCTCTCCTGAGACTGAGGACTCTTCCCAATATGCACTCTTGGGAAATCCTGTCCTTGTCTAGCCATCGATTTGAAAGGCGGTGTGTTTGACACCCTCTTGACAGAGGCACCCAGAAGTCTGGTGGCTTTCTATAAGATGCTGGAAAGGGTCCTTGTGATCATCCAGGCCAGTGGCTCTGAACAAGAGGGTGGATCAGAATCACCCAGGGAGCTTTTTCAAATACTTGCTTGGGTTGCAGCACTCAGATTATTACTATTTTTTAATAAATGTGAAATTTATATACAATGAAAATAGATATTTTTGACTCAGTAGGTTTGGGGTTGGGCTTTGATAGTGTTATTTCAGCAGAAATGCCCTGGATAAGCCCAATGTTCTTTTGCTTCCTTCACTCCTGAATTTTACTGATGGCGAAGACTAAGACCCAAGAGAGTCTTAATGGTAGAGTGCAAGAGCACGGTGGATCCTGGAGCTCGTGTGGGACCATGGACAAGAGCTCTTTCTACTGAGTGGCTGTGCCATTATTAAACTAATGAGTAGCTGATGAAGCCAGAATATAACAAAGTTGTTTGACACCTTCTTCTCAGCGCAGTTTAGTCAGGGGTTTCCAGTTTACTGCCTATCACAGTATAGCCCCAGATTCCTGCCCTACAGAGTCTGTGAGCATGTTCACATGAGTTAACTGATAGTATGTAGGTGAATGCTTTTTGTTGGTCACCAAAGCCCTTGCCTGGGAGGAGCCAAGTTGGTTATGATGAAAGACAAGCTCTACATTCTGTTGCAGGTCTCTTGGTAAGCACTGGAAAAAGCGTTTTCCAAGTTTGATTCCAGAGGAGTAATGGAATTCCACTACCATGTTTCCACTACTACTAACCATGCTGTGCACATTGATGAATTGTCTCATGTGATCCACCCTTGGGGGTGGGTAGAGTCATTTATCCCATTTTACAGATAAGGAAGCAGCTTAAGTAATGTGGTCAAAGTTATCCAACTGGCTGGGTTGGAGTTGGATTTCAAGCCCAGGCAGAATGAGTCCAGCACCTGGGCTCCTACCCAGTCTGCTCCACAGCTTTGCAGAGCATTGGGTCTGAAAGAAGTCTTGTGGATTAGCATTCCTTAAGCTGCATGTTCCAGGGAAGACCCTTATGGGAAATGTGAAAAGCAGTGGTGAAAAAAATATGTGAAACAGAGAATTTGATCTCCTTCTTGGAGATTCGTAGTGTACATCATACTGGAGACTTTGAGAAGAACTGCAGTTAGGAAATCTGTTTAGCCTTGATTTAACCGGCAGTTCCCAAATTAACTTGACCATGAACACTTCTTTCTGCATTATCTTAGAGGGCTTACAAACCAGTGTTCCTCAGACTTCAGTTTGGGAAATGCCATCATGGCTTGTAAGTATAATGCTCTCATTTTCAATGAACATAGGTGACCAGGGAAGGGCAGGGACTTATCTAAGGTTTGACATGAGCTTCCTGAGAGGCTGGAGATCTCTGCAGCCTGAGGTTTGTCAGGACAGTCATCTTCAAGGGGGCATGTGGAATCCTAATGGGGAGACGGATAGATGGTCACCCCTAGTGAGACTCTTTAACTTAGGCCTTTACGAAGGTGGCAAAGAGATTTGTTGGAAATGATTAATTTCATATGTGGCTATAAACAGCCACAAAGGTTATTTTGAGGAGCTTTGGATAAATTCCAGTTCCTCCCTCCTAAGGCATTGATGGGAACCCTGAGCCAGTGGCTAAGGAGACAGACTATGCTTGTTTTGTCTGGATTCCTGTTCTTCTGCTCCTGTCAGTGGGGTCTCTTCTGTGAGCTGCACCTGTTCCTATCCTATGTTACTCCCCACGCCCAGTAGCAGTGCCCACATACCCCAGATCTTCATTCAGTTTGCAGTTTAATTTCAGCCCCTGGTAATGCAGTTGATCAAAGTTTATTTCCAAGCAGCAACTCTCTATCGGTTGATTTTTATAGAGGTTTGTTCTTACCAGTGTGCTTAGGAAAATGCCTACCAATATTTACTCATTAACTTGGGAATTGGTTTTTGCACTCCCATCTGAGGACTCTGCACTTTTTGTCTGCATTTTCTGTAGTGATCCATGTTCTTAGTGTGAGGGGAGGGGAGGTTTTGCTTCCTGTGATGAGACTTCCTGAACTGGCTACTAAGAACTGTGGATGCTGTGACCTTGTGAACACCATGAAACTTTTCTCTGATGACAGAAGTGTTCATGTTTAAAGTTTTGTTAAGTATTGCATAATGGTTAAGAGCACTGGAACAACACTGTCCAGGTTTGAGTACAGCTCTGCCACCTAGTAGCTGAAAATAGTAGTATCAGCTTGACGGTACTTGAATTCATATACGTGAAGTGCTTAGGTGATACCTTACCCATAGTAAGTGATGAGTAAGTGTTTGGTATTACTGCTCTTGTTAGTGTGGCATGGGTTAGGATGTTTCTACATCCCAGCTCTCCTGACTCCCAGGCCCCAGTACATTTTTTTTTTTTTTTTTTACTGTGGATGTTACATGGCCAAGAACTCCTTCTTCAGGTACTTGGCCTTATCAGGATGAAATGCCTGGGCAGCTTGTTCCTGATCGACTCTTTTTTGAAACTCCAGGTGAGTGGGAAGAAAGTTGTACTTTGCGGGACCCTTCTTTTTGAGTCGACTTCCTACTTCAAGTTATTTGTTCTTTTTATGAATCACCTGTGCCAATTATTTCTTCCTGAGTTTGCATCCCTTCCTTCCCATCTGGGATGTTTTTGTTGACAATTGCTCCACACTCAGGAAATGCATCTTAATTTTTATAATCCTAGCCAGACAGAATTGGGTAAACCTGATATATACTGTATTCCCGAACCCCAGTTGAATGGTGGTTGTATTGTTTTCTGTTACAAATTAGTCGCACTTCTGCTAGTCCGGTTTTATGGATAAGGGAAAGCTGAGGTGAAGACTGTGGTTAGTGCATGAGCCATGCATGGCTTAAGTCAGTTTCTCTCTCCAACTTGTGCAAAAGGTAAACTGGGGGTAAGGCTGGCTTGGGTTGCCCCCCTGCCTGTTGTTTGCAGGGTCTTTGGGGGGAAACCTCGATTTGTTTTTCTGTAAGCTCCTGCTCGGGATTAGGGGCATGTGAGAGGCCAAGTAAACAGCATTTCTGGAGAGAAAGCGTGATCAGCTGTGTCCAGTTCTGGTGATGGGTAAGTAGGATGAGGACTAGATTTAGCAACACGGAGGTCATTGGTGACCTTGGCCAGCAGCTGTCCTGGAGCAGTGAAAAGTGTGAGCCTGAGTGGAGTGGATATATAATCATTTCCTTTTTTATAGGACTTTCATTTGTTTAGATTGTTTCAATTTTTGCCATATTATGATGCATGCAAACCTCTTCAGATACATCATTTTCTTTCTGATTATTATTCCCCAGGGATAATCATTAGTAACATGTTAATATTATGCCACTAGTACTTGACCCTCAGTCTGTCCTTTGAAGATTCCTTGTAGCAATCTGAAATAGCATTGCATTTTTGTTGTAACCAAACATCCCAGAGGAAAATAGAGACTAGCTGCTATTGTTTTAAGTTAAAAGCTAATGGAGCCATGAAAACACATTGCCAATTCAATACCAAGATGTGCAGAAAATAATTGCCTTGATGATTATTGATTTTTTTCAGTCCAAGGTGGTTATGCTGTGAGATAATTGACCAAGACCGGCTTTGTAAAAGGACATACCAGTACCAACACAAAAGATTTTACTTCTGTTAACTCCTCTTCCTGTCCTCAAATGTGCTACTTCCTTTCTAAAATTTCCACAGTGACAACTTATGACTTGTTAAGCTGACAATTATAGCCAGTTTAGTTTCATCCCTTCCAGTATTCCTCATTACTTTGGCATTTTAGTTCTTGCAAAGCATTTTTTAATAATCCCTTTTTCCCTGTCTAATGTGACTCTTAAATTTTGTTTTTTATAGCTGAGCCCAACTCTAAATGTAGTGGTGACATTATGAAAAGCAAGTTATTTATCCAGATTTAAAAAGAGAAGGCAGAGGTCTCATCCATCCTTCATGTTTTCATCACAGGCCTGACTCATCTCTGTGGTCCCTTCCTCTGTCTGCTTTGCCTGTATCATGTATTTCCCCCCCTACGATCTGTCACAGCAAAATGGAAGGAGCAGTTCTCAGATCTCCATGGGCACACCTGTTTCCCCAGAAGGAATGTTTGTATATGTCAGGGTTGCTGGTCCAGTAGTCACGCTGGCAGGGATGGAGAGGAAGCCAGACCCTGTGGACTGTGGGGCATGGGGCAGTGCTGGGAAGCACCTAACCCTGCTGCCAGCCATGCCCTGAGGGATGGCTAGCTAGGCCAGCTTTCAGTTTCAGAGCTGTGCTTTTTGATACAGCAGCCATTAGCCACATGTGGCCAATTGCGTTTAATTAATTAAAGGTAAATAAAGTTAAAAATTTAACTCCTCAGTCATGCTAGCCATATTTCCAGTGCTCAGTAGCCAAATGTGACCAGTAGCTACTGCATTGGGCAGTGCAGATGTGGAACATTTCCATCATTGCAGAAAGTTCTTGTTGGCCGGTGCCGCTCTAGAGGGCTGGGCAGCCCCTTGGGTGGTTTGAGAGGCCAACATTTAGCATACTTATTCATGGCAGTTCCCACCTAGACCCTTGTACAGGGAATGAATGGGGTTCAGCTCTTTCTGAAGACAGGAAGTGGCCAGTGATTTGGGCAAGCAGGCTGCAGCCTGGGGCCAGCCTGGAGGGAATGGCAGTGCCAGGCTAGGAGACTGAAGCAGGGTCTCAGCCCAGTGAGGAGGAGGGGTACTGACAGGGAGGTCAAGATGAGACCCAGGCTCCCTGAAGCTCCCTGGACACCTTAATGGCAAGGAGACTGAGTCTAGACCCCATGGATGTAGCTGGGGTTGCTGAAATATTGCCTGCCAGAGCCTGCTAGGAGGGTCTCCAGGTGGGGTACAGGGAAGGTGGGGATCCCAGAACAGCCCTGCCCTTCTCCTCAGAGCTGTTCTAGAGAGTTCTGTGAGCAGAGTTGGTGGGATGAACAGAGCGGAAAACTTCAAGAGTTGAGGGACCAGTACACAAAAGCTTTTTATTCGTAAATCCCTTTCATTTTTAGCACACTGTGAGTGGTCTTTCCCCAGGGATCTGGATGGTTCCAAGAACAAAGGAACAAATATGAAAAAGATCACTTTTTTTTGAAGCTGAAAGAGATCCTATCCAATGTAAGAAATGCAGCCACTTCTTAGTGGGATTCCCAGTAGGAACAGTTTTAGCTTTTTTTTTTTCCCCTTTTTATTTTTATTTATTTATTTATTTATTAAATTTTATTTTGTCGATATACAATGTGGTTGATTATTGTGGCCCATTACCGAAACCTCCCTCCCTCCTCCCTCTCCCCCCTCCCACCCAACAATGTCCTTTCTGTTCACTTGTCGTGTCAACTTCAAGGAATTGTAATTGTTGTGTCTTCTTCCCCACCCCCTCTGGGTTTTTTGTGTGTGTGTGTGTATGAATTTATTTATTTATTTTTAGCTCCCACCAATAAGTGAGAACATGTGGTATTTCTCTTTCTGTGCCTGACTTGTTTCACTTAATATAATTCTCTCGAGGTCCATCCATGTTGTTGCAAATGGCAGTATTTCATTCGTTTTTATAGCTGAGTAGTATTCCATTGCGTAGATGTACCACATTTTCCGTATCCACTCATCTGATGATGGACATTTGGGCTGGTTCCAACTCTTGGCTATTGTAAAGAGTGCTGCGATGAACATTGGGGAACAGGTATACCTTCGACTTGATGATTTCCATTCCTCTGGGTATATTCCCAGCAGTGGGATAGCTGGGTCGTATGGTAGATCTATCTGCAATTGTCTGAGGAACCTCCATACCATCTTCCATAGAGGCTGCACCATTTTGCAGTCCCACTAACAATGTATGAGAGTTCCTTTTTCTCCGCAACCTTGCCAGCATTTGTCGTTCAGAGTCTTTTGGATTTTAGCCATCCTAACTGGGGTTAGATGGTATCTCAGTGTAGTTTCGATTTGCATTTCCCGAATGCTGAGCGATGTGAAGCATTTTTTCATATGTCTGTTGGCCATTTGTATATCTTCCTTAAAGAAATGCCTACTTAGCTCTTTTGCCCATTTTTTTTTTTTTTTTTTTAAATTTTTTTATTTTTATTTTTTTTTAAAAATTTTATTTTGTCGATATACATTGTAGCTGATTATTGCTCCCCATCACCAAAACCTCCCTCCCTTCTCCCTCCCCCCTCCCCCCCAACAATGTCCTTTCTGTTTGCTTGTCGTATCAACTTCAAATAATTGTGGTTGTTATATCTTCTTCCCCCCCCCCACGGTTTGTGTGTGTGTGTGTGTGTGAATTTATATATTAATGTTTAGCTCCCTCCAATAAGTGAGAACATGTGGTATTTCTCTTTCTGTGCCTGACTTGTTTCACTTAATATAATTCTCTCAAGGTCCATCCATGTTGTTGCAAATGGCAGTATTTCATTCGTTTTTATAGCTGAGTAGTATTCCATTGTGTAGATGTACCACATTTTCCGTATCCACTCATCTGATGATGGGCATTTGGGCTGGTTCCAACTCTTGGCTATTGTAAAGAGTGCTGCGATGAACATTGGGGAACAGGTATACCTTCGACTTGATGATTTCCATTCCTCTGGGTATATTCCCAACAGTGGGATGGCTGGCTCGTATGGTAGATCTATTTGCAATTGTTTAAGGAACCTCCATACCATTTTCCATAGAGGCTGCACCATTTTGCAGTCCCACCAACAATGTATGAGAGTTCCTTTTTCTCCGCAGCCTCGCCAGCATTTATCGTTCATAGTCTTTTGGATTTTAGCCATCCTAACTGGGGTTAGATGGTATCTCAATGTGGTTTTGATTTGCATTTCCCGGATGCTGAGTGATGTTGAGCATTTTTTCATATGTCTGTTGGCCATTTGGATATCTTCCTTAGAGAAATGCCTACTTAGCTCTTTTGCCCATTTTTTAATTGGGTTGCTTGTTTTCTTCTTGTAAAGTTGTTTGAGTTCCTTATATATTCTGGATATTAATCCTTTGTCAGATGTATATTTTGCAAATATTTTCTCCCACTCTGTTGGTTGCCTTTTAACTCTTTTAATTGTTTCTTTTGCTGTGCAGAAGCTTTTTAGTTTGATATAATCCCATTTGTTTATTTTTCCTTTGGTTGCCCGTGCTTTTGGGGTCGTATTCATGAAGTCTGTGCCCAGTCCTATTTCCTGAAGTGTTTCTCCTATGTTTTCTTTAAGAAGTTTTATTGTCTCAGGGTGTATATTTAAATCCTTAATCCATTTTGAGTTGATTTTAGTATACGGTGAGAGGTATGGATCTAGTTTCATTCTCCTGCATATCGATATCCAGTTATCCCAGCACCACTTGCTGAAGAGGCAGTCCCTTCTCCAGTGAATAGGCTTGGTGCCTTTGTCGAAGATCAGATGGCAGTAAGTGTGTGGGTTGATTTCTGGATTCTCTATTCTATTCCATTGGTCAGTGTGTCTGTTTTTATGCCAGTACCATACTGTTTTGGTTATTATAGCTTTGTAGTATAGCTTAAAGTCAGGTAGTGTTATGCCTCCAGCTTTATTTTTTTTGCTGAGCATTGCTTTGGCTATTCGTGGTCTTTTATTGTTCCATATAAATGTCTGGATAGTTTTTTCCATTTCTGAGAAAAATGTCTTTGGAATTTTGATGGGGATTGCATTGAATTTGTATATCACTTTGGGTAGTATGGACATTTTCACTATGTTGATTCTTCCAATCCAAGAGCATGGAATATCTTTCCATCTTCTTGTATCCTCTCTAATTTCTCTCAGCAGTGGTTTGTAGTTCTCATTATAGAGATTTTTCACCTCCTTGGTTAACTCAATTCCTAAGTATTTTATTTTTTTGGTGGCTATTGTAAATGGGCAGGCTTTCTTGATTTCTCCTTCTGCATGTTCACTATTGGAGAAAAGAAATGCTACTGATTTTTGTGTGTTGATTTTGTATCCTGCTACTGTGCTGAAATCATTTATCAATTCCAACAGTTTTTTTGCAGAGGTTTTAGGCTGTTCGATATATAGGATCATGTCATCTGCAAACAGGGACAGTTTGACTTCATCTTTTCCAATCTGGATGCCCATTATTTCCTTCTCTTCTCTGATTGCTCTGGCTAGTACTTCCAACACTATTGCCCATTTTTTAATTGGATTGCTTGTTTTTTTCTTGTAAAGTTGTTTGTGTTCCTTGTATATTCTGGATATTAATCCTTTGTCAGATGTATATTTTGCAAATATTATCTCCCACTCTGTTGGTTGTCTTTTAACTCTGTTAATTGTTTCTTTTGCTGTGTGGAAGCTCTTTAGTTTGATATAATCCCATTTGTTTATTTTTCCTTTGGTTGCCCGTGCTTTTGGGGTCATAGTCATGAAGTCTGTGTCCAGCCCTACTTCCTGAAGTGTTTCTCCTATGTTTTCTTTAAGAAGTTTTATTGTTTCAGGGTGTGTATTTAATTCTTTATTCCATTTTGAGTTGACTTTAGTGATGGTGAAAGGTATGGGTCTAGTTTCATTCTCCTGCATATTGATATCCAGTTCTCCCAGCACCATTTGCTAAAGAGGCAGTCTCTTCCCCAGTGTATAGGCTTGGTGCCTTTGTCAAAGATCAGATGGCTGTAGGTGTGTGGGTTGATTTCTGGATTCTCTATTCTGTTTCATTGATCAGTGTGTCTGTTTTTATGCCAGTACCATACTGTTTTGGTTATTATAGCTTTGTAGTATAGTTTAAAGTCAGGTAGTGTTATGCCTCCAGCTTTATTATTTTTTGCCCAGCGTTGCTTTGGCTATGTGTGGTCTTTTATTATTCCATATAAATGTCTGGATAGTTCTTTCCATTTCTGAGAAAAATGTCTTTGGAATTTTGATGGGGATTGCATTGAATTTGTATATCACTTTGGGTAGTATGGACATTTTCACTATGTTGATTCTTCCAATCCAAGAGCATGGGATATCTTTCCATCTTCTTGTATCCTCTCTAATATCTCTCAGCAGTGGTTTGTAGTTCTCATTATAGAGATTTTTCACATCCTTGGTTAACTCAATTCCTAAGTATTTTATTTTTTTGGTGGCTATTGTAAATGGGCAAGCTTTCTTGATTTCCCTTTCTGCATGTTCACTATTGGAGAATAGAAATGCTACTGATTTTTGTGTGTTGATTTTGTATCCTGCTACTGTGCTGAAATCATTTATCAACTCCAAGAGTTTTTTTGTAGAGGCTTTAGGCTGTTCGATATATAGGATCATGTCATCTGCAAACAGGGACAGTTTGACTTCATCTTTTCCAATCTGGATGCCCTTTATTTCCTTCTCTTCTCTGATTGCTCTGGCTAGTACTTCCAACACTATGTTGAATAGGAGTGGTGAGAGTGGGCATCCTTGTCTAGTTCCTGTTCTTAAAGGAAAAGCTTTCAGCTTTTCCCCATTCAGGATGATATTGGCAGTGGGTTTATCATATATGGCTTTAATTATGTTGAGATAGTTTCCGTCTATACCTAACTTATAGAGGGTCTTTGTCATGAATGTTGAATTTTATCAAATGCTTTTTCAGCATCTATAGAGATGATCATATGGTACTTGTGTTTGATTTTATTAATATGAATCAATAAATGTGATACACCACAGTTTTAGCTTTTTGAGAGATTCTAGGGAAGTCTGAGAGACTGTATGGGACCCAGGACCACCGTCTCAGAGCACTTCAAGGAATACGTGTCTTAATAACAATGACATTGAGGATAACATTAACAGCAACAACAACAACAAAATAATAATAATAGCTAATACTTATATAATGGTTACTAAGAACTAGGCACTTTTAAGTGCTTTATATGAATTCATTTAAGAGAACTTTTATGAGAACCGTAGCCAAGTTTATCACAGGAGGGTTCCCAATGGGAAAAGCCTGGCACCATTGTAATAGCAGCTGCTATATTTTATGGTTTAAAAAGAATTTTCACATACATTGTCTTTTTTTAAAAAACAGCTTTGGGGCCGAGCCCGTGGCGCACTCGGGAGAGTGCAGCTCTGGGTGCGTGGTGACGCTCCTGCCGTGATTTCGGATCCTATATCGGAATGGCCGGTGCACTCACTGGCTGAGTGCTGGTCACGGAAAAGACCAAAAAAAAAAAACCAGCTTTGTTGAGATACAATTTACATACCATAACATTCACCCATTGTAAATGCACAATTCAGTGATTTTAGTAAATTTATGGTTATGCAACCATCACTACAATCCAATTTTAGAGCCTTTCCATCACTCCAAAAAGTTCCCTTGTGCTTGTTTGCAGTTAGTTTCTGCTCCTACCCTGGCCATGGGCAATCACTGATCTGTTTTCTAGCTCCCTAAATTTGCCATTTCTGGAATTTGTTTATAAATAGAATCATCCAATATGTAATCTTTTTCATCTGGGTTCATAGCATAATGTTTTTGAGGTTCATCCATGTGTAGCATGTATCAGTAGTTTGTTCTTTTTAATTTGTTGACTAGTATTCCATTGTATGGATAAAGCACATTTTGTTCACGTATTCACAAGTTGATGGACATTTGGATTGTTTCCATTTGATAGGAATGCAGTGAATATAGCTCCACCTACAAGGTATTCCTATTTTGACAATATTGAGGCTTCCAATTCATGAGCATGAAATGTCTCTCCATTTATTTATATCTTCTTTAGTTTCTGTCAGCAGTGTTTGTGGTTTAAGTGTTTATTCCAAAGAATTTTTTTCCTTTAGGAATGGAATTTTTTACTTAATTTCATTTTTTGATTGTTTGTTCTAGTGTATAAAAGTATGATTGATTTTATATCCTATAACCTTGTTAAAGTTGTTTTTTTGAACTAAAAATAGAACTGTCATATGACCCAGCAATCCTATTGCTGGTATTTTTCCAAAGAAAAATACTATTGCTGGATATTTATCCAAAGGAAAGGAAATTAGCATAATGAAGAGATATCTGTACCGCTATGTTTATTGCGGCACTATCCACAATAGCCAAGATATGGAATCAACCTAGGTGTCTACTGACAGATGAATAGATAAAGAAAATGTGGTATGTATACACAATGGAATAATACTCAGCCATAAAAAAGAATGAAATCCTGTCATTTGTGGCAACATGGACGAACCTGGGTGACATTATATTACGTAAATAGGTCAGGCACATAAAGATAAATACCACATGTTCTCACTAATATGTGGGAGCTTAAGAAAAAAAAGTTGAGCTTATAGAAGTGGAGAGTAGATTTGTGGTTACTGGAAGCTGGGAAGGGGGATGGGCAAATGTTGGTTAATAAATGCAAAATCATAGCTAGATAGGAAAAATAAATTCTCATGGTCTATAGTAGTTCTAGGCATCTATAATTAAAAATAATTTATTGTGTATTCTCAAATGGCTAGAAGAGAGAAACTCAAATGCTCTCATCATAAAATGATAAATTTTTTGCAATGGTGAATATGCTAATTACCCTGATTTGATCATCACACATTGTATACATGTATTGAAATATAACTCTATACCCCATACATATGTACAATCGATACATGTCAATTAAAAAAGGTTTTTTTGTTCCAGTAATTTTTTTGTGTGGAATCCTTGAGATTTTTAACATACAGTATGATGTCATCTGTGAATAAAGACAGTTTTACTTTTACTTCTTCCTTTCCAATTTGATGCTTTTAATTAATTTTTTTTTTGGGGGGGTCTTATTCCACTAGCTAGAACCTCTAGTGCAGTGTTGAATAGAAGTTTTGAATATTTGATAGAATTCACCGGTGAAATCACTGGGGCCTGTGCTTTTTCACTGTGGGAAGATTTAAAATTATGGATTCAGTTTCTTGTTATAGATCTAGTCACATCATCTATTCTTGGATCAGTTTTGTTAATGTATGTCTTCCTAGACATTTCCATTTCATTTAAGTTATCTAATTTGCTGGTATAAAGTTGTTCTGTAGGGTCAGTAGTTGTGTCTCTTCTTTCATTCATCCCTTTGTAGTTTGTGTCTTCACTCACTCGTTCACTTACTTTCATATCAGTCTAGCTAAGGATTTGTCATTTTTAAAAATCTTTTTAAAGAACCAAATTTGTTTTCATTGATTTTTCTCTATTGTTTTTCTGTTTTCTCCTTCATTAGTTTCTGCTCTAATCTTTATTATTTCCTTTCTTCTGATGCTTTTGTTTTAGTTTGCTCTTCCTTTTCTATTTTCTTAGGGTGAAGATTAGGTTATATGAGACCCTTCTTTATTTCTGATATAGGCAATTGCATCTATATATTTTCCTCTAAGCATTGCTTTCTCATACCTTTTGATATATTGTTTTCATTCTCATTGTGCTTAAAATATTTTAAAATTTATCTTGTAATTTCTCTTTTGACCAGTGTGTTACTTAGAATCACATAGTTTAATTTCTGAATATTTAAAGATCTCCAAGGTTTCTTTTTATTGCTGATTTCTAATTTTAATCAGAAACATACTTGGTGGGGTTTCAAACATTTTAAACTTACTGTTTTGTGGCCTAGCCTGTGGCCTACCCCAGGCAATGTTCCATGTTTATTTTCACGGACAAAATGTGAATTCTACAATCATTGGGTAGAGTGTTCTATATATGTCAGTTATGTAAAGTTGGTTTTACTTTCAACCTGCATGTGTCTTTGATCTGAAATGTGTCATTTGTAGACAGCATATAATTTGGATATTTCTTTTTTATATAGTTTGTCAGTCTCTGCTTTTGTTTAGGGTGTTTAGACAATTTATGTTTAATATATTATATTTAATATAATTAACCGATGTAGTTGCATTTGCACTTGCCATTTTGCTATTTGTTTTTATATGCCTTCTCTCATTTTTGTACCTCTGTTCCTCCTTGATTGCCTTCTTTTTGGTAAATAAATGTATTTTAGTATAGCATTTTAATTCTTCTGTTGATTTGTTAAATTGTATGCTTTGAATTATTTTCTTGGTTGTAGCTCTAGAGCTTACAGTATGCATCTTAACTTATCATTTTCTACTTCAGATTAATAACAACTTAATTCTTATTAAATAGGAACTTTGCCCCAGTAAAGCTCCATTCTCTCCCCCTCCCAGGCCATTATTGTCATATTTATTATATAAACTCAACAATTCAGTGTTATAATTTTTGCTTTTTACAATTTCATGTCTTTTTAAAAAGTTAAGAAATGAGAAAAATATATTTAGTCTTTTATATCAACACATATTTTTAACATTTCTGATGCTCTTCATTTTTTCCTGTGGATTTAAGTTACCATCTGGTATCATTTCCTTTCTGCTGGAAGAACTTCATTTAGTATTTCTTATAAGACAAGTGTGCTAATGACGAGTTCTCTGTGTCTTTGTTTATCTAGAAATGTCTTTATTTTGTTTTCATTTTCGAAGCATTGTTTTGCCAGACATGGAAATTTTGGTTGATAGTTTTTTTCTTTTTTTTCTTTCAGTAGTTTGAATATTCATTGCATTACCTTATGGTCTCCATTGTTTCTGATGAGAGAAGTCAGCTGTTAATCATATTGCTATTCCCTCGTACATAATGAGTTATTTTTTCTCCTGCTGCTTTCAAGATCTTTTCTTTCTCTTTGTCTTTAGGGAGTTTTATTATGCTGTGTTGAGGTGTAGACTTCTTTGTATTTATCCTATTTGGGGCTTGTTGAGCTCCTCGAATGTGTGGATTAATGGTTTTCCTCAAGTCTGGGAACTTTTCAGTCATTACTTCTATAATTTTTTTTGTTTGTTTGCCTATCTTGTTTTCTCCACCCCTCCAGGGCTCCCATTGCACATACATTGGTATGTTTGATGTTGTCTCACGAGTCTCTGAGACACAGTTCATTTTCCTTCAGTTTTTTTCTCTATTCTTCAGAGGATAATTTCTGTTTTTCTATGTCCAAGTTCACTGATTCTTTCTTTTGTTATCTTGAACTTTCTGTTGAGCCCCTCCAGTGAGTTTTTATTTCAGTTGTTGAACTCTCTGTAACTCTAGAATTTTCATTTGATTCTTTAAAAAAAATTGTCTATCCTTATAGAAAAACTTTGTTGACTCATTGTTATGCTTTCCTTTAATTCTTTAAACATGTTTTCCTTTAGTTCTTTAGACATATTTATAATATCTGCTTTGAACTTTTTGTCTGCTAAATCCAACATCTGGGTGCACTAAAAAATAGTTTCTATTAACTGCTTTATTTCCTGAATGTGGGTCACACTTTCCTGTTTCTTTACATGTCTCATAATTTTTTTTTGTTGAAAGCTGAATGTTTTGGTAGTATGTTGCAGCCACTCTGGTTTCCCCCTAATGATTGTTGTTGCTCTTTTATTTGTTTGTTCCTTTGTTTAGTAACTTGCCTGGGATAAATCTGTGAAATCTTTCTCACTTGCAAAATGTAGCCACTGATATCTTTGCTAAGTTAAAAAAAATTTTTTTTAATCTTTGTTTTTATTTTTAAGCCAGGATTCCTAGGAGTTGCTCCAGTGTCTGTGTACCTCTGTGGGCAACTCACATATATTCTAGGTCTTGGTTTTGTCATGTAAAACATGAATAATACAGTACTTACCTCATAAGGTTCTTAGGAGGTGTGAATAAACTAATCAGCAATCACTCAGCATAGTGACTGTTACATAGTAAGTGCTCAATAGATGTGAGTATTATTATTATTTACTGTTACCATTGTGTGAGGAAAGTGAGGCTCAGAGAGATGTAGTGACTCCAGATCACACATCTGGTGAAAGGTAGAGCAGAGCTTGAATCAAGACCAGTCTGATGTTACTCTATCAACCCTCACTTTCTGGTTCTGAGATGTCTCCAGTTAAGTGACAGAATTTTTGCTTAAGTGTTTGATGTTTACACAAGCTTGGCTGTGGAGAGAAATTAAGCACTGTAGTGGGGATTGGAAGAAATTTTGCCCTTTTAACCCCAAGATTCGATGATTCTGAGACACTGCACAATGGACAGAAATGGGAGCAAACAGTTTTGGCTGTTGGACCTCAAGCTGGAAGGGCCCCTTTGATCACCTTGTACTGACAACTGGGGCCTCAGATTCCTGGGGACCTAAATGGGGGAGAATGTGTGCACCCAGGAGGCATCTTTGGCCTTTGGTTCAGAAAGTGACTGGCAGAGCTCACCTACCAGGGCCTTGCAGGAGTCTGGATTTCTGGAGGGCTCCCCAGGGACAGAGTACCTTATGTCACTGTCTTCCCAGCTGAGGAAAGAGAGGAAACTGCAGAAGAAAGTTTGCAGATCAGAAATAGTTGCCACTGGAATTCATGGCTGCCATTGTCCCTGCTGCCCCACAGTTTTCTACTCTGGCCAGCACAGAGGATTGTTTCAGCCTCACTTCCAGATTTCCTTCCCCAAGGAAGGGCAAGTCCTACATTTGTAGTTAGCTGGAGACTATTTTTATTAACTATAACTTTGGGAGGTAAACTAATTTAATTCCATCCCCTAGACTTTTTTCCTGTCTAGAAGTGGCATCTATGGGACAAAACCTTTTCCAGAGTCAGGTGTTTACTTTCATATCTAAATATAGACCCAAACAATTTTGTTGAGGCATTAACTGAACTCATGTCCTTTGGACACATTTCACATCATAGTGACTTTCTTTAGTGGGGCCTTTGCTAGAGAGAAGGGATTTGCTTAACAAAAAAAAGTTGGGGGTAAAAGGTTGACAATAAACAAAGACACCTCTTTGAAGTGTTCAGTAAGAAAGGGAAGTTTTAAATATTTCCTGGCATTTATCTAATTTACCAGTGCACAGACTTTATTAATCATGTCCAGGCATGTCCTCATTCTCAGGTCTTTTCATAAAATTAAGAGCACGTTCACTGGAATGCAGCCTGAATCATTTACTGTGGCTGCAAATGAAAAAGTTCCAGGCAACTGGGACTCTATTTTAATTTGCATGCAAAGCAATTAAAATGAAAGAAACTTAGAGAAATAATTTCCAGGGGTGGAATCCCATTTCTTTCCTTTCTAATATGTTTCAGCTTCTGAGTTAAATCATTCTAATAAATGTTAGGACAAGTTATTAGGAGATTGCCTCTCTGATTGATTGACTATATTCTTATGGCTCCTTATAGTGCTACATGGATAAATTGATATTTCCTGAAAAAATTGAATGGGTAATGGCAGTGGAAGCAGATATCAAGAGAAGGGACACAAAGGAGATAGTTGGGGAAAGTCAGAAGCAAAGCTTTAGCCATTGTTGCCAGCAAGAGGGCTCATCGCTCATCCATTCAACAAAGGTTTATTCAGTTCCAGCCGTGAGCCAAATCCTACCTAGATGCTGGGGACACAGAGGTTAGAAAAGCAAATGTGGTCTCTGTCCTCATGGAATGTACAGTGAAGATAGACATTAACCAGATAATTGAACAGGTGGTTATTAATTGCAGCTGTGATAAGGGCAATGAAGGGGAACTTCAGGTGCTGTGTGAGTGGGGATTTGGTGTGTGTGTTTGGCGGTGATGTTAAGAAAGGCTTCCTTGAGAGAGTGACATTTAAGGTGAGACTGATGAGTGGGTGGGACTTAGCCAGGCTAGGAGGCAGAGGAAGGAAGGGGGTACAGGCTGAGAGCAGGCTTTTGGGGTGGAAGGAGCTTGACGTGCCCTAGAAACTGAAGTCTTAGCAGTGTGGCTGGAACACAGTGAGCTGCACACTGGGGCTAGAGGGGTGAGCAGGGCAGGCTGTGCTGGGCCTTGAGAGCCATGGCAAGGATTGGGGACTTTACTCTGAGGACAGTGAGATTTGCAACCACTAATGGAGTTTTACCTGATGGAGAACCATGGTTTGCATTTTCATCTAGAGACCGACTTAAGTGCTTTTTTTGCATTCTTGTATGGGATGGGCCTAAAAGAATGGCCTGGACTTGAGAATCCCCATGGGGCACATCAAAGCCCAGTGAAGAGTTCTGTTTTGGGGACTGTGGTCAGGAACCAGCAATAGAAAGTTCTGAAGAAGGAATGACATAGTATGGGAGCAACTCTGTGGTGGCTTTCAAGTTCTGGGGAAACAGTATATAGCAGAAAGCAGCTGAGGAAGCCATTCTAGGCATTTAGGAGCAAAGTAGCTTGGACTTTTTAAGTGAGAGGGGAGGTTGGGCACTTTGTGGCAGGTGTCAGAGGGAGGGGGAGCAGGAAAGCTGTAGTCTAGTTTTCAGAGCTTGAGTGCTAAGGGAGTAGGAGGTGTTCCTATGAAAATAAAGGGGTTGTAAATCTGAGTGAAAGTAATTGAAGAGAGGTGGGAAGAAGGAAGGGAGGGGCTTCTGGGATCATTATGAAAGGAGAGCGGGTATCCAGGTATAGAGATGGGCATGTCACCCCCTTTTCCATAATAAGAGTTAGGGTTCACTTGCAAACATCAGGAAGAACCGGAAGGAAGTGAAGATGCCATCCCCCTTGTGTCCCTCAGCATCCAGAGGGTGGGTTGACCTGCCAGCCAGGCCAGCTCAATCCAGCTCCTGTAACTACATGACCCCAGGTTGGAGGCTAATACAATTTGTGCCATAACTCTAAAGTCAGAAAGTTGATTTTTATAAATCAACACAAATTGACCCTCGTTACCATACCAGGGTCATTCAATGACCTCAGAAATTAAAGTGAAAAAACAAAAACAAACCCCAAACCCCTCCAAACCATAGCTTTGCTCCTGAAGCAGGACCCCAAAATGCTAGTGGCTTGTTTTCTCCCTAGGTCCTTCTGTTCTTGTGGTATTGTTTCTGGGGAATGTCCCTTTGGTATCTTTCTTCCTTCCCCTTTCACTGCAGATGTGCTCAGTGTTTCATGTTCTGCTAATCAGATTATCATGATGGAAGATTCCCCAACTGAGCTGCTTTTTCCATTCTTTATTCTTTTAAGACACAGCTTTCCAAAACCATGATTGTTCTTCTGTTTCCCAGAACAGACCTTTCTTTCCAATACTCCAGTGTACCGTTTCCTTTCCTTTTCCGTGCTTTCTTTCTTTCTTTCTTTTTTTTTCTTCAATGGCAGTGGGGTCATTTGTGGAGCTGCTGCTGTTCTTCAAAAGGGTAGACACGAGGGATGCCTGGCACCTGCTCTCCTTGATTGCAACTTCTGACTTGTACAGTCTGTGAAGTGAGCTGATAAAGTACCCAACATTTGGGAAAATGAAACAGAAAGGATTATTTAAGACACAGGGATAAACTATAAAACTTTTTAAAAAATATAGACCATTTCATTGGTAAAGATGAGAATGATTTGACCTGAAAGGGAATTTCAGATCTTTTTTCTTAACTGACGTAGGCACTTCTTTGAGAATTAGTAAACTCCCCAATGTTTTCCCAGCTCACGGTGTCTATGATAGGTTCAGATGTTGGAAGTTTTACAGGCTGTGCGTGGGGTCAGAGCGGGCAGTTCTGTTGATTGTCCAGTGAGCCTTGATCTTGTTTCTGGGTAAGGAGAACTGAATCAGAGGGACTCATAGGTTTCTTGGGGGTTTTTTTTGAACCCATTTTGAGGGTTTTTCTAAAATTCCAGAATTAGGAGCCATCTATTAAGGTGGTGTGAGGTATGGTGATAGCCAACAAGGAGTGTTGGGAATTTAATCATGTTTTTGGTTTAAGGGTAAAAGGCAGTAAAGACTGATGCTATTCAGTAGCTCCTAGTTATGATCTCATGGTATTCTACAGCTTGAAATCCTTGAAAAAGGATTTCTTCCTTTTGAATTAAAAAAAAAAAAAAATCAATGTTTACCACATATTGTGTTGAAGACTGTTCTTCCTTCCACACTTAGCATTTTGGAAAGTGTTGTCTGAAAAATTTGTGTAGTCTGTCATTGTAAAAATGAAGCGATCACCAAGCTCATCCATTGTTCTCGTGCACTGAATTAACTGACTCTTTAAAAGCGTCGAAATGGGCTCATCTGTGTGTCTTGCTCTCATGGTTGCCTTTGATCCTGGTGGGCCTCATGGGTCACTGATGGACAGTAAATGAATTTATGTATACTGGGAAATGCTTCACAAACTAGGCCATTCGTTTTTCTTTTTCTTTTTCTTTTTCTTTTTCTTTTTCTTCTTCTCCTCCTTTCTAGGTTGTAAATTTAGCCTGTCTTCTAACAGAAGATTTTCATTCCAGAATTTAATACAGTGTTTCTTTTCCAAAATGAGATGTCTCATAGGTGGCCTAGGGCCCCCAAGTGGATCACAGAGCCCATTACCACTGGGAACTCGTAGGCCTTCAAGCTTTTTCTGGCCATTCAACCCTCACACTAGTTCCCTTCAAATCTTGGGGTGTTGAGGGGTAGAATCTGAGTTGGTTCCAAATTCCCCCTTTCCTGGGGTTCTGGGCCCTCGGTAATTTTGCTTTCTTCTTGTTTGCAACTGTAGCAGAGCTTTGACCCTGGTCGAGGGACTTGAGTCCTGCGGATTCCTGGAAATGACCCGACCTCTTTGGATTCCTAGAACCACATCTTCCTGCAGGGGCAACAACAGATGGAAGCTAATTTCTCAGAGAGTCCAAGAGCAGACCGATCCCAGCCTGAATTCCAGGAGTTTAGCAGCAGACACAGAGTGAGTGGAAAAGGATGATGAATTTAGAGTCGCCAAACTGAACCTCATCCCAGCTTTACAACTGCTGGTTGTGTGAACTTCATCATTCATTTGTCCTACCTGAGCTTCAGTTTCTTGGTTTGTAAAATGAGGATAATATCTACCTCACAGAGTTTTACAGAAAATAGAAAATGAAGGAGGCGAAGTGTATGAAAACATGGTAGAAGCTATAGTAACATAGTTAATGTTTTCTACTCTCTCCATAGATTTTGGAATTCTTCTATCCTTGGTGCATACTTTAGCACCAGGCATATTAGAATGTTCTCAGTAAATCTATTTGGGTTCAGGGAGTTGTTTTGGCAGCCTCTCTGTGAAGGTTTTAATTCTGACCTTTTATGGGGAGGTAGTTGTTGTTGTTGTTATTGTTGAGAGAAAAAAAATAGGTTCACATAAAGGGATGAGAAATGTAAGGTCTTTTGTTGTTCTTTTTTTAAAATTTCCTTCCTTTCACCAATGACTCTTTGTGTTACGATCTTTGCTCTCTTGATGGGGAAAGCAGACCTTGGCTCATTGCTAGGTTTCAGGCCAGAGGCGGGGGAGGAGAATGAAAAACAAGTGGGATGTTTTCTCCTCTGCAGAGCTGCTCACCTGCTTTTAGCAGCGACAGTGACACACGGTGCTCATCTCGTGAGTGTGGCTCTGCGGCCCTGAGCCTTGCCTACTTGGACATGGGGCTAATTGATTCATTTGGAGAATGATTTGCAGCTTCGAACCCTTGGAATGGAGTGCTACGTTCCAGTCCCTGTTATAGTAAAAGCTACTGTTATTGCTTTCAGTAGATAAACAGGTTCCCTGTATCATTGTCATTGTCAGGTAATAGCAGCAGCAGCAGTGATAGTTGACATTAATTAAGCAATTATTAGACACTAGCCACTATTCTAAGTGCTTCATATGTGCTAATTTCTAACCCACACCACCACCATATAGGGTGTAGGTACTGGTGAGAAAATCCAGCATGGAGAAGTTAAGTGACTCGCCCACGAGCACACACCTGGTTAAGTGGCTGGCACAATATTTGGAAAGATGATGATTAAGAACCAGGGAACTTGGATTGATTGATTAATTAACATGCCCTCCATAGTGTCTGGCACAAGTCAAGAACTTAAATGACAGTTTTTAGTCACAGTGGTCTGGAATTGGACTGGAGAAGTGTAGTGTCTCTTGAGATAGAACGTGTGTAGTAGCATATTTTATTAGAGATCTTGGGGGAACCAGGGCTCTCAAGAAAAATATTAAAGCTCACTAGGAACTAACCTCAGAATGTAGCCTAGGAGCCTAATTATTGTCTTTGAGTTAATTAGATAATTCTTTCACCTTCCCTTCACATTTCCATGTATAGTGCAGCAGTTTGGGGTATGGGCTATAGGGGAGAAATGCACTGGTTCAAACCCTGGCTCTGCCAGGCACCACCTGTGTGCACTTAACCACTTGGGCCCATGTCTCCTCCTTTGTGACATGAGGACAAGTATAATAACATACCTATCTACAGGGTTGTTGTGATAACAAATGAGCTTGTAAATAGGAAGAGCTTAAGACAATTCGTGGTACTGTATGTGGTAAGCACTCAGTGTTAACTGCTCACACTATTATTATTGATGTTTATTATTATCATCTATCTCCTTAATCCTCTGCCACATTGACTTCTAAAATAAATTAACACTCATTTCCCTTCTGTTAGAGAAAATGTGCTCTGAGTTCTAAACACCTGACCCCTCGATGGGCCCAGCCGTATGCTGGGGCTGCCTCTACCTTTGCCTGCCCACATCTTTCTCTCTCACTCTGTGCTCTCCATCCTCAAGTCTTTTGTCTAAACTGACTTCTTCAGAATCATTTGGGCATTTTATATTTTGGTTTGTGGTCAACCCTCAATAGCCGAATATGGATGAGCCATATCACTTAGTTTTTAATAGCTAAAGGTCTTAGACAACTTCAGCTTTGAGAACCTCTCGTGAGCAAAATCCTGTGGTAGGAGTAGGGTTCTCGTAGTTTCTCCAAAGAGTTCCTGCGTTGCTGTTGCTTCTGGTGAGCAGATGTGCAGTTGTAGGGCCGGGAGCAGCAGATGCCTTTCTTGGCGGTTTGCAGTGTGTGTGGAGCTGCTGGGCCGTGAGCCTAGTCACGTTTGCAGTGGCACTTGCTGCTCTGCCGCCACTGTCTGGTGCTCTTGGCCAGTCTGAGCCACATCACGCTCTTACAGGCGCTGTCCCTGGAGGCCGACTCTTTTCTGTTTGTTCGTTTATTTCCAAGGGCTACAGAGCCAGGAAGAGGAGCGTAGCCCCCATAGAAAGAAAAAGGAACAGGAAATTGTTCAAAAGGGGTTGATGAAATGAGAAAAGCAGCAGGAAACTGCTCAGGAATCGGGGGGGGGGGGGGCTGCAGCCAAAGGAAGTAAGTCTTGAGGACCAAACAGGCCAGAGGGATAAATCATTCCCAAACCTTTGTGACTCCTTTTCTCTTGGTCCTTGGGAGCCAGGGCTCCAGGATGGAAGTGACTCTCCTGTGCTGGGAGACTGTCTGTGCCCCTCCCCGCCCTTGGCTTCAGTGCAGATACGGGGATGTGCAGTGAGAAAGGAACCCGTGGGCCAAGGCCAGACCATCCCAGGTGTGCCGTGTGGTCACCGCCTGCCGCCTCCTGCCCAGCCCCTCCTCTCTGCTCCCTCCTTCTGCGGCTTCACCAGGGGCTCTGTCACTCGACTTCACCCCAGTCCTGCTCCACCTGCAGTGTGGGGAGACAGGGCGGGAGGAAAGGAGGACGGGGAAGGGCCAAGAGAGCGGTGCCGTGGGGAGCACGGGGGAGGCGGCCTCAGAGGCCCTCACACAAGTCTCACAGCAGACGGAGGGTTTCCTGGGACAGAAGCCATGCTCAGGAAATCATTTGGTAATTGGGGCTTGCTTTTAAATTTGTGCCACACCTCTACTACTAACTTTAATTTGGGAAATCGCCTTTTTGTGCTTCTCCCAAGGTAAGGATGAAATTGAGTTCCCATTTAGAAACTATTTACCTCTGGGTATAGCTAGTTTGTTTCTACTTTAGGGCTTTCCTGTTGAGATTGATTCTGAATTTATAACCTAACAATACCCATTCTGGGATGTGTATCTCGTCACCATGCCTCCTCCCCTCCAGCAATTCACTTGTACACTCTGACATGGGTACACGTGCACACGCACACACACGCGCGCAGATCGCTTCAGCTTCCTGACTCTTTGGCTAGGACTCAGGTTGAGTTTAAATAGGATGTGATTGAATACCAGTCTTTAAACTTCTATATCCTTTTCTGTCAGACTATTGAATATCGCAGTTTTTAGCAGGGATAAGGGAGTTGTTGAATTGGGTCAGAGAATTTCAGGGTTGGAAAAACTCTAAGGTACGATCCCATCCTCATTTCTTTCTTTCTTTTTTTTTTTTGTTTTCTTTTTCTTCATCCATTCTCAGTTCTTGAATCTCTAACATGGCATCCCAGACAGTGGGGTTGTCTAGTGCAAACTGTTGAATTCCTAATGGCGGGAGGTTCTACCACCAGAAAGCAGCCTCTTTCATCTTCGGACATGTTTTGATTTTAGAAAATTCTTTCTTACATTGTCCAAAACCTGCTTTTATCTGTTGATGCTTATACCACCTCTTGACCTCAATGAAGAAGCCTATTTCCTTTTTTTAGCAATTCAAAGGTAGCTTTCAATCAGGAGAAACAGCCCCAGTTTCCTTGTGTATTCCCCACTGGAAATATTTCTAGACCACTCACTGTCTGGATGCCTGCTTCTGCATGTGTTGCAGACGGTCTCTGCTCCCCCTAAAACGTAAGGCTCCGATCTGAACACAGTAGTTCACTGTAGGCACTGTGAGAGGGACAGACGCAGACTGGAGTGCGTTCTCACCTCTGGTGTGTGACATTACACCTCTGCTGATGGAGCTGCGTGTGAGTGTTCTTATGCGATGGCCATTTCCTGCTGGAGATATGGTGTTTGCAGTTATACCAAATACCCTTGTGTCCCCTTCGTGGTGGCCACTCCACAGCACTAGGATGGTCCCTACGCAAAATTTGGTTTGAGCGTTGAGACCACATTGTGAAGTTTTCTGGGGAGAGCAGGGCAGACTCCCCAAACTGGTCTGAAAATGAGAGAGAGAGAAGGGAAAGGAGAAAGGAGACTGGCTTGGGGTTTTTATGGTGATTAGAGGATGAGATTGGGGTGGGGGTCCCATGTGAGCTGGGGTTTGTGTGGTTTGATCCTGCTGCTGGTGCCACAGGAGGGGGCACCAGGCTTTCTTATCAGCCAGATGTGGGGCAGAGTGGGAAGAGGGAGGGATGGGGCTTAAATCAGCTGTCAGGAACCAAATATCAAAACATGGAGTCAGACTATTACATCCACTTTTTATTTATTTTCTATCGAGTTAAAATTTTCACATGCAGCGAAATGCACAAATCCTAAATGTATCTTTTAATTTTAAATTAGCTGTCAGGAATCAAATATCAAAAAATAGATATTTTTTGACATCTATTTAACCACACACACCTGTGTGGTTGGTTGGCATGATGCTACTGCAGGGCTTCCTGTTCATGCCCATTAAACTTCACTGTGTTTGGTTTGGCCCGTTGGTCCTGCCCTTCAAGGTTGTATCAGAGACTGTTTCCTTTGCCCTTCCTATTTACCATTCTGTGCCTCTGTTTCATGACCTTGGCAAACCTGGTAGATGTGTTTCTCTATCTTCTAACAAGTCCTTGTTGAAAATGTTTAATAGAGTAAGGCTGAAGAGAGAGTCCTGATTTCCTTCATGCAAGTTCATCTTGAAATTGAGGCCCTTCTTCAGATCCTGGGGATAAATGAGGGTAAGACAGGTCCATGGTTTTGTGGAGCTCACCGCCTAGTGAGAATCACAGACACACGCATGACTGAATGTTAACACTATGTGCATGCAGTAGAATTATGTAAAAACACTGTAAGGGGACAAGCAGTTCTGCATGGGCAGCCAGGATAGTCTAGAAGAGGATGAGAGGGAGTTTGACAGGAGGGCACAGGAAGAAGCCTGAGGAAGGGACAGAGCTTTTAAGAGCAGGGCCCTGGTAGTACTGAAGTGAAAGCCCAGAGAGGGAGGGTGGCAAGTGGTCCCTGATACACTGGAGAGGGGACACATGCTGTGTCACCAAGCCTGGGAGTTAGTTCCCAGGCAGGGGATTGAGCGTTCCTTCCCACTGGTTCTGAATAGCTGGCCATTCCTATGTCTAAAATCTACGTTTCCAGCAGACCCTGTAGGCATGTGCTCTGTGAGGTAAGGAGTGTTGCTATGGGAACGGTGACTTTTGCATCTTTTTACTGAGCTATTCGTGTTGTCAGTTCCAACCCCATACTTCTGTCTTTTGCATGTTCATAGTCCTCAGGTAAGCATAAGGGAGCACTGGCTGTGGTGGGAGACGCAAGTTAATGTCACACTCCACTCCAGCTCTCCAGCCTCATGAACATCAAGATACTGCTGAATGTGAGGAAGAGAGGCTGAGAGAGCTTCATAAACATGATAAATTAATCAGATAGTACCACAGTGTGAGAAAGGTGGTGCACACTGATGCTTCACGAGTGTGGATTGATGTGTTTGAGGCAACAAAACTGGGATTTATATTCAAGATCTGCTTCTTGTCTCTTTTCATACCAGTTGTTTTCAGATCGCGGGAGTGGAGGATGAGCACAAAGGTATCAGAATTACCTGCAGGGGATTTAAACAGTCTGTATAGCCCCCCTCCACCCGAGATTATGATGTGTACCCCAGTGTGGGGCAAGGATGCCTCTTCTCTCTTACAGGTCCTTACTGGAGTGTGGTCCTCTTGCTAAAATTATGTCCTATCATTTAGGTGCGTGGGCAGATAGAAGATAGTGTATGCTCACCCCGTCCATGCCTTGACTTCAGCTACTACCTATACTCTGATGGCTTCTGTGTTAGGCTAGGCTGAGCTGTAAGAACAAACATGCCCTGAAATCTCAGTGGCTTAATACGTAATTTTTTTTTTTTGAGCAAATTTCACTCTGGGTGCAGTGGCTCTCTAGGCAACTTCCTCTCAAGCTATGACCCAGGGTTCTATCCACTTCCATCCTGTAACTGTGCCATCTGGAATGTGGCAGTGGCTTCATGGGGTTGTGCAGTGGCTTCTCACTGCCACAGTCCAGAAGTTATGCCCATCACTTTTGCTCACAGTCCAGTGGCCAGAAGCTAGTCACATGGCTACCTACCTGCAAGGAGCCGTGAGAACAGGGTATGGTGAGCACGTAATGTTTGTTGCTTCCTTGACCACCTGAGACCTGCTTTTAAGAAGCCCAGACCCATATCCTAACTGTCCCTGGGAATCTCCATCTGAACGTCCTATGGGTGCATCAAAGTCAGCATACGCAACACTGATTGTCTTCTTCTCTCCCCAAATTTGTCCTTTCCTAATCTCAGCAAATGGTGAGTTGTCTGAGCCAGAAACAAATAGTCTCAGACTTCCCTTCCATCCTCATTCCTGCCAGTTCTCCTGTGCACGTATCCCTTGACAGTGCCTGCTCTCTGTTCCTGTGCACAGCGCTGGTGCTCAGCCAATGCACCTGCATGGTCAGCCACAGCCACCCTGATTGTAAAGGGCCTCTTTTGATACTTGGGGTGTCCTGCCACTTGTCTTCTCAGGGCTTTGTTGAGCATTACTTCCTGTGCAACCTCGCCCTGGCAGAGTTTGAAGCTCCATGTCCATGGCCTGTGAGGGCATGGCCCTGATTGCTCTGTGGTATAGCTGTTTTTTTATAGTTGCTCCCATGAGACACTAAGTTTCTTCAGTGGGCTAACCCCTTTCCAAGTGAGTCTTGTTCTGAGAGGGTCTTGTATTTTCTCCTTTTTAAAAACAATAGGTGTCGAATGTGCCAAGCACTGTGCCAGATGCTGACATTTCTCAAGCCCTCTTGGAGCTTACAGTCTCATGGGAGAGGCCAACCATAAATAAGTAAACAAATAAATGTATCATTGCCAGTTGTGGGAAGTCCTAAGAGTGAAAGAATGGGAGGCTGTGAGCAAGAGAGTCCTTGTGGCTCCTTGTCCTGGAATCCTTCCTCTGCCCCCTCCGTGGAGAGAAAGCAACAGCCTCCTCTCCTTTTGAGGGTCTGGAGAGGGGGAGTGGTAGGGTCTTCTGACTGTCAGTAGCAAGGCTGGTCTGAGCTGGTTTATAGGAAGCTGACAAACGGGATGATCCACAGTCTTCACTTAAAAAAGTGATCACCAGAGAAGTGTCCGCATGGCCTGGTGTCCTCCTTGTGCTCTAGGCTTCCTGTCCATCCCATTGCTAGGCAGACACCCTAACAGTGATGTCTCTTCACTTTCCTTCAGGGCGGGGAGGTTGCTGCCTTCTGCTTCTTGCCTCTGCTGGACAGCAGGAGTGCTCCCTGCAGAGCTGGGCACTCCCCTGGGCAGCGAGCAGGCATGGAGGGGACTGGCGTGCCAAGCAGTGCCTGCTTCCTAAATGGATGTCCACTCCATCCAGACACATCTTTAAACAGGATTCCCCTGGAGCCTGTTCTTTACCCCAAGTTACTGGACTACCATGGTGGGGATGGTGGGAGGAAGGGAATTTGGAGAAACAGGAAGCTCACTGGCCATTTGCAAACAACCAGAAAGGAAAATGAAAGAGTTTCCAAATGATGCTTTTAATCATTGAGAAACTGATTCAGTGAATAAAAGTATAGTTTCCTGCCAGCGTTTAGGCGCATAGCAGGAGTGCCCTGGGAGGTGTTCTTCTGCCATGGCTTATGTAAATCAGAATGCTGTCTGGTGTCAGGCACTTCCTAGGCCAGCTGCCTCCTTTGGGCTGTCATAGTTGGCTGTGGGATGTTAGAACCAGAAGGGGCTGGAGGGGTCATCTAGGGACAAAGAAGTGGACTTGGGGCTGCAGTGAGTCAGACAATGTGTGACTGGGACCCCATAAGTGCTGCCAGCTTCCTGGCCTCACCAGAAAACCGTGGTGGCTGCTCTGGTCTCTGCTATCAGGAATGCTGCCCTCTGGGTCAAGGGGATGTGTCCACCTCCCTGGAACCCCCTGTTGCCCCTCTTGCCCTCCCTTCCTGGAGTGGGTGGGTTGCCTTAGGGCTCTGTGGAAGGCAGGGTCCGTGGATGGCTGGGTAAGCCCCGGTTCTCTTCTTTTTGCAGTTTCCCCATTCCAGGAGTCAGCAGGAGCAAGGCAGGGCATGGGGAAGTAGAAACAGGGACTTCAGCTTAACTGTAGAGAGCCCACACTCTGTACCTGTGAATATCCCTTTTGGAGCCCTGGCCCTTTGTGGCACAAGTGACAGTGTGTGGCCCCACCTCCTAGCTGGGCAGTGCCATGCTGTGCTGAGCCAGGCCCTCCTCACTGGGCAGTGTGAAAACTGGGAAATATTTTTGTCCAGGGGGCCTGGGCAGATTTCTTGGTACCCAGAGAAGGGTCTGGGCTAAGCAGCCCTGGGAGCAGGGACCTCAGCTTTGGTCTCTTCTGCCCCGGGGGGCCTCCAATCAGCTAGTCCCAGGAAGGCCTGAGCTCATCTGCCTCTAGTGTCACACCATTCTGAACCACACCTTTAATTCAGAGCCTTGCCCTCTCTTGTCCCGACTATTACAGTAGCCTTTTAACTGTCTCTCTTCTCAGTCTAGGCTCATGCTGCAGCCTGGGACAGCTTGGCAATATGCAGGCCTGATCCTGTCAGTCTTAGGAGCAGTAACTTCCTTGGCTCTCTGCCAAGACGTGGCACTGGAATCCTCCATAACTAGCCCCCAGACTGCCTTTCCAGCCTTGTCTCCCCCTGTGCCCCTCACACCAGCCAGATAGGCTTGCTTTCTTTCTCCCAGCAAGGCTTCCATGCTCCCGTGCCCTGCCTTTGCTGACACGTCTCTCCTTCTGTAATAACCACGTCCTGCGTAGAAAGATGCTGGCTCACATCTATCTTTCAAGGCCTATCGTGGGCTGAATTGTCTCCCCCAAAATTTATATGTTGAAGACCTAACTCCAGTGTGATGGTATTTGGAGATGGGGCTTTTGGGAGGTCATTAGGGTTAAATGAGGTCATGGGGGTGAGGCCCTGGTCCATTGGGATTGGTGTCCTTATAAAAGAGGGAGAGACACTGGAGTGTGCATGCGCTCTCTCTCTGCAAGCACAGAGAAAAGGCCACCTAGGACACAGCAAGAAGGCAGATGTCTACAAGCTGGGAAGAGAGCCCTCACCAGAAACCAACTGTGCTGGCACCTTGATCTTGGACTTCTAGTCTGAAGAACTGTGCAAAAATAAATGACTGCCATTTAAGCCACCTGGTCTGTGGTATTTTGTTATGGCAGCCCAAGTGGACCAAGACAAGACCCAAAGGAACACCATCCTTTCCCCAAGTCTCCCTCTCACTGCGCTTACAGTACTTTCTTCCTCTCTGTACCTTATCACATGCTTCCTTGGATTATTGCTGCTGTTGTTATTGTTTAATCTCTACCACTAGTCTATATGCAGTTTGAGGGCAGGGACCATATTTTGCTCATTTGTCTCTTTAGCTCTTATTACTAATCCAAGTGCCAGGTGTTATATGTTTGACTGAGTGAATTAAACACAAACACATACATACTCCTTTACACTTGGCTGTTAGGCTGCATAGTTCTCTTATGAGCTTAGTTCTGAGCATAGAAAAACATAGTTCTGCTTTTCTCTTACCACTGTTCTTGATAATCATTTAGGCTGATCTCACCTGGATGCAATGTTGGTGGAGTAGGGGTGGAGGAAGGGGCCGATAGTGTTACTTTCCACCCTAATTATGTCCTAGTTTGCCTGAATGTGCAACTGTTCCCAGCTCAGTTGGTGAGAGTAGATGAATTGTTTGGTAATAGCATAAAGGAGACTGAGGCCAGGACCAGAACCAGACCATAGTGGCAAGGGAGGTATTGGGGAAGGAGAGAATGCATATTTCTCTAAGCCTTCCTGGTATTTTCTTCCCTTGAAGAGTAGCAGCCACAGACTGTCTTTGGATCTCAACTTCACAAAAGTTAGGTGGTAGATCCCATATTCAGGACAGCCATAGCTCCCTAAGTGGGAGAGCTCTATCACATGCCTCAAGCTGAGGATCTTCACCCTTGGGAGCACAGTCCAGAGAGCCAAGGTGTACCAGAGGCTTGTCAAAAGTATGTTCCAGGACACCTGGATGGAGGTAGAGGCACAGAGAGGTTTCAGAATGGAGGTGTTGATTAGCTGGGGAGGTTGCCAAATTACTCCACTGCTTACAGCCCCTCACTGGAGCCCAGCTCTCCAGCCATGACTTTACACCTTTCCCTCACTCATCCATGCTTCCAGTCCACTGATCCCCGCTGCCTTTTTTATTTGAATGTGATAAATGCATTCTCTGATTTTTCACTAGTGACTCTTTTGTCCTCTGTTCCCCCAGATCTTTGCATTTCTCTTTTCCCATTGTTCAGGTCCCAGCTCAAATGTTGCTTTTTGAAAAGCCCTTCTCTGTCTACCCACCCTCAGTATCTGCTCATGGTATCATGTTCCATCCCATCACTCTATTTTATTCTCTCCACAGCAGTTACTGCTATCCGAAGTCATCTTGTCTAGTCTGTAAGTTACAGGAAAGCAAGGCCCTTGCTTGTCTTCCTGCTTTATCTGCAGTGCCTAAAACAGTGCCTGATACACAATAGTGGTGTAAATAAATATTTGTTGAATGTTTGAGAGAATGCAAAGTTGTTGGTCTTAGAACGCTGCAGTGCGTCACTGGCCGTGTGTCCTGTCGGTGGAATGCTCACTTGGAGGATGTTGTGTGGTACTACCCCTGCCCAGAGAGCGCTTGGAGCTGTGCTCACACTTGGCAGTGCCCAGCTGACAGCTTCCTGGGGGAATGTTTTTTCTCCTGAGCAAAACGTTTTTTCTAGCAACACCTCATTTCTGTTTTTATTACAGCATCTCAAGCCTCTCGTTAGGTGCAGAAGGAAACTTTGGTGCAGTTCCAAGTTTTTCTTTTGAAAAGAAGAAGGGCTCCATCCTTCAGCAGAAAATCACATCTCTGCCTGAGTTAGAAGTGTTTTTGACACACTGTTTATATTAACGGAATTAAAGTTACCAACCATCATGACTGTACTTAAGGTATGAATGGAGGTAAAAGTATTTAAAAAGAAAACAGAACTCAAACTGGCTTCCGCAGGAAAGGAACACTCCTTTTTCTTTTGGTGTGTGTTCAGTGTTTCTGCGACCACACAGTTATGCCTGGCTTTATAATTGTAATCATTTGGGAATACTTTTTAAGATTGTTCAACTCTTCTATCACTGACCATTATCAAACTCTGTACCTGGATGTTTATCACTAATGACTCCAATAAAGTCACAAAGAACCATTGTATGAATTGCACAGAGGCAAATTTTATCTCTTGATATTGGACTAGAATATTCAGAAAGCAAATTTGCCTTGCCCTGACATTGCAGGAACCAGACCATAAACGCAGACCTGTGGGAATCTACCTGCTTTGGTAGATGAGGGGTGGGTCATGGCACCCCTGCCTAATCAGGGCAGTCTGGGGGTTAGAATACAGTCAAGACATCAGTAATCTGGACACCATCCTGCCAAGAACAGGTTAAAATATTATTTGTTTTCACAGGAATACTGAAGCTTTTCCTTCATTTGGGCATGCAGGAAATTAAACCACAAGAAAGACCAAGTTGGATTTTTAATCTACCCAAAATACTGACACTTGAAGTTTGGGTTTATGGTTGGAAAGTGTCTGGGAAAAAATAGCACTGACTGACTCAATAAACCTGCCTCCTCAAGCTCCCAGAGCTCTGCTGCGTGCAGACTCTGATGACAGACCCCAGTGCTGGGCTGTTGAGAATCTGCCCTCCTTTGGGGAGGCTGGGGCTCAGGAGAACACAGGCCCTCTTTTGGAATCTCCTGCCCAGGTACCCTGGTCTCTCCAGAAGTTTCCAGTCCACGCTCCTGCAGTGTCCTGTGGAGGCTGTGACTGAAAGGGAGGCCCCCTGGCTGCTTTTGGTGTTGGGTTTAGATAGTCTCTACATCTTTACACAGTGGCACTTTATCACCTTCAACCATCATTGTGCGGGGTGAGGTTTACACAGTCATTTAAATCGGACAGGAGGGGGATTGCTTTGCCTCAGTTTACCTGCCTGGACACAGATGGTTGACTGAACTGTCTGGTTCATGATCTCATGTCCTCACCTATCTCTGAGGCTGCTCTTGTATTGTGGGTTCCTATAGGCCTAGGGCTCTGAGAGCACAAATGGGCCTCTGGGAGGAAGACTTATCCCAGTAGACTTGGGAGTTTTTCTAAGCTGCTCAGATGCTCAAGGTGCCAGGCATTTGCCTTGGACTTCCAAGATGTACTTGGCAAAAGGAGATGTGGAAAATATAGCACAAATACAATTAAATAAATAACAGGAAAAATAAACCAGGTGAGAGTAACTCCCAGTTTATTGTTTGCTTTTTCCTTAAAAAATGCATTTGGAGGGCTGGCCGGTTAGCTCAGTTGGTTAGAGTGTGGTGTTGATAATGCCGAGGTCAAGGGTTTGGATCCCCATACCAGTCAGCCACCCATGCCCCACCCCCTCAAAAAAAAGAAATGCATCTGGAAGCTCAGTAAACCACCTTGTGGTGAATCAGGAAGGAGACGGAAGTTTTTAGATGGACTTGGCTTAGGTAAAAGGCTATAAAAATGGGTACCTCTGGCCACTTTGAGAATGAATCCTAAAGAAAGTTTAGGTCATGGTAAAAGCCTTAAATCTGATATACATTGCCTAAAAATGGGTATTTTCTATGAGGGTAGTTAGTTAATTTCTTTAGAAATGTTTCAAATTTAAAAGTAATACATGTCTATTTTGAAGAGATGAAAAAATATTTAAAAAACACCTGTAGTTGCACATTTACCACAGTGATATTTTAGCATGTTTTCTCCATCTCTTATATGTGTGCATGTATATACACACATATACACATGTATAATACATATTTGACATACTGATAATGATATAATATATCACAACATTATGTAGTTTCAAATTTTAATTTATTTTTGTGATTACAAAAGTGTGTACGTGTATGTGTGTAGTAGAAAACTTGGAAAAGTACAAGGAAGAAATTTAAAATAATCTATAATTGCACTGTGGAGTGAAGGTATGTAGTCAGTAGTCTCCAAGTTGACTTCCTAATGAATAATGCCTCCCCGGCTTCACACCTTTGTAGAGTTTCCTCTCCTCGAATTTGGGCTGCCTCTGTGACTTGTTTTTACAAATGGGATGTACTGGAAGTGATGCTGCCCGACTTCCCAGGCTCGGTCACGAGAAGCCTTGTGGTCACAGCTTGGGTCTCTCGGAACACTTGCTCTTGGCAAACTCCCTCATGGAAGCCAGCTGCCTTGCTGGATGAAGCCAGAACCCCAGGGAGAGCTCACATGAAAGTGCTTGGTTGACAGCCCCAGCTGAGCTCTTTGTGGACAGCCTGCATCAACTGCTGGCAACATGTGTCACTGCCTTAGATGCCCAGCCTGGCTGAACCTTCGACGACTCCAGCCCCAGCTGCTATTCTGCTGCATCCACATGAGACACCCCATGTGAGAACTGCACAACTAAGCCTAGTTGATCCACAGAACTGTCAGGGCTAATAAGACATTGCTGTTTTAAGCTGCTCTGTTTGGGGCTGCTTTTTTATACAGCAGTGGATAACAGGCACAGGGTGTGGGTGAATTTAGGAATAAACCCAGACTACAACCTGATGGGCCTGACTTGCCTTCCTGCTGTGTCACTCACTAGCTATGTGACTTTTGGCCAGTTATTGGCTCCTGTGAACCTTAGTTTTCGACATTTGTAAAAGTATTCCAGTGTATGGCACATAGGAGGTACTAAGTAACTGTTAGCTTCCAAATGGTGATATTAAATGATCTTTAATATCATTAAAGATATAATGACATATATAATATGTATAATATAGGGTGTGGAAGAGGTGGTACCCTGGCTGCTCAGAAGTAAGGCAGGTCCAGGCACTGCCCCACAGGCCACCCCTCCTGCTGGCGTGGGCCCCTCTCCACAGGCCCCTCCGGCTCAGCGCCAGGAGCAACCCTGCCACTCTCTTGCAGGGTGACCAGTGAGCAGGGCCAGGAAAAGATGGAAACAGCAGCTGTAGTGATAGCAACAGAGAATATGCAATGAAATTCCTACTGTATTTGCATTTTTGTGGCTAGGAAGGATGTCATTTATTTCTGTACCTCCACATTTAGCACAGTGCTTGGCACACAGTAGGGACTTTGTGACCCACTTGGCTGGGCCTGGGTGAGGTCAGCCCAGTGGAGCACATCTTCTGTGCCTGATATATACCCGTGCTGTTCTGAGAACAGCAGAAGTGAGGAGGAAAGGCCACCTGTGTTCAGTATTACAGCATGGTAGGACTGTGAGGGCTCTTGAAGAGCATCCATTTCATTTGTTTCGTCCTTAAAGTCTGGGACAACTGGGTTCCGGAGGGGAAGTGGCTTGCCTATGGGTGGACGTAGTAGCAAAGCCAGACCTGTGAGCCAGGGCTCTAACCCAGTGCCCTGCCTACTCATACTTTCCTAGAATCCTTAAGTTTGCATTTCATTAAATAAGGTAGAGCCCACTGCATTACTTGTTTAGAAAAACAAATAAGGGAAGGAAAAAGTGGTCTGGTGCTGTCTTCTAGAAGTGCCTGAGATATGCAGTTATCCCCAACTTCTTTCTTTCTTTATTGATGTAAGAAAGGACATGGCCCTCTAGCCTGGTGCTGCTGGGGATTTTCCAGCAGGGTTCTTGCCACCCCGAGTGCGTGGATGATAGGACTGAAGCCCCAGCATCAGCATCTCTGACACCTCCTCCTTGTCCAGGTCACCTGCAACAGGCAGCACCAGAGCCTTCCAGTCAGGGAAGAATTTGCTTGGACCTTCCATAAATGAAGGATCGCAGAAAGCTCTTCTTTATAGTAGAATGCCAACTAATAAATGTAGAAGGAATGAAGGCATTAGAAAGTTACCATTTGGCAACCAACATAGTAATAATTTATTTAGACAAGAATCATCAATGGATTGATAAAAATTTGTTCAGTAATAGGATATTGTCACAGTGTCAAATTATTTCACCACAAAATGCTGTTGCAAAGAGAAAAATAGCAACGTTACAGTGATTGAAGTTAACAGTCACCAATACTGGGACAAGCTGACATGATGCGCCTCCTTAGAGCAGGGCATTGCTCCTGTGCTATTCCTGACAGATGCACAACCCAAGTCTAATCATAAGGAAACACTTGGCAAACCCAAACTGAGGGACCTTTTGCTAAATAATTGCTCCATACTCCTCAAATTGTCCCAGGTCACGGAAGATGAGGAAAGATCAAGGAATTATCCCAGATTGAAGAGATGTGACAACTATAAATAATCCTGTTCAGAAATTTTATTTTTGTTTTTGGAGAACTGACAAATTTTGAATGGGACTGTGGATCAAATGGTATCGAGATATTAATGTTAATTGCCTGGTTTTGATGTTGTACTGTTATGAAAGAGAGTATTCTTGTTGCTTAGGAAGTGTGTGCTGAAATATTTAGGAGTTAAAACTTTTTTTTTGTTTTTTTTTTCTTTCAACTGCAGTATGTCAATTTGGCATTGCATTTTATGTCTTTAATTAAAATTAAAGTAAATAACTTATATTTTATTTAATTAAAATAGAAGAAAAACTAAATGAAATTAAAATTTAATTGAAATGGGGAATGAATTAATTGTGCTTAAGTGCAATTTGGTAGAAAGAATCTTTTCAGTTGTGCAGTCTGTAATGGGAAAAAGTTATAAAGGGGGTTTCTTGGTAGTGGTTTGGGTGGGGGGAGCCCTATCCCATAAGAAAGCAGTTTTGTTTCGGATGAAAATTGGAGTCTAGACTCCCAGCACAGGAACTAGCCTTTGACTTTTCCACCTTTTTGTGTTATTCTTACCAGACTCGTAATAGGAGGGCTCCTCTCAACCTCACTGAGCAGAGATGACAGCAATGAAACTTTGACTGTATCTTAGGGAAGAGGAAATAGTGAAATGGGACAATAGACCCTACTCACGAGGAGTAAATGGGGTAAAATATGTGAGAGTACCTAGCCCAGTACCTGGCATATCAGTATATCATCATTTTATAGATTATGATAGATTGTCTTTTTAAAAAAATGTAGTATAAAAATTAATGATGTCACGTTTTGGCAAGAACCCTGGCTCGGCAGTCATGACACCTGAAGAGCGGTTGGATCACTGGCAGGTCAGTTTGCAGACTATCACAGAGTGATGGGCATTGCTACTGAGAAGATTACAGCCATACTCTTTTTCTCCTGCTACACAAATGCAAGGGAATGGGTAGTTCTTCACATGTAGTCTCAGAGAGGTATTTCTGGGTTCATAAAGTGGAGAAATTGATTTTTCTCTGTGAAGTTGCTGTGATGTGGATTTCTGAGCACAAGGAATGATGTGGGGCCACTCTTTCCTCAGCTGCTCCATGGTCCCAGGGAGAAGTCAGGGGCTGTGCAGTGGCCAGGCTTCTTCCTTCTGGTGAGAGGCTGGCAGTTCCCTGCCTGATTCCCCTTACCCTCCTTGTGTGAGGATCTCAGTAGTACACACCACTCTCTTGGTTGCAGGTCCCTCTGCCGTTCTCAACTGTAGGAGGCTGAGGAGACCCTGTGTCCTTGAGTCTGATGGTAGTGGTGGGCTGCCAGACACCACGTGGAGAAGGGTTGAGTCTGCTGGGTGAGAGGAACTCAGGTAGTTCAATCCCAGGAAAGAGTGGCAGATTCATTATGCCCACTGGGAAGAACTGCTGCCAAAGTACAGAAACCTTAGCATTAAAGACGTGAAAGAGGTAGCCAATGGGGCCAGATCATTGAAAGCAAAACTGTCTGTGCTGGCTTAGGCATTGTAGTCAGGGACCTATAGATGAGCCTTCAAGTCTAGCACACAACCAGGCAGTGTGCGTGAAATGTGTCTTCAATGTCAGGATGGAACAGGTGATGGCTACAAAGGAGGTTTGCCATCAGAAACAACTCTAGGAGATACTGACCACCTTTGTGTGGGTGCCCCAAAGTGAGCTATCCTGCTCATAGAACTCCCGTGGGCATTACAGAAACAGTTTTGGGGTTGTGATCCTACTCTGTGGGTCTGCCCAGTTTGCTGGGGTCTGGCCATCTCTGGCTTGGTCCCTCCTACTAATGAGCATGCCTGGATTCTAAGAGACATGGGGAATCAAGTGTAGGTAGCAAGGAAGGGAGTGAAATATGGGGCAGGTGATGGAGGACAGGAGTCCTTGAGGATGGCAGCCTAGGGCTGGCAGGCATGGATCTCATTGGTAGACCAGCTAGAGACAGGTGACGGCTGAGCAGAGGTCTGGAGGGTGAGCCCACAGGAGTCCAGGCAGAAGCACACCAGCAGCTCCATTGCAGCAAGGGGACTCCTGAACAAGGAAAAGGGATCTGGATGTGGGTCAGATGATATGGACTTAGTCCGTATTCTGTTATTGACCATGTGACCTTACCCAGACCTAATCACTTTGGGCCTCTATTTCTTTATTTGTAAACTGGGTATAATTAATACTTGCTTTCTGTGGAAGTACTGCTAGTTACTGCTCTATATCCATTCTCTCCTTTTTTATTTATAACTGAATCCCGTTTATTTGAGGGCAGCATTATGCCCATAGAAGAATGGATTTCACAGCTTCCCTTGCAGCCTGGTGTGGCTATGTGACTAAATTTTGTCCATTACAATATGAGAAGAAATGTTAAGGACTTCTAGGAAGGATGTTTAAAGGGTCTGCCTCATTGCAGGGAGCAAGGTGGGGATGGTGGTGTCCTTTGTCCTTCTCCATTCTGTTGTCTGGAATGCAGCCTAATTGACTGGAGACCCAGTAGCTGTCTTGCACTATGAGGTGACCTTAAGGATGGAAACCAGAGCTAGGATAGCAGAGTGGAAGGCAGAAGGTGCCTGGACCCTTGATAACTTCATGGAGCAGTTGTAATATCCTTGAGTGACTTAGCTATGGTCTTAGGTGTTTATAAACCATTGTTACTTTAGGTGTTCTATTGTATGCAGTTGAACCCAATGCACATGGATGCCCCTGCCTCCTGGGGTTGTTGGAAGGATTAAATGATCTAAAGCATGGGGAAGAGTTTTATGAGCTGGGAATGCATTTTGAACATTTCAACCTGCCGTGAAAATATAAGGAATTAGTCCTATTATTGTCATTGTCATATGAGTAAACCGAAGGGGCAGGGCTGCAGTGGATGGCCCTGACAGCCTGGCTGGGCCCAGGGGCAGAAGCACATATCAGAACACAGTGTGGGGATGAGAAACTGCAGGCAGCAGGATGAAACCTTTGTCAGTTCTACTAATTTTACACTGAATCCATAATGTAGCATGGGTCCAAGTGCCAGTAAAGAGGGAGAGCGTTGTTACAACATGTAAAGAGAGGAGGCACATGAGATTAGAAACAAATGCCCCTGTACTTTTAATAACGAACCTTAAATGGAGATTTTGGAAAGTAAACTATGACAGTTTGGGCAACCAGTGGTATCTGTGTCATTATTTTCAGAAAACTCCTGCTAATTATGCCCAAGGAACATTGCTGTCTACAGCTTCCATCCCTAGGCCTATGAAAAAAGGCTGTTGGTAAAGAGCAGAGACCAGGCATCGTTCTGTTGTAAACAAAATCTGCCTCAAACAAGAAGGGGAAGTTAAGCTGAAGACACAAAATAAAGTCTACAGCAGGTACCGGACAGATATAAGCTCGGGAAAGGGCTACAGAACCATGGACATCTGTACCATGGAAATGGAAGGTTTTCAGATCTAAAATTCTATTTTCCCTGCATATTGGACTTCATAAATAAATACATGAGCTATAATTTCATATTGGCAATAGAAGTGAGAGGATATTTATACTGGGTTTTATATGTATTGTCTTATAAGTTCCTAAAGCTTTTCGGCCAAGTTCAAAATAATTTCTGTCCTATGATTTGTACCTCATGCCAAGGATGAGGAAGGGGACTAATATTACACTGTTGCTGAAGCAAAAACTGTATCTTTTCATAATAATTTGTTTTGTTCACAAAATAGGAGCCGAGAGTTATAAACAATGTTATAGCTGAGCCATAGTTAACACTCAGTTTTCCATGCTTCATTTTGAGAGGGGGTGAGCAGGGTAGAAGAAAGAATTTGTTGTATAGCTAACACGTAAAACTGACTGTGATCATTAATCGCAACCTCCTGGCCCGAAAACCTTTTATCAGAGCTGCTAACAGGTTGCATAAATCACTCTTATGGACTCCATTTCCTTTCCTTTCCCCTCTTCCCTCAGAGATGGGGGCAGGCTGCTAATGTGGAAAACATAGATTAGCATGGGTGAGAGTCAGGGACTTCCTGTCTGAGCAGAGCCTGCAGGACTGAGTGTGGGTCGCATCCTGGTCATCCAGGGGCCCGGCCCGAAAGGCAGGATAGCACGGCGCTGAAGAACAGGCGTGGGCTTTAGAGCCCAACAGACTTGAGCGTGGTTTCCAGCCCTGCCGCCTACCAGCTGCTTGATCTTGATTCCTGTGTTGAACTTTTTGGTTCCCTCATTTTTCAGATAGAAATCATAATATTAATCTCACAGAGTGTTTAGAATATTCAGTGAGTGTAATGTATTTATACATGTTGGCTGTTATTAAAAACTTCCTTTCAACTTACTTTTGTAGCATGAAACTGCTTTTTCCAGAAGTTTCTCCATTGGTCTCCACTCAGTGAGAGGGAATCCCAGTAGTCTTCAAGTTCCTTGGGGTGAGGGTCTTGAGGGAGGTGGTGTGGGAACCAGGGCACCCTTCTCTGCCAATAGAAGTCCCAGTCACTGCACAGAGATAATCTGGAGCCCTCTGCTCTTTTCACCCTTGGCGTGGAAGCCATTCTTGTTTTTTAAATATAATGGGATTTAAAAAGGGACTTCAGAGATATCTGAAGTCTTTTCTCAGAAACTTGTATGTGGTGGGTTAATTAAACTGTCGAGTGAGGCGAATCTGTGATTGCTGTCAACTCTGATGCTTCCTTGCTAGGTTGTCTTAGACAAATTTCCCAAACTCTCGGAGCCTGGGGATCCTCATGTGAAAATGGGAGGTGCTAATACCCACCTCATGGAAGCTGAAGGCAGGTTCATTAGCTGAGTCAGTACACGTAAAGCCCTAAGCATGGCACTGGCGCACAGAAACCCTCTCCCTGCTCCTAGGGAGGAATCATTTGTCTGACTGGGCTGGGGGAGCCCCAGGAATCTATGCCCACGGCCTGGGACCCTTGGCATGTTCTGCTCTGTTCGTTTGTAGCAGCTATTCTCATAGTCAGCCAGCTGCCCTGCAGCTGGGCCCAGCACTGCAAAGGGAATGGAGAAAAGTGCTTTGAAAGGGAAAGGCCCAGCTGGGAAGCAATCCAGTTTCCTGTTGGATGTGAGAACCACCACAGCCAGTTCCAACCACAGATACCCTCAGGGACACAGCCCGGGTCTGTGCATCACAGTGACAGGCCCTCCGTCACATGCTTGGACCCTCCAATGGAGGAGCCAGTCTGGTGTAGCTGGTGCAGTCTGGTGTAGCAGGCACAGGAGCACTGTGCCTGTCCTGTAGGGCTCAAAACAGCCCCTCTGTGATCATGAGCCTCTCACTGAGAGGAAGTCTCCACCCCTTTCAGTTGCCCTTTGGCTCCTGCAGGCCAGAGGTGCTGCCGAACAGCGATTAAAAAGTGCTAGAGTATGATAAGGCAGGTGGCAAATTGCTGCAGTATTTCAAAGTGGACAATGAGAAAATGAGCTCCTTTTCCAGGCAGCTGCTTCCGGGTCCTCAGCCTCATGATGCTGGAGTCACACAGCTTAGCGTTGTCATGATTTCCCCTTTTCCCTAAGCCCTCTCCCTTTTCCCCAAGAGGAAAGCTTGGGCTGATGTTCTGCAGTAGAAGCCCTCTGACATGTTATAAATATTTATCTCTGGGAAGCTCTGAAGCTCTTTCAAAACAGAAAGGGAGGGAAGGCACTTGCGTGGTTAAACGGCCCCTCTGAGAAGGCCTGTTTGTCTCCCAGGATGGCAGTCTCCGTGCTTACCTAAGCATGTCTTTTCTTTTCATCGTTTCCCAATCCGTTTTATTACATGTTGTTTTGTGTGTGTTAGGATGTGTCTGCCAGGAATTGCTTCTGGGGATAGGAGAAGGGAGGGGAGAGGAAAGGAGGCTCTTTTTTTTTCCTGGGATTTTTTTTTTTCTTCCTTTTGCTGTTTGTTTTTTGGTATCATTAATTACTCATTCTGGATTGTAATTCCATCCATGGTCAGATGATATGCTTGTGGCTAGTTTAATTGGAAGCTGATGATGAGCTGTCCCAAGCCTGTTTCTGCAGGGGCTGTTGATTTGGGAATGTCCCAGCTGGCACTGAGGCTGTGAATGTGGTCTTCTGAAATGTAGTCATGCAGAGGTGTCTGCCCTCCCGCCCAGCCAGGCCTGGCGCTCGGGGCCTCAGACCCCAGCAGCAGGTGTAGGCTTCCTCAGAACTCCTGAGCAGTGCTGCCCAGGGCCGTGGCCATGGTGATGGTAATGGGGTCTGGAGTGTCTTGAAGGTCTTGGAAGCTGCATCTTTAAGCTAGCACTTTTGATTTTGTCCTTCATTTCCCAACTTGTTAGAGCCAAGCAGCACCATTTATTTAGCCCAAAACTGGAGCATGAGAGGATGAGGGTGAGCAGACATGTCCCCTTGTGAAGAGGGTACCACGTTTTTGACTCTACCCTCTGCAGTTGAAGTTCAACTGGAAATATGTCTAAGGCCAGAAAGCCCACATAGATCCTTAGTGTCTTTTCCTACTTTGGGTTGGCATATGTCAGTGGCTCCTGTCTTATGGTCAAACACTTGTCAGTTTTGTGGCTGGGGGCTTCAGACAGGACACCAGAACCATCTTCTGTCCCCTGGAAGTAGTAATTCTTCGTTTCCTGAAGCAGCCCAAGTCAGCCTGCCTGATCTGTTGCCACACTGTCACCTCCATGGAAACCAGTGTTGAGAGCTGCAGCTGCTGACCCATGAGGTGGGAATGCTGGGAGCTCTTCTACGTCTGTCATCTACCAGGAGGCCAGGTTGGCCAGCATCAGGCAGGTGAGCTCACCCAGGGAGCACGATCAGCATAGGTGTGTTCCTTGAATACCAGGTGCCCACATGGGACTTCTCCTAACATGTGGGAAAGCTTCCCTCCACCTGAGAAAGTGAATAGGTGCACATCAGTTCCTCAGTTCTTGTGTATGTGATTTAAACAAATACCTAGGAAGATTTGTAGCTACAAGGGGCTGGGTGGAAGACTTACCTAACTGGATTGAGCAGCAAGCACTTTTCCAGGAAGGAGCAAGTTTTATGAGAGCAGTAGAAGGCTGGGAAGTGGGGTGGGCAGTGAGTGTTTTATTACGGGTTGCTGCAGGTCTCACACCAGACACTAAGCTTGTGTCTCCAGGGTGGCTTTGGGTCCTGAGTATTAAGTCTGTCTCCTACCTCCCTTTGGGTTTAGCAGAGCTCAGTGTGTGCTCTTAGAGGAATGTGAAGATTTGTTTTTCAGCATGCCTGCCCGATGTTAATGTGAGAATATGGAGTACACGTTCTCTTTCCCAAAAGCTGGCTGTAAGATGTGTGGATCATTGTGGTCTCTTATTTCTTTTCTTTGACTACTACTTATCTTCAGGTTTACATTTTCTGGGATGATATGCATATACTCCATGAGCTACTCATATTGGTTGCCTAGTTGGTCCTGTGTACAACCTTTGGGTCATTACACAGTGTTTTCTGGTCTCTAGGAGTTTATGACCTGTGGTGGGACTGGGTGGAGGGTTGGGGGCTAATAAACACAAGAGCATTAGCTAGGGAGCCAGAAGACTTGAGATCTGGGATCAGCTTTGCCACTTAGCTTGACTCTGTGACCCCTGATAAGTCCTTCTCTGGTTCTCAGTTTCCCTATCTGTAAAATGGGTAGATTAGCCTTAGTTATTACCAAGCCTTCTTTTTCACATCTGTCCTTCATTTTTTTGTTGTCTTCTTACAGGATTTGGACATGGTGGACATCCAACCAGCCTCGGATGCTGGCCATTCTTTTGAGTTTTGTAGATGTCTGGTCCTCTTTTTTGTCAGACAGTCTTCTCCATGCTTTATAGACTTCATCTCCTTGCTTTGGAGGCAATGATCTCATTTATTTATTCCTTAAAATTTCAGTGGTCCTATCGCTGTCATTGCAGCTGTCCTTCAACCAGCATCTTCTCTGGGCCATCGCTGTGGCTGTCACTTCTTTATATCAATCTCATTCATCCTCAGAATGCTTAACAGCATGATGTATAACACTGCCCTACCCCCATGTAGTTCCCACAGAGAGATAGCCACATTAAGGACCAGAAGCCAGAGGAAAAGGCCCTTCAAAAAAAAAAATCACATCCTAGTGATTTCTAGCATTCCTAGTAAGCATCTTGATCTTTTAAGCAGTGATATTTACAGCTTGGCATCTTATTTCATAATTATGTAAGTGGAAGCCTTCGGGACACAGGCCCATGTGGCTGTGCAGGCTGTGTAGGTGGCTGCTGGCCTTCCTGAATAGAAAGGAGTCTCCTCTGCCTCAGCCTGAAAGGGGACGACTAGGTCAGTCATTTTACATTGGTGTGAAGGGGTTGTTTTATGCTGGAATTGCAGCCTCTTTCTTTCCTAGTCAGTTAACCTCATTTGGGGAAGCCCCTTCTGAAAGAAGTGTTAACAACCATAAGCAAACTCTTCCTGAAAGGTGCTTTAGGAATGAAGAGTTGTAAATGATACTAAAGCATCACAAGTTCCATGTCTTAGGCTAAACGTGACCTTTCTGGGCTCACTCTCAGCCAGTCCCTAAAGGGCAGGGAAAATGCTCAGGTTTATTGAGGGGCTTATTAAGACAAGGCTAGGGCTTTGCCAAAATGAAGGAGTTGAGTCTCTTCCAGAAACACCTAATGCTCCTGAGCTCTGTCCTAGCACTTTCTCAGCCTTGAGGAGTGGTCTGTCTTCAGGGGCACTGAGACAGATGCACAAATAGCAGTGAGCAGAGGCAGGCAGCTGTGCGGGGAGCACAGGATAGGAAGCCACGACTCCTGCAGGGCCTGTGCTGGCAGGCAGGGCAGGACCTGTCAGGCTGCTCCTTGCAGAGTAACTAGTGTTTAGATGGCTTTAATGACCCGAGAGCATACATGGCAGGTGGTCAGATTTCAATGAAGAACTGCGGTTCACTGACTAAATGAATGAAAGGCCTCTCCTACCACCAGGACTTTCTTTAATTATAGTGAAATTTCTGTAAATTCCTTAAATTTCCTTTACTTAAACTCCACTTTGGCCAGCCTGTTGCCCTGCTCCAGAATTCTTTTCGTCAAGGTCTTCGGCTCTTCTGCTTGTTCCTGGGTCTCTTTCATGTGGAGCAGCAGAGCAAATCTGTGTCTCTGTAGCTACTCTCTATTTAGAGGGGAAATCAGGGTATACTGGCAAGAGAGTGCTGGACTTTTGAGTCAAGCAGACCAAAGTTCAAATCCCACCTCCAACACTTTGTTGTTGTATAATGTTGGGCTATGGTTTTTAACCTTTCTAAGCCTCTGATCCTTCATCTAAAAATGGGAATAAGTCTACTCAGCATATCGGGCAGATATGAGAAATAAACTTTTGCTGTGCAGTGCTAGACACTTAAAAACCCCTCAGAAAGATGCTTCCCTGTGACCACTGTTGATAGTGGAAGTACTCCCTGGGGCCATGAGGATGAGCTCTCCCCTCTTTCATAGCCTTGCCAGCACCAGAAAGTGGCCACCATACATCCTCCTGGCTGCCCCATCTCCTGGCCAAACGCCCTTGTCCCCATCCTCTCTACAGGCAGAACCCGAGATGATGTGGCTTCTCTGCTGGGAATGGGGGTACCATCCTGTCTGTGTCTCACTAGGACTCTGCCTCACCTTGTGGAAGAGCTGCCTGAGACCCTGGATGTGGGAGCTCGGGATGCAGGGGATGGACCAGAAAAGAGAAGAAAAATGGCCAGAGGGGGTATGTGCTATTGGGCGCCCCCCAACTCCAGGCACCTGACCCTTGATGGCCCATCATGACTTCTTGGTGTCTGCACTTTCATTCCTGGACATTGTTTCCTGGGGCACAGTGTCCTTCCCTAAGGTCCCCATCAGGTTCTCTCTCTGTTCCCTGGGGCCACCTCTGAGAGCAACAGGCACCACGATCTCTGCCCTGTGGCCTCTGTTCACTGCCCCTCGGCTTAGGGCAGGGTTCCCCGTGAGACCAGCCAAATCACTACACGGGCTTCCCGGCATCCAGACTCCTGGGTTATCAACATTCCTAATTTCTCAGTCTTTAGAATTGTTATTATTGTTTTCAGGCGCAGGAAGGAAAGCAGTCATTTAACTCTCCCATATGGGGGTGGGCAGCGTCAGGCAGCAGGGTCCACACTGGCCGGGGCAGCCCCGTTTTCCTAGACCCTCTTCCCACAAGGGCCACAGGAGCCCGGCTCTGGTGCCCAGTCACTTTCCTCTGGCCTGGGCATCTGGATCCTCAGTTGCTATAACTTTTTTTTTTTTCCAGAAAAGTCATGTAGAATGTCAACTAATGTTTTGTTTCTGCGTCACAAAGGAAAATAGAACAAGGAACAAATGAATCAGTTTTTCTTGAATCATAAGCAGTGATTTCTTCATGAACTAATTTAGAGAATGGCTATTGAATTTCACAAACATTCCTGAGTGTTATTGAATGCTGAGCCTGGCATGATGAGTGGATGGAGGCCGAGATGCGAAAGAGGTGGTCCCTGCCTTGGGGGCTTCCACGGGCAGCCTATCCTCTGGCAGCTGCTATGCTCTGCAGCTGGGCAGGCAAGAAGAGTCAGGTGGGGAGCAACGGGGAGAGCCCCAATGTTCTGGAGCGGGTGCTGGTGTCACTTCATTCTCCACACCTGACCATACTGCAGGGCACAGCCCAAGTCCCCCTCCACCATGAAGTCTTCCTTGACTGCTTCAGGCCTCAGTGAATTTCCTGCTCTCAAAACTATGGATTCCTGTAGCACCCTACAGCCTATAAGATATTTCCACACATTACCTCATCTCAGCATCACAGCCTGGCAACGCATATAATATCATCCCCATTTTAGCAAATGAAACAACTGAGGCTCAGAGAAGTGAGATAACCACCCCAGGGTCACAGGATTAGTCAGCAGCAAAGCTGTGACATGAGTCCCCATGGTCTGAGTCCCAGCCAGGCCTTCTTGCTAACAGGTACTTACTGTCTCTACTGCGTCATTTGACCCAGGCACCGCCACGTGGAACTCGCATGGCCCCTCTTCTACTCCATGCTTCCGCTCTAGTTCCCCACTTTGTTTTTAGTCACCCAGGTGACTCCCCTGAGGGCAGGGTCCCAGCCAGCCTGGTCTCTGGCCCCTCCTGGCACTGACACCGCAGGAGCTCAGTCAGGCTCGTCTGGGTGAAGGATGAGGGAGCGAGCTCAGCCTGTGCCTCCCTCTGCCCCTCTTCATCCCCGAGTCATCTGGAGGCCATGGCAGCAAACAGCTCTTATGTGCCAGGTAATTGTGAGACTGAATAATTGGAGTTCATTCTGTCTTTCAGTCAGTGGATTAAATACATGGTGGTATCTGAGGCCTTTCAGCTGTTTCTCTCTGGGTCAGCATCTTAACTTGACACTCATCTGGGTTTGCAGAACATACCGATGAGGGCCTAAGACAGTATGTTTCTCTCTCTCTCCCATGGGTCATTTACTACCTGTGCCCCAAAGAGAAACAGCTGGATGCTTTGAGTTTTATACAAGGTGTCTATGTATCATTCAAATCAGATGCTTTTGAAAGTGAGATGGCTCACTTTAACACTCACACCAAGACAGTAGGCCTAAACTGCAGCATATGGTCAGCTAGTTTTAAACAAAATGGATGTCTGCAGTTGGAAGGAAAGACGTGAGGCAGTTGCTTGTGAAGACTTCTAGTGCAGGGGGGTTGTTGGTAGATGCAGGGACTTTGTTTCTAGCGGTAACGTTGCATCATTCAGTGACAACAATAATTATCTAGTGCCCTTTTCTGTACCACCCCCCCCTTTATTTCCTTCAATGGCTGAACCTCCTGGGATGTGTGTTTGTGTCTTATTGTTGTCTTTTTCTTCCTTCCAGAAATCCTGCAGATAATTCAGCTGGACCTAGACCTAAAGTATAAGACCAACATCCGCGAGTTGTTTGAGGAGTTTGACAGCTTCCTGCCCGGTGCTGTCATCGGCATAGCCCGGGAGATGCAGCCAGTCTACAGGTATGTTGTGGCTGTCAGGGGCAGGGGGCAGCTGCCAAGGCCCCCACCCCACTCCTCATCCTCTCTCTTCTGGCACCTGTGGTAGGTTGGGATTTCTTGGCATGCATTTTTTTCTGCACTTAGTATCTTGGAAACACATTTGTATTTATTACTGGCAGTTAATAGCATGGGCAGGTGGGTCCGTCCCCAAGCTGAAGATGCTACTTCATTATTTTGGGGGAGTTGTGACATTTTTCTTCTGAAAGCCCAGTTGTTTTGGTTGTTGGTTCTGATTAAGCTCATAATTTTAAAATCTTGGTCTTTGTCTTCCAGAGCAGTGTATCAGGATTAAATTTCCATTTTAGTGATCAGCTGGGCTTTCTTCGCCTCTGAGTCACCAGTGACCCCTATTCTGTGGAAGCAGAGTGGGTTGGCTTGTGGCTTTGGAAGGAGGTTAAAGGCAGCACAGCTTTGGAACACAGATTGGCATTACCTAGTCAAGGTGGAGAAACACATTCTGCATGATGCAGTGTTTCGTTGTCAAGTGTGTATCATAGAGAAGCTACCACCCAAGAACCATGAGACAAGTTCAGGAATATTCACTGCAACATTGTTTGTAGTAGAAAAAAACTGAAAACACCTTAAATGTCCTAAGCAGCAGAATGGAGAGATAAAATGTACTCATTCAATTGAGTACTATTCAGCAACAAAATGAGCAGACAGTAACTATGTGCGATGATAGACAAAACTGAACTGTAATCTTTAGGGATGCATGCACAGGTGCTAAAAATTATAAGGAAAATCAAGGAGATGATGAACCCCAGAGACAGCACTGGGGGGAGGAGGGACTGGGGGGAATGGCTTTGTAGAGCCGCAGTGCGATATTTCTCCACCTGGGTGGTCATGCATATGTTTGCATGCACTCTTTTATGTATAATATAGGTCTTTCAATTAAAAAAAAAAAAAGGGAAAGGAATAGCAGAAGCAGGTTTTTGTTAAAAACTAGGCCACAGCCCTGAGTCCAGAGAGTTCCATGTTTCTGACTCTTCCTCCAATGGGTAGAGTGATAGCTCACTCAGAGCCAGAGCTGCCCAAATTTACTTGGAAGGAGCTGGGATTTCACTGTCCCCTAGGCTTGCCCGCTTTTTGTTCTTAGTGCAGACCCTAATGCCAGCTCCCTGCAGACCCCCTGGTCATTGGAGAGCTAAAGGACACAGGCAACTCAAGAGCCCGCATTTCCGCCAAGAAGGAGGGGAAGAAGACACAGCCTCAGTTTGCTCGTGGCTATTTGCAGGAGCCAGATCACATAACAGGAAATTCCTGCAAGGTCCCTGAATGAGCTGATAACTCCTCAGGCCTCATGGGCTGTTTTTCCTTCCATGATCCTCTCACAAGCTGCCCCAGGGTCACTGGGTAGGCCTCTTTCTCTGCGGTGGGGGGTGGAGTGGAGAAGGTTTGGGCAAACAACTGCCATCTTAACTATGGCAAGCTCCTTGCCTCATTCCCTCACCTCCATGCAGGCTGTGACTTAAGCTAGAGTCCTTGATTTAACAAAGGGAGGTGACAGAAGGAGCATTAAACAGAGAGTCCCAAGTTGCAGGTGCTGGTCCCAGCTCTGCCATCACACTTCGTGCCTTGGTTCCCCACCTGAGAAGGGCAACAGGTGAGCTTCAGGACCTCACTCCCCCAGCTCTGCTCTGGCATCCGTGGTCCCAGCTCTCCTGACCTTCATTGTCTTCTCTCCATTGGAAGCTGCTTGTCTGCTGCTGGTGAGCTCCTTAGAGCTCTGGAAGGTCCAGTGTCCCTGGGATATTTACACTGGGCTAATTACTAAATTCAGTTAGAACAATGATGCCTTCCAGCTCTGGTTTGGAATCTTTTCCTGCAAATCACATCACACTTAATTTAAATAGTACTGGCCAGAATTTATATTTTCTGTCAATCTAGGATTTTATAAACAGTGTAACTTAAATCAATTTAATTGTCTGGGCTTCCCAAAAGAAATCTCTTAACGATTTTAGATTCAACATGAAATTGAGTTTTTCTTACCTCAGAATCTTTAGTGATTGTCATGTACAATGAGAACGATGAGACTTCTGCTGCTGGTAGAGCCTGAAGAATGCCATTTACAGGGCTTGGACGCTCAGAATCAACAGAAATTTAAGCCTCTTTATGTGCTCCTTCCCTCCACCCCCAACTGAAATGTTTTTAAAGACCTCTAATAATTAAGTCTGCAAATGACTGCCCTCACTACTGTGCACCCTATTGGCTCTGGGGAATTAATTACCTTTTAGTATTTGTGGTTTCTTGCTGCGTCTAAGAATGATTTGGTGATGGCTGGCAGGCCTTTTGCCTTCTTCCACAAGAAAACTGGAGACTCCAGTGACCTGGAAGATCTAGTATTAGTTGTCTGCTGCTTTGGAGTCTTCACCTGGCTCTCAGGGGGCAGGGAAGTGAGGGTGGGAGAAGAAAGAGGGTGGGGATGGAAGGAGTGAATAAATGGTGGCTGAACAAGGACAGATAGAGCTGGGCCCCTCTCCTGAGCAGGCAGGCCCAGCCCCTATGGCCTTGCAGTTGGCCATCAGTTACCTGGGATCTGCAGCCCTTGCCATCTGCACAGGTGGCCACTTGCCATTCCCTGAGATGCTTCACGAAGCTGGCAGCCAGACTCCAACGACCAAGTGTTCTCCCTAAGTGGTGAAGCGTGAGGTGGACAAGTTTTTTATTGTAAATGGAATCTACTAGCATCTCTGAGAAGAAAGGAAAATTTAAACGTGAAACAGAACAGCACAAAAACAGAACTTGACTGGTTAAGCGAGTACACTTGGATCTGGAAATTCACTAAGCGGGAATATATTTGGATCTCTCCAGCTGTGTCATTTTTATTCATTTGGCCCACAGTTACAGTACTTTGAAAGGGCACATAGTAAGTCATTTTTATGGCTGTTTCCCTGCTATTGTGTAACATGAATGTCAGAAGCTTGTACGAGGGTGGGAAGAGTACTTCCCACTGTCCATTTGACAAATAGTTTTTTTTTTTTTTTTTTTTGACAGTTTTCCCCGCTAAACATGCAGTGAACCAACTGTGTTTTCTGGAAAATGATGCGCAGGGATCATGGGATGTTAGGATAGTGACAGAGGAAGCTTTCTCTTTTGGTTCCTTTTTAAGATTCTGTTGGGGCACACCTCCTGTGACTGTCCTCATCTGAAAATCATGGAGCCTGGTCATCCTGGGGGAATGTTGCTATTCCTTTCTCTCACCCTTTCTCTGCCTTTTTGTATGTTGGTCATTCTTATACCTAACCCAGTCCTCCTTTGTTAAACATTGCTAGTCTCCCGATATAATTTTTTTTTGTTGTTTTTACTTTTTATTACTGAAAACTTCCAACATATACACAAGTAGACAGAATCCTATAATATTCTGGATGCTTCAATATTATAACATTTACGGAGCTTGAATAATTATTAACCCTTAGCCAGTCGTTTCATCTCTACTCCCACCCACTTCTCCTCTTCCCCTGATTATTTTGAAGCAAATCCCAGGCATCATATCATTTCAAATGTACATGTCATTTTTAATCTATTATTTTTTAAAAAGCATATCTGCTGTCTCTGAGTTTAGGGCTGAGGAGAGTTATGCGAACTCATAGTGGCATTTTGTCTTCAAGCTCGTCAGTCTGAAATCAGTGCTTTGAGGGAGGAAGACGGACTCAGCAACTCTAACATTTAGCCGACCAGCATTTTCCATCTCTCTCCAGATTGTCTCATGTTAGGATGTTAAAGTAGCCGTCACATCCGGAAGCTTTACAGCTGATATAAATTCAGTCCCACTGTTCACTAGGCATGAAGCCTAGCTTTATAAGAGAGCCCTTCCACCACCATCACTCACAATGCGCAAATGTAGGACATGAAGATAAAAGGTATTAGACTGTCTTCTTCCCTCCGACACCCGAGAAGAATTTCTTGGCCCTTGTTCTTGTGGGTTTTTTTTTTTTTTTTAAATAACCAAGATCGAGCCTGTCAATTTCTATCAGAGTTAAATCTGAGTGGAAGAGAGAAAAGCCTGCCACCTTTTAAAATAGTGATTCCTTCACTCCCTGGGAGTTAGCAGACTGAGCTGTTTTTGCAGCCTGTGTGACTTGGAGGCAGTGCTATAGCCCCTGCAGGAATTACTCAGAAAAGGAGAGGGACATATCTGCCCTGTGGGAGAGATAACAAGTCTAGTATGAGGTTATTTTTTAATGACATCAATGGGAAAATGTATTTTTTTTTTTTTTTTTTTTGTCTTTATGTGACCGGTAAGGGGATTGCAACCTTCGGCTTGGTGTCGCCCACACCGCGCTCAGCCAGTGAGTGCACCAGCCATTCCTATATAGGATCCGAACCCGCAGCGGGAGCGCTGCTGCGCTCCCAAGCGCCGCACTCTCCCGAGTGCACCACGGGGTCGGCCCGGAAAATGTATTTTAAAAGGAAAAAGCTATATACAGAAGAATCCAGGTGGGGTTGTGTTACTGTTGGTGTGATTGTATCCTGTTCGATGGCTGTGTCCCCTGGGTAAGCTAGGAGCACCCATTTTCCACCTGAAGACTGAGCGGCTGGGAATGAGGCTGCTGAAGATCTGAGTGTTCAGGCTGAGAGACGAGGTCCATGTTGAACATGTGAGGGGCTTCCTGTCTCTGAAAACATAGCTCATTTGAGTTCTTTTGTCTGCCTGCACCTAATGAGTGCTTTGGCACTACTGAATCAATAAAGAAAGATCCGCCACATCGAACCTCATACAGGTGTCCCCTGAGAGAATGAGTGGGGAATTGAATGAGTGGAAGTGGTGGGCCCAGGTTGCATGTGCTGTTTATGCTGTGCAGATCGAGGGCCAGGCATGTAGCAGATGTTTGCTGAATAAATGAAGGAACAGGTACTGAAGTGGAGATTTCTTCCTCAACTGCATATTGGCCAGCCACAAGTGAGGCTCTGTAGTCCCATCACTGGTCTTCTTACAGAAATTGCTTTCACATTAAAGTTTCTTTTAAATGACAACCTATGGGAAACATTGCTTTTGTTTTCTTTTTTTGGCTGCTGGCTGGTACTGGGATCCCAACCCTTGATCTTGTTGTTACAAGGCAGCACTCCAACCAACGGAGCTAAATGGCCAGCCCTGGAAACATTGTTATTCTCAATTTACGGAACTAAATGGCCAGCCCTGGAAACATTGTTATTCTCAATTTTTGTTTGGTTTATTGTTTGTATGAACCACAGGAGTAGGTACTTTGAGAAATTATGAAGTAGAAGACATGGTTCCTGCTTTCCGGGAGGTTATAATGTGAGGGAGATAGTGCAGATAAAACTTAATAAAGACTCAAATACCAAAGATGCCAAGTCAGTACTGCTGTTTAGGGATGTCTCTTGGACGAGCCACAGAGACTTTTTGCTATAGGACCTGTAAACTTTGCTGCGTGGTCCACTTCGTCCTCAGTTTAGTCTTCTGCCTTCAAAATGCTAAGAGGTGGGTGCCATGCTTCTTTCTTTCATCTGAAAATTCTCTTGGAAGGATGGTCGAATTTGCTACACAGGCATAGCCTCTGAGAAGTGTGCTTCGGATGGGCTGAGCTCTGTGCCCTGATAGAAAACTCACGCAGTGGGATTTGCTGAGATCCTGGCTGTGCAGCAGAGGGAAATTGGATCCTGTCCTCCAGAAGCTTGCAGCCTAGCTGGTGGGAGCACCCCCCAGGTCACTCCACTGGGAGGTGGCCTGGGCGGGTGCTACACAGGATGGTGGGCCCAGGAGGACTGTTCTTTTTTTGCGTTGCTATAATCTGTTTCTTTTGCCAAGTAAATAGCTCATTGAGAGACCCTCATCTGCAATCTAGGCAGCAGAAAAGACTTATCTGTAAGCATCTTCCTGGGGAGAAGAGCAAAATAGCATAGTTAAATCACAGTGGCATATGCACAAGAGGGACCTTCTGTGACAAACTGTGTGTGGAAAGGACTGAGTTAAGCATGGCCGGCTCCACATGAGGGGAGTTTCAATATGGCTCCATGGCCATTTCGACCACACATTTCAGTCGCATGACTGCATTTCTTCTGAGGTGATTAAGTGAAATGGATATTCAGTCCTCAGCCCCTCAGCCTCCAGGTTAGCAGCAGAATTGGTCATTGCAGAAATATCAAGCTTTTAAACTGAGCCTCAGTTTGAACTAAGCATGTTGTCTCTTACTCTTGCATTGGGTGACTTCTTTAAATGAGCCACTTGCTGTTGACCATAGAGGACCCCTCTGATCTTGTGTGAAGGTGGCTGAAGTGACACCCAACATTGAGGAGTGGCTCATATGGATGTTTTAATCCGGAAACCCAGCCTTCCCAGCTCTCTTGTCTTTGGGAATTTTCTATCACTATTTGTAAAACAGGAGGCTTATTTAGGAACCAGAATTGCTTCATATATAATGATTCGCCTGTACATTTGCTGTGTCCTTACCTCTGTGGACAAGCAGTCATTATGAGTCTGGTTGATCCTGACGGACATTGAGAAATGTGAAGTCACGGAGATGCTCACGGGGCCTCGTTAATGTCAGTCAGTGTGGAGATAGGTGTCAATGCACTTGGCTGCTTCTCTGCTTCCACTTGATCCCCTTGGCCCTATAAAAAAAATACTGCCTCCCTTGATAACATGAAGCCCAGTGTCTGCACGGAAACCCTTTCCCTTATTGCTGTGATCATCTTATCTCCACTGGCCCAAGAATGATGAATTTGGCACTGTAAAGAAGGCAGTATATCCTAGCACTCTACTTGGGCTGACAATGAACAATATTTTCATGTTCATAATAATGTAATTGCCATTCATTGGTATTCAGCTTTCAGAGAGCCTCGAAGGTAGTGTCTAAGCAAGATGAAGACAAAAATGAGAATCGTATTATTTAGAAGGAATAACCAGAACAGAGGAGGGGCGCCCCTATTTCTTCTGCCTGTTTCTTCTTGCCAAGATTTCAGCAGAGTTTGGGAAGAGTACAGAGTGTGACCTCAGTCTTGCAGGCCACCTCTTGACTCAAACCTTACCTTCTTTTAGCTGCTCTCCAAGGTTAAAAATACTATACAGGTGATCAAGCAATACACTTTTGCATTAAGGGAGTCTGGTCCTTGAGGGCCTTTGGTGTAGAAAAGACCAAAACAGGAAGAGAGGAGGAGTTGTCAGATCCACCTTTGCCAGCCAGAACCTGGGAGAGATTGGTGGATGAAAAGGAACACCTGATTGTATGTGGTTAGCTGTGAGTGCAGGTGTCCTCCAGCCACTTGCACAGATCAGACCAGAAGAGCCCCAGTCCCCAGTCCAGACCCGATCACATTAAAGGTCAGATGGAGTGGGGTTGTTGCTTTTTCAAAAAATTATAAAATGAGAGAACATCGGATTAGTTCTTAAAAGAAAAAGTGATCATTTGGTGAATGTAACATATTGTAAAATGTACAAGAGGCCATCCATGATTCAGAAACTCAGGATACAGCCTGCAGCAGCTTAATTTCAGGTGAATGTCTCCAGGAGGTAATACAAGTTTTTGAAGATTTAAAACTAAATTGCAAAAGAGAGGGAAGGAAAGCAATTAATTGAAAAGCCATCTATGCCCTGGTTCTTGACTGGTGTTTCTGATTTTTTTTTTTTTTTTTTCAAGAGAATATGGGCCCAGTGTTGTCAGATCTTCTGATTTTTTTTTTTTCTTTTCAAGGGAAGCCAGAAATCTATGTGGTTAATGTAAAAATTTTTGATTTTTAAACATTGACAGTTAAGCAGACAATCTGCTGGCCAAACAAAACACATCAGTGCAGCAGATTCAGCCTAAGAACTGCCAGGTGGAGACCTCTGGTTTAAGGGTCACTGAGGCACAGAACTGGCCCATGCTCCTGCCCTTGGTCTACTCCCTCAAAAGGCTTTAGTTGGCTGGTCCTTGGGTGCACACGTGACCATTTTTGGGTGCACTGAGACTTTTTTTCACATGCTTTCTCCTGTTACTTGAAATAGTTGATTTTTATTGGTAATTTAAAATTCCATCAAATGTTTTTCTAAATAACCTCAGACTTACCTAATAACAAAATGTCAAAGCTAAGCATAATTCTTGGCCAGAAACGTAATTTTGGAAGAAAATAAAAGGATTCCCCAGACTCAACATTTATTGGAGCTTTAATATGTATAAGAACATCTTTAAATTGCTCTCAGTGTCCGAAGATGCTTCTGGGAGGTTGAGGGCCTAGATAGGGAGGGATGGAGGGCGAGAAATCCAAAGGGCAGAGAGGGAGTGAGAAGGGAGGCCTGGCAGTGATGTGGCAGTGGCATGTCACTGCTTCTCTTTCCCCATCCTGGCCATGGCTGCTGCCTTGTAAACAAGCCTGGGCAGCAGCGCTGGACCCACAGTGACCCCAGCATGCACATGGACACCAGCCTGGAATCTCCCTGCCTGCTCAGCAGGGGCGTTGAGGACATTGCCGATGATATCACAGAATATCCTGTTTGATGGCCCATCTGGAGATAGTCCTAGAGTCAGAAATAGTTGCATTTCTCCTGGATAATTTTTTTCCTTCTGTACAGCTAACCAGATCTCCTTTTTTTCATTTGACTAATAGAACATTTACATTCAAACTGTGGTACACCCATAGCAAACTTATGGTTCTCATAGGATATATTTTGCTGTCTTTGCTAGCTAAGAGAAGTTCCTTCTGGAACAGAACGGGGTGAAATTTGAAGGAAAGGAGAGAGGGAGGGAAGGAACTGTGTGCAGTCCGGATTAGGCCCTACCACTCAAGGCTCCATTTCTAGATCTGCCTGCCTGAGGGAAGTAAAGATAAACGTCATGAGAAACAGTCCTGGGTGGGAGTGACCATTTAACTTCCCCATTACTTTGTTGTTTAAACTAGAACACTTTTGAGAGCAAAGGGGAAATTCTGTCAGTGATCACGGTAGGACAGGTGTAAACCAGGGCTGTCCTGGGCCACCTGAGGACATGGGATCACCCTGAGCTTGATGTGGCAGAGCAGGGAGGGATAGAGGGGAAAGGACTGGGGACGGGATGACATGGGGGAGGGAAGCTGTGGAAAGCTGAGGTATTTAGGGCCAGAAATACTGTTGAGGTTGGCAGTGTGTTTGTGTGGTTAAAATAATGAGATGATCAAAATATGATTTCACAAATCACATGGTTTATTACTATACAAAGAGATTTCTTTCCTCTTGGGATGGGAATACATTAGTCACAAAGTGAGTGAGTTCTAAAATTATTCAAGTCTAATTACTCAGTTAGGATGGAAGCAGGCCTTTGTGGAAAGCAAAGTCTAATTAAAGTTTGAGGTGTAGCTTAGTATGAGTGGTTCTCAGAGAGAAGGCTTGACCAACACGGTGGAGATCCCTGACGCTAGAGGGCAGTGCTGGTGTGGCAGGGGAGACTTCCAAAATTAGCTCCAAGGCTGAGAGGGTGTGGCCCTGCCATAGCCTGAGCTCTGTCTTTGGAGAAGCTTCTGACAATGCAGCCCTGTCACAGCATAAGCTCTCCACCTTTGGACAGGTGGCTAGCAGAGTGTAGGCCTGCTGTAACCTGAGCTCTTACAGTGTTGTACTCTTGGGTTTATGTGTGTTTTGCAGTTCAGTAGCTGAAGTCAATAGCTCGCATAGAAGGTCTGATAAGGTATGATGTAACATTCTGTCAGGGACAGGGACTACACTCCATGTTCTTATTACAGCAAAACATACTACCAACTATGTAAGTGTTCGGAGTCATCTCAAAGATACATAACACAGTGTATCTGGACCCTTTATCTGATGGAACAAGGAAGGGAGTGGTGGACCAGTCTTGGGCTGGAATTTGGCTTTTGACTGGACTTTCAAGGTGAATTGTAAAAGTATACCATTTCTGTAAATGAAGCTTACCAAGTGTCTTAGTTCAGGTTGCTATAACAACTTCCATGTAGACTGGGTAGCTTATAAACGGTAGAAATTTATTTCTCATAGTTTGGGAGGCTGGGAAATCCAAGATCAAGAGAGAGCTGGGTGGGGTGATAGCAACGTCTCTCATGTCTCTTCTTATAAGGGCACTAATCCCATCATTAGTGTTCCACCCTCATGACCTAGTCACCTCCCAAAGACCCCACCTCCTAACACCATCCCGTTGGAGGTTAAGATTTCAACATATGAATTTCAGGGGGAAGTACATGCAGTTGGTGCCTGCACATCTCCTGGTCCCTGTTAGCTCAGGAGCTGAAATTTGGCCCTGGGTTGAGTAGGAAGATTAGGGTTTCTCTGTTGGGCGGTGCCAACACTACCTATACACTAATTGGCTAATTTTGAGAATTAACCACTGGATTTTGGCCATAATTCCATGTAGAAAGAATCAAAAGGGAAAGTAGAGGTAAAGCAACTGCCTCTCAAAAGTGTAAATGCTTTATTGTCACTATTGATTTTTGGCTGGTCTCAAAAATTCCCAAGAGCTACTCTTAGTGTATGTTCGCTACACATCTGAACCACCAGGGCTGCACCCTCCCAGCCTGTGACTGTAAAAGGATGACTCGTCTGCCTTGGTGCACTGCAGGGAATCTAGATACCTTGTGGAGAGGGCTTGACTCCCCAGACCAGCATGTAGGGCTCAGAAAATGTTACCTTATGCCTCCTGCATGGGCTTGTATTATGTCCGGAGCAGAATCTTCAGTTCCTCATCTGGGTGAAGTCAGCAAGGACTCATTGAGGGCATCCCAGCCCAGCCCAGCCCAACTGTGGGAGGGGAGTGGAATGGAAACTCAGACTCCCCTGTGGAAATCACCCATGTGGCCTGGCCCTGGCATTACCCAAGATACACTTCGGAAATTAATGTGAGCTTGGCCTCAGTCCTGGGAGCATTTAGGGGACATGGCCCTTGTCCTCTCATCTCAGCATATCTGAGCATATCTAAGCTAACTTTATGACTCTGACAGTCAGCTGTGAAGAATTCCACAGACATTGGTCTGGGGCCTGCTATGCACCAGGCTTTGTCAGCAAGCCACAGGCCCTGTCCTCAAGAAGCATACAGTCTAGAGGGTGGCCCCCATACCCACTAGGGAAGGTCTAAGCACACTCTAAAGTCACTCCCGTGACTTACAAGGGCCTCCTGACGTTGTTTCCTTCCTGCTGCCTGTTCTCACTCTGGAGGCCTGGGTCCCTCTCCACCATTTCACACCATTTTCAGCCTCTGGTCTGCTTGACTTTCAATTTCATTTCACACTGGACATAGTCTCTTGGATCACTGACAGCTTCATGTTCTGCAGCCAAGAGACAGCCTACCCCTTCTGTGTCCCCAAACCAACTGATGGCTCCCTTTCTCCAACTTTTTTAGCACCTACTGTATGCTAAGTATTGTTCTCATTCTAAAGGCCTAACTCCTTAGCTTGACATTTGGGGACCTCCACAGTCTCTCCGTCCCTCTGCCTCCACCTCTCCTCCCACCAGCTCCCCTTGTGCCCATTGCTTCAGCTGCATGAAACTCCTGGTTGTTTCTCAAACAGGTGCTCATCCAAATTTGTGGCCTTTGGATATGCTCTTCCTTCTGCCTAGGATGCTTTCCTTCCATCCTACTCTTCTGTTTGCCCTACTCACCCTTCAAGATGCCACCAGTCCTGAAAATCCTTCCAGAGTTCCACCCCACACCCAGTTGTGGCCCTCACTCCTCAGCACTTGTACCCATGTTACATTATTCAGCAGGTCATAGCTTGGAGCACAGATGCTCCCTATAGATGTGTGTCTCCCCCTACAAGGCTGTGAACTCTTTGAATTTTGTCTCTTGATTAACAAAACATTGCCAGCCTCTCTCCTTCCAGCCTCACAAATCCAGCCTGGGAGCCTTGAACTGAAATCATTCCTCCAGCCATCATCTAGCTCTGGTTCTCTAAGTACATCTTGGAGTTTTAAGGCTTGGTTACTATTTTCAAATAATGGCATGGAGAGGGAACTGAACTTTCTATCCATGGTGGAAAAAACTAAACCATTAAAGTTTTCTGGGATGATACATGCTCTTATTGCCATTGTGGAGATAGACTAAAATGTTGGAGAAGTTTCTGTCCTCAAAGTTAGGCAGAGCTGGGTTGACTGCTGGTTCCACCCCTTACTGGCCATATGACTTTGCACAATATTCTTAAACCTTTTAAAGCCACACTTTTATTACTGTAAAATGGAGATACACCCAGCATATTGATTATAAAATGATTTCTCTTTCCTCTTTCACAGCATATTTGAGATTGTCAAACCTAAATAACAGATAGCGAGAGAGGCTCTCTAAAAGAAAATGATATTTATTCAGGTGTAAGCATTACAGTGGGAATACAATGGGCATATTCAGGTAGGTAAAGGACAAGTGTTTTTAAAGGAAAAATGAGGAAAAATAATTGTTCTGAGACAATCATCCTTGGCTATCAGGATCAATAACAAGGATGGTGTCAGTCCAAGTTTGGGCAGGTGTCCTCACGGAAATAATTTTTTGTAAGGTTGAAATGGTCTTTGTGCAAGTTTGGTTCTGGCAGTGTCTTTTGTGATAGTTCTTGTTATCTGGCACGTGTGCATGAAAACCTACCTTCATGGCTTTCCCTGTCTCCATTTGTTAGGGTTTGACACAAGTAACTCCATTTCAATTCTGACAACTTTAACAAGATATATGACTCTCTTGTTGCAATGCAGGCAGAAAGGATGTGTTTGAAAAAGTCTGCCTGCCAAATCTGATATGCTAGAGTTTGTGCCTCTTGTTTGAGAATCACTGGCCTAGATCCTCAGGGTACTCAATAAATAGTTGAGGATGAAATGATATCATGTACACATTACATAACACCAAGCACAGAAGATAAGAGCCCTCTCTCTTTCTCCCTGTCCTACACAATCCATAACTTCCCTTGGTGCTGGTCAGTAGTGGAAGTATTTGCAGAACACAGAGAGGTTACAACAGAGCATGAGATAGGGCTACCTTTGAAGCCAGCAGGATTTTGTCCTGGCTTAGAAAGGGAGTGTGCTGTGCAGGAAGAGATTGCATCCTGCCTTGAGTGAAACTGCCGTTGGTCCTTTCCTCTTCACAGTCTTTGAGGTTACAGGCCAGTTGCATGCCCTTGGCCATGATGAAAAACATGGCTTTGCTTTCCTGTTCTGTGATGCAGAAGACCAGTGTGGAAAGCCCAATGGTAAAGGTGCAGAAAATGAGGCTGGGCTGGAGCCACCTGTGTTGTTTTGTAAGTTACAAACTGAGAATTGATTACAACAGTATGGTGTCAAGGATTTTTGAAGCACTGGTATTAAAGCATTTCAAGCTTCTACTTGTAACATTCCCATCCCTGCATGCCACCCCCACCCCCATGCCCCAGAAGAAAGCTTCACACTTCACTTTTTCTCTTCACTTTCTTCTTCCCTTTCAGTGCCCCATCTCTACCCTGGCGCCCACACAGCCAGCTGATGAGAGCACTCTCTCTGCAGCATGTGGGCACTGTGGCATGCTGTAATTGTGTGAATGGATGCTCCCAGGACTGCCTGCAGCTAAGCCTAAGCTTATGGAAAGCCTCACATGACTTGACCAAGTTAAAGTCTAATCATCTTTCTTTAGACACTTCCTGTGGTCATTTCTCAGTTTGAGAACATGTCTTCTGGATCCAAACTTTTATAATTAAGGTCCTCACCATTTGATGCCACTTCTAGGAATGGTCGAGAGGCAAAGAAGAAGCTGTTTACTTTCCTGGGCCTCTGCATGGTCTGTTCTTGTCCATACCTGAAGTCTCCATGTCCTTTGACAGGCATGTTCTAGCCTTTCTAGCAGCTCCCTGTGCGCCGTGAGCTTCCCATTTCAGCTCCTTTGCTACCACTGGTTATAACAGTGCTATATCCCGTAGGCTTAACCAGTGCTCAGCTGTTTACAGATTGGCTTTGCATTTATATTTTAAATTTGCTCCTCCTACTAATTCAGTGAAGTAGGAAGGCAGATAGTTTTTTCCCCATTTTGCAGAAGAGATTAAGTTTTAGGCAGGTTGCATTTGCCCAGGGTCACTCAGTCAGGACTGAAACCCAAGTCCCTGGCCTCAGTGCCCTGCCTGTCCTCTGTGCACCCTGAGGTCCTAGGTGGATGGTACCTAGGCCCTGCCTTCTATTTCCTGAATTAGGAAACAGCAGATCATAAGGGGTTTGCAGCCTCATATCCAGCCACTTCGTAGCCTGGATCACTGAGTCCCCTTTTTTGGGATTTGCAGCATGTATTTGCATGTGAAAGATAATCAGTCTTTCCATTAAAACATTTAAGAGCATTCAAGTTCCTGCCTTGGTGTTTGAGCCCCAAACAGTGCTCCCACTTCTGCCCAAAGTAATATTTGGTAAATGCAGAATTTCTGCTCCAATTTATGCAGGTGTCTTCATCAAAATGGTTTTATCACTTTTCACCACAGCATGGTGATGTCCCTGATGATGCTCTGATCAGTGTGTAATTAAAAAAGAGTTGTGCAGGGCTGGTCTCAGACTGTTTCTTGGGGTTTCTGATCGTTGGAGAATCTCAGTGGTGTAGGTTTTAGTGTGAATCATATCCACTCAGGCCACTCATAGCTTCTACACCAGAGAGGCAATGTTTTTAGCTATTAGATGGCACAGGCTCCATTTTTTTGGTATGTCTACAGCCTGGCTTGGATTAAAACTTCTCTTATGGAAAATGGTATGGAGGTTCCTCAAACAATTGCAGATAGATCTACCTTATGACCCAGCTATTCCACTGCTGGGTATATACCCAGAGGAATGGAAATCATCATGTTGAAGGGATATCTGTACTTCCAGGTTTATTGCAGTGCTGTTTACAATAGCCAAGAGTTGAAACCAGCCTAAATGCCCATCGTGGGATAAGTGGATAAGGAAAATGTGGTATATTTATACAATGGAATACTACTCTGCTATATATATAAAAAAAAAGAAATACTACAATTTGCAGCAACATGGATGGACTTAGAGAAAATTATATTAAGTGAAATAAGCCAGGCTCAGAAAGAGAATTACAGCATGTTGTCACTTATTTGTAGGAGCTAATAAAAATAAATAAATAAATGTACAAACAAATAAATGGAGTGGGGGGGTAGAGGTGGAGGAGCAGGTGGGGAGAAAGAAGACACAACAATCACAACAATTCCTTGAACTTGTTAAGACAAGTGAACAGGTATGATGTTAATGGCGGGGGGAGAGGGAGGGAGGAAAAGGAGGAATTGGTAAAGGGACATGAAAATCAACTACATTGTATATTGATAATTTTTTTTAAAAGTTAAAAAATAGGTAAATGTACAAAAATATTTGCAAATACTAAACAAATAAAACTTCCATTAAAAACAAACAAAAACTTCTCTTATGATCGTGGAAGCATTAGAGCAATGCGTGCCTGCCTGCCTATCAGTCATCCATCCATCCGTCCATCCATTCATCCAAGGTGAGCAGAAATATTTACTGTGAGTAGAAACCTCTTTTGGTCTGAGTTTCAGTATCTGCCCCTTAACTCATGAAAATCCCATTCTGCCATTAACTTCAGAAGCAGCATATTTGTATCGTAGTGTCTTTCCTGTGGGTCTAGCGTCCCGGTGCTGAGGCAGGGGGGCTGTGTTTAGTGCCAGCTTGGGTTCTCCAGGGAAGTGCAGAGGACTCAGTATGTCATCAGCTCCTGGAAATCGAAACCACTTGTGCTTTGCCTTCCTCCCTCTTGTCTTGATGCGTCTTTCCTCTCACTGAAACACCGAACAAATGTTCCTCCTCTCATTGAATGACGCTGGTGAGCAGATGGGAAGGTGGACTTGGGTGGCTTGGGTCAGGTCACTTCTTTCCCATCTGCCTTGGTTTCCTCCTTTACAAAATGAGAAGGGTGAGTCGAGATGTTTTCCCTAACTCTGACAGATAACTACAGATCCTATTAATACAATTAATAGGATCTCAGGAGAGATGTCCGAGGGCATCTTTTCCTATGTTGGAATCCCCCTACAGCATTTCTGACTTATTAGGTCTCAGCTCGATCACCTCCCACAGTGGGGACCTGGCCACTTCCACAGCAGCTCATTGTTTTATTATTGGACAAGTTTGTTGGAATGTTTTTCTGTATATTAAAGTTAAAAATCCACTTCCCTGTGGTTTCTACCCATGGTACCCGCTACTGCCCTCTGAGGCCACATGGAACATGTCTGCGCACTCTTCCACACAGAAGTCTTTTAGGTACTCACATGTGCAGAGAAGCCCTCATTTCCTCTGAGTCATTTCTTGTCAGGGCTGATAGCCTTTCCTGCACATACTCCCCTTCATGCCCCAATTCCTGAATGCCAGCAAGTTGGAAGTATGGATGGAAAGCCTTGCCTCTTGCCACAGGTTCCCAGAGGCAGGAGGGGGCCTCTCTGGAACAAGGCCGTGCAGACACATGTTTCTTACCTGGGAAGCCAGGGTCCCAGTTTGTAGCTTTCTCTGAGTCCCACATGGCATCCTAAGGGCTGACCTTGTCCTGTGCAGGGACCACCAACATGTGTGCAGATTCACAGCCAAGAGCCATTTCCCCAAGCCTTGCCTGAGTCCCTGCCCTGTGGAGATAGCTCAGGGTCGAGAAGATCAGCAAGGGTCATGCCCTTGTTCTGGGTACAGGGAACAGCAAGGTTTTCAGAATGTCTGTGGCTATTAGGAGAAGAAAGAGACTGAAGAAGCTTTGGGGCAGCCAGCATCTGGAAGAAATGTTTGAGTTGGGAGCCGTGTGGAGGATCCCCGAAAGCAGGGCTGCAGTGACCTCCCAAGATGGGGCTGCACAGACTGCAGTCCCTTGCTTTCCCCTCCTTGCTTATATTCTCTCTTCTCCATTCTAAGGACAAAATAGGGGTTTTTTGTGGTTCTGTCACTTCCTGGCTGGTAGGCGGGCTGGCTTGGCCATCTCAAACCTTAGACCCACGGTAAGATGGAGCTGAGTGGCTTCAAGCGGGGATGCAGCAAGGTTTGTCAGTCTTTTCCAGACCATAGTAGCACAGAGAGCTGCCACTTTTTCTTCCTCCTGCCATCTGTGTGGGGGCACGTACCTTCTGGGTTCCTGCCAGATGTGGGCAGAGCATTTTTACAGCTGATAACTCCAAGGGCCTCTGCTCCCTGCAGCTTTCTGACAGCTGGAATTCATGGCCCTGGTACACTTGCCATAGCTCTGGGGGGTACTTTTCTATGGCTGCTTTGAGACCATACTGCCTCTATTGTCTCTTAAAAACTTAGCTTAAATTTTATATTGGAATAAAAATGAACTAAAGCCCTAGATTATCTCTGGTATATATCTGGACTAATCTCCAGGGGTTTTGAAAAACTTCAGCTTTCCATGCATGGAGTTCTGGTGCAGAGTTGTTCTGAAATGGTTTTCAGGGCCCTTCGAGAGCCTGGCCTACCAGTAGGTTCTGGGGGTGGCATTTGCCGAAAGGAGGGGCCCAGCTCTCTGGTTGGGGAAGCTGGGTCACTTCCTTTTTGTCCCAGAACTTCTTGTCCCAGAACTTCTTGTCCCAGAACTGGGCTGAGGGTGACGCTAATGGGCACAGTGAAGAGGGTAGAGGCACAGGCTGGAGTCAGGTGCCTGGGTTTGAATCCTGGCTCTGCCACTCACTCACATGGCCCTGAACTGGTCACTTAACCCCCAGTGCCTCGGGTCATCACTTGTAAAACAGGACCTTCCTCATGAGGGCAGCAGGTTTTGAGGATTAAATAAGTTAGCATTTGTCAAGTGCTTAGGACAACGCCCAGAATAAGTGCTGTGTATTTGTAAAATAAGTAAAGGAGTTGTGCCAAAAAACACATCACAGTATGGTCACTAGTTGCCAAGAATATGCATCTGAGCTCCTTTTAAACACCAGATCATCTGCCTGTGGTTATTTATAGCAGGTGATTAAACTATGAAATGTTTATCCTGCTAGAGGCTGAAAATCTGATTTTCTTGGTGCAGACACATTCTGTTTTAGAGTTCAGTAGATGTCGTCACTTATGGGACAATTTCTCCTGAAGGTCTCTGGTCACATGTTTGCCTACAGGACTTGCAGAACTCTGGGAATCTACTGAGTGCTTCACATTTTCTTGTGACTTTGGAAAAAAGGTGTCACCCTTCTTTTCCCTCCTCAGAGCTGGCAAAGCCATCTACCTGCAGATGCGGGCTGCTGGGACTCCAGTGCTGTTCAGGAAAATTTAATTTTCCTCTCCTCATTGGAGCTTCACAGCCCAGCGGCTACCTGTCAGTTCAGCAGGAGGGGCACTGTGAGTTTCAGTTTTCTTTTCATCACGTGTCACACTCCTTGATCTGCCCGATTCCTTGTCTGCTCCGTGCTCCTTCCACCAGGCTCCTGTGACTGTGCTGGCATTCACACCTGCCCGCCACCTCCACCCTAAGCAGGGCTTTTTAGATAAGATGCTGTAAGATTTTGTCTCACTAGAACCAATTAACTGGAAGATTCGAATTACAGAATGTAGCTACTTCTGCCCCGAGTAACCAGAAAATCCAGTTCATCAGAATATACAGTTTTAATAGAGAGAAAATTGTGCATGGAATTAGCAAACTGAATTAAAATCTTGCTTCACTTTCTTCAATGGCAAAATGAAAATTAGATTGTGTCTCAGTTGTTTGAAGATCTGCATAATGTGCAATGTACATCTGTGATAGATTATTAGGATTAGCCTTAGTAGTAATAGTAGTCTTTAAGCATTCTACTGCACTGGGGTCATCTGGATGGGAGGTGTCAGTTACAAATCTCCAAATAAACAGTAAAAATGTATCATTACTCCTTGGCTCTTCATCTCTGACTTGGTGCATCCAGGAGGCTCACACATCCCCAGTGAAGGTGATGTCGTTAGTGCCTCCGAACACTTTGTTTTCCTCTAGTGTAATTTAAATTAATGGTGAACAGAAATACAGTTTGTAACAATAATGACTCACACTTAATAAATGTGTGTCATGTGCCAGGCACTGTGCTAAGCTTACAAGGAAAGGGTTTGTGAGAGTGGCTATGCTGGAGCTAAGCTCACAAATAAGCAGCATTTAAACATCATGGATGTTTAATTATCCCAACTCCATGAGGTCAGTACTATTTCTATCCCATTTTATAGGTGAGGAAACAGGCACAGAGAGGCAAAAACTCATGCCCAGTGTGTCACAATCTGTGAAGGTGGAGGCTGGGTTCAGACCTTGGCAATCTGGCCCTGGAACCCCTGCACTACCCTTGTCCTCTGGGTGTGGCGGGCTGGCCCTGATGGGGCACACTGGGTTCTTTAGGGGAGTGTGGTCCTGCCTGGCTCCCCCAAGTCACACTGGCTGGCTTCCAGCATCTTCCTCTTGTCCCTGCTAGATGCTGATCACCTGCCTGGATTTCTTTCTTCTTTGCCACATCTACTCACTGAGGCCCTCAGGGGATACACAGGAGAGATAGTGTCACCATTTTACAGAATTTGCCCAAAGTCACAAAACTAGAAAATGGAGGATCCAAGCCTCAAGCATACCCAGTGTTCTTTTTCCTATACATAGTGTTACATCTTTTGTGATAGAAGTAGCCTGGCTATGCTGGGGTCACTGGTAAACACTCACTACAGAGTTTCATCATGTCCTGTCTGCTCTGCACCCCACCACCCCCTTGCCCTGCCCCATGCTCAGAGAACAGTCTTCTCAGAAGGAGCTTCTCAGTTTGAACTGCCACTTGCATCATTGACTTGTGACCACAGTGGAGGAAAGGGATTGGGAAAAGTTTCTTACACGTGGAGTGGGGCTTTCCGGAGATGCATTCCCCTGTTGCAGCAGATTCCAAGCCATTCTTCGTGACTACTGATTTGTGCATTTTGCTGCAGTTGTAGAAATAGTCATGCTATGGCTAGCCAAATGCTGTATGTTTGGTTTGCTCCAGGACACCTAGCTGCAAAGCCAAGGCCTGCCCTTGCTTGTAAGATGGTGATGAGAATGTGGTACTAGGACTGAAAAATCCACCTGCCTTACAGAAAACTGAGTCAGATCATCTGTCTTTTTCATGGACAAAGACTGTGTGTGTTTGGAAATGAGTGGGGGTGTGGAAGAAGTAGTGGGAGAGATCTTCTGCAGCTGGTTTGGGTTCTGACTCTAGGGTGATTGAGCAAGCTGGGGGTCAGATCTTTGGTAATTAGGATGCCTGTGACAGAGAGCAGCTGCTTCCCTCAGCAATGGAGAAGGAGCAGGCTGATAGAACCGGCATACGGGAGAACACTTTCTGTGATCAGTTTTTAGGGACAGCCTGCAGAGGATGGAGGCCCGATAGCATACACTGAGGGAGGCACTCATGTTGCTGCTTGCAGAACTTGCAGGCCTTGGCTGTAGTATTGTGTTTGCTGATCCTGAGTTAGGATCCTTAGGGATCCTGCCACCTTTGGGCCTTGCCCTGCCTCCTTCCTCGTAGCTTGCGGGACAAAGCCACACTTGGTATGGCACAAAGGCCCCTTTTGATCAGGTTCAACCTGATCTTTCAGCTTCACTTCTCTCCACTCCCCTCTCTCCCCCCACCCTGAAATTGTATGCACATGAGCTGTGTGTGGACATGGGTGCATTTGCTCAGATTCCCCAGGTGCTGGCTTGAGGCCACCTCCTCAGATTTCCTGTTGCCCCTGCGCTTTGCTCATGCGGATTCCTTGGCGTGCCCTTCCCCAGCTGCAGCTGTGGAGGTGCTGCTTATTTGTAAGCTTAGCTCCAGCATAGCCACTCCCACAAACCCTCTCCTTGATCTGCACTTTACCCCTAAGTCGGAATCACCTCTCCCCTTCCCTCTGTTCCTGAAGCACGTTGCTGAAAGCATTTATTTAATCTCCAATTATTTCATCTCCCCCGAGGCCTCCACAGCTCAACTGTGAAGTCCTTGAGGACCTACAGGGCCCACCCTCACTCATCTCTGCACTTTTTACCACCAGCCTACCCCTACCTAGCAGTTCTAGAAGACAGCAGGATGCATAATCCCTGGCTGTTGAGTTGAATCATTGTCACTTCAAAGTCAGCTTCAGAATCTTCTCTAAAGGTGCTATGGATGACTCCTACCTATTGGTGGGGATGCTGGAGCTGACAGTCCTCAGAGAGGGACCAGAGATCTACCAGGAAATCCTGCGAATTGAGTGTGTGTCACTGAGTATTTACTGAGACAGCCCCAAAAAGCACAGTAAAAGACGCTCAACATCACTAGTCATCAGGGAAATGTACATCAAAACCACAATGAAATACCAATTTACATCCACTGGGATGGCTATAATAAAAAAGACAGGACACTAATAAGTGTTCGTGAGGATGTGGAGAAATAGGAACCTTCACTCACTGCTGGTGGGAATATTAGTGGGGCAATTGCTCTGGAAGACAATCTGGCTGTTCCTCAAAAAGTTAAAAATACGATTAGAATTACCATGTGACCCTTTAGTAGGTATATAACCAAGAGAATAAAAAATATATACTCACACAAAACTTGTACGTGAATGCTCATATTAGCATTATGTATAACACCAAAAGGTGGAAACAACCCAATTGTCTATCAGCTGATGAATGGATAAACAAAATGTAGTCTATCCATATAATGGAATATTGGCCATAAAGAGGAATAAAGAACTGCTGCATGCTGTAACATATGAACCGAGAAAGCATTATGATGAGTGAAAGAAGCCATCCACAAAAGACCACATTGTATGATTCCATTTATTTTATTTTATTTTTTATTTTTATTTATTTTATTTTATTTTTTTATTTTTATTTTATTTATTTTATTTTTTTTAAATTTTATTTTGTCGATATACATTGTAGCTGATTATTGCTCCCCATCACCAAAACCTCCCTCCCTTCTCCCTCCCCCCCTCCCCCCCAACAATGTCCTTTCTGTTTGCTTGTTGTATCAACTTCAAATAGTTGTGGTTGTTATATCTTCTTCCCCCCCCCCCGGTTTGTGTGTGTGTGTGTGTGTGTGTGTGTGTGTGTGTGTGAATTTATATATTAATTTTTAGCTCCCTCCAATAATGATTCCATTTATTATATGAATGTCCAGAATAGGCCAAAGTGGTTGCTTAGGGCTGGGCAGGTGTTTCAGGAGGTTTGGAGAAATGGTAGCTAAAGGGTACAAGGTTTCTTTTTGAGGTAATGAAAATGTTCTAAAAGTATGTGATAGTTGCACAACTTTGAATATACTAAAATCCATTGGATTGTACACTTTAAATAGGTATGTGAATTGTATGTCAATAAACCTGTACCAAAATAATAAGTGCAGGAGATGTATTGCTGCAATGTAAGTGTAGATTTCAATATGTGTGCTAAACTCTGCTTTTTGTGGAAGGAGACCTCTTTTTTTTCTTATTTTAAGTTTTATCTATTTCTAATTGACAAGTAATAATAGTATATACTTATGGGGTATAAGGTGATGTTTTGATACATGTGTATATTACAGAATGATCAAATTAGGCTCATTAGCATATCCATCACTTCACATACTTATCATTTCTTTGTGGTGAGATTTAAAGTCTGCTCTTTTAGCTATATTGACATATAAAATACAGTGTTATTAGCTGTGGTCACCATGATGTGCAATAGATCACCAGAACTTATTCTTCCTGTCCAACTGACACTTTGAGCCCTTTGACTGATGTCTCCTCTTTCCCTGTCTACTCCCCACCCCAGCCCCTGGTAACCACCATTCTTCTCTCTACTTCTATGAGTTTGGCTTTTTTAGATTCCACATGTAAGTGAGATCATGCGCTGGGGAGATGTCTTTTAATGCTATCCCTCGCTGCCTGAGTTTACCACCTTTCCCCACACAGTATTTTTTCTGAGCTAGAACAAACATAAGTACTGACAGATCTGTATAAAGTCATTTTTTAAAGATGAATATTTTTATTTCATTTTTATGATTTAGCTGACTTTTTACTTTCTAAGAGAATTGAAATATCTCAGCTTGTAATTGGATTTCTTTTTTGGCCACTGGGACAAGACAGTTCTACTAATCTTTCACTGCTGGTGCATGCATTTATTTATTCAATCAGCCAGTCATTCTCTCACAGCAAATATTTATTGTGTACCAGTGTTCTAAGATCTGAATAGACAGAAATGGAAGTCTCCAGCTTCAAGAAGCCTATAGTATGATAGGGAGACATTCAAGTAAGCAACCAACCCATAAGTATTGTGATGGAGGGCTCTTAACACAGAGCGGAGCTCCCTGAACCCAACTAGAGGTAATCAGGGAAGTCATCAGGAAGAGATGACTTATTGGAAGGCAAGTAGGAATTGGTTAGGGAGAAAGGACATTTTAGGTAAAGTGAGCTACATGGACAATAGCTCGGGGTGCTTCAGGGAATGCAGTAGTTCAGTCCAAGGCACCATATATGTGCAGGTAAGAGACCTGGTTGGAGGAGTCAGACACGGAGGGTCTTGTAAACCATGCAAAAGCGTTTGGACTTTATCCTGCAGGGGATGGGGAGGTCTGGTTTCATTTTCATTTTAGGAAGGTCATGTTGGCTGCATGATGGAGATCACATTGAAAAGGAGTGAAAACAAGAAGACTGAGGGCCAAGATGAGGTTTAAGGAGAGGCGATTGGGTAGGAGGATGAGTGCACATTGGGGTGAAGGTTCTGGCTTGGACATCCTGGTGGGCGATGATGCCTCTTTGTGAGACAGGAGGACTTGGGGAAGATATAGGCATTAGCTCATCATTTGCTTCCTGGGAGACTGCACTGAGGCTGAGCTATCAGTGCTTACATAAGCAGACTTGGATGACATGCTAGAAAGTGACTGTGCTAGAAGTATTCCTGAATCTGCCCTCAGCCAGTGGTATGGCCATGTGCAGTCTGCCCTTTCTAGCCCCATTCAAGTTACAGGCCCTCATGGGCCTTGGGTTCCTGTCATGCCAGGCTCTTTCACTTATCTGGATCTTGGGTTCCCTAATTATCTGTATGAGGAGATGGATTTATTGATGTTTGGGCTCCCTTCCAGCTCTGATATTCTGTCATTCTATGGCAGATTATACATTTGCACAGTTACCTCTTTCAATGATTTATATAATCATTTCAGAGACACTTCAGAATTCATTTATGATTGGCTTAGATTACTTCCAGAAGCTTAGATTTCAGGTTTGCTGTCCATACCTTCTCAGGACCTCTTTTTCAAGCACTAGTTTCTGAACATTTGGGTTTACTGGGTAGTTGTATTGGAGGTTTTTTCCAAAGCAAAGACTTCTAGAATCCGGATGCCCATCCCAGGTATTTCAGATTCCTCCCAACTTGACCTCACAGGGCCTCTTCTTTTAATATTTTAGCCTAGTTCTGAAAATCCACAAGGAGTACTTTTTGCAAAATGGACCCAGGTGTTGGTTTCTGCAATTGAGTTAGGAAATGGTATATGAAGATGAAAGGACTCTTTCTTCCTGTTTCCCTGTGAGAGTTTTTTGGTCCCTGTGCTTTATAACTTCATAACTGCATCAGAATCAGGCAAGAAAATCAAATCTTGTCCCACGAAATTTACAGTGTTTTTCCATTAGGCAACCAGGGCAGAATGGAGGGCTTCTGAGAGGCTGAAACGGTGTGGCAATGCTGTTGAACAGTCTGTTTTCACTAGGGAAAGGTGTGTTGGAATACGATTGAGCGGGGAAGGAGGAACCCTGCAGGGCCGTCTGTTTTTCTGTATCTTCTTTTTCTCAGGAGTAGACATTCTGTCCCTGCATGCTTCCTTCCCCCGCATGATTTTAAGTCTCTTTGCCCTGTCAAGTCTTTGCCAAGAATGTCACAGAATTGAGGACTGTCAAAGTTGGAAGGCCCAGTCTGAATCCATGAGCTCCTTCCTAGAGAGCAAGACGTGTGTTTGCATCACCTCTGTATCCTCGGTGCTTGACACAATGCCTGGTACACAGTCTCTGTGAACATTTACTAAGTGAATGATTGAATGAGTCACAGAATGACCAATCTCGTTTGTCAGTGAGGGGGCGCCTGCCCACCTGCCTTCGCCCGTTGGAGCAGGAGTTCTTCAAGGCACAGGCAGTGTGTCTTAGCCACGTCTATAGCCATGGCCCAGTGCCAAAGGGGGTTGGGAGGGTGAACAAATACCTGACCCCTTTGCTATGCTGCTGGTGTGGCTTCTTCAGGCCTGAGTCTAGCAGACTTTCATTCAGGGTCTTACCCTGCCTCAGGCTGCATGGAGTGAGTGGGGTTTTCAACCTCACCTCTGTGAGTTAGGAGTACAACTCAACTCATCAAAGAAAAGGAAAATGTATCAGTTTGTTCAAGGAAGTCTCTGATAAAGAGAAATTTTAAAGTAAACTTTGTGTATGTGATGTGGCCATTGTTTGCAGATGACATGATCCTATATATAGAAAAACCTAAAGACTATCCAAAAATTCTTAGAGGTGGTTAATAATTTCATTAATGTTGCAGGATACAAAATCAGTTGCATTTATATTCTCCAATAATGAGCTAACAGAAAGAGAAACCAAGAAAGTAAACCCATTTGCAATAGTCACACACACAAAAAAACAACATACAAACCTAGGAATCAATTTAACCAAAGAGGTGAAAGATCTCTACAGTGAGAATTACAAATCACTGCTGAAAGAAATTAAAGAGGACACAAAAAGATGGAAAGACATTCCATGCTCTTGGATTGAAAGAATTAACATTGTGAAAATGTCCATCTACCCAATCTACAGATTCAATACAATTCACATCAAAATACCAACAACATTCTTCACAGAAATAGAGAAAACAATCCTAACATTCATATGGAACAAGAAAAGACCCTGAATAGCCAAAGCAATCCTGAGCAAAAATAGTGAAGTTGGAGGCATAACACTGCCTGACTTCAAATTATACTACAAAGCTATAGTAACCAAAACAGCATGGTACTGGCATAGGAATAGATACTTGGACCAGTGGAACAGAATAGAGAACCCAGAACTCAACCCACACACTGACATTTTTCATTTGCTGACTGTAAAATAGTAATTCTTAGACATGGCTTTGTGGTACTCCCTGGCATTTTTCTCAGTTATCTCAAGGGATGTCTTGAACTTGCCAAAGAGTTGCTTGAATCAAAATTTTAATTTGCATATTTTTATTGATTTGTTTATATCTTAGGCCCCATCCACTTGAGACTATTTTAAGGTAGCATCTAATAAAGGAGATGTAGGCAATGTTACAATTAAAAATAAAAGCAAAAAAAAAAAAAGGTGGAAAGAGGAAGTAAAAAGTAAGATATTCTAATTGTTTGATTGAGAATTCAGCTTAGCACTTAGTTTTTGGAGGCCAAGAAAAATACATATGGTGATGTGATGCATTTTATAGCAGAAGCTCTGATTTCAGCTGCAGCTGCAGTGAACAGTCCTGTGAGAGCCCAGAATGGCCCACAATGACTTCTCCCCAGTTGGAAGAGTTCACTTGTGCCCAGCGCAGAAGTGGGAGAGGGTGTGGACAATTGAGGCAACCCTCAACTACAGGGACAGGAATGATGTGTCAGTGGTCCTACCCCACGTCCCACTGGAGGGCAGTTCTGGGAGGCATTCTGGACACTTCTCTGGGTCCTGGCCCCCAGCTCCCTCCTACACCCTCCTGTGGACAGTCCTGGTTAGGACCGCCCTACTGTTTCATGGCCTTTCCTAAGGAGGGCCTGCCCCGGGTTGCCCCCCGAGAGGAATGAGACAAGAATGAAAGAGCCCAGGCCCCAGGCTTTCCTGCCTTACCTTTTTAGGACTGTTCTGGTCAAAGGGAGAGGAGGAGTGGAGGCTAGAAGTATCATTTTCAGGCCCCGAATTTAATGTCAGTGCAGCTCCTGTCAGAGCTGGTCTCCCTGTCCTGCTCTCAGGGAAGCATGTAGCCTGGATATCTCTGATGTCAGTGTCTTGCCTGTTAAATGGACACTTCTACAAATCTCTTTTCTCTTGTTCCAGGCTGTGAGCTTCCTGAGGGCAGGGAGCAAGACTCCTGTTTTCTCTTTCATTGTGAGTAATTCCTGAGTAGATGTGTAATAAATGAATAAATACTGGGTTGGCGTGAAAGCAGCTGGGATGCCATTTATTCATGCTGCTCTTTTCCCTCTGTCCTTCAGATAGCTGCCTTGCACACTGTGCATCACTGATAGGAAATTTAGCTGTGTTTTGTGTGGTTCAGATGCTGACTCAGACTTCAGCCTTTCTGGAGCCAGCCTCTTTCCATACCTGGTCAGGTGTATGGGAGCGGCGGCCCCTGGAGCCTGGCTGACTGTGTCCCCAGCAGCAAGGCCTGCTGGCACTGCTGAGGGATGACTTGGCGTCCATGTCTCCATGGGGTTCTTGCACCTGGAACAAGAGGGCTCATTTTCTAGGCGTCTTGAGTTCCTGGAGGTGGATATTAAAGCATGTGCTCGTTAGTCTATTCATCAGTCAGCAAATATTTCCTGAGCTTGCCAGGAGCTGTACTGTGTGCTGAGGATGCATTTGCAAACAAAACAGACGTGGTCCTTGCCCCATGGAGTTCACAGTCTAGCAGGGGAGACATTAAAACATTAAGCAAATTATTATCAAGAAAAAAAAGTGTTATTCTGTGCCAGGTCCGAAGGTCTCAGAGCTCTCTCATGCTGTTATGGAAAATCATTCCCTCTCCAGGTGAGTCCTAGGGCCTGCATTCATACCATAAGTTTCCCAGAAGTATTTTAGTCCCTGATCATCTTGTCAGTTCCTGGAGAAAGCCTTGGAATTTGCTCTAAAGCAGCTGCCAAGCACCTGGAACATTACTGTTTAGCATGAGAAGCTCCCTCTGTTTCTTCATTTGTAAACTGAGGGCTGTGGTCTACAGCCATACTTCTCAAGGTGAGTTCCATGGAACATCAATCCCAGAACATGTCCTGGAGAACAGGATCTCATGATCAAATAAGTTTGGGAAACTCTGACTATATAAATATAAGTAAATAAATATGTATTCATTCATATGTATTATACATGTTATTCCCATCTTCTAGATTCATGGAGCACATTAAAGGCTCTGAGAAGTCCTGAAGTACACAATCTTGTCTAGCTTTGTTGTATGTAACATTTTAAAAACTTTCTTACCCAGATCCCCTTTTCTACATGGTACCTATTTTACCAAGAGTCTAGGACTTCATGGAGCCTGCTGGGCCAAAGACCCTTGATTTACTGTATTAGTCCATTTCTGATGCTTATAACAAAATACCTGGAACTGGATAATTTGTAAGAAAATGAAATTTATTGCTTATAGTTTCTGAGGCTGGGAAGTCCAAAGTCCAGGGAGCACATTTGGTGAAGGGCCTTGGTGGTGACAAGTGACACAGGGATCTCACACGGCAGAATGGTGGAGCAGAGAAAGAGAGACTCTCATGTGCTCTCCTTTAAAACCCTCAGAACCATGTCTATGACCATCATTAAGGCATCAACTTAATCACCTTTTCAAGGCCCCACCTTTCAATTTCCACAATAGGATTTTCCACCCTCACCAGTTACAGTGGGGGTTAACTTTTGGGGGGGACATTCAATCCAAGGCAAAGGCCCTTCTGCTCTGTGTGCTGTAATTAGGGTTCTGGTGATACCCTGTGCTGGGGACAAGTTGGTGTGGGGCAGTGGCTCCAGACCTGGTAGCATCAGGCACCCCTTCCTCCTTTGCAATTATCATGCCTATGTCTGAGGAGATGTCTGGTGTGAATTCCTGCAGTGGGTTCCAGAGGTATTTTAAGATATTCACTGGTGGTGGCACTGCCTTGGAATTCACAATCACTCTTAATTGGTCTCAGAACCATCAGCTCACAGAACCATCTGTCATGGGAAACTTAGCAGTATTCAGAGTCCCATTAATGATTCAGCTGAAGAGCTCCTTCAGACGCAGGCCTTCCAGCCCTTGGGACTCATCTTCTGCCTCCAGAGATGTTCCAGGGAGAGTTCTGTTATTTTACAGGTTTTAGTGACTCAGACAGTTGTACCTCGTGCTCTTCCAGAATCCCCAAAGTCTTATCAGGCAGAAGAGAGAAGATTAATGCAGCTTAATCCCACCCTAATTCTCTTAGCCATCTTGGAGAGGGTGGGCTTGCTGATGGAGAGGCTCTGGGGAGTAAATGCCGATGGCAGACTTCAGGCAAGTCCCTTGTGCTGGGCAGGAGGACTTGTCCACTAGGAAGGGTGAGTGGGCCCCTTCACTCCTTCCTCTGACTGTTGCATCTCCAGCCACTCAGAAAAAAATGTAGGCTCTATTTTCTTTCTGTATGTTAGAAGCTTGCACATTGAAGCTACCTAAAAATATTGGTTAAATTAGTTCTAGATGATTAGATCTGGTTCTCATTCCAATTTAGTAGAATGACAAAATGTCACAGCTGTATGGGAACACAGAAACCATCTCACCTAGCTCCTTCATTTTTCAGTGTAGGAAAATGACACCAGAGAAAAGTAATTCTCTCCAGGTCACCTAGCATGTTCATTGCAGAGCCAGAGAGTGCCCAGGTCCTGGCTCACAGCCCCACATCCTTTTCAGCTGGTCACACCCTGCCTCTGAGCACTGTGAGCACCTTGTCCTTCTTGGAGTGCTGCAAACAGCCCCAGGCACGGTGGTGTTGAGACACCAGATGCTCTTCCTATTCTGGCACTGTGATGCTGAGGGGAGCACAACTGTCCTTGCTGTCATGCTGATAGTGTTGTGAGGTGAGTTTGTTATGTATAATGTGAAAATAAAAGCCGGAGAGTCTTCCCTCCTTCTTTCAGCTTCCCTGCTAATTTGTGGTGCTTAGTGCTGGCATTTGCCCCTTCAAGTCCCCTCCCCTTTGCTGCAGAGCCGAGCCTGGCTACTCAGGGGAAGGGCCCTGGGGAATAAGCCCTTCTCACCTGCTTGTAGGCTCTGCTGTGCCTGGCTGTGGGCTGCTCAGGCATGGGGCACTTTCTGGTTAGACACTGAGCTGGGTTTCTACCTCCTTTTAGAGCCAGGAGGGTGGAGGAGATCTCAGCCTCACCCTCCTCACCTGCATTTCAGCCCTTTTAGACTACTGAGGGTGTGCAGTAGACTGAATCTTTGTGTCCCTCCTCAAATTCATATGTTGAAATCCTAACTCCCAACGTGATGGTACTAGGAGGTGGGGCCTTTAGGAGGTGATTAGGTCATGAGGATGGAGCCCTCATGAATGTGATCAGTATCCTTATAACAGAGACCCCAGAGAGCCCCTTCACCCCGTCTACCATGTGAAGACACTGGGAAAAGACGGCCATCTATGAACCACAGCATCTGCTGCCACCTTGATCTTAGACTTCCCAGACTCTAGAACTGTAAAAAGTTAATTTCTGTTGTTTATAAGCCACCCAGTCTATGGCACTCTGGTTTAATGCCCTGAACTAAGACATGAGAGTGGAGTTTCTTTTGGATGCTCAATGCTGGAAGATACCTTTATAGATGGCTTGGTCAGCACCCACTATTTAAGATGAGGACATTAGGCCTAGAGAGGGGTCCAAGATCATGAGGCCAGTTGACGGCAGAGCTGGGATGAAGCATGGGCTGCCCAAATGTCCTTCAGTATTTTTCCTGCAGAGACTCAGCTCCAGACCCTCAGCCTTTCTAGTTTTGAGTGTCATTCTCCAGAGAAGGACCAGCATGTCTCATAGCCCCAAAGACTTCCAGCGGTTAGAAGCACAGAGGAGGTTTAGGGAGTAGGGAGCACTTCAGCATGGCTGATGAGCATTCTGTACTGGGGTTAGGGACAGACAGGATGGAAAGTTCATTGGGGCCAGGCAGCAAAGAGGAGCTGTCAGAGGCTCTGCAGCAGAGAGAATGCGTCTTCAGAAATTAGTCTGGAGGGTGCGAGGGCCTTGGGAGTAAAGGAGCAGAGGCACAGACGTGGCGGGGTCATGGGTGCCGCTCTCCATCCATACTGGACACAGGCACCCAGGCTTTCTTCACTTTCTCTCTGTGCTTGAGGGAGCCCCTTCTCTCTTTGCCTCTCTTTTTCTTTGAATGTCAAGCTGAGACAGTACTTGGCTAAGTTTCTGCCCAGAAAGCTTAGGGAGATGTAGCCAGAGAGGGCTGGGCAGGCCGGAGTGGAGGACAGACCACAAGCTCAGGTGAAAAGGCAGCTGTCTTAGGGTGGCCCGGCAGCCTCAGGCCCCCAGGTGGTCTCCAAGGCCCTCCTGGGGCTCAATGGGGCTTTGTGTAAGTGTGGAGTTTCTAAGGGCAGGTGTGGCCTGAATTAGGGTGTTATGGTTCCCACATGTGTGGACCCCAGGGGAGGGGGCTCAATCAAGGAGGAGGCAGCAGGCCAAGCACAGCTCACAGGCCACCACTGTCATCTCAGTGCCACATGCCAGACACCCTCACAGCACCCTGCCTAGGGGCATGCAGGAGCTGTGCCCCACCTTGTTCCAGCCCTGCTAGTGCCTGAGCTTGCCCTGTCCTCCCTCCAGTAGCTGAGCCACGGAGCAGGGGATCCTGGATGAGAGGCTGGTGGAATGGGTGCAAAGCTCTCACTTTCATAGTTACTTCGCTTGTCTCATGGACTCCGGCTGGTCAGAGGAAAATGCTGAAGGGCTAATAGTAAAGCTGACAATAATCGTAGCAATAGAGAGATGTTTGTACTTCTGTGGCTACTGCTGACAGGAATGATGATGTTAATTAACATTATTGGTACAGTCCCTGTGCCAGGCACTGTGCTCAGTACTTTATATGGAGTGTTGCTTAATTTTCATGACAATTCTGTCAAGTCAATGTTAATATTGCCTCCATTTTCCAGATGAGAAAACTGAGGCATAGATTATTCACACGCTAGCTCAAGGCCAGCCTCAGAGCCAGGACATGGTGGAGTGGGATTCCACTCACAGCCTGAAGCTCTTTACCAGGCTTTCCCTCTGTACAGCCATGTGGGGCCACCTGAGTGGCACAGGGGCAGCAGAGAGGCACAGCTGCTGTGTCAGAGTGGGAGGGTTGAGGCCCTTGGCTGGGAAGCTTGGCTTTGCCCTTCTTGAGCTTCCTATCCTTGGGACCTTGATGTAGGGCTTAGACAGAAGAACAAGGTAGGGATCTAAGCTTTTCATTTTCAGAGAGAAGAGGGAGAGAGACCATGTGAGTTTTAAATGGAACCTGATCCTGGAGAAATGCAGTCAGTGCCCCAATCATCCAGCAGGAGTCCTGCAGGCCCAGTGGGGACTTCCCATCCCAGCAGGGCACAGGGACAGGGCCCGCATCCCACCGCCCAGCCCTGACCCTTCTGCCAGCCTTCCCCCTTTCAGCAAGAGCCCCCTCAGCATTGTTGTTTCAACTGCACAGAGCAGGATCACCAGCTGTTGTTCTTGGACATGTTTCTGTGATCTCAGGACCTTTGAGAAAAGAACAAACAGCTAGGAAAACAGGGTAGTTAAAAAATGTTTGTGATTTTGTGCTGTATGGAACAAAAGAGGCATTCGGGAGACTCAGCATTGTTCCAGGGGAGTGAGGATGAAACAGTCCTCTGAGATCTCCTCACATTTGGGGGCATCCAGCTAATTGTCGTGAGTGTAGTTAGAGTCACTTCCCTAGGATCGGGCACCTCCTCTGAGCCGGGCCTGGCTAGGCATTCATTTATACTTGTAATAGCCTTTAATCCTCTAGTTTCTAGTCCATTCTTTTCATTTTGTTGTTTGAAAAAGTGGCTTAATGTTATCACCCAGTCACAGTCATTTCATACAAGCTACCCAACTCTCTTATTGCGTATCTTTAATTGCCTATCCTCAGAGGAATAATAAAGTCATATGGCAATCTATACAGTTTACATAGTAATTTCATGTGATTTCCCTTATTGGATCTTTATATCAGTTTTATTATACAGATGTTATCTCCATTTTGTCAAAGACAAAACTGAGCCTTAAAATAGGGAAGAGACTTGTCTGATGCCACACAGGTGATAACATGCAGAGCCTCGGTGGGGCACAGTGCTCTTAGGACTCTATTGAAGATTCTGCCTTCATGGAACTAAGTTTTCCAAGCTTACTACCTCAACTTCTTTGAGAATTCTAAAACATTGTGGACCCTCTATTGTCTTTATCCAGGAAAGCTATTTCTAGGATTGGGGCTCTACAGCCCCAGGCCCAGGTTTCTCTAATTCTGAGCTGATAGGGTTTGCATTCATGGGGTTTACTTCTCCATGGTTCATTTCTCCCTTTGTAGCCTCCAGAGCGTGACCCTGAAGGCCAAGGCCCAGGCCCAGGCCCAGGTGCCCCTGGCAAGTCTGTAAAGGCTTCATCCCCCAGTGTCCTTCCCCAGCAAGTCAGAGCGCCCAGTGCCCTTGCCACAGCCTTCAGAAGGGTGATCATAAGGAAGCCAGATGTCCATTAACCTTCTTGAGGACACACAGCTGAATTTCATCTCCCGTTCCTCCTATGTCCCTGTATTGTTGAATCAGTGCAGCCTTTCTTGTGCTAGTCATGGCCAGGCAAGCCAAGCGCAGTGCAGTGGGTGTAGAATCTGGGGTGTGGTCATCTGTGTCCTAAACCAGTGGAGGCTGGAGTTGGGCTTCTTCCCCATTCTTCAGAGGCAGGCTCTCGAGGACATTGGAACGGGCTTTGAAACTGCCTTTCTGCCCATCCTGCTCCACATCTCCTACAAAATTCTTCTCATGGAGATGGTGCACATGTGTTCCTTCAGAAGGCTTAGAATTGTGGGGTCTTTGCGGGCATCCAACAAAATCCCCCTGTTTCACTGGAGGAGTAATAACTTGACCTGCTAACAGGAAATGCCTCTGATCATTGTCCAGCACCAGTGGAAGGAACTTGGGATGTTTAGTTAAGATAAGAGAAAGCCCATGGGGGCATTATCTCTGTCTTCACGTGGGAGAGGAAATGCACTTGTTCCTTGTGGCGCCGGGGGCTAGGATATGGAGCAGAGAGTAGAAACTTTAAGGTTAAGGTGTGCAATTCGGCACAAGGTAAGAAAGAACACACTCCAAAGTGTAGTTTTGAGAAAATAGAACATGTTGTCCTTAGCAGAGGGAATTTCATTCTCCCTGAAAGTTTCCAAGTATAACTCTGATGGAGAGGCTGGGGCCAGGGGCCAGGGAATGGGACCTCCAGCACTGAGTGGGCACTGAGATGACTGCTTCCCTTTTATAGCTATTGGCATGTCATGTCCTTTAGTGACAGCTGCCCACAAGAGCTGAGCCCCAGTTAGGCACCCAAAGGATGAAGAGGGCCAGGGAGCCCTTTCTCTTTCCTCGTGTGGGGCGCATGCTTTTGGCTTCCGTGTTAATTTCTCCAAGTGTCAGTGACGATGATGGTAGCAAGCAGGGCCTATGAGTGATTTCTATAGAGCAGAAAAGCTGCGTGAGCACAGCTTGGTCATTAGGACTGGTGGCTGTTCAGATGGATTCTCAAGAGAGAAGAGAATGTATGACATTCATTTCCAGATTCATACCTTGCAAGGAAGGTGGAGAAGTTTGCCAAAAATAGCAGCCTGGTAGAGAGTGATGAGTCTTCCTTTTGAACAGTGCTGTGAGTTAGAAGGATGGACTGGGGGAGAGCAGGGACTCTCACAACTGTGACCTTGTCTTTTCATCATCCACCAGTGCAGGAACAGTGTGTGTGTGTGTGTGTGTGTGTGTGTCCGTCCCCGTCCTTCTGAACTGGTGCTTCTATTTCTCAGGCATAGATTCCCAACAGTAGGAATGCTGAGCTGAAGGGTATGTGTATTTTTATTTTTGATGGATGTTTCCAGATTGCTTTCCCAAGTGTCTACAACAATTTTCATTTACGTTAGCGATGCACCCGGGTACCTGTTCCCCTTTCCCTCAGAATTAGTTGTTATTTCCTTGTTTGTGCTGGTGGGTCTTGTGAGTGAATGACAATATATCATTGTTACGTTAATTTTTATTTCTCTGACTGCTGGTGAGTCTGAGCATCCTTTCATGTGATTATCTGCCATTTGAATTGCTCTTCCGTGAATTACCTGTTGTACCCTTTACCTGTTTTTCTCACAGGGTTCCAGAAGAGAGAACAGTATTTTGTGGGTCAGCCAGGCAAGCAAGGGTGTGTTTCCACCACGTCCTTTGCCTGGTCCTGGTGAAGATCGACTCTTAGTTACTTTTCCTTCCCTTTCTCTTTCCTTTTGGCGCAGTTTTAAGAGTCCACAGAAATGGAAATTAAATCATATTCTACTAAGGGTCCCAGGGCAGGGGTGAGGGGGATAGCAGAAAGCAAATTTGCAAGCAGGTGAGAGCTGATACGTTGGCCCTTGGGTTAATTCTGCTGCTTCTTTCATGTGGCCCAGTGCAAGTTTCTTAACTTACTGCTGATGTGAAATCTGGATCTGTGAAATAGAGAACAGATACTTGGTGGAGTGGCACTTGGCAATGCACCTGTAAATAGTTCAGATCTTGGTTGATGTTTATGAAGCTTTAAGTCTTGCTGCTACTCAAAGTGTGATTCATGGACCAGAAGTGTGGAATCTCAGACCTCACTCCAGACCTACTAAACAAGAACCTTCATTTTAACAAAATCCTCAGGTGATTTGTATGTGCGTTAAAGATTGAGAAGCACTGGCTTAGAGCATTCTGGTTAGAGTTGTGAGGGGAAAAAAAACATATCTGGGGATGACATCATCAAGATGGCAGAGTAGATGGTCCCAGCATCACTCTCTCCCTCAGTCGACCAGTTTACAACTATTAAAGAGGAAAGACTGCCAACCTGGGACTACTGGAACTTGGGAGAAGAGGAGGAGAGACCCGCAGAGTTTGTGAAGGTGAGAGAAGCTGCAGTGAGAGGAAAAAGAAACCACTCTCTTTCAAGCCCTGGTCACTTCAGGGCTGGCCCTGTGAGATGCTGGAAGAAGCTATAACCCGTGGAGCAGGAGCTGGCAAAAGCTGCAGCTGAGCTCTTTGTGTGAAGTTTCCTAGAGTCTTTATGGGAGAGGAGGGTCTTGGAGTGCACCATACCAGCCCCCAGGCCAGCAAGACCACTGACAGGGTTCCTGTGGACCCACATAGGAGCAAGGGCCACAGCCAAACAAAGGAACCACTCAGAAGCCAGTGAGTCATTTTGAGGGACCCACACACAGCACACCCCATGGGAACTGTTTGGAGTGCAGGAGGGAGGCTGGGCCACCAGGGGAACATTGGGGTACAGGCTGGGCAGATGATCTGCCTTCCCATTGGCACAGGCCTACAGTGGAGACTGGTCAAGGTGATAAAACTACAGGGAGAACAGTTTGCAAGCCAGAATTTCCACACAACCCAAGTATATCTGAACTCAGAAGACCCAGAAGTGATTAAAAGGCCAACAGGTAAAATCTGGTCCACACAAAAAGCCTACCACAGAGAATTGACAGCAAATTTGCAATTTAGCGCAAACACAGAACTCAAGTCCTTGTTCCCATAGGAAGTTCCCCCAATTTTGGAATTAACCAAAACTGAGACCAGACACAAAGCTCTGATATTAACCAGTAAAGGTCCAGTACCATGAAAGGACACCTATAAAACACTGAAGAGGTAACAGCCTCCTCAAATGTGCAAGCCTCAACATAAAAACACAAAGACTGAGAAAGAATGGAGAAATATGATACTAACAAAGGAAATGAATGAAGCACCAGCAGTGGAACCGTGGATTTATGAAATGTCTGACAGAGTACTCAGAATAACCCTCTTAAGGATGTCCAGGGAGTCACAAGAAAATACAGATAGAAAATTAAATGCTATCTGGAAAACAATCCAGGAGCAGAAAGAGAAACTTGGTAAAGGAATTGAATCAATTAAAAAAAAATTTCTAGAAATAAAGAATACATTATCTGAACTGAAAAACTTGATAGAAAGCTCCAACAGCAGAGTTGGTCAAAGAGAAGAATCAGTGAGCTCAAAGACAGAACATACAAAATTATCAAATCAGAGGAGCAAAAAGAAAAAAATAAGAAAAAAATGAAATAGAATAACAGTAAATATGGGCCTCCCTCAGGTGAAATAACCTCCACATAATTGGTGTACCAGAAAATTGGTATATATATTTTCTTGATGGGAATCAAGAAAATTATGGCTGAAAACTTCCGGAGTATGGAGAGAGACGACAACATTCAGGTATGGGAAGCTCAGAGGTCACCAATCAATTCAATCCAAGGAGGAACACCCCAAGGCACATCATAATCGAATAATCAGAAACCAAGGACAAAGAAAGAATACTGAAAACAGCAAAAGAAAAACACATAACATTCAGCAGAGTCCCAACACGTCTCTCAGTGGATTTCTCAGTAGAAATCCTATGGGCCAGAAGAGAGTTGGATGATACATTAAGAGTGCTGAAGAAAGAGATTGTCAGCCCAGAATTCTCTATCCAGCAAAACTTACCTTCAAATATGACAGAGAAATAAAGTCTTTCCCAGACAAACAAAAGCTAAGGGAATTCATGAACACTAGATCTGTATTACAAGACCTGCTAAAAGGAGTTCTTCAGTCTGAAAGATGATGATGCTAAGGAGCAGCAAGAAAATATTTGAAGGTACACAATTTGTTAGTAAAGTATGTTCACACACAACCTCAGAATGCTCCAATGTTGTGAGGGTGGTTAATAAACCACCTACATCTTTAGTATGAAGAGTAAAGTACAAACCTAAGAAGACACTAAAATACACAACAACCATAAAAGAGATAGGAAACATTAAAAGATGTAACTGGAAACAACAAATTGCCAAAAGTGAAGGGGAATGATGCCAAAGCATAGAGTTCACTGTGTTTTTTTCTTAGATATCAAAGTTTGTTTTTTCTTTTTTCTTAGATATCAAAGTTAATTAATCTAAAATAACCTGTAATAACTATTACACACCTTTTGTAAGCCTCATGGTAACCATAACACAAAAACTTATACAAGACATACTTAAAATAAATAGCAAGAAATCAAGTATACTGCTAGAGAAAAACCACTCAATCACAAGGAAAGACAGATTGGAAAAAAGGGAAAAAGGATAAACAAAATAACCAGAAAAAAAAAAAAAAAGGAACAAAATGGCAGTAACAAGTCTCTATTTATCAATAATAACTCTAAATGTAACAGATTAAATGCCTCCATTAAAAGACACAGAGTGGCTCAATGGATTATAAAACAAGAACCAACAATATGCTGCCTGCAAGAAACTCATTTCACCTATACAGACACACACCATCTGAAAGCAAAGGGATGGAAAAAGTTATTTCATGAAAATGTAAATCAAAAAAGAGCAGGAGTAGTTATACTTATGTAGGATAAAATAGACTTCAAGCCAAGGAAAGTTAAAAAAGATAAGGAAGATCATTATATAATGATAAAGGGATCAATTCAACAAGAGAATATAACAATTCTAAATATATACACACTCAACTCTAGAGCACTCAGTTATGTAAAGCAATTACTGTTAGACCTAACGGTAGAAATAGACTCTAACACAATAATAGTTGGGGACTTTAACACCCACTTTCAGCAAAGGAAAGATCATCCAGACAGAAAATTAACCAGGAAACATTAGAATTAATCTCTACTGTAGGCTGATTACACCTAATGGACATGTATAGACCATTTCATCCAACAGCTGCAGGATAGACATTCTTCTCAACAGCACATGGAACATTCTCTAGAAAGGACCATATATTGGGTCACAAAATAAATGTCAGCAAATATTTTTTTATAAAAAATCAAAATCATACAAACTACCTTGTCTGACCACAATGGAATAAAGCTAGAAATCAACAACAGAAGGGATACTAGAAACTGTACAAATACATGGAGATTAAACAATATGATCCTAAACAATGAATGGGTCAAAGAAGAAATCAAAAAGGAAATTAAAAAATTCCTGAAGACAAATGAAAATGAAAATACAACATACCAGAACCTATGGGATACAGCAAAAGCAGTTCGAGGAGGGAAGTTTATAGCAATAAATGCCTACATCAAAAAAGAGGAAAGACTTTAAGTAAACAACCTAACATTACACCTCAAGGAGCTAGAAAATCAAGAACAAAACAAACCCAAAATCAGTACAAGAAGAAAAATTAAAAACATAAGAGCAGAAATAAATAAATTAGAGATTAAAAAAACAATATGAAAGACCAATGAAACAAAGAGTTGGTTTTTCAAAAAGATAAAATCAATAAACCTTTGGCTACACTAATGGAGAAAAAAACCTCAAATTGATAAAATCAAAAATGAAAAAGGGGAAATTACAACCACAGAAATACAAAGGATCATAAAAGACTACTACAAACAACAATATGCAAACAAACTGGAAGACATGGAAGAAATGGATAAATTCCTGGACACATACAACTTACCAAGGCTGAATCATAAAGAAGTAGAAAACCTAAACAGACCAATAACAAGTAATGAGATTGAAGCAGTAATAAAAAGACTCCAAACAAAGAAAACCCCAAGACCAGATGGCTTTACTGCTGAATTCCACCAAACTTTTAAAGAAGAACCAATACCAATTCTTCTCAAACTTTTCCAAAAACTTGAAGTGGAGGGAATACTTCCAAACTCATTCTATGAAGCCAATATTAACTTCATACCAAAACCAGAAAAAGACACAACAAAAAAAAGAAAACTATAGACCAGTATCCCTGATGAACACAGATGTGAAGATCCTCACTATACTAGCTAACAGAACTCAACAACACATTAAAAAGATCATTCACCATGATTAAGTAGGATTCATCCCAGGGTTGCAGAGTTGGTTCAACATATGTAAATAAATAAATGTAATATCTCACATTAACAGTAGGAAGGAAAAAAAAAAACATATGATCATTTTAGTAGATGCAGAAAAAGCATTTGATAAAATCCAATACTCCTTCATGATAAAAATGCTCAATAGATTAGGTACCAAAGGAATGTACCTTAACACAATAAAGGTCATATACAACAAACCCCCAGCTGATATCACACTGAATGGACAGAAATTGGAGAATAAGACAAGGATGCCCACTTTCCCCACTCTTACTCAACACAGTACTGGAAATTCTAGCCAGTGCAATAAAGCAAGAGAAAGCAATAAAGGGCATCCAAATTGGAAAGGAGAAAGTCAGACTATTCCTATTTGCAGATGACATGGTCACATACGTAGAAAACCCTAAAGAATACACCAAAAAATTACTACAACTAATAAATGAATTCAGTATAATGGTAAGATAAAAATCAACACACAAAAATCAGTAGCCTTCCTATACACCAATAATGAAATACCTGAAGAAGAAATCAAGAAAGTAATCCCATTCACAATAGCTACCAAAAAAAATGAAACACCTAGGAGTAAATTTAAGCAAGGAAGTGAAAGACCTCTTCAATGAAAACTATAAAATATTGGTGAAAAAAACTGGAGAGGACACAAATAAATGAAAAGATATCCCATATTCTTGTGCTGGAAGAATCAAAATGTCAAAATGTCCATATTACCGAGAGCAATCTGTACATTCAGCACAATCCCTATCAAAATATTATGACATTCTTAACAGAAATAGAAAAAATGATCTTAAAATTTGTATGGAACCACAAAAGACCCTGTATAGCTAAAGCAATATTGAACAAAAAGAACAAAGTTGGAGGCATCATACTTCCTGACTTCAGAATATATTATAAAGCTATAGTAACCAAAACAGCACGGTACTGTTATAAAAATAGACAAATAGACCAATGGAACAGAATAGAGGGCCCCAAAATAAACCCACATATTTACAGCCAACTGATTTTCAATAAAGGTGCCAAGAATTTACAGTGGGGAAAGGACAGCTTCTTCAATAAATGTTGCAGGGAAAACTGGATATACCCATGCAGAAGATTGAAACTAGACCCCTATCTCTCACCACACACAAAAATCAACTCAAAATGGATTAAAGACCTAAATTTAAGACCCTAAACTATTAAACTTCTAAAAGAAAACATAGGGGAAATGCTACACGAAATGGGAGTGGGCAGTGCTTTTTTGAATGAGACCCCAAAGGCACAGGCAATTAAAGCAAAGTACACAAATGGGACTACATCAAACTGAAAAGCTTCTGCACCACGAGGGACACTGTCGACAAAGTGAAGCAACAACCTACAGAATGGGAGAAAGTGTTTGCAAACTACACATCAGACAAGGGGCTAATATTCAGAACATATAAGGAACTCAAAAAACTCAGCAACAAAAAAACCAAATAATCCAATTTAAAAATTGGCAAAGGACCCGAACAGATATTTCTCAAAAGAAGACATACAAATGGCCAACAAGCACATGAAAAAATGCTCAAAGTCAATAATCATCAGGGAAATGCAAATTACACCAAAATAAGATATCATCTCACCCCAGTTCGAGTGGCTATTATCAACAAGACAGAAAATAAATGCTGTAGAGGATGTGGAGGAAAGGGAACCCTCCTACACTGTTGGTGAGGATGTAATTTGGTACAGCCATTGGGGAAAACAGTATGGAGGTTCCTCAGAGATCTAACAATAGACCTACTTTATGACCGAGCTATCCCACTACTGGGTACATACCCAAAGGAAATGAGATCAATATATCAAAAAGAGACCTGCACCCCCATGTTCTTTGGAACACTCTTCATGATAGCCAAGAGATGGAATCAACCTAAATGCCGTCAACAGATGAATGGATAAAAAACCGTGGTATATATATACAAAATGGATTACTATTCAGCTATAAAAAGAAATGACATCCTATCATTCGCAGCAACATGGATGGAAGTGGAAACCATTATGTTAAGTGAAGTAAGTCAGGCATGGAAAGACAAATACCGCAGGGTCTCACTCATATGTGTAATCTTTAAAAAAAAAAAAAAAAAAAGTGGTTCTCATAGAAGTAGAGAGTAGAATAATGGTTATCAGAGGCCAGGATGGGAGGGGGATGGGGGGAGAAGAAGTGGTAGATTAGTGGGTACAAAACTATGCTACCTACCCTAAATGAATTATTGTGCAGCATATACATGTATCGAAACAACACATTGTACCCCACAAAAATATACAAGTGTTAAAAAAAAAAAGTTCACCTAATAGGGAAAAAAAATTATTTTTTAGTAGAACTTACTTGCCCAGAAATTTTACTGCAATTGTGAATCTTTCAGGTGTATCAATAGATCCAGCATGGTATGGATTAGAGAGCTCACAGTAGCACACATTGTTATCTCTTGTGCATGCCACCTAACAGAATACAGCACCCCTCTCCCTTGAGTGACAAGGATACCTCAGTTTAAGAAAGCTCAGTGTTCCTAAATCCAGCTGGTCCTCCCTGTCCCTGAGCCTTACAGTCCCACCAAGCCTACATTATTGAGTAACCTCCTTCAGCCTTCCTAACTCCAGGTGACAGTACTTGATGCTTCAGCTGCCTTGACTCACTTGCTGTCTCCTGTGTGGCCCAGCTTTTCATCACTGGCTCTGTCACCTGCTTTTAACCATGCTCTCTTGAGCCTGGAGACAGCCTCGAGTTCTCCGGTTTTCACCCTGAACCCCCTTCTCCTGCCCCCCCATCAGATCTCTCACCCTCCAACTAAACACTGCTAGTTATCCTCTAGGTAACTGAGCTCCTGTCCTGGCATTGATCCACTTAGTCTGTGCCTACTGCCATCCCACCTCCCTCTTGGACATGGATATCTCAGCAATAAGGTGAGAACACAGGGCCTTCCTCCAAAGCTATGTGAGGGAGTTACTCTGCATTTGATGAAGCAAGTCCTCTGGTTCTCTGTCAAATAGCAGTTCTCCCAGAAGCATTTGCACTATGGCTTCTGTGGCCTTTGAGCCTGGTTGGTTTATCAACCAGGGATCAGTGTAAGAAATAGAAACCACTCCAGGTATTTTAAGTAGAAGGGGTTTGATATTGGGAATTAGGTGCTCACATTGTTGGCAGGGCTGAAGGGGTAGGTTCCAGGCTGGGCCTTTTGAATGACTCACGCACTTCTGGACTCTCCAGGAAGCTAAAGGGTGGACACTCTAAGTTAAGGCCTGGAGATTACAGAGTTTGGACAAGAAGTCACCATCACCACCCTGCTTTTTTGACACCCAGGAAGCTGCAGCATGGCCTCTGGGTTCAGGGTGACCGTGACCTTCTTAACCATCAATGTGCATGTCTAACCATACCACTTTGCATGTCTTAACCATACCACTTTGCATGTCTTTGGTGAGCACATTTGATTTCTGATTTACAGAACCCGATTTACATCCAGAGCTCTAATAGAAGGAGGATAAAAAAGGAGGTTTGGGGGGAGCCGACCATGTGACCTCAGCCAGCTATGACTTTGGCAGGTAGAAATGGGTGGGGGCATTCTTCAGTCACACTCCAAAATTCAGCCTCCCCCCAGCCCAATGGAGTGACCTCACCAAGGCAGACCCTGGTTTCTTCCCAGACTTGGCTTCAGCACCTTCTGCAAGTGGCATCCATCTCTGTGGAGCAAGTTCTTCCTTCGTAGACGTTCTGCTGCACCAGCAAGGAGACGATGCTGTCTCTTAACTTCTCTCTACTTTTCTAAGCACATAAGATACTGCTGGCTTCTTGAGTGCTCCAAAAGCTATTTCTGTTTTTACTCAGTGTTACCTGACTCCAGAGTGACAAGCTTGATAGAGGTGCAGGGAACATGACTGTACTAGGTCATGCTGGCTTCAATATCAGGTACTATTTGTTTTGGGTCATTAGGATTTCATGCCCAATCCTGGCCTTCATTATTAGACATGTAAAGTGATGCTCATGACATGGTTGTATAACCGCCTGTGGGCTTTGGGGGACAGATGCATTTCAGATGCTAGGGAAATGACAATGATTTGAGTCTCATGGAACTCATGGGTGGGGGTTCAGTTTGGTGGTGTGGAAGGCTGTTCAGCAGGCTGGTGTGATTTCGTTTGTGGTTACAGAACTGGGTGGGAGTGTTTAGTGCCAGGGTTAATTTTGTAGTCAGGAGGGAAGTGCAATTCAGTAGCTGCCCCATGCTTTGGGTGGTGCACTTCTGGGTGCCCCATCCAGAGTCCTCTCTGTCTGGTCAGATCCTGGCACAGCACCATACACAGAGTAGATGCTCAAAATGGCTTATTTATTACATGAATTGAAATGAAAATAAATTAAAGCGGTGGGAGTTAAGAGATTCATGATTCTCTGTGTGTTCCAGCTGTCCAGGCAGTAGTCATTCCTTGAGCCCTCAGGCTCTCTGTTTTGGGGGTACTCATGTGGCTCTGCTTTTGGGAGAAGCAACTCCAGGCAGCTGAGTTCAGGGTTCCACATGGAGGAGAGAAGGTGGCCACCCATGCAGCTTTCCTGGAGAGCATCTGGACTGGAGCACAGTGTTTGCAGGATAAGTTGCAACCCTTACCAGGCAGAATCCAGGGATTGTTCTGTGGCAGATCATCAACCTGCTTCCTTTTTTTTTTTTTTTTTTTTTTGTCGTTTTTTCGTGACCGGTACTCAGCCAATGAGTGCACTGGTCAGTCCTATATAGGATCCGAACCCGCGGCGCAAGTGTCGCCGCGCTCCCAGCGTAGCACTCTACCAAGTGCGCCACGGGCTCGGCCCTCAACCTGCTTCCTTAATTGAATCTTGGAATGCATTCAGAATTTTAGTCCCTAGGGCCTGCCATCCAAGGCCTTGGTGACCTGGTGCTGACTCAGTATGCTCCAGCCAAATTGGACACTCACTCCTCCCTGATGCTCTGCCAAGCTTATCCTTCTTGTCTTTTCTTGTGCTGTTCCTGCCACCTGGGCGGGCTTCTCCACACCCATCTCTACCTCGAGAAATACGCTCTGTCATCCATGGCTAGCTCAGACACACGTTTCTTCACAGTATTTCTTGACCTCCAGCCCCAGGAACTCTCTCTTGCCCTATCTGAACACCCAGAGCACCTTTCTGTCCTTTTCTCTCGGCCACTCCCCTTTCGGCTTCATTATCTAGTGCTGTGGATGCTGTGAGGTTTCCCTCCCAGCCTAGCTCTGTATTCCCAGGTCTGGCTCCAAGTAGGTGTTTGGATGAATGGCTAAAAAGCAAATCGAAAAGCTCAAGAAATGGAGGGGGAAATCCCAAACCAATTGAAGACCGATAGGATTCTAACAAAAAAAGGGCAGCACAGTCATGTGGTTAAGACCATGGGTGCTGGGTTCAGGTTGGCTCCACCACGTGATAGCTCCATGACCCTGGACAAGGCACTTAACATTTTTGTGCCTCAGTTTCCTCATCTGTTAAGTAAGGATAAGGATAATACCTCCTCACAGGGATGTCATGAGAATTAAGATGTTTAAAAATATGTAAAGCTCTTAGAACAGTGCCTGGCAGATAGTAAGTGTTAGTATGCACTGTTAGTACACAATTCCCTTCCCAGATAAACTTTCACAACTTTCTTACTTGCTTGTCAGAAGACAGTGGCAGAAGCTGGGGGTTTTCAGAGCTCCCACTGGATATTCACCTCTGTTTAAATCCCACACCTGTGGCCAAATCAGGTGGAGATTTTTCCCTGAGAAGGTTCCATCCTTACCACGGAAGGGAAGAGGGACAGAAAGTTACACTGACCAAGAACCGGCTCTGGCCAGGCTCTGTGAAAGGGCTCCTCATACAAAGCACTGTTTAATTGTCACAACCTCTAAGCATATATTAGTGTTCCCATCCTACAGGAAGCTGAAGCTCAGAGAGGACCAACACCTTGCCCAGGATGACACAGCTATTGAGGGCCTGACTGTGGTTGAAGCCCAGATCAGACTCTAAGACCCATGTTCTCTTGATGGATTCATTCAGCCTCTTCCCCCACCTGGTGCTGGTAGATACATGTGTGTGGTCCTGACAGGTGTGTGGGCTTGGGGCCCTGCCCCGTGTTCCTCAAGAGTGAGCAGGGTGGATCAGTGTAGATGTATCTTCTGGGGCCTGGAAACCCCAAAGCATCCAGCTAACCCATTTTTGCCCAGTGTTGAGCTGTAGGAGCTCATAGAACGAGACCTGGATTCCGTAGCCTTTTGTCCATATGTAGCTGAGATGTTGACAAGCATTGTTTCAGTTTTCTAGTTCATGGATCCTCTTGTAGAAATGGTCTTGCTGGTTTTAAGAATAACTATGACTATCTTTTCCTCACTTTAGCTGACTTGGTGTACCAATTTGCCGATTGATATTAGCACCCACATCATTTGCACAGCATTTATGCAGTGATAGTAATGCCACGTAAACTGTAGAAGAAATGAGTTCCTAAGGTTTTATAGCTAGTCTTAATATACACTCTGCATATCTAGCAGACACACTCTATTTGAATCAAGATTCCATGACTGGCGTGAGCAAATGGTGTCTTATATTTACATATTTCACCCCCGCCACAGGAAGCATGTAGGGCCTTTTACCTCTATGTTAAATCTTCAAGTTGAATTATTTTGAAAACTCTATTCTGTTGCAACTGAGGTGGTATAGTCTCAAGGGTCTCTGAGGACAGCATGTATTAGAAGCCTGTCTATCAACCTTCCCAGCTTGAAGGCAGCAGAAATCTGTGAGAAAATACATGATTCAAGAGTCATTACCAGTGGTGGAGGATGGGTGGGCCAGAGATGGCACAGGAGTGTTCAGACTTGGTCACTGTTAGCATGTCCCTTTACCTACTGCTTATAGATGTGCACAATGACAGGTGAACCCCTCCATGAGAAACACTGGGCACTGTTGTACACCTGTCCCTGGAGAACTATCCCAGCCAGGTGGAGTACGTACAGGCCCATCCACAAGCCAGCCCAGCCTGTCCCTCTCTCCCCTCTCCCTCCCTAATCCCCGCCACGCTCTCTCCTCATCTGCCCTTTCTCCCTCATGGTTATGGAGTGAATTGTGTTCCTCAAACATTCATATGTTCAAGTCCTAACCACCACTACCTCAGAATGTGACCTTATTTGGAATAGGGTCATTGCAGACATAATTAGTTAAGATGAGGTCATTAGGGTGGGCTATGACTGGTGTCCTCGTAAGAAAGGGCAATTTGGACACAGACATTCACACAGGGAGAGCTCTGCCATGTGAAGATGAAGGCAAAGACTGGGGCTTTGCTTCTACCAGCTAAGGAACGACAAAGATGCCAGCAAACCACCAGCAGCCTGGGAGAGGCCTGGAGCAGATTTCCCCCTCACAGCCCTTGACCCTGCCCCCTCCTTGATCTCAGACTTCCAGCCTCTCGAACTGTGGGACAATAAATTTCTGTTGCATAAACCATTCAGTCTGCAGTTGTGACAGCCCTAGGAAACACACACACACATGCACTCGCACACACCTGCTGGCTTGGGAGAGCCAGGCCTGGTTATCACCACCTTCTCACAGCATGCTGCTGACAGCGTTCAGGGGAGCTTTTCAGTTGTAATGAAGGCCGCTGCTGGGTGCAGGCCTCTGCTGTGGAAGCACCATGCATGTGCCTTCCTTTTTAAAATTATGCTCCTGTTCAATAATGGAAATATGCGAAAAACGAAGAGAAAGAATCTGGGGTAGTGCAGAGAGCATGAATTTTGGGGGCAGCTGGATTAGGGTGATTTTCCTGGCTCTGTGACTTTCTACTTACTTCACCTCCCTGAGACTTCACTGCTTTATATATTGGAAATAATAATACCTTTGGGTTGTGGTGAGAACTAGAGAAAATACAGGTAAAGCTCTGAGCACAGTGCTTGACTCATAAGATGATATCTGCCTTAATTATTATTAATAAACACTGTGGGAAATGACTTTAGCAGTAGCATGTTATAGAAGACAGTCCTTGGATTTACTTTCCTAGGCTGAAATACCCTGTGTTCTAGCTTTGTGGGGGTTGGGGAGAGAGAGAAGGGGAGACTGAGATTGAGTTACTGTTTTTTCTTTATGGTTTGTAAAGTTTTCCAGTTTTTTAACTTTTAACATGTTTTATAAACAGGAAATAGATTTTTTTTTAAAAAAAAAGAAATATTTTATGAAGTCTCAAATGAGTAAGATGAGTTAGATTCAGCAATTTGATAATAGTTGAAGGTTCTTGAGAAAGATTCTAATTATATTTAGTTCATAGAATTTCTTTATATCTTGCTCGGATTGCATGTTTTCATAAATATAGTGGTTTGCTAATTAATGTGTATGACTAGCTGGTTTTAGTAAGCAGTTATATTTAGTAAAGAAAAACAAGAATAGATAGAACACTTTGTGGGCCAAGCCTGGGACTGGGACTTGCTGCCCAGGCAACGCAGGGCTGCCTCTGTGGGTCACCCAGATCTCTCCTGGCTGTAGTGCCTGGTCTGTGAAATGAGGGGCTAGACTCTTACCCAGGTAGTGGTATGAGGAGGGCTGCTGACACTAGACCAGCTGGGTAGGGATGTTTGCAACCTTTTCTAAAGTTTGATGTGGTTCATCTGTGAGAGGCGCCTGGCATTAGAGTTGTGTCACCAGGTAGAACGGTTGTGTTGGTTGTGTGCAGGGACGGGACTCTCCTCAGCACTGGCAGGCAGCCGACTGTGGAAGAAGGGTCCCCTGTGCCGAGCTCTGGTGGTGATTTCTCCATGGGAGAGTTGCCACTTTCCCGATTTAAGAACTGGGGCGACATCTCTACCATGCCCAAATCTGAGGCCATGGCGATTACAAGCCCTGACAGAGCTTGATCACCAACGTGTAGTAGGAGGCATGGAATGGATTAGTGGTGGAGAGAAGACTGATTGCATGTTAATTTTGTCCCCTGGCACTCACGGGCCCCCGTTTTTTTTTTTTTTTTTTTTTTTTTTTGCTTTTTTAACAGTGTTGGGGCTCAGCTTTTAGTTTTGCTGCAGTGAAGCTGTAAATAGAAGGTCTTTCTAGGCAAAACGAAGCAAGAACTCTCTGCTCTGCTAGGCAAAGAGCAGGTGCCTCCATGTGCTTGGGATTTATTTTTATTTTCTAATCCTGTTACCAACAGAAAAAGACTCTAAGGAGCCTCTGATTTTATTGCCGTCTGGGAGCAGTTTACCTGCCATATGCGGATGCTTGGCCAGATGTCCAGGACAGGAAGTGTCTCCTTGCCTTTTGCTCCCCCTTCCCTCTCTGGGATGCTTTGGAAAATTCTGCGTTGGCCTAGGAGGGGGTAGTGCTGAGGGTCTCGTCTGTTTCTGGGTCTTGGAATGGAGGCAATCCAGCTTGTTGGTTCTGAGGCAGAGGTGGTAGCCGGAAGAGTGGTGGAAAAAAGATAGGAAGAGGACCCGGCTCCTGCTGCCACCCCCCAAGCTTGTCTGCTGTGAGTGCCCCCAGACCCACCCTGTGCTGGGGAGCCTCCTCGCCAGGGGTGTGATGCAGTCTCACGCCTCACCAGCAGGGGTCTCACCTGCGTTGCTGCCAGGTCTGCACGCAGGTCAGAGAACCTTCTTTGGACTCCTCCCCCACCATAGCTCATAATCACTAAGCTCTGGAACATTCCGGCCTAATGAGACTTAGACACCACTTTGAGGCTCAGAGGGAGGAAGTGGCTAATCCCATGAGAGAGGGTGTGTGTGGGGCCAGAATCTTGGTGGGGAGGAGGGAAGTGCAGAATAAAGTACTCATGTAGTGACTGAGGGAATGAAGGTATATTCAACTTCCACAAAGAGGTTTTAATATTTTTTTAGACTGATAATATAAAGTGACTTTATTGATTGTTTGGTATCAGTTTTTTAATAACAACAAATTGGACACTTTGACATAAAGAGTCCATGTTTAATTTAAAGCATTCCTTTTCCATAGGAGTCAATACCTGTGGTGTTCAACTCAATAGTTCAATGCTACACATCAGTGAAATGCTGCCTGAAATTAATCAGAAGTCTCACAATAAAATGGAAATACTCCGGGAAAAGGGAAGGCTTTAAGCTTACTAAGAAGTAACGGTATCAGGGTAGAGAAAGGTGGGGGAATAGGAAGCATGCCACTAAGTGCTGGTGACAGTTGGAAATGTCCCTAGGAAAGGATAAAGGTAAGCCCACTGAGGCTGAGAATATCTTGGTTTGCTCGCAATTTCAGCAGCATTGATAGAACGGCCGGCAGGGGCTCTGCTGTGGTGTACATATTGCCCATTGATCCCTCTGACCTCGGCTGATGGTTGAAACAGGTCTCCAAATCATCGCTCTGCGGCCCTGTGTGTGGACACAAGGCACACTTGGCTGGAGCTTCAGGGATGGACTGTGGTTTCCGGAGGAGTCTGAGCTGCTCACACCACAAAGCAGCCCAGGGAGCAAACCCTCCAGAAGCGGCCCCCACTTCCCAGATGCACAGGTCTTTAGAGCTTTAGTGCTTAATTTCCTGTCAAATGCTTCTTTCTACGAAAAATGTAAATAAACCACTCTTGAGCCATTAACCTTTTAAAGCTGTGTGCTGTTAAAAGATAATTTCTTGTCATCATCTTCTCCTCCATCTAACACGTTTCTAACACTCACATACCTTAACAGAGATTTAAATAGAAGTCTGTCGAATAACTTTTCACACAAGCCTCCCTACTATAGGCTTCATGTGGTACTTAGTCACTGGCTTAAGTCAAATGAAATAATATGGCATAGAGATATAAGTCTGCGCTGCTTACACTTTTGTAAATATCCTGGGGATACTTGTACTTGGGGAGTACTTGGGGCACTCTAAATCACAGGATAGAAACTTGCTACGTCTTCCTGAAGATTTAGCAGGGGGAAGACTGGTATGTTAAAACATATGTGGATATATCATAGAGTAGAATATTAAGGTTTCATACATGTTAAACCTTCTAGAAAAGACACAGTTTCCACAATCTGTGTTCCTAGGTCCCCTTGGTATTCACCTCTGCCCTATCCCTGGGGGAAGTTTTAGAAGTCCTGGTCAGTATTTTTTGCGGCATTATTTTATCATTATCATTTTATTGTCATTCTAATAATTTTTCATTATGAACTAGAGGTATGAGAACTAGCCAGTAGAAAGTAGAAATACAAACTGTCCAGTGGCTTTCAAATGTAATGCAGCCACATCCTGATCACTCTGGCAGCCTCTCAAAATGCCTCTCCTTGGCCTTCCCCCGAGGGGATTCTGAGTCAGTTGATCCTAGGCCACGGCCTCCAAATCTGCATTCGGAACTTGCATCCAAAGTGATTCTGGCCTGTTGCTAGACTGGGAACCAAAGAACCAAACAATTAATTCTAACTGTAGACACTGAGAAAGGGGCTACAAACTGGTATCCCATGGACGATACAAAAGAGGGTTTTTTGTGATTTTTCCTTGTGGATTTTTTTTTTTTTTTTTACACTTTAAAACTCAGAAGTCAAGACAGTACGAGGTCTGCCCTGTCTCCAAACCTCACAACCTCAGCTGAGCAGGGGCTGCCTCTTTCAGAAAGCCCATGCTCTGAGCATCTCCGAGGGCCCTTGCCTGGGCCCCCCTGCCTGGCCCTCTGGGAACCTGAGGTTTTAACCCCTGCTCAATGCATACGAGGACAAGCATAATGTTCTTAATCACAGTTTGAACAGCTCAGTCTCAAACACAATTTTCCAGCAAGCAGGAGGAGTCTACTGCTGCCCTCAAGGGAACAGCTCACCTTTGTTCCTACCTGGGAACTGAATCATTTTAGAGAGAAGGACTTAAACTGAGGAGTTGCTGGGGCTCAGCGTCATTTCTACTTAGTGCTTCTTATCTTTGGATTGCTTCCCTATGCTCTGTTTGGGTCTCTAGAGCCCTGTTTTTCTCTCATGGCACCTGCCCTTGCACAACACACACACAGACATGCGCGTGCATATGGACGCCTCACGGCCATCGCAATGGGGTGCGGTCCCAGAGTGCCCCTGCTGACTAGTTTCAGGGGCCTGAGCTCCCATTTTCCTTCACCACTGGTCCCATTCTAAACTCAAAGTTCATCTGTGTTTAGTGTAAAACACCAATAGAAAATAGTTTTAAGAAAATGTGTTTAGAATTTCAAGCAACAGACTCGAAGCAATGAACTGTTAGAGCATCAAACTTATACCCTTGTCAAGAGGCTGTGAGTGAACGTGTGGTTAAGCAGGAGCATGCGGTGCTGTTGGCCTGTGCTGGCCCTGCTCAGTGATCAGAGGCATGTCCCCAGCTCCTGTTTTCTTCTGAGGTAGTCCAGGGACCCTCTTTTAATTCTGCGAGGTTGAAGGATGCCATTTGTGTGGCTCACTTAACAAGATCGCAGTTTCCCTCACTATTTTTTCTACTTGTCCAAGGCCCGAATCACAGTTCTCTCACCTAGCAACTTCCCCTTGATGGATTCTAAAGGTCCCACACAACATCACCTCTTCCCTCTTTTATCTGAACCTAGGTAAAGACACAGAGACAGTGAATGTCAATAACCCGTAAAAGGCTATAAAAGGCAAAGAATATTTTCCTTTCTAAAGCTAACTCCTCTCTTGCCTTACCTAGACTGATTCTTTCTGGGCCCTGACTTAGGCCACATGGCCTCTCACAAACCCAGGAATGATGAATCCAGGCTGCTGGGGTGGAGGTGCATTTCTGCACTCCTCCTTTCTTGGCAACAAAATCCTGGATGGCCAGCATTAAATGAACTAGACTCAGCCTTGTGGCCCAGAATCCCAGTCTCTTGTCCTGAGCAATTCACCATTTCCATGTCAGGCTCCTGGTCTTCCTTCTGTCCACCCTTCACAGCTCTGAGAGTTATGAGCATTAGCCTCCGGCTCTCCCCATCAGGTGCAGGCTGGGAGCACGGAGATACCATCTTAATTCCTTAGACTTAGAAAAATCAGGCAGAATCAGAAAATGTTCATTCTCACCACATAACTGTTAGGATGGCTATTATCAAACAGACAAGAGATAGCAACTGTTGGTGAGATTATGGAGAAAAGGGAACCCTTGTACACTGTTGGGGGGAATATAGATTGGTGCAGCCATTGTGTAAAACAATATGGAGGTTTGTAAAGAAATTAAAAAGATAACCACCATAGCACCCAGCAATCCCTCTTCTGAGTACATACCTTAAGGAAATGAAATCAGTACCTTGCAGAGACATCTGTACTTTCATGTTCATTGCAGCATTATTCATAGTAGCCAAGATGTGGAAACAACTGACCTGTCTGTCAATGGACGAATGGATAAAGAAACTGTGGCGTATATATACAATGGGATATTATTTGGCCTTAAAAAAGGAGATCCTATGATTTGCCACAACATGGATGAAACTGCAGGCCATTATGCTAAGTGAAATAAGCCAGACACAGAAAGAAAAACACTGCATGATCTTACTTATAGGTGGAACGCCAAAAAAAAAAAAAAAAAAAAAAGTTTACAGAGATACAGAATAAAATAGTTAAAATGGTGGTTACCAGGGACTGGGGCAGAGTTGGGGGGATGGGGAGATGTAGGTCAGAGGATATAAAGTAGCAGGTTAGCAGATATGGAGAATGAGCAGGTCTAGCAATCTTATATACAACAGGAAGACTATGGTAATAATGTTGTATTCAGTATTTTTGCAAAAAGAGTAGCTTTTAGGTGCTCTTGCCACATACACACAAAAATGTGTAACTGTGTGAGGTGATGGATTTGTTGATTTACTTGACTATACAGGCTGAGCGTCCCTTATCTGAAATGCTTGGGGCCAGAGGTGTTTCAGATTTCAGATTTTTGAGTATTTGCAGAATACTTACAGGTTGGACATCTTTAATCTGAAAATCCTAAATCTGAAATGCTCCATTGAGCATTTTCTTTGAGTATCATGTTGGTACTCAGAAGGTTTTGGATTTTAGAGCGTTTCAGATTTTGGATTTTCAGATTAGGTATGCTCAATCTGTAGTAACCGTTTCACTTTATGTATATCAAAACATCATGTTGTACACCTTAAGTATATCCAGTTAAAAAAAAGAAAGAAAGAAAACATTCAGTCTTACCTAATGTTGGAGAATATGTCTGGACATGCTGGACATATTTTCTGATATATAACAATTTTATATACTTTATCTTAATAAAGGGCCAGGTGTTCTCATTTTCATTCAGGAAATATGTTAGAGATACATGTATAACCACCATATTTTACCCAAATCTTACTGAAATGTACAGTGTGCAAAAGGAGTATCCCTAGGGCTACCTAATGTTTGAAAATATTTACTTAAAGCAGATAGAAGTTGTGTATATTTCTAGAAAAATTAATAAATGGGAAGGGAGTGGTTTTGTAAAAGAGGATGTTTTTACTAGTTTCACTATGATGGTGCCCTGAGAGTATAAATACTAACCTGCCAGGGAAATTTTGTGTCTCTTCCCAATGTGATTTGAGAGATCGCAGTGAAGGTGACAGTAGGGGTACAGTGTTCATTTCTGTGCTGTAAATCAATTAAATAGATTCTGTGCCGTCTGCTGGGGTATGATGAGGCTCTACAAGGGTGGCCCGGTGCTGTTGGGTGGCCCAGCAGGCTCTGAAGATAACATATTTATTGGGCATAGCCTTGCTGTCATGTGCTGTGAGATGCTTTGTGGGTTATGGCACCAAGGCTGGGGTGTAGCTGGGAACTCACAGCTTAATAGGACAGAGAGACATATGGGATCTTTATAAACACCACAACCGCAGAAGTGGTCCAAGACCTGGAGGAGGGAAGGGGAAGCTTTGCAAAGGATAAGGTCTCTGAGCTAGGTATTAGTAAAGAGGCGTTCTCTGGTGGACAAGGAGGGAGAAGGGTACTGCAGCCACGCGGTGCAGTGGCACTGAGCACTCGGTGAGGGACTTGGGGAACTTGGGTCTGGGTGGAGCACAAGGGGAAGGTGCCAGGGAGCAGAGGAGGATGAGGTTGGACTGGGGCAGGGGCTAGATCATGAGAAGTCTTATGTGTTGGGCTAAGGAGTTGGAGTTAATTCCATATGCAATGAGGAGCATGAAGTCACCCTGACATCAGGACAGAAGACTCTGCAGACACCTGCCTTCTGAGACAGGGGTCAAACCTTGCCCCTGTGCTGGCTAAATCACACTGTCATGTTATCTTGGTAGTCAAAATGCCGTGCTGTAACACAAGACCCCATGCTAGGTGTGTAGACAGGAGATTCAGAGATTAATAGGAAACCAGCCCTGTCCCTCTGGCCATCAGAGGTCCACAGACCGGTCGGGAGGAAGGAGGGGACAGACATGGCTGGACCCTCATTGCAAAGAATGACAACCTGTTGCATGAAGTAGTGGGAACAGCAGTGGTGAGGTGATTTTTTTCATATGCAAGATCTCAGAAGGCTTTATGTAGGAGTTTGAAATTTCATATCCCCCAAACTTCCACTGCTCTTTTCGGTAGATATTTATTGCACTTTATTTAGTCTGTCTTCTTTTTTTTAAAAGTAAGACAGGAAGAATTTTCCTCTTCCCTCTCCCATTTATGCCCAGTGAGAAATGGTTCCCAAATATTTACCAAAGCTACACTTAAAAAATAACTTTTTTTTTTTTTTTTTAAAGAATCTTTACACTGAACAAGATTTCAAATATAGGTACTGCATTTCATTCATCAAATGATTCTGTCTTTGCTACAGTGCATAGGGAAAGGGGCTTGTGATCAGCTTTATGATAAATAATGGATTTCACTTCCAGCTGATTGACTGTGTCCAGGCTGACAACGCAGGCCCCAGCTGGCCTTGCTGGGTTGGACGGCGCTGTGATAGTGTATGCTAAATGGGTCCCTCTGTGGTCATGGTGCCTGGGCGGTGATGGATGCAGACCAAGTCTGTCCAGCTGTGACCCCAAATGTAAGTCCGTGCACCTGTGCCAGGGTTTACTTTGTGCGTATGAGGCTGAACAAGTTTGTTTCTTTGTTTTTCAAAGTTTATTATTTTAGTCTCTTGGGAAGGGAGAGGGAGAGAAGAAAACAGACCGTCTTAACAAAGCAGTTGTTGCTTGAGAGCCCGACCTCTGTTCCACGTGTCCTCAGCTCCCTCAGAACATTCCATGTTAATTATACCATACGCTGCTACCACAATTTTTTCTTTGGTATCCACAGCTTTGGAAAACAGAAACATGGTGATTGCAGAACAGTCTGTGCTTGTAGCAGTGAGATGGAAAAGGGAAAGTGTCTCAATGTCCCAAGTCAACAGGGCTGCTCTTGGCTCAGGCAGACTACAGGGACTGAGGGCTCCAGGAGGTGTGGAGGCCCCAGACTGAGGGCAAAGATCCCACACAGGGGCCCCATGATCAGGTGGTGCTGGGAATGCAGGCAGAGAGCAAGGCTTTCAGTCCATCTGATTCTATTGCACTGAAGGAAAGAAATTGCTCACCTCTGGCCATGAGCTCAGAGCAGGGGCCAGTGCAGCCAGGAGAGTTCCCTGCAGACCTGGCCAGTGTCTGGGCTCAATGGATGCTTCTCCTCTGCCACTTTTTTTTTTTTTTTAATTGTGGTCAAATATATATAACATAGAATTTGCCATTTTAACCATTTTTAAGTATACAGTCACTGGCATTAATTCCATTCACAATGTACAACCATCACCACTACCTACCTCCAAAATACTTGCATCACCCCAAGCAGATGTACCCATTAAGTAATAACTCTTACTGTACTCATTAAGTAATAACTCCCCCCCCCGCCCTGTCCTCCAGCTACTGGTAACCTCTAATCTACTTTTTGTCTCTATAAATTTGCCTGTTCTGGATATTTCCTACAGTATTTGTCTGTCTCCCCTGCCACTCTTTGCTGCCTGTAGGCCCTGGAGCTCATTGGTCCTCTTCCCGCAGCCTTCCCCACCCCCGACACTGGGCCTTTGGGACTCCGTGGGTCACTCTTCCTGTTCATCACTAAAGTCGTACTCACTACAGGCCTACCTTGGTTCTCCTCAATTAGCCTGATCTTTCTCTGTCTGGAACATTTGCTTTGAAGCTTTCTTTCTGCCCAAACGTGGCTTCTCTGTGTGTGTACGGGGCTATTTGTGTGAGGGTCTTTTCTCCACCCACACTTCCCTGGTGAATCAGGATTCACTGTGCCATCACACAGGGCTCAGGGCTGGGTTTTGTCATAGCAGATGCTCACAAGGCACTCACCGTGCACTGAGAGGCAGTAGAGGACAGTACTGTAAGGGGAGGCACTGGGACCAGGCTGCCTGGGTAGGAATCCAGGCTTCACCACTTACTAGCTGGGTGGCTTTGACTAAACTCCTTAACCACTGGAAGCCTCAGTTTCCTCATCTACAAAATGGGGATAATAATGGTACCCACCTCACAAGCTTGTAAATGAATTCTAGTACGTAAATGCAACAGTGCTTGTATGTGCAGGCACACGATGCTATCTAAGTATTTGCCATTATTGTTGCCATTATTGTAACCTACATCACAAAGCTTTTGTGATGATTAAATGAAATAATTCAAATAAATTGTTTAAAATGTGGCTGGCATGTAATTAGCATTTAGTAAATGTTAGCTATTAGTATATGTGTGTATGTATATGTTAGTACATCAAAACCAGCTCAGCACTGAGACTGGTCCAGATGCTGTCTCCAACTGGTCTTATGTAGGGGAATGGACCACCCCAGGGGCAGATAAAAGGAAACAACCTGTCTGCATTTCCAGAACAGAGAAATGGGAAGCCCCGGGAGATGGATGCCAAGGGGAGCTCCTCGTAGGGATGTGGTGATTCCCAAGAGCAGCCTGTATTTGGTCGTGTTATCTGAGTTCACAGCACAGTCTTAGCATTTTCACCCTAAAACTTTTTAAATTTGGAAATAAATCATGTGAATTTGAATTCTTGCTGACCTCGGGGAACAGATCCTCCCATTCCATCTCAGTTCAGAAGACTAAGTGCGCTTTACTGTTTATGTGGGTACCTACAGTTTTAATCAAGATTCTCATTTTTTTAAACCTATGGAAGTAAAGTTAGCTGCAGTGAAAACCAAGCATTACGAAACTTGTCTCTGTGCTCTGATTTTAATTTCCAGTTAAAAGAAACCTCAGCCCTGTTTGTTAAACAGTTGTGTGAAATATTACCGGGGCATGGAGAAGGGCTGGGGCTGGAGAAGAAGTGGCCTCCTCGCAAATTCACACCTCTTCTGAGGAAGCGAGGACTCAGACTAGATGGGAAGTTGAACTCCGGTTTCCTGAAGACAGGAAATATGTGTGTACGTATGTGCGTGCGTATGTACCTGTGTGCGCACACTTGTATGTATGTATGTGTGTTCATGTGTGTATATGTGTACATGAGTGTGCACGTGTGTGTTGGGGGATGCACTGGGAACCGAGCATGGTTTTCAGGGTCACCTGTTGTTTCTCTCTACATGGAGCCCTTTGAGTGCCATGACTGCACCACTGTCACTTGTAGTGCTATCTCTCTGGCCACACATGTCCTCCTGCTGGATGTGGTGGGGACCATGCCAGAGGGATCCCCCAGTCTCCCCGAGGTAGTCCCAAGCTTGGCAGGTACCCTCTAAAAGTATGTTGAAACAGCATAATTTTCTGCTTAAGGTCACAAGGGTTGCTTCTGTCTGTGTGTGGAGGGTGTGGTGAGGCTCAGGTGAAGACTGGATTTCAGTAAATGCTTGCTGAAGATAGAGCCTCCATCAGTCTAATTTCTCCTCTTGCCTTGCTTTAGACCCTAGAAATGACACTGCTGTATGTCATACATTGAGCTGGCTCTCCTGCACCCCTAGTTTCTCCTCAGAAACAAGCAAAACCTTCTCTGAAGCTGTTTGAGTTCCTGTGGGCCAGGAAAAGGGACAGGGAAGGAGGGGTTTGCTAAATGGTTCTTCCCAGCAAGACTTGGGTAATGTGGCTTCTGCTGAGCTTCTGACCTGCCTTGAGAATTAGACTCATGAAGGGGGTCAGCAGGGTCCCCTCCAGTGAAGGCTGCCCTGCCAGCAGATGAGCAGGAGCAGCAGAACTTGGGGCCTGACCCAGGGCTATGCATCGTTGCTGCTGCTGCCTGCAGGCCCTTTCTCAGTTGTGGCTCCTCCTGGGAGCTATCAGGCATCCTTGCTCATGCGTAAGCACACAAGGAACAAAGTCAATTGAGGAATTGCCCACCAGTGTGACCTGAACAACGCCTTTCCCCAACACCACGTATGAGCACTCAGAGCTGGATGTGGAGGCCCCCTGCCCCATTCCCTGATCATATGGGGCACAGGTTCCATGTATATCTAGTACTAGACAGTGGAAGGGAAGGGAGAACTCACATCACCCACCACCTGCTGTGCACCCTGGTGTTCATGTGTCATTTCCCTTGTTCTCTGGCAATCTGCTGAGCCATTATACTCCCCGTGATTACAGGGGAAACTGAAGCAGAAGGAAGAGAAATGGCGTTGGTGAGTGCCCACTGTGTGCCAGGGACCGTCGGGCACTGCATCGCCTCATGCAGTCCTCACAACAGTCATGGAGGTGAGATGGTTAGTTCTGGTGGGGTCGGGGCTGGAACACAGTTCCACTGACTTGGAGTCTTCTCGCTACTCAAAAGTGTGGCCTGTGGGCCAGCTGCTGCGGCATTGCCTGGGAACTTGTAGCAATGCATTTCAACCAGAGCCCCAGATACAAATTTCATATGCACGAAAAAGTCTGTGAAGCACTGCTCATCACCGAGCAGCCCTGACAGAACAGAACCCCGGGAGGGGACATGGGGGTAGAGTGGGGCTGAGAAGACCTTCCTGGAGGTGGACTTGAGTGAGCTGCAGAGGAGGTCAGGGAGGAGAAACCGAACTTTCAGATCAGAATGACATCAGCAAATGACTTCTCGGGCTGTGCAGAGAGGGGCGCCTGACTATGCGGCCTCATGGTTCCTACCTGTGAGGAAGAGCAGACAGCACCGCTGGGGAAGGATGACATAAAGACGGGAAAAACTGTCACCTACACAGGCCTCAAGTCCCCTCATGCAGAGACCGGGGCTGCCGGGAGGGGTGGGACTGTGGCACCTCTCAGCTCTCTCAGTGAGCCACTGCACCTGGGAAGGCCTTCTGAGGAGGAGGGTCATGAATGTGGAATAGAAGGGCTCGGCTGGGCAGAGGTTTCTTGAGATCCCACTCGTGTCCAGCTCCGTGCGAGGTGTGGGGAGGAGTCCCACAGCTGCGCTCCTGTGTCAGCGTTTGTGTCTGGTCAGAAAGAGGGGAGGAGGCCTGCTTGGGCCACTCTGAGCCTGCGTGCATCTGGGCAGGCGTCTATTGGTCTTGGGCAAAAGGCCAGGCACCTCCAACGAGGTGAGGTGGCAGAGGAGACGCCGGGCAGAGGAGACGCCGGCTGGCCGAGGGCGTGCGTGCAGGTTTGTGCCGGGCTGGCTCATGAAGTGGGCCTCTGCTGGGCCTGGCCTGGTTCTGCTGGGTGGCCTGTTTCTTTTCTTCTTTGCCTCCTTCCCGAGGTGTGTCCACAGCCGAAGCTTCTCCATGCTTTTCCCTCAGGCTGAGACCTAGGAGGAGGGGAGGCCAGTGTTGGAAACGCTGTCCTTCAAGTTTCATGGCCTTCCCAGCAAGAGAGCCCTGCAGGTTCCACGCAGGGCAGAGGAGGGACTGCTGTCCTACCGAGACTGGCTCTGACTCCTGCTTTGGGCGCACCAGGGTCTGTGGGCATGCGTGCCTCCACCGGACGTGGGTTGGGTGAAGGTAAGCTCCCAATTAGTCTGGGTGTGGTTTGGGTCAGGACCCTTCGTTCCCTGGTCAGCAGACCAGCAGACTGACCTGCCATGGGAGGGACGGCAGAGAGAGGGTGGCCAGGAGCCCCCAAGGAGGCCAGAGAATTCCAAAAGAAAGGTTCTAGCAGTAGTGTCCAGCAGAACTGCTGTTGGTTTTGGAGAATTCTAATTATTTTTCTCAGGTAGTGGCTTGAACTAGCATCTAATTTTAACTCCAACTTTGGATTTTAAAAATTCCACCCATCACGTTCACCCAAATCCCAGTAACAGTTGGCTGTTCTGGGTAAGCACAGGCCCCAATGCTTCATCCTTGACAGAGCTGAGAAGTTGTAGGCCCTGTCTGCAGGGGACCTGATTTCCTCTTCTGCATGCTCTGCCAGCTCCAGACAGCCCTGGGCACACCTGTGTAGACACCTGAGTAAAGTGCTGGGTAAAAGATGGGGAGGGTGGTACAGATTCTTTTCAGCCTTCACAGGGAGTATCCAAGGCATGCAGAGATTCAGGAGAATCATCTAGAAGGCCTGGAGAAGAGACTCAAGTAGAACAGATCCTAGGAGGAGCCAGAGGGCACATTCCAGTTTAAATGGGAAAAATAATCTCCCTAGAAAATGGGCACAGTGGGGAAGAGAGGCAGAGGAAGAGCTCGGGGCCTGCAGCCTGATGACGGTGAGGTTGGCCATGGTCCAGGAGAAGCAGGGAAAGGCAGGGTTGCTGCAAGCCATGCAGGCCAGCAGCTCCAGCCCACTGCCTCCCCAGCACCCCAGGCTGCTGCTGTGTTGGGAGAAAATGCACAGAGGCAGGAGGTGCGCACAGTGCTGCCCCTGAGGTGGTCTGGGACTGTAGGAGCACAACTTGAGAGCCACAGAGCCACAGCACATCTGAGCTGGGGAGGCCTGGGAGACCAGTCTCCTGGTTGTACAGGTGGGAGAACAAGGCCTACACTCGGGGAGTGGGCTGGTCAGGGTCACTGTGCAAGGCAGTGACAATGATTAAAATAGCTGTTGCCATTTATCCCCTAGCTGGAGTGCTCAAGACAGAATTCTGGATGCCGAGCTCCTTATCCTCCTCCATGCCCGGTGTCCATCAGTCCTCAGGGCCGGTTGTACACCTGCTGATTGTCTCCTGAACCCTCTGCTTCTCTCCATCCCCAACGCTGCCACCCTCCTCCCCGGGTCACTGCCTCCCGCACATCTTGCCTCTCCAGCTCTGCCTCCCCGGCCCCAGTGACCTCCCTCATACACAAGCTGTCCTGCTTCAACCCCTGTGTCCCCTCAACATCAAAGTCAGCCCCCCCAACCTTCCAGGCCTGTCCTGGGCTGACCCCTGCCCACTGCCCATCTCGTCTCATACTGCTGCAGCCTGGCAGACCCTGCCCAGCCTGAACCGCTTCCAGTTCCCACGCGGCTCACTCACGGCCTGTCTTACCTCTTCACCTGCCTGGCTCTTCACCTCAATGTGGGCTTAGACACCAGTTCCTCCAGGAGGCTTCCCTGAATCCCCAAGACTGGGAGAGGGGCTCTCTTGTGGCATCTCAGAGCTCCACGAAGGCAGGAAGCATGGTTATCTTATCTGGTGGTTTCTTGTAGGGTCTGGAATGGTATTTAGCACGCAGTAGGTTTTCAGTAAGAATTTCTTGAATTACTGGATGTGCCAGGCTCTCCTCTGGGACTTGTCACAGCATATGTGATCTTATTCAAGCTCCCTAAAGCCCTAAAGAAGATATTGTTGTCTCGGTTTTACAGATGACTGTAGCTCAGAGAGTTTAAGTAATTGGCTGTAGGTCCCTCCTCTAGGAAGAGGCAGGACTGACACATGCACCCAGCCCCTGCTTTTGTTAAATAGAATTGGACAGACGCTTCCCCTGCAGGGCTCTGTTCCCTGCTGAAATGCACTGGCATGCTTAGAGACAGGGGCAAGGGCTGGGGGGCAGCTGAGATTCCAGACCTGGTTACCTCTGATGAGTTGTGCATTTTCTGAACCAGACAGTTCTGAGAAACCCTTGGTAATGTTGGTCCTTGACCCAGCCTAGCATGTTTGGGATCTGAGCTGGCCTGTCAGAAGGACAACTTTCTTCTTTTTCTTTCTTCCGGGTTGGGGTGGGGGGGAAGAGATGGAGGGAGGGAGGGAAGGGGGAAAATAAGTTAAACAACAAAGACGATGTGGTAAAGTGCCTAGCTGTGGGCCTTTGGGGCACACAGTGCAGGCAGCTGTGTGGGGATGCCAGTGGTGGTGGTGGTGGTAGGGGGGGATGGCAAACTGGAGGTTTGGGTGGGCTGGAGGCCGGGTCTGTTTTGCTCAGGTGTGCTCTGTTTACACAAATGGCCTTGAATGCAGCTGTCCCTGTGCACAGGCCCTGGGCAGCCCTTGGATGAGGAGAGGCTTAAAAAGCCAACGGTGGGTCTTTCTGCATCTTGGCATCACAGAGTTGTAATGAGGGCTGACTCCGGGAGGCCTGCACAGTGCAGAGGGCAGAGGTGAGGGGTGGCAGCTGCCGTAGGGGCTAGCCCTGGGTGGGGGAAGAGGCTGCTGGCTCAGCTAGTGCTCACAGCCACTGTGCCATTGCCACAGCCAGGGGGGCATGAGGCCAGTAGAGGCCTGAGAATATTGAACCAAACCCTGGACCAGCCTGAGCCCATGTGTAGGAGTGATGAGTGGTCTCATCACTTCAGCCCTGGACTCTGCTGTCACCACACACAGACTGGCCCATAACTGCTCCTGTAGCCCACGGGCATGGCAGGGCTCCCAGCCATGAGTGAGCACATGGAGTTCAGCTGCCCTCCTCTCTGACCGCACTGCATAGCTCGGGGCAGGGCAGTGGGACTCCATGCGGGTGCCAAGCCACCATCCCTGGGAAGGGGTGGGGCCCAGGGGCAAACACTGTCTCTCCAAAGCCTATGCTCCTCTGAACAATTCTGCAAGGGCCTCACTAGGCTTCCTTCTATCCCCAGCTTGAACTTTCAAATGGCAATAATTTCTTTTCTCACTTGACCTCATGCAAGAAGATTCAGAGTGCTTGAATAATGTAAATCCCATGGGGAATGCCTTTTTCCTTGAAGGTTACACCCACAGGAGGACTTTGCAGCCACTCCAAGAAAATGCAGACTCTGGATGTTTCCAGAATTTTGAGAGAATTGGGGTGTGGCTGCCTCTCAGGCCTCCCTTTCTTACCCTCAGCTTAGACCTCCGGCTGGAGCTGCTGTCTCGGGCACTGTCACAGAAGCTTCCCTGCTAAGAGCCACAGTGTACCATCCCTAGCATCAAGTCAGTGTGATTGTCCCCACTAGGGTGGGCCCTACAGGACGAGGACCTTCTGTGAGCCCCCTCGGAATCCTCAGCGCCCTGCGCATCCCCGGCCCCGATGAACACGACTGAACAAATGTATGGGATGGAGCCCCGTGGTTTGGCTTCAGAAGCCGATGGATGGCGTCCTGTGATTGTGTGTAGTGGTGGAGTTTTGCCGAGAGTGCTCTTGGGTAGTTAAACTCATTGGAGTATGGCACATGAAGAGAAGGCAGCATGGACTGACTCATGGATTTAGGGAAAGAATTGGAGGTGCTATGACCTTTACAAAGAGTGTGGCTTTCTCATCAAGAATATGGAAATCAAAACAAAGCAAGCCGAGGCTGCCATCTCACGGGCGTGAGAAAGGCCTTGTGGGGCCCTAGTGTGTGAGCTGTTGTATCTGGGTTTTTCCCAAGTGATCTCTGTCGGTTTCTTCAGCTAAAGATTTTGGTTCTAGGGTGATGCTGGAACCTTGGGCAGGGAGCGCGCTGGCCAACCCCTGCCGTCCTCCTGCTGTATACCCACAGCCCGCTCGGTGGTTGGAACTGCCTGGTGAAATTCAGACCCCACAGCCTGTCTTCTGCTCCATCAGCCAAACCTTCCTGGAGAACCAAGGCCCCTGCGAATCCATTCTCCGATGTTATTTCTCACTCTAACTGAACTTAGTGACAGCAGGGGAGAGCAGGGGAGACTGAGAGCCCACCCTGTAGGTCTTCCACATTGCTGGGCCTCTGGACTTAGCCTTGCAGGAGGGCTGTGTGACCACGAGCGCATCACTCAAGCTCTCTGAGCCTCTGTTTCCTCATCTGTAGAATGGAAAAGGTACTGACCACAGACGGTTGTTGTGAGAAATTGAAATAATGTGTGTAAAGCTGAGTAAAGGCTCCACTGAGTGGGGGCAGCCGTTCTCTCCCTTCTGTTATTTCAGGCATGGCATTTCATTCTAATAGGCTTTGAACAAATATTTATTGATAACTTGGGTGTATGGATGATCCTACTTCAGAGGAGTTGATAGGGCAAGAGGCCTGTAGTGTTGGGAAACCCGAGCAGAGGCCCCGGATCGTCTTGGTGGGGAGGGAGCAAGCTGAGCTTCCTGGCTGAGGCCTGGAGTCTGTGCCACCTGCTCCTGTTGGTGGGGAGGGTGTGCCCGTGGCTGAGGGCAGGGTCGGAGAGATCTTTCTTTCTTCCTATTTGGACTCCCACAAGGTTCCGTGTTTTTATGCTGAAATGACTGAGGGACAGAAGTCCTGGGAAGACAAGGAACTTTTGCTGCCCTGCCTCTTCCTCCCTCCTGCTCCTGCACAGATGCTCAGGTGGTGGCACCAGAGGGAGAGAGAAGATGGGCAGGGTCAGCAACCATCTGTGAGCTCCCAGGGAGGGAGGGCGAGGGTTAGGCAGAAACCAAGGCCAGTCTTCCCCTATCTCCTCAAACCTGTACCCACAGACACCCCACAAAACAAAACTAAGAAGGACAGAATATGCACAGTGATCGCCCTGTGCGCCGCCCCTGGACACACACAGCATGCTGCTGAGGTGCTTGTGCATGGAATCTACTCAGATGCCCAACACCGGACAATGGTGAGGCATTGTCGACACATGGAAATGAGTTTTGAAACAAAATCAAGTAACCAAAAAAAGCAATCTACATTGGACTCAGTGGTGGCACATTTAAAGAGAGGTTAATCACTAGAGTTCAGTGATCATTATGTTCCCTCGAAGTTCACCCCCAAAAGCTTCATGGACAGTAATTCCTAGTCTTGGCATAGAACTGTAGGCTCTCAGAATGGAAAGGGATCTTTGGCCTCATGAGTCCATTTAACAAGGACAAGAACTGAGGCTCCAGGAGGGGAAGTGACTTGCCTAAGGTCACCCTTGGCAGAGCGAGGTGAATTGGGTTCAGGGCCCACTGCCTGCTGCAGGCGACAGAGGGAAGTGTGTGTGCTTGGCATAGAGAATCCATACTGCTTCTCACTGAACTTGACCTGCATCCGTGGCTTCTGTGATCTCACCTGAACTTGTGGAGCATTTCGCTTGCATTATGTTATAAAATCCTCTCAACATCCCAGTTTAAAGTTGAGAAGCCTGAAGCAGAGAGAGTGTTAGTGCCTTTTCCAGGGTGGTAAGCAGAAGACCAGGATTTGCCCCCTTGGAGGGGACTGCCTGCCCCAGAACCTGCATTCATAACCCCTATGTGCATTGGTCCTTTTTCTTCAAGGCAGTAGAAATCCAGTATATAGCTGCCTCCCTGCCCTGCCTTTCCCCTCTCCACAGGCTGACTGCTAATCCTGGGGATGGGAGGTGGTAGAGCTGGGCCCTCCCTCCTGGCACCCATAAGCATTTTCCTGCTGCTTCCAGGAAGCATTTCTCCAGTGGCCTGCCCAGGGCTATGACAAATCCAGAGGGTGCAGCAAGTATTAGCATAGAATTTGTCTAAAATTTGTAAGTGGCTGTGTGCAGTGTATGCCACCTATTTTATGACTGTTTTCAGGATAAAATGATGTTGTTGATATTTTTGTGGTTCTCATCTCTTTATAAAAATAATGAAAATACTCTTGTTTTCTTCAGAGTATCATCCTGGAACCAGCACCATCAGCATTCTTAGGAGCTTGTAGAAATGCAGCATCTGAACAAGAATCTGCATTTTGACGAGGTCTGGGTCCCATGTCAGGCTCTGCAGACAGGGCAGGTCTGGCCACCGCTTCCCTCTACATGATGCCTTGCTCTGTGCCTGACGAGTAGGAGATCCTCAGTGTTTGTGTCAATGCACCAATGACTTTTTACTTTAACCAATATCCTTGCCACAGATGTGTAGGACAGTGAGCAGGGACAGCCAAAGTTGAGGTCGACTTACATGGAATGGGGATGCTCAGATTTTTTTCTTGACTTGAGAAAGAACGCATTTGCTATGGCTCCACTGCCCTTGCAGACAGGAGCAGTGACATCCTGTCCCTGTGTGCCTTTGTGAGCCACGCCTGCATCTCTCCTCAACCTCTGGCTCCTTCTGTGATAGTGAAGGGTGCTGGTGTGGATTGAGTTTAATTGGGGACACAAGGTTAAATTCCACACATACCCCCACCACCACCTTTACTGCACACACCTGCGTTCTGCTCACTGTCCCGGAAAACTCCCCACCATGTGTCCTGAACACTCTCCCCTGTGACCTCTAGTGCTGTGGGGCTGTTGGAAGCAGTGAGCCGATTCTGAAGGTGACTCTCTCTGGCTTTGTCTTCACCCTGATGAAGGTCCCTCCCCTCTGCCTAAATTCAGGGAAAGGCAAGGAACTGAGCCAGCTCTTGACCACCCAGACCAGGCCATGTGCACGCAGGTCCTCACCACCCCTGGCCTTAGGCTCTGTGGTTCTTGGTTGGGTCCTGGGGCTCCCACCAGAATTGAGCTGCTACTTATGAGTGATGGACAAGCCCCAGCATGTGGAGGCTGGGGGGTCTTTTAGGGCCAGCTCTGAAAGAGCGTTGTGCAGAGGGCTGTGGGTGTCGCTGCGTCAGCTTACACCTGGGCCCTTTCATTCCTAGCCTTTTCCACCTTGGGCATCTCATCACAGACGTCGACTCCTGGGCTTGCAGGGACAACTCTTCTGCCTCATCTTCTCTGTCCTTGTCAGGTCTCTGTCCTTACCAGGTCTTCCTCTAGTGAAGAACCTGTGGCTCTCAGCTCACTGGGCCCAGGGCACATTGTCCCCTCCTCACCTGCCTTTCTGAGCTATGGCGCTACCAGCTTCCTTCAACATTCTTCCCTTTAAAATTCCTACCAGCTTGTTTTAGATGCCCTCCCACATTTATTCATTAATCCATTCATTTAAAAAATATCATTTTTTAATTGTATGATTCCATTTATATGAAATGTCCAGAATAGGTAAATCCATGGAGATAGAAAGTACATTAGTGGTTGCCCAGGACTGGGGTGAGGGTTGGAGAGAAATGGAACAACTGTTAGTGGACACAGAGGTTTTTGGGGGGTGATGAAAATGTTCTGGAATTAGGTAGTGGTGATGGTTGCATAACTCTGTGAACATACTAAAAATCACTTATGTATTTTTGAAACGTAGTTGGTTGTACACATCTGTGGGGTACAGAGTTGAATATCAATACCTTTGTGATGTTCAGCGTACTAATTACTCTGATTTAAACATCACATAATCCATCCATTTGAAGCCCACCTTTCTGCAGGGCCCTCTGTGAATGAGATGTAGGCCCTCAGGACATAAAGATGGATATGACACATTCCGGTGATCAATCCCAGAGTCCCGAGTCACTCATGCCTTCAGCACTCTGGAAAATCCTTTTATTCCTCTGTATTGATTCCTGATTTTGTTACCCGGGGGACTCATAAACTATTCTATCTTCCTCAAACCCTTATTTGCACCCCGTCCCCTCTTCCTCCATTGATGACTTCCCCCCTTCCTTTCCAGAGCCTTTTCAGTGTCCCTAACACCCACCTCACTGCCGCGTCTTCTCACCTCTGTCCCTCTCTGGTCTCAGGTGCATCCCAGGCTCCCCTCTTCCTGGCAAATCTTCTGCCTGGCTCCTCTCCTCTTCTGACCTTGGGCAAATGTTTTATATCTCTCTAACACAGTTTCCTCATTAAGATGGAGATGATAGTATTTACCTCAATTGGGTGTTAAAACATGAGAGATAAGGACTTAAAACTGGACCTGGCACATAGTAAGTACTCGCTAAATATTAGCCATTAGCATTATTATCAGTCCTCGTGTACCCCCTAGTGCTGAGTGTCCGGCTCCTGGCTCTCTGTCACCTCCTGTGGCATTCCAAGTTCTCACCCTCAGCTTGTGATGAGATGGGGGGGGGCGGGGTATGTGTGGCATTTAGACTGGGTGGAGAGCCAGGAGGATCAAGGAGAGGCTGACACGATCTAGAGAGTGGGGAGAAGTGGGCACCAGAGATTCCCAAGGGGCTGACGAGCGGGTTCCATGGAGTGAGAGCAGGACGTTGCCATCAGAGAGGGATCTCAGTTCCCAGTCGCTGGAGAGCTGAGTGGGCAGCTCCAGTGGGGTTTGAGGCACCTGAGGCCCAGATGAGGGAAGGGCCATTGTCATGCCATTGAAATTACTGAGGGTGCCTGGGATGGAGCAGAGGAAGGGGATAGGGATGCTGGGCAGTGGTGACAAGCAAGGAGGTGCCCAACTGCTGGTGTAGGGCTGCAGTGGATGGAGAGGAGGGCGGTTCTGGACCTGGGAGGGGGGTAGTGTGCATCCCTGAGGCCCGGGAGAGTGGCGGCAGGACTTATCTTTACTTGGAGGAGGTATTGAGGTATTTGGTACCCTCTGGGGTGTCATTCTGTCCAGATCAGAGTGTTTGAAGGAGGCAGAGAATGGGCAGTTGATATCAGTAAGTGGGTTCGAAGGGCATTAAGCGGGGAGAGAGGCCCAGAGAAGGCCTGGATTGGGTGAGGATGGGAGCTGGGGAGGAAGGCTGGAGGCATTTTGACTGGGCACCTGGGTCACAGGGCTGAAGGACAAGAAGCTGGAGTGGGCACAGTGACGGGAAGGTCCCTGTGTCTCTGTAGCTCCTTGGGGGTTCCTGCAACAGAAAAAGGGCTGGCGCTCAGGCTGTCAGTGTCGGGGACAGGTGGCTGGGTACTCCAAGGTCCTATATCTTTCTTGACTCCTCTTCCTTTGCCCCCTAAATGTAAGGACTCTCCAGAGTTCTGTCATGCCTTCTTTGCTCTCTGTCAAGCCACCTACTGGGCTTTTCCATGCCATTGTTTTTGCTGGCACATGTCCAAGACCAAGCAGGACATCCCCCTTTTCCTCCTGCCAGCCTTGCCGTTGCTGTCACTGTCTCCCACCTCCCATAGTGACCCAGGCTTGACACCCTTAGAGCTGTCTGCTGGTTCAGATCCTCCAGTGACTCTTGCCCCATCACCTCTATTCCTTGTCCCTCCCCAGTTCCTCAATGTGGCCCTCCCAGGGCCTAGCCCAGCTCAGGTGCCGACATGCTCTAGGGCTATTTGTGGGATTGAGTGGTGGTAAATTCCCGGGTCCCCACCCACCTGTTTTCAGAGCCCCAGGGCAGCAGGTGTGGGAGGAGGACCATGTGGCCAAGATGCTCAGGCAGGCTGGGCATGGGGAACAGCGAGTCAGGAGACACGCGTGCTCCATGGGGATGGAGCCTGAAGCTTTGGGGAAGGGCATCGCATACCTCTGAAGGCACAGGGCTGCAGCCTCCAGGCCCTGGCTGTACCATGCCATAGGGAGGCCTCAGGCCAACCAACTGCACCAGAGAAAAGGTGGGTATTTGGAGGGCCATTTTGCGGCAGGTCAGAGGCCTTGCCATCAGGGTTTTTCGCCCTCTCTGATTCCAGCGCTGTGCCAGGTGTTGCTGAGAGATGGATTAGTCATAGCTTGTCCAGCTTTGGATACAAGGCAGACAGTGTGGGTCACTTTTATCATTCCAGACTCCTGAAGCAGGAAGCCGTGTTGAAACAGAAACCTCTAGATGTCTAGCTGGGTGGATGAGGTGCCCCCACACCCTGAGAGGGGCCCGGGCAGGGAGGGACATTGTAGCCTCAACCCTTCTGTGGCTGAGCACCCACGTGACAGTCAGGGCCACTCCTCATGGGCACAGTGCTGGGCAGCATCTGTGCACAGCTCTATGGGGGAGTATCATCCCTGTCCCACTCCCATGTCATTGCCAAGCAAACCACGGCCCTGAGAGGCCTGGTGACATACACAGCCAGCCCTCGAGGCCGGGCCCCGGCTCCAGACTGCAGGCGCCCCCCTCCATCTCACGACTGCCTCCATTGGCGAGTTCCCATGGGGAGCTCATCTCCCTGTTGGCCACCAGTGTCTTGAAGGCAGGGAGGTGCTACTCTTTTCCTGTCTGTCAGGTCCAGTAGGTGCTCTGTTAAATATTTGGGTGATTGCTGATTTCTTCTCTCAACTCAGTGTGTTCTCTGTTGCATGTCTCAGTAAGAACTAGGAGACATCACAGTGTGGGCTTTTGGATATCTCTCTGCAGGCTGCCCAGGGCTGCTCCCCGCACACATGTTCCTGAATCCTTTTGCTTTCCCTTGCAGCTTGTGTGTCCACTGACACCTGCCGCCTCTGTGATCCTCCTGGACAGAAGCTTCCGGCCCATCTTGGCTCATTCTCTCTCTGCCCATTGGGAGCAGCAGGGGTTATGGAATTTGCCGAGAGCAGTTCTGGACCCCACAGGTGTTCTCAGAGCCTGTGGACAGTGAGAACTAGGTGAAGATGAGCTGGGATATTTTTCTCCATTTTTTGAAGAGTGTTATGGTTGAATTGTGTCCCCTAAAATTCATATGCTGGAGTCCTAGCCCCCAGTTGTTCAGAATGTGACCTTTTCTGGGAATAGGGTCATTGCAGATGTAATGGTTAAGATGAGGTTACACTGGAGTAGGGTGGGCCCCTAATCCAATATGACTGGTGTCTTTATAAGAAGGGGAGATTGGGACCAGGGAGAGCACCGTGTGCAGATGAAGGCAGAGATCAGGGTGATGCCTCTACAAGGAATGCCACAGATTGCCAGCAAACCACCAGAAGCCAGGAGGTGGCAGAACACACTCTCCCTCACAGCCCTGCGGGGAGCCAACCCTGCCCACACCTTGATCTTGGACTTCCAGCCTCCAGAACTGAGAGGATCAGTTTCTGTTGTTTAAGCCACCGAGGCTGTGGTACTTTGTTGTGGCAGCCCTAGCAAATGCCCATAGAGAGCCCTGTGGTCTTGTAGGTTAGCACGAGGAGTCCACTGCACAGGTCATAACACAGAGCTCTCTAGAAAGCCTGGCACATCTAATGGAGACCCCAGTGCAGTGTCATGACTCTCTCTCCCCAGCTGAAGGCCCCAGTGTGGCAGAGTTAAAACAAACAAATAAGCAAAACACAACACAGACGTTGGGAACACATGCTGCTGAGTTCCAATTCCTGTAATGTAGTCTTCTCTGTGACCCTGTGTGAGTGTCTTCACCTCTCGGAACCTCTGGGTGGGGGGTGGGTGGCAGTGCTGTCCTGTTTAGTGAGGTAAATGTCTGTTCAGCAGATGTTACCTCCTGTCTCCTTCCCCTTCTTGCCTAGCCCTTCTTCCAGGTCATCTCACTTCTCTGAGCCCCCATTCTCTCAGGCTGGGGTGGGTGGCCCAGAGATGCCAGGAGTTTGCAGAGCAGGGGCATTTGCATCCTCCAGTGCAGGGAAAGGCTCCAGAGAGGCTGGAGCGGGCAGAGGCCCTGATGCTGGATCCTTCTGGAGGGGAGAGGGCGGCGGCTGGAGTGGGAAGAAGGCTTTGAGGAAATCCTCTGCAGCATGCCTCCCCTGCAGGGTCTCTGGTGGGTCTCAACACACCAGACGTCCTCTCCTGTCCTGCCAGGCAACCTGGTTTCAGCACTGGGGACTAACCCCAGCTCCACCTAGGTGCCTGCTCAGCCTGTGAAGCAGAAGGCCCTGCCTTGCCCCTCCCCCTCCCCTTGCCCTCCTCTCTAAGTTCTGGGGCTGTTGTGGTTGGGAAACTCAGTTGCTGGCCTGCAGGCAGGGCTGGTGTTTGAAAACAAACCCATGTTTCTTGTGAGGTCTTCTTGCCAACAAGGCCAGCCCATGCCTTCCACCTGCTTTATGTTCCTCCTGCTGCCCTGAGCAAGGCCCAACAGTCATTAGGCATCTGGCTCCCCTTCCAAGTACAGGCGAGGTGAGCTTGGAGGAGGGAGTCCCCACCAGATCCAAAGCACAAACTCTGTGCCTCCTGGAAGGCTGGCATTGTCTGAGCAGTGCTGCCTCACCTGGCCATGGGGCTTAATTTGGGGGGTGGGAGAGAGCAGTTGCCTTTTCTGAATGGAGGCACATGTGAAAAGGGATAAATTATTTGCCTGGGGATGTGGGGTTGACCTGTCAGCAGTGTGACTCTGGGTAAGGCAATTTTCAAGACTCAACTTTCTCTTCTGTAAAATGGGGACATGAACTAGGAGTCTCTAAGAGTCTTCAGGCTCTGGTTGACTGTGGTTTTAGAAGGGGCCCCTCTTGGTCCTACCACTAATGGCCCAGTGACTTTGAGAACATTGCTTACCTTCTCTGTCTAGCAGAAATGGAAACCTAAGCCTGCTTCAGGCCTTGTTATCAAGAGAGCCTAATAAGTGTCAGTTGTGACTCTTGCCAGGCAATAAGGAATGCCCCAGGGAAATGGACAGTCTGAAGCTTTGCAGTGGCCCCACAACTGCAGGAAGCCCATGCCCTCTCCAGTTGGATGCCACAGGTCAGTGGTTCCCATATGCCTGTGCCACAGAACTTCAACCTCAGCTCAGGTAGGACCAAGTTACAGTGTCATTGGTCTGAAGTTACACATCACCCAGCCAAGTGGCAGGATGTCCAGACAACCACCTGGCCAGACCGTCCCCAGGTCACCACAGAGGACCTGGGGTGGAGGAAGTACTGAGCAGCCAGTGAGCGTTGCTCTTCACTCCTGGCCTTTTATCTCGGAGGACTGGAAGACAGGGTCACTTGCAAGTCAAAAAGAGCTAATTGGGCCTTGTGCCTACAGATGGGCACAAGAGAAATAGTGTTTCCTGATCCAGCCTTTGCTGATTAGGCAGCACAGACGGTGTGCTTCCAGCCTTGCTTGCTGTTGGTGACTTTGCTCAAGGCCGAGGAGGGGCAAGCCACGGCAAGGCCACACATGATGTTATCCTTATGAATCTTGGACCGAAAATGGAGCCTTCTTTGCCTGACGGCCTACAGCTTGAACTCAGCCTGAGTCGGCACAGGCTTCTAGAACCTTCCAGGGGAGCCTTGTGCAGACCGCCCAGGCTCAGTATACATTTCCATCCTCTCTTCTCCATTCTTGGAGGTGAAAGTGGAGAACTCTGAGCCTCAGGAGCTGAGAAAGGCCAAGTCAGGAGGAAAAGTCAAGCAGAGTCAGAAGCAAAAGGGTCTGTGGTTTGGGGTGACAGGAGGAGGAGGAAGGGATTGCTTATGTGTTCTTTTCTGGGGAAGATGAGCTTTAGATTCTCTGGCCAGGGTGTCCACTTGAGAGTCCTTATGGAGTGACCTTGGCCATGATCATCAGGGAAAGACCTCAGGGAGGATGTGACTTTGCTTTTGGAAATTATTTCAAATATCTCTTTCCTTAAAGATGGGTTTTCTTCATGAAAACGAATTCACTAGTTTTTTAGTCTTTTAAAATAATGATTAATTAAGACATACTCAGTATTAAAAAACGTAGGAAATTCACCATTCATAACTGGAAGAATGTGCTTGAAGGGTCATAATTTGTATTTTCCCAACTGGCCTCACTGACTTCTGGAAAGACCCGGTATTTACAATGGACCATCTTCACAGGGGCTTGATTCCTAGTTGAAATTGTTTGCAAAGGAGGAAGAAACTGTATCCCCTACAGTGTAGATTTCCAGGTGACCGTGTAGAGTGGGAACAAGACTGTACACAGGCCCAAATCCAGACAATTAGGGCAAGATGGATGGATTGTGGGCATGGGAGGCTAATCAGAGAAATTTCCAGAAGCTCCAGGACCCAGAATCAGATACCTGCATTCATACAAATGTTTCCTGCAGCCTCGGAATGTGCCGCTGGCAGTGTCCCTGAATATATGTGGTCAGCTCAGGGCCCCGTGAGGAAAGAGCAGGGGTCTGGGGGCCTCACTGACCTGCCTCAGAGCAGCTCTCGGGTCTGACCTCTGCTAGTGAAGTGTCAGCGGCTGTATCACCCAATGGTCTGGTCCCCAGTGTCCCTGTCCTTGGGGTGTGCCAGCCAAATTCAGGAATAAGATTGAAATCTAAGTGCTGCTCCTTGGAACATTAGCCCATGGAATCTGAGGCAGTCGGAGATAAAAGGGCCCTCAGAGATCAGAAGCCCTGCCCTTGACAAACTGAGGACCTCTGTTCCCTCTCTGTTAAAATGCTGGCAATGTTGTCCCTGCACTGTCAGGGAAAAGGAGCTAAGGTAAAGAATGTGAGAGGGCTTTGCAGCCTGTGCTGTGCTGTGGTACGTGAGGAGCAGGTGGCACCACGTGGGCAGGCCTCGCGTGAGCCCTCATCCTTTCCACCTCCCTGCATCATTCTCTACCCCAAGGTGTCATGATGGCTCCATGAGAACCAGCTGGCATGAAGGCCGGAGAAACCCGCCATTCCCCTAAGCGACCACTCTGTTTTTCTGGGTTCATTTTGGGATAATAGGAACGCTTTGAACAGGGCACTCTGGAAATCATTTTGTGCTTAGAGAATGACTGGTTCCTTTTCAGGCTGTGTTTCTGCCTCAGCAGACACACTGGGCACCTTGCATTTCCAATTTCCTGTTCCTCCTTTGCTTCTCCTTATAAATCATAATGTGCTGATGCCCTGGACCAGGCTCTTCCTGGCTCTTTATTATAAAATGCCTCTTCGTCCTGATTGGGTGGCACTGCTGGGCATTATGTTCCCAAAGAGCCAGCTGGGTTATGGTCTCCCGGGAGGATGTCTGTCCTCTTCTCTCTGCCTCTGGCCCCATCTCCTGAGCCAGCAAGCTCTTGCAGCAGACAGGGAAGATCTAGGGAGCCTGCCTGTTGCGGTTGGTAAGGGTTCTGGGGCTGTGTACCGCCTCTGTGCTCCCCAGCCTGCTGAAGACATGAGTGTCCTCTTTGTGGTTCCTTGCTCCTCTCTCGACCCTGCAATAGATCTGGCAGCGGCAGAGTCAGTGCCCAGTGGAGCTGTAGGCTCAGCAGCAGCAACTCTGTGCCCTCACACTGTTCTGCTCTTTGCTTCCAGTGTTGAAGTCTGCGTGGTCTGGCCTGCATCTACCTTCCATCATTCCTTGTCAGTCCCCTTGTCTTTCCTGCAGCCCCGCTGTTCCCTGTGCCCTGCCAGGAGCTGAGGAAGAGAGGCCATGGCAGTCCTGGGGAGGCTGCACAGACGGCACCACCGGGGAGGCCGAGCGCTCCCTCTTCTGGGTCCTCTGGGGAGTAGACATTGGCCGGGGGGCTTGATGGAGTGTGAGTGGTCCAGGACCTCTGCAGAGCTTCTCTTTTTCTCCCTTCCTTGGGTCTCTCCTCCTTCCTGGTAAATGTTTCTGCTCTCACCCCTCGAAGGTGAACCAAGTGCCTGACATGAAGCGTCCATTGCCCCTAGTCAGAGAGTCCCTCCTCTGCCACATTGTGGTGGCCCAGATCTGTCTGGTGGGATTTTAGCCTGCTTGTAACCTGGTCTTGAAATTAACCACTTGGAAGAAATAGGGTAAAATGAACAAGCAGTTGCCACTGCATCCCACCTCTGGCCGATCCCATCACTGCAGGCTTTTGTATCTAGAAAGATGACAGCATCTCACTTTCCTTCAGAAGCTTATTTTTGCCAGGTTTGTTATCATCAAGCAGGCGCCAGAGCTCTGTTCCACTCACAGTCCAATTACAGCAAAACTCAAACAACGAACCTGTGTATTCCACTTGTAGGGACTGTCCAAAGGGAATGCTTTTCCCCTCGGTGGGATCAAACTCTTGGCGCCCTTTGTGATACATGAGACCTCAACAAAGGCTCTCTATTCCCCAACACGGAGAAATGTATTGGAGCTGGAAAATGGACCCACTGTGGGCCACCCTGGGCCAGGTCTGATTTTATTTCCCCTGTGCCTTTCCCTGCACCACACAGATCCTATCCTGTGATTGCACAGGGAAGCATCTCTGCCAGGGACCAGAGCAGTGGCGTCTCCAGGCTGGGGAGCAGAGTCGGTGCTGCCCTGAGGCACTCCCCATGCAGGGACCCCTCCCAGCCCTGCCCCTTGCCCATGACAATCGGCCTCCATTTTTCCTCCCTCCTCCAAGTCCAGGTACTTCTGCTGTGACCTCATCTCTGTGGATGTGGGCTCGGGCTCTCTCTGCCCCTCCTCCTGCCCATCCCTTACAGCACACGCAAGACCTTGATATTAAGGAGGTCGGAGAACAGTGACCAGTGCTCTAACCATGCCACTCCCTGTGGGGGGAGGGTTTTAGTTCTTTCTTCACTTCTCCAAATGTAAGCATTTGGATAGAGGACCTAGAGCAGTTTCTCTAGCTGTAACAGCCCATGCACTCTGAACCTAGATCGGATTTCTAAATCTGCCTAGAGAGCAATTGAAACTGAGGTGACATTCCCACTAAAATGCCACAATCCTCCCAGACTTTTCTACAGCTGCTTTTCACTAGCCCGTGGTGTGTGCCCTGAGCCATCCCAGTCCTCCAGTCCCTGCCCTGCTTTCAGAAATGCTAGACTTGGAGTCTCAGTGAATAAGCCTTGTTCTAAAGCAGAAAATGATTTTGTTTCAGCCTGGGTTCAGCTCCTCTGTCTTCGCCAGGTCACCATTCAGAATTCCTTTCCCGCTTCTCTCCCCTCTCCCTTTGAAGATCACAGACAAGGACAAGGGTTAGTCCCTGCTTCTGCTTCTTACTAGCTGTGCGACTTTGGGGGAGTTAGGTGGCGTCCCTGTGTGTCAGTTTCCTCAGCTGTGAAATGATGCATCATCTCTTAGAGCACCCATCTCTTAGGGCTGCTGTAAGGAGTAACTGAGCCAATCTGGCACAGTACCTGGTACACCCTAAGTCTGTACAAATGTCAGCTATGACGAGGACAATGACAGTGATGATTATGATGATGATGTCATTGTCATCGTTATCCCGAGGTAGCAGAGAATGATGGAAAGGACATGGGGCTTGGAGTCCAGAGTCCTGGGTTCAGGTTCCAGCTCTGCTGGTGGTATGATGTAGATTCTGAACCTCAGAATGTCTTGGTTTCCATAGCCATAAAATGGTCTCTCTCTCCAGGGGGGTCATGAAGACCCAGGGAAGCAGGGCTGGCAAGCTGCTTCCCCCCACACACCAGGCTAAACCTGCCCTCTCTCCCTTCACAGGCACACATTCTGGCAGTTCCGCCATGAGAACCCCAAGACCAGGGTTGGGGGCCCTCCACCTGAGGGGCTGCCCGGCTTCAACAGTGGAGTGATGCTTCTGAACCTGGAGGCCATGCGCCAGTCCCCGCTCTACAGCCGCCTGCTGGAGCCAGCGCAGGTCCAGCAGCTCACCGACAAGTATCACTTCCGTGGCCACCTTGGGGACCAGGATTTCTTCACTATGATTGGCATGGAGCACCCCGAGCTCTTCCACGTGCTGGACTGTACCTGGAACCGGCAGCTCTGCACCTGGTGGAGGGACCATGGCTATAGTGACGTCTTCGAGGCCTACTTCCGGTGCGAGGGCCATGTTAAGATCTACCATGGGAACTGCAACACTCCCATCCCAGAGGACTAGGCACCTTCTCTCCTGCATGCCCTCAGGGCTTCTGGATCTGGGGGAAGGAAAGGGGCGCCTCTGGGACAGGCCCCAGGGTGGTGTCTGATCTCCTAGAGACACACTGCAGGGACAGTCTTTGTGACAAGGTGCTGCAGATCTCCCACCCAGCAGGTCACTGTCCTGAGGCCACCCAGTGAGGACTGGCCTGTGCATTGCTGGTGCTCAGGACCTGTTTCCTCCAGGGGGCCTTCAGCCCTCCAAGGAAAGGAGATCCTTTATAGGTACTGGCCTTTCTTGGACCAAATGTAAATTTCATTTAAATGGACAGGCTTCCATTTTGCAAGAAAGAACAAACAGTACCACTGTAGCTCCCAGTGAGCTCTAAACGAGTGAACCGGGGCTTTGACAACCAGCCCAGAGGTGAAGCATTTATGGGAATGCCGACCTTCCATGTACTCGCCCTCGGAGGTGTGTGCGAATTCTCATAATGCTCACTCACAGCGCTTGGTGCAGGTTTAAAGATCGCCACCTCTGGGGACAGGCTTCAGGGCCAGCTGGGGCCTGCGTAAGAAAACTAGCCTCATTATTGCACCATTCACAGCTTTTATCTCCTGGCTCCATTGCAGAGCTGCATTATTCCTTATTCATCAAGTCCAGCTCCTGGTGACCAGACTATACTCGGCAATCAAGGCCACCATTAAAGAACAGAGACTGGTCACCCTGAAGGACATGAGGTAGAATTGTCTGGATTGAGAAGATTCATTCCAAAGAGGAGCCCAACAGTTCATGAGTGTAACCATGTGGGCTTCAAAGGGGTGTCATTCAGAGGCTTACAAGCATTCTTGTTTCTTTGTTTAAAAAAATCATCCTCATTACTTTCTTATTGCACCCTGGCAGACCCTATACCTTAGTAGAAATTAAAGTGTCACTTCTTTATTTCTTCTTCTGATGGGTCTCCTGTAAGCCAGCTGCAAACACGGAATCCCTAGTGGTCCATTTTGTATAGTCCAGCTGAAGCTCTTGGGGGAGAAATGTTGTGGGATTTTCATCTTATTTTATTTCAATGTCATTTACTTTTTTATTTCTTTTCACCATGAGTGAGACTAGCTAATAAATAGTCTTCAAGAACACAATGATTCATCCTGTTTTTCTCTAATCACAGTTTTCAGCTACATGAAGGTTTTGAATCAAGAGTTTAATCAATGTCCTTCAACACCCCTCTCACCCCCCATGATTAAGCTAAGTGTGCTCATAGCCGGTTTCTAAAGAGCAAAGGGAGGGCATTTCTGAGAGGGAGGCATCGTTGTATTCAGTTCAAAGTAAAGAATCATTTCATTCTCGGGACTGGCAGGTCCGTCTGCTCCTGGGAACAAAAACAACCCATCCCTTCCCATCCTTCTTATCCCACACTGCCCGATCACATCACTCCCCGATGGAGTAGAGCACATTTCTCTCCTAACCCTCTGCTGGCACAATTGGTCTGTTCTCTTAGTTACTTGATCTCCGATTTATGGCTACCAATGATTAAATGCCTGCTCTGTGCCAAGCATTGTATGCTATACAATATATAGCTATCAATAGTACTCATGAAAACCTCATGAAAGTCATTCCATTTTTAAAGTTCATTGTAACAAAATATGAGAAATGTGAACAGAGAGTCATACACTAACTACATCGTTTATTGCAGCATTTTTTTAATGATAGAAAAAAATTGGAAGCAACATAAAATGTTGAATAGGGAAGTGGATAAATAATGTATGCTACATTCATACTATAGAATACTTTAGGAGCTAAAATCTTATTTTTGAAGAATATTTAATGCCCCTGGAAATGCTTAGTAATGTGTCATTAGGTAAAGAATGCAAAATATAAGTTTATATGTACAGTATGATACTAATTTTATTTTTTAAATTACATATATGTGTGTATGTATATATATATGTGTGTATGTAGGAATATATATGCATACACATATGTATAAAAAGAGAGAGTGCCTATTCTGCTATATTTCATTAGTTCAACTCCTAAAAAATACCCATGTGTTTCAAATACCATATTAAAAAAGAAATTGTTTCAGTGGGGGAAAAAATGGGCTAAAGACCACAGAATTTTAGACTCAAAGTGACAAAGGTATTTTTCCTGCAGTAATTTCAAAAATTAATAGCTATGAGTGTATTTTGTTATTGCAAGGAGAAAACAGTAAGCTGGTTGGTCCAAATGGGCAAAAGCCAAATATTTCCTCATTTACTTTTGTGTTCTCCTACTCAGGAGCTTCCCCTCCTCTGTCACCAGTGGCCTTGACCTTATAGCCCCCACTGTGAACAGCAAAATAACATGCAACAGGAAATCCAGCCAGACCGACAACGCAGCAGTGTGATCCTGTGATTAACCGTGAGCAGCTTTTTGACACGTCTTGGATTCCTGGCTCCTGGTTGGGGTCCTGTTATAATCAATGTAATGCAAACATAATAAATTGTGCCGTGCTTAATTTGCTTCATGAAAACTTTCCCCATCAAGTATATGCCTGTACATCTGAGTGGAACAGAAATCTGAAAAGATTACATTTCTGGGCACTAGGATTCAAGTGTTTTTTATCTTCATCTATATTTACCTCTATATTTTCCACATTTTCTGTAGTGAATATTAATTACTTTTATCATAAAGATAAATAATAAATGCTCCACATTTTTAGCCACACCCCTCCTCCCCGAGTACAGGTAAGTGTCATCCTGGCCATTTTACAGCTCATGGCTGGCCATGGTTGACATCACCCATCAGAAAACACAATCCAGCTAAGTAAACTCTGGGTCTTCAACTTTCCCTACGGATGCCCTAGCTCTCTAAACAAAAGTGATCTAATAATAGCAGCTCCAGACCCTGATTTGGTTTCTCTGATACTGTCATCTTTTGTGTGTACACAAAGTTCACGTCACAAATGCTAATGGCCTCTGGAAAGCTTGCAGGCTTGTCGAAGAATTTATTCTTCTATGTGTGTCAAACCAAACAGACCACAGCATGCCCTTCGATAGCATTTCATCAAGCCAAAGAATGGCGTGTTGGTCAGTGGGCACCCAACCTAGAGCATACCAGGAATTTGTAGGTTAAAGTAACAAGTGCAGCTATGACTTGGAACAAGCTTTGAGTAAAGGCCAGACCTCTGCTGGTTTAACACTTCCAGGCCAATTTTATTATGGGAGGCTCAGAGGTTGGGCTGCATCTGGAGTTTGGCAGGGCAAGTGGAGAGAGCCTCACACCGGCTTTGAATGCAAGTTCTGCCCTCACTACCTGGGCCATCTTGGACAAGCAAAGTCACCTCTTTCCCATTTCTAGACTCAGGTAATAAGAGCTCCCTCAAAGGAGTGTTGTAGGAGGAAGAGATGTGTAAGTACTCGGTAAGCTGCAAAGTAATACACAAATGTTAGGAAATTCTGATAATTATTACTTAAAATATTATTTAAATCATAAATTACAACCACTTGGGGCTCATTAAATGCGTTGGAACATCTTCCTAAGCCCAGTGGGTGACCAGATGCCTGCTTGCAGGCTGTCCAGTTTCTTGCTAGCCATACCACTCTACTGGATCATAAGGTATGCAGATACTTAAATTTTTGACTAAGTGGTACCAACTGCTCTCCCGAGTGGTGGCCCTCCCACCCTCACCGGCTCATGCCCTCACTTTCTGTACATGACTGTGCTCACGCTCATGTGTCTCTGCATTGACACACATGTGGATCCATGATCATATCGGAGTCCTCGGAAGCTTGTGTCACCAAGTTAGAACTGCCTCTGTATGAGTGGCATTACACTCCTGTGGAAGGAGGATGAATGGGAAGGCAGGGTCCCTGGGGTCTGGTCATATCCTCACTGGTGACCTTGGCCAGTGGGATGCACTTCTGTGAACTGAGAATTCACCTAGTTCCTGGGCTTTCTGCCCTCTCAGGACTGCTATGAGTAGTAGGTGAGATAAGCCACAGGAAAGTATTTTTGAGTCCTAGATGCACCCCTGCCTGTCCCAGTGCCACACTCAGCTGTCAGGGTGAGCCCATAGCTGCTGACCCTCCGCAGAAGCTCCTGAGGCCTGCCCAGGGGAGTGCCCTGGCCATCGGGCTCCACACTTGAGCTGCCTCATGGCTGGAGCCTGGGATTCAGCCATGAGGGTGTCCCCTGCCTTCTCTCAGGAAATCCTCCTCTTGCACACCTCAGGCAAAGCCAGAAAGCTCCAACCTCCTCCAGCCCAGCTCAGTACTTCCCAAAGCACAGGATGGCTTTACACAGGCTGAGCTGCTGGGTGCTGTAGGATGTCCATGCTTGCAAGGCATGCTTTCAGGGAGGTAAGTGATCCTCTTCTCTTCAAGCAACAGAAAGTGACAGGAATACCTATAATCTTCCAAGGCTAAGTGAACACATGCTTTGAAAAATGTAAGTACTTGGTCATGGTCATGGGCAAGCAGCTTCACAGTAAACTTGGATACATCTCATCGTGTCCCACCTTTCAGGAAAACTAATTCATCCCTAATCCACGAGGCCATAACAACTCCCCTCCAGTCATCCCTTTTCCGGTCTCTGTGGCCTCTCCCCTTCCACGTCTCCTCCCTGGCCCAGCCTCCCTCCCCAAGGATGGCAGGACCCTCCTGCCACCCCACATGAAGCCAGGGAGGGGCCTTCAACCCCCACCTCAGTCACTGGGCACAGGCTGTCCCTGGGTGAGGGCATAGCCTTGGGCAAAGCAGCTCTCTTCAGCCAAGGTAACTCCTGGGGATTCTGCTCTGAGCTATCAGCAGCCAACAGTCCTGGGGGAGCAAGTCCCCCATCCTGGAGGGGGTCTGGGAGGCACACCTCGGTGTCCTCACAGGAGCCCTGCCTCCGCAGCCCAGCTGCCCATGGCCTCCCCCTGCATCTCCCTTCTTGGCTTTCCTCTGAACCACTTGGTCCTTTATCCTCAAAGGCCTGCGCTCCGGGCACTTCCTGCTTTAGCTCTGCCCTCTTCCAAGTCTCCTGCGCCCTTCCCTGAGTGAGAGCCCAGGCCCAGGCCCCAGTGCAGGTCAGCTACCTCTACATGCCAGGCTGTTATGGCCCCACACGCCAGGCTGGTCCCTATGGCAACACCGGAGAAGGTCATCTTCTGTTTGCAGGGAACAAGGTGCTAGTCCTCTGTTCCTTCCCTTGGGCTTGGGTCCCTGCAGGAGCCCAGTGGCCCTGGGCACACTGACAGGCTGTAGGGATGCCACTCGGCAGGAAGGTGCAGGCCACCTTGGCACAGAGGTGAGGTGCTCTCCAAAGGGTAAGAGCCCTGCCAGACACAAGCAGCATCTTCCCTTGCCAGGGACGAAGCCATGGTTGTGAGCCTCCACTAGGATTGCCTGTTACTCAAGTGGGAGAAAAAGAATTCCATGGAAAGAGCATGGGCTTTGGACAAGGAGGACCCAAGGTGACATCCCAGCTGTGACACTTTGTTCATTTGTGCCTGTCATGGATATTTACCAAGCCCCCACAATGGGATGGATTCTGGGGTCACAGTGGTGAAGAGGGTGGGTCTGTCCCCATCCCAACAGAACTTTCCATGCAGCAAGGTTGTCTCACTGCTGCAGGTAAGTGCTCTGAGAGGGGGCCATGGGTGCACAGATTGGGGCTGAGCGATGCCTCCTGGAGGACATGACAGGAACCCCAAGACATGCCCTCTGTGAGAGGGAGCATGGCTGTGTGGCCTTGAGGAACATATGTGACCTTTCTGAGCCTCTCTCTGGCATGTACTAGAGTCCCAGCTCTACACAGGGTGCTACCATTGTCTGGGAATGGGGAAGTTACCTGAACTCTGTAGATAAATATGCGCTCTGTTCCATCCAGAGTCTGGGTGTCAGCCCCTGGTCTTTGGGCCACCAAAATTCTCATCCTTCCCAGCCACCAACTTGTTGTGTGACCCAGAGCAAGTTATTTCTGTCCCTAGACTTCACTTGCCTCTTTTATAATAGAAAGGAGTTGGGCCAGAGTCTGTAGGCCTAGGTAGGAATGAACATTCAAAAGCAAAGGCAGCAACCTCCTGTTCTAGGGAGTCATCCTGCAAGGAAAGGGGAAGCTCACAGGCATAGTTTGGGTGAGACAGAGTGAGGTCCAGGTGGCCGCCCCTGGTCTTCTCAGGTTGGGGCTGCTGGACCTTGAGTTATGCTTTTAGACCTGCCAGAGGACAGAAGCCTTTGGTTGGAATCTCTTGGTACTGAAAGACAAGGAAGTGGGAATTCTATGAAGTGCAGAGAGCGCCTCCTGACTCAGGTCTGTGTGAGCCTGCCTTCGTGGGAAGAGCTAGCTTTGTCTTTCTAGTCAGTGGCCGGGGGGGATTAAGGAAGAAATGGCCCAGTCCTCGTGCTTCCCTGAATGTGCCCAGAGCCTCCTCCTTCCCACCCACGGCTCCTCTGTGAAGACTCAGCTCGAGGTGGAGGGAAAGGCAGTCATCCCGAGCCACGAGCTACACTTCCTGAGCGGTGTGAGGGAGGCCCCGGACTGGAGCTTCTAGGGCTCTGAGTGGTAGCATCCCACAGTCCCTGCCGTGGCCTGCAGAGGCAAGCAGAAGTCCAGAGGCCCTTCTGGAAGGAGGCTGTGAGGCCTGCACGATAGGGGGAGGGAAAGAGAAGTGTCAGGCTGTGTTTTAAGAAGAAGCACGAGGGAGGGTTTGAGAGCGTGAGAGGCTGTAGAATGACAATGATTATTCTCAACAAACCACAAAGACATCGGAGTACAGGCAGAGGCTGAGAGGAGTTTTGAAGAGAGGACCAGAGATGGTGGCACTTGTGGTGGGGGTGGAGGGGGTTATGAATGGGTCTTTACTCTCTTTTAAGAAATACAAATACAGTATTTGTATACTGCCTTCCTTTTTATTTCATTTTGCCTGTTGGACTCCATGTCATTGGATGACACAAAAGGCTGAGAATGAGCCACATGGAGGCCAGGGTTGAGCAGGTTACACCGATTGTTGCAGAGACCACTGTACTCCCACTGCCTCTTTAGTCATAGATTCTGGGCTGTGACCCCTAGAAGGCAGGAACTCTGGCATCTTTGTGCTCCCAGAATGACCACACTGCCTGGCATGTTATGGGCGCTCATACAGTCTGTGTGGTTTGACTTCATGAGTAAGTGGAAACCATGCCCACACCTTCAGTAGAGAAGACAAATGGTACCAGTGGAATTGGGGAGCAAGAGGGAAGAGTGGAGACTGACCCAGAGTCTCCTACTTCACAGAATCTCAGTGAGGGCCGAAGGAGGGAGGAATGGAGGGCACGGGGCGATTAGGAGGAATTCCCATTAGGGCAGGTTTGGGAACAATGGGTGGAAGCCCAGAAGCAAACACTCATGGCAGGCCAGCTTCCTCTGTGTCCCGTCTAATGAGTGTCTTGAGTTCACATTTGGCCTCTTATCCAGCCTAATTCCTGGGACTCGACAATCCCTGTAGCAATTGCTTTGCTCATAAATTTCCCAGTGTCTGATTGGAAGATGCCCTCAAATTTTCTATTATCCCTGCTCTGTGGGACCCAGTTGGATGGTCCTAAAGTGCAGGTAGAGTGGGAAAGAGTCCATGTCACTCGAAGTGTTCCAGCAGAGGTCGTCGTGCAAGCCTGACCTATGACTAGGAAGGGGACTGGGTTCTCAGGAAAATTCTCTCCACACTCACGTCACCCTCCTTTCCCCCTTTTCCACATGGTAATCTCAGCTTCCTATACAAAGCATGCAGAAGGCCAGGCTGTGCATCCAAAGGACAAACAGCAACATGGAAGGAGGGACGTGGCTGGGGACGGGCATCTGCTGGGCCTGCTCTGAAGGGGGCATGAAATGGCTGATGGAAACACATGTTGCTTCCTATGGGAGAGCCCTATTGGTTTGATTTGTGTGCTGGTCATTTACCAAGATCCAACCACACACCCATGGTTGGGCTAAAGCCCTCAGAACGGAGGAGAATTAATAGAAGGAGCCCTAGAGAGCAAAATACGATATCCTTTTTCTAAATTACAGCTGACATTTTTTTAAAAAGGAAAACAATTAATGACCTTAGCAAAATGGAGAAAGAACTGTCCTGACCCAACCAAGATAATGCTGACCAGTGCCAGGATTTGCTGTGATTTCTTTTTCTTAAAAACAAACAAACAGAAGAGAAAAAGGAACTCTGCTACACACTGTTGGCACATATGTAAACTGGTACAGCCACTGTGGAAACAGTATGGCGTTTTCTCAGAGAATAAAAATGGTCCTACCTTATGACCCAGTTATCCCACTGCTGGTACATACCCAAAGGAAATGAAATCAGTATATCAAAAAGACACCTGCATTCCCAAGTTCATTACAAAACTGTTCACAATAGCCAAGAGATGGAATCAACTGAAATGCCCATCAGTGGATGAATAAATAAAAAATACTGTGGTATGTATACACAAAGGAATACTACTCACCTATTTTTTTAAAAAAGACATCCTATCATTTGTGCCAACATGAATGGAGTTGGAAACCATCATGTTACATGAAGTAAGTCAGGCACAGAAAAACAAATGCCACGCGATATCACTCATATGTGGAATCTAAAAAAAAAAGTGGTTCTGTAAAGAAAAATATAACTTTAACATGCGCAATTTGCTTCTGTACTAATAAAAACAAGAAAACATAACTAATGCCATTTTAAGTAAGGCAGCTTCTAAGGGGATATGCAGAGGCCAGGCAAGTCAAGGCAGGTCCAGGTACGCTAAATTCCAGGAAGGGAGTAATCATCGCCCGGTTCCAGGAACTGACCAGTTCCTTATCTAGAGGCCACCTGGCCACAAGGAAGATAAACGATTGGGAAATACACTATTCCTTATCAGTGTGCCAGCCCGCTAAAGCCCACCAATAAATCCAAAGGTCACCTCTGATAACCTGTAAACAGTAAACAACTCATCCTGTTGCCAAAGTCTGTCTAAAAAACCGTATAAAAAGTGCTTGTGTTAAGAGCTCGGGGTCGCTCCTGTCCAGGAGACTGAGTGATCCCAGCATGCTGGAATAAACTCCTCTTGCTTGATTGCAGCAGTCTCTGTCTCGTGGTCTTTGTGAGGTGAGCCATCCCGACGTGTGGGATTTGTGCCCGGTGCACAAGTCTTACAGTTCTCATAGAAGTAAAGAGTAGAATCAGGATAGGGTTGGGGGTAGGAGAGGTGGTGGACTGATGGGTACAAAGCTATGCTGTCTACCTTAAGTGGATCATTGTGCAGTATATGCATGTACTGAAACAACATACTGCACCCCACAAATATGTACAAGTAAATGTTAAAAAAAAAAAGTCATCAATAAATGCTATAGCCCCTCTGACCGTGGTTGAGTGAGTGTAGTCTGTGGAGTCCTTGGTCATGGTTTGACTCCATGCTGGGTTCAGCTTGCACGCAGGAGCCCTCAAGTATGGGGTGTTTACCTGCTGGAGGGGTGCCACCCTCCCACTTCCGCTGTATAGATGACAGGGGGCCTTTTACTCTGAAATAATGTTATTAAACCTATTACTCTCCCCCCTTCCCAGCCCTCCTTTCACTTCCAGTTCCTCTTGAGCTGCATGGGGGTGGCGGGGGATGTAGTGAAGATGAGAGCCATTCTCCTGACTTACACGTGTTCACAGGACTTCACATTTCACAAACAAGCACTACAGAGGAGCTTCACTTTCACGACCTCATTTTGCCTTACAGCAGTTTATGCCCCTTCCCCCCAGATGGAAAGGAAAGGAACTATTGTTCCCATTATGCGTATAGGGGAAACTGAAGCTCAGAGAGGTGAAGTTATGTGCCAAAGCTTGTCTAGCTTGCACGTGGTAAAACTGGCACTAGTGCAAAAGACTTCTGGCTCCCAACTATTCTGTCATTCAACAATCGTGTACTGAGCTCTTGCTGTGTGTCAAACACTGCTCTAGGTGCTGGAGATGCAGCAGTGATCAAGACAGATATGGTCCCTGCGCTTGTGGAGATTGTCTTCTAATGGGAAGAGATAGATAACAAAGAAGTAAACAAATAAACAAGCAAGATCATCTGAGATAGTGAGAGGTATAAAGAACAACTTGATAGGCAGTAACTGGAATGGGAGGTGGTGCTACTTAAGAATGATTGGTCAGGGAGGCCTCTCCAAGTAGGTGATATTTGAACCTAGAACTGAAAAATGAGAAGGAGGCAGCCATGTGAGGTCTTGGGGGAGAGGATTCCAGGCAGAGGAACAGCAAGAGCGAAGGCACCAAGGAAGGAACAAGCTGGACCCATTAGAGGGACGGTCAGAAGGCCATTGTGGCCAAGGCCTGGGGGAGGGTGGGGGGCAGGAGATGAGGTCAGAGAGAGGTGCTGGGTCATGGAGGGCCTCATCAGCTGCAGGAACGAGAGGAGTTATCCTAAGCCACCGGAGGGCTGGAAGCAGGGAAATGACGTGATACGGTCATTGTGTAGAGACTAGATTGTAGGTGGGCATGAGTAGCTGGAGGGAGCCCAGTTAGGACTAATAAAATGGTCTAGGCAAAAGGCGATGGTGGCTTGGGTTGGTGACTGAGGTGGACAAGAAGAGAAAAGCAGAACGTATGTTGAAGGGAGAGCATCCAGGCCTTGCCGAGGAATAGGGTCGTAGGCAGGCTTAGGATGAGCAGAAAAGGGGAGTCCAGGCTTTCTCCTGTGTATTTGGTCCGAGTAATTTGGAGGATGCCTTTATTAAGACAGAGAAGACTTGTAGAGAAATAATTTGGGGGGTGGGGAAGGGGGAGAAATCAGGTGTCCTTTTGATGACAACTTTGAGATGTCTGGAGTTCAGGAAAGAGTTGAGAAGAGAGGTCAGTTACAGGATATAAACCTGGGAGTCAGATTTCTGATTTCAAGATGGTTAAGTGAGGACATAGATGCAGTCTTCAAAAAAGTTCATGGAAAGATTGTATTTTTAATTCTATTTTTCTACAAACTTTTTGAAGTACCTTTGTATTGCTTTCCCTTCTCTTGAAAACCACCCCAAAACAAAAGAGAACAAAAACCTAAACTAAAACTCCAAGTCTGATGAAGTGAGGAAATGTCTATGACCCTAAACCATAGTACGTGAAGATGGGAAGCAGACAGAGGAACGATAAATGACTTAGTGGAGAGGAGAGAGTCCCCAGCTAAGTGCCTGCAAGTCAGAGGATGCTCACAGGATGGAAGAAAGGCGGACTTGCAGAAGCCCTGAAAGGAACAGGAGTGGGAGGCACTCGACGGAAGGTTGGGAGTGAGGACCTAGAAATGGGGGCTGGAAACACGGAGGGGGTTGAAAATCTGTGTAAGAAGAAGCAGTCCTCACCTAGGTCCTCACTAATGAGCACCCCTCTGCAATCCTGCAGAAGACTGCAACTTTATTCTCTGGATAAAATGAACCAGGGAGGCCCGAGAATAGGCAGGGCAGGAGTGAATCCCTGACTGGAAACAGCAGACTGAACGCGTCTGTGTGCTCTTCCCCCGGCCAGCTCCAGGACCCAGCAGCCAGGCTTCTCTCCTGGGGCAGACAACTAGAGGAGGAAGCTTTTATTCTCTGGAGAAACTGACCTGCCCAGAAAATATCTGTAGCTACTAACATTCAGGGGTCTTAAATGGAAAAACGAACCGACCGCCTGATCACCCTACAAGGAAGCCCACCAGTCTCCTAATCCCATCTGTGCACCCAGAGTTTCCCGTTAGCATTTGGACTCAAGGGCACAGCCAATGTTCACTGGATATTTGAGGAAAGCCTCTGACACAAAAGAGAGAGGTCAAAACAATCAGAAAAAAGGCACTTGGAGAAAAAAAAAATGTCAAAATAAATTACAATATGCTCAAAAACACAAGAAGGTACTGCATCAGTGAAGCACAAATAGGAGCTATAAAAAAAGAAACAGCCAGAACCAATGCAATTTTCTTGAAAATTAGAAATGATAGCTAAAAGTAAAAGATTAATAGCATAATTTGATGATAAATTTAGGGAAATCTCTAAGAAAGTAGAGAGAAAAAGCAAAGGTGAAAAATAGGAAAAAAATTGTTTCAAAAATTAGGGGGTCTAACATCTGCCAAATGGGAATTCTACAAAGAGAAACCAGAGAAAGTAGTAGGGAAGATTTTACCAAAGAAATAAGATAAGAAAATTTCCCAGAACTGGAGGACATAAATGCCCAGTCCAATGGATGTAAAAAGGCATACATCGATGCAATCAACACAAAATTTAAGAATATCAGAGAGAAAGAGAAAATCCTTGAAACTTCCTGTCAAGTGTGAGGACCTGAATAAAGACATTTTCAGACACAGAATCTCAGGATATTCGCCTCCCACTCATCCTTTGTCAGGAAGCTTCCGAAGGAAAACTTAGCCACAATGAGGAAGTAACCAAGAAAGAAGAATGACTGGGATGCAGGAAGCAGGGGTCCAATGGAGCCAAGAATTGAAGGGAAAGCTCAGTGGCACAGCAGGCCCAGAGAGCCTGTCCAGACTGGAGCAGGAGGCTGGAGGGGCTTGGAGTGAAATGGAGCTGGTAAAGTTAGTGACGTATTTGACCACACAAAAAATTATATGGAAGGCTTTAGGATGTATTGGAAGATCTGGCCAGATAGTAAAAGAAGTGAAAATTATTAACTCCACAGAAATGGTTTTAAAGAAAGAAAACACATTCATGTGGCCCATCTGTGAAAAATATTAACATAATTGTATAAATGAAATACTACTACAGATTTTTTAAAAAACTTGAAATGTTGTGAGGGAAAGTGATATAAAATATCTTAAATCATTATTTACTATAATAAGAAGTTAACAGATAATATATGAAATCGATCATTAAAGGTTAGCAAGATATGCATACCGTTTAGCAACGTGGAGGTACATAGGTGAATACTCAAAAAATAAATAAAATTTTAAAAATAAGCTTTTTAGCACTTTGACTTTTTAAAAACTTATTTGCATGTGATGCTTAGACAAAAATAAGAATCATTGACAAATAGATGATATTTAAAGTCTCAGGACTGATTGAAATCCTTAAAAAGACTGTATAAACAGCAAGAAAAGGGCCTGAACCAAGCCCAGTCCAACATTTAGATGCTGAGCTGAGAGGGAGGAAGAGTTAGCAAAGGATCTGGGTAGGAGGGAAACAGAAAGTGGTTCAAGAAGGAGGGAGAGGTCAGCTGAATTCTGTTAACCCTAGTGAGAGAAATAGGATAGAAACTATTCCAAGTACATGAATGTATAGAATTAAAGATTTCATTTTAAAGTTATAGTTCAGACATAGATAAATCAGACTGCTCTTCTCCCCCGGCATAGATTTATAGGGGTTGAGTGTCATTATATCACTTGTGATCACCTTTCAACTCCTGTTCCAAGTAGAGAACATCTTTCTTATTTTTGTCCCAAGTGTACTTGGTGCTAGAGCCAGCTCATAGTGGCTTGGGAGAGGTGATTGTTAGTTTTTCAGGAATTTTGTGATGTGGTTGTTAAAAACAACCATTATTAAACACACACACACACACACACACACACACACACACACACACACAAACCGGGGGGGGGGGGGAAGATATAACAACCACAATTATTTGAAGTTGATACGACAAGCAAACAGAAAGGACATTGTTGGGGGGGAGGGGGGGAGGGAGAAGGGAGGGAGGTTTTGGTGATGGGGAGCAATAATCAGCTACAATGTATATCCACAAAATAAAATTTAAAAAAGAAAAAAAGAAATTAAAAAAAAAATTAAATGATATAAACCTTTAGTTAAATAAATTCTAAAAGTAAAGGTAACTAATACTCAAAACTCATCAATTCTTTATTTTACTACATTTTACTACTATCTATGCCGTGGTGATATTTGTATCTGTATGATAGAAATACTATATGAAAGTATGCTACTATGTATCTTTTCCCAACTGCGTGTTGGTGACATCACAACAGTAACTTGAAATTGTAGGAATATTTATACCACAGAAACTGGCAAATGTCACCAGTAGGGATTTTTATTCCAGAGAGACAGTGGTTAAGCATGTATCAGCATACCACTGCTTATATAATTCTTTTGCATATTTCTCTTGGATGTACAGATGAATGAATGGGTTGATGGTTGGTGACTGGTTGGTTGGATGGATGGATGAATGGATGATTGATTCATTGTATGACTGGAGGCTTCCCTTTCTGATGACAGTCATTGGAGCCTAAAGACAGTATTCCCAGTGAATGAAACAGCAGAGCAGCATGAGGTCAGCCTGACTCTAGCCTGCCAAATGTCTCTTCTTAGCTGAAAGGCATCAATCCACTCACTCTGGCCCAAGCATGGAAAATGAACAGCTTGTTTTGAGAAGTGGGACAACATATCCACCTGAATATTGCTAGGACAAGTAATTTTCTACAGAGGGAAAGGCATACCTTTTTTCTCCTTTTCATGCCTGAAGGTGGCCCTGGTGCCAAGCTGTCCCCTGCCTATTTCTTTGCTCACCCGCAGCTGCAGCACTACAGGCTGATAGGATTACTTCTCTGACACACATTTTCTCATTTTTATGGAGCTTTGCTGGCAGTTAGGCTGAGAAAGAGCTAGGTATAAAGCTCAGGCCATGTAGAAGTTGCTGGTAAGAAACCAAGGCAGAGAGCAATGCAACAGGATACAGAGGGACCAGCGCTGTCAGGAGCTCTCTAGTAAGGAGAGAGGAGAGAATGGCGGTCGTGGCGTGTGACCTGTCTGCACTGGAGAAGCAAGACACCATTTACTCACTAGTATCTGCCCTCTTGTGTTCAAGCAGTGTTGGGAAACACCTAGCACCATTTTCCAGGCCTCTTGAAATGGGGGAAGGTTGGGTTCTAGCCCCAGCTCTGCTTCTAATACCCTGCGTGCCCCTGAGTATGTTAATTCACCACTCTGGGCCTCGGTTACTCATTTATAATGGAATGGGATGAGCTTAAGTTAGTATCTCCATGTTAAAGGCTATTTTGGAAAAAAAGAGAATTTTGTGGTCAAAAAGGCTTCTTACACTCATGTTTAGGAAACCCTGCACTCACACTGGATCCCTTTCTTGGAGATTCCTAATTCTCCTCAATGCACTAAAGACCTTGGTCAGTCCCGCAAGAGAGAACCATGTTTATTTTTAACCAGGCACATCACAAATTTATTTCACCATAGAGCCCCTTTGAGAGAATTGTTCTGGAGCACCTTGGAATCAAGCCCCCTTCCAGCTCAATCACCTGTGTTCTGGTTTTATGGGCTGTAAGAGAAACATCCTACCTGTGAGGAGGACTTTGGAGGGAGAAATGGAGAGTTTCAAGATGGATAGAGCATTTGGAACGGATCTTCAAGGGTGGGTAATGAGATAGGAGCTGCTCGGTTTCCCTTGGCTTGGGTCACAGACACACCTCTGGGTTTCAAGCCATTCCCTAAGGTCCCAGGGCCCTCCTCTAGGCCTTCCCCTAAAGAAGGGTTACTGTTGCTAGTTGGACCTATTTTTGGACCAATGCGAGACCTCAGGGGGCTGACTTGATGCAAATCCAGTGGCTAGGCATGCTCAGTAAAGAGGAATTTATATTCGTTAGATGGTATAAATAAATATGTACTAGGTAGCAAGAGCACAAAAGCCGAATCCCAGCAGAAGGCGGGGTTGTTGCTCACTTTCCAGGGCCAAGCCACACTTTGCTGTCTGAGGTGTGTGTTTTCTTTTGTATCAGACTTTTCGGCAAGTGGCTGCTCATTCTCTTGAGCCAGGCTGCACTCTGTACTAGCCTTTAAGTGGGTATTTCTTTCTTTTGTATTGGACCTGGTGCAGGCCCTGCTGGGTCTCTGGAGCGAGGCTGCACTCTCTCTGTGAAATCTGTATCTCTTATTCATTACGTTAAGCCCATTCTCACTTTCTACTGTGACTCTGCTCTTGAATTCTTTCCTGCGGTGGAGTCAAGAACCTGGTAAGAGGACAGGTGGGTTAAGGCCAACTACCTGGCCTCCCCAGACCCCTTCTCCTCCAGCATCAGTAAGAGCCTTTGACACATAGCAAGGGTTCACTCAATATGTAACCTGCCAGATTCCAGGAGTAACTGTGGTCATTTCATGTTAATTTCCATGTCACTGGCCTTGTGATAAAGTGGAGCAAGATGAAACAAACATTGTGGCCTGCTTTATTTTATAATGCTATTTCAACATATTTAGACATAAAAGGAGGAAATATTATACCTATTTAATAGATGAGGAACACAAGACTTAGAGAAATTAAGTTGCTGGCTCAAAGCCACATAACTAGGAAGTGGCAGAGCTGAGAGGTGGTCCAGAGCTTTCTGGTTCCAAAGCTTCTGCTCTTTCCACCCCACCGTGCATCTCCCAGGAGGGCAGGGAGGCCTAGCTTTGGCTTGTGTTCATTTTCCCTTTCTGGGATGATCTGCATCTGCTGCTGCTCGCGTTGCCTCTGAGCCTTGGCAAGCCCTCCCCACCCACAAGGCTCCTCCACTCGGCCACCCAGGCCAGTTGCCATTGCATTTTGGAGGGTCATTTCAGCTCTGGCCTCATAAGAAACTCCAGCCATGGCTGCTCTGTGGCCTGGCTATCACCTCCCTCCCCTGACACCATCCACCCCACACTCCAGCCTCATTGAGTATTTAGATGTGTCCAGCTTCTACTATTATTCTCCATCTCACATCTTATAGGAAGTTTCCCCCATTTTCCTGTGCCCCCTCCCCTAACTCTCTCCTGACACACTCATCATAGTTGGCACTGTATTAGAGACATACATGTACTTTTTCCCCTGGGGCCTGTTTATTTCTTGAGGACAGGGGTTGTGTCTCTTTTGTGGCTCAGGAGCCCTGGCTGCTGGCCCTGGCGTCACTGTGGAAAGCCTGGGGTCAGCCACCACTTCCTTGAGTGTCACAAGGCATTTCTGGGACCCTGCTCCTGGTCCCCCTTTCTCTACACCCCCACCGCAACCCCATCAGTCCTCATGAGCATGGTCATCCCTGAGAAACAGGAGGTGAGGTAGATAGAAGCTTGGCTGGGGCATCAGACAGGCCAGCCCCAACCCCCCACCTACTGCTGAGCAATTGGACAAGTCACTTAACTTCTCTGAGCAAGATGGAGATCCCAGGGTGGTCTTGGGAATGGAACTTTAAGAATAATGCACTTAAAGTTCTCAGCACCAGGCCTTGCACACAGTGAGGGCTTAATATGCTGATGTGACAATGAAGATGACGATGGGGATGATGAAGAAGATGACTGAATGTCAGAGCCCTTTGAGGCTATTGCAGGCTGGATTCTCTGGGAAGCAGACTCCAAGGTCAAGATCAGCGTACAAGGCATGCACTGGGGAGAGCTGTTGCAATTGATGCCTGTGGGAGAGGAGGGAAGCAGGGCTGTGTAAAGGAAGAAGCTGAGGCCTCAGCCAAGTTGGGAGGTCTGGAGATGGGAAAGCCCTTCAGCACTTCCCTGTGTTGGGGTGGGGGTGCTGGGCCTTTATACCCCAAGTTCATCACTCATCTACTGTGGGCCGCCCTGGAAGGAGGTGAAACCTTGCTCCAGGCAAGTTTTCTATCACATAGGCCAATCCCCTGAGAGAAATGGAGTTTGAGAGGCCTGTCACAGCCTCTACTATAGACGTCCTCTAGTGCGGTGGTCCCCAATCTGGAGCCACTCGAAGGGGATGGTAAAACACAGATTGCTGGGCCCCAATACCTGGAGTTACTGATTGAGTGGGTCCAAGGGGGAGCCCGAGAATTTGCATCTGTACCCCATTCCCGGGTGATGCTGATGCTGCTGGTCTGGGGACCTCATTCTGAGGCTTTTCTAGTCTAATCCCCTCCCATGGTGCTGATAGGAAAAATGAGGCCTTCTGGGGAAGAGTCTGTCCAGGTCACACAATAAGGAGTCAGGGATGAAGTGGCAAAGATGAAATAATATGAAGCTACCCCCTTTTGAAGGGAGGGGGAGAGGAAGACTAGGCTGGGCTGGGCAGGTGTGTGGCTGTCTCTGAGACTGCACCTTGTCTGTTTGAGCACATGCGGTGAGCGAAAGTATAAAGAGTGAGTGTCCCCAGCCTGCCTTCTTTCCCCGCTCTTGGGAACAGCTGAGCTTATCCTGCAGTAAGAGTAAGGCAAGATGCAGGGAAAACTGTGGGGGTGCCTTACACGAGAAAGACAGGCAGCCACCCTGTGTAAAGAAAAGAACTAGCAGCTAGAGGGACAGGGTGAGCCAGAGGGAGGAGAATGAAGGAGAGGCCTGGCTGGGCTAAAGCTGCGGGTTTTCGGGGGGGAGGGAGGGAGGGGAGACTGGGAGGCCGCCCCGCCCCTCGAGAGGCTTGGGGAAGGAGGTGGGGGGAGGGCCTTTGGGGGGTTTCTGTGCCATTTGGGGTTCCTTTCCTCCCCCTACTCCTGACCCACCTAGAAAATAAAGGTCCGTGTGACCTGTCAGTGCTTCTGGAGTTGTATTTCTCTCTGATGGGGTGCAGCCCTCCAGAGCAAGCCAGCCTGGTTTGATGTGGGTGGATGGGAGCCCTCCTGCCTGAGGTGTCTCCAGGTTCACAGGGAGGGCGAGGCCAGAGGACCAGAATCACAGAGTTTAAAGCCAGAGTGCAGCTGTAGGCACTACCGTGCTGGCCCAGCCTTCCCACCTGACCCACAGCGGAGAGGAGTGACTCCCTCAGGGTCCCTCTGTGAGCAAGGGCCAAGCAGAGCTGGCGCCCAGGGCTCCTGACTCCCAGTCCAGTGCTCTCCCTGCCAGAGCAGGCTGCTGCCTCTCCAGCTGGAGTCCACACGTCTGCACCTCCAGTGACCCCACGCAGCCCTGAGCCGCCCAAGCAACGAGGGGGCAGAGGCCTCCCCGAAGCTGGCGGAGGACGCCGTCGCGCCAGTCTCCACGGCACCCCATCAGATCGTCATCCCTTTCACTGCGCCTCTGTTCTCAAACATGACACAAGGTTCCTGGTGTATCTTCTCCCATATAAGAAAAATATCTATCTAGTTCCTATCGTGCTTCCATGCAGAGGAATAATTATGAGGTCCGCATAGAAAAGAGATCAAAGGAGACCGAAGAATGTGAACAGAACACAAAGCTTGGGGCCCAACGCCGGCAGACCCGAATGTGAGAGCGTCAGATTGTCCTCCTCCCTGATCCTGGGCGTCAGAATTTGGGGGGGAAGGGGAAAGAAAGGGGCCTGGGAGCAAAGGTGACTTTGGAAAGCTCATAGGTCCTATTTCATCTTGCTCAGCTGAGCCAGCAGCAGGGATGAGCGGGCGGGCTGGAGGACATGTCTCGGCCCTTGGCAGTGCCTCTGGCATTGGCCAGTCCTGCTGAGGAGATGAGCAAGGACAGGGGAAGGTGTGCTTGGTGGCCTGGGAGTCCACGCCTGTCCCTGAGCCTCTGCTACTTTCAAAGAGATGGGGCAGGCAGGCCCAGACCTGTAAGTGGACAGCCTCACCACTCACTCTCCCGAAGTGCACCCTAAGACACCCCTTTTGAGGTAGCCCAGTCATCTCTGGATAATAATAATAATAATTGTAGCCCTGAGATTGGCAGAGAGCTGTCTTTTGGCCTGTGTCTCCTGCCCCACACCTTGTGAGGTCTGTACCTTCCCCAAGACTTCCGTGAGTTCCTCGGATGCTCACTCTCAGGGGTGCCACAGGAGGCCCCGCCTGGCGAACAAGCCAGCCCCTCCCTCCCATGCCGCCTCCTGGGCCAGCTCTTTTGTAGAACGGCCCACAGTCTGGACTCTTCACATTAGATTCAAGATGAACATTTTGGGCAAGAATTCTACCTAGATGGTGATGTCTCCTTCCCTTTGCATCATCACGTCAGGAGGAAGGTGGATTGGCCACTTCTCTCTAGCGAGGGTACCCTTTCCCCTTTGTGAATTATAATTAATCTGTGGGGTGATGCTTCAAGAGCGTGTGAATATCTTGTTCCCCAGCAACCTCTCAGTGGTTTTAGCATCCATTGATGTGCCTGTATCAATATTGGTGGTGGCCAAATGGTGATTTACTAATTCTCTAATTCCTTCTGGACTTCTTCGCTGGCACTCTACTATAAAGAAGAGCTTTCCTTTTCTTGCCTTTACTCTTTGGACCAATGGCCCTAAACCCAGGCTGCATAGATGAATTATCTATGAGCTTTTAAAAATTATCAAAGCCTGCCCTCCAAATTCTTATTTTTTTGATCTGGGTAGTGTTTGAGCATTGATATATTTTTAAAGCTCCCAGGTGATTCTGTTGTGTGTTCGGTGAACATCGCTGCTGTGGGTGCTGGGGAGCTAGGAAAGAGCTCAAAGCTGAGGAGTGGGGACCCCACTGGAGTTTCAGAAGGTCCCTCTGGCTGCAGGGACTCAGTGCTCTGAGGGGAGCAGGGCTGGGGCAGGGAGACAGTGGAGTGAGGGTGCAGTTGCAATAATCCTGCTGAAACATGAAGAAACTCTAAGGAATAAAGTTCATATTCAAAAGCATTTAGATGCTGGAGTCCTGGAGGTGTCTTTGAGAAAGTTATGGGCTGCAGTAGATAAAAAAATAATAAACCATTTCTTTCATATGTGTGGCATGGCCCAGTGTTTTGAACATTTTTACTTCCCTCAAAACTCACATTAGGAGGGCAGAGGAGGACTGAGGGAGTGGGCCAGACAAGAGGCCAGGGACATATATGAGTGTCCCCCACCCCCGACCCCTGTGCTTACTCTCCAGTGCCCTTGCAGCAGAGCAGCCGGCTGGCTGCCCCTCATCTAGAAAGGGACTTGTTTTAAGACACAAAAGGGGAAAATGCTTCTCACTAGTTGCCGGACTGCTCATCATGGTAGGCTTTATAAGGCTCTTTGTTTAAAGAACATAAATACTGTTATATGTCTGTCAAGAACAGTAGGCAGGTGAGAGCCAGAGGGACTGTGGATTTTGGGGACGGTGTTACAGGGCTCAGTGCCCTGGTAGATTATGACCACAACACTGTGGTGGCCACCAGGGCTGAGCCCATCACCCCCAGGACAACTCCAGGGCAGCCGCCCCAGCCAGAGCTGCTCAGAAAGGCCCATCTGGGGGTGAGAGTCTGGCCTGGCACCTCTCCATAGAATGGGAGTGGAAGGGCCTTTCTTGGGGCACCTGAAGCATTTCCCGCTAACAGGTGTCTTAAAGGGTTGCAGCTACTGTCCCTAGAAGGCTGACCCAGGAGTTGTTACAGTGCCCTTTCCCCTCTGCTCAGCAAGCCCCTCAGGGGAAGGCCTGGCCCAGAGCTGCTGAGAGGATGACAGGACCTGCCCACCCCTCCAGACTTTAGACCTGCTGTCCACAGGCTGCCCTCTCAGGGACTGTCCCCTTCGCCCAGGCCCAGGGTGCATGACCACAGGCACTCAGCACCACTGGTACTTCTCCCTCTTGTACCTAAGGAGTGAGACTCATGGCATCAGGGGTACTCCAGCATGGGTCATGCCCTGGAGGCCGTTGCCTAGAAAGCACCCAGTAGCTGGAGAGTGAGACAGGAGTCAATGGTTACATGTGCTCCAAGAGAGAAGGCCATGAGAGGTGCAAATGGGGCGACATGTGTTGGAGGGGCATGGGTGAAGAGGAGGGCCAGTCACAGCTCCTTGGAGGAGGTAGTATCTGAATAGGTCTTGAAAAGACAGGGCTTTCTGGGGTGGGGAGGGTGCTCCAGTGGCCAAGAGCAGCACTGCCTCTCCAGAGAAGCCAGTCTCGTAAGCGAGTCCTGTCAACGGGAGCATGCCAGAAGAGGGCCGAAATTCCCAGGTTACATCCGTGCATGGAAATCGAGCCTAGGGCAGACAATGCTCCTTCATGGTTGCTAAGACAAAGATGCAACTTTGGCTCTGGTTTGGCCACCACCCTGACTATGTGACCTTGGGCAAGGTCCCTCCCCTCTGTGGGCCTCAGAGATCTACTAGATCTTTCTGGCTCTCACAGTCCATGGTCCTGGAGTTATTCATGGGCCCACAGTCCCATTCAAAGGAGTGGAGCTGGCTTGGGCTCAGTCTGTAACCACCTCTCTTCTCCTCTGTGGCCCCTGTTCTGGGCACAGTGGCAGCAGCATGAGGGGTTTGCAGGTCAGTGAGCAGACGAGGTCAACCTCTCTACCTAGGTTGACCCACGGCAAGAGCCCCATAAACAAGCTGCAGGATGCGGGAGAAGCAACACCCAGGCTCTAGCTTTGCTGCTGTGTGACCTTGGGCAAGTCACTTCCCCTCTCTGGATTTCAGGTTTCTCACCTGTGAAATGGGCAATATCTGCCTTGGTTCTTAAGGAACTGTTAAGTGGCTCGAACTTGACGGCCTTGAACCCAGTGAAGGGTTGTTGGGTAAAAGTGGGGGATGAGGACAGTTATGCCCCTCCTGAGGTAGAATCCTCACCTCCATCTCTCCCCACAGGGCATTGCAAGTCTGGGCAGTGAGTCTTCCTCATAGCCAGCAGGCAAGATTTCATTGTAATTCCCCTTCCCTGGCTCTCCATCCCTGCAGTGGACTGAATGGCCCCCACAAAGTCATTGAAGTTTAATCCCCACTGTAACTGTTGAGGGCGGAAATCCTATTATGATAATTGTAAGGTGGGGCCTTGAAGAGGTGATTAGATGATAAAGACCAAGCCCTAGTTCATGGGCGTGGTTCTGAAGGCTTTAAAAGGAGAACACGTGAGAGTCTCTCTCTCTCTCTTGCTTCCTTTTGCCATGTGATCTTGCACCCTGTCTGCTTACCTCTTTCCACTATGAATAGAAGCAGCCTGAGGTCCGCACCAGATGTAGCTGTCACAGAATCGTGAGCCAAATAAATCTCTTTTCTTTATAAATTATCCAGTCTCAGGTATTCTGTTATAGGAACACAAAAACACACTAATACAATCCCCATCAAAAAATGAAATTGCCTGCCACCCAACCCAGGAGAGTGCAGTGAGGTTTAAGAAAGTAATATTTGCAAAACAGCCGGGTTATGAAATCAGCTCCTTTCTTTGCCTTCCTGGGGCTCCTTGTGTCCCCCACCTCTGAGGGGGACTGAGTGGGCATCCTCGTTGAGCTTCTGCCTGGAATCCTCTGGACCTCTGAGCCACAGCTTCAGAGGCTCCTCCTGACCGCAGGGTCCCTTCCACACTTCCCTCCTGCAGCTGCAGCTCTGGGTCCCTGACAGTTTGTTGCAGCACCTCTGAGACCTCCAGAGTGGGTCCCTTCACATACTGACAAGCCGTAGACATCTGGTCCTCTACAGGCCAAGGATTCACCTGATAGGACCAAGCTCTTTTCTTTCCTTGCAGTTTTTCTCCCTTTCTTAGAGAATATCAAACAGAGACATGAAGCTTAGAGAAAATCAATACCCTCGGATGGAGGAGAACTTGCTGCATTTACAGCAAATCAATTCAGCACAAATTTACAGATCACCTACCGTGGGTGGGGACCCTCAGTCCTGGAGGAAATCAGAAGAGTTCGTAGGGCAGGAAGGGAGATGGACACTGGCATTCATAATTCAAATTCAAGCTGAAGAGTGTTGCCAGCTAGAAAACACTTACTCCTCTGAGCTGCCACTTCCTCACTTGGCAGTTTACATTTCCCTTTATCATATGCTGGCAATAATACCTACTGAGGATTATTCTGCAGAAACCAGAAAAATGAATAAAATAATGCATGTGAAAGAACTTCGCTAACAGAAACACAATATCTGTGCTTTACTATACATAATAACCATCATTGTAATAGTAGTATAGGAGAGGAAAAGATTGATTCTAACTGGGACGCTCTAGGCATGTTTCTTGGAGGAGGTTGGATTTGCTCCTTGAAAAATAACGTATTATTTAGCATTAGGTTTGACTATAAGTACCAGAGAAATCCCAAGTAACACATGGCTTAAACAAAATGCAAGGCTATTTCTTTCCATAGAAATATCAACAGGTGGGTGGGCAGGGTCAGAATGGCAGCTCTACTTGGTGAGGGACACACAGTATCCTTCTGTCTTGTTCCTTTTCTAAATATGGCTTCATTCCCAAGATTTCTTCATGGTCCAAGATGGCTGCACCAGTTCCAGCCATTACATCCACATTCCAGCCACTAGGAAGAAAGAAAGGGGAGGGAGAAAGGTACATCTCCTTCATTTAAGAAAATGTCTCTGATATTGCACTTATCTGTTGTCTAGATCCTAGTTGCATGGCCAAATCTACTGTAAGAAATGATGGGAAATATAGTATTTATTCTGAGTAGCCATGTGCTCAGGTAAATATCCTATGGAAGAGGAGGAAAACAAATCTTGGGAGCCAACAAGCAGGGGCTGCCACAGGTGGGTAGGCCTCTGGTTCCCTGCAGACCATGTCTACAGCTTTCATTCCTTTTTGCCTTAGAGGACTATTTTTTTTACCCCTATGACTGGTGTGCAGGAGAGTGGACCCACAGGGGATTGGCCTGCTGGCTCTGAATTTTGACTGCTACAGAGAGAGCTCTGCCAGGAGTGGAGGGGTTGTAGGCTGGTGTCTGCACAATTTTGCTGTGAATCAATTCATCTGAAGATTTACCCCAGCACAGAGCAGGTCCTTGGTGTGAAGACAGGGGATGGGGACAATGAGGACGATGGTGAGGACTGTGGGTAGCCTTTGCTACTTGCTAATTCCCACTTCCCTGGATTTTTCTGGCTCTTCTACTTTCTAGGTTTTGTTTTCCCCATGGGAAGTGCCTGCTTCCATAAGAGGCTAACCTGCAGATTTCTGAAGGGAAGATCTCTGTTCTTTCTTCCTGCCTGTGTTTCTCATCTTGCTGAATCTTGTCACTGCCCCTCAGGCTGAAGGACAGGGAGGGCAGTGGCATTTCTTGCTTTAGACTTTGCCAGAGAGCGGGACAGCACCGCTGCTGAGGAGTCTGTCAAGCAACCAGCCTGAACAGCAGCTGAAATGCCTTTCTCTCCTTGGGCAGGCCCGCAACTCCTGATTCTCTCTGCTTTCCTGTGTTCCTCCTCCAGAATGTCTGTTAGATGATACTTGCATTCCAGACATTCTGGAGGTGTTTGAATAGACCATCAAAGGGGTCTCGTGAGACCTCACCACCACTCCTTTGCACGGACTTTCCTCCCCACCCCACCCTGTCCTGAGACAGTCGGGATATACGTGTTGCAGAGGGCTGGCCTGGGAGATGTGGGTTTGCATCTTTCCTCACTATCTGTCTGACCGTGGGTAACTCAAGGCCCCTCTCTTAGCTTCAGTTTTCCTGTTTCCTTAAAACAGGGTTGGTAATCCTACATCTACTGTCTGCCTCCCTTAGAGGGAGCTTCTGAGTGGCAGGTGAGATGCTGGATGTGAGGGCCTTTGTAGGCAGCACTCTTCTTGTGCAGGTGAGGCTGTGTGCTTGCTCCACTTCCTCCTCCAGGCTGTCCCTGATCACCCCCATCTACTGTCACCTTCTTCCCCAATTACATCAGCGCAGTGACAAGTCTTCAGGACAGAGCCAGTGCATGGGGCGGGTAGGCCTCTGTCAGCTCAGGGGCCTGACAATCGCTGCTGCTGTAGGGGGCCTGTGTGCCTCCGTGAGGAACCAGAAGCCCTAGGGGGAAAGAGGAGGCAGGCAGGGAGGTGACACCTGATGACACCAGGTTCACTCACTTCATCCGCTGAGGGCTTTATGCAAGAACTGTGCTTTGCAGAGTTGGGGTGACGTGTGTTGCGGAAGCTGCTGTTTTTGCCCCACCAATTCTTGTGGGAAGTGGTGTGGGGAGAATACAGGAAGGAGAATTAGCCTGGGATGTTCCCTGATGCCTCTTGGCTGTGGAAAAAGGTACCAAGCGGCTTTCTGTCCTCAGGTGCAGGGTCGAGCCCTGGGTTGGGAAGCAGCTGCCTGGGGCTGGGGTGTGACGGTGGGTAGGCCGCCCTTTTTCTCCAGGCCTGCAGCCCTCACCCGGATGAGCTGAGGGGCCAGGTTAGGCCTCCTCTGAGCTTCCTCCTGGCTTGAAGAGTCCAGCTTGTGCTGGAGTGTCTGGGAAAAGCCAGCAGAGCCAGGTGCCTCCTTTGACTTCCTCACTGAGAGGTTCAACGGTGTTAGGTGATTTTTTTCATCCCCACAGAACATATCATTTAATCTTCATAGTAATGAGCAAAGTAGGTGACATCATCGCCCCTTTATGGGTAAAGACCCTGAGGCAGGAAGTTCATTTGACCACAGGTAGCCTTTGGCAGACACTTCCTCCGGAGGGCCTCAGTGTCCTGAGTGGCTGGAGAGGCTGGGACTGTACAACTTTCGAGCCTCTCTGGATCTGCTCACCTGGGATATTCTGACCCGGATCGGCATTTGTGCTGGCTTTTCTGAGGCCCCGGAGGAGGCAGATGGAGACTCATGCTTCCTGTCCCTGGTGGTGGGGAAGGAGACGCTGTGTCTGTTGGACCCATCTTCCCTTTTCCCACATGGAAGATATGGCCTGGTCAGACCCTGGGCCCCTCCACCTGGAGGGGAGAGAGCCTGGAAGGAGCTGGGGGGCTCCCACCTGCTGTCTTCCTTGGGGTGTTCAGGCTTCAGGAACATGGGGTGTCCTGGGAGCCTCTTGGGGTTCACCTCTCTGTGACCACCACTGCCTGGCTTTTTACAAAGGCCTCTGCTGAAGTTTGAGTGTGTTGCCCGAAAATTCACGTATTGGAACCTTAATTCATCAATGTAGCAGTGTTGGGAGGGGGCGCCTAGCAAGAGATATTTTGGTCACGGGGCTCGGCCCTCATGAGGGATTACTGCAGCTCTCCTGGGCCTGAGAGCAAGAGTGCAGCGGGCTGCTCTCATAAAGCAGGCGGCTGCTTTGTCTCCTCTCGTTTGCATGTGTCCTGCTTGCTGCTCTCGCATACCCTCCTGCCATGTAATGCCATCTGTCTGTCATAGCTCTGCTCACACCCATTCTTGGCTTGAGATGTTGTCCCCCATTCCTGCCTTTCAAAGTCCAGCTGATCCTTCCAAGTCCCGCTATACCCTCTTTCTTCACTTCCTTGCTTCCACCCACTTGGATGTAATCACCCCACCTTGAAAGCCCCTTTGCACTTGACATACACATCTCCTGGTAGGACCCTTTTGGTCTTGTGTGTAGGTATTTGGAACCTGTCCTAAATTCTGCCCTAGACTGAGACCCTTGAGGTATAGGGGACTTCTCTCTGTGTTTTCCTAAATAAGGACCTGGCCCAGAGCAGGTGCTCAGAGGGTAGATGCTGAAGGAACACTGGTGGACATAGGTCACTCTACTTCCCTATTGCCCACTGAATGAAAAGTTAAAACCTAAAGTGTTTGATCATGGCAGCATGGTGGTAGATCCACAGAGCTATTAGGACCTGGAGGATATATGGATGGATTTAATGAATTTTGTGGCTCAGCTGGCCACTCTCAGCATTGCTGAGGGCATTGATTCTATGGAATGTGCACTCTGAGTTCCAAACAGCCTGGTGTCAAATAAGCTTAGGGGAACAAGCTGTCTTTGGTGAACTTGGGGACTGTCTGCCTCTCTAAGCTTCAGGCCTGAGAGCACAGCCTAAAGACTAGCCAGTTTAGGAGGAACATAATCACTTTTGAAGTGGAAAAAGCAGATGAAAAATGGAAAGGCATCCAGCCCCTTGTCCTTGTGCTTTTAAACTATCCATGGCCTGAAACCATCTCACCACTCCACCCTTCCCTGCCTGGCCCCAAGGGGCAGAGGACACTAGAAATTCTGCTTTGGCTTAGATTGCAGCTGTCTGTTTCACTGTGTGTCCTAAACACACTTCTTTGAACCCTGAAGGTCAATATCACAGCACTTCTTGGATCAGAAATGAAATAATCAATCATTAGATCCAGTTAGCCAAGGCCCACGTCTGAGTACGTGGTGAGGACCGCGCTGCTCTCCCTTTCCCTTTGAAGCCCGCGTCAATCTCTGTATAATTAAGCCAGCTGACTTGGAGTTTAATCTGCAGGTGTGTCTGTGTGTCTGTGCTAATCCTGCCCAGACTTATTTTTGTAGCTCTGTTGTTGCTGAAATGCACCCACTAAACACTTAGCTTCAGGAGGAAAAGTGTATCAAGGACTGCTTTTATATCCTCCTATCCCACTGCTGACAGGAAACTCAGGATTGAAAGGAACCTATCAGAGAAACTTTCTCTAGGACCAAAATCCTAGATTTTGCTCAGCCTTTTTTTTTTTTAGCATCTTAACTTTTTCTTGGTCATATTTTTGATGGCTAAGAACAAGGGTGTTTCAGCTGTTTTTCAACATCTACTATACATACAGAATGGTATACTTAAGCCTACATGTTGATGCATGTGCACAAACTGAGCATGCCTGTGTTCACCACTGGCTCACAAGTCAGAAGGGCTGGGGCTCAGATTCGGCCTTCCTGGCACCCAGGTCTGCCCCCTTCCTGCTCCCCTTGCCTGCCTTCCAGCACTGCTTGTCTTGCACAACATTCTCTCTGGCATCCCTTGAGTGATGCGCCAAGAGTTTGCTACCTCCTTAGAGAGCAGATGGATGAGAGACGGGCAGATGGATGGATGGATGGACTGGATGGGCAACAGCCAGTACAGCAAGCCTGTACTTTCCTTCTCCTGCTGGTGTCCTTAGAGGGCCTTGCACTATTCAGCTAAAGACCCTGTACATGTGTCTTCTTGGGGCCAGGCCGCAGACACTGCCTATTTCCTGGCTGAGAACTTAGTCCACTGGGAGACCAGAGCCCACACATATCAATTCTCAGGTGCTGGGTAGCACTTACCAGGCACGTGCTGTCTGTCCCCATCACCTGCATCAGACTGGTCCATCACTCAGACATTAAATCACAGTTGGCAAGGACATTGACCAATCAGAATGACACCAGGCATAGCACTGAAGCAGAGTCCTAGAGGCTCTGCTACATCAGGCATCACTCTTTAGAGGCTAGATGGTGGGGAGGAGGCCCTAGGGGAAATGCTGGGCATGGTGGGGGGGGGGGGTTCCGGCAGCAGCTGTATGGAAGTGCTCCAGTATTTCAACAACCAGTTTGGGCACATTGGTGACTCCTAACTGACTGTCAGCCCTGATTTAAGGTCCCATGAAGAATAGATCTGTTCCCTGTTCCCAGGGAGCTGAGGAGACAGGCTACAGATTTACAATTGGGAAGAGTCAGCACTTTGGCCTCAGTTGGTCAGTCCCTTTGTTTGTCCACACAGGCAGGCCAGCTACCTGTAGGAAGATGAGGATAAGATGGTCCCTGCCCTTAGGAGTGTGCTGTTTACAAGAACAGAGGGGCATTGAAACAGATAAACACAGTGTCCTCTTTTGATTGGGTTGATATGCTGGGTTTGAGATCACTTTAGAGCACTTCCGTGGGAATTACAGAGCCTGAGAGCCTTACAGAATTAATTAAAATATTAGAATCTTCTCTAATTCCCTGTGTTTCAGATGAGGAGCCGGAGGTCCACAGAAGAGAATTTACACATTCAAGTTTGGAGAATGCAGGCAGATCCAGATCTCCTTGCCCCTTCTCTAGCCCCCCTTGCCCCTCCCCAGACCCCTCACCTACATACCTTGGTACCACGTTCCCGTCCTGGAAGCATCAACTTCAAGGAAGCAGAGAAACTGCTGGGGATGACATGTTGACAACTTGATAAAGGGGCAGGTCACAAAACTATAAAAAGTTGATGGGTGCAAGAACTCACAAGCCAGACCCACAGGGGGCGGTTAAATTAGTAAAATAAAAATGTTTGAGTTTTGAAACCATCTTCAGTTGCCCACCACATTCACTTCTGTGGAAGCCCCCGTTTCCTAACAGTGTTTGATATGGGATTTTTCAGGAACTTTGTAGAGCTCTTCTGTGAGAAGTCACATAAACCTCATTGTCCGTTCTGAAATCCCAGATATATTGTAGCTAAATCACAGATTTACCAAAGTATACAGGACTTCCTTTCCTTACCTCCACCTGGATGCTATTTTAAAGGAAAATGGATTTTGGATGTGTTTCTCTGATTGTTTTATGCTCCTGGGGACATAAGACCTTGAAAGCAGAGGTTCAGAAATCTATGGCCAAGTTCTCCCAACAGCTGGAGGGCCCTTCCCACCCTGAGAGGTGCCCCACTTGCCCAGGGGTCCTGGGGTGCTGGCACAGCCCCTGGCTTGGCTGCCAGGAGACCCTGCCTTTTTCTGCCACACTTGTATCTACAGGGAAATTCCAGACTTCTTCAGAGACTGTCTTAACTGCTTGGAATCCTGCTCTTTGACCTGTCCAGGCTGGCTCAGTCCTGGGAGGAAAGGAAAGTAAATAAATATAAATCCGTTAGATCAGAGGCAGAACATTTATCTTTCAACAGGAAGCTTCCTGAGGAAGAACAGCGAAGGGGGTTGGAATGAGGGTATGCTGTGTAAGCGTCAGCCTGCTGTACCAGATGTCCCAGACGGAGCCGTGCTGCCGTGCATCCTGCAGCCTGCCCTTCTCACCCAGGACCCCCAGGTCCCTCCCTCTGGACGAGCATGGGCAGCTGATGGGCCTGGCCAGGCTCTGTGGCTTCTCCAGCAGGGTAGGGAATGGTTCTCACCATTGAAGCCAACAGGCCAGCCCCCCTCCAGGAACTCAGGGCTTCCTCAGGGTGGTTGATGCAGGGGTGAGGGTAGGGTTGGGAAGCCAGACTCAGGTGTTCCCTGTGGGTGTGTCCCATGACCTTTCAGGATCCCAAAAGAGAGAGAATCCTTGTAGTCTTCTGGTTCTGGCCTTGGGCCTGGGACTCTTGTCACTTCCTCTTTAAATCTCTTTCCTTGTCTGGCTCTGGCAAGAAACTTGTCTGGCCTTTGGTTTCTGAACAACGGTAGGGGTTCCTGGAATCCTTTCCTGAAGCTCAGGGAAATCCAGTGGCCTCTGGTCAAAAGCTTATTTGTTAATCAGTTAGTAAAAATTCACGAGTCTCTCTCTTAAGCTCCGCCCAGTAGACGAGGTCTACACTGGAGGTCCCAAAGTTACCTTAAACTACTTGCCCCCCTTCTTTTTTCCTGTCCCACCATCCCCATCCTTCCTTCTGCTGGACTTCTGAAGACTCAAAGTTATTCTACATCTCCCCATTCCTTTTAAGATTTTAAATCAGAATTCAGGCAATAATCTGATCCTCCCAGGATGTCCTTTGAGACCAACACATTTCACTCAATTGGGTTATATGGATCCCTTCTCATTCATTCACTCATTCATTCCAGACCCCTCTAAAGTGCTGGGCAGTGCTGGAGTTAGAGTCACAGAGGTTAGGAGGATTCAGGCTGTGCCTGCAGGGATAGTCACACGTATGACCAGCACCCACACGAGGGACAGGAAGAGGGCTGTGCTGGAGTAAGGGGCAGCCCTCGGTAGGGTCTATACTTACTTCACCCTGCACCTTGCCCTATTCATCAAAAATCTGGACAGTTTGCAACAAGAAACACAGGCCACAAAACAATGGTCAGCATAAATGGCAGAGCATCAAGACATGGGAAAATTGAATAAATTGGGCTCTGCAAGCACAGTATATTTTTAGAAAATAGAGTTCATTCATTCAGGAAGCTTGATGAAACTGAAGTAGGTCAATCAGAGAGAATACAAGTGACAGCAGCCCCTGTGGTGGAGCACACCAGACCCTGTGCTGAGAGCATGATACCCAGCATCATGTAAGCTTCAACATGCCTGTGTGGTAGGTACTCTGATGGCTCCTATTTCACAGAAGAAGAAACTATGACAGAAATTATGTGGCTTGCCCACAGTCACAGAGCTAGAGCCAGCATTCAAACCCGGGTCTGTCGGACTCCAATGTTTCTGCTAATTATGAATGGAAAGAATTCCTCATTTCCACCAGCTTCCTTTTAATCAAGGCAGATTAGGCATTCATACATCAGCGCAACCAGCCTTTGAGTGCAGTGACGTTTATTTAACATCTACAAAGCAAGATTAGCCCATTACTTGTTTTGTTGGTGTTCTGGGAACTGACTCTTGGTAATTCCCAGCCAGGCTTTATTTCAAGATAGTTTTTGAAATCTCAGCCCATGTTTACTTTGCCTACAGAATAGTTCTGGAAATGGAGTGGGCTGGAAGTCAGATGACTGATGTAATCCTGGACTTGCAGGTGATTAGCAGTGTGACCTTGGAGAAATCACTTTTCTCTGGTTTTAATCTCCCACTTGAAAATGAAGGAATTGCAGCAATTTTACTGCTAGGACTGCAAGAGGAGTACATGGGCATCAAGAAGTATGCCCAAGGATGAAAACCCAGAGCATGAAAAACTGAAGACGACCCATGAGAATGGTAAATAAACCTTGGTGACCTATGTGGCACTTGGCCTCCAAGTTGGCCCCCCATGATCTTTTGGATTTTAGCCATCCTAACTGGGGTTAGATGGTATCTCAATGTGGTTTTGATTTGCATTTCCCGGACGCTGAGTGATGTTGAGCATTTTTTCATATGTCTGTTGGCCATTTGTATATCTTCCTTAGAGAAATGCCTACTTAGCTCTTTTGCCCATTTTTTAATTGGGTTGCTTGTTTTCTTCTTGTAAAGTTGTTTGACTTCCTTATATATTCTGGATATTAATCCTTTGTCAGATGTATATTTTGCAAATATTTTCTCCCACTCTGTTGGTTGTCTTTTAACTCTGTTAATTGTTTCTTTTGCTGTGCAGAAGCTTTTTAGTTTGATATAATCCCATTTGTTTATTTTTCCTTTGGTTGCCCGTGCTTTTGGGGTCGTATTCATGAAGTCTGTGTCCAGTCCTATTTCCTGAAGTGTTTCTCCTATGTTTTCTTTAAGAAGTTTTATTGTTTCAGGGTGTATATTTAAATCCTTAATCCATTTTGAGTTGATTTTAGTATACAGTGAGAGGTATGGATCTAGTTTCATTCTCCTGCATATGGATATCCTGTTATCCCAGCACCATTTGCTGAAGAGGCAGTCCCTTCCCCAGTGAATAGGCTTGGTGCCTTTGTCAAAGATCAGATGGCAGTAAGTGTGTGGGTTGATTTCTGGATTCTCTATTCTATTCCATTGGTCAGTGTGTCTGTTTTTATGCCAGTACCATACTGTTTTGGTTATTATAGCTTTGTAGTATAGCTTAAAGTCAGGTAGTGTTATGCCTCCAGCTTTATTTTTTTTGCTGAGCATTGCTTTGGCTATGCGTGGTCTTTTATTGTTCCATATAAATGACTGGATAGTTTTTTCCATTTCTGAGAAAAATGTCTTTGGAATTTTGATGGGGATTGCATTGAATTTGTATATCACTTTGGGTAGTATGGACATTTTCACTATGTTGATTCTTCCAATCCAAGAGCATGGGATATCTTTCCATCTTCTTGTATCCTCTCTAATTTCTCTCAGCAGTGGTTTGTAGTTCTCATTATAGAGATTTTTCACATCCTTGGTTAACTCAATTCCTAAGTATTTTATTTTTTTGGTGGCTATTGTAAATGGGCAGGCTTTCTTGATTTCTCATTCTGCATGTTCACTGTTGGAGAAAAGAAATGCTACTGATTTTTGTGTGTTGATTTTGAATCCTGCTACTGTGCTGAAATCATTTATCAATTACAACAGTTTTTTTTCAGAGGTTTTAGGCTGTTCGATATATAGGATCATGTCATCTGCAAACAGGGACAGTTTGACTTCATCTTTTCCAATCTGGATGCCCTTTATTTCCTTCTCTTCTCTGATTGCTCTGGCTAGTACTTCCAACACTATGTTGAATAGGAGTGGTGAGAGTGGGCATCCTTGTCTGGTTCCTGTTCTTAAAGGAAAAGCTTTCAGCTTTTCCCCATTCAGGATGATATTGGCAGTGGGTTTGGCATATATGGCTTTAATTATGTTGAGATACTTTCCCTCTATACCTAACTTATAGAGGGTCTTTGTCATGAATGAGTGCTGAACTTTATCAAATGCTTTTTCAGCCTCTGTAGAGATGATCATATGGTCCTTGTGTTTGAGTTTATTGATATGGTGTATCACATTTATTGATTTGCGTATGTTGAACCAACCTTGCATCCCTGGGATGAATCCCACTTGATCGTGGTGAATAATTTTTCGTATGTGTTGCTGTATTCTGTTTGCTAGTATTTTAGTGAGGATTTTTGCATCTATATTCATCAAGGATATCGGCCTGTAGTTTTCTTTTTTGGTTATATCTTTACCTGGTTTTGGTATCAGGATGATGTTTGCTTCATAGAATGAGTTTGGGAGATTTGCGTCCGTTTCAATCTTTTGGAATAGTTTGTAAAGAATGGGTGTCAATTCCTCTTTGAATGTTTGGTAAAATTCTGCTGTGAATCCATCTGGTCCTGGGCTTTTCTTTGTTGGGAGCCTTCTGATAACAGCTTCAATCTCCTTTATTGTTATTGGTCTGTTCAAATTTTCTACGTCTTCATGGTTCAGTTTTGGGAGCTTGTGTGTGTCCAGAAATTTATCCATTTCCTCCAGATTTTCAAATTTGTTGGCGTATAGTTGTTTATAGTAGTCTCGAATGATTCCTTGTATTTCAGATGAATCAGTTGTAATATCGCCTTTTTCATTTCTAATTTTTGTTATTTGAGTCTTCTCTCTTCTTTTTTTTGTTAGCCATGCTAATGGTTTGTCAATTTTATTTATCTTTTCAAAAAACCAACTTTTTGATTCATTGATCTTTTGTATTGTTTTTTGGTTTTCAATTTCATTCAGTTCTGCTCTGATCTTAATGATTTCTTTCTGTCAGCTAACTTTAGATTTGGATTGTTCTTGTTTTTCTAGTTCTTTAAGGTGAAGTGTTAGGTTGTTCACTTGCCATCTTTCCATTCTTCTGAGGTGAGCATTTAATGCAATAAATTTCCCCCTTACTACTGCTTTTGCAGTATCCCTCAGGTTTTGGTATGATGTATCATTATTTTCATTAGTTTCAATAAATTTTTTGATTTCCTGCTTGATTTCTTCCTGGACCCATATGTCATTAAGTAGAATGCTGTTTAATTTTCATGTGCTTGTATAGTTTCCAGAATTTCGTTAGTTATTGATTTCTAGTTTTAATCCATTGTGGTCTGAGAAAATACATGGGATAATTCCAATTTTTTTGAATTTATTGAGACTTGATTTGTGACGTAATATGTGATCTATCCTGGAGAATGATCCATGTGCTGATGAGAAGAATGAATATTCTGAGGTTGTTGGATGGAATGTTCTGTAGATATCTGCCAAGTCCAATTGGTCTAGAGTATTGTTTAGATCCTGTGTTTCTCTGCTGATTCTTTGCCTAGATGATCTGTCCAATATTGACGGTGGGGTGTTCAGGTCCCCTGCTTTATGGTATTAGTGTCTATTTCCTTCTTTAGGTCTAATAGAGTTTGTTTTATAAATCTGGCTGCTCCAACATTGGGTGCGTATATATTTATGATCATTATGTCTTCTTGATGGATCAGTCCTTTTATCATTTAGTAGTGTACCTCATTGTCTCTTTTTATGGTTTTTAGTTTAAAGTCTATTTTGTCAGATATAAGAATAGCTACTCCAGCTTGTTTTTCTTTTCTGTTTGCATGGTAAATCTTTTTCCATCCTTTCACTCTTAGTCTATGTGAGTCTTTATGGGTGAGGTGGGTCTCTTGTAGGCAGCATGTAGTTGAGTCCTCCTTTTTAATTCAGTCAGCCAGTCTGTGTCTTTTGATTGGGGAATTTAAGCCTTTTACATTAAGAGTTGTTATTGAAAAGTGTTGATTTATTCCTAGCATTTTATTGATTGTTGTTTGGTTGTCTTAGGTGTCTTTTGTTCCTTGCTTTCTGACTTACTGTTTGTTTTCTGTATTTGTTGGTTCCTTGGGTTGTAGATAGCCTTTTTGTTTGTTTGTTTTCTCTTCATGAATGCCATTTTTATTATACTAGTGGGTCTTGATTTTTCTTGGGTTTTTATGGCAGTGGTAGTTATTTTTCAGGAACCAAACCCAGTACTCCCTTGAGAATTTCTTGTAAGGGTGGTCATGTGGTGGTGAACTCCCGCAGTTTTTGTTTGTCTGAGAAATATACTATTTGCCCTTCATTTCGGAAGGATAGCCTTGCAGAGTAGAGTATTCTTGGCTGACAATCTCTGTCTTTTAGTATTTGGAATATATCATCCCATTCCTTTCTAGCTTTTAGGGTTTGTGATGAAAAGTCTGATGTTAGTCTGATTGGGGCTCCCTTATAGGTGATTTGATGCTTCTCTCTTGCAGCTTTTAAGATTCTGTCTTTGTCTTTGAGTTTTGCCAGTTTGACTATAACATGTCTTGGAGAAGACCTTTTCGGGTTGAATACGTTTGGAGATCATTGAGCTTCCTGGATCTGAAGATCTGTGATTTTTCCTATACCTGGGAAGTTTTCTGCCACTATTTTGTTAAATATGTTTTCAATGCAATCTCTTTTTTCCTCCCCTTCTGGAATACCCATGACTCAGATATTTGAGCGCTTAAGGTTGTCTGATATCTCTCTCAGATTTTCTTCAATGCCTCTGATTCTTTTTTCTTTTTTGTCTGCTTGTGTTATTTCAAACAGCCCATCTTCAAGTTCAGAGGTTCTCTTTTCAACTTCTGTAAGCTTGCTGGTTAAACTCTCCATTGTGATTTTATTTTGCTGAATAACTTCTTCAGTTTGGCAAGTTCTGCCACATTTTTTTTCAGGGCATTGATTTCCTTGTACATTTCTTCTTTCAGGTCCTGTATAGTTTTCCTCATTTCATCATGATGTCTAGCTGAGTTTTCTTGTATCTCATTCAGTTTCCTTAGAATTATCACTCGAAATTCCTTGTCAGTCATTTCAAGGGCTTCTTGTTCTATAGGATCTAGAGCTTGAGAGTTATTACCCTTTGGTGGTGTACTTTCTTGATTTTTCGTATTTCTGGTATCTTCTTTGATGTTTATTCATTGTGGCAGGGGGTTTCACAGTCCACAGGTTTGACACTATTGTCTGACTAAGATGTTGCTGTGGTTGCCAATTTGGTATGGCTACTTCAGTGACTGCTCAGTTGGCCACTAGTGCCTTGTGTGTGTGGTTGCCTCAGGTCTTGGGCCTCTCCAGGGAGCCACCTCTCTGGTCAGCTTGGACTCCACCGGGCTGCTGGGTCACGGGGCAGTACCGCAGGGTGTGTGGTCTCTGCTGAGCTTCTACCTCCAGTGCTGGACTTCTCCCTGTTCCGTGCACTCTGGGCCAGGCTGCTGGGATGTGCAGAGGCCCCGCAGAGCGTGTGGTCTCTGTGGAGCTTCCCCTTTCCCCTGCTGGATGTCTCCCTGCTCCGTTCGCGCTAGGCCGGGCTTGGGATGGAGCCGGGTGGTGGCAGTGAAGCCCACCTGCTTCCGGATCGTGCGGTGGCGGCCCCCCCGCAGGGTGTGTGGATTCTACAGAGCTTCTATCTCCCCTGCTGGACGTCTCTGTCCTCCGTACACATTGGGCCGGGCTGCTGGATCACACAGCAGCGGTGTGGTCCCCATGGAGTTCCTGCCTCCCCTGCCGGACGTCTCCCTGCTCCGTGTGCACTAGGCCGGGCTGGGAATGGAGCCGAGTGCCTGCGGTGAAGCCTACCTGCTGGATCACACAGTGGCGGCCCCACAGGGTGTGTGGTTTCTGTGGAGCCTCCGTCTCCCCTGCCTGACATCTCCCCACTCTGTGTGCACTGGGCTGGGCTGGGAATAGAGCCAGGTGGTGGTGGTGAAGCCTATCTGCTGGATCGTGTGACAGCGGCCCGCAGGGCATTTGGTCTCCATGGAGCTTCTGCCTCCCCCACAGGATGTCTCCCCTTTCCGTATGCACTTGATGTTATGTTTTTATAGTTTAAATCAGTTGATTTGTTGGAGAGAGTGATGCTAGGGACCATCTATTCTGCCATCTTGACCCCACCATCTTTTTCCTAATGTTTTTATAAAAAATGATAGAAAAAGTCTGTAATGGTGCAAATGGAGAAGGGGAAGAGAATATAATTGAGGGATTAATTAAAAGGGACTTAACCTTTACCTGTAATGTTCTAATTTGATTAAATAGTTATAAAACACCAGGGTGCCCTATGTAAGGAACATATTTAAATATTCGTGTGTCATTAAAAATTTATTTAGAAATAGCCACTTGCCCTTACCAAGAACTTTGACTCGGTGAGTAGACAGTCTGCTATTTTAAGAGCATTATATCTCAGCTTTGGCTGGCTGTGTGTCAGAATCTCCACTGGGAGCTTTAGGAAAAAGTGGAGCTAGTCTTGCCCCCCACCTGGGGACTCTGATATAATTGGTGCATGGCTCTGGCCTTCATGTCTTTTGAAGGCTTCCCAGGTGATTGATTCAAGTGAACAGCTGGGGCTGAGAACCCCTGATTTAGAGTAAGCAGGGACTGAAAAACTGTCACAGACAGTAGGACACTAAGGAGACATAATGACATGGTATCCTGGGTTGGATGCTGGAACAGAAAAAGGACATTAGTAAAATCCAAATAAAGTCTGTAACTTAGTTAATAGTGTGTACCAGAGTCAGCCTCTTTGTTTGATAAACATGCCGTGGTTACATAAAATGTGAACATTACAGAAGCCGGGTGAAAGCACAGGGAGCTCGGCACTCTCCTCACAACACTGTAAATCTAAAACTAGTGCAAGATGAAAAGTTTGAAAGCTCCACACATCTTGGATAATTTTTCAGGTTCTATTTTAATTCTTACTCAATCAAAAAAATCTTTCAAGTCTCTTGTGTTTTTGAGTTTTGTAATTTAAAACTGGGTGTAGAACGCTGCCTGACCTGTTGTTCATGAGTTCTGGCAAGGACGGAGTTCCAGCTAGAACCTCTGAAGCTCCCTGTCCTGCGGGAGCCCCGGAACTCACTCTGGGCCTTGGTGGAGACACAGCTCTTCCTTCAGGGTCACACGTGATGGCAATGAAAAGCTGCTAAACCAAGCTCATATTCTCCAGAAGACATTTCTCTCGAGGTTCTCTTGATTCCCAAATCTAGGGCCCCTCCTGTTATTCCACCTTTGCCCCTGTACTTAACAAGCATGTGCCTGTGTTGGGGAAACTTGTCTCTGGGCTGGAGAGAGCCCAAAATTTAAATTGTGGCTCCTTGGAGCTCCTTCTGTTTTTGCTGAGGAAAACTCCTCATTTTCCATTACTTATAAGAGATGGGCTCTGTGAGAGGGCTCCCATCTGACAGCTGCTAACACTTCACAGAACAAAATCATCCTGTAGAACTGATAAATTCTGGAACTACTTTCACCCCTAGCGCTGGGGCCCAGTCCTGGCTTTGCTCTGTTCCTTGTGGGTGAGGTTGGGGGTTGGGGCCTCACTTGCCTGACGTGGGTGTTCAACTGAGATGAATGGGTCATATTGCTATGAAACTTCCTCAGAGTTGGTGCTATGTCCCCCTCAGCTTACCAGATCACTTGAGGGCTTAAAGGATCTGTCTGCCCAACCCTGAACATCTCATCTTTGGTTCTGGGTTAAAGGGGCCTGGGAAAAAAAGTGATTGCATCTAAAATCATACACAGTAAAATGTGATTTATCTTGCTTGCAGAGGGAAATAAATGATCTTGGTCTAAGGCTTTGAGCAGGAGTGTTACGGGGCCTTGGAGCAGTGGTTCTCCCCCTGGCTATACAGTAGAATCGCCTGTGCCCTCCGTTCTGATTTAATTGATTTTGGGGCTCAGGCATGGATATTTTTTGAAAGTGCCTCAAATGGCTTTAATAAACAGTCCAGGTTGAGAAAACTTGCATTGGAGGAAAATGAGAAAAGAAGATTGAAGTCAGTGGATAGGATTGATTATGTTTGCTAAGTCAAGAAACTCTCTGGAAGGAAAGTGACTTGCCCATGGTTTTGCATATTGTCACCAAATTAAATTCATTTCAATTTTACAAAGAACCATGGGCCACCTACTCTGTGCTGGTCACAGAGGGAAACAGGGATGTCAGGGGCAGTCTCTCTGCAGCCACTCACCGGATGTGACAGGAAGCAGAAGAGGAAAAGAGCCACAGTCCTGACACCAGCTCCTGAGAGAGAAGTTGGGGAGGGCAGTGCCCAGCTCAACCACAGCCTCCTCCTCCCAACTCCTCTGGCACACAACTGCAAACTTCAAGTGCTGAGTGATCATCTCCTTTGAACAGTCTCTTCTTTGAGGGGCAGGATGATATGGGAGTTGATTGCATGGGCCCTGGATGCAAACTGCCTGGGTTTACCTCTAGCTCCAGTGCTTCCTAGCTGTGCGACCTGGGGCATGTTACATAACTTCTTTGCACTTTAGTTTCCTCATCTGTAAAATGGAGATAACAACAGACCACAGGGTCGTGAGGTTAAATAAGTTAGTAAGTGCATGTAAGGTGCTTAATGCAGTGTCTGCACATAATATGTGCTCAATAATTGTTAGCCCATGTCATTAGACTTCCAGGCTCAACATTCTGTCCTACTGATGTTTATGCATCAGTATGTGTTTGTGTTAATGCCAGGGGCATATCTACCACCTTTAGCTGCCTGTTTCCTGTGCCTCCAACCACCTGCCTCAGATGCTCCTATGCCTACCTCTGTCTACAAAATGCATTCACTACTATCTGTATTCAGCTCTCTCCTGTACCCAGATTCCATCTGTGCCTGGTTCCTGCCTGAGCTCAGATCCTACTGTGCCCTCAGACTCACCTGCCACCACCTTGAGTTTGTGTTCTAGAAGCATCTTCTTAATAATCAAGGGTAGGCACATGTAGGGTGAACTGATTTCAGCAGGAGGAGCTGGAGGTGTTGCAGATTCCTTGTGCCTGAAGAGGGAGGGGTATTGCTGAGCTGGGACAGTGATGCATTCACCCAGTCAAGGGCACAGCAGCCAGCAATTTGCAGTGACGGGTGGGGTGGCCTCTGAAAAGAAGCAGAGAAAACCACCGCAGAAGCAGCTAGAAGTCTTCTATACAACTTGCCTCCTCTCCATCCCAGAGTACCTACCCTGGGGAGGTCAGAAATAGCAGTTAGCAAGATGGGAGAAGAGTAGAAGCAGAAAAAAGGAGAAAGGTAGAGTTCGCCCCTCCTGTTTCTGATTTGTGTCCCCCCAGATTGATGTGGTGAAGCGCTAACCACAGTACCCCAGAATGCTGCCGCTTTTGGAGATGAGGCCTCTTTACAGGCCTCTTTAAAATGAGGTCGCTAGGGTGGGCCCTAATCCAATTTTACGGGTGTCCTAATAAGAAGAGGAAATTTGAACACATGGAGAGACCACATGTGTATGCCCAGAGGAAAGACCATGTGAAGACACAGTGAAAAGGTGGCCGTCTGCAAGCCAAGGAAAGAGGTCTCAGGAGAAATAAACCCTGCAGATACCTTGATCTTGGACTTTGAGCTTCCAGAAGTGTGAGAAAGTAAATTTCTGTTATTTACTTAACCTTGTTTGTGGTATTTGTTATGGCAGCCACAGCTGATTAAGAAATGTCCCCAGCTGGATGCTTTCTGAAGGACTTGTCACTTAATATCCTGTGGGCTTTTTTGTGCCCTCACAAAGAATTATTTTAAATTGTCTCTGGGCCTTAGGGAATCCCCCAAAGGGAGAGCCCAGTGCTAGGGTTAGGGGTTCTAGATTCTGGGGTGTGTGGCCAGCTTGCTCTGCCTTGCCCCAGGCTCAGGGCCCAGGGAGGATGGAGAGGCGACTGCTGCTCTGGGAATGGTGCTCAGCTGCTCTTCTGTCTCATGGCTGCACTGCTGAGCTAAACAGCAGCATATTTCATAGCCAATAGTGGGGCAGAGAGGGGACTCTGCCAGGTTGCCCAGCCAGGGCCTACTTCCCACTCTATGGATAAAGGGTCAGACCAGCCTTGGTAATTCTGCAATACCAACAGGCTTTACCACTTATATGGTTCTTCAAGTCAACTCAGCAGAATGCCTGCTGCATGTTGGCTCTGCTAGACATACAGTGACCATGCACTTGCCAAGAGATCTGGCCCAGCCTATATCTGCATCTTTTTCTTCTCCATATCCCACTCAGTGCACCTTATGTCGGGACTCTTTCAGTTGCAAGTGACAGAAAACTGATTCAAACTAGTGTGAACCAATAGGAGAGTATTTATTAATTCACATAACTAGAAAGTTCTAAAGGGTGCAGCTAGTTGAAGGCTTAGTTGGATTCAAGGGCTCAAATGACATCATCAGCAAAATGTCTCTTTATCTTCATCTCTCATCTCCTGCTTTCTTCTTTATTGACTTTATTCTGAGACAGAATTTCCTCACATCATGGCAAAGTGGTTACCAGCAGCTCAAGACTTTTATCTGTATGGACCCAATGAAAAGGATTGGGAAAGGCTCTGGCTGGCTTTGCTTGAATAATGTGCCTGTTTCTGAACTAATTGTTGTTATCAAAGAGTGGGGACTCCGGCCAGGCCTGGATCGTGTGCACAGCGTTGAGTGTGTGCTGGAGGGGGTAAGGAATAGTGGAGTATACATATGGAATGGGCTTCCACTTTCAAGGAAGGCATTCTTCTAGTAGAAGAAAAGAGAAGGAGAAAGGATTCGGGGCTAACAAAACCTACAGCTAGCACAGCCTGCTCCAGAGTGAAATAGGCCAGAATTTTTTCTATTCCCAGACCCCTCCTTACATTTTCTCACCACCCTGACTCACCTCATCCCTTCTGCCCATGCTGAGAAAGAAATCAACATAAAATGCATACTTGGAGGTGGCTAAGGGAGTAGATTTTAAGTATTCTCACCACAACAAAAAATAAGTATGTTAGGTAATGCATATGTTAATTAGATCGATTTAGCCATTCCACAATGTATACATGTTTCAAACCACCATATTGTACACCATACATATATACAATTTTTATTTGTCAGTTAAAAAAATTTAAATAATAAAAGATTAAAAAATTTAAAAAAGGGAAAGAGAAAGAAAAGTCCAGAGCAAAACATCAAAGCACATCCAGTGATGGGGATTGTGCAGGAGGCTGAGTTCCTGTGATCCAAGTAGGAGAAGCCGAGACGATAGGGTTTCACTACTGGTCACTGGGAGAGTGAGCACTTTCAGCAGAGTGTGGGGCAGAGCCACATTCAGTGGTTAAGGTAGAAATAGGAAGCATGGACAGCAGATGGTCTGTAGTCAAAGAAGTTGGTGAAAGTGTGGTAAAAACCTAATGAATATGTACCTCCTGTTCTTTTCTCTTCCCAGCACACAGGAGAAACCTTTCTTACCTCCTTGGAGTTAGGATGGGATTATCATTTCTCCTGCTGCAGCAATGTTGGATTAAAGCAGCCTGCACTGCTGGGTCCCTGCCTAGAGACAATTGCTCTGAAGAGTCACTTTGACCTGCAGTGGACTTGGTCTGAGTGAAGAATAATAAACCAAATCTTTGTCGTGTGAGATTTAGGGCTGTTTGTTATAGCGGTGTAACCTGGCCTATCCTAACTAGTACAGAAGGGATGAACCCAGGTGGAGCCCTAGTGAGAAGGGAGCCGGGGTGGAGAAGAGAGCCTATTGTTAAGTATAGAAAAGCCCTAGACATATTTATAGACTGAGAAGAATGGTCCAGAAAAGGTGGAGGAGAGGACTTGCCCAGTCATTCAAATTTAACTGATGACAGCAGGTCTGTGATTCTCAGCAAAAGGGGACAAGATGAGAGACGTTCCTTCCTTGGGCACAAGCAGAAGAGGACATGCGTGATGAGGGGTGTGGGAGAGGAGAGGCTGATGGCTTTCATCTGGTGGTCTGGATCTCCTCCATAAACGTGGAAGTGGGGGTGTTGGAGAGAGGTGGGGAGAAGTGACGGGACAGGATTCGAGACTAAGGGGAAAGATCAGGGGACCTCCCTGGAGGGACTTGTGGGGTGGTGGGGTAGCAGAGGAACCTGCTACAATGGCTATAATTGTTCAGCATTGATTTGTAGAAAACCTGGTTTTTGAGAAGCTGTGATCTTCCCGAGGGAAATCTTTACCTCTTAGTGGGGAAGGGATAGTCCCATTAGCCTGCTTTGAGGTGAAGCAAGCTCTTATCTACAGCTATCGAAGCAGACCTTGTATAACCAGCTAGTAGAGATATGGTGAAGACGATCCCTGAATTGGATGGACTAAATAACCTTTCAGTTCCCTTCCAACCTTGCTTGAGATTTATAAGTCTATAATTCTATGTATTATAAGGAACTTAACAAAATCAAATTACTTCCATCCTATTCAAATTATAGTGACCTGCCTTTCGACTTCCTCAGGGGAATGGACTTAAAAATGCTGTGCCCTCAGAATAGATTATGTGATTCCTGCACTCTCCTTCCAGGTCAGTTCCCCTAAGCACTGGAGTAATTATGACGGAGAAGTGCACCGTGGTGCTGAAGATTAGTTGGCACAGTTCTCATCTCTCTTGAGCAGGCATGACGGGACAGCTGGAAATGGAGTGTCATTTTGATACATATTCTTTTTGTTTGCTGATGACTCTTTGAATTTTCTATTACTACATTGAGCATTTCCCCTGTTGACTCTGAGTTATTAAAGTTTTGTTCTCTTTAGAGAATTGCATTCAGTTCTTATATCTTGGAAGCAGCTTTGCAAAAGAGGCAGCAAGAGGGAGAGGGAATGTCCTGTATACACCACCACAAATCTCACTGATGACTGGACTCCTGTCTGAATACTGCCTATCCTGTGTCTCCTGGGATAATATAGAGGAAACGAAGACTGTCCAGGTTCATAATGCTTGCTTCATATTGGGATCGAGCTATGGATATCCTCAGCCTAACTCAAAGGGTAACCTTTTCATCAAGGCTCATTACAGAAGTCACAAAACCACTGAACATTTTTGCAATTCTATTCTAGTTTCAGGGACTCACCCAGCTACTTCCATCACCATAACAATCCATTTGATGACCAGCAGTAGATGGATTTTCAGGAGAAATGGGAGACATCGGCTTGTTGACATGACTTCCAGCCCCAATAAGGAGATGTGTGCCTTAGGAAGTCTCTTTCTATGTTCTAGTCAGCTTGTAGCATCTTGTGACATAAATCATCTGTCAGCACACTGAAATATTTTCATTTGGCGTGGGGCTTTATGCCACTCTTCAGCTTAAGAAATATTGCCTGAGTCCTGCATCAAGTTCAGCATCAGTAGACTAGGGGAATGTCAAAATTACCTAAGTCCTGCATGTCAGGGGAGAGGTAGAAAGAAAATGTTCTAAGGTCAAAGAGATTATCACTCTCTTTTATAGACAAATAGGGTGATAAACAGTTTAGTGGTGTGATGCCTAATGAAAAAAAAAAAAGGACAGAAATATTAATCAAAAACTCCATTCACTTTGTGAAGAGTCAGAAAGAGCCCTTTACTTCTGGTTAAACTCACCCTTAACAATGCAGCCTAAAGTATGTCAGTTATATTCTCTTGACCTCATGTTTCTATCTGAAAATATTAGGATTAAAATGAGAAACTATTTATTGATACCATCCTTGGCTGTTTTAAATGGATATGAAATGGCTTTGATAAAAGATCCATAATCTATATGATTCTCTAACCAAAACTGAAGAACTATGTAGCAAAATGAAAAAAAAGATTTTACCAGAATCCTTGCCTGACTAGAGGCACTGTAACAGCAGCCAAAATTTAGCCCTCGAAGAGTTGAGACTATCTGTGAGATTTTCCCCCAGGCTAAAACACCACAATTCTTATAAGGAATATTTGCTTGCATTTACCAAACAGGCACTGTGGTAGATGGATGGTAAATAGTGTGGATGTGTAAAGCCCAGGAAGAAACTGGTGGGCAGACATAAACCCTTCTGCCATAAACACCTGGATAAAATACAGCAAAAATTATTGTAAACGAGCAGCCAAGTGTGCAAATAAGAAAGGAAAATTACCGGGCACCAGAAATGAAGAGAGAACTAAAAGCGATAGCAGAAAGTGGATGAGCGGCTGCTGTTGACTGTGGGGTGGAAGTGGGGGTAGCTGTGGGGAGAGAGTAATGGGGAGGTAGGCACGGTGATCATGATGTCAGCGACCTGGGGGCTTGGGCTTCATGCTCACACTGGACTTGCTTAAGGAAGGGAGCTAGAATGAGACCCCTGCTTAAAGCTAGCATTCTTGGAGGGCCATACCCTCAGGGAAAGTATAGATTAGGAAAAAACCTGTCCACTGGCACAGAAAAATAACAGGAAAGCATGTCTGTTTCTGCTTGGGCCCAGAGTGAAAAATTCTTCCCTGAGAAATCAAAACTCACAGCCAGTGTCTCATATAGATTTAAGTTCAAATTTATCCTATTGAGAAGTCTAAGAAACTCCCAAGCCAAAGTCGTTAATATAAAATGGGTCCCAGGCTGCTGATACTTCTGATTTGCTGGAGAAGTAAATACAGCAACACTCAGGAAGGACTATTTCATAATGTAGGATGAAAGGGTTTTTGCAGAAGACATAAACCACACTAAAGATGAGGAAAATATCCACCATGCACAAGAGTCTGAAGACATAATGAAGAGAAGGATTAGAGTCCCAGAAATTGGGATAATAGAAAGACAGTCAGATAAAGAATAAAGCTTTGTCTAAAATTAATAAAGAACTTTCACATGTAAAAAATGACATGTACAAGTTTACTTTTATTGGAGTATTATTTGTAAGAGCAGAAAAACTGGAAACAACTTGTGTTCTTCTTTAGAGGACTGATTAAATAAAGTGTCGTACTTAAACCCAAAGGACTGCTATGCACCTGTAAAAAAGAATGAACAAGCTCTCTATGTACTGATGTAAAAAGATATCCAGTATCTATGTATGGTTAACTGGAAAAAAAAAAAAAAAACAACCCTCAGGAAAACAGTTTTTATAGTTAGCTGCCTTTTATCTAAGAAAAGGAGGGGAAATAATAACAATTTATATCCATATTTGTTTGTTTGTATCTACATCAACACTGAAAAAATACACATAAAACTAATGAATGTTATTGTCCATTGGGATTGGGGTATAGATGGTGTTGAAGGAACAGGGGTAAGACTGAAACTTTTCAATGTGCATATTTTAAGTTGATTTGATTTTTTAATCATGAGAATTTATTAACTATTCAAAAATACATTTTAATTTTAGAAAAAATAAAACTACAATGAAAGAATAGGACTCCATAAAAAAATAATAAGCAGGTTTGAAAAAGGACCAAAATATAACTTATAGAAAGAATGATATTTGAAGTGAATTAGTTAGAAAGCAAAATAAATATGGCTTAAGAGAAAATTAATGAACTGGAAGGTAGTAAAAAAAAAAAAAACCAAAGTGGAGTACAGAGAGGTAAAAAGATGGAGCATATCATAGAAACCTTAAGAATTTTGCAGAATAAATGAATAGTCCAACATATGCTTGATAAGAGTCCAAAAAATAAAAAATAGAATGAGGGTAATAAAATATTTAAAGGGATAATGGCTGCATATTTTTAAGAATTAATAAATCTCACATTAAAGAAGCACATTAGGTTCCAAGCAGAATAAATAAAACTAAGCCTACACTTAAATACATCATAGTGAACCTCAGAACACCAAAAACAAAGATGAAATTTTAAAATCAACTTGAGAGAAAGACAGATTACCTGCAAGGGAGAAAAAGTAGGTGGCAGACTTCTCACCATTATATATAAAAGCCAAAAGCCAATGGACTAATACTTCAAGAATGGGGTGGGGGTGGGGGAGACATTTTTAGATACACAAGGACTAAGAGAAATTCCCACTCATTAACCCTTAAATATTTCAGAAGGAAGAAAAATCAAGCTAGAAGGAAGGAGTTGAATGCAGGAAGCAATGGAAAGCAAAAAGAAAAAGCAAAAAATGGTGAACATATGAGTAAATCTGGACAAGCAATGACTACATAAAATAACAACAATGATAAAGTACATATTTTTGGAAATCAAAGGAAATATAACTAAAACACCAGCAAAAATAACATGCAAAGTGGTATCAGAATTACAGTATTCTAAGTAGGAATGGAAAGGGATTGAGGCAAGGGAGATGCTCATCTTGGACACAAAATGTAAGGCAATGTCAAAAAACTCAATAATCAAGATAAACAATTTTTAATACAACATTTTAAAATAAAAATTAATTTAAACACCCATGAAGCATAAAATATCAAAATTTTAAGTAAAGACCTGATCAGTATTACTGATTTTTTCCTTTTGCGTCAGACTCCAGTACGGCTTGTCATAGTACTGAGTGTAAGGTCCTTGTATTGTTTGGGAAGGGCTAGAGTTATTAATTACCCTTAGACTTTGTTAAGTTCGGTATGATGGTTGAAAATTTTAAGTGAAACCAGTGGAATAATAGAAGTAGAATGTAGAAATTCCATGCTATTATAGAGATAGGGAATAAAGAAAATTCCACCCAGTTAAATAGAAGGCAAAAAGGAGATGGGGGAAAATCCTGGCAAAAAGACAGCATAAAACAACATGGTAGAAATAAGTCTAATTACCTCAATTAATGGAGAAAATATAGCAAAACAAACCTAGCCAGTTAAAAGGTGGAGCACCTCAGATTGGATTAAAAATAATTAAAAACCCAAACCCAGCTATCTGCTGTTTATCAAAGGCAAACCTAAAATGCAGTGGCACAGAAAAACTCAAGCAAAGGGAATGGAAAATTACATATCAAACAATTATTATTCAAAAGAAAGGTGGGCTAGTTATGTTTATATCAGACAAAACAGACTTTAAGACACAAAGCATTTTTAGAGATTGAGTCAGTAGATAAAGAGAAAAAGAACAATTTATCCTAAAGATATAACAATTCTAAACTTGTATGAGCCTAATATGTAGGCCCAAGAGGTACAAATCAAAAATTCACAGAACTACAGGTAGACATTGGCAAAGTCACAGTCAAAATGAAAAATTTTAACTCTCTTAATAACTGTTAGATGAAGCCTTAAAACTTACTAAGAATGGAGAAGATTTGAATAACGTAATTAATAAACTTGATCAATGTTTACAGATATTCAATTTGTGCATTTGTGCCCAACATTTAGATTCTTGTAAATATACACTGAATGTATGCAAAAATTGAACTCTCTCTAGGCCATAAATAAATCTTTAAAAAAAAATCTAAAATTTAATATTATATAGACGACATTCTCTGATCTTAATACAATAAAACTAGAAATTAATATGTAAGCAATACACCAATTTTATTTGGATATTTAAGAACCAACTTATAGGCAGTTCATGTATCAAACAAGAAATAATATTAGATTATTAAATATTTATAATTTAATAATGATTAAGAACTCTGTATGTTGAGTATGTGGAATATACCTAAAGAAGTCCTAAGAGGGAAATGGATAGTCTACACAAGTATTTTCTTTTATTTTTTTCTTTATTTCTTTTATTGAATCATAATTGATTATACATATTTTTGGGATTCAATGTTGACATGTGTTGATCAAATCAATATTTACTAGTATATATATTGTTACAAATTGTACTTATTCTTTATGCCCCTTGTCCAATCTCTCCCTCCCCCCGCTCCCTCCCCACTCCCACCACTGATAACTCTAGATTTCTTCTCTCCTTCTGAAAGAGTAATGGTTACTCTGTTGATTTGTTGCCTAGATGATCTGTCCAATGCTGAGAAGTATGTTCAAGTCCCCCAATATTATCATAGAGCAGATGCTTCTTCTGTCACTCTGGAATGGGCTTTGTGGAGAAAGACATCCTCTTCTCTTCTTTGGTCTCTGCTGGTGACTCTCCTTGTGTCAATGCATTTCAGTGGCTGGCAGACCATCTGCATGGTGGTTGTGATGTTTAGCCACTTTTGCAGCAGCCAGGGTTACTGTGGTGGCTGTGGTGGTCCACCCACATGAAGGTGGTTTTTGGTATGCTTCTTGACACTGGTGGTGTGCCTGGCTGTGGGAGGGGGTGTCCAGTCCCCAGATCCATACCTTGGGTACCCTGATGGTCCCTGAGGTGCTGGCACTATGCCTGGGCTGAAACTAATTTTTTGTCCTGTGCTTATTTCTAAAATGGGGGAACTTCCTGTGGGAACCAGTACGTGAGATGTGTGGTTGAGCTAAATTGCTGCTTTGCTGCTGTTCCCCTAAGGAAGGCTTTTTGTGCAGCTCAGGGATTAATGCTTGACCTTATAGGTATTTCCGGCTCTCCAGAGACCCAGTGCACTGGGGTTGTGTAGAAACTCTGATCTGGGCCTGAGTCTTTTCATCAAACTGCACCCCATGCAATTCTATATTCCTGACCAGTCTCCTCTGAGTGGACCTACACTGATTGGGGGGCAGATCGGCTGTCCTTCCTGTACCCCAGTGATCTCCCGGTGGGCCTTTCTCCCTCACTGCCCATGCTCCAAACACTTCCCATGGGACGGGTCATGTGCTGGTCCCTTGCAATGACTCACTGGCCTCTGAATTGCTCCTTTTTTTCATTTATTCTGGCTCCTCACTCCTGTGTGGGTCCATGAGAACTCTATTAATGATCTTGCTGTCCTGGAGGCCACCAAGGCCCTCTTCTCCCCTGCCACCTACAAGCAACTTCATCCAAAAGGCACAGCTGTGGCTTTTTGCTGGCTTCTGCTCCATGCACTCAGCAGCTCCAGCCTTAAAGTGGCTGTGGCCTGAAATGCTCTGAGCAGTTTTTTCTTTCTCTCATTGTGGCTTCTCCCACCTTCATGAACTCCCTAGGTCTCTCCTCCTCTTCCCCTGAGCTCTAGTGGCCCCAGCTTGGCTGTTGTTGCATTTTTATAGTTGTAAATTGGTTGATTTGTGGGAGAGAGTGATGCTGGGGACCATCTATTCTGCCACCTTGACTGGAAGCCTTACACATATATTTCAAAAAGTCTGTGTAGATCAATGGAGTAGAATTGAGAGTCCAGAAACAAACCTTTGTGGGTTTTGACAGTTGTGCAAAGATAGTTCAAAGGGTAGAGAATAGTCTTTTCTACAAATGGTGCTGGGACAACTGGAAATCCATATGCAAAAAGATGAGGTTGTATCCCTACCTCATACCACATACAAAAATGAACTCAAAATGAGTTAAAGAACTAAATGTAAATGCTAAAACTATTCATCTCTTAAAGAAAATGTAACTGTATCACCTTGTGACTTTGAATTAGGCAATGGTTTCTTAGATATGACATCAAAATCATAAAGAACAAAAGAAAAAAAAAGAAACAAATCATATACAAAAAAAATGAAAAACTTTTGTGCTTTTAAGAACATCATTAAGAAAGTAAAAAGATAATACACAGAATCATAGAAAATTTTTGGAAATCATTTATCAAATAAGGAACTTATATCTGGAATTTATTAAGAACTCTTAAAATTCAGTAATAAAGACAACACGCTTAAAAAATGACTGAAGGGGGCCAGCCTGTGGCTCCCTTGGGAGAGTGTGATGCTGACAACACCAAATCAAGAGTTAAGATCCCCTTACTAATCATCTTTAAAAAAAAAATGACTGAAGGATTTAAATAGACCTTTCTCCAGAGAAGATGTAAAAATGGCCGATAAGCACATGAAAATATGATCAGCACTATTAGTCATCAGGGAAATATAAATCAAAACCACAATGAAATTCTACTTCATATCCAAAAGGATGATTAGAATGAAAAAAGTAAGATAATAACAAGTGTTGGCAGGAATGTGGAGAAATTGGAATCCACATAAAACACTGGTGGGAATGTAAAATAGTGCAGCTGCTTTGGAAAACAGTCTGGCACTTTCTCAAAAGATTAAACAGAGTTACCATGAATCCCAGCAATTCTACTCCTAGGTATACATCAAAGAGAAATGAAAACATATGTCCACACAAAAACATGTACACCAGTGTTCATTGCACTATTATTTATAATAATCAAAAAGTGATAATAACCCAAATGTTTCATCATATGATAAACAAAGCATTGTATATCCATACAATAGAATATTATTTGACAAAGAAAAGAAATGTGGCGCTGCAACATGAATGAACCTCAAAAACATATGCTAAGTGAAAGAAGCCAGACACAAAAGATCCCATATGAATTGCCCAGGATAGGAAAATTCACAGTGACAGAAAGTAGATAAATTGCTTTGTGCTGGGGGTGTAGGTGGAGGGTTAGAGAGAAATGGGGTCCAGGGGTACATTTTTGGAGTCATGAAAATGTTCTAAAGTTGATTGTGGTGATAATTGCACAACTCCATAATATATTAAAACCATTAAATTGTACATGTTAAATAAATGAATTTTATATTATGCAAATTATATCTCAATAAAACTGTTACTTAAAAGTGGCCTGAAAATTAATGAGCTAAACCTATAATCCAGGAAGTCAGAAAAAGTACAAAAGATTAAACTTAAAGAAAATAAAAGAAACTAATAAAGACAAGAGCATAAATAAAGAAATAGAAAAACATGAGAGTGATCATTGCAAAAGTTAATAAAATAGAAAAGCCAATGGCAAGACTGCTAAAGAAAACATGCGAGAAGGCTCAGGTAATCCATATCAGGAATGAAAAAGGGGCCATCACTAGAGATGCTGCAAAGATAATGAAAGTTAATAAGATAACTATGACCAAATTTATGCCAATAAATTAGATAATTTAAAAGAGACAAATTTATGCCAAAATTCTACCTGTTATCTGAGAGATAATAGGCTTTTAGGCTTTCTAACACGGATCAGTTAACTTATAGAGAGGAGGACGCTGAAGGGATGGAGGCGGAATAAGCTGGGATGTGGGCAGAGGCAGGGAAAAGTGGAGTCTATTGGGCAGGCCTGGGTAGAGCACCATGTGGGGAGGTAATTGGCACTGAGAGGACACCAGTGGGGCTCTGGAGCCTGGGAGGGGGTACCAAGGTAGATAGTGGAGGTCTCTTGTGGTCACTTTCCCATGGTCACTATGTACTTCAGCAGAGTCTTCCCATCTCTCATGCAGTGAGGACACATCCTCCTTCTCTCCCAGGGCTCTCGTCCTGCTCTGCTACCACCTGCTCTGCAGTCCTATGTGGGTTCCTTCTCCAGTGGGGATGTTTCTATTTCCCTCTCTGTCAAGTGAGAGTTGGTCCAGATGATGTCTATGTTCTTTCCAACCTTAGAGTTCAGAGTCTAAGTTGTCCAATCTTCTAATAGCTGCAGGAGATGTGAGATGCCAAGTGGTGATTTCGAAGCTCCTTCACCAGCCCAAGTTGCAGAGCAAGATTTGCATGGTGCTTTCCACACGTGTTGTGTGTGTGGAACCCTGGGTTTCCAGGACGGACTCTCAGGGGTCTCTGAGGGGTGAAGAGAAGCTCAGCTGTGGGGATTTAGGCCTCCTGTGAAGCTCTGCCTATAGCTGTTTTATATCCTGGTGAGAGTTCATTCACAAAAAAGTGATTTTGAAGTCCCTCGTTATCTAAGTTGCAGTCAGAAAACACGCCTCAGGTCATCGATTGTTGATGTCTGGGATTCACTGCTGAGGCTCAGGATCAAGGGGTCATCTGCTATGAGTTAGAATGAGGGTTCCATTTTTCCACCAGGGATTGTGGAACTCCGGATTGGTCTGTGGTTGGGTTGTTTTTGCTGAACATCTCTGAGGTTTTTATAACCCTTGATGATATATTCCTAAGATACTTGTTAATCTTCCCAGCATCACTGAAAGAGCCTCAGAAGGATGTGAGCATGTTTTTTGTTTACTTTTCTGAAATTCTGATTTTTTTTTTAGACTTTAAAAAATTTATTATGTACATTCATGGGGAACATAGCTGACTGTCACTACCTGTGCCCAAGATGTGATGATCAGATCAATACTATCAGTATGCCCATTACCACAAATTGCCATTATTCCCCTTGTCTCCCACCCAATCTCCCTCCCCCTCCACCCCTCCACCCCCAGCAACTCCAGGTAACCACTACTGAAAGAAATTAAAGAAGTCCCAAAAAGATGGAAAGACATTCCATGCTCTCGGACTGGAAGAATCAACACTGTGAAAATGTCTATACTTCCAAAAATGATCTACAGATTCAATGCAATCCCCATCAAAATACAAATGACACTCTTCACAGAAATAGAGAAAACAATCCTAACATCCATATGGAACAACAAAAGCCTGAATAGCCAAAGAAATCATGAGCACAAAAAGAAAGCTAGAGGCATAACATTACCTGATTTCAAATTATACTACAAAGCTACAGTAACCAAAACAGCATGGTACTGGCATAAAAATAGACATTCAGACCATGGAACAGAATAGAGAACCCAGAAATCCACCCACAGACTTACAGTCAACTGATCTTTGACAAAGTCACCAAGAACACACAGTAGGGGAAAGACTGCCTCTTCAATAAATGGTGCTGGGAAAATTGGACATCCATATGCAGAAGAATGAAACTAGACCTGCACCTCTCACCATATACCAAAATCAACTCAAAATGGATTAAAGACTTAAGTATAAGACCTGAAACTGTACACTACTAATGGAAAACATAGGGGAAACACTTCGGGAAGTAGGATTGGGCAAAGACTTTATGAATAAGAGCCCAAAAGCACAAGCAACAAAAGAAAAAATAAATAAATGGGACTATATCAAACTAAAAAGCTCCTGAACAGCAAAGGAAACAATCAATAGAGTGAAACGACAACCTACAGAATGGAAGAAAATATTTGCAAACTATATATCTGACAAGGGATTAATATGCAGAACATTCAATGAACTCAAACAACTATACAGTAAAAAACCAAGTAAGCCAATTAAAAAATGGGCAAAGAAGATGAATGGACATTTTTCCAAGGAAGGCATTCAAATGGCCAACAGGTACATGAAAAAATGGCTCAACATCACTTATCATTGGGAAATGTAAGTTAAAACTACATTGAGATATCATCTCACCCCAGTAAGCAAATTTTTGATGTGGCTTTAGGCAGCTTTCTGAGTTAGCTGGGTGTCTGCCACATTCTCAGTCCTGGGCGAGGTGTATGGCAAGAAAGACAGGAGAGGTAGGTGGTGCAGCAGGGGAGGCAGTGGACATAAAGGAAGAAAAAGTCAAGCTCTTAAGGTCCACCTGATGAGAAAAGATGGCTAAATAACTCGAGAAGAATCAATGTACTTTTGGATGGGAATTATAGAAAGAAAAGGAGCTGCGTAGCCAGGGCCCTGGAGAAGTTGCCAGATGGGAGAAGTGTGAGACTTGGGTGGCTTCAGGAGGTAGAGCTGAGAGCCAGGAGCAGGAGTGAAAAGGAGACACAGCCTAACATCGTTGTGATGCTCTTAATCCAACTGTAAGTCCTACCTGGGGACTGAACGATCCCCCGTGAGAGCCCCACCTTGGCAGGTGCTTGGAGTCTGCACAATTCTTGAGAATGGTGAGGAGAGAGTGGGTTGTGGAGCAGTGGGATAGGTGGGGGGATTTGCATGATCTTCCTGGTCCTGTCTGGCTTCCAGTTAGGAGCTACATTTTTAGGTGCAGGCTCAGCTGCTATAGAGGCTCAGAGGAAGAAGCCAGCAGAGTCTGGACTGGTCAAAGGGGGCTTCTTTAGGCCCCTGAAGCCAACCTGGAAAACATCAAGTATAGCGTCTGTGCTCCGTGCTGCACCTCCTGGAGTGCTGGGCAGCATGGTGAGGAAATTACAGCATGTAAAAAAGTGTTGTGATCACCATGACTCGGGCAAGAGATACCATCAGGAGACGAGGCTGGCACTGAGGCCTGGTGTAGCCAATCACTGGAGCCATCACACAGGCCTGGTTAGCTGGCTCTGCATCTTCTAAGCAGTCCTCTGAGCAAAAAGCATACTTATGAAATGCCCCATTCATTTCCTGCCAGAGATCCTATCTTAATCCAGGATTCTTGGCATCTGGAAAATTAGTTGTTTCTCACAAAACATTCCCTCCCCCTAAAGATGCTGAGGAAACCTTAGGACAGAATAATTTCCATGTGGCAAAGCAAACTCTGTGACTGTGTTTTCCATAGTTGCTCTTAAGTATATTTCTTTGCTCATTTAAACATCTGGTATAAAATATTGGACCAATTTAACACTGCATCATTTCTTATCATATATTTTGGTTGACCTGAGAGAATACACTTAAAAGCTCTGAAAATTATCTGAGTCACTGTAAATGCTGCAGCCACCAGCCATAGAAAGCGGCTTGATTCCAATATTGCAGATGTAAAGCTGTCAGATGCTTTAGCCACTAGGGCTAAGTGGTCTAGCTGAGAGAGACTGCAAACGTCCAGGGAAGAATCAAGAGATATTTCAGCTTCTGTGAGGCAGCCTTGCAGGTAACCATGCATGTTCACCAGCCCACAAAAATGGTTAGTGGTATATAGCACTGCTTTCGGCTATCATCCTATAATGATAGGAGGATCAATAAAATCCAGAGTTGTTGTAATAGGGTCAGCTGAATTGTCCTGTGGAAATTCTTTGTTGCATAAATCTGGTGGAAATTCTCAGTGTTCTGAATACAGAACCAAGGTTTGGAAGTGGGAACTTTGATGCATACTCCTGCATAACTCTGGAGTTTTGGTGATACGGGAGAGTGCTAGCATGACCCTGTGCTTACCAGCCTCAGACTGGGCTGACAGCCAGCTTGGGGAGACAGATCCTTCTCCCCCCTCCTATAGCTTCTCTGAGGCACTATACAAGCAGGACAAAGACCTGGATTGTAGAGCCCAGGAAACTGCCCCTTATGACTGCACGGGATGCTGGGTACTGAAATGGGATGGGCATGGAAGGAAGATGTACATCTCTGAAATTACAAAGCAATTAATGGGGAGATAAGGCTGAACTATGCAGCCTTTCCCCAAAACAGTCCCTCTGAGAAAAGTGAGGTCAGCTTTATCTTTCTGGCTGCCCAGTCCTACTCTGATCTCCTTTCAGCTTGAAGCTCTACTTTTGCTCCACCTCTCCCTCCCCGGAACCGCGTCAGACTTCATGTGCCCCCTCATGGGTCTTCTCTCACTGTCTACCCTGTGTTAAAGGCAGGTGTCAGCATCTTCCCAGGCTGCAAGCTGCTTGAGGGCAGAGATGGACCACCTGTGCACTTTGTGTTGCCCTCGGGAGGTGCAGGGTCTGACAGTGAGTGCTGAATGGCTGAGATCAGAAGTGCTGCCTCCATCTCTGTGCCCCAGCACATAGAAAAGGCTCAGCAAATGATTGTTAAGTAAAGGCCTGAGGTTCTGGAGGGCAGGCTCTAGAAACCCTCCGGAATGGCTGTCTGACATTGCCACTAGATTCCCTTGCATGTAAGGAGGAGGCTGTCTTGTTAGGCTTGTGAAGTGGGTGACTCACCTTCCTAAAATCAACCGCTGTGCTTTGGGGAGTCTGGCCCTGTACTGCCTGGATTGCTCCTCTGTCACACCTGGCACCAATGCCCTTACTTCCTCTCCTAGGCTGGCAGAGGGAAGGCTCATGGCCAGGGGTCCTGATGGCTGGACTTCAGCCTCCTGAGGTTTCCCTCCTGCTGGAGCAGAAATGGTGATGCAGAACAGGCAGCCTAGTGTGAAGACGGGTGTGCTGGTGGAGGTTACTTTTGGCTTTTTCACTGGTTTGTCTGGAGTAAGTGCCAGCAAGACATGGCCAGGAGCAGCTGCCCAGCTGTGCCCCAGGGTGAAGAGGGGGACACCTGTCCAGAGGGCTGGTACGGAGAACTGTGGGGCTGGAGAAGGCAGCATGGCAGGGCTTCCTCTAGCAACACATCTGTGACTGTGTTTCTCCCTGTCCTTGAGCACCTTCCTAGTCACTGTCATCTGGCATTTCCCTGCTCTAACCTGCAGGGCACCCTCCCCATCCCCATGCCATCTCTCTCCTCTCAGCCACCTGAAGGGCCTCAGCTCCACCTGAAGGTGAGCCCCGAAGCTGCGCTTTCTCAATTCCAGGCCCCCTCTCCACCCCACTCTGTACTACACTGAATTAAATCCACCAGAACTTCACTCAGCACCTATGTCCTTCTACTGATTGACTGAATGTTCTTAGAAACTCAACTGCAAGTGGCCCAGGGAAAAAGTGGTGCTACTAAAGGAATTGCTTTTACAATTTTTATTGAATATACATATGTGCAAAGTATGCAAATCTTAAGTATACACCTCAGTGAATTTTACCTATGTGTATACCCACGGAACCGCCACGCACGTCAAGACTCAGAACATTTTAAGTACCACAGAAGGCTCCCACCCAGTCTCCTGAGGCTATGGGGAGGAGGAAAGTTTCCCTGAAGTTCCTGAAAAAGGGTCTCATGCATCAGCTTGGGGCAAGAACCTTCTGACCCTGGCAGTCAGTGGGGAGCAGCAAATGAAAGGGCATTGGGAAAAACTGGACCATGCTCGGCAGGTTCAGGTTGTGTTCTGACCATTATGAGACAATAAGCAGTCCAGGATCAGCTCAACCCTAAAGGAAAATAGCCGTATTTCTATAGTCAGTTCTGCCACCCGTGAGAGGAGCCGCCATTCCTCTCTGAAGATGGGAAAAAGAACACGGCGAGGGCTGATACAAGGATTACTTCTTCTCTGGTTAGCACATAATTTTTCACCAAAATGAAAAGAGTACGATTTATCTCTTGTTCTAAATCCATAAGAGAAGTTTTTGTTTCTTAGAAGCAGATTTTCATGTTCTTGTGAGCTAAAAATGTCTTAATGGAAGTCAATTTCAGTAACTCGTTTCACCATCCTTCACCCACAGCAGCATTCTCTCTGCAAGGACTGTTGAGAGAGGCCACCTCTTCTTCTCTGCGATGTCCTGGTCCGCAAGCTGAGCTCCAGCCAGACCGCAGCCGGGTGACCCTGCAGGAGCGGCCGTGGGGAAGATCAGAAGGAGCAGTACAGGCCCTTTTTGGTTGTGGGCTGATTACACGGCAGGGCTGAAGTGAGGATGAGAGATCTTAGTGCTGTCCTCCTTCCCACCACAGCAGATGGTATGAAAGACCTGCTTGCTTTCGATATGCATGACTTTGTAACTAATGAAACCACATTTTGGAAGCAAAGGGAGTTGTAAAATGAATGAAACATTATGTACCGTCTTGTATGGGTGAAGAACAACAGTACAGGCTACAGGGAGGTTGACAGAAATCTGCCTTCAGAGAAAGATCCCATTCATGCCCCAAGGTTCGCGAAAGCCCGCCTGCCTGCCAGGCTTCCCCATTCCTTCCTTCTAAAAATATTTGTTGAGCTTCGAGTTTGTGCCAGGCACTGTATTCAGTGTTGGGGATATAGCTGTGAATAAGATAAGTACGTCTTTCTCCTCCCAGGGCATTCAGCCCAGGATAGGGGACAGACATTTAACAAATGCTCAAATAATTCTAAATCACAATAACGATGCATTATAAATTGACTTGGCACCCTTGTCAAAAATCAGTGACCATATCACATATGTGCAGGTCTTCTCTGGGTTCTCTAGTCTGCTCCCGCTGGTCTGAGGCTCTTCTTTCACCAATAGCACACTGTCTGCTGCAGGAAGCCGTGAAAGCAGGGGTGTGCATCCTCCAACTTTGCTCTTCTTTTTCCAAAATTGCTCTGGCTATTGTGGTTCCTTTGTTTTCCTAAATAAATCTTAGAATTAGCTTTTTAGTATCAATTAGCCATATAAGTCAAGTGTCATGAAGGAAGTACATGGAGGTAAAGATTTTTCATAAATGAAGTTTTTGTGATCAGGACAGACCTGAATGTGAGACAGGCAATAGGAAAATGATGGATGAGGGAAAAGTTAACTTCTTTTTAACTTTTTTAGGTTTTTTTTTTTTTTTTTTTTTTAACAAGGGACTCAGATTCTGCGATCCTTTCACAAATGATTTGAGGTGCCTAATGGTTGAAAGTGGGTTTGAAGTATTTACAGCCGCTCAAATGGTCCTTTGTGTACTTTTGCTTCTCTCACTCTTAATAACGAAGGTGTGAGTGAGGCTGGAGACACGACGCTGGGAGCAGGGAGACGCACTAGCCCACAGGTGTGAGCCTCACCGTGCAGGACGACGGCTCACAGGCCCAACCTCAGCCCGCAGGGCTCCAGGGCTGTAACGCTCCATCTGGGGACTGAGGAGTTGCAGCTGTGTCTGGCAGATTCCAAGATGAGAGAGGGTGAGGTAGCCCCAAATCTGGCCAGGCAGGAGGCTGTCTCTTGCCCGGGGAGCCCTACGGTTCTTGCCATGCGTGGGGGGTGGGGGGTGGTCATCAGCAGCTCGCAGCCCTGGGTCTGCCCCTGGGTGGGTGGGCAGGCAGAGCCCAGCGCTGCAAATCTGCAGATGTGTCCGGCGTGGAGTTGGGGCTCACCACTCCCCCCAAATTCCATGGGCTAGAAGGCAGTCACCAGACCACACCCTATTACGAGGGGAGGCGGGGAAGTGTACTCTAGTGGTCAGCGACGGGGAAGAGGTATACACGGCAGTTTCTGCCTCGCTGGGATCCCCGTCCCTCCTTGTAAAATGGATCAGACACAGCGTGGGCCGGGGCGGGGGGAGTTGTGTGCTGAGGTACAGAGTGCCCCCCCCCCCCCGCCCCCTGCACAGCACCCCGTGCACAGGGCGGCAGGCGACAAGCTGATCCTACCCGCTGACTCAGGAGGGGGCAGTGTAATTTGGCAGGACCAAGGAGGGCAGTGTACCCCAAATATCTCAGACTGTCTCACCTGCACAAGTGACTACAAATCTCCTCTTCTCACAAGGACAAAAGGTGGTCATTTTGTGAGTCAGGAAGGCGATTTTATAGCTGATAATTACATATTCATTGGGGAAATGTAATAAAAATCATTCCTCTCTTCATTTACTTAAATGTGATTTTTTCAGTGGTCATTATGTAATTACTGGTATTTTTCAGTAACGCTGTTAAGAATAAATAGGCCACTGCTTCTCAATAGTCACAGAAATTCAAATGTGAAAAGTGCCTCATTAGACAGAGAGAGTGGGAAGGAGAGGGGCCAGTTTTCAGAGGAGACTGTGGCAGTGCTCGGGGCACATTCGTCAGGGTAGGTGGAATGAGCGGCTGTAGGTGCCTTCAGTGTTGGGCTCATTTCTCATCTCCTGTCCTCATAGACCTGCCCATGAAGCATACAGAGAATGCATCTTCTATGCTTGGCTGATGCCAGACCTGCCTGCAGTCTGAAGCCCAGGGAATAGGGCCCCCAGAAAGGGACAAGCTGAGTGCATATTTTAGAACTTCTCCTACTCTGTCCTTTTCCCCAGCTCTTCCTTCTCCTAGGTGACAGGGATGGGGATCGATATTTTCTCAGAATATCATTTTAAGTGGCAGGGATTATTTCAGAAGATCAGATGTGACCACTTTGAACTGCCTGTGCCCAATGCCTGCACAGTTCCTGAGGCAGGGCCTTAAATTATTCACAAGGAACACAACATGAGTTGTTGTGGGGGTTGGGGACAGGAACACCGCATACATCTGCTCAGGTCCTGCACTGCGCAATTCCCAGGGGTGGCACTCACACAGACTACACTGTGTAACCCCTGCATGACTGTAGGTGGATGGCCTTACTGCAGAATCCCAGACACAGCTAAAAGATCAAAGAGGCAGCCAAGAACCCCAAGGCTGGTGCTGACAGGCTTTCTTTAATCCAGTGATGTAAACATGCCCCACACTTCTGTCAGTTGCCAACATGAAGGCAATAGCATTTGGGTGGTAGGACCTGGGAGCTATTGGCTGGGTTTTATGGCCTGGGCAATGTCATGCTATTGTTTTGGAGATAAGAGAGAAAGCCCTGAGAAATACAAATCTGAGGGGCTCAGGGGTGTTACAGGGCACACTCAGCTCCTGGCTGAGGTGCCTCAAAATTGATACCAAACTCACAGGTCTGGCTGCCTGCCCCCAAACAAAAGCAAACCAATCAAAAGTCAAATATTTGTGAAAATGGAAGCCAGCTTTTATTCAGGAATACCAGTGACCTGAGGAGAGATGTTAGGCTAACCCATCTGTCCAGTAAACCTGAGGGAGAATGGCCAGACTAAAGCCATCTCAAAGACTCAGGCTTACTGAGGGGCTTTTAAAGAGGGGGCTGCGGGAATGGAGCATGGGAAATGGAAAGCAGGAGGGAGGGGCACGTGCACAGCGAGGGCTTCATGCAGTGTCTCAGGTGCACGGTCTCGCCAAGGCTCTGTCTGGATTCTACTCCCATCCTTATCTCAGGGTCTTGGAAGTATGTGCTGGCTGGAAAACAACTTTACATTCATGTAAATAATGTCATTTTGTCCCATAACCAAAGTTCAAAATATCAAATAACTATGAGAAAAGAGGGAACTCAGAGAAATGCATGCCAAAAAAAAAAAAAAAATGTGTTTTAAAAAAAATCCTTTAGGGTCCATGTGGTTTTAGGTTCCAACATGGTTTCAGTCCTGCTCACTCCTACAGGAAGACATGAGTCTTTGAGTGGGCCTAAAGGACTATTGGGAGGGAAAATTGAAGCATTTGCTGTATAAGCCCAGGTTTAGAGCCTGCAACCTGAGCTTGGTGCCACACACCTCAGGTTGGACAGTATCAAGTAAGCTAATGAGAAGATTCTATTCTTTCACTTATGGTCATTTCACATCCACTGAACACTTTCCTCATGCCTGGCATTGTGCCAGTGCATTGTATTATTTAATCCTCATGGAGACCCTATGAGGAAGGCATCACTATGTCCCTTATTTTAGAGATGGGAAAACTGATGCCCGATATCACACAGCTTGTATGCAGTGGAACTGGTATTTAAACTCAGTGTCTCTGGCCCAAAGCCTCATTTCCCACCATTATGCTCTTCTCTGTGTTCAAGGTTAACTGAACACTTTAGGAAAGTGAGATTAGAGGAGGTGGGTGTGAGATGGATAGACAGATCTGTCCCTAAACATCCTGATCTGGCTGTCTTTCAATTCTTTGACATCTTTCTCTCCCTTACTCTTTTCCCTTCTACCCTTCTCTCATGCTTTTTCATGGCATACCTCTCTCCCTTCCAACCAGGCTAGTCCCTAACTCCCCAGCCTGTGGGGGTGGGGTGGGGGGAGACATGGGGGGCTTAATTCCCAGACCCCCACTTTTTTCTCTCCATTAATACTAGGTCTTCCTTTTCTGATTTGGTGCCAAGTTCACTGCCTTCAAGGAGCCTGCACAGGTTCATGTCACTCATTTATTCATTTAATACCTGGTGAGCACCTGTGTTGGACCAGGGAACATTCCAAGCCCTGGGATGCAAAAATGAATGAACTATGTGTCCTATGCTTAAAGAGCTTACTGTCTAGGAGGGGAGACAGACCAGTGAATACAATATAGAATACACAAGGTGTGCCTAGTACATCTGCTCTCAAGCTTAAAGTGCAGATAAATCACAATGTGCTGATGAATCACAATGTGCAGGGAATCTGGTTAAAAGGTCTGGGGTGGGGCCTGACATCCTGCTATTCCAACAAGCTCCCAGCTGCCACTAAGGACTACCCTTTGGGGAGCAAGACCTCTGAATGTTTCAGATGCTATGATAGGAACAAATGCCTGGTGCTGGGAGGAGGGGGAGCTCAGAGAGGGACTGGGAGTCTGGGAAGTAGCTGAATGGTGCCTGAGCCAAGTCCTGACCAAATCTGAAGGCAAATGAGCTCTGTCATCCCTCAGAAATGAAATGCATTCAAAAAACCTCAATTTAACCAAGGAGATGAAAGATCTCTACAATGAGAGGTAAAAGTCACTACTGAAAGAAATTAAAGAGGACACAAAAAGATAGAAAGACATACTGTGCTCTCAGATGGGAAGAATTAACATTTTGAAAATGTTCTACCCAAAGCAATCAACAGATTTAATGCAATCCCCATCAAAATACCAGTGTCATTCTTCACAGAAATAGAAAAAATAATCCTAAAAGTCATATGGAATAACAAAAGACCCCAAATAGCCAAAGAAATCCTGAGCAAAATAAAATAAATAAAACAAAGCTGGAGGCATAATGCCACCCAACTTCAAATTGTATCACAAAGTTATTGTAACCAAAGCAGCATGGTACTGGCATAAAAACAGACAATCTGGTCAATAGAACAGAATAGAAAACCTGGGAGTCAACCCACATACTTAGAGCCAACTGATCTTTGAGAAAGGCAACAAGAACATACATTGGGGAAAAGACTGCTTCTTCAATAAATGGTGCTGGGAAAATTGGACTTCTATATGTAGAAGAATGAAACTGGACCTGCACTTCTCAGCATATACCCAAATCAACTTAAAATGGGTTAAAGACTTAAATATAAGACCCTAACCCATAAAATTACTAAAGGAAAACAGAGGAAACATTCCAGGAAGTAAGACCGGGCAAAGACTTTACAAATAAGATCCCAAAAGCACAATCAAAAAAAGAAAAAAATAAACAAATGGGACTATATCAAATTAAAAAGCTTCTGCACAGCAAAGGAAACAATCACAGAGCAGAAAGACAACCCATGGAATGGGAGAAAACATTTGCAAACTATACATCCAACAAGGGATTAATATCCAGAATATATAAAGAATTAAAACAACTATACAGTAAAAAAACAAATAATCTGATTAAAATATTGGCAAAGGAGATGAATAGACATTTTTCAAAGGAAGACATACAAATGGCCTACTGGTATATGAAAAAATGCTTAACATCACTAGACATCAGCAAGATGCACATCAAAACCACACTAAGATATCATCTCACCCCAGCTAGACTGGCCATTATCAAAAAGACCAAGAACAACAAATGCTGGCAAGGATGCAGGGAAAGAGGAACTCTTCTACACTGTTGGTGGGACTGTAAATTAGTGCAGCAATTATGGAAAACAGTATGGAGGTTCCTCAAACAACTACAGCTAGAACTACCATATTATCCAGCAATCCCACTACTGGGGATATATCCAGAGGAATGGAAATCATCATGTTGAAGGGATACCTGCACTCCCATGTTCATTGCAGCTCTATTTACAACAGCCAAAATATGGAACCAACCTAAGTCTCCATCAATGGACAACTGGATAAGGAAAACGTGGTATATATACACAATGGAATACTACTCAGCCATAAAAAAGAATGAAATTCTGCCATTTGTGGCAACATGGATGTGTCTTGATAAAATTATGTTAAGTGAAATAAGCAGACAAGGAAAGAGAAATACCTCATGTTCTCACTTATAACTGGGTGTTGAGAGAGAGAGAGAGAGAAAAAAGGAAGGAAAGAAGGAAGGAAGGAAGAAAAGAAAGAAAAGACCAAAACAATACATTGAACTTTCAGAAGGGGAAAACAAATCTATGGATACTAGAGATGGGGGAAAGGTGGGGAGGGGGGTTGAGGAGGGATAGGTTCGGTAAAGGGCATAAAGAAAAATCATGATTTGTAATAATAATATGCTAATAATAAAAACCCCCCAACAAAAACAAACAAAAAAAACAAAAAGCAAACAAACAACAAGAAAATCACACTAAGGGGTCTGGGATGACTCTGTTTCTATCCCAGGTTACATATTCTGTCTATTGTGCCTTGACTTGCTCTGCACAAGTCACTTGCTCTGGAAAGTATGGAGGTTTGGACTAGGAGTTGAGCTAAAGATCTTACTAGCTCTGACATTTTTAGGAGTCTATGATTCCCACCAAAAACAGTAGAACAACCCGACTTTTTTGGAACACTCCTAGAACTTCATAGATAGAAGGGATCTAAGAAATTATATAATTCAATTCCTTCATTTTGTAAATGAGGAAACAGGTCCCAAGACGGGATGGGGGAGTGGTAATTTTCCAAGATCACATGGTGGGTCAGGGGCCAAACCCCAGACCCCAGAGCTCACAACTGCCAGGTCTGGGCTTCTTCCAATAGGGCCCCCGCACTGTGTGGTTCCAGGGGGATCCATTTCGTTTTATTTCATGTAAGACCACCCCCATGGAGTTATGCCACAGCAGTCCTTCCTTCTGTAGTCCCAAGCTGCCATTCAGAATGAGGCAAGTTACTCTCCTGGGAGGAATTAACTGAGTCCTCCCATGAGGAGCTATCAACAGTCAAAATAAAGTATTCCTAGCTTGCCAAATTCTCATGGAGGGAAATTACAAAGTCCTAGTAATTATCATCACAGGGAATATGGAGTAAACACAAAGTCACTTTTTAAATCTCAAGTGATTGATGTGAGCAGTACAGCTTCCCCGGTGCTTTAAGTACAACAAAGAACAAATGGAAGTTTGTCGGCCAAATGCACTCGATGAGAGTGGTATGTCATTGGGTGATGGGACCTGTCCGCTGTGCACCCCCACAAAAAAACACAAGGGTTCATACAAACACACATGCATGTGTCACACGTACACACACGCACAACTGCACATGTCTGCACATATACCTTAGTACTCATGCTGAAGGTGCTGGGCACAGTGGGTGCACGACTGCCCACCTGGAACTCTGAAAAGCAAACCAGCACACCCTGAAAGCTGAAACCATATCCCTTTGAAAAGTAAGCCCCACCTCTTCCCCAGAGGATTAACTGGGTTTACCTCATCCACAGTTTTAATTAATATACGGCACAGATGGCAGATGGAAGGCCAAAGCTTGAGTTGCATGAATGCAGAATTTCAGATATGTCAACAAGCTCTGATAGGCATTGAGATCAGAATGCTTTGGTTAAATAAACAGGTGCAGCAAGAAATGCCAATAAGCACAGAACGTGCTGGGTGCTCATCTAGAAGGAGGCAACCACCCCCTCCCGCCCTTGGCCACTGTCCAGGCCAGCCCTGCTGTGACAAAGGGATTAGGAGTCCCTGCCTCTCCCTAGCTCACCCAGTCAGCAGGGCCACCACCTGCCAGCCCTCTGAGGCGTCCTCTCCCCTGACACAGCCCCACATGCCCTTCCCTCTTGCAGCTGAACTCTGTAGACATTGGCTGAATTTCTGCTGGGAGTGTGGGGGGAGAGCTAAGACTCAGGACGTCTGGGACTTGTGAGCTGAGGCCTTTGCCCTCAAGAAGCCCCCAGTCAAGTTGGAAAGACAGACCTAAGCCCAAGAAACTCAAATGCTTCTCATGGGGCTACAAGCATCTTTGAGTTCATCACCACAGTGTCAGCCAGTGCCTAGCCAGTGCCTGAGGACTCAGAAACAAGAGCTGTATGGACAAATGTGACACTGACTAAATGCTCCAGGAGAGAGGGAGGTTATGTCTCCTGGAGAAGTGGGGAAGGCTTTGGTGGTCTTTGGGCTTGGCTTTGGAGGATGGGAGCAAGGTCAAAGGAGAAACTAGGGAGGGGAGGGGGCAAAGGAAACACACACAGAGGTTGGAAGATGTCTGCACAAAGGCAAAGCAATGGGTTTATGGGGGGTGTTGGGGCTTGATGTTGGCGGATGGGGGAGGATGGAGAGGCATCACTGTTGAAGCCAGAGGAGAAGGTGGGGAGAGTGTCATACAGAGCCTTGGACGGCATGCAGAGGAATTTGATACTTACTCTGTGGGGCAATTGGGAGCCAAGGACAGCAGCTTCCTCCAGACCAGCACTGGCTCGTTTTGGGCCTGCTGTTGCCACTGAGTAGCAGGGAAGTGGCTGTATGGAGGTGCAGGGGCAGGTGGAGCAGTGGTGTGCCCGAGGAACAACTGTGTCCCATTCTATCAACACCAGCTTGGCACTGTGGGTGGAGACGACCTGTTGGCCCAGGTGGCTGGCCCCTGGGCTTATGGATTTCTTTTTGTCTGTCCCTATTGGGATTTACATGAAAGTGATTCAAGATAACTGCTCCAAATCAGTGTTTGTCAAACTCAAGAACATATCTGGGTACCCCTAAGAGTCCTTGGCCCCTCAGTTTGAGAAATACTGTCCTAGCTACTTTGCCATTTCCCTCTTGGCTTGCAGAGACCACCAGAGAACTTCAGGTATGAGTTGCAGTTTTTTGGTCCAGGTCAAACTGATTTCACCAAACTGTGCTTTTGTGATTATGTCACTGGTCAACACTGGGGGGCCTTATAAAGAAGTTAATGTGTTTCGTGAAAAGATATTGTTAAAAATTTGCTAATAACATGCCAGAGAACTCCCTTTTTGCAGACCTAAGTGAAAAATTTCTCTTAGTCCTTAGAATCAGGAAGAGTTGACCTTTTCCTAAACAATTGATTTATCATTACTATATCTTTGCTTTTAGTCTTGAAATGGGTCACATTTGCCTCCTTGAATTTGCTGCTAGGAAGCTCAGAGGCAAAATTTTGGCTCACCTCTAACAAAGTGTATAGGGCCTTCTCATGCAGTTTAGAGTCAAATTTTATTTTAGTATCTCAACTTTTCTATCCTCCAATTTCCTCACTTAAGTTTTTAAAATCTTATTTTTGTAAGCTATGAAGAATCATATGACTATGAGGTGGGGCATAAAACAAAAAAGAAAATTAATAAAGAGTCATGGGCATTAAACTGGAAGAAATTTTAGAGAAAATCCAGTCTAGCCCTGTAAATTACAGAGACTACAATTAAGTCTTTGGGAGGAGTGATGTGTCAGGGTGCCTGAGTGAACTGGAGCGGGTTGTGCAGGGAGAGCCTGACCTTCCGCCCAGGTGCCCAGATATCACCCTTCCTTTCTGCTATGTCACTGAACTGCCAAAATCCAGAAGAGGATTTTTCTAGCTTTCATGCAGTCTCATGAAAACATCTCTGTTTGAAAAAATCAACCCATCGTGCCTCTCTGGCTTCCCCTAAGGGATTCTCTTTGCATCACCAGCCAGGTTAACATACACCAAACATCCTCTATCCAAAGCCAAGGGAAGGTGTAATCTTCTGCATCACAGGGGGACAGAGCACGGACATTTAAAAAATAACCCATTTAAAATAAGATTGTTCTGATGTGTACTCTAGACCCTGAACTCGGCTGGTTCTCTGGGCCAATTAAGAATCAAAGCAGCAAATGCTCCATTTCACTATCCAGAAGAAGGGCAAGGAAAAGGGTGTTTTATAACAATCCTGGAGAGAGGGAATGAGAGAGAGAGGGATGATAGCATCTCCCCTCTGGAAACGCCCAGGCAGTAGTGAGCCAGCCCCTCTGTGTCACTTGGAAACTGTGAACAGCAGCATTATCATAAATTCACCGGGGAAGAGATCTCTAGGCAAAGTGGGAGGGTCAGCGTTAGCAGAAACAAATGATTCTTCCCTCCTTTCTTCACAGCACTGTTAAAATTAATTAGGCTGGATCTGCCTAAGAAGCTAGTTAACAGTCAGCCTTTGGTCAGGCGCTCTGGGGCTGTCTACCTCCAAGGCCGTCAGTCCTTGAACAGTAGAATCTCTCTGGGCTTTACTGATTTTGATGGTGGTTAATGAGATTATGGAGTAGTTTGTCCTGTTGCTGAGGCAGACATAAAACACTGGGCCTCTCAGGCTAGGAGGCAGGGATGTGGGTGTCCAGCCCAGTTCCTTGGCTGGTGAGCAGGCCTGAGCTTGTGTCTGGGGTCCCAGCTCAGGTCAGCCTTGCTTCTCTCCACGCCCACTGCATACTCGGAGCTGTGCGTGATGGGCTGGGTGGACTTTGAGGATTTGGGGATTCTGGGCGGTCCTGGAAACACTCCAGTGCTTCCTCCAGCTCTCAGCTGAGTCATCACCTCCTCAGAAGCCTTCTCTGACCTCCCTGACCAGTTCTCATCCTACCATCCACCACTCCTTCCTGGCGCTTGCCATAATTGCAATTTTACATGAATTTGTGGAATCATCCATTTAATGCCTGTGTCTTGCAAGGAACTGTGAGTTCCATGAGGGCCTTCAAAGTGATGGTTCTTACTCACCAATGTGCTGGGCACATCGATGATGTTCAATAAATTTTTTTTTTTGCTAAATGAATAAATGATTGACAGAGGCTAGTCTCTAGACATTTTTAAGTGTCTATTTTCTTCTTGAATCAGGCTTGGTTCCCCATGGGGCTGGGCTGGAGCTAGGGAAAGAACTCATTCCCTGTCATTAACTCACGGGCAGGGATTATTCCCAGGCAGAATGGCTCTGCATGTAATGCCGTAGTTATGAGAGGAGAATGTGAGCCTCAGCCCAGAAGGTTATCTCAAGGGGCAAAACACTGTGCAGAGAGGTGTCCGAGCAGCTGGACATACTATGCAGCTCTGGCCCAGGTTTCCATTTCATAAACATGATGATGAGGCAAATGAATACAGGTTGAAGTTTGTATGCATGTTTTAAAATCCGTTTTTTATGATTATATAATGAATGAAAGTGGAAGAAAGGTGGGTGGCCAATATGTATATGAAAACCTCTTTAGTAATCACTGTAATGTAAATTTAAAAAGAAATGAGATACTGTATTAGTACCAATTTTCTGTTTCAGTCAACTTCTGTTGCTTATAACAAAATACCTGGAACTGGGTATTTTGTAATGAAAACATTTTATTGCTTACAATTTCAGAGGCTGGGAGGCCCGAAGTCCAGGGAACACATCTGGTGAGGGTCTTGGTGGTGGTAACAGTGACTCAAGGGTCTCACACGGCAGAATATTGTGGAGCACAGAGAGAGAGAGAGTTCCCCATGCACTCTCCTTTTAAAGTCCTTAGAACCATGTCCCTGACCATCGTTATTAATCCATTCACCACAGCATGGTCATACAATCCAACCACCACTTCAAGGCCCCACCTTTCAAGTACCATAATAGGATTTCCCACCCTCAACAGTTACAGTGGGGATTTAAGCTACAATGAGGTTGGGGGGGGCATCCACTCTACAGCAGATAGCATCTCCATCCATCAGCTTGGAAAAAAGTAGATGGCCTAGCGATACCAGTGTTGGTGAAGATGTGACAAGCCCTCATACACCCTTGGTGGGAAGTAAATCAGTAAACTGCTTTGAGAGCTATTTGGGGGTATATGGTGGACCCTAAAATAGCATATCCAAGGACTCAGTGATTTCACTTCTAGATATGTTCTTTAAACTAGAGCAGTGGTTCTTAAACTGTAGTTTGCATCAGAATCACTTGGAGGGCTTGTTAAAACAGATTGCCAGGCCCCAATCCCAGGGTTTCTGATTTAGGCCAGGGCTGGGGCCTGAGGATTTTCATTTCTACCAAGTTCTCAGGGGATGTTGATGCTGCTGGTCCTGAAACCATACCTTGAGTACCATTGTTCTAGTTAAACTCTTGCTTATGGGCACAGGAAAACATGCCCAGTGATGTTCATCATATTGTTTCCTATAGCAAAAATTAGAAACAAACCAAAAGTCTATCAGTGGAGCAGTAGATAAATATATTGTGGTATATTGTATAATGGATTATTATATAGCAGTTAAGTGGATGAAAGAAATATTTATATTTCAACATGAATGAATAGCTCTAGGAAGTTGTAAGTTGCAGGACATTATATTAGTATGATATCATTTTGTCAGTAAGTTTAAAAACATTTTAAAAAATCCTATTTTATGTAGTCAATATAAGTATTAAAACATTGACTTGGATACATATCTAATCTATAAAATCTGTTGTCTTTGAAGAGTGAGGGAGGTAATTAGGACAGGAGAAGAGAATACAGAGGCTTTTATCTAATCCGTTGTTTTATCCTTTGAAAAAATAAGATCTAAATAAAATATGATCTTCATTTTAGGGGGTAGGCACATGGTTTTTATTGTATTATTCTTTGTGCTTTTCTGTATTCTTTAAATGAATTTAAAAAAAGAGTCATGCATGCTTATTGTAGAAAATTAGAAAATGCAGAAAAGCATAAAGACAGAAATTAAAATCACCCACAAATCCACTGTAAACATTTTGATATTCTTTCCAGTATGATTTTTTAAAAAACGAAACAACATAGGGACTGTACATATTATTTACATTTTTGCAACCTGCTTTTGTGGCTTAATATGATTTTGTAAATATTTTCCCATTCATTATATTGTTTTGAGTAATATCCTGTTAATTAGCTACATAATAATTCATTTCATGGTGGTATTTTAATTTAACCAATCCCCTATTGGTTTTTCACTGTCGTAAATAACAAGGTGATGAATACCTTAGTACATCGGCTTTGTCTAGGATACTTTCTTCTCTGCCTGCAGGCAGCAGTGTCCCTGAGCTTTGGGTCACAAAGCAGGTGAGCCATCTGTCTCACTGGACCTGGGGTGGCTTGGGGTGTGAGGGAAACAGGTCTACCTAGGAGTGAGCCTAGGGACCAGTTCCTGGAACCCTAGGAGTCCTGAGCAATGGAGCTCATAGAGTGAGCCTGCAAGCCACCCCCTGCTCCCTCTCCATTCATTCAGGCCACACAGTCTGACATTCAGAACCCAGTGTGACCCTGGGGCAGGGACATAGGGCAGTCAGAGATGATGAGGCCTGGTCTAGATGGGAGATGCAGGCACAGCCACAAATATTACGTTTAAGGTATAAAGTGGGAGAGAACTCAAGAAAAGGCTGCAGGAGTCCTGAGGAGCAAGTGGTCAGCTCCGTGCGGTGAAGGCAACTGGGAAGAGTTTGGGGAGGAGGTTCCACCGAGGCCAGGTGGGGGGTTTTGTTGTTGTTGTTTTGGTTTTATTACCAGCTTTATGGAGGTCTATTTATTGAGGTCTTCATTGAGGTCTCCATGTCATAAAATTCAGCCATTTTAAGTGTATAATTCAATGATTTTTTAGTAACTTTACTGAGTGGCAACCATCACCATAAATCAGTTTTAGAGCATTTTCATCCCCCCAGTAAGATCCCTCATAACTACAGTTAATCCCTATTCCGGCGCCCATCCCTGGGCACTAATCTACTTTCTGTCTCTAGAAATTTGCAGGGTCAGGTTACATTTTGAAGGATGGAAACTGGACCTTAAGTTAAGGTAATAGCAGGGCAAGTACAAAACCTGGGGATACAGGCAGTTGCTTCTTCACAGCAGAAAAGCAGCCCTGCTGCGTCTGACTTCGCCATCTGGAGCAAAATTCCAAACTTAGAAGATTCAAGCAGTCGAGAGCTCTGTACTCGCTAGAAGCACGGTTTCTACCTTTGGTCAGGTAGGGTGTTTCTTTCCTTTTACCCTTTGAGTGGCTGGTTTCCTGTGCTTGCTACAGTTCCTAAGCCCACACAGGTGGATGCAGCCCCGTGGCTGGCTTTGAAAACATGATTCCACGGGACCGCCCAGTCCCCCTTGTCCAAGACTGCCAGGCCTGAGAATTGACAGCGAGTTGTTTAACCTTGATCTCAGTTTTCCCCTCTGACCATGTGCCAGGTGCTCAGCTCTGGGGATGGAGTCCCTCTGCCTAGAGTGTTTCTGCTGTGTAGAGGAAGAGAGTCAACCTGAAGCTGAAAATAGCTCAAAACTCTCCACGGAGTGTCTTGGCAACAGGTTGCAATACCCCTCAGGAGAAGACAATTTTTACAGAAGCTATCCCATTAATCACTTATTAATGACTCTCCCAACTGAGGCAATTAAGTAGACCTAGGATTAAAAAAGAGCCCCATATTTACTTCACATCTGACTACTTACCCTGAAGTTCATGGATCCTGGAAGAATGTGAAAAATGGACTCCATTCTTCTCCTTTGTACTTTGCATTTTTCTCTGGGGTTGGCTTCAGCCCAAAACAGGGCAGCCTCTGGGGTGTGGGTATGTCACCCAGTGGTCCAGCCTTAGTGGGGAAGGGCACTGACTCTGTGAAGTCTGAAGAAGACTTTGGGGCTGGGGCAGGGGCTGCCTGAGGAAGGCGGAGCCCAGAGAGCCGAGCCTGTCTGCTGGGATGGAGGGTTAGAGAGAGGGAAATGGGCAGCAGCTCCCTTGGCTTGTCCCCAAGAGGGCTGGAGGGATCCTGACCCTATGCTAAAAAGCAGGGGACAGTGGGATAAAATGGATGTCACAGGGCATCTCCCGTCTCTAGGCACTGTGTTAGGTACCTCAGGTGCATACTCCCATTTAATGTCCTCCTCTCTTCCAACTCTGGGAGTTAGGTATCAACGACCACATTTTGGACATAAGGAAATTAGAGCTCAAAGAGGCAAAGTGACTTGCTCAAAGTCACACAACTGATGAGCTGCAGGGCTGGGGCTGGAGTCCAGACGTTCTCACTGCAGTGTCTTGGCACTTCCGCGAATCCACTCTGCCATTAACTCATGTAGCCTAGTCTGGCACACTCCAGGATTCATTTGCTAAAGTAGAAAAGCCAAACAATGTTGATTTTCCACTGCTAAGGCAATAAAGCACTTCCACCTTTTCAGGGAGTGGAGATGGAAGTTAAAGAATTTCCAGAGAATCTAGTGGAGGTGGGAAAAAGGAGTTCTTGCTCCAACGTCCTTCAGTAGGTGGTCCTGAAGATGGGACTGGATTCCTGCTCCGCAGCAGCCCTTCCCACCTCAGGACTTGATTTCCAGGGAGGGTATGTTCAACCTCTGTGCCCTCCTCCACGAGAGGGCTGGAAAGAGCTCTGGCCTGGAACAAAGGTGTGGAGACAGAGAGGGGAAAGCCAAGGGTGTGAGCAAGTGTGGAGCAGCTGGGGCAGCTGGACCTGGAGACACAGGCGCCTGGATAGAGGAGCTGAGATGTACTGTCGGGTCAGAGCCCTAGGGCAGTGGGGCTCAAAGTGAGGGTTGCAAATGCTGCAGATAGAAGAGGCCACCCATGGGGCTGAGCATTGCAAGTTTTAAGGGGACTGATGCTCTGATTCTCAGCTTCCCACGATACTCTTTCCTGATGCTGATCTCCCTGGGATATCCCTGGTTTAATCTAACCCTCTCCTACCTTGAGGAAGCAAGATACCCCTCACGTTGGATGAATGGGAAAACCTCCTAGGCCACTAAACAAAGAATGGCTAAACAATGGCTTTAGAAAATGGGAATCTGGCTCAGGTTGGGATATTCTGAATTCAGATACATAGTAGAGTGGGGTGGTGACAGTAATAACAATTTTTGTTTAAGAATGTTAACTGTTCTATTTCCCAAATATAACTGTTTCCTGGGACTATCATGCTTTTCAAGATACACTGAAAAAAATACAGATAAATGTTTTATGTGATGTCTTTCATATTTGAATACATTATTTAATAAAGTAATTAAAAGTTATTTTATCAAGTCATATCATAAATTATTTACTCCAGAAATAGTCAATCTTCATTATATTTCATCTTGTAAAGTGTTCAATATTTTATACCTCCCATTTAAAATTATGCTGAGCGTGGACCAATTTTTTAGTAGAATTTATCTTTCTCTTTCATTAAATACATTTAAAAAATTAGGAGACATCATCCTGATGGCGGAATAGACAGTCCCCAGTGTCACTCTCTCCCACAACCCATCAATTTACAACTATTAAAAAGCAAAGACTGCCAATTTGGGACCACTGGAACTTGGGGGAAGAGAAGGGGAGACCCACAGAGTTCATGAAGGTAGGAGAAGCTGCAGCTAGAGAAAGAAGGGACCACTCAGACCTTTCAAGCCCCAGCTGCTTCAGGGCCAGCCCCAGTGATCACACAGAGCAGGAGCTGGAAAAAGCTACAGCTAAGCCCTTTGCGTGAAGTTACTTGGAGTCTGCAGGGGAGAAGAGGGCCTCAGTGTGCACCATACCAGCCTCCAAACCAGTAAGACCACTGACAGGGTTCCCATGGACTCACATAGTAGCAAGGGGCTGCAGCCAACTGAAAATAGGAGCCACCCACAGTCCAGTGAGTCATCTCAAGGAACTGGTGCATGGCTCACCCCATGGAAACTGATTGGAGTGTGGGGGAAGCTGGCCTGCTGGGAGAACATTGGGGTACAGAGTGGGCAGCTAATCTGCCATCTGATTGGCACAGACCCACTCAGTGCAGACTGGTCAGGGCAGTAGAACTTCAAGGGATGCAGTGCACTGAAAAGACTCAGTCCCAGGTCAGAATTTCCACACAGCCCATTTGTATCTGACCTCATAAGACCTGGAAGTTATCAGAAGGTCAACAATTAAAACCTAATCTACACAAAAAGCCTTCCCCAGAGAATCAACAGCAAAGCAACAATTTAGCTCAAACACAGGGCTCAAGTGCTGGTCCCCACAAGAAGTCACCCTGTTTTAGAATTAACCAAGTACTACAAATTAGTTCCAGTGCAGAGTTTAAGTGGTGGTGGTAGATAATAATCCAACACAGAACTGAAACAAAAATAAACAAGCCACAGATCAGAGATAAAGCTCTGATATTAACCAGTACAGAACACCTATAAAGCCTAGAAGAGGTAGCACTCTCCTCAAGTGCCCAGGCATCAACGTAAATACACAAAGATTGAGAAAGAAGAGAGAAATATGACACCATCAAACTAAACAAATCAAATACCAGCAAGGAACCCAGAGGAACAGCAGATTTATGAAATGTCCAACAGAATTCAGAATAACTATCTTAAAGATGTTTAGGGAGTCACAAGAAAACACAGATAGAAAATTAAATGACATCTGGAGAGTAATCCAGGAGCAGAATGAGAAACTTGACGAAGGAACTGAATCAACCAAAAAAAAAAAAAAAAAAGGAATTCTAGAAAAAAGAATACATTATCTGAACTGAAAACTTTGATAGAAAGCTCCAACAGCAGACTTAATCAAAGGGGAAAGAATCAGTGATCTCAAAGACAGACATACAAAATTATCAAATCAGAGGAGCAAAAAGAAAAAAGAATGAGAACAAATGAAACAGAAATACAGCAAATATGGGAGTCTCTCAAGTGATATAACCTCTGCATAACTGGCATACCAGAAGGAGAGCAAAAAGGAAGCGATGTAGAAAGCATATTCAAGAAAATAATGGCTGAAAATTTCCCAAGTATGGAGAAAGATGACAGCATCCAGGTACGGGAAACTCAGAGGTCACCAATCAAATTCCACCCAAGGAGGAACACCCCAAGACACATCATAATCAGGTTATCAAAAACCAAAGATAAACAAAGAATACTAAAAGCAGCAAGAGAAACACATAACATTCAACAGAGCCCTGATATGTCTCTCAGAGGATTTCTCAGTAGAAATCCTACAAGCCAGAAGAGAATAAGATAATATATTCAGAGTGCTGAAGGAAAACGACTGTCAGCCAAGAATTTATCCAGAAAAATTAACCTTCAAATATGAAGGAGAAATAAAGTCTTTCCCAGACCAAATAAAAGCTAAGGGGATTCACCAACACTAGATCTGCCAAACAAGAACTGCTAAAGGTAGTTCTTCAATCTGAAAAAGATGACACTAAGGAGCAGCAAGAAAACATTTGAAGGTGCATAATTCACTAGTAAAGTAAGTTCACAGACAATCTCAGAGTATTTCAGTGTCATAAAGGAGGTTGAATAAACTTTACATCCATGCTATGAAAATTAAAAGACAAGCCTAACAAGATAACAAATAAAACAACCATAAAAAATATAGGGAATATTAAAAGATGTAACTTGAAACAACAAAATGTCAAAAAGTGTGTGTGGTGGTGGGGAAATGATGCCAAAGTGTACAGTTGGCTTTGGTTCTTTCTTTTTTCTTAGATGTCAAAGTTAAGTTGTTATTACTCCAAAATAATCTGTTATAAATATAATTTTTTTTTGTAAGCCTCATGGTAACCATAGCACAAAAACTTATAAGAGGCATACTAAAAATAGCAAGAAATCAGAATATACTGTTAGTGAAAACCACTCAATCACAAAGGAAGACAGTAATATTAGAAAAAAGAAAAATGGATCAATAAAACATACAGAATAAAAAGAACAAAATGGCAGTAACAAGGTCCCTATATATCAATAATAACTCTAAATGTAAACTGATTAAATTCCCCAATTAAAAGATACAGAGTAGCTCAATGGATCATAAAAGAAGAACCAACAATATGCTGCCTAGAAGAAACTCATTTCACTTATAAAGACACACACTGACTGAAAGTGAAGGGATGGAAGAAGATATTTCATGCAAATGCAAACCAAATAAGAGCAGGAATAGCTATACCTATGTCAGATGAAATAGACTTCAAGCCAAGGAAAGTAAAAGAAGATAAAGAAAGTCATGATATGATGATAAAGGGATCAATTCAATAAGAGGAAATAATAATTCTAAATCTATATGCAGCCAACTCTGCAGCACCCAGTTATATAAAGCAATTACTATTATACCTAACAGGAGAAATGGACTACAACACAGTAATAGTTGAGGAGTCTAACACCCCATTTTCAGCAAAGGACAGATTATCTAGGCAGAAAATTAACCAGGGAACATCAAAATTAATCTCTACTCTAGGCCAATTGGACCTAACAGACTTATATAGACCATTTCATCCAATAGCTGCAGAATACACATTCTTCTCAGCAGCACATAGGACATTCTCTAGAACAGATCATGTGTTAGGTCATAAAAAAGCCTCAACAAATTCCTAAAGATTGAAATAATATCAACTACCTTGTCCAACCACAATAGAATAAAACTACAAATCAACAACAAAAGGGACACTAGAAACTGTACAAATACAAAGAAATTAAACAACGTGCTCCCAAAGAACAAATGGGTCAAAGAAGAAATCAAAAAGGAAATTTAAAAATTCCTGGAGACAGACATCAGGAACATACCTGGGGACCTCACCAGCCACAGGCAGCTCCTACTCAACAGATAGCAGGAGCACATGGGACTTTAGCAGCAGAGGGCAGCCCTCACCACTACTACAGTCACCACTGCTGCATTGGTTGTCCACCACAGCCACTGCCACAGCCACTGCTGCCACAAGGATAGTTTGACACCACAGCAGTTGCCACCACTGCCATGCAGATGGCCTGTTCACCACTTCAGTTCACTAACACAAGGAAAATCACCAGCAGAGCCCAGGGAAAGAGGTGAGCAAGCATAGACCCATGACCCACTGGCCAAATCCACTAAGGAAATTACACTGCCACATTCAGTAGCACACCTGGGGTTGGGAGGTATGTGCACAGCCCATGTGACTGCCTTGATCAGGGGAGAGACACGAGCAGGAACCACTGAGAATGCAGAAACCCAGGATACCCAAATAGAGTAAGGAAGAAAATTCCCAATCATTACCAACTCACCCCCCTATCAGGGGAAGCAAGGACACAGAAGGAGCCTCCATCTACAGGAAAGAGGAAAGAGATACCCTTCCCATGGTCATCCTCTCAACTGAGGAGCTCCAGTATACCCCAGTACACACATCAGGTTCATGGAACACTAGCCAGGGTGCCAAAAAGCCAACCCAGGGTTCCCCACCCCAGCCAAAGAACAACAGATTATCCAAGTGCTTATCCCAAGAACTCAAGAGCTTGCCCATAATCTTTTTTTTTTTTTTTTTGTCTTTTTTGTGACTGGCACTCAGCCAGTGAGTGCACTGGCCATTCCTATATAGGATCCGAACCCGTGGCGGGAGCGTCGCTGCACTCCCAGCGCCACACTCTCCCGAGTGCGCCACGGGCTTGGCCCTTGCCCATAATCTTGAACCAACACAGTGTAACTAACCTCAGCAAGTAATCACTAATTGCCCCAGTGCCTAGGCTGCAGAGACACTCACATGTAACTCCAACACTGAACATGGCCAAAGTACATACACAGAGACTATGCTACTGTGTCTACCTGGGACCAATACTAAAACAACCTACTCAACGGACAATATAAAACACATCTATAGGAGGAAGTCTCTCTCCTCAAAGCCCAATCCAGAATAATAGAAGAAGCAACTGCTAACCCAGATGACCAGACATCAATGCAGAGATACTAGAAACACAACAAAACAAAACAAAACAATAAAAACAAACAAACAAACAAAAAACCAAGAAAATATGACTCCACCAAAGGAATACAATAATTCTCAAGTACCAGACCCCATAGATCAGGAAAGCCTTGAAATGACTGAAACAATGACGGATCATTGATCCTTCCAAGCAATGATCTTAAGGAAACTTAATGAGATATGAGAAGGCTCAGTTAGACAACACAATGAGATGAGAAAATGTATGCAGAATATGAGGAGGAAATTTTCAAAGAAATTATTACCTTAAAAAAGAATGTAGCAGAACTCCTGGAATGGAAGGATTCATTCAATGAAATAAGAAACACAACTGAAAGCTTCAGCAACAGGATAGAACAAGCATAAGAAAGAATTTCTGATCTTGCAGACAGTCATTTTGAAAAAATCCCAAGTGGGGGCAAAAAAGAAAGAATTTTAAAAAATGAAGAAAATGTGAGAGAGCTAGTAGACAAGTGTAAGTGCACAAACATCCAAATAATGGGTGTTTCAGAAGGGGAAGAGAAAGGAAAAGGCATGGAAAACATATTCAATGAAATAATAGCAGAAAAATTCCCAAGTATAGGGACAGACATGGACCTTCAGGTCCAGGAGTCTCAGAGATCCCCAAACAGATTCAATCCAAAAAGATCCAAAAAGATCTTCTCCAAGACACATTATAGTCAAACTAGTAAAACTCAAAGAGAAAGAAAGAATCCCAAAAACAGCAAGAGAAAATCATCAATCACCTGTAAGGGAGTCCCCATCAGACTAACAGCAGACTTCTCAACAGAAACTCTACAGGTCTGGAAAAAATGGTATGATAAATTCAAAATCCTAAAAGAAAAAACTGCCAGCCAAGAATATTGTACCCAGCAAGGCTGTTCTTCAGAACTGAGGGAGAAATAGTGTATTTTCCAGGCAGACAAAAACTGTGAGAGTTCACCACCACACAACCCGCCCTACAAGAAATTCTCAAGGAAGCCCTGCACTTGGAACCCCCAAAATGGTAATCACTACCATGAATACACAAGAGAGAACAAACAGTACTGGTAGAACAAAAATGCAAATGTGAAAGAAAAACTATATCTTACCACCTCAAAAAAAAAACCAAACCAAAACAAAACAAAACAAAACACATCAAAGACAAACAATAAAAGGGGAAGAAAAGAACAAAAGATATTTAAAACATCCAAACAAAAATTGATAAAGTGCCAAGAGTAAGACAATACCCTTCAATAACAACCCTAAATGTAAATGAATTAAATTCGTCAATCAAAAGACGCAGACTGACTGATTGGATTAAATAGCTAGACCTAACTATATGCTTTCTTCAAGAAACTCACTTTACCTGTAAAGACACATAGACTAATATTGAAGGGATGGAAAAAGATATACCACAAAAATTGAAACAAAAAGTGAGCAGGAGTAGCTATTCTTATATCAGATAAAATAGACTTTAAACTAAAAACCATAAAAGGGAACAAAGAATGTCATTATATAATGATAAAGGGATCTACCCAGCAAGAAGACATAACAATCATAGATACATATATACCCAACAACAGATCACCCAGATATATAAAGCAAACACTATTAGACTTAAAGAAAGAGACTATAATATTATAACATTTGGGGACCACCCCTCTCTCAGCATTGGACAGATCATCTAGGCAACAAATCAACAGAGAAAACACAGGATTTAAACTACACTTTAGACCTACTCAACTGGCAGATATCTACAGAACATTTTATCCAACAGCAACAGTATATACATTCTTCTCATCAGCAAATGGAACATTCTCCAGGATAAACCACATGTCTGGTCACAAATCAAGTCTCAGCAAATTTTAAAAAATCAAAATCATTTCAAGTATTTTTTCAGACCACAATGGATTAAAACTGGAAATCAATAACAAGTGAAACTTTAGAAACAATACAAATACATGGAAATAAAACAAAAAGCTCCTGAATGACCTATAGGGCCAAAAATAAATTAAACAGGAAATCAAAAAATTTCTTGAAACTAATAAAAATAAAGACACATCATACCAAAGCCTGTGGGATACTGCAAAAGCAGTACTAAGAGGGAAGGTTATTGCAATAAATGTTTACATCAAAAGAATAAAGGTATTTCAAATAAACACCCTAACACTACACCTCAAAGAACTAGAAAAACAGGAACAATTCAATCTCAAAATTAGTAGATGGAAAGAAATAATTACTATCAGAGCAGAACTAAAAGAAATAGAGACCCCCCAAATGATATGAGAAATCAATAAACCAAAAAGTTGGGTTTTTTGAGAAGATAAACAAAATAGGCAAACCATTGGCTAGGCTAACTAAAAAAGGAAGAGAGAAGACCTAAATAAAAGTCACAAATGAAAAATGCGACATTACAACCAATACCACAGAAATATGAGGAATCAGTAGAGACTGTTATAAACAAGTATAAACCAACAAATTAGAAAACCTGGAGGAAATGGATAAATTTCTGGACACATACAAACTACCAAGACTGAACCAAGAAAAAATAGAAAACTTGAACAGACCAATAATAAGCAACAAGATTGAAGCAGTAATCAGCAGTCTTCCAACAACAACAACAAAAAGGCCCAGGACTGGATGGCTTTGCTACTGAATTCTGCCAAACCTTTAAAGAGGATTTAAACCAATTCTCTTCAAACTGTCCTAAAAAATTGAAACAAAGGCCATTCTCTCAAATTTATTCCACAAGGCCAGTATCACCCTGATACCAAAACCAGACAAAGATACAACAAAAGAGACAACTACAGGCCAATTTCTCTGATGAACATAGACACAAAAATCCTCAACAAAATGTTAGCAAACAGAATACAGAAATACATCAAAAACAAAACAAAAAAACCCACCATGCTCAAGTGGGATTCATCACAGGGATACAAAGATGGTTCAACATATGCAAGTTAATAAGTACAATACACCACATCAACAAAATCAAGGACCAAAACCATCTGATTATCTCAAGAGACACAGAAAAAAGCATTTGACAAAATTCAACATCCCTTCATGTGAAGACTCTCAGTAAGTTAGGTATAGAAGGAAAGTATCTCAACACGATAAAAATCATATATGACAAACCCACCACCAACATCATCATGAATGGGGAAAAGCTGAAAGCTTTTCCCTCAAGAACAGGAACAAGACAAGGATGCCCACTCTCACCACTCCTATTTAACATTATTGAAAGTACTGGAGCAATCAGGCAAAAGAAAAAAAAAAAGAGCATCTGAATTGAAAAAGATGAGGTCAAACTGTACCTGTCTGCAGATGACATGATCCTATATATAGAAAGACCTAAACACTCTACCAAAAAATTCTTAGAGTTGATAATCAATTTCAAAAAGTTGCAGGATACAAAATTAACACACAAAAATCAGTAGCATTTTTATGCTTCAGTCAGTAGCACATTTATACTCCAATAATGAACTAGCAGAAAAAAATAAAAACAGAGAAAGCAAGCCTATTAACAATAATCACTGAAAGAATAAAATACCTAGGAATCAATTTAACCAAGGAGGTGAAATATCTCTACAATGAGAACTACAAATCACTGCTGAAAGAAAAAGAGGACACAAAACAATGGAAAGACATTCCATCCTCTTGAATTGGAAGAATTAGTGTTATGAAAATGTCCATAGTACCCAAAGCAATCTACAGATTCAATGCAATCCCCATCAAAATACCAATGACATTCTTCACAAAAATAGAGAAAACAAGCCTAACATTCATATGGAACAACAAAAGATCCCAAATAGCCAAAGCAATCCTTGAAAAACAAATAGTAAAGCTGGAGGCATAACACTACCTGACTTCAAATTATACTACAAAGCTATAGTAACCAAAACAGCATGGTATTGGCAAAAAAAGAGACACTTGTACCAATGGAACAGAATAGAGAACCCAGAAATCAACCAACATACTTATAGCCAACTGATCTTTGACAAAGGCACCAAGAATATACATTGGGGAAAAGACTGCTTCTTCAATAAAATAGTGCTGGAAAAACTGGTCATCCATATATAGAAGAATGAAACTAGATCTGTACTTCTCACCATATACCAAACTCAACTAAAAATGGATTAAAGATTTAAATATAAGACTTGAAACTATAAAACTTTTAAAAGAAAACATACGGGAAATGCCTTAGGAAGTAGGACCGGGCAAAGACTTTATCAATATGACTCCGAAAGCACAGGCAGCAAAAGAAAAAATATACAAATGGGATTATATCAAACTAAAAGGCTTCTGCCCAGCAAAAGAAACAATTAACAGAACAAAAAGACAATGTACAGAATGGGAGAAAATATTTCCAAATTATGCATATGACAAGGGGTTAATATCCAGAATATAGAAGGAACTCAAACAACTTAACAGTAAAAAGACAAGAAACCCAATTAAAAAATGGGCAACAGAGCTGAATAGTTATTTCTTAAAGGAAGATATACAAATTGCCAACAGACACATGAAAAAATGCTCAACATCACTAGGCACCAGGGAAATGCAAATCAAAACCACACTGAGATATCCTCTAACCCCAGTTAGACTGGCTATTATCAAAAAGACAGAGAATAACAAATGCTGGTGAGGATGTGGAGAAAGGGGAACTCTCCTACACTGCTGGTGGGACTGTAAATTTTGCAGCCATTATGGAAAATAGTATGGAGGTTCTTCAAACAACAACAGGATAGAACTGCCATATGATCCAGCCATCTCACTCACCTCTGGGTATATGTCCAAAGGAATGGAAATCATCATGTTGAAGGGATACCTGCACTCATGTTTATTGCATCTCTATTTACAATAGCCAAAGTTGGAACCAACCTAAATATCCATTGATGGATGACTGGATAAGGAAAATATGATATATATACACAATAAAATACTACTCTGCCATAAAAAAGAATGAAATTCTGCCATTCACAGCACATGGATGAACTTAGAGAAAATTATGTTAAGTGAAATAAGCAAGGCAAAGAAACAGAAATAGAAATACTGCATGTCCTCACTCATAAGTGGGAGCTAAAAAAAAAAAGGAAGGAAAGAAAGAAAGATACATCAGTCACAATAATTTGTTGAACTTTCAAAAGAAGGAAACAGAGCTGAGGCCACCAGAGTTGGGTAGGTGGGGGGGAATTAGCAAAAATTGGTAAAGGTACACAAAAATGATAACATTGCATAATGTTGAATATACTAATTATACTGACTTGAGCATCACATATTATACACATGTATTGATATTCAGTGCTGTACCCCACAATTATATACAATCATGTTTCAATAAAAAAAGAAAAATTCCAAATGAAAATGGAAATACAACATACCAGAAACTGTGGGATACAGAAAAAAACAGTTATAAAAGGGAAATTTATAGCAATAAATGCCTACATCAAAAGAAAAGAAAGACTTCACATAAACAACCTAACATTACACCTCAAGGAACCAGAAAAAGAACAAACCAAACCCAAAATCAGGAGAAGGAGAGAAATAACAAATATCAGAGCAGAAATAAATGAATTAGAGATTTTAAAAAATATGAAAGATCAATGAAACAAAGACTTGGTTTTCTGAAAAAATAAGCAAAATAGATAAATCTTTAGCTACACTAATGAAGAAGAAAAAGAGAGAAGACCGAATAAAGAAAATCATAAATGAAAGAGATATTACAACTGATACCACAGAAATACAAAAAATTGTAAGAGGCTACTGCAAACAACTACTCATAAACAAACTGGAAAATTGAGGAGAAATGGATAAATTCCAGGACACATACAACTTACCAAGGTTGAATCATGAAGAACTAAAAAACCTATACAGACCAATAATGAGTAATGAGATTGAAGCAGTAATAAAAAGTCTCCCAACAAAAAAAATCCCGGGACCAGATGGCTTTACTGCTGAATTCTATCAAACATTTAAAGAAGAACAAATCACAATTCATCTCAAACTCTTCCAAAAAATTGAAGAGGATGTTAATACTTCCAAACTCACTTTATGAAGCCAACATTAACTTTACACTCAAACAGGAATAATATACAACAACAACAACAAAACAACAAAAACCTATAGACCAATATCTCTGATAAATACAGATGCCAAGATCCTCAATAAAATACTAGCAAAAAGAATCCAACAACATATTGAAAAGATCATTCACCATGAGTAAGTGAGATGCACAGATGGTTCAACATACACAAATCTATAAACGTGATATATTACATCAACAGAATGAAGGGAAAAAAAAATGATCATTTCAATAGATGAAGAAAAAACATTTGATAAAATTCAACACTGCTTCATGCTAAAAACACCAAACCAACTACGTATAGAAGGAATGTACTCCGCACAATAAAGGCCACATATGACAAACCTACAGCTAATATCACCCTGAATGGTCAAAAATTGGAGACTTTTTCTCTAAGATATGGAAGAAAGCAAGGATGCTCACTTTCCCACTCTAATTCAACACAGTACTGGAAGTTCTAGCCAGTGCAGTAAGGCAAGAGAAAGCCATAAAGGGTATCCAAATTGGAAAGGAGGAAGTCAAACTATCCCTACTTGCAGATGGCATGATCATATACATAGAAAACCCTAAAGACTCCACCAGAAAAATTACTAGAACTAATACATGTATTCAGTATTGTGGCAGGATACAATATCAACACATAAAAATCAATAGCCTTTCTATATGCCAATAACAAAATACCTGAAGAAGAAATCAAGAAAGTAATCCCATTCTCAATAGCTACCAAATAATAATAATAATAAGAAGAAGAATAAGAAAAGAAGAAGAAAGAAAGAAAGAAATACCCAGGAGTAAATTTAGCCAAGGAGGTGAAAGACCTCCACAATGAAAACTATAAAATATCAGTGAAAAATATTAAAGAGGATACAAATAAATGAAAAGATATCCCATGTTCACTGGTTGAAAGAATTAATATCATTAAAATGTCCATATTACCCAAAGCAACCTACACTTTCAATGCAATCCATTACAAAATGCCAATGGCATTCTTCACAGAAACAGGAAAAAGTGATCTTAAAATTTGTATGGAACCACAAAAGACCCTGTATAGCTAAAGCAATCTTGAATAAAAAGAACAAAGTTGGAGGCATCACACTTGCTGGCCTTAAAATATACTATAAAGCTATAGTAACCTAAACAGCCTGGTATAAAAATAGACAAATATACCAATGGGATAGAATAGAAAGACTAGAAACAAACCCACATATTTACAGCCAACTGATTTTCAACAATGGTGCCAAGAATATGCAGTGGGGAAAGGACCGCCTCTTCAATAATTAGTGTTGGGAAAATCGGATATCCACGTGCAGAAGACTGAAACTAGACCCCTATCTTTCACCATACATGAAAATTAACTCAAAATGGATTAAAGACCTAAATTTAAGACCCAAAACTATGAAACTACTAGATGAAAATATAGGGGAAATACCACATGAAATGGGAGTGGGCAGTGCTTTTTTGAACAGGACCACAAAGGCACAGGTAACTAAAGCAAGAATATGCAAGTGGGACTACATCAAATTTAAAAGTTTCTACACAGCAAGGGATGCTATCAATAAAGTGAAGAGACAATCTGCAGAATGGGAGCACGTATGTGCAAACTATACATGAGACGAGGGGCTAACATCCAGAATATGTAAGTATCTCAAATGACTCAACAGCAAAAAACAAATAACAATTAAAAAACGGGCAAAGGATAGATATTTCTCAAAAGAAGACATACAAAGACTAACAAGCACATAAAAAAATGCTCACCATCACTAATCATTGAGGAAATGCAAATTAAAATCACAATGAGATATCCTCTCACCCCAGTTAGAAGGCTATTATCAACAAACAGAAAATAACAAATGCTGGCAAGGATGCGGAGAAAAGAGAACCCTCCTACATTGTTGGTGGGAACGTAAATTGGTACAGCCACTGTGGAAAACAGTTTGGAGGTTCCTCAGAGAACTAAAAATAGATTTACATTAAAATCCAGCTATCCCACTACTGGGAATATACCCAAAGGGAATGAAATCAATATATCGAAAAGACACCTATATGCCTGTGTTCACTGCAATGCTATTCACAATAGCCAAGAGATGGAATCAACTTAAATGTCCGTCAACAGATGAATGCATAAAAATTCTGTGGTATATATACACAGTGGAGTGCTATACAGCTATAAAAAGAGATGCCATCCTATCATTTGCAGCAACATGGATGGAACTGGAAACCATCATGTTAAGTGAAGTAGTAAGGCACAGAAAGACAAATATCGCATGATCTCACTCATATGTGGAATCTAAAAAGAAAAGCAGCTCTCATAGAAGTAGAGAGTAGAATAATGGTTATCAGAGGCCAGGAGGGGATGGGAGTGGAGGGGGAGGAGAAGCGGTGGACTAGTGGGTACAAAACTGTGCTGTCTACCCTAAGTGAATCATTGTGCAGTATACGCAGGTATTGAAAAAACATACCCCCCAAAATAAATATAAATAAAATTGAAAAAAAAAATTAAATGCATAGAAAAATTTGATCATAATGTCCAGCAAAATCAATAAAATTATTTCTTATTCTTATTTTATTAATTCCCAGACGAAACACCAGAGTTCAAAGAAGTATGCCTTTTATCATGGTCCTCACTTCCTAAAAACTTACAGTTTTGGCTTCACATTACATCGTAGTACAAATTTTATAAATTAAGTAATTGGTAATCATATATTATTTTGTTTTTATAAGTTGTAAAATAGATTAAATAATTATATTGGATCAAAATCATGTCAATCTTGACCTTACTATTTTTAGGACACTGCCTGATGAGATTTATTCTAAAATTTATTTTCCAGTAGGTTTTGTAGTATTCCTGAAAATGCCCAGTAGCACATTACTAAAGTCAGACTTGTTCTGACATGAAGATTTTGTTAATAGCTTGAATAGTAAGGAATGGTTTGAATTCTGTTACGTGACATATTTTTCATAAATTGAATGAACTAAATTTGCAGTTTCTAGATTTTGTAAAAATACATTTAAAGCAAGTGATAATACAAAAGCATTTTATTAAAAATGTCTTATTGGCAAAAGTTTAATTAAATTAACAGGTTTAGATCTCCCAATCTTGTATGAAAATAATGTGTTAAAATCAAGCACCTGTAAGGGAAAGAGTAACAGGTCAAAATAATAGTCATTTCATAAGTCTTAGAAAAACTTTTTTTTTTTCCAGAAAGTGACAATGGGAATAACTCAAGAGACTGGGTAAATCTTTTTGCAACTCCAATGGCTTTCAGCTGTTGGTTTTCATCAAAATTGAGTAGTAGTTTATGATAAGATTTTAAGTATAGGACTCAGAGAACTAAATGACATTGCTAGAACACAACTCCTTCCGCTCCCATCTGCTGATACGACTACTGCTTAATTCTAAAAATCCTGAAAAATACCTATAGAATTAATGCTGAGCCCTCACTCAGGAGAGCACGACATCATATTCACTAATGTATACATGACCTAGGAAAAAAAGCCAGCTCATTTATTTCACTAAGAAATGCATTGCTGGGCTGACAGATTAGCTCACTTGGTACAGTGTGGTGCTGATAATACCAAGATCAAGGGTTTGGTTTCCCATAAAATTTTATTTTAAAGTTTTGTAATTATTAAATTTATATATGTATATCTTTGATGAATTACATGTTAATAATTTTAATGATAACTCAATCCAGAATAAAATATTTTAACATAAAAATTTAAAATTTAAATGACTTAAATGTATATTCATATTTTTGTTACAGAGGAGTATGCTAGAATGATCCATAAAGTATATTCAAGCATAAAATTGCGTTGTATTAGGATAAAATTCTGTGCGAGAAGTGGAATAGAAATATGAGTTCAAAGAGAAAAAGCAAAGGTAAAAATTTTTGAATGATAGTTTGTTCATATATTTTAAAAACAGGTGGCAGCACCTAGAATATCAAATTCGTAGAGACAGAAAGTAGAATGATGGTTGCCAGGAACTGGGGAGAGGGAAGAATGGGGGGTCATTGCTTCAGTGGGTACAGAGTTTCAATTCTGCAAGATGAAAAGTGTTCTGGAGGTGGACGGCGGTGATGGTTGCACAACAACGTGAACAAATGTAATGTCACTGAACTGCACACTTAAAAAACGATTAATACGGTAATTTTTATGTTATGCGTACTTCACCACAATTAAAAACAATAGATGGTAGCAGGATTAAAGTGTTAGGATATTTAGATTCCACTAATTACATTGAAAAGAGAGATATAACAGTTATATTTTAAAATGTCAATATTTGTGATGTGCCTGAAATTACACACTTTGCAGCTATTTAACTTACAAATAAAAAATTTTAGGTGTCAATTTAAAATGTGTGAGAGGATCCATGGGTTTTCAAAAATTGTTTTAGGAGGTTCTCCAGCAAAAATATGTGAAGGCTTTTGTTCCAGGAAACTTTGGGTTCCCCTGAGGTATTTCTGCAGTTTCACCAAACTGAAGATTTGCCACTAAAAGTGAAGATTCAAACATGTTGTATATATTGGAGCTCCTGGTAACATTTAATTTAAGGAACAAGGGAGGGAAGGGGGGAGGGGGAGGGAGGAATGAGAGAGGAGGAGGAGGAGGAGGAAGTAGGAGGGGAGAGGGAGGCGGGAGATGAGGGAGAGGACGAGGGGAGGAAGATGATCTGTATTAAAAATAAAAAGGGCTTTAAAACCATTGCTCTAGGGCAGCCTTCCGGATAGAGAATAGTAACACGACCAAGCATGTTTGATCCTGTCCAATAGTGCAGACTGTCAACTACTCTGTATTTCCCTTCTTTTCTCTTTTCAGGCTAAACAAGCCATTTCCATCATCCCTGTGACCTGATCTGCAGATTCCTCTGTGCCCCTTTGTGCTGGTCACTTCCCTTTAGATTCTTCTGGTCGTCAGTGTTCACTTCCAGTGCCAGGAGAGAAGAGTTCATCATAGTCATGGTAGTTAAAACTGTGATCCCCACCACAAGACCAACCTCTCTCCTTCCAGTTACTGAGCACCTGGGCGAGGCACAGAGATACAGGGGAGCTGTATCTAACACGAGGTTGGGTTCTAAGCTTAGAACACTAGGTCAGAATCCTGGGTAGTCGATATTACCCTTGAAAATCTCCTAGGAAGGCATAACACTGGAGTCAGACACACTCTCCTCTGTAAGTCTGATCCAGTCAGTTCTTCCTCTAGCACAGAAATTGATTGCTAGTTCTTTGATTGAGAATCAGAGGAAGTGGTTAACATGTTTTGGGGGACCATGCACCGTGAAAAACATCTCTTTAGTCATTAGGATCATACTCTGCCCAGCAAAATGCTTATTCTTTGACAGGCATGTGGAAATGAAACCAAGAAAGGAACAATGGATATATCTCCTGTATCATGCCTCATGCACAGTCCAATGCATGTGTGTTCTGGGAGCCATGACACTGTTTAAATAATGTCTCTCTCCTCCCCCAGTGGATTTATTGATTTCATAGTGGCATATGTATATGATGCACCTACCCTCCTCAAATCCTGATGGCCAGATAGCTACTGCAGAGGACACTTGGTGTTTTGTTGATCTACACAAAATACAACCTCTCTTCTTCTGTGTGTGTTCCTCCTCCTCCTCCACCCATGCCTGTGGATTGCAAATGGCCACAGATTCTTTGTAGCTCTGCCCACCAAGAGGTGGAGTCTATTTCTCTAGTTTTTAAATATGGACCAATAGAGTGCAGCAGAAGTGGTGCTATGGGGGCTCCAAATCTAGGCCTCAAGAAGCCTTGTGGCATATTGCTCTTGCTACCTTGGAACTCTGCTGCTATGTGAATGAGCTGCTGAGAGGACATGTGGTAGAGAACCAAGGAACCCTGGCTGACGGCAGGCTCAGGGCTGAGCATGCGTGTGAGGTCATCCTGAACTCCTCAGCACTTCTGGAAAGTTTGTACTCAGTGATAGGTGCTGTCCTATTGTTGCCTGGTGAGGTACTGACTGAGGGGCTGGCAGCATCAGGACTGTGCTGTAGAATGAGGAAGTTGGAGACAAGTGCCCTGGAAAGTAGGTTGCACAGTGAATTATAATGCCCTTTCCCCTCTGTGTCAGATGGAAAAGCAAAAGCCCGAGAAGCTAAATGACTTACCCCAAATTGCCCATCTAATCATGGGCCAGGCCTAGAGCCCAGCTTTGGCTGTTGGTTCAGGGCTCTTTTCCTGCATCATGGGCTTCGACTGGGGTTAGTAAACTAATTCCTTATAGGAAGAATTTTTTAAATATATGTGGGAGAAGCTCCTACTCTTGGGAAATCCTGCACAAATGACATCAGCTACAGAGGATGGCCCTGCAGGCCTGTTAACCCCAGGACCTTTAGCTGCCCTGTTCCTCTCTTAAGGGCCTTGCAGGAAACCCTGTCAGCCTGACATCAGAGGGTGGTGGCTGTTACATCTTTTCCTTCTGCATAGTTTCAGTTCAGTCAGACACCTGACATTTTGGAGCAGTCTGAACTCTGCTCCTGATGTGGCAAAGTCACCAGCTACATGATTCAGTGAGAAGCCTCAATTTCCTTATCTGGGAGGCAGCGGGGAAGGGAGTGGGCTGGACTAAATAGTCTCCAACATCCCTGTGACCCTATTCCTTGTAGAAAGGGAGAAGATGTTCCGGGATATACCTTGGATATCAAAATCCACCAGTGCTCAGGTCCCTCATATAAAATGTAGTAGTACTTGCATATAACCTATGCACGGCCTTCTGTATACTTTACATCTTCTCTAGATTACTTATAATACCTAATACAATATAAATGCTGTGTAAATAGTTGTTAGACTGTATTGTTAGGAAATAATGACAAAAAAGAAAGTCTGTACATGTTCAGATGCAATTTATTTTTCCCAGATATTTTTGATCTGTGGTCTGTTGAATGTACGGGTGTGGATATGGACATGGAGGACCGACTATACATATATATATATCCCAGCAAGCTTTGAAGCCCAAAATTTGTAAAAGGAGCCTGACTGGGAAAAGGAGCAATATTAATAGGATCCTGTAGTTACACAACACGTATTGTCTATGAACTTTCTCACACAAATGGGTAGGAAAAAACCATATAGGACAGGATTATGCTCAGGACCCTGGGGGAGAGGGTAGACTAAATTCCAGATTCCTTATTGTTTAGTTTCATCTTGGATTTTGCTTCTTCAACTGGTTTGGCCATGGCTGACTTTCTTAAACAGCTGTTGTGTGGTGGAGACGTTGTGGTGGGGTTGCTGTGCCTGGTGAGGAGTCTGACTAGAGACTCCTGACTCACCTTGATTCCAGACAACTCAGGTCTGAGGAGCATTGCCTCAGCCAAATTAGTCATGACTCTTTCGGCTCAACGTGACAGAAACCCAATTTGCACTTGTTTAAACACAAAGGGGAATATTTGGCTCTGGAAATTGGGAAAGACAGGGTGGAGTGGAAATTGGGCATGACCAGATTGAGGACTCAGCAGGGTTGTCAGCTCTCTCTCTCTCTCTAATGCTGGATCGTTTTGCTCTCTTTGCGAGTTGTCTTCATTATTTTCTGCTACACACAGGATTACCAGGGATGCGGGTAGGGGCTGGGGAAGGGGAGAGCCCCGCTGCAGACACTCAGTTTAAATCACCCAGTTAGTGACCCTGTAAGAAAGAGACCTCCATGTGTACAAGTCCCAGGGGAAGGCTCTAGACGGCTGCCTCAGGCCACGTGCCCACCTCTGGGATCAACATCATATCCAGACCAGGTTAGGGCAGAGGGTACTGACCATTGGCAGTTACACAGAATCACATGGAATGGGTCACATGGAAAACACAGTATTATAAGGGGGGGGGGTTACTGTTGTCAGAGAGGAGGTCAGAGGGACACTGTGAGAGAGATCGAAATGAGGGGTGTTTGCTAAAGATATTGTGTCAGTGTCCAGTAATGAGAATGGAGAGAATTTTTTATCAAGAACTGTTAGGTGTGAAGTTGTTAACTAGGTAACTGAAAGGGTATACAGTGGTAGCAACTGCAGAAAGCAGCTACCTTCCCTGTGGCTGAGGAAGCACCGGGGCACATTTAGAAACATACAGGAGGGTCCTGCAGAGCTGAAACTCACACTTGAGAGGGCCTCTGAGCCAGACGTGGGCCCACGTGTCTAGGTGCCAGACCTCTGAGCAGGGGCACCAGCCAGCTGCTGCTATTGTCCCTTGATGGCCAGGGGGGATGACACTGGTTCTGCGGGAGCTGGAGAAGCTGCAAACTGGGCTCAGCTGCTGCTACAGTTTGGAAGTGCCTGCGGCTGGGGATGGTACTCCCAGAAACACAAAGCAGATGGGAACAAACAGGAAAGAGCAGGTGCTGTCCCTGTGCCCACCTATAGTTCCCTCTACTGCCCTGGTTGTAGAGTCAACAGGGAGCCGGCAGGTCAGGCGGCATCGCCCTGGGCAAGTTGCTTAACCTCTTCAAGCCTCAGTTTTCTCACCTGTAAATTTACTACCCCAGAGGGAGATTGTGAGGCTCAAATGAGATAATCAGGGTAGGAAGTTTAGCACAGGGCCTGGGATATTGTAAGCATGATGTAAGTACTATAAGCGTCTATTAGTAGGAGGGTGTATTAGTTTCCTTTGGCAATTTTAACAAATTACCATAAACTGGGTGGCTTGAAACAACAGAAACTTATTCTCTCACAGTTCTGGAGTTCAGAAATCTAAAATCAAGGTATCTGCAGAGCCCCACTCCCTCACTCCCTCTGGAGGCCCTAGGGGAGAATCTGTTCCCTGCCTGTTCCGGTTTCTGGTGGCTGCTGGCATTCCTTGGTCTGTTGCCTCATTACTCCAGTCTTCAAGGCCAGCATCTTCCACTGTCTTTACATGGCCTCTCCTCTGTGCATGTGGTCAAATCTCCCTCTGCCTCACTCTTCAAAAGATAGATGTGACTGCATTTAGGGCCTATCCAAAGAATCCAGGATAATCCTTCATTGCATTATACTTAATTTAATCACATCAGAAAAGACCCTTTTTGCCATATGAGGTAAGATTCACAGGTTCCAGGGATTAAGATGTTGATATCTTCAGGGGAAGGGGGGCACTTTTCAGCCTACCAAAGAGGGGCAGGTTGGAAGGAGGGGAAGAGACTTGAGTTCTTTTGACCATTGCCTTAAGACAGGATCCCCAGTAGCAGACCCTGGGATGAGAATTCCTGTGCACGTGGTTTACTAGGGAAGCGCTTCCAGGAGAAGCAGGTCAGGGAAGGGGAAAAAGCCCAGGAGAGAGAGATTTGAAGTCCCAGCCTCACCCTAATCCCACAGAGAGCTTTAAAAAGAAAACTCGCTGATGAAATCGAATCTCACTTGTATCACTATCCAATCCTGTTCCCCTCTTTCCCTTTTCTGAGAAAGTTATTGTCACAAATTTGGTATGTCCCTTCTTGTTCACTTAAAAGAAAAAGTTTATAACATGAATGTGTTCCTAAACAAAGCATTATGTTCCATATTTAAAAAAATTTATATAATAATATAAATAAATGATATCTCAATTTATACATATTTCTGTCACTTTGCTTTTTTCACTCAGTGTAGGGTTTGGGGGATCTGTTCATGTTGAGACACACAGATTTAGTTCATTCATTTTAACTGCTGCTAGTTAATGCATGCCACTTTTACTTTACTCCTTATTTTCTTAATGGAAATTTAGGTTGTTTAAAAGGGTTTTCATTATTACAAGGCTGAAGTGTCTTCTTACCTTTATAGAAGAGTTTCTCTACTGGGAATTTTCTCTACGTTGGGAATTTGCCGGGTCATAAAATACACGTACGTGCATTTTTCAATTTAAAAAATAACTGCAAAGCTGTCCCCCAACTGGCTGTGGTAATTTATCCCCCCACTAGCCATGTATTCATGTTCTCATTTCCCTTGTATTCTCACAAAGATTAGTATTGTCAGACTTTTATCCAAAATGTTGGGATTGAAATGGCATCATACTGTTTTGTTTTCTGCAAGTGCTTCAGAACTGAGTTCTGTGAGTTAAGCATCTTCTCACGTGTTCATTAACCATTTGGGTTTCCTTTTCTGTGAATTAGCCCTTCAAATCTCTTACCTTCTTTCTATCGGGTTAAATGCCTTTTTCTTATTGAATTATAGAAGGTCTTTATATATATTCTGGAAACTACTTTTTTGCTATTTTATGTTGCACACAACTTCTAATCAGTCACTTTTTTGTTATAAAATAGTTTAATTTTGATATAGCCGAGTCTATTAATTTTTAAATTGTTTTGAAAGCTTTCTCTTATCTGATGTCATAAATATATTCTTTTTTGCTAATAGCTGAAAAGTTGCATTTTTAATATTTAGGCTCTAATCAATCTGGAATTTATTTTTGTATGTGTTATGAGATGGGACTCTAATTTTATTCTTCTGCATGGAAAGCCATTGTCCTGACACCACATGTATATATAGTTTCTAGGCTCTCTGGTCTATTAACTTGGTCGATTTTTCATTGCTGTACAAATACCACCCAATTTTCATTATTATAGCTTTATAATAAGTCCCTATACCCTGTTGGTTAAGCCATGTTCCTTAATCTCTTATTGTTCTAGAATTGCCTTGGTGGGATATGTGGGATGAAGCCTAGAAATCCTGTAGCCATTTTGCTCCCAAAGGGAAGCTGGCCTTAGAACAAGGCTGATACTATGGAAGGCAGAGCAGAGATGGGAAGATACTGGGTCTTGATGAGATTGCAGCTTAATCAACCCACTCTGAAGCTGATCCTGCTTCTGTAGTTTTTGTTTATACGAGCTAATAAATCTACTTTATTATTAACCAATTTGAGTTGAGTTTTCTATAATTTGTAACCAAAGCTTTCGAACTGACACGCCTGGTATATCTTTTTCTATCTATTTTTAAACTGTGTCATTATATTTAGTGTGTTTCATATAAACTGCATATATTTGGATATTTAAAGTGTACTCTGGGTGTCTACCTTTTAATAGGCAAAACTAATGCATTCATTATTTGTATGATTACTGTGATTATTTGGATTGGTATTTATAACCTTATTTTGCATTCTTCTTGTGTCATTTCTTTGCTTCACCCACTCCCTTTTTTTGACTTTCTGTGAAATTTATCTGGTTTCTGTCCCTTTTTTGCCCTCTATTGATTTGAAACTTACGCACATGTTTCTGGTCTTTTAGTGTTTGTCTAAAGTTTATAATATGCATAATTCGCTTGATATTTTTTGAACGAAGCCTGAAGTTAACCAATATCTTTATTCTTTTCCTGAATAAAACTAGAAATGTTATACACCATAATGTTTTTTTACTACCTTTCCTGTTCATCTTCTTATTACTATTTCTAGTATTTTAATTTCCCCATGTTTTTAAACCTCCCAAATTGATGATGATTTTGATGACCATTCAATACTTATTTAGATTTTACCGATCTCTCTGCTTACACTTATCATTATGGGCTGAATAGTGCCCCTCAAAATTCAAATGTTGAACCCCCAGTACCTCAGAATGTAACTATATTCAGAGATAAGGTCTGTAAAGAGGTAATTAAGTTACAATGAGGTCTTTAGGGTGGGCCTTAATCCAATATGACTGATGTCCTTGTAAAAAGAGAAAATTTGGACTCAGACATGCAGTGCACAGAGAAAAGTCCATGTGGGGACACAGTAAGAAGGTGGCCACCTACAAGCCAAAGAGAAAAAAACCAAACCAGCCGACACCTTGACCTTGGACTTCCAGCCTTCAGAACTGTGAGAAAATAAATGTCTGTAGTTTAAGCTGTTCTATCTGTGGTATTTTGTTATGGCAGTCCTAGCAAACTAATACACTTGCCTTTTTTTTTTAAAGTCACTCTTCTACTAGGCTTGTTTTCTCCCCGCCCCGAATTATTTACTAGTTCTAGTTCTTTGAGGTGGGGTCTCTGGGCCTTAAACTGTCTCAGAATTTATATATATTTATATCTTGAATGACAGTTTACTTGGATTCTAGGAGTGGTTCATAGGCCCAGGGTAATGTGGATGTAGCAAGCCCCATTCCACCAAATTCTACCCCTCACAGGAATGATTCTCTTTGGTCATTTCCTCAAAGGGACATGCTAAAATAAATAAGACCTTCTTTACAAGTACGTTGGCTTCTTAAGTCTGGACATATTGAAAGAGAAGAAGAGCAGGAAATGTTCTATACAATGATCTCCTTAGAAGATTTTTTTCCTTAGCACATTGAAGATATAAATTCTTTGTCTTATGGTGTCTATGTGGTTTATCTGATAGCCATTCTCTTGTAGGTAATCTACATTTTAACTAAACAGCTTTTATCCTTTTTTTCCCTTATATGTGTGTGGATTTACGTCTATGTATCCTGCTTTGGGCTTAGCGTAAGGCCACATGTTTTTCCTATCTCTGTAAAAAATATCAGCCATTCTCTCTTTAAATATTGCCTTTCCCGGTTCTCTGTATTCTTTACTTTTGGAACTTTTAAGAGGCGTAATATAAGTGGCTTCTTCTTCTCTCCTCCACATCTCCCTTTTTTCTTTTTTTTTTCTTTTTTCCTGCTGGCACTTGGATCTTGGATCCTCCACATCTCATCTCTTAATTCCTCTCTAATATTTTATGTCTCTTTATAACTCCACAATTTTCTTAGCTCTATCATCCTACTCACTAATTACTCCTTCAGTTGTCATGTGATTGTTTAACCTAAACATTAAATTTTAAAAATCACTTATTATATTGTTCATTTCTGTAACATTTTCTTTGGGTTCATCTTCTCTTTGGTACTTTTTTCAATTCTTTGTTTATCATTTACAATTCTGTTTTTGCTTTATCAGTCTATCCTTCTTTAATTTCTTTGAATACTTCAATCATAGCTATTATCAAGTCCCTTTCAGACTTCTGTATAATTTTTAGTTTCTCACTTGTATTCATTGGTTGAATCTGCTCATGGCTTTGGATTTCTTTGCATAGTTTGTATTTCTGTGGGTAAGGAATTATATTCTGTGGGGGTCCTGCATATGCCTAGATTGTGGAGATGCTCTTATGGGGTGATATTGCGATTACATCTACCACCCTTGAAGGATAAATAGGTTCTATACCAGTTTTCAGGTGAGTTTCTAGGCTCAGGACATCCACACCATGCTGGTAGTGGGAGAAGACCTGTCCATATCTTTGTGCCACACAGACTAGAGGTTCAGATATCGTACGGGTGACTCTTTCCCTCACAGTCCAAGGTAAGTGGCCCACTTTTGTGCCTAATATTCAGGCCAGAAAGCAGAGTTTTTCTAATCCCAGTTCCTAAACAAGAGAGCCCTTTCCTGACTCCTGGCTTTATTGAGGAATTCAGTTCCAGTATCCCTGCTATTTGCAAGACTGCGGTCTTGAATCCCTTCCTAGAGGAGAACTAAAACTGTAGCATCTTTAAGCACTGTATGACTCATTTCTATGGAATTCTGGGAAAGGCAAAACTATAGGGACAGAAATAGATCAGTGGTTTCAAGGTGTGGGGGGTGAGGAAAGGGGTTGACTACAAAGAGCAGAGGGGAGCTTGTGGGGTGATGGAACTGCTCTGTGCCTTGACACGGTAGTAGTTATACTGCTATATGCATTTGTCAGAACTTGTAGTAAAAAAGATAGATTGTGTATATAAATTATGCCTTAACCTAATTTTAAAAAGACACAAGACAATAAACTGTAGGTACAGCTCAGTATAATTTTTGATAACTTGAAAAAAAACCCCCAGTCTCCAAGGTAGACTCAGGGTGTGATTCAACCCCTGATCACTACTCTGAGTCTCCTCTTCATTTGAACAGCCACAGATTTTCTTCAGCTTCTGAGCTTGGTTATAGGTTTTGAAATTTAATTGTCTGTATTTTACCTAGAATTTCTATGTGTTTAGAGTGGGAAGGGGACTGGCCATGTCAGCTCAGAATACTACCTTGACTGCGAGTCAAGTCATTGACACTGCCAGACATAAAGTCCCCTAATGGGCCACAGTACCCTGGAAATGATCATGCATTTTCCATATAAATAGCATGTCCCATTCTGGGTGGCAGAGACTAATTTAGATGCTGGGTCTTTATACTCTCCTCCTATTCCAGATGTTTCCTTTGAAAGCACACTTCCACCCTCAGTCTAGGGTTCCACATCTGATGTCCTTGAAGTGCACTCTGCCCCAGTGGGCTGGATCCTTCCTGCAGGTGCTGGATTGCTCTGTTGATGGTCAGTGCCACATCCCTCCTGTGCTAAGTGCCTAAAGGAACCCCTAGGCCTTGACTCAGCATCCAAGGCGTCACACTGGCATCTACTTTCAGTGCCTGCTGGTTCTCCAATAATTTGGGCAAGTAATGGCATTGCATTTGGCAAAACTAGAAGCTGTATCACTGGAAATAGGCCAACTCCAAGAGGTAGAATTTCTTCTGCCTCAATTATCCACCTTGGCTCATGAAATGATCTGAAGCTATCAAAACCCAAAATGGATTAATTTGAGTGAAGTGGTTAAGAAGTTACAAATCCTTCTCTATTCCACCGAAGATGAGATTTCTAAGCCTCATGCAAAGAGACATGGAACCATTTTAAAAAATCATTAGAAAGTATACAACTAATATATTATTTCCTCAGAAAGTTAAGAGCATGTTTAAAAATTTAGAGCATGACAATATTTTTGTAAAACATACGCACCCAGAGATTAGAGAGAGAGAGAGAGAGAAGAATGCTGGACTGGGAAGAACTCCCTAGAGGTCATCCAGTATAGCCCTCTGGTTTTACTGCTAAGGAAACTGAGGCTCAGAAAGGGAGAGTGACCTACTCAAGGTCACATAGCCTACCAGTAGACAGGAGAGCCCAAGTTGTCTCCTTAGTCCTAGTTTAGGACTTGTCCCACTGGGCCTGTGTGCCTGTAGGTGTGAGATCAGAGGTGCAGATGGGGATTGCTGAGGGAGCCCAGGCAACAGTGGTCCTGGAAGGCTCCCTGAGCCTGCACCTGATGGAAGGGGGAGGCCCTTGATAAGAGGTGAGGATGATGAAGGCAGGGCAGGCACCGGCGAGCGTCTGACTGGTGGAAGTGAGGCTCCTTTACTTGGCTGCTCCTTTAGCATAGATGGGAAATGGGGACATGAGTCCCCAGGCCCTGAATTTTTGAAGCACTGATGCTCTCAGGAAATGGCAGGGGACCCTGGTCACTGCAGTCACTTAGGAGGACTGCTTTAATGGAGAAGGTGGCACTGACTGGAGGGGAGATTATCACTCTCCCCAAATTGGCCCTGAATGATTTGTGCAGCCTGACATGTGCTTCCGTCTTAGCATCTAGAATAGGCTCTGGCATGCTGTATTTATGGGCTCATCTTCTCCACTAGTTCAGGTGCTCTTTTAGGTGGAGGGTGCGGTGTAGCAAGGGGAGAAAGTACCGTATCACTGACATTGCTTAGAATTGTCGACGCATGGTGAGGAGAAAAATCAGACTGATTTTTACTCAGATATATCACTGTTTTAAATTCTCTACAGACAATGCACCCCCTCTTTCTGTACCCATGGGGAACCACTCTCACTGCCACTATCCCCCTGCATGCCACTATCCAGAACTCTGCACAGAGCTCTGTGTGGTTGTCTGCAGATGGCAGGGCTGGTTGTATGGTCACTTCTGGGTAAAAGGGCAGCTAGGAAAGCAAGTATTTACATTTTCCAGCCTCTACAATGGAAGGCAACAAGGGAGGGGACTGGTAGGCTGCCATGCCCTTCAACCCCTTTCCCCCAAAGGTGGTGGGCAGGGCCCAGCTGTGGCCCAGCATCTTGGGGGTTTTCTCACCAATCAGTGGAGACCACCAGGCCCTGCCAGAGCCAGCTGTATTGTCTGATACAGCTGTTGCCAAGGCCACCTTGGCAGAGCCCAGGGCACAGGTACCAAAGAGGCAGATCTCAGAGAAATAAGGCGTGAGGTATGTTTTGTGGGTGGAGTGTGGCTGGAGACTGAATGGTTTTGGAGAGGCAAGGGCTGGGAACTTTCATACTGCAATAGACAGTTATCCAAATTTAAAATTTTAAAATGTTCACAAGAAGTCAGTATCAATCTAAGCAATCTCATCCAAAATACCAGTAACAACCAAAAAATTCCATTAGGAGAGCTGATATTTGGTTGCTGCTGCTGAAATATACTTTTCTATGTATCTCACTACCAGTTACCAGAATTTAACGTTCCCATTAATAATACCAAATACTCCTGTTGAACATTCCAATAAGTAAGTCGGATAAGTGTGGCAAAGCATTTGTTTGGCAAGTTGAGCTCTGCAAGTTGGCTCATGGTGAATTGGTCTCTCAGTTTTCTGTGAACCGGCTTTGCTGGATTGACCTAGACTCACCCTTCTGGATGGAGAGAGGGAGGGCTGGCGTCACTGAGTCAGAGTCCTCGGGATGAGAGGCCGACTTTGTGTCTAAGGAGTCGAGGTGTTAACTGGGCCCTGAACGGTCCCGTTGAGGCTCTGCCCAGCTTCCTCACACTTTTTCAGCTGCCCGGATTCTCTCTGATGGGTAGGTGTGGCATCAGCCTGGCTAACATGAACTCACTGTCTACCTTCCAAAGGGTCTCGGTGGAGAAATTCACAACAGGAGGCACTTTGGTGATTCTTCTCCTTGATGCATCAGCAGCTCTGAGGGTCTCTTCTTTCTAGGGAAGAAAAGGGTTGAAGGCTTGAGAATCCCAGGAAAGACTATTGGTAAATGTGTTAAGAACCCGAGTCTGGGCAAGACAGCCAGGCACCAGAAAAGGGAAAAGTGTGATGGAGTACAGGAGGCAGTGCACCGTTTGCTGAAGCTGGCCTCAGGGGAAAGGGGTGAAGCTGGCCGCCCGCTGGTCTGCTAAGTGCAACCCTGGGAGCACCTGTGGGTGGGGTGATGTGGCAGGGAGGGGGTCCTAGAGCAGGAGTCTCAAGCAAATCCGACATTACGGAGGATGTCCATAGGATGGGTCACATCCAGTCCTTGTTAGAATGAAAGACTGTCAATACTGTATGCAATAAACCTGTGTCATGTTTTTTTATTTTGCAAACAATCACAGAGTGTTAGGTGTGTGTATGGGAGTGGGGTAGCTGGGGTGGGGTTGTGGAGTAAAGGAGGATGTTTTGCTGGTTTTACAGCTTTGCTAAACTGGTCCATTTCTAAAAACAAAATACATATTTGTTGATTGACTTGATTGTTAATTACAGTTCTGCCTGCCATTCTGCATAGCTACTTGAGTATAGCATAAGACATGCTTAATCCTTGTTGACATTTTTCTAAGTGTAGTGTTGACGGAGTTTCGAAGTTTTTAAAATTTTTTTTTCTGGGTAAAGAGACTTCTTCAGGCTGGGGATAGTGAATAGTTTACAGGATAAATCATGTAAGAGCTTTGCTCAGCACAGGCTGAAGGTGCTCTGTGAGAGGTTAAAAGAGGATTTTATTGAATTGCTGTCTTAGGAATGGGAGCAGATTCAGGACCCATGAGAGAGACTCATGGTGCTGTCTGGATGTCCAGGATCACTTGTGTCCTGGCCAGGCCGGAGGTCCTGACTCTGGAAGATGTGGCTCAGCACTTGGCATTTATTCCTAGCTCTAGGAGCCATCTTTTTGTAGAGCATCCCCTGGCCTAGCACTAGCTAGAAAGCACTCTACACTCCCTAGTCCCTCTAGAAAGAGAGAAATCCCTCTAGAACATCACTAGCAGTACATATCTAGGACGTGAGTCAGATTTTATTTAAAAAGTTTCACACTGGACAGGAAAATGCCAGCTCCACAGAGGAATACACAGCACTGGAAAAACAGTGTTCTTAAGTACACAAGTTGCTGAATGAGTGGTTGTTTGAGTGCCCCCATTACTCACACAGTGTAATTTATTAGGTTTTCTCAAAACAGAGAGGAAATATATGAACTATTAGTTGGTGTATCTATTGCTGCATAACAAATCACCCAACCGTTAGAGACTTAAAACAGCAGCAATCAACTAATCTGTCTCATGGTTTTTCTGGGTCACGAAGTCAGGAGCAGTTTGGCTGGGCAGTTCTGGCTTGGGGTCTCTCCTGAGGTTGCAGTCAGATGTCAGCTGGGGCTGCAGTCATCTGAAGGCTTGGCTGATGCTGGAAGACCCACTTCCAAGGTGTCTCACTCTCATGGCTATAGGTGGGAGCCTCGGTTCCTTTCCACATGGGACTCCCCACAGGGCTGCTTGGGTGTCTTCCAGACATGGCAGCTGGCATCACAAGAGTGAGTGATCCAGAAGGCCAAGGAAGAAGCTGCAGCACCTTTATGATCTAGACTTGGATGTCACACACCGTCACCTGCCATATTCTGTCTGTCGCCCAGGCCAACTCTGATTCAGTGTGAGAAGAGACCATAGAGGGCTTGAATACCAGGAGGTTAGGACGTTAGGGGCCATTCTGAAGGCTGTCTACCACAGTCAGAATAAAAACCAGGCTCCCACTTGAGAATCATGAGTTCTGCTTGAATGCACTCAGTCAATACCAGCATTTGGTTCAACTGGGCCATGGAGCTGTTTGCTTCCTGATGCTGTAAGGATCATATTTTGAATTCATAAGTCGGGACTCTCTGTACCAACCGAGACAAGACGCTTTTTTGCTTCTCTGTGTTCATACTGTTTCTCTGTACAACAGTAAATCTTTCTCACCTAGATTTTGTCTAGGTTGGAGTGCTTTGGTGCTTGCGGGGCTTACCTTGACAACTAGAGTCCTTTGTTGCAGATCATTCAAGGCCCAGCATCTGTTTAAACTTCTTATACTAAATATGATCCCTGGTGGTTATTATCTCATTAGATTTTAAATATTCTATTGCAAGCGAGTCAATATAAAGGAGACATTTATAAGGAAAATAATCATCATTTTTGGCTAGTCAAGTTTCTTAATTGCAACAGTAGAAAGTAATTATGCCAATTTAAACCAAAAAGAAACTTACTGTTGTTGGATGCTTTGCCATATCACTGGAAAAGTTGCAGAACTGAACTTAGAAAGTGGGCTGGAACAGAAAGGCTAGCAGTGCTGAGATTCACAGCCAAATTACAGCCCAGAGCCAGACTGGAGAGGATGCTGCTGTCACAAGTCCTGGGAAACGCATCCTCGCCACCCACTGCCACCACCACCCTGGATGCTGGGCTCACTACTGCTGTCTCTGCTGTCCCTGCTGCCACCCCTCAATACAATATCACTGCCACAGATTCTGACATTGCTGGGATGCGTTTCCTGTCGACCCTACTATTTTTCAGCATGAGATCCTGGCTTAAGTCTGGGGCAAGTAGGAATCTGATTGGCTGAGTCTAAACCATATGCTCATCTCCTAGCTGCAAGGGAGACTGGAAAAACATATATCTGACCTTCTTGGCTTCTGCAGTGGGAAGAGGGCTCTGCTTCCAATAAAGACTCATAAGGTGGTAAATTCACAAACACAAGAAGGGTTCCAGATGCTGGGCCATCAATACAACAACAGCAACAATGCCACCACAAAACAGACAAATGTCCACTACAATTAGTTCTTGCCTGGAGAACAATATTTTGGGTTGTTTATTTTTTTTATACCTGGAGAGCATGTGAGAAGTTGACTTAGGCTGATTGATTTGTAAAAAGATCAAAGTCTACAAAAAAAGTCCATTGAAAAATAGTAACATCAAAGCAAGAAGAAATACTTGCAACTCAATAATAAAAAGACAAATAGCCCAACTGAAAAATAGACAAAGTATCTTAGTAGACATTTCTCAAAAGAAGATATCCAAATGGCCAAGAAGAACATGAAAGATACTCTATGTCATTAGCCATCAGGGAAATACAAATCAAAACCATGAGATAACATTACACACACTAGGACTGGTATAATAAAAATGACAGGTAATAACAAGTGTTGGTGAGGATGTGGAGAAATTGGAACCTTCATGCATTACTGCGGGGGGGAGGATGTAAAATGGTACAGCCCTTGAAAAACAGTCTGGCCATTTCTCGAAGAGTAAGTATAGAGTTACCACATGACCTAGCAATTCTATTCCTAGAGAATATTCCAAGAGAAATGAAAATATTTGTCATTTTGGACAAAAACTTGTACATGAATGTTTACGGTAGCATTATTCCTAATCACCAAAAAGTGGAAACTACCCCGATGTTCATCAGCTGATGAATGGATAAGCAAAATATGATATAGCCATACAATGGAATATTTTTTGGCCACAAAAAGGAATGAAGTACTGATACATGGTACAACATGGATGACCCTTGAAAGAAGTGAAAGAAGCCAGACACAATATGCCACGTGTTACATGATTCCACTTATGTGGAATACACAGAATAGGCAAATCTATAGAAGGACAGTAGATTAGTGGTTGCTTAAGGATGGGGAGCGGGGATGGGGGTGCATGGGGTACTAAGGGTGATAGTTAAAATACAGAGAATTCCTTTTTGAGACTACAAAAATGTTCTAAAATTGTCTATGGCAATGATTGCATATAACTGTGAATATATTAAAAATCATTGAACTGTGCACTTTGAATGGGTGAATTGTATTGTATGTGAATTATTTCAATAAACTGTTATTAAAAAAAGAAGAAATACTTGCTCATTACAGAAAAGTAGAAAAGAAAAAAATAAAATTAATCAATATTAATATTTGGGGGCATGTCATTTTACTGCTTTTCTAGGCAAAGCTTTTTAAAAAATTTATTTTAAATATTTTTGAGGATAGTACAAATTTAATTTTATCCAGCTTTTTTGCTTAATGTAAGTATTTCCCATGTTTTCATCTTTGTTTTTTGGCAGCTAGCTGTTACGGGGATCCCATGTTTTTATTACTCTTGGTAGACATCATTATTAATGATTGTATAATATATTTCACTAAGTAGATGTATTATAAGCTACTTAACCATTCCCCACCATTGTTTTCTTTTTTTTTAAAATCATAAATGTGCTTTGACAAATATCTTTGTTCATGAAGTTTATTCAAGATTTTAAAATTGCTTCTTTGGATAGATTCAAATGGTAGGATTATTGGTTTAGGGTTTGAATACTTCCAAGCCTTTTGATACTTATGCCAACTTGCTTTGGAAAGGAAATATATCTTTGCAAAGAGTTACTCTCTTAAAAGATTTTTTAAGAGAAATAATCCTGTGCACCACTCCCCGCAAAAACCCCAGTAGCCTAAACTCAGTTCTCTTTTCCTCTAATCCCTACTTTTTTCTTCTCCCTTCTCATTTCTCTTGGAAATGGATTTGCTCTGTAATATATGCAGTTAATATTGGCAGTTTGTTTCACCTGGACCCCTGCATTGATTGCTATCTGATAGCATTCAAGAGAACATATTGGGTTTTTTCAAGGCATAAATGCACAAGGACAAATAGCACAGGAGAAGAGGCAGTTGTAACAAATTTGGAAGCTGAGAAGCAGCTGGACAAGTGGAAACTGACTTAGACACAGTAAAGCTGAGTACTAAGTAGTGGGGCAAATTGAGAAACAACCCAATTTACCATCTGAAATTATGATAATGGTGTCTCCTCTTCCTCTTCTATAGCTAGACTTTTTATTTGTGGTTTATGTGCTTTGGTCCCAAATTTTAGAGGAGTGTTAAATAATAGTGATAGCACGCATTCTTGTTTGTCCTTGACTTTAATAAGAATGCTTCTAAGTGTCTTGCCATTAGGTATGATGTTTGAAGTTGGTTTAAGAAAGATATTCTTTATCATATAAAAGTTGTATTCTTTTTTCTTTTTTTTCAAGAATTGATGTGATTTTTATTGAATGTCTTAACAGTGCTTACTGAGATATGCATGTAGTTTTTCCTTTGACTTACTGTTATGCTCTGCTTAATAAACTAATAGCGTCTGTGTAGTAACCATCTTTTGAAGGATTGATTAGACATAGTGGCAGAGTTATAAGAGGACACAGGCCTTCTGGGCATCCATCCTCGGCAGGCTGCATCCCTGCAGGTCCTCCCTCGCTGGCTACTTCCTCCTCCTCCTGTGGTCCCTATGGACCCCCACAGGATGGGGAGGTCATTCTAATCTTTGTCACTCAAAGTATGGCCCATAGAAGAGCAGCTTTGGCATCACCAGGGAGCTTATTAGAAATGCAAGCTCTCATACCCACCCCAGACTACTGCAGTAGACAGTTATCATGAATGATTGTCACCCATGTGTTAGCCAATCTCTCAGCGTCTGTGCCTTGGGAAAGAGAGTGCCCTGAGTAAGTGCGGGAGGAGAGCAGAGAGAGAGAAAGAGAGAGGGCAATAGTTTTTCCTACAAAGGATTACCTGGTGATTTTCCTTAACCAACTGTGGATGGTGAGTCCTGAAGTGCCTGTATTGTAGGTAAGGGGATACTGGCTGGTTAGTTGTTTCCAGACCTGATGGTTAGCCACTGCTGGAGGCAGGATTTCCTTTAGTTTTCTTGGGACACTTATCAGGGTAAGAAGACTTAGGATTATCAAAACTGTGTGTGTTTCGGGCCGACCCCGCGGCTCACTCGGGAGAGTGCGGCGCTGGGAGTGCAGCAGCGCTCCCGCCGCGGGTTCGGATCCTATATAGGGATGGCCGGTGCGCTCACTGGCTGAGCGCGGTCACAAAAAAGGACAAAAACCAAACCAAAACAAAAAACTGTGTGTTTCTTCTTTGTGAAGTGTCCCAGCCTCTCTTCATTTGCTTCCTCATTTGTAAAACAGAGACAGACATCCTTACCTCTAACCCAGGCTTCAAGCGAGGCTTGTGGGGAGTGAAGACAATTTAAAAAATACAAAGGAAGTTCACTGTGAGCTCCACAAGAGTGACTTGGTGGTGAGTCAAAGGTGTCCTCAACATGAATCGCAGCCGCAGGATGGTGTCGTCATCACCTGACCCAGAATTGATTTCCAGTGCTTCTCCAGGGAGCTCTCAGGCAAAAATGAACCAGCAGAGCAGAGAGCACGGCTGTCTTTTCAACCGACACACCAGGGTTATATAAAAAAGAGCCATAATGCAGAACATCTTTTTAACTCCGGGATACAGATTGGATTTACTTCATAGAAGCTTGCATATCAAAGGCATTTTGATATTAAGTTTTACAAGTCAGACCAGAAGCCATCATTTAAGACAGTGCTAGAGTGACCTGATGGTACAGCTGTGATAGTACCTGGGAAGCAAAATCAAAGAGTGTTATTAATCAGCTGCCTTACAGACAGGAGAAGAACGGAGGCATAGGAGAAATATTCCTTCTGAAAAATCACACTCTCTTAGAACTGGGAAAGAATCTTTAAAGAAGTAGATGAGGGAGGGAATAACATTTGCTGAGCCTCTGCCAGTGGCAGGGCACTGTGCTCAGTGCTCCACAGCCATGCCTCCCAGCTTTAATGTGCATGAGAATTAGTAAAGCGACAGAGTTGGGATTCGAGTTCAGATCTACCAGGCTCTGGAGGTCATACTTGAATATACCACACTGCCTTATAGTCTTTCATAAAGCAGTGCTCCTCAGACTTCAATGTGCTTGTCAGTTGCTGAGGATATCTTGTTTAAATGCAGATTCTGATTTGGGACATTTGTGGTGGGGCCTGAGATTCTGCGTTTCTATCAAGTTCCCAGGCAATGCTGACACTGCTGGTTCATGGGCCACAGTTGCAAAGGCAAGACTTTAGACATAGTTTATTGCAGGGATTCATAACTTTGAATGTGCACTAGCTTTCCCCAGGGCTGTGCAGGCCCAGATACTTTCTAAAAGTTCTCTAGCTGACTATAATGTTCCACCAGAATTCAGAATTATTGAGCTAGACTGCTGGTTCTTAAAGTGTGGGCATGGAGATGGTATGTATGTGGGAGGTAGTGTGTGAGTTGAAATAGAATCATCTTTGTAATTTTTTCAAACTGTGGGACTATGTTTATCTCTTCATGAATATATAAAGTTTACATGCCCCCCTGTTTTGAAATTCAAGTATGTTTCCTGAACTCACACCCTTCTGCCTACTTCCTCTTGACATTTGAGGGACATAAATAAAGGTCAGCTAGCCCTGGAAGAATCAGACATAATTCAAGAAACAAGTAAGAACATTTAAAAAAAATTGTAATTAGTGTCCTCATAGAGATCAAGAGGATATGGCAGCCATAAAACAAGAGTAGGATACTATGTCAAAAGTTGTCTGAGAACAAGAAACAAAGATCTAGAAATTCAGAGCATTATTGGTGAGATTAAAAATTTGATGGGGTAAGATGAATAATGTAATGTACAAGACTGAAAACCAAATTGGTAATTTGGGAAGAAAATCTCCAGAACATAGAGCAAAAGTACAAAGAGGAAAAATCTCAGAGAAAAGTAAAGAGAAATAAAAGGTAGATCAGAAGGTTCAATATCTATCTAATAGAAACTTTAACAGAAAATAGACATTAAAAAACATAGAAGAAACATTTCCTAAACTGAAGAAAGCAGGAGTCCTCAGAGTGAAACAGTCCAGAGTATAAAGGATTTATGATCTAAAGACACATTTTGATGGAATTACAGAACTCTAAGGATAAGTACAAAAAGCATAAAAACTTACAGATCAGGGAAAATTAGGTATCTTGAAAAAGAACAAGATTCAGACTGACATGGGATTTCTTCTCATCAGCTATACTGGATGCTAGAAGCCCATGGTGTAATGTACTCAAAGTTCTAAGGAAAAATAGTCTTTAGTATAGATACAGAATTCTATACTGTCAAACTGTAAACAAGAGGGTAGCACCCAAAAAGTTGTTTTCAGTATGTGAGAAATTATGTTATCATATTAGTTTCCTGCTGCTGCTGTGAAAATTTACCACAAATTTAGTGGCTTAAAATAACAAAGTAATTCTCTCTCTGTCTGGAGAACAGAAGTCAAATCAGTATCATTAGGCCAAAATCCAAGGTGTTGGCATCCTGTGGAGGCTCTAGGGGAGAACACTTTCTTGCTTCTTCCAGCTTCTGATGGTAGCCAGCATTCCTTGGCTTGTGGCTGCACCTCCCCAGTCTTTATGGCCTTCAACTCTCTGCCTCGACTGGCTTGACATCACCTTCTCCTCTTGTTTTTGTGAGAAATCTCCACCTACCTCTCTCTTATAAAGACATTTGTAATTGCATTTAGGGCCCACTTGAATAATGAAGGAAAATCTCCCCATCTCAAAATCCTTAAATCAGTCACATCTGCAAAGATCCCTTTTTTGCCATATAAGTTAACATGCATAGGTTCCAGGGATTAGGATGTGAATATCTTTGGGAAGGCCATTTTTCAGCCTACCGCAGTCACTTGTCACACACAATAAATGAAATCAGATTTTAAGGAAGTACTCTAGCAAAACTGATAAAGAATTTTAAAAGAGAGTGACATGGGAGACGAGAAAAAGTGCAGTTGGAATTGACCCAGAAGAAGTGAAAAAAGCTGAAAAGAAAAGGTAAGAGTCTTTGTGTATTAGGGTTCTTTACAGAAACAGAATCAATGGGATGTATATTGCTATTTAAGAGGAGATTTATCATGGGAATTGGCTCATGAGATTATGGAGGCTGAGAAATCCTATCTGCAATGAAATGCCATCTGCAAACTGGAGACCCGAGAAAGCTGGATATGTAATTCCAGTCTGAGTCTCAAGGCCTGAGAACAGGGGAGCTGATGGTTTAATTCCCAGTCTAAGGCCATGAGGCCAAAGAGATGGTGGTACTGTTGGTGTAAATCCTGGATTCCCAGTGTCCAAGAACCAGGAGCTCCAATGTCCAAGGGCAGGTGAAGATGGATGTCCCAGCTCAAGAAGAGAGAGCTAGTTCACACTTCCTCTGCCTTTACTTCTATTTAGGCCCTCTGTGGGTTGGATGGTGACCACCCACACTGGTGAGGGCGATTTTTACTCAGTCTACAAATTCAAGTGCTAATCTCTTCCAGAAACACCCTCACAGATACATCCAGAAATAATGTTTTTCTAGCTATCTGGGCACCCCTTAGCCCATCAAGTTGATACATAAAATTAAAGATCACACTCCACTAGACTCTTTGTTCTGTAGACTAGTCTCCTTAGAATGTCAAAGTCATCATGATTGTGAATTACATTTTATTTTCTTTAGGTCCAATCATATTATTTGGATCTTCAGTGAAAAATGCTTATATAGTCACAATGCTATTTATTGGTTTTCAACCTTTAGGGTTACCTTATGGACAACACATAGACACTTATAGCTACAGAACAGAATAAAAATGTTAGAAACCTTGTAATTGTAAAAAAATATATTATAATGCAATTGGGAATTAGAGAGAGAGAGAGGGAGAGAGAGAGAGAAGATAGGTTTACTGATTTCCTTATCTTTCATAGTGGTGAGTTAATGTACTTTGTTTAAAATGGATAAATCAAAACAGATTTTTAGGTAATAGTAGGAGTAACCCTAGCAAAACTAAAAAGAGTAATAAAATTGGGAGGTGAAAGTGTTGTGGAGAAGTGAGAGGTGGTGTAAGGGGGCTGAATTCCTCCAGAGAGGGAGTCAACAGATACTATCTAAAGATAAGCCCCCCCAAATCAAGGTATAATGTTTTTTAAAAAAATTATAATAGAAACTATCCCAAGGGGGAGCGAAATTTAAAAGAGGTTTGCTCTGGGAAGTGGCACTGGGTTTGGAAGAGAATGAGGAGAGATTTACGTTTTATTTTAGATTCTCCTACACTCTTTAAATATTTTTAACCATGTCTGTGGATTACATTTATAGCTTAAAAAAACAAGTTTAATAATACAAATGAATATAACGCTCTAAAACATGAAGCAAGTTGCCTGTGAGGTTCCCGAATCTCCTGCCACATGACCTGTTCCAGGTCCTTCTCTGAAGGGCACCAAAAATGATGTCCAGAAGCAAGAGAGGAGGGTAGTGAGCAGATATGGATTTATGTCATCTGGGGAACGGGGGGGCCATGAAGGCAGGTCAGCCAGAGAAGAGAAGCCCATGGGGACTGAGAGCCTTCACCAAACACAGGGAGGCCGCTACAAGGCCAGAGGGCACAGATTTGTTTTTTGAGGCCCCAAAGGTTAGAATTAGGACCAGGTGGTGGGACCTTTTGACAGACTTCAGCCCACTATATGGAGCACAGTGACAGAATGGGTGTCCTCAGGGTGCAGTGAGTCTTCCATTACTGGGGGTGTTCTAGATGGGCATTTGGAGAGAGTGCATAGGGAGGCAGCACAAAGAGGCAGAAAGAACATGAAATTTGGAATCAGATAGGTATGGAGTCCAATCCTTGTCAGTGCTTTTCAGTGGCGGTGTGACATTGAGACAGGCAAATGCCTTAACCTCTGAGTCCTAGTTTCCCTCAACTGAAAACAGGATTAATAGCTGCTAGCTTACAATGTTGTTCCAGAGGCTTAAGTGACATACTCCATGGAAAAATCACCAGTAAGCTGCCTGGTGTTTAGTAAGTGTTGAATAAGTGGATGATGTAATGACATCTCGGGGCATTGCATGGAGTGCGAGAGACAGTAGGCCGGGTCCCTCTATCCTGAATTTCCTGGGACCTGAGCCCCCAGGCCCTGTCTGACAGCCAGGGGATGCTGAGTCTTGAGCCCTCCATTCTGTTTTTACTAGGGCAATCACAAGGCCAGGATGAAGGCGACTTCTTTCTCTTTGCCAGCTGGAGCTGGAGGAGGTGGGAGACTGAGGATATCCTTATCATACTGTGAGTCAGGAGAAGAAGTCCCCCTGCTGGGAGAGTGACAACATGACCTGGGGCACCTCTTCAAAGGAGTGTTGAGAGGCGTAGAAAAGGACTATGATTTAAGACCCTGAAAGCTCTTGGGTAATAGCTGCCCCACAAGTGTTAAGCCAGTGCAGAGCAGTGTTTCCATACCTGCACCCTCGGTGGGCAGAGTCCTACCTCAGGCCTACGCCGCTCCTGCCTTCCACCCAGCAGGCAGCATGGAGGGTACCCGGGTGAGCAGGCACATTCTCAGCCGCAGGCATCATGGCATGGGCCTGATGGATTCTCCAGCCCAGACATCAGGCTGGTGCCGGGCTCTCCCAGGGCCATGACCATGAGCCATTTATAAAGGCAGCTTCTGCATAATCACGCCACCATCTCTGCAAGGACTCGACCTGCCAGAGTCAGAAATCTGAACCCCAGACCCTTAGTCCCACAGCAAATCTCATTAGAAGAGGAGACAAAATTTGATTTTTTTCTAAAGCATTTAACTGTGGGTAGCTGTGTTCCAGCAGAGCTCCTTGTTTCAAACAGTACAGCAATGGGGTCCTCGTCAAGGCAAGGCCCTTGGTGCCAGGACCTGAGGTGCTCAGCCAGGGCAGAGCCTATTCTCAGAAACATTGGATTTGGTCATGTCCCATGCCAGATGAGGATGCCCTGGGCACATCCTCAGGAGATGCGTAAGGAGACTCAAGGAACATGAACGTCCTCCTCTAGCCAATCAAGTCACAAGCCTTTTGTTCTTTAAAAGTATTGTGTTCTTAAAAAATAACACCAGCAGCAGAACCCTGGCAATGAAAGGTGTCCTCTCACGTGTCAAGGATGTGGTAGAAGAGAGTCAAACACTATTAGACAGTGAGTGGACCGAGCACCCTCCACTGTCCCTTTTTAACCCTGAGATTCTCTGATTTTATTGTTAAAAGAGGCCTTATGAAATTGGGCATGACTTGTGAAAGTGGAACTGAGGCAGGACAGAGTAAGGACACGCCCCAGGGAGACTGTTTATAAATATTCAGACTGGATCAGCCAGAGCCTGCACACTGAGTGGAATGGGGGTGGGGGGGAGGGCAGAGGATGGGGTCCATCGAGGAGTTTCCACGTGGGACAATAAAGTACAAAGTTGGGGGCACGTGCATCTTTATGGCAGAGATGCCTGAGCACTTTGGCGCATAGCTTTGCTTGGTAATAAAGCCCTATCATGTTCTGTTTCTCTGTCTCTCTCTTCCTTTTCTTTTTGCCGGTCCCTTCTTTCATGGACCAAGAACCTGGAAAGAAAGTTCCTTCTTTCATGGACCAAGAACTGGATATGCCGCCTGGGAACAGAACCCTCTATTTCTGTCCCTCTGTTTGAGGATGATGATGTTTAAGGTGTCTTCTTCCCCACCGAAGGGCTCATTTGTCCTCCTCCTGACCACTCTGCTACCACCTTATTCTAGGCCTTCACTCTCTCTCCCCTGGATTGACAACATCCCCTAACTGTTCTTTTTGCCTCCAGACTGGGCCCACACCTCTCTTTGCGACCCCTTTAAATCCCCCTAATTCACTGTCCACACTGATCTGATCTAATCATTCCCAAGCATTGAATGAATGATCTAATGAATAGTGAGGGTGGGCGCTCTGCCCATCTAAGCACACAAAAGGGAGCAGTTTGGGTCTTAGGCATTAGCCAGGAGATCCTGTAAAGCAGGTAAGGAGAAGGTCAGAGCTCTTTGAAGGCAGGGGTCCAAGAGAGAGGAGGCTGGACTGGAGTCAGGAGACATGAGTATCCATGGCTCACCCTAGAGTAAGAGTCAGAGCACAACCCCTGCCTCTTCTGTGTGGGTGTGATGGGATTCTCAAGCTCCTCTTGTGCAGCTTTACGTGCTGCACTGAGAATCAGCTGGGATGTTGAGTGTGATACTGCTGTGAGAATCCAATCCAAATCATCTTTGAGAGAGAGAAGAAACCCCGGCCGACACCCCACATATACATACATTTATGTAGAGGCACCAAACACCAGCCAGCCCCTGGGTGGCTTCTCCCACACAGGCAGAAAGGCCTTTGTCAATCACATGAGCTCAGATCATCTGGGGTTTCTAATAACAAAGTAAAGAGATGGGAGCTACTTCCTTTCCTTCAGTAAGTACTATAGGAAAACTTGCTTAGAACCCTCCTCTTTATAGGGGCTGGGGAGGGGCTTGTCATCTAGACTGTTGCTAGGCCCAGGCCAGGACATTTTGCCAGGAGAAGCTGAGCTGGAGGGCAGGAAAGGCTGGGCCATCTCATGCATCCGGGGCCCTTCTGAGTCTCCCCACAAATCACACTGTGTTGGTGTCTGCTGGACTGATAATGTTTATCCTAGTGCCTACAAATGACAGGATCCAGGATGGGAGCTCCCAGAACCAAGACAGAGGGGGCAGGATCTTCTTGTGCAGTTTTCACCTATATTTGTAGTGTTCCTATTTCTATATCACTATCATATTACATTAGCATAATAGCTTGTTCTTCAAGATTTCAAGAACTAACAAATATAGAGCATGTTAAGAATTGGTAATCCAAAGTACATAATTAATTATACACACAGTTTATATAAAATAAGTGAACATTGCTGTATTAGTCTGTTTTGTGTTGCTATAACAGAATACCTGAGACTGGGTAATTTATGAAGAACAGGGTTTTATTTGGCTTCCGATTCTGGGACAGCTGCATCTGGCGTGGGCCTCAGGCTGCTTCTACTCGTGGTGGAAAGTGGCAGGCAGCCGGCGGGTACAAGCAGATCACATGGCAAGAAGAAGCAAGAACGAGAGAGAGGGAGGTGCCAGGGTCTTTTAAACAACCAGCTCTCACAGGAACTAATAGAGCAAGGACTCACTCACTATCCCCATCCGCCCAGGGAGAGCATTAATCCATTCATGAGGGACCTGCCCCCATGACTTAAACAGCTCCCAACACTGCCACATTGGGGATCAGTCTTCCACATGACTTTTGGGGGGACAACATGTTCAAACTCTATCAGTTACATATGGAAGTTAAGTGGTGGTTTAGAATAATAATTAGGCTAGACATGCAAAATTGCATCATGCACATTCTAAATGTTTGCTAAACAAATAAAACAACTCATAAACGTTTTTAGTGGGCTGAAATGAAAGCCAAGGGAGAAGAGGAAATTTGCAGGATGGAGACTTCTTGGTGTCCAGGCAGAAAGTATGCAGCAGCATCAGATCTGTTCAGCAGGACAGTGGGCGATGGGAGAGGAACAGGCAGGAGCACCTGACTCCCAGGGGACACACGGTGGGGGCTACAGTAGGCTCACCAACACCTGGAGCTTCAGTGAGGGAGAGTTAGAAGTTCCTGAAGTGGAGGAAGGCAAGTCAAGTTTAGCAGCAGGAGACAACAATGTCTGATTTTATTGAGTGTTTACTATGTCTAGGTGAGATAGGAGGTGCTCAGTTTCCCTTGGGATGATGTTTCAGGCCACTTTCCTGAGTCTCAAACCACTCCCCTAGGACTCAAGCCCCACCTCTGAGTCCTGAACTGCTCAGTCTCTGGAGCTAAGCTGTACTTTCCCCGTGGAGTCCGTATTTCTTATCCCTTACATTAAACCTGTTTTCATTTCCTACTGTGACTCTGCTCTTGAATTCTCTCCTGAGGTGGAGTCAAGAACCTGGCAGAGCCTGAGGTGGGTTGAGGTTGACTACTGGACCTCCCCAGACCCTCTCCTCTTTATCATAGGCAATCCACTAAGTGCTTTCCATGTGTTATCTTGTTTCATCTCATACCACCCTTTGAGGGAGGTGATGTTATTGTCATCTCCACCTCTATTTATAGATGAAGAAACTGATGCTCAGAGAGCTAAAATAATTTTCACAAATCGCAGACAGCTGCTGGTGCTAGCTTCTGAAGTTGATGGCCTTACACCAAAGCCCAGGTGTATGACCACTGCACTACACTGCCTCTGGGAGGCACTAGGTTGGCATCAAAGCACAACATTTCCTTTAGTCTTGCTTTATATTATGACCTCCATTAAATTGGTAGGGTTTTTTGTGGGGGGGGGGACAAACATTTGTAATGTATATTTGTTTATGTATTTGTGTTTAAATAATAAAGACTTCTGTTTATAGAAAGCATACTTGACTAGAATTGCCCGAGGAAAGCTAGCCCTTGACCTCTGCAGCCAGAACCCCAGGGGTGTATCTCAATACCTGGGAAGGGGAGTTCTCCTTCACAGAACCAGCCCTTAAAGCCAAGCCAACAAAGCCATGGCAAACTTCCATCATTATATATGCATCTGTAAAGCTAGGGCTTACAGAACCCTCGAGTCTGTTGCACAAACTGGGTTACAAACCCTCCACACGGGTCTGTGAGCTAGGTAATAGAAAAAAAAGGTCCTAGGAGCCGTAGGGATAGAAAAATGAATGGGTTTTATTCAGATCTAGGAGCAACTATCCTAGCGGCTTCTCTGAGAGTTCTGAGAAGCCCTGTGGATCAGAGCTGTTAGTCTTTTACACTTAAGTCCACAGCCCTGGACACCTGGGTGCCCCCACACAGCTTACATTAAGTAGTAACAAGGAACACCTGAGGATATTCACAGCAAATGCTCAGCAAGTTTCCGAACATCCGAGGGGCCCTGACATTTTCCTATTTTCCCCAACAGCATCTTACAATTTTAAAAAGATTATATTTTAAGATTCTAAGAAGCTTTTCTCTTGATAAACAATGGTGCGCCTCTGACTGGAACTGGGACCAATGTATAGACTCAGATGTACTCCTACACAGCTAGTGATAAGGAAAGCTTTTTAAAAATTTTCATTGCTACCTGGAGTATGTAGTTAGAGAGGATGGGTGCCAGGTTTTCTCATTCAATGTTTGAAAATGTGTGCTTAAGCCCATACGGCTCCAATCACAACTTCTATTAAGGAACATGCCAGGTGCCAACGTGCTCCCTTGTTCTGCCACATGGCAGGCCTGGCTGGGCCCTGGTTAGGACGCATCAAATGAGTCTCTATTTCTGGGGATCTGCTAGCTGGCGTAACAAACGATCTCCAATCTCAGGGATGTAATTCAGTGAGAGCTTCTTCCTCAGACATAGCCGAGCGCAGCTGGGGTGATGGGTTCTGCCATACACATCCATTTGGGACCTAAATCCTTCCACTATGTGGCTTCCCCACTTTCTGGGACTTTGGGGTCTTCTGTATTTTCTGCATCAGTCTGGCAGGCAAGGAAACAGAGACTATCAGAGGTGTCCTGAGTGGTTTTAGGGCCAGGCTGGAAGTGGAGCATGTTACATCTGTCCACAGTCTGTGGTGAGAACTAGTCACATGACCCACCTAGATGTGAGGGGGCAAGGGAGGAAATGTACTTGTTATGGGCTGAATTGTTCTCCCTCAAATTCATATCTTGAAGCCCCTAGTCCCTAGGACCTAGAAGGTGGCTGCCTTTGGAGATAGGGTCTCTAAAGAGGTGATTAACTTAAAATGCGGCTGTTAGGGTGGTCTGTGATCCAATCTGACTGGTGTCTTTATAAGAAGAACAGGGTGCACACGCACAGTGGAAAGACCCCATGAAGACACAGTGAGAAGTCACCATCTGCAAGCCAAGGACGGAGGTCTCAGGAGGAAGCAAACCTGCTGGCACATTGATCTTGGACTCCCAGCCTCCAGAACCGTGAGAAAATAAATTTCTGTTGTTTAAACCCCCCAGCCTGTGGGATTTTGTTACAGCAGCCCAAGCATATTAATACACATGCCAGCAGTGTGAGCCCAGGGTAGGAGAGTGCTGGCAGTCTCTGCCATGGTCCATCAGTCTGCTCCTCTCATCCATTCCCCCTCCCCAGAGAGGAGAAGCAAAGTCCCTGCCAGAAGCTAGCTCAAAATTTAGCATCTTTGGGTGTGTTGGAATGGTCAAGGGCCTCTAAATCCAGTCTCTTGACCTCTTTGGCAACACAATTCTTTCAAAAACTTAGGAGGCTTCTAATCTGTTTGCTTCTGGTCAATTCTATGTGCCAGTAACTGTACCCAACATTTTTTTCCAGCCACAATTCTCAGCCCTGCCTTACTGATGGCTGCTTCCTCACGGCGTTCTTTCCAAACTTAATGATGGCCACCTCGAGGCTCTCAGGCTCAGGAAGAAAGGTACAGTCCATGAATTGACTTTTGTCCCAGGGCTCATTCACTGTGTTTGGCTGAGAAGATTCATTGGGTCTTCATTGCTCAAAATCTTTTTTAAGTTCAGACACTGAACAGTGTTGAAGAAAGAAACTTTCATTCTATTAAACTCCTGAGATTTGGGGATTGTTTATTACAGCAGTTAGCAGATTCCCCACTAATACAGGGGTTAATTTTATCTGGGGAGGTAGTAAGATACAGCCCAAAGGGAAAAGAGCTTCCTAAAAGCGGTTGTTTTTTTCCTATTGCTGCAAGCCCTGAATTTCTGATACTCTCTATTCCATTTTGTTTCTTCTTGACACCAGCCAATTCTTTTCTGAGCTCCTCTTTTCTTGTAGTATCTCGCTGGATGAGGCCAACAACAAGAAGCACACTGCGGTAATATTGCTGTTTACTCACTTCCGTCTTCTCCCCGTAGAGCATGGGTTTTTGACTTCCAAGTTGTCATATGCAACACTTTTTATCAAATATTTTATCTGAGTGTAACATAAATCTCCAGTTACTGAACCTGGTACGTCTCTTTCCTCTTTGTTCAGCCTTCATATTTTAGTTTATGTTACCAAAATGTTCCACTTCAAGAAGCAAATTCTTATTTTAATCAAGGAATACCAATTTCTGAAATAAACAGCTGCTAAATCTCAGTGAACATAACAATTGATACAAAATAAAAGTTTGCTTTTCCTCATATGTCACAGTACAACATTGACTGACTCGGGTGGAGGTGGGAGAACTTAGAACTCTGCTCCATGTTGTCACCCAGGGACCCAGGCTCCTTCCATTGTTTGGCTCAGGTATCTGTTAGGGCACTAGACCCCTTTGCTGAACTCAGGTATCTGGTTGGTAGGTGAGGGAAGAGAGATCATGAAGAAGCTTGTGGGAAGGCTTGTCCATTGACAAGAACTATTCACATGGCCCCACTAGATGTAAGAGCTCTTGGAAGTTCAGTCTACTAGTATAGTAGCCCAGGAAGAAAAGAAGGGACAGATACTGGTGTGCAGGAGCATTCTCTGCATACCCCCTCTTTCCCCATGCTGTGGGTGTTATGAACACAAATGTGCATCACCCAATTCTCCCTCTAATGAAGCACTTGTTGCCCCAGCTGCAGGGAGGGCTGTCTGCTGGCAGCCTTCAACTGTCATCACCTTCAGGAATTGTCTCAGCTGCAAAGAGCCACCTTGCCCAAGGTAACATCCTTCCTGGGGTGGCCCACATCCAATGACTGATCAAGGCAAGTGTATAAAGGCCCAATCATTTTGAACCAAAACAGGACAGCTCTGACATGGGGTATTTTAGCTCCAGACCCCTGTGGGATTAGCCAGTGCTGTTGCTGGGTTTGCTTTGCAGCTGAACTTTTCCCTCTGTTCAATCTGGCTTTCTTCTCCTTTCCAGAGGTATCATCCCAAGGGCACTTCATAAGAAACATCCTACACACTAAACCCCATCTAAGAGTCAGCTTCCTCAGAGAACCTCACTGGCAACAATGGGTATATACTGTAAATACTTCATCAGGGTTCTTTCCCATTGCTGTACTTTTTTGTTGTTCTCTGTTATGACCCCAGCACCTGTAACAGTACCTGATACACATTATGTACTCACTAAAATATATTTTTAAATGAATGTCTATTTAAATGTGTTTTTATACTTGTCATTCTCCTTTGCCAGGCTATAACCTCCTCAAGGACAAGGCCTATGAGGTTCTCTTGTCTGTGTCACTAACTCCTTGCTAAGTGCCCGACACTTAATCATTACTTAAAAATTTTTTTCACATGGAGAATACATAAATACTGTGAATAGTTGGACAATGGAGGGAAAGATCTTTCTAGACCAGGATCTTGTCAGAATTTTATGTAGAAAAGAAAGACTTGAGTGGAAACTAGTGGTGGGAGGTGTGAGCACCTACTGATTTGTCTTGAGGAGATACTTGCTCAATGCTGTTCTTTTTACTTAGAATGTTTTTATTTGGGATGGACAATGGAGGTTATTAGGGGGTAAAGCTTTGGCTGTGCCATCACCGCAAGCTGGAGGAATTCCACTGGGCGGTGGTGGTTGGAAGCCTGTGTAGGGGGTGGGAGGAGACGTCAGTCTCTCCACACGCATTTCCTGAGCACCTGCAGGCAAGGCCGCCAGCAGGGGAGGTTGAGAAGCTGGTGAGCAGAGTGGGCTCCAGGGGCTATGGGCCTGTTCCTTAGGACTCTTAAAGGGAAACTGAGGAGACAAGATAAATTCATCCTAAGAAATTGAGACAGTAAATGAGACAATACAAATAGATTTAATACAGGTGCTGTTATAGGCAGCCTCAGAGGCCAAGAAGAAACTCGGCAGAAAGTCCTCTGCTTTGAATCAAAGCAATTTGTTATTCGCTCTGTTTTCAGCACCATAGACATACAAATAGAGATGGATGTCAAGAGAGAAAGGGGATAAATAAAGGTTTTAGATGGAGTTGAAATAGACAGGTGATTGATGAGAGAAAGACTAGAAAACCAAAAGGCATGTGAGAAAATAGATGAATGAGAAATTCTAGAAAGTAGGAGAGAGAGAGGGAGTGAGTTAAAGGGAGAGAGTGAAGGAGAAATCTTCCAGCAGACCTCAGGCTGGGCCCTCCATCCTTTCAGACCAGTGCTGTTCTTCACACACACGTATCTTCTCCAGCCTCATTTGGGGTTCCAGAGGTAAAATGTGGTCCCTATGCCAGTCCTCTGGCCCCAAGAGCCCTCCCCTGCTCCTTGCAGCCCCAGGCCTCCCCTCAGTGTTGAGGTCAGGCCTCCTGAGAGCCCTTTAGTGTCCTGCCCTCTGGAGTGAGAGAGGCTGCGGGGGGTGTCAGGTTGCTCAGAGATGCCTGCCCCTTTCCGTCCTACTTAATTCTTCATTTCTGCCCTCCTTCCTCTCCTTCTCCTACCCCACCTCACCCTACCCCACAACCCTGAAATGCTCGTTCGAAAACCATGGAGACCAAATGTTCTCAGTCTCTTCTGCAAATGGCAAGCAGTGTTATTGTCCATGATTGGAAACAGGATCTGACAGGTCCAAGTTCTCTTCCAGAGATGAAAACTAAATGGTAGGATTATAGGGAAAAGTGTATAAGAAAGCAAAAAAGAAAGCTCTATAAATGGGGTCAGAATTTTGTTCTGTGATGCTCTCAAAATAGTAGCACACTTAAATGACAAGACTTAATGAGGGCTCGCTAGGTGCTTTTTCCGGTAGAATGGAAAGAAGATTGCTGTCAGGTCAGGAGACCCCATTCCACCTTGAACATCTTGCTCCCCTCCCGTGCTACAGTTTCTCTGCTTTTCAAAAGAAGGGATTGGTCAACAAATAATTTTGAGTCCTCCCAGTTTTGCTGTTGTGGCACAGAATAAAGAAAGGGGACAGAACACGTATTCCAGCCTGAATCTGCAAGGACGATCTCAGCTGGGAATCGTCATGCGTGTCCTTATGCCAGTGTTGCCGATTCACAAGCACGAGTGCAGCACCCAAGCCAGACTGGGGGCACACAGGGTTGGGCAAACCCCGGCGAGCTGCAGGAATGGCGATACGGAGTGACCAGAGGAGAAATGCAAGCAGGCAGAGAACCCGGGGTTTTCCACCCAACCCTTTTCCTCTGGATGGAAACACGGGAATCAGGCACATTGGGCAATGTGGCCCAGTGCTAGGGTTCCCCACTATTTCCAGTTTGAGGACCTCTCCTCTGTCAGGGTAGTTCTATGTTTAGAATCAATTTATTGAGGATATAAAAACTCACAAAAAACTATATGGAGCTCTAGCACTTTCAAATACATTTGTATTACAACAGCATTTACATTAATTTGAAAAATACAAGTAGGAGTACATTTATATCTAAAAAATATTTACTCAGACTTTAAATAATGCACATAGATATAGGAATTCTGAGTTCCCATGATTTCCCCAGTGCCCTTGGGTTCTGAGCTGTGGGCTGGGAACCAAAGGTCTCAGACAGTGGTTCTTAAGTGACGACCCTGGGCCAGTGGCATCCCTCTACCAGGGAGCGTGTTAGAAATGCAAAGTCTTGGGCCACATCCTCGACTTACTACCAGATCAGAAACTCTTGGGATGGGACCAACAAGATGTGTTATTCTGGACAGGACTAAAGGAAACCAACATGAGATGAAGCCCCTCAGGGCTAGCAGGGGCAAACTGGAGCTGGGAGGAGAAGGAGTCACGGGACTCCAGGGAGAGCTGTGGCTATGGGAGAGAGCCACTAGGCAGGAGCCGTGTCTTTGGTACGAGAGTACAGTCAACCTGCATAACCCTGCAGGAGGAAGCCAAGGAGATGGTTCCTTACCCCACTCTCCTGCTGCCACCACTGTCCTGCTGGTTCCTTCCAGTAGCTGGTGTGGTTTTTTTCATACCAATTTTGCAATTTTCCTGTTCCCTGACACCAACTGGGTGTCCAACAATTCAATTCTGATGCTAACTACGGGAGTTAGTGCAGACCCCAAAGGTTAAGGGTTCAGTCCCATAAGACTGTCCTTACTCCAGATGCCAGCTACAAGTTCTAGGTCCCCAGACTACCCGTACTGCTGTGCAACTTGGCTAAAATTCTGTGGGTTCCCATAATGTCCACTTAGGTTTAATAATTCACTAGAATGACTCACAGAACCCAGGAAAATACTTCACTTACGTTTACCCATTTATTATAAAGGCTACAACCCAAGAACAGCCCAATGGAAGAGATGTGTTGGGCAATGTATTGGGGTGCGGGCAGTGAGGTGGCACAAAGCTTCCATGCCCTCTCTGGGTACACCATCTTCCTGCCATCAATGCATTCACCAGCCCGGAAGCTCTCTGAATCTCACTGTTAGGGTTTTTATAACCTAATCTCCAACCTCCCCAACCCCTGGAGGTCAGGGGTGGGGCTGAAGGTTCCCACCCTCTAATTACATGTTTAGTCTTTTCTGGTGACCAGTCCCCATCTGAAGCTATCTAGGGTCCCCAACCTGAGTCACCTCATTAGCATGAACCTGGGTGTGGTCAAAAGGGGTTCCTTATGAGTAACAAAAGACACTCCTATCACTCAGGAAATTCCAAGGGTTTTAGGAGCTCTGTGCTAGGAACCAGGGACACGGACCCAATATAGTTTTTATTGTACTCATTGCTGAACCCAGTGGAAGCCGAAAGCAAGTCAGCCAGGCTGACATAGTGCAAAGAATGGCTCCCGTGCCAGGGCAGGGTGGAAAAGGTAGAGAGCGGGTCTAGAGGGGCAAGTGGAGGACACCCGGCGCATCCTGTGTCACATGCGCCTGCTGTGAAGGGGTCCCAGCACCTCCCTCTCATCACAGGCCAGAGGAGGAAGAGTTCACTGGGCAAGATTTCACAGTCCCAGCATGTCAGGGGCAGACAGTGGCCCTCTGGCTCAGGTCGAGCTCTACCAGGCCACACGCTGGGCTGGCTCCCGGGTCCTGAGGGGTGAGCCAGAGCTGTTCCTTAGCTGAATGCCTATGGCCTCTTCACCCCTGGTTCTCACTGCCAGCCCTGCAGCACATGCCTTGTGAATTCCTGCCTGGGCTGCTGCCACAGCCTCCTGGGTCTAGCCTCCGCCTGGCCAGCAGTGGTACCCCACAGCCACCCTAACAATCCTGGTTCCTACCCTGCCATCAAAGGCCTATCACCTGTGTCGCGTCATTTCTTTTCCTTATGCTCCAGACAGAGCCAGCTCCTGCCATTCACTAACACAGCCTGAGTTTCCTCACTGTGTTCCTCCTGCTTTGTCCCCCTGCCCCTCCCCTGCCAGCTCCTCCAGGACACCTCTACTGTGCCCTCAATCCCAGCTTGGGACCTGTCCCTTTAAACACTCTCGGTCTTCCATGTGCAAAACTCTGACAGTGACCTTGCCTTGTACACATTTTTTTTTTCATGTGTTTTCCCAGCAGATATTTATGGGGTCCTCACTATGCCAGGTGCTGTGCCAGGCGCTCAACAAAGTGGGGAAGGAAACAGACCCTGTCCTGCCCTCATGGAGTTCCCGGCCTATTGACCCCAGGTCTGCTTCTGGTCTCTAAGCTCAGCCCAGGGCCTAGTTTTTGTAGGTGCTCAATAAGTCCTTAAGTTGAGTTAGAGTGGATTAAACCAAATTCCCACTGCCAACCCTGGAATAGCTCACCCTGCCCTTCTGAGCTTGGGCACAGGGAACAGGGAACTTTCGGTGACAGCTGCCATCATGAGCCACAAGACAGCCTCAGCCCCTCTGAGCCAGCAGTGACTATTGTCTGTGGATTGACCTCAGTGTTTTCCAGGGGTGCAGCAGGTGGGGCCAGGAGCAGTGACCAGCACTATCTAGATGCTGCCCTTGTGAGTAGTGACCAAAGGATGCACCTGGGGAGAAGCTTTTCTTAACCGAGCATCAGAGCAGCTTCTCATTTGAGTTGATCCTCTGACCTCTGACAGGCACATGCTTCACCCCAGGCTGTGCAGTCAGAGACACATGCCAGAGTCCCAGAGATGCCAGGGAGGTGCCTGAGATGGTCCAGCCCTGCTGCAAATGAGAACCATCGTGGTAACAGGCATATGGATCTGAGAGCTGAGGACAAGACCATCAGCCTGAGAGGCCTGTTTAAGCCGATCAGTCCAGTGAGACTGCATTTCCCTTGAATGTGGAAGAAAGGGGGCAGGCTGGAGCTGGTTCTTCCTGTTCTCACCCTCTAGGGATGCTACCAGACACAACTGCCCTTAAGGCCTGTGGTGCCTGGGCCAGGTCTGGGTTAGGCGGGCCTTCACATTGAAGGGGTGGTGGAAGGCGTTGTGATGGAACGGGCAAGGGAGCAAATGCCTGTGGGACTCTGCAGGCCTGTTGTCCCAGCGCCTACTAACCCAGGCCTGTCATTGAGGGGGAGGGTGCTTGAATTCACTGGGATCCAATAGTAGGCCTGCAGCCCCAATCCAATGCAGCCCCAAACCTTCCAGCCTTTCCCTACTATCTACTAGAGAGCCTGGGGGTTAGCCTGGCATTCCATTAATTGTGCCTCATCCCTCACAAACTCCCCCATGCACTTACACTCCAGGTGAGAAAGACCATGTGCTCCTCCCCAGCACATTCCTGCCCCTTTGCTCGTGCAACCTGGAGAGTCTGCCACTTGGTCCCAGCACATTCCAATTCTGCCTGGCCCAAATTCCACCTCCTCTACAAGACCTTCTGGGATCTCTACAGTTAGAAGTGATGTGTCTCCCTCTCTGAGTGGCATTTCTTACTACCCAACCTGACTCATGATTACTTGCACTTGTCAGATCAGCCCCTCTGGGCTGATCTCTGAGGCCGGGAAACCTCTCCCAATCATTCACACGTCCCTTCCCCTCCCCTTCCCCAGCACGCTGCACCAACACCAGCACCAGCACGGCCTTAGCCATGCTGGACACCAGTTAACATTGGGGTAAGCGCTGGGGGCCCAGCACTGGGTGTGCAGCTGCCCAGATCACCTGCAGGAGAGCAGAGCTGGTATGATGCACAATGTTTTCTGGGCTGTCAGCCTTCCCAGCAGTCATTATTAATCCCTAGAAAGGCTGTGCTTAGATCATTTTTCAGGGGAAAATGTACAACCCAGACCAAGGCCGGCTCTTGGCAGAGGCAGCAGCCAGAGAAGCCAAAGGCATTTGTCAAAAGGCGAAGCAGCATAGAAAATCTTTTTGCTGCTGCTCTTCCCTGGGGACTCATAGCTCTGAGCTCCCACCTTCAGCTCCTCTGGCTTTCCTGTTTGTCTTGAAATGTCCCCATGCTGGGCAGATGCTGTACCTCAAACCACTCTATTGAAGTCTGATGGGGAAGACAGGACAGCACCGAGGAGAGGGGAGCCCACAGCCCGGATGATGGGGGCCCACGGGAGGGTGAGGCAGAGAGCTGGTCCTTGAGCCACACCTCCTTGAGGCAGGGCTCTTCTTCTTTCTACTCACAAGTCTTTCTTTTCCCTGTCACTACCCAGGGCATCTGAGTGATGTGGGCACCCACGATAGTATCCCAATGCCTATCATGCCCAGGCACTGTTCTGATCACTGCAGATGATCAGAATTAGTAACTCATTTAATCCTCACAACAATATTGTGAAATGGTTTCTATTTTCATCCCCATTTAATAGGAAATCTGAGGTACAAAGAGGTTAAGTAACTTGAGTGAGATCACACAGATAATAAGTAGGATTTGAACCCAAGACCAACAATTCCAAAGACTTTTATTCGTCTGTTTCTGTCTGATATCCAAAATTCCACTACCATCATTTGTGAAAACTCATCTGCAACCTTGAACACCATGCTGGGCCTGCTTCCTCATAAGTAGAAAGGAGGTAACATTGGTAAGTAATTGCAGTGACAATTCATTGAGGGCATGCTGCAAAGACCTTGGAGGCCCCGGAGGAGAGAGAACTAGAAAACATCTGCATAGAAGCGTGGGCGTGGACAGGTACAGACCCTATAGGTTCTGAGATTTTCCCAAGGGTCATGTCGATAAAGTGAAATTAGATGGCGGGGCCACTGCCAGAGCCAGGCCTCGGTGCTGGCATATTGATGAATGAGGCCTTGGCTTGTTCTGCCGGATGATGTCACCTCTAGCAATGGAACTTCTTTCTTATATCCAGGACTCAGTGTTCAATTCCTTGTGAGAACCCAAATTAGGCAATAAATAAGGAAGTCCAAATTTCATTAGCATTTCTGAGGAGAGGGAATCACTCTTGTGGGTGAAACTCAAAGCCCTGTGTAGATTTTACTGGATATCTCACCACTTCACTTAGCTTCTCACTGCCAAACTGGGCTGCTGGCTCTTTTTCCCAATGTCCCCACCCCAGGCCTGGGTGAGGCAGCCAGTTGCACCAGCGACAGCGAGTGGTTCATTTGGAAAAGCATCTGACCTGGTCCTTTACCATCCTCCCACCTTTGAGGCCCAGATTTGGTTTGGGTTTGGTAATGTTTCCTTAGCCTGGATGGACAAACAGGTGCAGAGTAACTGACTCGCCGCTTTTCTAGGTGACTGCTTGGTCCTAACAACAGAGACTGATTCCTGGGGAATGTAGAGCATAAGAATTAGGTGAGATTTGGGTTGGAAGTGACCCCGGACAACTTATAGTTTGACCCCTGTTGTTTGAATCTTCTCCTGGCATGCCTTCACTGATGGGGAACTCATTACATACATCTCCAGGCCAGCCCAGATGGAGAAGGTATCTCTTTAGTGTTTTCACAGCCAGACCCTAATTGCTCCAGCAGAGACTCCCAGCTATGGAAATCAGAACTAAGAAGCCAGGACCACTTGCTTAGCTTATCTTGCCAGGGGCTTGGCCATAACCCCTCAGCTGTCAGGTCTGAAGGGGCCCTTGGAAATGACCTGATCCCACTGCCTAATTCTACAAAGATGGAAGCAACTCTTCTAGGAGTGAGTCATCAGTGGAAGGGTCTTCCTCTAATGGTGTTGACAGCTGACTGGTTGACCCCTTACTACCTTACAGGAACTTTAATAACTGCTTTATGCTGCATGATCTCATTTAAATCAAGCTGCTGTTAGGCACTTGTAGGACAGATATTATCACTTAATGGATGGAGTGACCAAGGTTTGAAAAGATGAAACAATCTGTCCGAAGTCACAGCAGCTAATTAATGGCAATCAGGACTTGCACCCAGGCCTGTCTGGACCCATGTTTTCAGCCACTCTGCTAGTCTGTAAGTGCTGTGCCTGGCTTCACAGAAGGTAAGAACGATGAATTTTCTTCTGTGGAAGAAATTGATTTGGACTTATTATTATGGATTTAAAGATTCTTGGTAGGCTCTGAGCCCATGTTAAATTTTAAGGTTAGGTCTATGCAAGTAAGACAATTAGGGGAAATATATCAAATGATAGAAATCTGGATCAACTGCTTGCCTACACATCCAGCCAGTTCCTCCCAAGCTGGTTTGCAGGTGCAGTTGCAGTCTGAAGACCTAGAGGGTACCTGTTATTCTCGTCAGGAGAGTAATTTGCTTCATTTCCTGATTCATATGATCTCCAGGTGAGATCATGAGAAGTTGGAGATGCCTAATATTTAGTTTACAAGCACAGAGCTCTAAAAAAATTGGAGCGGAAATTACTGTTTAGCTGCAAAAGAAGTTAACATGATCTTATTTAAAACAATGGAAAGAACTTTTTAGCAACTATTTAAAATTAATTTTCCCTAAGGTTAAAACTTCTGTTAAAGCAAAGCTGTGACTTGAGATTCAGCTGTGAGAATTACTCTTATGGAGAGACTGCCTTTGGGTACTTGAGTTTTTCTGTGCTGACTTAATTAAGGTTATAGAGCATCCCAAGGCACTTGTCAAAGCTCTTATGTTTCCTCCTGTTCCCTCTCTGAAAAGGCAGGAGAGGAAGCTGGATGAAGTTTCTATATTTCCATTTGGTTTCTTAAAAAACATCTGCTGGTGATTTCTTATTAGACTAGAGGCCATTTGGCTAAATAATTCTTCACATTTCCCTTAAGTCTGATTGAACTTTGCTGTCAAATTTTCTGTTGCACTCTGATGTGGCTGCATTTGAGAAGAGAGAATCTCCAGAATGTGGAAAACAGAATCTCCTTTTTGCTTTTGCCGGCTGTCTTAGTAGGAGCCTTTCGCCAAAGCTCTATGTCACTTTGGACACAGGACTGATATGGCTGTGCTGGGACAGAGTGCCTCTGACCATGTCCTTGGGCCAAGCTGGGGCCTTCTTTCAGTACCATTCTGCCAATTTGGAAACAGAAATTCAACAGGTTTGTGTGTGCAATGAATATCCATGGGTATATATTCATGGATATATATATATATATATATATATATATTTCCATGAACATTTGTACTCTACAAATATATACTTGTTGGATAACTACATAAGAATGAAATCGATAAGTCAAATGATACTTTGTTTTAGTACTTTTGATGCAGGTCATATTGCTGTCTAAAAAGACTGCATCAGTTCAATCTCCCACTAAGAGTTTCTGACTCTAGGGTCTACTTCCCCATGCATTTTTCAACATAGTATAATATCAGACTCTTTCATCTTTGCCAATCAGAAGGGCGAAAGATGATGCTGGATTGTTTAAATTTGTATTGTTTTAGTTAAGAGTGAGGTTGAACATTGTTTCGCGTATTTACTGGTCATTTGTTTTTATTTTTCTACAGACTTCCATTTGTGCCCTTTGCCCATGTCTTTTGTCCATTTTTACAGAATTGCAAGAACCACTGACACATGCATTTGATGTATTAAAATTTAACACGTCGACATCAGTGCCCTCCTCCCAGCTTCTCTCTCCCTGGCACGTGTGGTGTTTGTGGGCCTGAAAATAAAATAGGCGGGACGGAGGCTGGTCTTTAGTGTCCCTCATCCACATGCTGCCTTTGAGGCTTGCAATCCTATGACCAGGAGAATTCAGTGTTCCTGACAATCTCTGGTTCTGAAGGAAACAGGCCAACAGGAGAGGCTGCTTGTTATCAGCACCTCTTAACCTGAATAACAGGCAGGTGGCAAGGGCAGGGGCATTTTCTGTTGTCCTGATCCAGCCTCAGGCTGAGGCAGGCCCTGTGTGTCCCTTGATTTGGGCATTGGAGCTTTCTCAGTAATCCTACCCCTCTTGCCTGTGGCAGCCAAACTCCGCCATGTGTTCTAGGCAGTTCCTGTGCTGAAAAGAGTTTCCTGCTCACCCATGCCCCTCTAGAAGCAGAAGGTCTCTAATCACCTGGGCCCGGGATAGCCTCTGCCCCTCCTCAGGGTTGAGGCTTTTATGTCTTGTCCTTCCCTCACTTATGATGGGTGCTCCAGGCACAACTGGGTTTGCTTCTCCTAGAGGCTTAAGGCTACAGGGGAGAAGGTTCTGGACGGGGCTTCATGTTTTTTCCTGTAGCATCAGCTGCTCCTATCTCCAAGACCGCACCATGGAGGGAGGCTTTCTCCCGTTGTCCCACCTGCCCTCAGCTTTCTTGAGAGCACCTGGGGGAGGTTCTTGGTGAAGTCTATGAATATGTGTGAACTCCCTGTGGCTGCAACTCCCATTCTAGCCCACACTCGATCTTCAGTGATTCCTTTAAAGTTTTAGTTGAATTCTTCCTACACCTGCCATCTCTTCCACCCACATTCTGCCACAGGCAAACCAGTGCCCAGATATTGTCTCTTTTCAGAAGGGCCTGTCTTTTCCTATAATTCAGGCTATTTGGTTGCCCTGAAACCTCAGCTTTCTGATAGGTTCAAGAAAAGCTATGATTTTGGAGTTTTGCTGCCTTTCTGTTGTTGGTAGAGTCCAGCTCCTCCTTTTTTGTGCCAGGCACTTGTAGGTGCTCCTTGATCCTGAGTCTCTCAATGATTTCAACCAGTCTTCCTATGAGTTGGGGTAATCTAACTCCTGTGGGAAACTACCCCAGCATTTCAAAGGCTTAACAGAATAGACACTTATTTCCCACTCATGGCACAGTCCCATGCAGGCATTCTGACTTCCGTGATCCCAGGCATTCTGACTTCCATGATCCCAGGCATTCTGAGGTCCGTGATCCCAGGCATTCTGACGTCAGTGATCCCAGGCATTCTGACATCCGTGATCTCAGGCATTCTGACGTCCGTGATCCTGGCTCTTTTTATCTTGAGCCCTTCCTTCTGCTTGGGCCTCAGAGTCCTCTGCATTCAGCTGGAGGATGACAAAAGAGACCATGGAGAAGACACATTTTCTAACCATGACAACACGTCAGTGAAATACATCATTATCTCATTCTATCATTATCTCATTGGTGAAAATAATCGTATCGTCCCACCTAGATGCAAGAGATGCTGGGAAATATAGTCCCTAACAGAGAAGCTGCTCTGGAGCCACAACTCCACACTCTAAAAGGGGCGCATCCGTCTTTGGTGACGTTAGCTGTCTCCACCACAACCCCGGAGAGACTGGATAGGCAATGATGTTGATTAATTGGTCTCATCAAAAATTGTCTTGAAAAGATTCCACACAATACTTCACAACCATCCCGAGTTAGAGTGTGTGACCTAGGTTATTTAGAGTGTGATGTGGGGGAGACTTGGGGTATGAGCTAGAAGATATTTGAGGTGTGAGCTAGGGAGACTTGGGAGTATGCGTTGACTGTTTCCTATGCTTAGGCTGTGGCATGTGCTAGTTTTTTGTACTAAGTGCAAATTCTTCTGTCTAACATGTAAGGTCCTTCATAATCTTGCCCCAACATACTTCCCGAGCCTTCTCCCACTAGTCCTCTGCTTGTCCCTGCGCTCAGGTTACATAGTACCCCATCATCTTCTTTACAAAGCAGATCAATATTCATTCATTCATAAATGACTCACTCAGCCATTTATTTATTAAACATTGTGCCACTCTCTATAGAGGAGCACAAAAATGAATGTGTTAAATTGCTATCCTCAGGAAGTTACAGTGCTCATGTGCAATGACCTTTTCAGAATGAGCCTTTGCTGGGAACTCAAAATGCTGATACCAGAAAACTTCCTTCCTTGGGGAAATACTCTTTCATTGCCTGCCTTTCTCTGAGTCAATACTTACTGCAGACTCTGTAGTCTCATTCTGCAATCTACCCTACACAAGAGTCCCTTCATCAGCTTTCCTGGCAATAGCCATCTAAGTTTTGCTAGAAAGATATGCCAAGGTCAGGGGTTTCCTGCTTCCTGAGGCACCCTGGAAAACAGTCTTCCTTTTATGGAATGAAACCCTGTTCCCTTTTGTTCCTACCTTGGTCCTCTGAGGCCACACAGTACAAATCTGTCCCCTGCATCCCCCCAGGGGAGACCTTCAGAGACTGATTGGGTCTTCTCTTTAGAAAGGCCTCTCACTAGATAACATCTTCTTGCTCCGAGACCCTATTCTTGTCTGGTTTTGTTAAGTCACCATAGAGGTCCTCAATTCATTCCCACCTCCTCCACCACCCATCCATCCACTTCCTCTGCCACCCACACTCCACCCAAAGTAACTTGCCCATTGCTTCCTGAACATGCCCCTGTGTGCACTCTGCTTCTCAGATCACTACATGTCAAGTGATGATAGCAAAACACTACATTAAAACTTAGCCTGTCTCGATCTGATACATCTAGCATTGTGTAGAACTGTGAGCGATTCCTCACAGAGACTTTGTCCTCTCGTTCTTGATAACTTTAAGGAAGATCCTGCATACATTTGGGCATATTCAGAGATAGGCTTGCAAAAGGTTACATTCAGCTTTCTAGAACTTATAAACTTGCTCATCCCTTTGCTTTCACATTTTTAGCATTCTCCAAATGACACTCCTTTTGAAAAAAAATTAAAACAGTCTGCAACTCCATGAAATACACTTTAAAGTTGCATTAAAAATATGGCATCTGTTTAATTGATTATATAAGTAATTTCCACTGGAAGATGAGTGTGAACAGCATTGTAAAAGCTTTTGCTTTGCCTTTGGTTTCTCTTCATGTCCCACTTGAGTAATTTCCTTTCACATTGCTCTGTCCCTGGGCCTAAAAACCTGGTAAACAAACAGGCCCCAGAGAGATCCAGGGAGCCAGTAACATCCTGGAAATCTGAAAACCATGAAGTTAAGCACAAATACGCTCTTTCCAGGAAGGAATGACTGAGTCAGAACAATGACCTTGGCTTTGAATTAGTCCTTGCCCAACTTTTCCCACTCCTTTCCTCTCTGCCTCTGCACTGTGCTCCAGCTGTGGAGAGGCTGGAACTGCCCCCAGCTCTCCTGACTCTTGACTCCAGGAGGCTGCACAAATCCATCCCTCCTTTGGCTGTGCCTTGGGACTGCATGTGTCCACAAAGCTGAGCTGAGTCAAGCTTCCTCCCCAGCTCTGAGAATAATGCCTATCAGGAAGCTCAAATATTTAGAGAATGTGAAATACAGTATTTTAATGGAACTATTTTTCACCTCCTACAGTAAGAGGATGTAGGGTTAGTTGTTGGTCTATCTGCAAATTAGTCTCATTCACACTACAGCACCTTCCTGTTTCGACACAACAAACTCCTGGTGCTTTTCTCTGCCACAACCAGATTTTGGCTGCACACTCCTCTCCACAGGAGCTGTCCAGTGCAATTGGCTGTTGAAATGTAGGCAATGTTGTTAGTAAAGGGACCTGCCTCTGAATGTTCTCCTGCAATTACGGTGCCAAGCCATGCTGCAGCAAAAAATCAAGCAGGGTGTTGAAATTTATTTCTAGATACTGTGGCCTAGTCTTAAAATGGAACCATGATGTTAGCAGCAGGGCAGGAAAAACCCTACTGCCTTTTGGGCTATTTGGTCCAACACAAGTGGGTGAAGTTTTTGATAACATTTTACTTTTAATTTATATTCTTCCCATGGTAAACCCCAAACCCTCTCTGGTCAGTGCAGTAGAGATGTTGCCAAGATAAAATTACTTTGTCTGGGTAAATTTTGCTTTAAAATTACTTTGTCAAGAGTAAACTTTGCTTTGTCTGTGAGGGACTGTTGGATCAATTCTCTTTGTTGAACTAGATGTATATTTACATCATACTAACGATGCTTAAATTAAGTAATTACAATAATGAAGTTGAGAGCATAATTCACATCCCTGAGCTACTGAACTCGAAATACTTTACTACTTTGGGATTAAAAATAAAAATTTCTTATGTAGCAGCATTAGCTTTTCCAGATGAAACTGGGCTATATAAACATACTTTGAGTATGTGTGATTTTACTTAAAATGTGTGTCCTGGCTCAGAGACCAGGTGCAAAACCCAATCAATTCAGGGAAATGGATAATCCTTACTCTTGGATCACTTTTAAGAAAAAGAGTTCAGTCTTATTTGAAGCCAGAAAAAGATTTTTTTTAAACCAAAGCCTTCTGTGCAGTGTTTGAACCGTACTATTACTTTGTTGAGAGGAGTAAAGGCAGGGAAGGGAGAAGCCAAATTACTGGAGCAACAGTCAAGGTTCTTTGAGCCTGGCCTTCCTGTCCCTTCTCTGGCTACCCCAGCACTCCCTGCTGCCTCTTCACCTGGGAGGAAGGGGAGTGTGGAGAGATGGAGTGGGCAGGGAGAAAGGGGAAGCAAGAACTTAAATGTATATGCTTGCATCCACTGTGCATGGGTGTACGATTTGCAGATGAGGAGGAGATTGATAACATTTCTTTGACTTTGAAAATACCTTTGACCTTGCTACACAAAAACTTGCTTTACCAGCTTGGAAGACAAATATGACTACATCTGTTTGTAATGTTCAACCTAATCACTTTAGCCACCCCCACAGCCAAATTCACAGGAAGTCCTGTCCCCTCAGGACTTCCCACCTTGTTTGTTCAAGAATTCTCAGGCTCTCCCCGTCTGAAGGGACTTGGTAAGGACTAAAGAGGGGAAGGAAGAGCAAACTGCCAGGGACCTGCCTGAGAAGACCTTGATGTCCCCCTCAGTCTTCCCCACCAAACCTTGCAGGGGTCGAAGAGGGGAAGATTTTACACTTGGGAAAGGGTGAAGGGTGTTTGTTTTCCAGCTCTATGTCCAGTACTTCTCCTGGCCCATGGGAGCTTGAGGGAATGAGGAAGATCTACTTGGAGTTCTTTCCCACCAGCTGACCCCAGGCCCAATCGTCTCAGCCCACCAGAGAACTTCTGATAATATTAATCCTCAAAAGGAAGGAGTCAGGGTTGCTTTTGAGCTCTTCCTCCTGGGAGGCTCCATGACCTCTGTAAGTTTACCAGACCCTTCCCAGAGGAGGGCAGTGGAGTGGACGAGGGATATCCTTATACTTGGTTTGGAAAATCTCCAGGTCTGTGAAGACTTCTAAGTTTAACCCCTCCCCACTCCCAAGGGGAATTCTATGTCCCTGGTAGGAAGGTCTCACAAGACACTGGGGAGCTGTGATGTTTCACTGTGTCACTTACTAGAGAGTTTGAGGCTTGTGGCAAGTGCTAGTAAGCAAAATTTATTCCTAAGAAATTTACTTCGACCTTAGATAACTGGCCAATGTAGAGGAGACACCTGGTAGTAATAACATTAGTTTTAGGGTCTGCTTGCTTAGGCATGTGCAACTAACTCAGAGATAATATAACCTGATCTCTGATCACTGCTTTCTTTTCCCCCAAATTTTATTTTAAAATTTTCAATCCTACAGAAAAGTTTCAAGAACAATACAATGATGTGTTCTTATGATCTGCATTCTTTTCTGTATATATGCAATACTTCAATTAAAAAATTAAGACTAGTGCAACAAACACTCATATATTCTTCAGCTAGATTCACCAGTTTTAATGTTTTGCCGTATTTGTACTCTCTCACCACCCCCCCACAGACACACACAGAAAGATACATATAGATGCACAAATATATCCATTCATATGTTAAAATGTGTGTATAAATGCATATATATGCATTCTTATTTGTTTAATCATTTGAGAGTACATTGCAGACATCATTATTATTCACTCTTAAATACCATGTATGCCTACAAGTAGGACATTCTTCTACATAACTGAGGCCAGACAAAACAGGGACACGCTGCAGGGAAGCTGCTCCTAAGTATTGACTGGATTGGCACTAACGGCCTCTTTGCCTGGCAGTTAATGGACCCACAATGAGCGGACAACAGCTTAACCACCCTACTAATCAGCATGTTATACCTGGAAATTTGCAGATTACAAAAATGGCTGTGCCTGTGCACTAGGAGGAACAAAAGTGCAGATGACCTTCCACCTGTGATGTTAGACTGGAAAGGACAAAATTAAGGGGAAAGTGACTTCACCGTGCATGACCAGTAACTCAGGGATGCGTGACAGGAGGCTGCTGCAACCTTGCATTGGCCTTTTAGGCCTTAACTACCCTATATCCTCCCCCATGGCTGAATATTCCTTCCCTTAGTTAGGATAGAGAAACACCCCTGTCTCAGAACAACACATACACCCTTCCCTATGAATCCATGGAGGGTTCCTCCCTTGTGGAGACATCCATGCACCTTTCTGTGCATACTTTTGCTTCACAATGAAGTCCTATTGTCTGAATATTCCATTCGTCTGGCCGTCTCTTCCTTTTCTTTTGCTGAGCACTACAGTGTGGACTCCACGCAGTCCCATGAAAGACTTTTCTGCTTGGTTTGGCCAAGAACCTGGAACTGCCATCTGGTAACATAATCACAACACTAATATCACTTTGAGGAAACTTAACATTGATACAAAACTATTAGCAGATATGTAGTTCATATTCAAGTTTTCCCAAATCCATTACAGCTGTTTTTAAAAAATATCTAGGTTACGGTTAAGGATAGATGTTGGATTTACATGCCACGTCTCTTTAGTCTCTTTTAGTTTAGAATAGTCCTCCTGACTTTTTCTTTCGGTATTGACATTTTTGAGTCTAGGGAAGTTGCTTTTCAGAATTTGAATGTTTTTGATTATTTCCAAATGATTTGTTTCACATTAAACATTTTTGACAGGAATAGTACGTAAATGATATTGTTTACCTGCCATTGTATTTCATGGTGGCAGGGGCAGGAGAGGGGTGGGGGGTCTCAATGTATGTTTGTCCCATTATAAGTGATGTTACAGTTTGATCATTCAATTTAGGTGATGTCATTTGATTATTCAGTTAAAGTGTTGTCAACTGAAAATAGTATATTGAGAGAACATTCTAAATAATAATAACTTAAAAAAATACTTTTAGCTACTGGCTAATATAATGATCTACTTTATCTCTTCTGTTCCCTTTGGTTTCCTTGTAAGATTTCATGGAAAGCACTCTTCTGGCAGAAATGCACCAGGACATTTATACAGCTGCCCATCATGGATAATCAACCTGCTGGTTGATTGTTCACATTGACTCGCATTTGATCTTGAAGTCCTCGTTATCCTTATTGGTTTAAAGGAGTTCTCTAATTAAACTTGACCAATCTAGCCAGCCCAGAGGGAGCCTCTGCTGACTTTCCTGTCTCTCTCTGGGCAGGAGCTGACCTGCTGCCCCAGCCTCTTTTTGAACAGCCATGTGTATATTAGTTTTCCCTCTCTTAGGGAATACAAATGATTGGACCAAAAATATAACTTATCCTTCAAGCTAATTTCATAAACATGATACACAAGATTGAACATTATTATAAATACATAAAAAAGACAAAGGAGTTTCAAAACGAGAAATAAAAGAGAAGAGTCAGTAAACTTGAAGAAAGATTAATTGAAACTGTCCAATCTGAACATCATGAAGAAAAAAAAAAAATAGACAAAGTGAACAGAGCCCCAGTGAACTATAGGATGATATTTTTAATACGTGTAAGATATTTGTAATTGTGGTCCTGGAAAGAGAAGATAGAGATAATGGATCCGGGGGAAAAAATTGGTAAAATACATAAATTTACATATTCTAGAAGATCAGAGAATTCCCCCTCTCCTTTTCTCAACCCTCAATATACAAAGAAAACCATACCTGGGCACATCAATTGTTTATTTCTCATCAGAAACAATTGAGAATATAGTGGAATGGCATCTTTAAAGTTCTGAAAGACACTTCCAGTTTCAGTTTCAACATGTAAAGAGCTTAAAAGTCATGACTTCCACCCTTACAATAAGAAAAAGCTGAACAAATTGAAAAGCAGCAACTTTTCCTGGACCCATCAGAAAACTGAAGTATCAGGGCAGACTGCCCCCATAAGATCTGTAGAGACAGGTGAATCCAGAGTTACAGCCAAGGTCTATTCACTTGGAGAAGAAGCCACTGGTAAATCTGATGAATTGCTGAAGGATAAGTAGACTAGGGGGAGAGTGAGAAACTCCTGGGGATGCAGTCTACAACGGGCCCCTCACACTATTATGAGTTTTGCCTTTAGGAACCACAACAGGTTCTCATGGTGAAGAATCAGAGAATGCCCTCATAGCTCTGGCCAGGGGAGGGAAGAGGAACTATCGTGAAAAGAGCATTCTCCTTGACAAAGACCTCCTCTCCAAGGAAAAAAGACTTTACCAGAGCTTTATCCCACCTAGGGGAAAGGCACTTCTCCTACCCCAGCCCCTTGTCTCACCTAAGGAGGCAGTGGAGGTGGGAAAGTTAGAAAACACCTGTGAAAATCACAGCCCAAGGACACAGGCTCATTAAAGACTGGGATTTAATCATATGATTATAGAATGCTTCCCTTCCTTACAATTTATCACTATTCCAGAAGGGCTCCAGTATAATTACAGTGGATTATAGCTATAAGAGTGGAAGACACAGATTCTTTTTGAGTAGACAGAAATAAGGACATTATATGAATTTTAAGCTTCTGGACTCTACAGGTGCAGAAAACATTAAACATAGCCCAACTCCTAGCCACATTAACATAAAGCCTCATACTTAAGGTCTATCTACCTCAGTTCCTTCTACTCTATACACCATATTTGGCTTTCAACAAAAATGTGTGTGTGTGTGTGTGTGTGTGTGTGTGTGTGTGTGTATAAGTATGCTAAAAGGCAAGAAAAAGCAAAGTCTAAAGAGACAAAGTAAGCATGAGAACAAGACCCAAATATGATGCAAATGTTAGACTTATCAGACAGGGAATTTAAAATAACTATGATTAATATGTTAAGGGCTCTAATGGAAAAAGGAGACAATGTGTGAGAATGGACAGTTAATATAAGGTGAGAAATGGAGACTCCAAGAAAGAATCAAGAAAGAAAATACTATAAATAAAAAACACTAACATAAATGAAGAATGTCCTTGATGGGCTCATCAATACACTTGACATAACTGAGGAAAGAATTAGTGAGCTTGAAGAAAGGTCAATAGAAACCTCAGACAAAAATGCAAAAAGAAAAAAAATTAAAACAGAACAGAACATTTAAGAACTATGGGACCATAACAAAAGGTGTAATATAATATGTAATTAGAATACTAGAAGGAGAAGAAAGATAGAGTGGAGCTAAAGAAATATTTGAAGTAATAATGGCTGAGAACTTTTCCAAATTAATGACAGACACTAAACCACAGATCCCAAGAGCTCAGGGAACACTAGGCAGGATAAATACCAAAAAATCTATACCTAGACATATCATATTCATGCTGCAGAAAACCAAAGACAAAGAGACAATTTTTAAAGAAACCAGATGGGGGGAAAATCTTACCTACAGAAGAAAAAGGGAAGCATTTTAGTGGACTTCTCCTCAGAAACCATGCAAGCAAAAAAAGAGTTAAGTCAAATATTTGAAGTATTAGAAGGAAAAAAATCCAACAGCCTAGAATTCTGTAGCCAGTGAAACAGTCCATCAAATGTGATAGAGAAATAGAGTTTCTCACACAAACAAAAACTGAGGAAATTTATCACCAGCAACCTGCTCTGAAGAAATGTTTTAAAAAGTTCTTCAGGGAGAAGGAAAATGATATAGGTCAGAATCTCAGGTCTATGTAAAGAAAGGAAAAGCATTGGAGAAGAAATAAAGATAAAATAAAATATTTTATTTTTCTTATTCCTAATTGGTATACAAGATAACCATTTGTATAAAGTAGTAATAGTATTGGGTGTTTGTAGCATATGAGTAAGTGAAATGAATGACAGTAATGTCATAAAGGGTGGGAAAGAAGAATTAGATGGTCCCTGACGTATAATGGCTCAACTTAACAATTTCTTGATTTTACCATGGTGCAAAAGTCATACACATTCATTATGCTCCTTGACTTATGACGGGATTATGTCCTGATAACCCCAGTGTTTAAGTTGAAAATATCATAAATCAAAAATGCACTTTCTACTTAATGAAATATTTTAAGTTGAAAGTTTTTTTCAATTTACGATATTTTCAACTTATACTGGGTTTATCAAGATGTAACCCCATTGTAAGTCAAGGATCATCTGTATTCTGCTATAAGGTACCTGCACTACATAGGAAGTGATATAGTGTTATTTGAAGATGTAAGTAGATTAGTTTAAAATGTATGTTGAGGGCTGGCCAGTTAGCTCAGTTGGTTAGAGTGCAGCCTTGCAACACCAAGACCAAGGATTTGATTCCCTGTACCAGCCAGCTGGCAAGAGTAAATAAATTAATAAAAATATAATGTATGTTGAAACTTCAGGGCAACCACTAAAAAATTTAATAGAGGGCCGGCCCGTGGCTCACTCGGTAGAGTGCGGTGCTGATAAAAAATTTAATAGAAAAGTGTACTTGATATTCCAAGAACGGAGATAAAGTAAAAGCATATAAAATGCTCATTACAACCAGAAAAAGCAGAAAAAGAGAGGGAAAACTGTAACAAAGAACAAATGCAACAAATAGAAAACAGTTACAAATATAGTAGATATTAATCCAACTATATCAATAACCACTTTAATGTTAATGGTCTAATAAAACCAACTAAAAGACAGAGTGTCACACTGAATAAAAAACAAGACTCAGCTATATGTTGTCTGTAAGAAAGGTTTCACTTTAAATATAAAGACTCAGATACATGAAGAGCAAAGGGATGGAAAATGATGCACCTTGCTAACAGTAATCAATAGAAAGCTGGAATAGCTATGTTAATTTCAGACAAAGTACACTTCAAAATATGGAAAATAATAAGGGATAAAGTGGGGCATTGCATAATGATAAAGGGATCAATTCTCTAAGAAGAATCCTATATTTGTATGTTTCTAAAAATGGAACATCAAAATATGTGAGGCAAAAACTGATATAACTCAAAGAGAAATGAACAAAATTCACTATTATAGTTGAAGACTTCAACACACCTCTTTCAGGACTTGACAGATCCAGCAGGCGAATATCAATAAGAATATAGTTGACCTAAATGGCACTATCAATCAACTTGATCTTATTGACATTTCTAAAATACTCCATCCAAAAATAGCAGAATATAAATACTTGTCAGGCTTACATTGTAACATTCACAAAGACACACCATGTCCTGTGCCATAAGACACACCTTAACAAATTTGAGAAAATAGAAATCATATGAAGTATATTCTTAGACCACAGTAAAATTAAACTAAAAATCAATAACAAAAATATAGCTGGAAAGTTCCCAAGTATTTGGAGATTAAACAACATACTTCTAAAGAATGTATGAGTCAAAAAACAAATCTCAAGAGGAATTTTTGAATATTTTGAATTAAATGAAAATGAAATACAATTGATCAAAATTTGTAGGATGCTATGAAAGCTGTGCTTACAGTGAAATTTATAGCATTGAATGTCTCAGAAAGATCGAAAATTAATAATCTAAGCTTTCACCTTAGGAAACCAAAGAAAGAAGAGCAATTTATACCTAAAGCAAGCAGAAGAAAAGAAATAATAGATATTACAGCAGAAATCAATAAAATTGAAAACATAAAAACAATAGAGAAAATCAATAAAACCAAAAGTTAAAAAAAAAATAACGTTGATAAACTTCTATAGGCACACTAACAAGGAAAAAAGAGAAAAGACATAAATCACCAACATCAGAACTAAAAATGGGCTTATCTACTGATTCATGGACATTAAAAGATAATAAAGGAATAGTAGGAACAACTCTATGCTTAGATGAAATTTAACTTTCATCTAAGTTAAATTTGATAACTTTGATGAGATGGATTGATTCCCTAAAAGACTCAAAATACTAAAACTCACACAAGGAGAAATAGATAATCTGAATAGGCCTATATCTATTAAGAAAACTGAATAAAAAACTAAAGACCTCCCAAAAAAGGAAGCCTCAGGATCATATAGTCTCACTGGTGAATTTTACCAAACATTTTAGGAAAAAATGGAATAGCAATTCTCCATCATCTCTTCTAGAAAAATATGGGCTTATTAATTTTAACAAATGTATAATACTATGAAAGGTATATAATGAGGGAAACTGGGTGTAGGTTGCACGGGAATTCTCTGTACTATCTGTACAATTTTTCTGTAGGTAAAAAACTGCTCTAAAATGACTTTGTTTTTTTAAAAAGTAAAGTGCTACAAGGAACAACTGTCAACCCATAATTCTATATTCGGCAAAAACTAATCATTCAAGAATAAAGAAAAAATGAAAACAATTTTAGATAAAGGAAAACAAGCAGACCCGCACTACAAGAAATTCTAGAGAGTTCTTTGGAATCAAGGAAAATAGTACCGTGAAAGATCAGATCCCCAGGAAGATATAAAGATTACCAGAAATGGAACTATATAGGTATATATTTTTAAACTATCATTTTTAATCTTAATTTCTTTACAATACATCTTACAGTTTAAAACAAAAGTTTAGCATTGTATTGTGAGGTTTATAGAGTATGCAAATTTAGTACTTGTCAGAACTATAGCATGAAAGATGGGGGGTTAAAATTTGTGTGGACTTAGAAGGTTCTTACATTTTAGGTGAATAATAAGGATCCACATTGAAATAGCTAGAGCAACCACTTAAAAATAATGCAAAAAGGTATAGCTAAAAAGCCAATAGAGAAATTAAAATACAATTCTAGAGAACATTCAATTAACCCAAAAGAAGGCAGAAAAGGAAGGACAGAAGAACAAAGGCCAGATGGCACAAACAGCAAACAAAGAGCAAATGCTAGGCCCAGGTCCCAATGTATCAATAATTACATTGGACAGAAATAAACTAAATATTCTAGTTAAAAGTCAGAGATTGTCAGAATGGATTAAAAAAATAAATGAAAAAAAAGCAAGACCCAATCATATGATGTCTAGAAGAGATGTGCTTTAAACATGATGACACAGATATATTGAAAATAAAAAGACAGGAAAATAACACACCAAAATAGAAAGCATAAAAATTCTGGAGTAGCTCTATTAATATCAGATATAATAAACTTCAAGATAAAGAGTATTACCTTAGAAAAAGAGACATTTCATAATGATAAAGGAGCAATTCTGTAGGAAGATATGGCAATCGTAAGTGAACTTGAACCTAATAACAGAGCTTTAAAATAAATGAAGCAAAAATTGACAGACTGAAAAGGAGAAATAGACAATTCCACAGTCATCGTAAGAGATTTTGACACCCCTCTCTTAGCAAATGGAATAATTAGGCAAAAACATCACTAAAGATATACAAGATCTGAGCAACACTACTATTACTTGATGTAATTCACTTTATGGAAAATGACATCCAACAACGGTAGAAGGCACGTTCTCTTCAAGTGCACACAGTACATTCATTAAGATAGACCATATAATGATGAACATACTAATTATCTTGATTTGAACATCGCATATTGCACACTGGTAATGATATTCAATGCTGTACCCCACAGATATGTACAGTCAACTATGTCCTAAAAAAAAAAAAAGAAAGAAAGAAAGATAGACCATATGCTGGGCCATAGGAAAAAAACTCCATAAATTTAAAAGCATCAACATCATATAGAGTGTACTCTTCGACCGCAATAGGATAAAATCAAATGTCGAAAACAGTAAGATATTGAGGAAAACCCAAAAGTAAACAACACACTTTAAATAATTCATGGATCAAAAACAAATTCACAAGAAACAGTAGAAATATTTTGAACTGAGTAACGACAAAAATCATGCACCAAAATTTGTGGGATAGAGCTGCAGCAGTGCTTAGAAGGAAACCCATAGCTTTAAAGTCCTATTATAAAATGGGAAAGAACTAAAATTGATTACCTAAGGCTCCAGTTTAAGAAGACAGAAAAAGAAGAGGAAAGTAAACCCAAAATAAAGAGGAGGAAGGAAATAATAAATATAAAAAAATCAACAAAATAATAGATATTAACAATGCAAAAGAGAAATTTAAAAAATTAACAAAGCAAAGAGCTAGTGCTTTGAAACATCAACAAATCTGACAAATTTCTAGCTAGACTGACCAAGAAAAAAGAAAAGTGAATACATATATCATTAATATCAAAAATGAAAAAGGAGTTATCATCACAAATTCTAAAGGCAATAAAAAAGTAATAAGAGTATTATAAACAAGTTTATGTCAACAAATTTGAATGTCAGATAAAATGGGCAAATTTCTTGAAAAAACTGCTTACCCAAAATGACACAAGAAAAAACAGAAAATCTAATAAGTCTATGTCTATTTAAGAAATGGAATTTGTTAATAAAAATCTTCCCACAAAGAAAACTTCAGTCCTAGATGTTTCCATGCTAATTCTATCAAATATTTAATAGAAACACCAAATCCAACACAAACTTCAAAATGTAGAGGAGAAGGGATAACAGCCAAATTCATTTTCTTGAATCAAGCATACACCTAATACCAAAAACCTGACATTGACATTACAAAAAATAAGAAACCCATTCCATCATGAATATGATACAAAAATTATTAAATAATGATAGCAAATTGAATCCAACAGTATATGAGTATATAATGAACAAGTGGTTTTATCCCAGGAATGCAAATTTGGTTTAACATTTGAAAATAAATCAATGTAATTTATCATATTAACAGAATAAAAGAGAAAAAACGTGATCACTTCAATAGATACAGAAAAGTCATTTGACAAAAGTCAGGACTGATTCATGATAAGAACTCTCAGAAATTGGGAATAGTATGGATCTTCCCCAAACGGATAAAGGGCACCTCTGAAAAACTAAAGCCAGCATCATACTTATAACGAAGATGGAGAATAAGGCAAGGATTCCCATTTTTACCACCTTCATTCAACACTCTCCTGGAGGTCCTAATTACTGTAATAATGCAAGAAAAACAAAAGGCATAAAAGTTGGAAAAGAAGTGAAAACTGTCCCTATTTCCAGATAATATGATTGTTTATTTAGAAAACCTTAGGGAATCTACACAACAACTGTAAGAACCACTAAATCTAACTGAATTTAGAAAACTTGCAAGATAGAAAGTTACTATTCAAAAGTTAGGTTTATGCTTATATGTTATCAGCAAACAGCTGAGAAATTAAATTAAAAAACAATTTCATTTACTATAGTGCTCAAAAAACCCATAAATCACTTAGGTATTTAGCAAAATATGTCCAAGACTTATACACTGAGTTAAAAATTAATGAGAGAAATTCCAGAAGACCTAAATAAATAGAAAGATATACCATGTTTAAGAATTGGAAGACTCAATATTGAGTCGGCAGTTCTCCTAAAATGATCTGTAGATTTATCACAATCTCAATGAAAATTCCAGTGGGCTTTTAAAAAATACAAAGTGGCAAGCTGATTCTAGAATTTATTTGAAAATGCAAAGGAACTAAAAAAACAGAACAAAATAATTTTTATAAGAACAAAGTTGGAAGACTTATACTATCTGATTTTAGAACTAACTAGAAAGCCATGGTAATGAAAACAGACATGGAAAAAGACAGACATGGAAATCGATGGAAAAGAATAGAGAATTCTGAAATAGAACCACATACATATGGTCGATTAATATTCTACAAAAGAGCTGAGGCAGTTCAAGGGGGAAAGAAGTCTTTTCAACAAACAGTGCTCGATCAAATGCATATCTCTATGGAAAAAAGTGGACTTTAGCCATTATATCACTCTACATAGAATAATTAACAAGACATAGATCATAGACCTAAATATAAAATTTTAAAATGTAAGACGTCTAAAAGAAAATATAGGAAAAAATATTTGCAACCTTGGGACTAGGCAAAGATTTCTTAGAACCGAGAAAGTACATTTCATAAGAGAAAAAATAAATAAATAAATTGGACTTCTTGAAAATTACCAACTTTTGCTCTTTGAAAGATATTAACAAACAAACAAACATGGTAAGCCACAGACTGGGAGAACTTTCTTTGTGCATGTTTACTCCTTACATCCTTAGGAAGGTCTGGTGGGCTGGAGAAGATCTAAGAAGGCAGGGTAGACTAAAAACCTAGGAATATGGCAAAAAAAGAATTCTCTGAAGTATACGGAGAAAAAAAGTGTGTGAAATGCACAAATGCCTATGCGTTGACCAAATCCCTCAACAGCTAAATGAGGAATGTCTGCTAAAGGAGACACTGTGGGACAAATAAAGTGAATGGATACTTTACGTAAAGAGGAGGTCCTCTGAGAGATGGCACGGGCAGAGGTTCTAAGAGTTCTGTCTACAACGTGTTAAAGGGATCTGTGAATGTTTGGGAATTCCATCCCCTCCCCACTGTAAGTTAGTAGCAACCGTGCGTGGTCCTGCCTGTGCTGCTCCTTCCTCCCATCTCAGCCTTTCCCCTACACCTGCCCTTCCCACTCTATGCTCTGCTTACGTCACTGGATACAGTGGGGGAGATCTTGGAGATGGTGTGCTTTGCAGCAGAGTCCCTCTTTGTTTGTGTGTCCGTCCTTCTTCCATGAGCTTGGAAGGGTGCACCATCTCTAGTTCTGGAGCACACATTCCTTGCCAGTGACTGGCCAATGGGTGGGTAGGTACCCAGTTCTGGGAAGGAGCCTGGATACAACTACACATCCCTTCCTGTGCAAAACAGGTTTGCTATCGCTTCATTAAAGTTTAGGCTTTGAACTAATTCTGATTCTTACCTTGGCTTGAAAAGTCCAGTTAAGAGCCATGCTTCATCCCTGAGTAGGAGGGCAAGGGAAGAAGCACGATATTTTCTAGTATGTTCTAATGGAACAGCCCAGCAATCTGTGGCCTCTGTCTTCTGAACACATCAAAAGACCACCAATCAGACTCTGAGTACTTCAGCAGATCTTGACTTAAGTGACATTTATTTTCCCTGACCATCTTTCATGCCTTTTATTAAATAAGCTAAACTCTATGACTATCTTGTTTTAGACACAATGACAGTGGGTTCTACTAAGATAGGTTTTCAATCATAATTATTTAATCCCCCACCACCTTCAATTATTTTGTTCTTGTTTCGATATTGTTTGTTTTTATTTTTATATCTGAGCCTGTAACAATCCTGTAATAACTGGGGCAATTAAATGGAGAGCACAGGGAAGAGCTGTTCAGGGATACAGCTGTATGGACTTTTGTCTTGATTAGGTAGGATCACTGTCACCCACTGAGTGGTGTACAGAGTGGGAATTCAGACAGTGCGAGGGTGACTACAGCCATGGTCTGTCTAGAATGTGTGTGTTATGTGGCGGAAAAAAGGACTCTTCCTGGATCCTGTTTCTAATAATGCTCTGTTCCCCTGACCCAAGAGATGAGCAGGTGGTAGTGAGAGTCTTTAGGGATAAGGGATTGGTCTGGAATAAGACCAAAGATTAAGGGAACTTTCTCTGAAATAATGAGCATTAAAATCTAAGTTGGCGGTTCTTTGGCACAGCTGACAGCATTAACTCAAACCTGAAAAGAGACAGCAGAACCTCCTTTTGTTTATGGAATCAAGATAATGTGCTGTGTTTGGGACTTGTTAACCTTTTAAAGGGATGCTAAATAACTAATTAATATGGAAATATGTGCTCCTGCCTTCCCAGGCATGCAGTCACTGCCAGATTCCCTGGCAGCTCATGGGGGAACTGAGGGAGGTTATGGGTAGCCCTGCAGTCCTGGTCTGACCCTAGGGGAGCAGCTGAGTTCCCAGGGCCTCAGGGGAAGGCACCTTTCCAGCTTCCAGGCAGGAAGGAGGACTGCTCCTTAGAATTGCCAGTTCAGGCACAGATGGAGAAGGAATGCACGAGCGTAAAGTCCATGCGCTGAGATTACATCCTAGCAGAACACAATGCAGCTGAGCAGCTGTACTCAGAGCGAAAGGCCCAGTGGTTGCCATTCAGAGAGAGAAAAAAAGTAAAGCTGCAGAATAATCACCATATCTAATGTGTTGAGCAGCTCTTAGGTCTCAAACTCCAGTTGCCTCTGGGAGCTCATCAGCGTGCTGATCCAGAAGTTGGCATATGTTGCTTGACCCAAAGCAGGCTATGGGGCTTGGACTGGGTTTTTATCTGTAGAGTCTAGGTCATGCTGGCTGCTTTGCAGGTTGTTAGGGATAATGGAAACAACAGTGTTTCCCTCCAGCAAACACTGTTGAAGGCCCACTAGCCTCCAGCCAGGGCCAAAGGGTTATTGCCCTCCAGGAATGCAGGCTCTGGGTGAAGCCATCTCCCTATGCTAAGCCATCAGCTCCTTTCCTCTCCCTCCCCACCCTTTCCTTTAGGTATCACCTTGCATGTCACCACCTCCAGGAAGCCTTCCCTAACACCCCCCCACACTCCCGCAACAAGCTGGATTAGATCTTCTGTTCAGTACTTCTGTTGTACCCTCTGTTTCCCCATCATAGTAATTAACACACCTGTAATCACACTGTTCAAGGTCAGTTTATAGTCCCCATGGGACCATAGCATGAAGAAGTTGAGAACTGTCTCATACTGCTTGAGACACTAAACACAGTGCCTGGCATAGAATAGACAGTTGATGAAGATTTGTTGAACCAAATTGATTAATTTGGGAAGAGATGATGCTATGGTGTGAATGTGACCCGTCCAAAATTCAGGTGTGAAAGCTTAATGGCCAATGTGATGGTAGCAAGGGGTGGAGCCTTTAAGAGGTGATAAGGTCATAAGGGTTTCTTCTTTCATGAATGGGATTAAAGCCCTTATAAAAGAGGCCTCACAAAGCATTAGGCTCCCTTGCCCTTTTTCCTTTTGTCATGCAAGGACACAGTGTTCTTCCCCTCCAGAGGATGCAGCAATGAGGGCTCTCCTTGGAAGCAGAGAGCAGCCGTCACCAGACAACTGAACCTACCAGCACCTTGATCTTGGACTGCCCAGCCTCCAGAAATGTGAGAAATACATTTCTGTTCTTTATAAATTACCCAGTCTCAGGTATTTGTTACAGCAGCACAAAATGCACTAAGACAGATGAATAGGCAGAGCTCAGAGGATTTTTAGGGCAGTGAAAGTATTCTGTATGATACCATAATGGAGGATACATGCCATTATACGTTTGTCCAAACCCACAGAATGTGCAATGCCAAGAGTGAGCCCTAATGTAAACTTCGGACTTTGGATGATAATGCTGCATCAGTGTGGGATCATGAGTTGTAACAAATGTGTCACTCTACTGGGGGATGTTGATAGTGGGGTAGCTATGCCTGCATGGTGCAGGTGTTATATGGAAAATCTCTGTACCTTCTGCTCAGTTTTGCTGTGAATCTAAAATTTCTCTAAAAATAAAGTCTTTGATTTAAAAAAAAAAAAAGTAAAGAAAAATGGTGTAATCCTTATCTTTACAGACAAGGATCCAGATGCTCAAAGAACTGGTGAGGTTTACCAACACCACACAGCATCCTGACCTCAGCCAATGCTCTTCTAAAAGAGGAAACTACTGCTGTGTGCCTGCCACCATCCCTGAACTGGGAGCCCTGGCTTAGAGGGGCAGGGGAGACAAGAGGAAGGCTTGGTTTGTCCAACCCCCTTAATGTTCTCTGTTTTACTCTCTGCCACCACCTTATTAAGGTGTCCTCCCTAATACAGCTAGTTTCTTAGCAAAAATCAGAAATGCTGAAAGGTTGACACCATGCCACACCCCCAGGACCTAGCCAGGGAGCCATCCTGGCGTCTGTGAGGCCTGGGTGTTTGCCAATGGGCTATAGCAACCACAGACAATTCAAGGTCTTCGGAGAAGGTACAAAACTCAGTGCATATTCATAGCACACTTGGTAATGACTCCTGGTTTTATGTACAATGAATACATATTACAGAATTATCATAGGGTAGATTTATTGGAAGTGGGAAGTAACTGAGTTTTATGAAAAATAATTACTACCATCAAGTTGATATAATTACTTGTGCTGGTTTGCTGGGGTTGCTATCCAATTTTATTTATAGGCAATTTTTCTGGTATGGTTTAAACTACACCCAGAGAATAATCAGTCTGTTTTAATTTATTTCCAGGTTGCACCTCTGATGCCCTGGCTAGACCTGGAGGGGACATGCTGTGTCTGGCTGCTGGACTGGCAGGCTGTCCTGGAAGGAGGCGCTGGCCTGAGACCCCTTTACACTTCTGCATGGGGAAGGGAGGAGCCGTGGATAGTTACTGTCAGAATCCTGTCCCAGTTGCCCTTCCCTTGAGTAAATGACTGTTCTTTGGGACTCAGGGTCTAAAGAAGAAATTGTAGAGATTTTGCAAGGAAAAAACAAGAGTAACAGAATTGAAAGAAAATAGATCTTAGAGTTACGTAGATCTGTGTTCTAATCCTGGTTCTACCACTTATTATCTAGGTGACCTTAACTTACCAGGTCTTAACTCCTGTGTGTATAAAGAAGGGATATCTAACTTGGATAGCTGTTGAGAGAATTACATGGGTAATGTAAACCAGCTAGGTCAGAGTCTAGCACCAGCAGGCATATATTTAATGATATTAGGAGGTGGAGCATGGCAGGGGAGAGGTTAACCTCCTTAATTGCCAGTGCCAGAGCCACAGGGAGCCCTGGGAAACAGGGTGCCTGCTGTGTAACAGCCCCTAAGAGGGAGCAGCCTGTGACAATCCTTAGCTCAGGGTGGCTACATTCTGTCATGTGGCCATTCCTTCCTGGGCATAGCTGGGGGTTGTGGTGGTCACCTGACCTGAGGGCAGCTGATTTATAGGCTAAGCAGCTATTCTATAAGATGTCTTAGCCCAAAAGGTTAGTCCAAACCAGATAGGTGGGTGATTAGCTGAGCCAGTTAGATTCTCTCTCTCTGAATGGTCCACAAGGGACAGAAGCAAGCAGTTATCTAAAGAGAAAAGGACACACATACACACTCACACACAGACACAAACACACGGAATGTAGCTCTAGCTAAAGTAAAGGTGAGTGCTAGAGCTAAGGACAGTGAGCTCCTGCAGCTGCTGCAGGTGGACAGTTAACCCACAGAGCACTTCCTAGATTCTGAACATCCTTCTAGGTTCAGGCTCCACAGTGTCAGACTGTGTGGCCATGCCTGGGTTCGCCTGTGATTCTTGCCCTCCTCAAGGTTCCTATATTCCTACAACAACCTTCATCACTTAAGATGATTTGTAAAGGTCTCTTCCTTGCAACAGCAAGCCAACATAGCACCAAAGGTGGCTAGAGCAGTGCCCACACCCCCAAGTCCCACTTCCTGGCAGATCACGCACACAGGAACCTGGACCCCAGAGAAGCCCAGAGTTGATCACTGAATTAGTGGCACAGCTGAGGCTGGGAAACCAGGTCACCTGACTCTGAGTTCATTGAGAAGAGGTGGCCAAATTTGGGTTTCTCCATGGCTTTGTAGAGTAGGGATAAAATAAGGATAAAATGAAGGGCAAATAAAGGAGTAGCAAAAGCAGTCATTCCTGGCACTAGGTCCAGTTGCTCCAAAATGCCCTATTTGCTAGAGTATGGCTTCCTCTCCTCATCCCAACACACATACTCTTTTCAGTGACTTCTTTCCTGGAAGACCATCTGGGTAACCATGACTTCACCCTGTGTGACAGCTCACATTATGGCTGCTGTGAACATTGCATAGCAGTTTGTAAGTGACATCCACATGTTGTTCTGGGTGTGGGTAACAGTGTGTACATGGCTGTGCTTGTGTGTGTGTGCACGTGAGTACCCCTGTGTCCACTCAGAAAATCTCTTAGGTCTTGGAGCACTGGGAGCCTGTCATATGCCTCCTTCCTCTATGCTAACCAGTGCTTGGGACTTCAGTTGAGAACTCAGTGGCGCCCAGAAAACCTTCTAGGTATCCCCAAGATGACTTATCCTCTTCCAGGATGATTTCAAACCTTTATAAGTCTCCAAAAACCCTCTGCCAGCCACTTTCTGCCTCTCTCTCAACAAATGACCCTAACTTTTACTTCGCTAAGAGCAGAGGCCATTCCATGGAAACATCTAGAGTTTCTAACCATAGCTGTGGATTTATTTGCCTTGGTGTGCAGCTCTTTCCGTCTTTTCTCCCACTTCCATGTAAGAACTGTCCCAGCATTGTGGCTCATCAATTCCTTTTCTCTTTCCTTCGACAGTCTCAAGGGACTAAGATGCTGGGGTCTATTTCCAAATTCCTGACAGGCATTAATCTTTGGAATTTTGGAGTGAAAAACTGGAATTTCTGGGAATTCTCGAGAATTACCAAAATCATAAGTTACTTTAAAAATACTTTCCAATATTCCTTGTACTCTTATTATTATGGATATCTAAAAATTTTTACTACTGAATAAAACATATTAAGTTTGGTAGCCTTTGTAAAATATTTGTACTTGGTAATATTATAAAGCATTTATACTTTGGTAGTATTTGTAAAAAGTTGTAGTTTATCACAAATATTTAAACACTGGAAAGCACCAGCGAACATCGTTGGACAGTATTCAAAGAATGTAACATCAAAATCTCCTGGTAAGGTTAACAGCACCTCACAGAATCATCTGTGGAAATTGCCAATTTAAGGACTTTATTTCCAAAACTTATTCTTTCTCTGAACACCAGTCTTAAAATTTGTATAATGTTTACTATACATATAAACATATTAATATTTGTTGTATTTGGAAGATTCACTGTTAGCAGCAGAAAGTTTAAGAACACATGATCATAACAAGGCAATAGCCATGAGCAAGACTTACCAGTGAGATTGTGGTCACTTCTCTCCTACATGCACCTGTCCCAGTTCCCAGAAATTTTGACCTTAGCTTTCAACTCCATGTGTCGGTGTTTCCTGCTCTTGCTTTTGTACTTGGCATCAGTGGATGACTTTGACCAGTAATGTCTCTGTGTTAATTGTTGATCTTTAATTCTCACAGAAGAATTATAATACTTTTTCCCATTTTATCAATTTTTTGATTGATTTTTCCTGGTATTTGGGATTTGGAAAACATAAATTTCCTGAGAATTTCAGGGAAGGAATTCCTACATGGAAACCCTAACACTGGGTGTGTGCTAGGTGCCACAGTTGTGTGATTAAGAGCACAGGTTTGGAGATCCTGAGCTGGGAGTCTGGTTACTAGTTGTGTGACCTTGAGCTAATTGCTTAACACCTCTGAGCCTCACTTTTCATTTTTTAAATAAATAAATACATATTATTACTATTATTATTTTACATTCTAAGATGTTGTTGTGGACCAGTTGGGGGGGAAGGGGAGAGAGGGAAGGGGAAAGGGTTAGGGTGGGAGGAGAAGGACGGAGGGGGCATGGTCAAGGCCCATGGCACCCACCTCGTTCTGGCAGGTGCTGGCTTGGTTGTAGTTGGGCTGGATGTGAAAAGATGAAATTAATTTTAGTGATATATTTAAGCTAATATATCCACAATATTATCATTTCAGCATGTACTCAGTATAAAAAATTATTAATGAGATACTTTACATTCTTTCTTTGTTTTGTTTTTTGGCACCAAGTCATCGAAATCCAGTGTATATTTTTCACTTATGGCACATGCTAATTTGGGCACTAAATTTTCACTGAAAATATTTGATCTGTACTTAAATTTCATAAATTTAGAGAGATTTATATGCTCAAGTTGTTTCAATCATACTTAAAAGTTTTCCAGTAACAAAATTGAGTATTGAAAAATCATTTTTCCTTAATATTCATATTCAAATCATCAACGCGAACTCATTCTTTTTTGGAAGAATCAGTGTAACTTTGAAGCAAAAAGCATATTAGTTTCAAAAATACTTCTGTCCAAGTTAAGTAAATTGACTCTAACTCCTGAGCCAACTTAATATAATTACCATAGAATTCAATCAGATCTTGTATAAATTGAAAAGAAACTCTAAATTTGAATATCAACAAAGCATACTTCAAATTTTCTTGTAATTTTTGCAGTCAATGTAAATGATGCTATTACATTCATCATTTAAAATCTTTTGCACATTAATTCATGTTAGAAAACATACAATCATTATTATTGTTGATATTTATTATAAAAAATTCCAATTTCAGCATAAAGTTTAATACCTGTCGAGCTAGGTCACAAGGAAGCTTTTCCTTTCCTAAGAACTTCAAATTTAGCTCATTCATATGCAGTCTGATAGTGCCATATTTTGTCCTTGATTACTAAATATTCAGCAAGCAATCCTTTTTTTTTTTTTCCAGGAAAACCTTTAATTGGAGTTAGTGCAGCAAATCTTTGTAAAAATCTTCCACCATTCAACCAATGAACATGGGCAATGAACAGAAGATCACTAAATTCACTGTCTTTTATTTTTTTCAACATTTCTATAAACTGGCAATTATCCACACATTTGCATGTGTGTATCGAATGATCAGAGCAACTATATCCATGACACCACATAGACTCTTCTTTAGAAAGCTAAGAAAAAATATTTTCACAAGCAAAAAAATTGGCCCCTTGTTTTAGAATTCCAATGAATCTGGATTTTTCACCTAACACAGCTGGAGCACCATCCATCATGATAGAAATTAATTTTTCATACCAGCTGAAATTCTTATATGACAAATATAAAAGATTAAAAAATATCTATGCCATGAATTTCGTTTTGTAGACCATAAATCGACATTTCTTCATAAATTTGGAAGTCTTTTGAGACAAAATGTACACAAAATATTAATCAGGCGATACCTTTTATGTTGCATGACTCATCTAAAGCCAAAGAAGAGTACTTGCAGTTTTTAAAATGTTGAATCAATTCATTTTGATATTATTAAAAGGTCTTGTATTCTATGAGTAATTCTTTGGTGGCTTAATTGAAGATCTTTCACTGAAGATATTCAGTAGAATATCTTTTTGTGTGTTTATAATTTTCTAAGAAAATTTTCATTACTTAAGCAGGAGTTTGTTTGTTTTTTAACTCCATCTGAAAATGTGGTGTGTATGTTTGCAAGAATCTAAACCACTTTATAATTGGCCAAAGTTACCAGCCTAGATACCCTTAAAAATAGTTTAAAATTTTTTGTTGGATTTTAATTCTAATTTCAAACAACTAGCTTCACTGATTCTTTTTTGATTGCTGGAAGAAAATGTCTTATCGAATTCTCTATGTATTTGCTGAGAATGTCTTTAATCATGACTACTATATTACATTTAAAAATGTTTTGCACAACAGCTTTTTTGCCCTTCCACAGCAAGTTGCATTGCTTATGTCTGTCTCCATCTCTTATTTCTGCTTCTTTCTTGATAATTGATTTCCTTCTTTCAAGCCAAATTACTACACTTATGAGGGAACATGACCACTGGTAACTCACTTTCAGGGAAAAAAAAAAGGTGTGTGTGTGGGGGGGGGGGGACATTTTTTCTACCAGCTTCAGTAAAATAAAAATTCCAGGGAAGGACTCTGATTTGCTTGCTTGGACAACACACCCATCCTTGCACCAATCACAAGGTGGATGAGATGGGATGCTTTGAGTGGTTTAGTATGTATCATGTGCTTATTCTTGAGGTTAAGTGAGGAGACTGTCCCCAGAAGAAGAGATGGAAGCCTGGAGGAGTAGCCCCTAATCCACCCTGGGAAGTGGAAGAAGAGTAAAGGAAGGACTCCTGGATGAGGTGATCCCTTAGCTGAGTCTTAAATAATAAATTAGGGGTAATCAGTTCAAGTGGGGAAATGGGAAGGGGTTGGGAAAAAGGCATTCCAGGGAGAGGGGAAATATGAGAAAAAGCACCAGGGCAAGAGACAGCATGGTGTGCGGTATAAGCTATGCTAGATGTCAAGGTGCTAAACTGTAAGGATTTTGAAGTCAGGAACTGTGTCTTATCCATCCTTGTCTCCATACATCTGTTTGTCCTCTACAAAGTGTACCCTAGGGGTCTACTTTGAGTGAATGAATGATAAGTAAATAGCAACATTCCGTTAGCTGACCAGCCCCAGCCAGGTGTATGTAGTTAAAAATCAAACAAAAATCCTGCTTAAGTTATGAAAATTTTTAAAGAAAATTATAAATAAAAAAAAAATTCTACTAATTGTGAAAGATCTTCAGTTAAGCCACCAAAGAATTACTCTTAGAATACAAGACTCCAGGGGTCTGTAGTGTGTAGAGAGTATAATCTGGAGCTCAATTGAATATCAGAAAATAACTTTTATTTTTTCTGGAGAATAAAAATAATTATAATAACTCCTACAGCCTTGGCTACCAAGGCTTTTGTTTTCAGTCATCAAGCCTTACTATTCAACTGCACTGTAAAGGACTAGGTCAGATCTTCATTATAAGAATAAATCATCCTTCATTACACTCTGTAATACCAAGTTATTTCCACAAGTATGAACAATGTAAATAAATTCCAGATATAAAAATCTCAATAACACATAACTGATATATTTAGCATTTTAAAATTGTTATCAAAGTTTCACAAGTATATAAAGACTCAAATAGCACTATTTGCCATTGAAAAAAGCAGTTTCCACCCCCACTCTACTTTTCACTATCCTGAGGCAATCATTTTCAAATCTTTCAACTGATTATTTTGATATTTCCTTCCATAGATGTTTATATTGTTACTAATTGATTTTGTAATTTGGGCATTATCTATTGATTCCCCACTGTAAAAGATGAGTCTCTAGCACCTTTCTCTACCCCTTTACCACCACCACCCAGACATGTACTTAACGAAGATACATTTCCTGCCCTCCCATCCTCCTGATATGGTTATACAGTAGTTTGGATTAAGTTCATATTCATTGTTTACAATATTCTGGCTTTGTAAATGCTATTTATAGCTGAACCATGTCCAGTACTGCGATCCCTTTTCCTTCCTCCCACTTTTTGTTTACCTTGGAGTTAATAATTGCACCATTTGCGAAGTTTTCTGTGCACTCAACACCAACTTAAATCTCTCCTAAGTGTGTACATTTTCTCTTAATATGTTCAAGCACATTAAGTATTCTGTCAATTTAGTTTTCTTGAAGAAGATACTCATAGATCTGATGCATTCTGGAGTCCCTTACACATCTCTCCAGAATTTGATCACTTCTCGTTTGAATCCCATATTCTCATTTTTCTCAGTTTACTCAATATTTTGGTAGAAAACATTCTCTTCTTTTCTAAAAAACAGTGCATGGGAAGTTATTTTTTTGTTTTTAATCCTTATACATCTGGAGAAGTTTTTAGTTTATTCTCACATTTAACGATATAGAATTTTAAGTGGGAAAATAGGTCTCTCAATTTTAAAGACACTGCTCCACTGTTACGTCATTTCCGGTTTAGCTGTCATAAGATTCAATGCTTTCTGATTCCTGTTCCTTTGAATGAAATAAGTCCCTCCCTGTATTAGTCAGAATTCTCCAGAGAGACAGACCAATAGGAGATAGATAGATAGATAGATAGATAGATAGATAGATAGATAGATAGATAGATAGATAGATAGACAGACAGATGAGAGAGGATTTATTAGGGATATTGGCTCACATGATTATGGAGGCTAAGCTGAAGAATCATGGAGGTTGACAGCATGGCTCAGTCTAAGACCAAAGGCCTCAGAGTCTGGGAAGATGATGGTGCAACTCTCGATGGGAGCAAAAGGCCTGAGGATCTGAGGGGGCTGCTGGTGCAAGTTCTGGAGTCCAAACTCTAGAGAACCTGGAATTCTGACATCCATGGGCAAGAGAAGGGTGTTCGTGCTCCAGGAGAGGGAAAATTTGCCTTTTCTCTGCCTTTTTGTTCTATCCAGGCCCCCAGCCAATTGGATGGTGCCCACCCACATTGAGTGCGGGTCTTCCCCACTCAGCCCACCAATCTTCTTTGTGAACACCCAGAAATAGTGCTTTACCAGCTTGCTAGGTATCCCTAATCCAGTCAGGTTGGCACCTAAAATTAACCATCACACTCCTCAACCTCCAAAGCTTGCGGGTTTTCCTCTTGTCCCCGTTATTCTGAAATTTCACAATAATGTGTATGGCGTGAGTCTAGTTTTATCCATTTTGCTGGGAATTTAGTGGACATTTTCAGCCTAGGAATTTATGTCTTTCACTTCTAGAAAAATTTCTTAAAATATTCCTTTGATGATTTTTTTCACCTTCTTCTTTTTTTTTTTTTTTCTTTAACTCCTATTGTTTGGATATTGGATCTCTGCAACTTGTTCTCTTTAAAAAAAAATCTTTCTTTCCTTTTTTCTATCCCTTTGCTCTTTTGCCCTCCTTTCTGGAAAATTTCTTCACCTTAACTTTCTAATCCTTCTATTAAGTTTTTCATTTCGCTTTCATGTTTTTAATTTATAAGAGCTTTTATCCCATTTTTATAGTATCCTATTTCTGTTTCACAGATGCAATATTTTATCTCTGTGAGGCTGTTGATGACAGCTTTTTAAAAGTTTTATTCTCCTTGTATAGTTTCTTGCACCCAAGTTTCCTTTCTGTTTGTTTGTTACAGACTTTCCACCACTGCCTGGTGAGCTTTGGTTGTTTGTGCATATTTAAAACAGGGGTCTTAACACCTGACTGGTAGCTCAGGAAAGAGGGGCCTTATCAACTGTGGTTTTCACTGCAAGGTGATCTGGCTGGGGACCCCTAACATCAATGTCTTTTTATCTTTTCTCTTGTGCTATTCAGCTGCCCCAGGGAATACTTCTCTATCTCCTGCCAAAGGGATACAACCTGCTTTCCAGTACTCAAGTTGCTAGGTGGCAGAGAAAGTTGGTGATCCCAACATACAGTTTGTAAGCTTTCACTTAATTGCTCTGTTTTCTGAATGATACCCTGCCCTCGACTTTAACTATGGTCCTTCAAGGCAGACCCTCTCTTTTACTGTCTATTGGGAATCCACCTCCTGTCTTCAGCAGAGGGTGGGGTCCACTGTGTGAGTAGGGGAAAGGAATCAGAGGTCCAACCACTTCTTCTACTAGAGACTTTTAGCCAGTCCTCACATTTTAGCCCTCCACCTATGCTTCCAGAGGCACCTTGTGCCACCAATTCTTGAGGCTTTTGAAAGTTTTTCAATATAAAATCAGGACATTTCTTGGCTTTCCCTATGGCTTATCTTAGAATTCAGCTTTCTCAGGTCTGCTAAGTCAGATACCACTCATCCATCTGCTTTCCAGCTTCTGAAATTTTGTTGTTGATGACTTCTTTCCCATTCTCTTTGTCCTTATGATATTATACCTTTTGTTTAATTTCTTATTATTTTTAAGGGACATCAGGAGATGAAGAGGAGATTGATGTACACATTCACCACATTATCTTAACATCAAGTTCTCGTCATTTTTCATTTAAAAAATTTTTCATCAAATAGTTCTAAATAGCAAGCTGCTGTGTTTCATTTAAAATAATGTTTGGTTAGCAAGTTCACATTTCACCATCTTCAGAAACTGTTATTTTTATGGAAAGCAATGTGACCCCCTGGGGTGATAGAGATAATTCATCACCAGGAAAAACCATAGGCTTATTCTTAGGAAATTCCAGGTTTTTATCATTTTTAAGATTTATATTTCCATGGGCAATTAAAGGTTTAACATCTGGATAAAGAAAATGGCATTTGTTTCAGAAATGAAACTTGGAAATGGCTGGAGTCTCTGTAGTGGTCATGGTGGTTGGCTCCCCCGTGGGACTGGCCTAAGCCAGCGATTGCTTTAGGAATAAGCTAGTGACCCAAGTTCAACAAAGGTATCAACTGAAGTCTGCTTGGGAGTCTTGTGGGAGAGGTTTTGTTGCTTCTAAAAAAAGAGACCCAAAAAAGACACAGCTTCCGTCATTCCTCTGGATATTGCTGTTTCTGGATGCTACACCTGGGGCTGCCACAGCCATCTGGCAGGCAGTCTTAGAATCCAAGCAAAATTGAATGCAGCAGAGTGGAAGAATGAAAGAAAAACTGAATGCTTGATGACTTTATTGAGTTGCTGAGTGATCTGAACTTGGGCTTTCCCTTCCTCTGATCTCTCAGCTCTAGGAGATGATACCTTTTCTTTTTCTTAAGCAGATTGACTCAAGGTCTTCTATCATTTGCAGCTGAAAGCATCCTAACTCCATAAAATGCCAATATATATGCCACATTCTTAGTCAAGACAGCATTTATTTTTCAAAAATTATGTAGAGCTGTTGATTTATATTCTCTGTTCAAATCATGAAAATAGGTTTGAGAAGAATGAGTTTAATATCTATGCAGATATGAATAAACATATTACTTACATTAAGGTGTGCCTGAAGGTTACTTTTGGAATCGGCATTTATTTCATTGTTCTGAGTCTCTCTTTCCATCAAACAAAATGCTGGCTTTTCCCCCCTGTTTACTTGAGTTCTAGTACATATAAAATAAAGTAAAAAATGAATTGGAGTGATATAATCCTTCAGAAGTCGTTGGAGTCGTTGATTCTGTTAATTGCTCCTATCAGTCCTTTTGAGGTTTGCCTTTGAAGAGGACTTTTTCTGTAGATGACTCCAAAAATTATTATTTGAGCTTCAAGGCTATAAATTACCACCTAAAAGAGAAATTTAAAAAATCTCTTCTAACAAGTAGCTTTAGCAGAAAATATCTGGAGCAGGGGCGGTGTAGTTTGGGGCAAAAATAAGGTGAGCAAGTGTTTTAATATTAATACTGTGCCTTGTTGCATGGTGGTTAGACCACAGGCTTTGAGTGTCAAGAGAGTAGATTCAGGTCCTGGCTTAACCATTCACTAACTGTGTGACTGTGGATAAGTTACTTAACTTCTCTGGGCTTCCAATTCATCAGCTGTAAAACAAGGGTAAAAATAATAATACCTACTTCACAGGTTGATAAAAAAGATTAAATGAAGAAATATTGTTTAAAAAAAAGACCTAGAACAATGTCTGGTACATTCAAAAATAATTGGCCGTTATTGTCATTATTATTGTCATTGTTGTCAGGATTATTCTATTCAGCATTTATCGAGCACCCATGTGAGCATCCCCTGGAAGAGCTCTCCCTTCGCCAGCCTCAGAGTTACAGGCACACAGCTGGGTAGGTCGAGAGCCCTGCAAGGAGCTGGCTACAAAGCCCTGCACTCACGCCTCCCACTTCACCTCCCCTCCACCTGGAGGCTTTCTGCTCCCTACTTTTCTCACCCTCCCCCCACCCAGCATCTGCCTGGATATCTCCTCCTGGCCCCTCAGCCTCCCCCTGAGCCCTGAGACAGGTTTTCATTTACTTCAGTTTAGATCTGTTTGTCCTTCCTCTGCCGTAAGAAACAATCTCCATCCCAGAACTTCCCGTTTGAGGCCACCTCCAGCTCATTCCAAGAAATGCCTCTCTACTCCACTTACACTCTGTTGTTACCAAAGTCGCTCAAACAATCCTAGATAAAGGGGTCAGGAGAAAACGGGTCTTGTCTTAATATTAGGAGGTGGGCAGGTGGGTTGGGGATCCTTGGAGGACCAAGAAATCCTTAATGCCCCCGGCAAGGGGTTTCTTTGGGCCCTGGGCACTGGGGGCACAGGGAGATGAAACACACACCAATAACCATCACTTGGCCTAGAAATAAGGGCCTTGCGAGAGAGGGTGGGAAGCATTTAGGGGGACAGAAAAAAGAGAATTTCTGAGTTGGTGAATCAGGAAAGGCTTCCTAGAGGAGGGCAAACGTTTGAACCAAGTCCGGGGATGGGGGACTCGAGCATGCAGCAGAAGGGAGGTGCAGGAAGGGAAGCGACAGCAAAGCCACAGCAGCCTTTCCTTTCCAGAATGTGACACAGCCAATGAGCACTGAGGACCTTCCAGGTTATGTCACTCATTCATTTCCTTATTTATTCATTTGTGCACTTCTGGACCCTCCATTCATGTCAGAGAGCTGTTCCCCTTCTTTATTTAACCTGTGATTGCTGTAGCTAATGCCGCCTCCTTTCACTTTGGGTGAATATCCCTCTATGCAGCTCTCCTCAGTGTAGGCTAATTACCAAAAGTACAGGATTGGACTCCTGAAGTTCCAGAATCTTTGAACATCCCTTCCCCCAGGGCTGTCCCTTTTCCTTACTACCCGCTAGGAGAGACTTGGTCATCTTCAAAGTCCAGCTCAAGGACCACCTCGTACAAGAAGAAAAAAAGGCAGAGAGCTTTTATTGAATAGCATCTCTGTGCTGGCACCTGCTGGGCCCTCCCCCGCCCCTTATTGAGCCCTAGCCCATCATAGTGAGGTCTCACATGGGCTATCGTCCTGTATGAATGGTGCGCTCTGTGAGACCAACACCAGAGGCAGGTTTCTGGCCCCTCCTAGATGCCAAGGCAGCTACTCCTGACAAGGTCAGCCACCATAGTCTCCAGCTCACAGCCCATTGTAGAGCTGTGACAACCACTGGGTCCTTAGTTCACCGCAGGATCTGCCCATTGCTGGAGTCCAGCCAGCCACTTCCTGAGGATGTGCTGTGATGACTCATGACCAGCCCCCTTGGGAGAACAACCCAGAATCTAACAATAGCAGCAGCGTTGTAAGCATCTCCTAGGAGTGACGGACATCACTGCGTCCAAGGGAAGAGGAGGTTTTCCACCCAGCTGCATCCTCCACGAAGCCTCCCTTCCTCTCAGGTGGTGGCAGGATGGGCAGGATGGGCCGAGTTGTGGGTGAAAGGCGGTGTCATTTTTCACAGTTAGAGAACTTGAAAGGCTGCTATGGTTTGTATGATCCTCTGAGCCTTAGGCTGCTTGTCTATAAACTGCAGGGGCTAGACTGTATGTTCCCTTAGTCTCCTTGCAGCTCAGAGCTTCGGGGTTCTGAACACTCTGTTACCCTGGACGTATTTCTGCCCTTGCAGCATGATTTAACCTGGAAATTAAGGCCATGGAGCCCTGAGAGGAGGAGTGGTTATTTCCCATCACCTGAAATCAAAGCAGTCCTCTGTCCTGACCCCAGCCACTTTAAGTTCTCCTATTTGCTTATCATTTTTAATTATCGGAAACTCGGACCAGGAATCTGGATTTCTGGGAAAACAGGCCTCAGCCAAACCTTCATCCCCTGCAGGGCCCTTACCTTCATGTCCTGGGCTTCTTATAAGACATCAGGGTTTGAAGATGATGGAATGCAAGGATGGCTAGAAAAGCCACAGCAACCCAGGGCAGGATGCTATACCAATGGCACTGTCACCCTTTGAAGAGATGACACCTCCAGATCAACATCTCCAATGCCAACCTCCCTCCACAGCTGAGGAGACCTCAGCTTTGGACACCTGAGGGTGTGTCAAACAATATGCTTAAAACTGAAATCATTGGCATACTCCATGCAAACCTGCTCTTCCTCCTGTACTCCTATTTTAATGCCACCATAGAGGAATCACTGCTGTCTTTTTTTTTTTTTTTTTGTCTCTATCATTTGAACCCTTTTCCTATTTGAAGGAAATTTCAGTAAGTGTGAGCCTGAAGGGGGCCAGACATTCCCACACCTGCCCCCTAGTTACTGGGGCATGTGCACATGACATAGGCATAGCCATTCAGGCCATGCGAAGGGGATTTGGGCTCTTGAGAGGGACACAAAACTTAGAGATTACTCCCGGCAGCAGTGGAGGTGAGCATATGCAGCAAGTGTCCAACGGTGGGGATGCTTTTGCTGTTACCTGACCAGGCTGTTCTTGTGTGAATTGGACCCAGCCTCTCTTGGTTCCTGCCTCTTTTCTGAGTTTGGTGCTCCAGCCTTGCCATTGATTCAGAGAGCTCTAATAAATATACATCTAATAAATTCCTCTTCTTCTTAGAGATCCAGAGACAGTTCCTGTTGTTTGCAACTAAGTCCCGGCTGGTACCCTCATCTTTCCCCCAGTCATCAAGTCAGGAAGGTTCATACACTGCTGTCACTGAGGCCCACTGATCCTGTGCCACAATGTCACCTCTATGGCCCCACTGCCACCCCAAGCCAGGCCCTTATTACGTGGCCTATTCCTGCTGTCCCCATGTTGGTGTCCCCTCTGGCCTCTGGGATCTTCTTCTGGTCAAAGCTCAAAATCCAGGATCAGGCTATGGCTCCATCAGGTTTTTGGCAGAAGAGAAAAGGAATAAAACTGGAGCAAAGAAAGGTGCTGAGTGACTCTGATTGGAGAAGGAGGAGAGAAGGCAGGTGTCCAAAATGCAGGCTTTACCCCAGCATTGCTGTGTCTGCCTGAGGCCCTGAGACTGCATGAGCTCCTTCCCCTTCATGCAGTTTCTCCTTATTTTCTAAATTCACATCAATTAAAGCATATTAATTACCCTTTAAAAGGAAATAAATTAACTTAAGAAGATTCCATTTTATCTTACTTTTATAGTAGCCAAGTTCCCTGAGGATGCATTAATTGATTTTAAATCCAAATCAGCCTAATGCACTTGGGCACTTTGCTGGATAATGGAAATTAGTGACGACTCCGGTAAAGGAAAGGCTTAATGCCAGCTCCTGTTTTTGCAAATTTTTATCACTGCAGATGAAGTAAGCCCAATCATGGGTGGAGAAGTCCCGGTAGCACCAAGCTCTTTATTTACTTAGTAAATATTCATTGTGTACCTGCTTTATGCCAGGGATTGTGCAAGACACGGGGATCTGAGGATGAATGAAACAGACTTGGTCCTTACCTAGCGAAGCTTACAGTTGGACGCACTAACACACCTTTGTGGGGCTTCCTAAATCTCTAGCCATAGCTTCTCCCTGCCTGGGTCTCACGGGAGCTGGCTTTCACTGGTGGCCAAGCCCATGAGGGACCCGGTGGTGGAATGTCAGAGATCTTGTCGGGAGACACCAGGAGACAGGGATGTGGACAGCCATGAAGGGGTCCAGCTCAGCTGGACATGTTCCCTCCCCCCTACCCAGGCTGTTCCTCCATGCAGACACAGTTTAGTGTGCAGAATTGGTCCTAGAAGTCCTGTAGAGGTGATCTTCAGTATCCTGTCCCTGGTGTTCCCATCTAGGATTGCCAGATTCAGCAAATAAAAATATAGGCCACCCAATTAAACCCACCCCAGCCAGTTGCCCTGTGCCCCTAAGACCTGCTCTGAAGCAGCGCCTCCCCCAAAGCAGGAGTGCAGAATGAACCAGCCCCCTTCAAGATACTCTTTTCATGAGGAGTATTTAAAATTAGCCCACTCTAGGCTAGTTGTCCCCAGGAAAGAAATTCAGTTCAGCCACCTTAACTGAGCACTGACTCCAAGCAAGGAACAGTAGTACATGCTAAGGAGGATACAGGGATGAGTAGGACACAGTCACTGCCCCAAGGAGCCCAGAGGCTAGTGGGGGGAGGGGTGTAAGCTATTCAAATCATTGTAATGCAAGGTGGAAAATGAAAACTGACTTAAGTACCAAGGCAGTGTGGGGAGGTAGATATCAGATTTACTTTGGGGAGTGGGAGTCATGAGGGTGTCACAGGGGAAGTGGCATTCACAATTGACTGGCCTCACGACCATCCCATGAAACATGTGCCTCAGTATCCCCCACAGCCCTAGTGCACATCCCTGAGAAGTCACCTCACAGATTGCATGTGACCATCACAAAGCTCCTGGCAGCACTCACAGATCATAACAGCTGACACCCTGGATGAAACCTTTGTGCCACCCTTGACCTGGAAGGGTACCTAATACTGCAAGAGGGCCATTCCAGAAGGACATACCAGGTGAGACAGTGAGCCCTAACCCAGGTCATGAGAAAGGGCCGGTATGTGGAGCACTCTGAGAAGCCTCATCTGGCCAGAGTCCAGAGCTCCAGATGGGGTGTATAGCTGGATGGGCCATCCCAAAGGACCCAGGGAGCTTACACTTCCACTTGAAAGCCAGGTTGGGGACACCTGCTCCCCCTGGGGTGGGCCTCCCTGCCCAGACCTGCCTGGGCACCATTTCTGTGCCTGACACCCAGTGGTCACCGGTTGCACTGAGTGAGGGAATGCCAGCTACGTTCTGGGTAAATATTTAGCCACCTGAGGTTTTTGAACAGGTAACATTTCAGAGCCTGCTTTGTGCTTGTACAGCATTTACTAAGGGAGTAAAAAGGCTTCTCATTCATTGCTTCCTTGTTAACGTGAGTGGGCATTCTCCAGCCCGGCAAACATTAGCAGCAGCAGTGGCTGGGCCCAGCCCTGATAAAGCCCTGAAAGTGGCCAGAGAAGAAAGCTGAATGCTCCGACTGCCTGTTTGCTATGGCAATAGCAAAGACAATGTCCCACAGGGGCTGTGGGCATGCATGTGGAGGGGTTCTTTGGTCTGTGATAGTACCACAGGGATTATTCTGCATCCTCAACCCACACTGTACCCAGCCCATCCCAGCTCTGAGGTCTCTGGAGACACAAGAGCTGGCAGCTGGTTAACAAATGCGCCCCTAGTGAGCTGGGTAGAGAGGCTCAGCTGCCTCCAAGCTGGTCTATTAGCAGCACTAGGCTCCCTGCGCATGTGCACAGTGTGGAGCTGTCAGGGAATGTTTTTGAGAAATTAAAGTGACATTGCTAAGTGGGTACACGTAACAGGAATGAGCCAGCCAGCCTGTCTCTCCTCCTCCTCCTGACAATGCTCGCTCTGAGGGAATAATGCACGAGAGTGTGTTTGCATTCCTTTAGAAACTTAATTAAATCTGGCTGCAAGATGGAGCCAGCCTGTGCTCAGTTTCAGGCCAGGCAGGGGTAGGCTCCTGGGTCCACTGCCCTGGTGAATCCTGTCCCTTAGACTCCTCTGGACCCAGGAAAAACAGCAGAGAAACACCACTGGTGAGGCTGAGGCAAGAGATTCAGGGCTCCATCCTGCTCCTCCTGGCAGGAGATCAGCCTAGCAAGCCCAGCCCTCTCCTTGTCTGAGTGCTGTCCCCTTTCTGAGATGGCCTCCCCTGAGATTCTGATTTCCCTGTATGTTTTCACCTTCCCTGGGCCTTCATCACTAGGTTCTGGAGGCCTGGACTATGTGTGACCTGACCCTGTTTTAACCAAATATCGGGGACCCCACTGAAAGGGCCCAACACTTCCCCCTCCTTCCCTCCCCCTCCCCCCTCCCACCAGGAGGGCTGAGCTGGAAACCACAGGAAGGGGCTGGGTTGGTTTGGCTGCTGAAGCTGAGAGCTGGAGGTGGGGAAATCAGGAAACCCAGGCGTGACTCCAACGTGAATTGGAAAGATCCCCAACAGCCAGGGCATTACATAAATAAGACTCCAAAATCCATGATGGCAAAGGATTTTTTATTTCCATTAAACTTTAAAACATTTGTTTTGAAGCACAGTCCTACCAATGAGGAGCAATATATGTTTTTATTAATTCATATAAATATAATACATGCTCATAAGGAGGAATCAAAATAATACAGAAGGGTATAAAATGAAAAGTAGAGGCCCCTTACACACTGCAACTCCACATTTCCACTCACCAGAGGTAAATTGTTAATAGTGGCTTGGGGCGATTAGGTTTTTAAAGAAACCAAATTCAGGATTGAAACTGCAGAATTCAACCAGACTCTGGGTGGTGTGTTTGGAATGGAAAAGGGGAGTGTGTGTGTGTGCGTGTGCGTGTGTGCACGTGTATGTGTGCACATGTGTGTGTACAAGCACTAGCCATGGTTTACTAACACAGGCTCTGCTGTCGAATGCCTGGGTTCGGATTCTAGGTCCTCTACTCCGAACTGTGTGGCAAGTTGGGCAATTTGCTCAACATTTCGGTTCCTCAATTTTATCCTTTGTAAATTGTGAATAATTATAGCACCTACCTAGGCAATTATGTGGATTTGAGTATTTTTCAGCTCATGAAACATCTGAACCTGTGAAAGGTTTACCATTCTGGTCATACTACCTGTCAGCCCCAACTCCTTCCAGAACCAACAGTAATTATAATAACCCCTCATGTGTATGTACCACTATAAAGTATATAACGCACTTCACAAGCCTGAGAGGCAGCCCTGTTATCCCATTAAGAGACGAAGAAACTGAGGCATAGCAACTTATCTGAGGTCCTGTAGCTGTAAGTGGCAGATCTGGGTCTAAAACTCAAATGCATGCTTTCCAGTGCCCCGGGGACCTCTGTGGCCCGTCTGAATAGTGAGCACACGGGCCTGTGGCAGCTGCGTAGAGGAAGGGCTCCTGCAGTCCCCCATGTCTTCCCCCTCCCCTTATGACCACTGGGACAGCAACCAAGCCTCTTGCCCAGGGCTCAGGCCACAGGCCTCAAGGGCAGGAACATCTTTAGTAAACAGTCTCTCTTCTTCCCTCCCCTCCCCCTCATCGAGCTTTTATCAATCTAATTGCTTGACATTTTGTACTTTTTAAAAAAGTTTTGCTTTTTCTTATTACAAAAGTGATACTTGTATGGTATAGAAAACACAGCAAAACAAACAGAAAATAAACACAAATGTCACAGTAGAAGTGTTTTCTGCCTTCCTAGAGTTTCCTTACAGTCCCCAGTGTGACCAGTGGCACTCACCAGTAGCCCAGGATCTTAGCTGGGGACCCTCATCAGCCCCTTCTGGCTCCCACCAACAGCCTGACATCATATGAGAGTTTCTAAGGTTCACAGGATTATCGATTCCAATGATTTTGACCTACATATGGTTAATGTGATTAGACAAAAGCATGACTTAATAGTTTTTAAGCCTGTTTTTTAATTTAAAAATCAAGTTAAGAACTCTATCCTTCATGTGGAATTTGATGAAGTTCTAGGAAAAATCAATTTGGTCTGTGCATTTGAAAATGCCTCACTATATTGGTTCTAACTCTCTTTGATATTATTATAGTGGGTTGTTTTATCAGGAAAATAAGCTGGTTTTAGAGCTTCACAAATCATTCCAATGTGTCACAGAACTCAAAGACCAAGAGGAAGAGAGGGAGTGTCACAAGAAACATGTGTACCAAGGCTTGTGGGAGCACCTGGAATGGGGCACTGACTTAGCCTACTGTATCAGTCCGTTTCTGTGGCTTATAACCAAATACCTGAAACTGGGTGATTTGTAAGAAAATGAAATTTATTGCTTACAGTTTCAGATCCTGTAAAGTCCAAAGTCCAGGGAACACATCTTGTGAGGTGACTCTACAGCAATGCAGGGTGTTACATGAGAGGATGGCAGACAGGAGAGAGAGAGAGACTCTCAGGAGCTCTCTTTGTAAAGCCCTCGGAACCACGCCCCTGACCACCATTATTAATCCATTCACTACAGCATGGTCCTCACAATCTAATCACCTCTTCAAGGCCCCATCTTTCAATGACCATAATAGGGTTTCCCACCCTCAACAGTTACAATGAGGATTAAGCTTCAGTGACTTTGGGGCCCTTCAGTCCATTGTGCCTGTGGAGGAAAGAAGGTCTGATGAAGCTTTACTGAGGAACTGGACTTGAGCTGGAACTTCAATTAAACTTAGGAGTTTGTTAGGCAGAAAAAGGGTGGAGGGGGAAGAGATTTGGTGAGCAGAGAGGTGTGGCCAGGGTGTAGAGGTGGATGCTGGGGGTGGGGGGACAGAAGGTTGGGGAGTGTCACATCCACCAAATGGAAAGTGTGCTGTGCTGGGGATCGGTCCTCGTGAGTCCCGGAGTAGTACTGCTGAACAGTTTCCAGGCCTCTGGGTCCTACCTTAGTTCTGTTTGAGAATTACCAGGACTGCTGCAGGTGGGATCAAAGAACTCAGCCTCAAACCCGTTGGTGCTGGGATGTGTGCAGCATGCAGGGAGGACATGGGAGGGAGGCTGGGCCCCTCTTTCTTGTACTCTTTCCAATCCTCTTCAGGGTTTCTCTGGAAAGTTCTTGTGTTTCTCTTACCAAGTATCTGTCTTCAGCCAAGTCACTTGTGAATATTAAAATACCCTCACACACACCCATGCACAAAGTAAAGGAAAGCAATTAGTTTACTGGTTTTTTCCACTAGTCTTAGTATGGGAACTTGGGACTGTAGGAAAATACTACTGAGGAATGAGGGAAACCGGAAGTGGAGCAGGTAGTAAATAGACAAAAGTGAGGAAGTAAAATCTAATCTCAAAGGCGTGTTTTAACTTTCGGGGCAACGGAAACAGAGAAGCAAATGCTGGCTCCATTGCTAGTTACTTGGGTTTTTCTTGGATGGATTTTGGCCATCAGGGTTCTGTCAAGGTGAGGAATGTTTTCAGCAGCTGAAAAAGCCCGTGCATTCCCTGGGTTAATAAGTGGGTCACAGGGAGAGAGCTGAGCTCAGCCTCTTCCCATCCAGCCCCCCATTCCTCCCCTGCCTGGCGCCCCTCACCTTCCCACCACTCACAACCCAGCCAGTCAGGAAGTCATGGAAATAACTGCCCTGCTCTGTGCAGTGGCCCTAGATCAGTGGGCTGTCACTCTGAGCTGCTGAAACTGCTGGGGCCGCAGTGTTACCAAGAGGTGGAGAAGGTTCCACACTGGGACGGGGGTGGAGGGTGGAGGGGACAGCCAGAGTCCTGTCAGTGCCAGCTCCCTTGTCTTGGCCTCTAGTATCTATGGCGGGAAACAGAGCTCCGGAGGTGACTCACTCAATCCTGGCTGCCAGAGGACATGGCATGGTGATGCCATGCAGGAGGGGGCAATGGAAAGACATCGGATTCCACTTTCGTGGGGGCTGCCCAGCTGGGTGTGAGGCCAGGGACCAGGACAGGTCCACTTGTCTCTGTTGCTTCTGAGTTCACCCTAGAGTCAACTTTGTTCCTAGAATGTTTAGAAAGAAATACAGATAGAAGAAAAAAGGGCCTGCTTGGCTTGACCAGATGCCACCCATGTGCCAGGCCCTGCAGATTCAAAGACAAGAAAGACCCCTCTCTACAAGAACTCAGCACTTTCTCCACACTCTGTCACTTCACCACGGTCTCGGGAGGCAGAGGGAGGCAGCTCTCTCACCCCCACCTGAGGCTGAGGCTGCCCAAATCCCAGCATATCTCATCTCTACCCCTCCCCAGGCAACCAAAGAACAGAAAATTTCCCATTTCACTAGAGTCTGAGAATAGGATTGAAGCATGAGTTCAATATGACGCTCTGGTTTCCCCAGTGTGCCCCACTTTTCTATCAGAAGGCAGAAAGGTGGAAGACGTGGGTACTGCCTTTCCATGTCATCCACACACGCTCCTGCAAGCCTTTGTGGAGGTGCCTGGATAGTGAGTAAATTAGTCGTTTCTACGCTAGGGAGCTTTCCATTTTCTCTGAGCAAGAGTTGTGTCAAGTTCAGCTCCGGGTCACGGTGCCAGTGCACATGACGGAAGCTCAGCCAGTAAAGAAACAAATCCTGAGTTTAGAGCTCACTGGCCCAGCCCATTTGATGCCTTAATAGGGGTCTGAGAACCGCGACAGTGGTGGTGTGCCCTTCCACACATGTGCAGTACGGCTCGGGGTGGCACTGACAGTGTGTCTGGCACCACCCAGCAGGTCCATGTCTCTTAACTTGAGGAGTGAGAGTCTGAGGTCTGGATCCGTTTCCAACTGGACACACCATTTAATGAGGTTGGTTTTCCACTTCTTTGAGGAGTGGATTTTATTGGTAACTTTCAGCCTTGTGTATTAAAAAAAAAAAAAAGATTGGGCGAAATGTAGAGCTTAGGGAGCAAGAATCATGTAAGTCTTGTCAGTGCCAAGGGTAACAAAGAAGGTAATGTGGTGGGTGGTTATATTAACAGAGGTTTATTGTCCACAGTGAGGGAGGTGCTGCCTGATGTAGGTGCTCTCCACTGTGCTGAACATCACCTTTTAGAGACACAAATGGAGGGGAGAGCCACTGGATCTGAGTAAGGATCTTGTCAAATGAGCAGAAGCCGAGGGAACTGGGAAGGTGGGAACTGGAAACGGTTTGGGAGGTGGCCATGGAGGACATGCCATCTTCGCATTCCTGAGGGCGAACCCTTGGAAGAACAGTTAGGTATGTCCTTTGTTGCCCCAGGGATTAGAACCCAGATCTAGGAGGCAGTGACCAGGAAGTGGATTTTAGCTCCTGGAGTTTGAGTGAGACCACTACTGGGTTCTTTCTGCCCCAAACCTTCAGCATTTTCCCACCCAGAGCGGAGCTGTCAGGCAGTCTCAATCCATGCCACCTTTACCTTGGGGCCTCCGGAACACTACCGTCTTCACAGAGAGCTCCCACACAACTGTGTTCCTGGCCGGAATCAGTGCTCAGGGCTAAGTTCAGTTGGAAGAGTTCAGGATGTCTGAAAGTATGCTTCCACCCTGTGTCCTGGGTCCCCACCATGGCCTCCTGTGAGAGGTGGAAGCCGTGGGGGAAGTGTGCTGGAGGGGACAGCAGGGGGGTTATGGATTCTGGGCCTGGCTTCACCACTGCTCATCTTGGAACCTCAAAGAGGTTCATGTTCCTTATCTGTAAAATGGTTCCAAAGATGCCTGTCCTGCCTCTTAGAGTGACCTGAGGAGGATGGAGCGAGACCCTGGAGGTGGAAGCTCTGTATGAAGCCACTATGGACCAAGAAGGGAATGGATCAGTTCTTGGCTTCCTCAGGTTTTCATGTCTCCCATCATACCAATTGGTCTTAATCCAGAAATACCAGATTCTAGGGGTGTGTCCCACCGTGGATAGCAGACGTGAGCATCACAATCATTTTAACTTTTTCAATGCAAGGAATTTACAGTAGTCATGGCACGTCAGGGGCTGAGAGGTCCCCATCAGAAGAGTACTCTGGGGACTTCCTCTGAAAAGGACAATGCGACCCCCTCAAGGCCAGACGAATCTGTATTTAGTGACACTTTCTCTCAGCTGCCATTTACAGCTGTTGCCTTTTAGGGAAAATCATCCAGATGTTCTTTCAAGACTCAACTGCAAAACAGAGTCCAGTTCTTTGGAACTAAATGATCTTTCCAACTTAAGGAAAGATAGACCAAAGCCCATCCCAGCTCAGCCCACCTGAGAACCAGGCGAGGAAAAGCTGCTCTCCCTCCTTGGGAGAGCTGAGAACATTCACTCTGCTAAACACGCAGTCCCTGCAGCAAAACCAGGCCCTAAACTTTACTAGTCTGAGGAGTTCTTTGTTCAAGAAGACGTGGCCTCACATGCCATATAATTAGACGTCATTGTCTCCAGAACAGTCCCTGTGATATATCCTCATTTATTCACACTGGATAGACCAATAAACATGTCTCAAATGAAAGCCCTGTGTAAATAAATGTTTTATAACATGGGATATGGCTCTTAAGGAATAATAAAATAGATGCAGAGTTTTCAAAGTCTAAATTTGCTTTTTAAATCTCTGATGTTCATTTACCTTGACTACTGTCCAAAAAATAACCTTCCTGATTCTTTTCTACTCTTCCTGTTCCTCCCTCCCCACTAGCTAATTATACCACTTCAGTGTCCCTTCTTTTGCACGCCCTCCACCCCAAGATCCAATATTTGGCCTAGGCTAGTCTCATGAATAGACAAGTAAATGAAATTGAAAGTATCCTGAGACCACTGCTTATCATCAAAGTGACCTTGGACAAGGTAGTTAACGCTCAGCATCTTAGTTTCATTTGTAAAGTAGAGGTAATAGTAGTACCTACCTCCTAGAGGTGTAAGGAGTAAATGTGACAATAGAATAAAGAGATAGTAATCATTACATAGTAAATGCTCAATAAAACGTTAACTGAACTGAGATTCCTCTGACCTCTTTGTCTCCTGACCATCTCATCAGCAAAGCCCATTAGAAGTTCTATCCTTGGCTTTACTAAGGAATTACTCCTTGTTAAATTAAAATACACTAACAGTCCTTCTTACTTTAGTTTACCAAAGCTTAATGAAGACTAACTAAATGAGGATGTAGAAGGAGCTCAGAGGGACTCAGTTTTCTCATCTGTGCAATGGAGACTTCACAGTGCTGTTTCAGGGATCAAATGAGATAGCAGATGTGGACGTAAGAGGTAAAAGACAGGGCAGATTTAGGGGGTACTACTCTTTCCCTCCTTCTGGAGGGGGAGTGCCTACTCTCTCTGTGCCCACAGGGCTCCAAAAGATGAGGCAGGGAGGCTTCACAGTCAGGGTCCAAGGCACACGTGTGCAGGGCCAGGACTATTAGGGAAAATGCGCCTAGTTATCTTTTCTTCCACTGCCCGAGTCATCCCCAGTAACAGGTGGACAAGGCCAGGCTGGCGCCCTGACTTAGAAAGTGGACCCCACTCTGGAGTTCACACCCCTCAGACTTGCTCCATCCTTTCTCTCTCTTCCTAAACATCTGCTCGCAACTTGTTGCCCATCTGTTGGCCCCCTGCTCCTTCTCTATTCCCACTCTTCCCCCACTTCAGTCAGTCAAGCTCAGAATGGTGACGCAGAGCCCTGACCTGGCCTGGGCACCAAGATGCCCATGTTCTCGCCCCCGCTTGCCTCCTTCCCTGCCTGCCTTCCTTCGTCTTTCACACAGCCAGCTCATGTAGCGGGCACCCACACTCCACCAGGCACCTTGACGGGTGCTGGGGACACAATGCGTCATGGACAGACATGGTTCCCATTTCCACGCAGTTCAACCACCCTGAACGAGCTGTGTGACCTTTGGTGAGACCATGACTCTGGAAATGTCTCCTTCCTTCCAAGCCTTTCTCTGACTCCCAGGTGTTCTCTGTCCTGTGACGTCTTGTGGTTGAGCTGCCAGCGGAGGCCTGAATGCCAGAGAGGCGAGACCGCAATTTCAGTTGCAGTCCAAGGACAATCAGCCTCAATGCCCATTCCTCCCGCATAACTACAAAATACCACTTCCCCAAGCCTAATTCATTCATTTTCTATTTTTAAAGCCATAACCAAAAGCAAAACCCAAACATTTGCCTAGTGGTCATACAGTTTATTGGCCAAAGCCCCAAACCTTCCACCAGCAAACAGCGGAACCAGCTCCTCCTTCACTGTGGAAACCAGCCCTGCAGCAGAGTCTGACCTGCCCACGCCCTGCTGGAACAGCGGGTGGGGTGGCCCAGGGTTTCTCCCAGGGCAATGTCTTCAGTAGGAGTCCAGCTTAAGCTGTCTTGGCAGAGTGAGGTTGCCTTCCCCAGACCATGTCTTCCCACAGGCAGCCGTTCAGGCAGAATCCAGGCTTGCCTCTGTGGCGTGCCTCCCATGGGTCAGGACAGACATGGTCACCCCAGGAGGCCCATCTGGAGTGTCCTAGGCACTGGGAGGGGTCTTCCGGCTTGTCATGAACCTGTGTTTGCATAGCAGGCACACTGCTTTCATTTATATGTATGTTATAAATCAATAAAAATAAAAATATTCTATAAAGATGCATGTTTTACACTTTATACAAGAACGAGAGAACACAGTGTCCATATCAAAGATTATTGCCTTATTGTGTTGGGTAATCTGGGAGTCTGGCAATTTGGGTGGTGATTCTAAAGGCCACCGTCCTGGATGATCTATGCTGGAATCAGCCCCTGGGAGGGAGGGACCCTGTATGGCACCACTCTGGGCTTTAATGTCCTTGTCAGTAAAGCTAAGATGAAAGTTCCTGCCCACTCATGACTGGATAAACAAATCACATAAAGTAGCAGGTGTAAAGCCTTTCGTGAGGAGGGAAGTTCTGTACAAATGGAGAAGAGTGTCATTGTTATTTTTATTGCAGTCTGGTTCCCCGAAGGGAACTAACACCACGGAGTAGGCTTCCCACAGTTCCTAGCAGAAGGCTCTCTGCCTTTCTTTCCCTTCCGCGCCCCCTCCTGCTGCAGGCAGAGGGCAGTTACCAGGCAGCCTCTGTAGGTCGACTCAGCAGAACAGGTCTGCTCAGTTTGTGACCTCAGATGTCCCTTAGAATCTGTCATATTAGATCCAGTTTGTTCTGACTCCACTTTGGACAATCATGTGAGTGTGTACATGTCTCGTGAATTAGGTGGTAAAAGGGGGCTGGGCACGACCGGGTTTCCTTATTACAGTTCTGAGCTGTGACTTTGGCCACAGAGCGCAAACCTCTTTAAGGCCCAAATCTGGTTGCCCCCAGCATCACAGGGTCCCGTGACTTCAGAAATCTCCACCACTAGTTTAGCATCCCCAGAGCATCTGCAGCGATAGCCACAGCACACCTGTGGCAATGTGAAGCACACGCAGACCTTGGCCTTCTCCGTCCTGTTCCTGTGGTCTGACCTGTATACTTGAGATGGGCTCCAGGAGTGTCTAAGGAAACCCAGAGCATCTGGGCAGGGCAGTGAGGGAGTGGGGGGCTCAAAGCATCTCAAGTACCCCCTTTCATTTTACAGACAGGAACCAGATGCCCAGGAAGAGAAGTGACTGACCTGGATCATAGATAAGTGTGTGGTTGTGATCATCTTGACTGCCAGGCTTGACTGAGTTAAATAGTGTCCCCAGAATTCATGTCCACCTGGTACTGTGAGTGTGACCTTATTTGGAAATAAGGTCTTTGCAGATGTGATTAGTTAAGCTGAGGTCATTCTAGATCAGAGTGGGTCCTACATCCAATGACTGCTGTCCTTACAAGACTCAGACACACTGAGGGGAGAAAGCCATGGGACAATGGAGGCAGAGATTAGAGTGCTGCAACTGCAAGCCAAGGAATGCCAGGGATTGATAGTCACCAGCAGATGCCAGGAAGAGACAAGGAAGGATTCTTCTTCAGAATCTTTGGAGAGATCATGGCACTGCCAACAACTTGATTTCAGATTTCTGGCCTCCAGAACTGTGATAGATTATTTTCTGTTGTTTTAAGCCACCAAGGGTGTGGTGTTTTGTTATGGGAGCCCTGGGAACCCAAAACACACAGGTCAATGCTCTTTCTGCCATTTCCTGTAGAAGCAGCAACAGTGATACAACTAAACCTCCCTGAGCTCCGTGCTGAGGACTGAGCTAAGTAGCGGACATACACTGTCTCATCTAATACTCATGACAAGCACATCAGACGTTTATTATTATACTCACAGCCACTCTATAAGGCAGGGCATTTTTTTTTTCTTTTTAATTTTCATTTTGAATGGTAATACATGGTACAAAAATGTAAAAGCTACTAAAGGGTACGATAAACAGTGCAATGTCTCCTTCCCTGCCCACCTCATTCCCTGCCACCCAGTTTTCTCCTCTGGGGGGAGCCGTTGCCACCAGGTTCTCATAGAGCCTTCCACAGCTACTCTACAGGTAAACCTGCAAATAAGTTAAAATACTCTCTCCCAAACACGTACCTTTAAAAGACACAAATGTAATGGACTGGACAGATGACCCCATGCCTTATTTTCACTTATTGATATATCTTGAAGCTTCTGTCCTCTTCTTCTCAGCAACGTTGGATCCAGATGGGCATCCTGACTTCTTGAAACTCCCCTTTCTGGGACCACCCCTCCTTGCTTTCCTTTCACCCGATTGGCTGCTCCTTTGAAGGGTCCTCTGCCAGCCCCTCCTTCTCTCCCCTACTCTCAATGTTGGTGATCCCTGGGCTCACCTTGCCTTCTCCTCACTGTCCACTCTCTCTCTGCCTTAGCCACCTCTCTCCTCCTCAGTCTTTCCCATATCAGCAGGAAGCATCCACTTTCACGAGCTGGCTCTAGCCAGACCCACACATGCCCACCCCATCCCTAATCCATCGCTGAGTCCCAGGGCTTCTAACCCCACAAGGGAACTTGACTGTGTCTGCTTCTCCCCACCGCCACTGCCATCACTGTGTCCCGCTGGACTCTTGCAGCAGCCTGCTGGTGGCCTCCTCACTTCCATTCTTAACCACCACACTACCTGCTCCCATCTCTATGCAGCAACCAGTGTGATCATCATAATACGCCAGTGTCTGCTCACTTCCTTTATAATACAATCCAGATTAATATGACTCCTGCCTGTCTCTCCAGCCTCACCCAATGCCATCCTTCTCTTGCCCCAGCCTCACTAGTCTTCTCTCAGTTTCTTGAATGCACCAAGTTCTTTCTGGCCCCAGGGCCTTTGCGTATATGTTCCCTTTATCTGGCAAGCCCTTCCCATGGTTAGCAACTCTTTCTCTGAGGTTCAGCTTACATGTCACCTCTCAGTGAGACGAAAACTCTCCTGTTATTTTCTATCTCAGCTCATGGTTTATTACCTTCATAACAGTATGGCTAAGGTTGTGATTATGTTGACATAATGTTTGGTTTTTTACTCTACCTCCCCCACATATAAACTCCACAATGGCAAGGACCATGTCTATCTCATTTGCTATTGTATCCCTATAGCCTAGCACTGTGCCTGACACATAGTAGGTCTTTCAATAAACATATAAACAAATCCCTATTTACAGATGGAGAACCTGAGGATTAGAGTGATTGAGTAACTTATCAAGGTCACACAGCAAGGAGGTAAGAGAGCCAGGATTTGACCCCAGATAGTCTGTTGTAGAAATGGAGTTTATATGACATAAGCTGTAACGGAGGGTGATTTGTCATTGTGTACATTCAGATTTTCCCTACCTACAGAGAAGGGATCAAATCTCCCACTCATTACAGTGAGAACCAGACCTCTCCAAAGGTGTGGTCTCCCTCTCAGCACATTTGATAGGGAAGATCAGGGAACTGGGAGGCTGGCCCTACAGTAATTACTGTCTGCTTTTGAAGCCTGCTGCCTCTGCCATGAATAACTTGAGACTTTTTCAGGACTGTTGGTCAGGAGGAAAAAAGGCTTAACTTGCCTTACAGAAATCTTGAGCCATTTAAACGTTCACCTCCTTCCTTCTCACTGAATAAAGTTCAACCTTTATTTAGTAATTTTACTACAATAGGGAGCCATCGAAGGTAAGGGAGCAGGGCTGGGAAAACTGGGGCTGTGCTCTAGAGCAAGCTCTTTCTTCAGCTGCATCTACAGGAAGGGACGAACTGTGGCTGCCACTTCTCTGGCAGGGTGGCAGTCCAGGAGGTGTTCCTCTCTCCAGCCCAGCAGACGGGAAGTGCATTGTGCACGAGGAAGCACGTGGTCTTCCTTCCTTTCTTCCCTGTGCTTGTTTAGAGAATTTTCATAAGCATTATCCCCCTCCATGAAGGGCCTGGAGGAGGAAAGGGAGCAGGAGAATATAGCTGTTCTTACTTTTTTCTTTCTTTTTAAAACTTTTTGTGAACTATGAAATAGACACAGAAAGCTGCCCCTCTCATAAATATCCTGCCTTAGACTCTTGTTCAGCTTATATTTACTCCCCATGGGGAGGACCAAGGGACAAGCATATTTCCCTTCCATTGATGCTGGGTTTGGTGGGTGACTCGCTTTGGTCAACGGAATACGGGCAGCGAAGGACACTAGTTCCAAGCCAGGACCTGAAGAAACCTGTGTGTTTCTGTTTACCCTTCTTGGTAATGGTTGCCAGTTAAAGGAGGATGAGAGACATGTGGAGAGGCCCTGCCTTCAATCCACAGCCGAGCCCAACCTAGAACAGCTGAACAGCTCAGCAGTTGAACACAAACCAGTTAGCAAGAAATAAATGCTTATTGTCTGCCACTGGGTTTGGGGATGGTTTGTTATGGCAACAGTTAACTGATACAATAAGTGTACAGCTCAATAAATTTTCACAAACTGAATACACCTTTGTAGCCAGTACGTAGATAAATAAACAGAGCATCACCAGCACCTGAGGAGCCCAGCCTCCCTGGTAACCCACTCCAGATACTCCACCTGTCCCTAAGGAACCACCAACCTGACTTCCAATAGAAGGGTTTTGTCTATTTTCTTACTTTAAGTAAAGGAAACGTAAGAATGCACTCATTTGTGTCTGGTTTCTTTCACTCGACATGACAGCCTTAATATTTATCCATACATTACTACGTGTAGTTGTAGTTCATACATTCTTACTGCTATTGTGTGAATATAACATTATTCATTTTCCCATTCTATTGTTGATGGACATTTGAGTTGTTTATGTTTTCAGCCATCATAAACAGCATTGCTATGAATATTCTAGCATAAGTCTTTTGGTAAACACATATGCACATTTCTGTTGGGTCTATACTAGGAGTAAAATTGTGGGTTAAAGTGTGTGTATATTCAGCTTTAGTAGATATTTCTGAACGTTTTCTGAGTTCTTGTATCAGTTTACACTCCTCACACTTATGAGGGTTCTGGCTGAACCACATCCTCACCAGTACTGGGTATTTCCTATCTTTAAAATTTAGCCATTCTGATGGATGTGTTGTGAGATTGCATTGTGGTTTTAAATTTGCATTTCCCTGGTTACTAATAAACTTAAGCAATTTTCCATACATTTATTGGCCATTTGGATATTTTCTCTGTGAAGTGTCTCTTAAAGTTTTTTGCCCATTTTTCTACTGGGTTTTTTGTCTTTTGCTTATTGATTTGTATAAGTTCTTTTTATGTTCTTGAGATAAGTCCCATGTGTATTACAGATATCTTCTACTTTGTGTGTTGCCTTTTTATGTTCTCAGTAGTGTCTTTTCATGAAAGAAATTCTTCATTTTAATATAAGCTAATTTATCAATTTTATTACTTATAGTCAGGAACTTTTTTGCCTCATGTGAGGAATAATTTCTACTCCAAGGTTAATAAGATGTTCTACTACATTTTTTTTCTAAAAACTTTATTGATCTATGACTCAGTTGGTATTGCTTTATGTCTGTGGTGTAAAGTAGGGGTTAAAATACATTCTTTTTCCTATGTGAATATCCAATTGACTCGAAATCACTTCATCGAAAAGGTCATCCTTTCTCGCACTGCACTGCAGTGTCATTGTTTTTTATTTGGGAATTGATAAGAAGTTACAGTTTTGAGAACGTACTTGCAGACTAGAGAGACTAGATTCACATACCGGCTTTTACATCCTAGCTGTGGATTTGGGGTAAGTTGCTTCCTGTCTCTGAATCTCAGTTTCCTCATATATATTTGAGAATAATAAAAATTTTCATCCAGAGTCTTAAAGGCATCAAATAAGAAAACGTATGCAAAGCACTTAGCACAGTGCTGAATGAGTGCCATAAACATCTGTTGTTACTATTACCATGACTACTGCTATGTTTCTGATGTTAGCAGAACCTAAGTCAAAGCGATTTTTCTGATCTGGAAAACAAATTTATTGTCTGTGCTCATTTCTGTTTCCAAGTCTCTGTGAAACCTAGTTCAGACCAGCTGCCCACTCCAAGCTCGTTTTATTTTCCTCTCTGTGTTCTCTAGCCATCCTCAGGCACTTTCACTCTGGTATCCTTACTATTTCCAGCTTTTGTTTTCCTGGGCTCTAGATGAAATCAACAACCTCCCACAATATTTACCACTTTTTCCCCAATTTATGGCTGCTCTGCTTTTGAAGCTGTAGACCCAGCTTTCCTAGCGAGCTGGCATCACTGAACATACTTTTCTGATTTGTTTGTGACACCCAGCCAGCTGTTGGCCTGTCCAGCAGGAAACCAGAGGATGCTTTTATTAAGACAACATCCTGTCTTTGTGAAATTGCTTTGTAGAGAAACAGCTGCAAAAAAAGGCTGCTTGGCCAATGTCTTTGGTGATGAAATTTTAACTCAATGCAAAGCATAGATAAAATAAACATCAGACATTTCACACATCAACTTGGTTACAGTTATATGACCTTCATTATTAAAAATTTTGTTTTGGCACTTCTGGTTGGCAAGGAGAGTTCACATTCCTACTAAAGTTGGAGCGACTAGATTGGAAATAAGTTCCCTGGAGTTTGGCTTCTGTCTGTGGAAATATCAATGGTTTATTCGTGTTTTAACAAGGCTGCAAGCATCGCTGTTTGTGATTTTCAAGATTAGGTTAAGTGTTTTTCAGAGGAGATGTAACTAAATTAGTCTGATCTACAACCTGAATGTCAGACATTGCCAAAGCCAGGACATGGGCTGAAGTATCATATGGTGCCAGGTCCTCTGCTAGATGCAGGGATAAAAGACAGATGTTCTACCTTTCAAAGTCCTTTCTCTTAGATTTTAACACTTAATTCACAATATTTTATAAGGTAGGCAAATATTCCAGAACAAAATTTGGTCTTGTTTTTAGACATTTTATACTGTGTCTGTTTTTGTATTCTGATTTACCAAGACATCTGCTTTGGCCTTTTGCCTCTGGGGCTACTCTCTGTGTAAAGATTGTGTAGCAGGTCCCTGCTGAGTAGAGTCTCAGTTTGACTCGATCACTGATGTTTTCTGCTTTGATTCCCAGCAGGGAGCATCTCTTTAGTTCCTACATGTATTTTTAAGCTAAATCAAGCATATATAAGTTTGTATTTAAAGTCTTCTTGGTCTAGTTACCTGAAATCTGTAGCAAAATATGAATACCTTTTAAATTGACCTTGGAGATATTTAGAAATCATATCTCTTTTGATGGAGTTAGCATTTACTGGAAGCTTTTTATCAGATGTCAAAGCTTATCCATTCTGCTGCCTTCATTTAAAAAAAATTATATATATATTCCAAATTGTAAAGACTTTTATACATATATTGCCTGTGGCATGAAATCATTGGTTAACTCATGAAATAGAGTTTTGTGTTTTCAAAAATATTTTTTACTATCGCTGGCTCTTCAAGTTGAATATATCTTTGAGCAACTGTTCTTTAGACTAGCAGTTTCCAAGATTTTTTGAATGAAAAAATTTTTTACCAGTAAAAATTGTTGAGCATCTCTTTCCCAGCATTTTTATTTATTGACCAATTATACAACAAACAAGAGAGTGGAATAATGACCCCCACTTTCTAAAGAAAGCTGCTAACATGTTCTGGTGGTATTTGCTATGACATCAAGATGTGTCCAGAGTTCATCAAGCCTCTAGCTTACGTACGCCAAGCCTAGAAATTTAGAAGAAATTGAAAATTTTCAATTTCATTGAAAGCAGGGAATTTATTAGAGAGATTTTTCTCCTCTGGAACCTGTGGGGGAGGGAATGGAGGAATTTACCCTACTCCGCACCAAGGGACGGGGCTTAAGAGAACTATGCAGGAAAGTGGGGAGTGTCTGTAAGAAAGGGAGTGGCAGACCCCATCCTCAGCCAGAGGCTTGGCTGAGCTGCCCGGGGTTGCCTTATCTCAGTTGCACTTTGGAAGAGAAGTTTCTTGAGAGAAACTAACAGGTATCCCAAGGCACTGGGGAGTAAGTTACATGGTGACTGGAGCCTACCATGTATCCAGAGAACTGTGATGGTGGGAGGCTGGCTGGAGCTCCAGTGATGCATGAGAGGAAGGAGAGCAGAGGTGGGAGCAGCCTGCACTGATGCGGACTGGCTGGGCAGAACGCATGAGTCTCCATGGGCCAAGCAGGTGGACCAGAGCACTGTCAGGTACGAGGCATCTGGAGGGACATTTCCCAGGAGGGTAGCCTACAGGGCCGATGAGATTCCAATGATAAAACGGAGGTGTGCAGGAGCTAAGAAAGGAGTTTTGTAAGAGGTCATTCAGAAAGTACATTGCTAGTGACAGGGACAGTGAATACAGTGTGTGGGTCTCCATGGGGGAGGGGGGTGGAGGGACATCTCCAAAGAGCACATGACATGTCCCATGAAACAGACAGCATTTGGTGGATGCTCATCTCAACAGAAGGCCCCAAGAGCCAGATCCAAATAGCACAAACACTCATGCAAAACTTCGCCCCTCTTCCGCCATGAGTAGAAGCAGCCTGAGGCCCGTGCCAGATGCAGCTGTCCCCGAATCGTAAGCCAAATAAACCTCTGTTCTTTATATATTACCCAGTCTCAGGTATTTCTGTTATAGCAACACAAAACAGACTAATACATGTGTAACAGAATACCCGAGACTGGGTAATTGATAAAGAAAAGAGGCTTATTTGGCTCACAATTCTGTAGGCTGGAAAGACTACATTTGGGCAGATGCATCTGACCAGAGCTGCTACCACTGCTACCACTGGTGGCAGAAAGTGGAAGGGGGGAGGGGGCGTGTGCAAAGAGATCATGTGGAGAGAGAGAAGCAAGAGACTGGGAGGGAAGGTGCCAGGCTCTTTTTAACAACCAGAACTCGAGGAAGCTAGAAGAGTGAGAACTCACACCCCCGCAAGGAGGGCCTTAATCTATTCATGAGGGATCGCCCCCATGACCCAAACACCTCCCACTAGGCCCCCCTTCCCAACACAGCCACATTGGGGATCAGATTTCAACAGGAGTTTTTGTGGGGGCAAATCATGTCCAAACTATGGCACAGGTCCTCAAGCCATGAGTTAGGCCTGAGGTGGGGGAGAGAAAGAGAAAGAGTATTGAATTGGGTGGGAATTTGAAGTTTTGATTTAGACTGGCCTGAACTTTTTAATACCTGAATAGGAAACTGTTTTATACAGCTGAAAGTGACCAGAAAGCTGAGGTATCTGTCTGAAACATCATCAAGAATGGAAAAAGGAGATCCCAAAAAGCATATTTGAAGACAGTGGTGGAATAAAAATGAAGCTGTACCCTACCAAGATTAGTCTATGGATAAAATGAGTATATGGGAAAACCTGGAATTAATTTCTTTTTTCTTTTTCCGTCCCTTCCCGTCCCTTCCTTCCCTCTCTCCCTTCCTTCCTTCCTTCCTCCTTCCTTCTTTCCCCTTTCTCTCTCTTTCCTTCCTTCCTTCCTTTTATTCAGGTAAAATCAAATCAAAATGGAAGTCCTAATAGTATCCCTTTTGCCCTAATAGATCATCACATGCAGCCTCTGGGGTGAGCACCCACTTTGGATGCCAGAGCTCCACACCTGGTACATTTAGCTGGAACCCAACCTGGAACTCCTGTGCAGACTAGGACCTATGGAGACCAAGCCACTCTACCAGACTCTGAGCAAATGCTCAGGAAATGCACGGCTGCTCACTCTAGGCTCGCCTAGATGGAACCTCCATTATTCATACAACACACGTTTCCTGCCCACTCCCGTTTCAGACTCTGTGCTCAGCTCTGGAGTCATGTGAATAGAACAGACAAGACCCGTGCTCTTGAGAAGCTTACAATCTAATAACAGAAAATACACTATAAACACATTAATATATATTTACAAATTGCAGTTGGTGTTGCAGTAGTGGCAGGAAAAAAAAAAAAAAGAGTACTGCACAGAAATAAAGCATTGTGTGTGGAGTTGGTAGGGAAGGTTGACCAGCAGAATCCCTATTTAACACTCCAGCAGCTGAAATGTACAAAAAGGAAAACCAGCAGTGATTATGCATTTAATTTATTTTAGAGGAGTGTATTCCTGAAGGGGAAATGAGGGTGAAGAGTGTGTATGTGTGTGCGTGTGTATATATTTACTTAAAAGATAATCTCATCTAACAAATATTTGCTGAGAATACTTTGAGTAAAGAAACACACTAGGCAGTGCTGAGAAGAGAGATTAGTAGGTAAGTCTGAACCAGGAGCATCGTTGGCCAAAGCCTGTAGGTACTTAGGAATATATGAACATCTCTGAGCCATTTAGAATAGCAGGGCAGTGAGTGTGCCAATGGCCACCTGGCCCTGAAGTGTCTTAGGTGGGAGCGTACCAGTGGAGGAGGAAGAAAGGGCCTCAAAAGATATCACAAGGAATGATTTGGATTTCTCCTGGAGACAAGCAACTACTTGACATGAAGCTTCAGCTTTAGACCACTGTCTTCCTGGCTTTTTTGCTTTCCGACTTTTGGTCTAAGGCACGAATGATGATATTACATCCCTACTATGTGCTGGACAGCTTCCTAGGTGACTTGACACATGTCACGTATTTAAATTTCACCACAACTTCATGATGCAGGCGTTAATATCTTCATTTCACAGAGGAGGAAACAGGGGCTTAGACTAGTCAAGCCCTTTGGCCACATCCCAGGCGGAGCCAGGTTTCTGGTGCGTGTTTGACTCTCTGCAGTGCCCATGCTTTTCCCTCCACCCCACGGAGACTCCAGACAGACTCTAGACATTGAGCATCTTGAGGGCTGAGACCACGTCCCATTCATTCCTGTAGCCCCCAGAGCCCAGGATTGTGAGGAATGTCATCATTCATTCAGTTATTCATCTAAAGTAAATGTTTACTGAGCACTAATTAAGTGCCAGGACCTGCTGTGTGGTCATTAGCTATTTCAGAAACAAAAGAGGGGAGAAGGAGAAAAGGGGAAAACACAGCCAAGGGAGGAAGCTGGCTGCACAGTGGGGTTCAGGGAGACCATCCCAGACTGCAGGGCTGCGTGGAAGGAGGGGCAGCAGGCTGGGGGAGGAGCCTCCACTGGGAATCACTAAATCGCTTTGGAATTATTTGCTGTATGTCACTGCTTCGCTGGGCTTCAGTTTTTACAGAGCTTTACAGTGCTATTCAAGTAATTTTTTGACAGGTAATTAAAAAAATTAATTAATTATTATTATTTACATTCTAAGATGTGGCAGAACAGCTTGGGTAGGGGGAGAGGTGCAGGGGAAGGGGAACACGGTGGGAGGAGGAGGAAGGAAGGAGCGGATGTGTGATCGAGGCCTGTGGCAGCCCCCTCATTTCATCAGGGGAACCCGGGGGGCATCCTACAGTGGCATGGTCATGGCTGGGCTGGATGCGGACCTGGGGGAGGGGGTGTAGCTGAGACCCTCAGCCCCCCCACCCCAGGAGCCCAGGTGCTTCCGGTGGCAGCTTGGTGGTTGTCACTGGACTGGATGCAGATGTTGGTGGGGGGTCGTGGCTGAGACCATCGGCCACCCACTGCCCCTCCTCAGGAGCCCAAAGCAGTTGCCGCAGCAGCTTGATGGTGACAGGTTATTTTGAAAGTCCTGTAAACTTAGCAAGCCATGGGGATTGCTCATTCCTTTCACTTGTGTGGCTTTTCCATGGTTTGAGTGAGTTCCACTGAGAAGGAAGGACTTTATTTCCTGAGGAATGAATAACTTTGGAAGATTAGTGCATGAAGTTTGCTTTTTATGTGGGTGGATTTGAGCACTTACTGTGTGCAAGGCACTAACACAACAAATGTTGATTGATTGATTGGCAGGGGTAGTGGAAAGAAATTTGAACTCAAATTTTATCCTGGGTTCTAGTCCTCACTCAGTAATAATTTGCTGTGTGACTCTGAGCAAGTTATTCCCTTCTCTGGGCCTTATACATGGTGATAATTAAAACAGATCAATCAAAGGCTGGAAGGGCACAAAGGCTATTGGTGTTTTAAAAAAGTTTTCTAGGTGGTTCAGATGTGCAGCTGGGAATAAAAACCTCTTGTTTGTATGTTTTTCTTCCCATTTTAAATGTTTAGGATGGCAACTGGATATCCAAGGCTTTAAAGTGCTTGAATATGAAAATAGAAAATGTAAAAAATAGGGTATTTTGTTGTTATTATTTTAATAAAATAATTATGGAGAAAAATAGAAGGTAAATTGGGAGTTTAGAAGAAGGATAAAGGGGAGAAAAAGAAGCAGCAACTCACATTGAATGTTTCAACGTGGAAGGATTATTATCTTCACCTAATCTCTCTGGACTTCAGTTTCCCAACTGTAAAAAATAGAGAATATCGAATTCCTGGTAAACTGGCTTAATAAATAAATAAACAGCTCTGCTTTGTAGCATTTGCCAATTTCCCTGGTGTAAATACTCCCACCATGGTTGATTTTCACTTTTGAATGGTTTAGCAATGGCTCAGAAAATTCCTAGATACTTAACAATTGCTCTGCCACACCTGTACTGGCAAGCTCCGGCAGAGCACAGTAAGGAAATAAATGAGTTAAACATATATAAAGTGACTGAGACAGTGCCTGCCTCATAGAAAGCACTCAATAAATATTAACTATTATCATTATCATTATGATTATTAATAATGCTATTTTCTTTACTCTTATTTTGCAACTGAAACTTTTTAGCTCTACCAGGACGCAGAGGAGCTGAGGGATAGGATTATTGTGTTCTAAGTTAAATAGCAAACTGGTATCTCCTAACACTTATGCAGCATTCTCATACCATCTGCTTTAGAATCAGGGGTCATTTAACAGAAATAAATCACATTTTATGAAAGTTTATAGTTTATAAAGTGCTTTCACAGCTTTTTTCCCTCTCTTTCGATACCCACAACAAGCTGATGAGATAGGCAGGACTCCCTATTTTGCACGTGAAAAATTGGCATCCAGAGAAATTTTGACTTATCAGGGTCACACAACTTGTCAGTGGTGGAGTTGGGTCTCAAAAGAGTCCAGCGCTCTTTCCCCTATCGTAGCTGCCACTGAATTTCCAGGAGGCACTTATGTGGGACATGTGATTTCTGTAGCCAGGAACCCCACCTGAGCTGGGGAGGGATGGAGAGGAGGAAATAGGAAGGCTGATGATCTCATCATTCTGAGCAGAAGCCCAGAACACTCACAGTGTGCAAAATCTTAATATGGATGTAGCTAATTCAGCCTAGATTCAGGGAGCGTTTTCAGGGAAGGGATCTCCAGAGGGAAAGATTACTAATTCATGATAAGGATAGAGTGGACCCATCTCTCTCTTTTAATGTGAGCTTGAGTTACTGTGATAATTAAATTTGGTGGTAAGGGTATTAAGCTGTGTAGTGCAAGAAGCCTTGTTATCTGAAACACCAAGTGCGGTTTAATGAAATGGGTATGCCTGAGTGCATATTAAGGACAGGCTGGAGAGGACTCCTGTGATATTATAGTGATCAGTGTCTGCTAAGTTGGGCAGCTACAGGGGCTCCCCAAATGTAGTTCTTGGACTGAAAGCCTCTCCTTGCAGTGGCTGTGTCTCCGAAGAACAGAATAACACTTCATTTTATGTTCTGGGGATTAGCAAGAAGTGGGGTCGGGAGAAGCACTCCCATTACCCTCGTGATGTAATATATGTTGTTGGTCCTGCAATGTTAATGTGCTTAGAGTGGGCACCCTAAGAGGAAGGGTGGGTCGAGGGGTGATTCTCCTACATTTTCTCCCACAATCCTCTGGTGACTTAGGTTGGGTGCTTGTGAGAGGACTTAGGGGGAAGGGGGTGTGGGACTCTCAGTGGCTGTGAAAAGAGCAAAGGGTCCCCATGGAGAGTGGGGGAAGGGACTCTCAGTCCTGCCTGACTAACCACTGGAGATCTGGCTCAGATTGTTATGTTTCAAGGGAAAACCCTGAAAACACATCAACATACATGAAGTACATGTTTGCTAAACATTGGGAGAGAGCATCCCAGGTTGGAGGTCAATTTATTTTCCTTACTTAAAGAGTTTTAAAAACATATTATTAAATCAGTAACCACAGATGACTTGCTTTCAGACCTTTACTATTTTATCAAGCATTGCCCAGAAAAAGCCATGCCACTGCCCAGGAGCAAAGTGGCTTCCAGGAAGCCTTTGGGTCCCAGGCAGCTTCAGAAGAAGCTGTTGGATTCTGGGGCCTTGGAGGATCCTGTTTCTGAGCTCAGGGCTTTGGGCTCCAGGATGAACATCTCCAGGTGATGCTTCTCAAGTACCAGTGTTTTGAGATGCTTCCTCCACGGTCCTAGTTTGAACATGTTCCACTTTGGCAAGTCCCTGTTAAGTTTGTAGCTCAGAGGCAAGGAGACCAGCATTTGTTGAGCAGTTTCTAAGTGCCAGACTCTGTGCTTATTGCTTTCTCTACATTACCTCATTTAATCACAACGCAATACGAGGTGGCTGCCATTATCCACGTTTTACTGGAGAAGCAACATGCCCAACTGGTCAGCCCAGGAGGCAGCAGAAGACAGTGAGATTAGAACCAAACTCTGCTTGCCTGACTCCTCTGTGCCCAGAATTCAGGCATGGGTGGCTCAGCTTGGACCATAATAGGACTGGCTCCTTTCTTGCTCTAGGCAGGATAATTCTACCAGTGCCGTCCATGGCATGTCACATTATTGATACAGAATGAGGAGGACTAAAAGTAAATACTGTGTGCCAAGCCCGGTTAGGCTCCTGTGAAAGGCAGCATGATATACAGGAAGGAGCACCAGCTTTGGAAAGAGAAGGCCCTGGATTCAAATCCTATTTGATCATTGTGCAGTTCAGGGCAACCTACTTATTCTTTCTGAATGTTAGTTCTCTTGGCTATAAAATGGGTACAATAATAGTATGCACTCTCCTTCCTAGAGTTGTTGTGAGACAACGTGAGAGCACAGTGTTTCATAAATGTTAGCACTATCCCAAATTCTTCATAAACCTGTGCTAAATGCCCAAAACACATCTTTGTAACAACACCATCTACACTTTTGTCCAAAACGGACTTCAGAATTTCATACCATTGTCTTTAGAGTATATTGTCTTTAGAGTCCTTTTTGAAAATAGGACTGCACTTGCCACTTCTTTATATTAGCTCCTTTTCTTCATTCCCCAAAAATCATCCACGTGCTTTGGTGAACTATTAAGTCGTTCAGTAATCTGGGAATGTATTTGGTTCTAACCCATGGGAAGTAACGAAAGATTCTGGGAGTGGTAGGGAGGGGAAATCTCTCATTTATTTACTTGTTCTGTATTATTTAGCACATACTATGTATTAGCTTATGTATCATTTAGCACCTGCTATGTGAGATATCATGGAAGATACAAATCTGAAAGGCACCATCTCTGTCCCCAAAGAGTGTACAATGTAGAAAATCACTGGACAGTGAGGCAAAAAGTGTTACATGCCTGAAAAGAGGTGCCTCCAAAGAAATGTGGCCAAAAAAAAAAAGGGAGACGTCTTCTGGCTTAGGCATCTTGGAGGAAGAAGAATTTGGGCAACTGACTTAACCTTTCAGGAATTTGGACCAGGCTTTGAAGAGTAGGTGTGGTTTGGTGGAGATCCAGGAAGAAAGAAGGCAATTAGGGATTCATTGGAGAAATATACCGGACATGACAAGCATCTGTCTGTCTGGCTGGAGCTTACAAGTCAGGTGAGAGAAAAGCAAAAGATCATTTAGATGCGTGCCTGAATATGAAAAGCCTTAAACATCAGGATGTGTTTGACTTCAGGGGGGAGCCACTGGCCCAGGATTTTAAACAGAGGAGTGACACGAACCCCACCCAGAGGTGTTCTGTCAACCAGACAGAGGAGCGGGAGACAGGAAGGAGGAGCTCACGCAAAGGTCATGGCCAGGTGAGAGAAAAGAGCAAGAATTAGAAGGTCAGGAAAGGCCACAAAAGAGGTGTCCAGGACAAATGGCTCATGGATTGAGCCCTTGGAGTTCCCATCCAAGATCTACCACCTGGGACCTTGCTTAACCCTTCTAGGCTTCAAGTCCCATGGCTGGCAAGTAACGAGGTTGGACGAGAAGTTGCTTTCTAAATATTCCTCTAGCCCTGGCCTCTTCTGACTCTGTGTCTGACATTTCTGTCATGCTCTTTGAGCTTGCCAGACAACGGTTGCTGGACAGGGAAGGACTCCCAGGCAGTGCCTAGTGGTTGTCCACCCCCTACCAGGCCACCCCCCACCCCCAATAGCCACAGTCACATTCTCAGCAGCTGGAAGTTTTTCTTTTGTAAAGCCTTTGCAAAAAGCACCCAACTAATTAAATCAGCTGTATTTGCTTTGACTTCACAAATCTTCCCAAACCAAACAATGTCAAAACAAAGGAACAGATCAATGAAGCAAAATAATAAAGTCCAATAATACCTGGGGAATGTTCTTTTATTACAAAGGCGACATTTCAAATCAATGAAGAAAGCATAAATTCAACTCGCAGGTCTGTGACAAATAGCTGTTTAGGAAAAATAATATTCCATCCCTACCTCATTCTAGACCAATATTAATTCAAGATGGAGAAAATATAAAAAGTTACTAGAAAAAAAATAGAAACTGTTCATGTAATCCTGAGATGGGGAAAGCCTTTCTTAGCATGACACCAAGGTAGTTAGCATAAAGGAAGAGATGATAGATTTGACCATATCAATATTTAAAATTGTGCATCCCAAAGAACCAAAACCATTCCCCAGTGTTGTCCCATCCCTTCTTAGGTGTTTCTGGGAAGGGTAGAAAAGGCATTTCTAAGTATCTCAACAGAAGAGAACTAGTTTCAAGGGCAACTTCAGAAGGGAAAGAAGCTCTTGCCATAGGCTGGAACGGGCGCCCTCAGAGAGGGGACACCAAGAGCAGCTGCCATGAGCACCATGGTCCCCATTCCCTGGACAAGGCCTCCGTCTCCCCTCTGGACTGGGCAGGAGTGTGAAGGCCCTGCATGTCTCCCCTGTCCCTCTGCCCCACCAGACTGAAGGTACCACCTAGGAAGTAAAGACCCTGCCAGGGTGCTTTGCCTCTCCTGTGGTTTAGACATGACATGCTGTTTGTCTGACAGGAATAAATGGATCCATCTCCCTCTAGACAGGGCATCTGGCCAAGGGGATGTCTTTGGGCCCCTCCTAGGAGCTGCAGGAGCTTGTCTTTCCTGTTCTGTCTTTACCGCCTGGGTATCACGAGGGAGGGATTTAGTGTCACACTGCCTTCCACAGCCTGTGGCTGCATGCCAGGCCTCAGTGCCCACAAGAAACATGATTCCACTTGTTCTAGGGGACGACCAGGACATGTGTCTCCCAGAGCTCACTGATAAGTGGCTAAAAGTCTCCAGGGATCAGTGCTGCTTGTCCAAGCCAGCATATTCCTTCCTTGCTGGGTCTCCCTCAGGGAGGCTGAGAAGGAGCCCTGGCACTCCCTGCAGGTGGCAAGATCCCTTCATGATCTACTCTCCAACCACAGGCTGCTGGCCTTTATGAGCAGTGGTCTGGGGATGAGCTTCCGGGACACTGTACTGACCTCAGCAACAAATCTATACGTGGCAATGGGTTACAGCCCAAGATGGAAAATCTTAGAAATGACAAGTGATGTGAGGGCTGACAAGGCTTCTGGGAAAAGAATTCAAGTTGCATCCACAGGTGGAATTTGCACATACCTGGGTTCATCTGGCAAACCAGGGAGTAGTGGCCCAAAGAGGATCTAAGAGCAGGAGGAGCTAAGGAGCCCCCTGGGAAAGCACCCATTCTAAGGGAAGAAGGAGCAGGGCATGCCGGGTTTGAATGAGTGGCAGAGCCTTACTGTTGGAGGAGATGAGTGATTCTGAGCACTAGCTCAGATTCTGATTTCACCCCCTGTAGAGGTCCCATTCGATTTATTCTAAGCTCTGTGGAGAGCCAAGGCCTTGAGTAAAAACAATCTCTGGACCAGCCCAAGGTCATGCACAGTGTATCTGTCAGGATTCTTCACTGTAGGCAACAAAAACTGATTATGGCTAATTGAAGCCAAAAAGGAGTCTTGTGAAAGGATATCACAGCTCAAAGCAAGGCCAGCTAGGATGACTGGAAAGATAATAGAAACAAAAGTTTATTATGCAGCCAGAGCCATAGCCAGATCACAGCCACAGAACCACTGTGGACAAAAGGCTGCTGCCTCCTCCACTGGCAAACCCTAGACAGCTCAGGAGACACCCCTAACATCACCTGTCTTGGACAATGGATGTGCTGTCACCACCACTACCATCATCACTGTCACCACCACCACCATCATCACCACCACTGTCAACACCACCACCAGTTACCACCACATTACCACCACCACCACCACCACCACTGTCACCATCACCACCACCACCATCACCACGACTACTGTCACCATCATCACCATCACTACCACCACCAGGAAAGATTCCTACCTGCCCTTGCTTTACTGCGGTCACTGGATCCTTATTCAAAGTCCAAGATGGGAGGGGCTGATTGGCCCACATCCTGGCCTCAAGGAAGACTAGTAAAGAGAGTATCTGCCTTCTTCAGCTTTCATATTTGTGCATTAGGGAACTATCCCAGCATAGGATGTTGGTGGGGAGGGGGCAGTCAGACACTAGCAGCCCAGAAGAAGGAGGAGGAGAAGAAATAAGAACAAACACTACAGCTTGAAACACCTTGAACAAATCACTTATGGTCTCTGGGCTTCAATTTTCTCTTCCATAATGAGAGTCCAAATTGCCTGAAGGTCATGAGAGGAAAGAGTGTGAGAATTCATTGGCAATTGCAGTGTGGACAAATGAAATCAGCATCCTTCATCATTGCCATCACCATCACCATCATCATTTTAAGCATCATCCTCTGGGTGGAACCTGGGTCTCCTGACTCCCAGCATGGTGCAGACTAACAAGGTTGGCAGAGATCCTGTCTCCACCGCAGAGTCTTTCCCTCTAACCCGGGGTTCCTCAACCTCAGCACTACTAACATTTTGGGCCAGATAATGCTTTGTTGTCTGGGCTGTCCTGTGCTTTAGCAGAATCCTTGTCCTCTACCCACTAGATGTCAGTAGCATCTCCTCCCCAGCTGTGACAATCAGGAGTATCTCTAGACATTGCCAAATATCCCTTGGGGGGCAGAATTGCCCCTAGTTGAAAACCATTGCTCTGATGTCATTTCCAACTTTCCTCCATTCCCTGCTGCCATATTGTCCTAAAGATGAAGTGCTCTAACAGTCTCAGGTCTACTGTTGCCTCAGCCCTCCTGCAGCCACCCCCCCCAAGAAGGCCTAGACTTTCCCTATGGTGGGGGTGGGTTCTTGCCAGGAGCATGTGGAATTCTAGGGGCCCTCTCTGCTCCTGCTGATGGAGACAGGGAGGAGGGTAGGGGCAGTCTTACGTGGCCTGATAGCTGGTATGCGTGGCCCTGCACGGCCTCATCTGAGCCTGTGCTCACTCAGCATGCTCTCCCTCATCCCAGCCCCTCTCCTCCTGCCCAAATCTTACCCCTTTCCTCTTTCTCTGAATTGGCCAGACTTTCTCCCGTTCCACATGCTCAGTGCCCTAATCTGAGACCACATTTATTCTGTGTTCCAACCCTGCAGTGCAGAATAGCAGTGGGGTGAAGGGGGGCCGTTGTAAGACTACACTGAGGGGCACCATAAGAAATCGCTTGAGGGTCCTAGTCAGAGGGATGTTAGGAGGACATCGCTCATTTCATCAGAGTCCTCCCTTAATTAGGACCCTCAGAAAAGACGCCTGAATCTTCTGAGCAACAGATCAGTGTTTATAGATGCCAGGAACTGGTTCTCCCCAGGCTTCCCTTCCCCATCAGCTGTTAGAGGGCTTGGAGCCAGGTTTGTGGTTCGCTTGGAGCATATGTATTTTTATTTCAGGTTCTCCTAGCTTAGTCTCATGCTTGGCCCCGTTTTATGCCCTTGTCCTTATTTTTTTTTCTTTTATTCATTCTTTTAAGTTATGTACCCTGTTATATTTTATGTATTAATACTTGCTGGTACAAAACAAGGTATAGATAAAAGATTGATATAGATAAAGTACCACTTTCTCCCTCATATGAGAGCTGTGTGTTTTCATGTCTTGTTCTCCCCTAAATTAATGCAAACTTCCTGAAAGCAGTCAGATGCATTCTGTGTCAGAATCATTTTCTTTCCCACCTTCCCCACCCTTCACTGCCTGCCCCAGCGTTCAGCCCAGTGCCCATCACACGCGAACGCTCATTCAGCGTTTGTGGTCTGTTGATGACGGCCTCCCTTAGGAATGAAAAATACCCTTCCTTCCTTCCTTCCTTCCTTTCTTCCTTCCCTCCCTCCCTCCCTCCCTCTCCCTCCCTCCCTCCTTCCCTCCTCCCCTCCCTCTCTCCCTCCCTCCCTCTCCCTCCCTCCTTCCTTCCTTCCCTCCCTCCCTCTTTCCTTCCTCCCCTCCTTCCTTCCTTCCTTCCTTCCTTCCTTCCCTCCCTCCCTACCTCTCTCTCCCTCCCTCCCTCTCCCTCCCTCCCTCCCTCCACCCCTCCCTCCCTCCCTCTCTCTCCCTCCCTCCCTCTCTCCCTCCCTCCTCCCCCCTCCCTCCCTCTCTCTCCCTCCCTCCCTCTCTCTCCCTCCCTCCCTCCCTCTCCCTCCCTCCCTCCCTCTCCCTCCCTCCCTCCCTCCCTCTCCCTCCCTCCTTCCTTCCTTCCCTCCCTCCCTCTTTCCTTCCTCCCCTCCTTCCTTCCTTCCTTCCTTCCTTCCCTCCCTCCCTACCTCTCTCTCCCTCCCTCCCTCTCACTCCCTCCCTCCCTCCTTCCCTCCCTCCCTCCCTCTCTCCCTCCCTCCTCCCCCCTCCCTCCCTCTCTCTCCCTCCCTCCCTCTCTCTCCCTCCCTCCCTCCCTCTCCCTCCCTCCCTCCCTCCCTCTCCCTCCCTCCTTCCTTCCTTCCCTCCCTCCCTCTTTCCTTCCTCCCCTCCTTCCTTCCTTCCTTCCTTCCTTCCCTCCCTCCCTACCTCTCTCTCCCTCCCTCCCTCTCACTCCCTCCCTCCCTCCTTCCCTCTCTCCCTCCCTCCTCCCCCCTCCCTCCCTCTCTCTCCCTCCCTCCCTCTCTCTCCCTCCCTCCCTCCCTCTCTCCCTCCCTCCTCCCCCCTCCCTCCCTCTCTCTCCCTCCCTCCCTCTCTCCCTCCCTCCCTCCCTCTCTCTCCCTCCCTCCCTCCCTCTCTCTCCCTCCCTCCCTCTCTATCCCTCCCTCCCTCTCTCTCCCTCCCTCCCTCCTTCCCTCCCTCCCTCCCTCTCTCTCCCTCCCTCCCTCCTACCCTCCCGCCCTCCCTCCCTCCGTCCCTCTCTCTCCCTCCCTCCCTCCCTCCCACTATCTCCCTCCCTCCCTCCTACCCTCCCGCCCTCCCTCCCTCCATCCCTCTCTCTCCCACCGTCCCTCTCTCTCCCTCCCTCCCTCCCTCCCTCCCCCTCCCTCCCTCCCTCCCCCTCCCTCCCTCCCTCCCTCTCCCTCCCTCTCCCTCCCTCCCTCCCTCCCTCCCTCTCCCTCCCTCCCTCCTTCCCTCTCCCTCCCTCTCCCTCCCTCCCTCCCTCTCCCTCCCTCCCTCCTTCCCTCCACCCCTCCCTCCCTCCTTCCCTCCTCCCCTCCCTCTCTCCCTCCCTCCCTCCCTCTCCCTCCCTCCCTCCCTCCCTCTCCCTCCCTCCTTCCTTCCTTCCCTCCCTCCTTCTTTCCTTCCTCCCCTCCTTCCTTCCTTCCTTCCTTCCTTCCTTCCCTCCCTCCCTCTTTCCTTCCTCCCCTCCTTCCTTCCTTCCCTCCTTCCCTCCTCCCCTCCCTCTCTCCCTCCCTCCCTCCCTCCCTCCCTCCCTCTCTCCCTCCCTCCCTCCCTCCTTCCTTCCTTCCTTCCTCTTTTTTCTGTTCTTCTTCCCCTTCTCTTCCCTTTCCTCCCTCCCTCCCCTCCTTCTCCTCTTCCTTTCTCTCTCTCTCTTTCTGAAAGACAAAGGCAAAAAAGAGGAAACAAGTACACTCCTTCAATGTATTCACATCCATCTTAGGAGTCTACACTTCAATTCTCTTCTAACAGAAGTGACAAGAGTCTACGAAGCCCGTACTGAAGAGTGGCATCAGCTGGGGGAAGGGTAAATCAGAGGCTCTGACCCCTGGGCAGAATCTCTAGGCCGGCTTGGGGACACTGGTCTTGCTGTGGGAGGTTACGTTCCAGCCTTGTCAGCTCGCTGTCTTCCGTGTGAAACCACGCTGTCTTTTCATCTGGATTCAGCTCCTCACACTTAGCCTTCTCCTGCTGGGCCATGTGTTTCACGGAGAAGGTAAAATGCCATGCTCAGTGAATATTGTTGAATGAGTCAATCCCATTTGAACCTCCCAGCACTGCCATGAGCCAGACAGAGCAACTGTGATGATCATTGTTACCCTTACGGATGAGGAAGGTGAGGCTTAGACACACGACCATCAGCACAGTCCGGACCAGAACTGTCGTATAAAGCCCAAGAAATCGGCTGGGGGTGCAGAGCAGGTCTCCATGAGGCACATCACTCTGAAACAGAGCCCGGGCCTCAGGCCCTGCAGACATATCAGAGACCCCGCCGCTGCCATAGTTTTCAAATATTCACTCGTTTGTTCACTTGTTCTTGCATTTATGGGCAACACCCATTTATCAATCACAGCACAGTGCGAAGCACAGCAGAGAAAATAAAGATGAAGGCCACCACTCTCAAGCAGCTCAAAGGCCAGCCAGAAAAACAGCCTCTAGACGAGTGATCATGAAGCAGACGATCAGACCTCTCATGGCCGTTCTCCCTGCCCCGGGTTCCCTAAGCCTTGCACACAGCTCCACTGCAGCAACTCTCACATTTCGTGTCTGTTTCACCACCAGATTATGATCTCTTTGAGGGAAAAACAATTCTTATTTTAACCTTTTCCTCCACAGCATTTAGCCCAGTCCTTAGTAGCCAATGGTTGTTGAAGGAATGACTACAGAGGGCTCTGGAGGCTTCGAGAAGAGGGGGATAGCTCTGCAGGGGCCATGGAACATATCACAAAGGAGGAGAGTTTTGCTTGGATATAAAAACTGAGGAATAGGGGCTGGCCAGTTAGCTCAGTTGGTCACCAAGGTCAAGGGTTCAGATCCCTATACTGGCCAGCTGTGAAAATACTAATAATAATAATTACTTTCTCTTTTATATGTCTGTATTGAAACAACACACTGTATTCCATAAAAATAAATATAAATAAAATTGGAAAAAAAAAATAGGGAAGAGTTTGTTGGTGAAGACAGGCAAGGGTCCCAGGCCAGGGGAAACCCATAAACTTAACTAGCACTAGGTAAACTCTTCCACAGGCCAGGCTGTGGCATGTGGTGTGAAAGATTTTACATGGACTATCTCTGATCCTCACAACAGTCCCATGAGGTTCCTGGTATCATTAACACCATTTTATAGCTGAAGGCACCAGAGAGATTGAGTACCTTGCCAAAGGTCACACAGCTAGCATGTAACAGAGGAGGGACTGGAATGCAGTCCTCCTGCTTCCAAAGTGTGTGTATTGTTAACCACTCTGTCACGTAGCCATAGCTCATGCAGGAGGGGACTATGCAATGACTTCTTTCCTCCTCCTCCTCGGAACTCTTGACAGGTTTTAACTTTGTCAGTCACCGAGACCACTAGGGGTCTGTAATCAACAGGTCCTCAGCCATGTGCGACACTCCCAGGGACACGCAGCAACATGGGGCAGCCTGGTCTGAGTGTTCCACATGCACGTGGCTGTCCTCCTTAGCCATGTCTCAAACAGCCAGCTCCACAGCTTCCCCAGGTTCTCCTAGGCTCTGGCTGGGGAGCTGAAGCAACTAGTGGCTACTCAAGGACATGTTCTCTCCAGCTTAATCCAGAGAGGCCCCACATTTGCTCTCCAGGGATCTGCACTCTGCAGGGAAGAGGGTTTGGGTGAGAGAAGCCCAGGCAGTATGATAGCAGCAGAAGATGCCAGCTACTTTCTCCTGGTGCGGGATTCTGTTTTCCAGAGTATTCCTGGGGATTAGTAGTAGAAAAGGAGTGAGCACTCCTATGGCTACAGAGGAAGCCCTGAGTTCCTAGAGCTTCCGACACAAGCTCTCATGGTGTCTCTACTGGGGGCAATGTGCTCTCTTTACCAGCTGTCTTCACACTAGGCCTTGCCCTTAACTAGCCCTCTCACAGTACCACAAGGAAACAGGACATTGCTCATTAATCAGTATGCTTAATTGCTGGGCCCCCCTATGCACCAGCCATGCTAGAGGTGATTTCATGGTGTGTTCATCTAGGAGACCTGCTCTGGATGAACCAGGCCTTGAGCTGGGCTATGCTCTGGGGACTCAGAGCCCAGAGAAGGATCCCATTTGAAAGGGTCATAGACATGAAGTTGAGAACATCATCTGCCTGTTCTTCATCTTATGGCAAGAGACATGTTATGGATATTAGGGAATTATATAATAATGGTTGCTAGTATTTATTGTCTGTCAGGTATATAGAATATCTCTAATCTTAACAACAACCTTGAATTGGAGATCATTGTTCCATTTAACAGGTAAACAATCTCTAGAAGTTAAGCAGATTTCCTAAAGCCACACAATTTGTAAATACCATAACTAATGTTCAAACCCAAGACTTTCTGGCTTCAGATCCCATGCGCTTTCTACTACCCATGTGTCTCTCAACCTGGGCTATGTACATGTTACTCACCATCACTATCATCATCATCATCATCTCCAGCGTATCCAGGGCATCGATGGATGTGAGAAGCCACAGAAATAAATATGGGCCACCTTCCTGAGGTACAATTTTTTTGGTGATTCATACACGTTAGTTTTATATTGAAATCAACATTGATGTATGATGTTGGAAGGGAAGAGAGGACAAGATAAGCATAATTGTTTGGGGTGAAATACAGAACGCCTGCGGATCTGCAGGCTCTTTCAGACTCTGCCCCAGGCTTATGGGATCTTCCTTCTCTCCTGCCATCGAGACACGTGGGTGGAGTGTGTTGAGAAGTTCTGCAGGGCTCCCCTGGGAAAGAGTGAGCAGGCAGTGGTGGTGAAGGATGCTGGCTGTCCTGGATTCCTCCTTCCTGGGATCCCTCAGATGAGGATAGGCTGGGATCTGGGACAGATTGTTGTGGTGCATATAGGCAAGCTAGGGGCAGAGGAATGAACTGTGGGACCCTTCAAAACTTTTCTAATCTTGCTTTCAGGTAACTGTATTACTTCTATCCTCTTGGAAATCTTGGGAAAATGATTTTCATTGAATAACATTTCCATGTAGTTATGGGATCGAGCTACACCTTTCCTTAGTGCACCTCTTCTGAGAGGGTGGCGAGTTGATTTTGCTTGGTTAGTGGGTTGCTTGGTATCTTTCTCTCCTTCAGTCGTTCTCAAGCTCAGCTGCACCCTGGAATCACCTGGGGAGTTTTAACAAACACTGATGTCTGGGCTGTAACCCCAGAGGCCCTGATGTGCTTGGTCAGGGATGTGGTCTGGCCATTGAGGGTGGTAAAAGCCCCCCAGGCAGCCTTGTGTGCAGCAGGCATGAGATCAACTGTCTAGATTTAGGCCAGTGGCCAGGATCCCTGTCACTTTGAAGTAGCAATTTCGAGTAGACTGGAGCTGCAAAATTGCCATCACCTTATCCCTGCTGATGAAGAAAATTCAGAGAAAAATCTCCCTGCTAAAAGCCCGAGGTGAAAAGGTTCTACTTTTGATGGATGAACTTAAAAGAAAAAGGCTTTGATTTGCTTGAAGTCATCCTTGAGAGTGGGTTTTTTTCTTGTTTCTGTGAGAGAGTTTTAAAATCTTCTGAAATGAATTAGAGTCTAGCAGCAAAGGTTGATGAAATGCAGGTACTAGGGAAGAGCAGTTTAAATTGAAAACCAGAAGGCCCATAGCTGGCTTCCTTCTTGAGTGGTTTCTCTGTTCACAGATATTTCTGCAATAGTATTGAATCCATTTATCCTCACCATTGCCACTGTCACTGCCTTAATCCAGGCCTGGCATCTTCCTGCTGAATATAACAGCCTCCTAACTAATCTTCCTGCCTCCAGCCCTTCTCTACTCTAACCACTCTCTGCATCATGCCCAGACAGATCTTTCTAGAACATATATTATTTGATCATGTCATTCTCCTGCTTAAAATTCCTGCAGTGTTTCCTTCCCTATTACACTTGAAATAAAATCTGAACTCCTTAGCACAGCTCAAAGTCATTCATGAACTAGCACATGACTACCTCTCCGTCGTCACCTCTCAATTTCTCCATAATCCACCACCCACTGCAGAGCATGCCAAAGCCAAACAGAACAGCTCACAGTTTTCCAAACATGCTGTGACCTCTCGTGTCCCTGCATCACTGCTTAGAGGGTTCTGTCTATCTCGAACATCTTCCCCACCTTCTTCTTGGCTAAGTCCAACTGGTCTTTCAAGAAGCCCCTGGTCCAGGTTAAGTGATGCTCCCCTTTGCTCCTATAGCACCTCGACATAGTCCTCAGTCACTGCTCTCGTAACACTGTATTAGATCATCTGTTTACTTGTCTACACTAGACTGTGATCTCTTCAACATCACCCCAGCACCTAGCCCACAGCCTGACACATTATTGGTGTTTATTATGGTCTATAATAAAAGGAGTCAAAAGAATTCCCAAAATATTTTTATTTCTACCCCCACTTCCTTCCAGCAAAAGGGGCAACTGGAGTAGTTAGTTCGCATGGACACCAAGAAAATAAACCTTTGTCCTAATTTGCCCTCTGTTAATAAAATCTCGTGGACATGTATGGAGCACCTGATGGATGACCAACACTATCGGGAGTAAACAAAGAATAAGACATAATCAGGTCTGCGCAGGAAGACGCCCCTTCTTCTTTGCTTCCACTGCACTCGGTATTCCTTGGCTGAATCCCTTCCTTCTCCCCAGAACTGCTGTCACCCGGGCAGGTGTCTTTCACACCACCACACTCAAAGCAGCTGGAGGGCAAGACTCATGCTTCATGACCACTCCCTGACCCACTTGCCTGGGGCAGGTGCTCAGGAAATGTCCAGTTCTGAATTATGATAACTAAGGATTTGGGGACACATTCTGAGATGTTTGCTTTGGGGTCCAAAAAAAAAAAAATGAAAACTTTTACTTCTGATGAAGGTGTCTCAAATCCTTTTTGGAATAAGGCAAGCTATAAATAAAGGAATGGAGGAGAATAAAAATACACACAAAAATGAATAAGTTAAGAGCACACACACACAAAAAATACATGGTGAAACCCACTATCTGTCTTCTACTTGTTTGTTCATTCATTTCTTCACCAGTCCATCCTTGTCCAACCAACTGTCCCCCATTTAACAAATATGGATGTGCCTGGGGCTGGGCTCAGAGTGATAAATAAGACAGAGGCAATTCTTACACTCATGGGCTTCTGTTCTCATGGGAAATAGACATTCAACAAATAATTGCGGTGTCACCAAGAGAATAAAGAAGGTGGTGTGCAAGTGCACCTAAGACCAGGGTGTCACTCATTCGGTCATCCCCTGTTTCTAGCACGAAGCCTGAACTAGTAGTGCCACTCAATGTTTACTGAAGGAATGAATTGAGGGCTACTGTCTGCATGTTGCACAATTATCAAGAGAGGATTTATTTGAAAGTTTTACCTGGGAGCCCCCAATTTAAATCTACGTGACTTTTCAAAGCTTCTGTTTTTCTCAAATCTCGGCAGTCAGAAGGAACATAAGCACGTATAACATCAGAGAGGACCTAAACACTGGACAGTCACGTCACTGCTATAAAAGGGAGTGCACTTGGCCAGAGGTGTGGCCTGTAACACATACCCCAGTGCTTACCCAAAGGCAGTTTAACATTCAATGACAAAGAAAAGACACTTTTACCACCTGCCTCCCTGAGCAAGAAAGAAGAAAAAAAAAAAAAAAAATCATGGTGCCATAATTTTAACATTAAAATAGGAACCAGATTGTTCCTGCTTCACAAAACTTCCTATGTCTCCCCAGCCCCTGCAGTGCAGCCTCTCCTGTCCTGGGAGTCCCAGCAAGTCAGGCCAGAGCCAAGAGAGCCAGCAGTGATGCCTGCCTGTTTGATTTCACAGAAGGACTGGGCTTTGCATTTTCTAGCTAAATATGAGACAGGGAAAGACAGCGTGGGCAGGCTTTGGGATGTCACTGTGACTTTGCTGCCTAGATGAGTTACCTGGAAGACAGTCTCAGTCAGTTGTGAGCTGGATTTTATGATATTGGACAGAACTTGGATTCTGTGGCAGGCATGAGGAGCTGTCACTCCCCTTTCCCACTCAGGTCTGAATCTGTAGTAGCATGTGTGTGTTGTTACAGTGGGTCCAGAAAGCTGAGGCTCTGTGAAAGGTCCTATGCCTTTCTGCCTTCCTGCCTAAGACCGATGGGGGTGTTCAGGTGCTAAAGAAAGGATCCAGGGCATGGATTGAGAGAGCTGGTTCTAGTCCCAGATCTGTCACCAACCCCCTTTGTGTGGCCTTGGACAAGGCCATTTTTTTTCTCTGGACTCCACTTTTCTCATCTGTAAAATGGGAGTTGGTTTAGTCCAGAAGTTCTAACTTTTGGGCTGCTAGTCTACCAGAAGTCCTCAAAGATAGTGATGGTGTCTGTGATTTCAAAAGGCCCAATGGAAATTCACATTTTCCAACAAAGGGGTTGACTTGATTAAAGAACCAAATTCCATTGCTTTTGACTAGCGTTGTATAGATTCCATATATTAGGGCCCTCATGCTGATTAGAAACCCTACCAGCCTTCAGATATTTCTTTAATAAATAATGGGGAAATAAATTCATTTTAACTTAATGTATTTAGTTTGGTTTTTGTGGGGTTTTTGTACATAAAATCATTCTAAATATGGAACCAGGATGAAGGGTATCTTTCAAAAGTATTTCTGATAGTAAACGCTTTGGGAGACTTGTGGAACCCAATGATCCCTCCAGCTCTGAGACTCTAAGAAGAGCTAAAGAGCCTGTCTCTCCTTTTCTTCCTGCTCCCTTCCCCACAGCAAACCTCAGCCATCTACACCTAGGATCAGGTTGCAAGCTCACTTCAGACAAAAGCACTGGCCCATCTGTGAGCCTAGAAGTATCTCTCAATAACCACTGGCAATTCATTTTTATCATTGCCTCAGTTTCCTTTTCTGCAAAATAATGTCCATGTATGCCTATCCTGGAGCAAACTTTTAACAGCTGAGGCAGGTAGTGGGTGTAAGTACAGTCTCGGAACCAGAATGGCAATGCCTTGAAGTTTACCTACCATGTGTGTACACATGCCTGCATGTGCACACACACACATTAAATCATAATCTCCTATGAAGTGTAGATGTGACCCAATTAGCCTTCTCTTTGAGTCCTTTCTTTCTGGCTTGAATGAGAGTAGGAAGCTGGGGTGTCAGGAGAAGAATTTGCTAGGTCTAGAGCCTGATACCTGGTAAGGACTTTGAAGATCATCAACCTTTGTCTTCTTCCAGGTGAAACCAGAGAGAGCTTGACCTCAGTGTGGGTGCTGATGCTCAAGGGAGGGCACGTGGGGGTGCTGTGGGACTTGGCAGGGGAAGAAGGGTGCTCTGAGACATTCCATCCAAACTCTCTCTCACAAAGCTAAAAATGGACGCTTCAGAGACAGGGTGAGAACCCAGGGTTGAATGGGATGGGTAGAGTTAGGCCATTAGGATCAGGAATTTGTGCCTTAATGTGATATTTATAGGAGTTGCATATAAAAGGTAACTCAGCCACCATCATCATCATTTCCATTATCACCACTGCCCTGAGAGATGAGCATCTGCTCAGTGCCCCATAATGTGCCAGAACAGCTTTCACATCCATTACCTTATTTGAGCTTCATAATCACCCTGTAAGGAAAGTGCAGCTGGGCTTATTCCCTGCTCCCCTTCCTTTTTGAGGATGAGAAAACTGCAACTCCAGGATGAAAAGTGATTTGCCCAAGGCCATCCAACAGGTACGGGCAGACACAGGACTAGAACCCCAGCTTCCTGACTCTGGTCCAGTTTTCTTTCAATGACAGCTCTCAAAGCAGTTGCCTTACAAAAGTACCTTGGGGAACGGCGGGGACTGGGAAGGTGCCACTGGGTGGACTCAACCTTTGTTCATGTTGAGGATAGAGGAGAGAAGAGCCTGTGCCCTGCTGGAGGCCTGCAGACATCCGGACTCCCTTGGGATTGCTGATGGTCCTTATTGCTCCAAGGAAAGCAAGTGATTTTCTGGTTGGCTTACTTTGTTGATTGCAATTGAGTTGATTCTTCAAATTGAGTTTATCAGAAAAAGTGGTACCAATTAAAGTCGAACCTTCTGCTCTCCATGGCTGGCTGGGGTAGGATCTCCCCCTGTGAGGTGCAGCCCTTACCCTCTGTTCCTGAGCCTCCTTCTCTATAATCTTAGGAGACATCCCTCACCATGAGCATCTCTAGCTTTCCTCAGCAAAACCCCTCTGTGTATTTCCTCCTCCTGCAGTTTCTCCTTTGCTCCTACCTGTCTCCTTTTAATCAGACCAGCCCAGTCTCAGAAATGTGGGCTAAAAGCACCTAGAAGTCCAACTGCAAACATGGAAGCTCTGGTTTCAAAAGGAACCCAGGCCTTCAGCTGTCTTCTCAGACATGCTGCTTCTGCAACCTCTCCCCTCCTTCCCAGCCTCCCACCAACCATCTACAACCTGGAGAGGCTCCCACTCTGCAGATGCCCAGCCCTGTGCTCTGGTAGGGCAGGTTCCAACCTTCCAGTATATACCCTTCTCATCGCTCCACATCCCACCCTAGGAAGCCACTCTGTCCTCTGGCTTTTAACCACTTTCTGCCACATACTTCCATGTATCCTTGACTGCAAGTGATCTCTCTGTTTGCTAGTCACAGTTTCGAACAAGACTGCCCCAGGTAATCTATGTTGGCTTTTGAGCATGGATTCTATAGGCCTCTGTATAATTCCCCCCATTCATAGAATTATGATGTGTAAGAGTTGGACGCAGCTTTGGACAGTCTCATTTTACAATTAGAGACACTGAGGTCCTGGGAGGAAAAGCAATTTGCCTATGATCATGCAGCTACTAGCCTGGAACGCAGCTTCAGTCTTCTGGCTTCAGCTTTGAGCTTTTCCCTGGTCTTTCCACTGTTGGAGTCAATCCCCAAATCCCTCAGCCCGGGTTCTGATGCTGATGCTATTGAAGCCCATGACACTGGTAAGTGAAAGCAGATGTGTTACCACAAAGCAGACTGAGCACTTCTTGTTTGCTACGTAATCACGGCCTTGTTTTCTGCCAACCAGAATTCATAATTTTGAAAAGATGCTTGTGCAAATTCTAACTCTGTCCTATTATATCTCCAACCACTCTGCTGTCCCATCAGTTCAGGTCCTTAATATCTCTTCCCTCATTGTTTGCTCTAGCCCCATATAATTGCCTGATCAGTCTTCTAAAAACCCAGCTCTGAGCATGTCCCCCTTCTTCTCTAAAACCTTCTGTGGCTCCCCATTACCTACTGATCTCCTTTAGTGGGAATCATAGCTCTCTGTACTCACAGCAAACGTTTTTCCATCTGTGTGTTATCCAACAACTCTTTTCACTGGGCATCTAATACCCCCCACTCAGCCAGTCTCTCATTGCTCCCTGCACATGCCTGGAGCATCCCTGATACATTGTGTCTGTTTAGACTGTTCCCTTGGCTGAAAATGTCCTCTTCTCTCTTCCAAGCCTGAAGAAATGCTACCCAGTTCTCAAAACCCATCACAAATGTCATCTTTCCATGAAGCCTTCTTAGTCTATCCGTGAAATGCCTCAGAGTTCTTTGTGGTGTCATTCTTGGCTCATTCACCTTACTCTGCTTTGCTTTACAACTATTGAGACCCATGTTTCCTATCTCCAGCAGGCTATGCGTTGGAGGCAGGGACCCGGTCTCGTCCAATTTAGTATTTACTGCTGCCCAGCACAGCAACCTGTAGGAGAGCCTGTGTGATAAATATTTGTTAAATGATTGAATTCTTTACAATGTTCTCACTGAAAGGGTGTCTCTGGATTATGAAGGTTAATGTGAATAATTAAGGCTAATTATTGACCTCTGGATTATTAAGGTTAATCCAGTTTCTGACTGCCTGCCTACCACAGAACCTGACTCCAATGACTCCTTACCCTCTGGACAAAGTTTTTTTTGGGAGCTTGAGGCTTTGATCCTTGTTGTTATAGAAAAGCACCATGCGAGGCAAGACCCAGAAACACACTTAGACTTCCACAGTTGCAGCTTGCCTGAAGAAGGCTCTGAAAGTGGGTTGTGTGGGGGTAGAGACCAGGTGACAGTTTCCCTCCAAGCTGGCCTAAGCTCTGTAGATGTTGAAGTGGATGACCCTTTAAGACCTGCAGGTGCGTTCATAAGTGGGTAGAGCCATTAAGCTACACCCTTCCCTTCTCCTGTGCTCTGTGAGTCTGGCATAAGCAGCCAGTCTGCTGTGGATTCCTGTGATGCTGCCTGGAAGTGAATGCTGCCGATTCTCACATTTTGGACTGTAAAAATCCATATCAACTAGTCCTTCCACTATCCTGGGTAGACTTTTGCCCTTTTCACCATGAGTGGTGCACAGGGCTAGATCATCCTAGACTTTTCTATCTGATGGACCGGCCCGTGGCTCACTCGGGAGAGTGCGGTGCTGATAGCACCAGGGCCACGGGTTCGGATCCCATATAGGGATGGCCGGTTAGCTCACTGGCTGAGCGTGATGCTGACTTTTCTATCTGAGTCCATAAAGGCTCTATGAGCTTCCACTAGCTGGACCTTGTGGAGGATACCAAGACACAATTCTCATCCTTCTAGAGCATACAGTCTGTGTTAGTCCATTTTTGTTGCTTATAACAAAATACATGGAGTTGGGTTATTTATAAAGAAAATGAAATGTATTGCTTACAATTTCAGAGGCTGTGAAGTGCAAAGTCCATCTGGTGGTGGTGACAGCAACCCACGGGTCTCACATTGCAAGATAGTGGAAGCAGAGAGAGCAGATAGAGAGACAGAATTTCCTCTTCTTTTAAAGCCCTCCGAACCACTCCCCTGACCACCATTTTTAATCCATTCACTACTGCAGGATCCTGCAATCCAATCACCTCCTCAAGGCTCCACCTTTCAATTACCATAATAGGATTTCCCACCCTCTTAACAGTCACAGTGGGGGCTAAGTTTCTAATACTTGGGGGATGCAATTCAGGCTTCAGGGAGTTTGGGGGGTACAGAATTCAATCCACTACAGAGTTTCAGGAGGACAGCCTGTAGGAGCAGAAAGGACCATAGCAGTCACCTGGCCTGACCTCTTCCTTTACAGACCTGGAATTTGGCGGGAGCAAGACATGAAACATTCAGAAAACTCTACAGAACTGCTTGTGAGCAGGGGATGGATAGACAATCACTTTTGGCTTTGGATGTGGGACTGCAGGGGGCAGACCCCTGGAGACAAAGCCTTTCCCTTTCTGGCTTGGTTGGGCCCTGGAACACAGCTATGCAGTATATGCCCTTCATGAGGGCACCTGGCTGAATGGGACAAGGAGGGATGGAAATCCAGCCCACACTACATTTGCCAAGCCCTGCTCCATGATGTGGTACTAGATCTCCCCCCCCATAGGAGGGGGCACATTTTTCTATTTTGCACAAAGGCACCTTCTACTTGACAATGCTAGTGCTGTTAGGGCTGCATTCCTACAAAGGCATGATTTTTTCTAAATGGTGCACTCAGAGGGGGCACCATTGTCTAAGCCACACAAAGATGTGCCATAGGCCAGTGGGAGCCCAATTAACCTTTCCATACTCTTCAAGTATCTCCTGCCTCTCCCTTGTATACACTGTTCAGCCCAAAGTTATTGTACAGAAGTGTATCAGTCACTCCCCTTTCCGTGCTCTGAAGGCCTCTAGTACATTCTCCTTCATGCATAACATATCGCATTACACTGTTTGTATACTTCCCTATAGGCTGATGAGCTTCCTAAGTGCAAAATTCTGCCTACTGACCTTTGTTTCAACAACGCCTAGGAATAGCCTTAAATGTATGAATGGGTGGAGGAAACAATCAGCTAGTCCATGCCACATAAATTCTACCTACACCCTGTTCCTCCAGTTTCTCATTCCTATCCCTATTCTCCCACCCTATCCTCTTGCTCATTATCTAAATCCTACTCATTTTTACTATTCACCTCAAGTTCTGCCTTCTTGTGAAGCCTTCCCCCAAAGACCAGCCCACAAATTTTCCCCTTCGAGTCACTTCCACACAAGGTTTAATGGTGACACTAAAAAGAGCTAACATCGCTGAGGCCTTAATATGTGTCAGCCTCTGTGCTAGGGGCTTTATGAGAAGAATCTCATTTAATTCTCCCAACACCTGTGAAGCTGCATTAGTTATCTATTGTTAAAACAACACACATTTATTATCTCTCGGTTTCCATGAGTCAGCAGACCAGGCACAGTATAGTCAGATCCTCTGCTCAAGGTTTCACAAGACTGCAACCAAGGTGTCAGCCAGGATCCCTGCTATTCTGGAGGCTTGGTTGGGAAGGAATCCACTTCCGAGCTCACTTGGGTTGGTGGAATTCATTTCCCCATGGTTTGTAGGATTGAGGTTCCTGACTTCTTGCTGGCTGTCAGCTGGAACCCTCGCTCGGACCCTAGAGGATGCCCACAGCTCCTGTCCATAGCCTAAGCTGCCTTGTACCATCAGACACTTCTGTCAGTCTGTTTCTTAGTCTCTGAAGCAAGCTTCTCTTGATTAACTGACATCAATTCATTGCTAAGCAAGCCCTATTTACCTAATAACTCTGAAGGGCTGTGAGTGGCTGTGGTCACACTGCTGCTCATACAGCAGTGCTTTCCCTGCAGCGGCAGAGTCCAAGCTAGTTGATGCTGCTGCCAAAGACTATGACCAAGTCAGCGGGGCAAGGCCTTCCAGCCAAAGAATAGGAGAGAAACCCAGCCTGTAAGGAGAGCGCCTTAGGTGGGTGGTGGCAGTGTAGGGCAAAGGGGAGAAAAGGGTAAGGGGTGATGTGTGTGTGTGTATGCAAGAAGCACCAGAGTCCTTCAGCTCCTTTGGTACCCCAGTGACAAAGGAGCTATTCCTCCCCCCTGCCCTTGGGGCAGGGCAAGGCAGCAGAGCTAGCTATGGACTGCCAGTCACCTTGGATGCCACTTGCCTGTGTTTATCTGAAGGACATTGTCTCACACCCTCTTCTGTTTAAAACTCAGCTGAGAAACCAGAAAGAATCAAAAACTCCTCTGTAATAAACCCCCAAACTGTGTGATTCCAGCCTTTAGCGCTCCCATTTAGACTAATTTTTAAAAAAAATATTTTCACACATTTCTAAGAGGGACGAAGATCGGCTCTCCAAACCTACAGCTAATTAATTGTTATCTCTTTTGTCGTTGGGAAAGGGTGTTACCAAACTCCATTAAATGATGGCTACATTTTCCAACAAAAAATTTCAAGGAAGGAAATTTAAATTAAACTTCAAATAGACATAGAATTCTTATTTTTGATACATGCATTAATCACAGTCTCAACCTTATACACACATCCATGCACATCCCACACACACACCCTGCTTCCTCAAGCTCGCTCACCCACAGCCACCATCAGACACCATGTGTCCCCTTCCAGGGGACGTATTCGGTACATTTTCCTTAGTGTCTTGCTAGAACCCAGAGGGGTCCATTTCAAAGGAGCTTCCTTGCAGGATCCAGGAATGTAGGGTGCCTTGGGATTCTGTTAGCTCTTCTTGGATTGGGTTCCAGATCTGCATCCCTCCAGAAGCTTAGAAGAGTCCCAGTAGCTCATGGCTGAATCCCTTTAGAACAAAGACTCTTCAGCATATCTGGCCCTGTCAGAAGAGCAGGTACCTGTGGCCACTCCTCCTGGGACCTTTCCACAACTTCAATAAGGTCAAGATCAGGAAATGGAGTATATTCTCGATTGATTGATTAATTCATTATTCATTCATCCACACTTAGTGCCACGTGTGTGCCAGGAAGGCAATACAGATGTCAACAGGACAGTCCCTACCCTCAGAGGACTGCCTTACTCATGTGCTGGGTACACCAGGAATTTGTCATTTCTAAAAACAACCTTTCTTTCTTAAATAGCCTATCAGGTGGGAACACTTAGTGATCCTTAACCTGGCTCTGACATGTTATTTGTTTACAATTTGTCGCCTATCTCAAAAACACTCCCACCCTAATTTATAGCTAGCTAGCTACATTGTTTTTTTTTTCTGGCTCAACTGGAACTGCCTGCCAGGCCCCTTCTCTGTCTGCAGCCCCGGAGCTGATGCAGGGTAGAAATATTGATTTAGCTTCAATTTTGTCCTACAGGCCACCACAGGAGGTTTTTGGGATGGGAGGCAGATCACTGTTTTTTGGGGTGGCAGGGAGATCACCCATTTTTTAGGGGTTGTCTGTGAAAGGAGATATGTATATATTTCCTAAGGGGGTATAAATAAACACACACACACACACACACACACATGCATACATATATCAGGGAGTTCCCCCCAATTCATTGCCATCTCATTACTAGTTATTTCCATAAAAGAATTCTTGGTGAGCACCCTGGGAGCTGAACTGGTTGTGTAGATGTTAAGGCATTCGAAGCCCCGAGGGCCCAAGGACCGAAGGGAGTGGGACCAGACCCTCAGGTGTGGCTAGAGCCACAGCAATGAGAAATGGCTTAGTCCGTTTTTCTGTGTTAGGTTCACAGGTGAACCAATAAGCCTGCCTTATTAATTGAAGGACTTTAAATTTCAATGGGCAAGGAATTATGGGGCTTCTCTCATGAACGTGGACTGCCAGTAACTCACAAAGACTTTTTGACTCTTTTCGTAAATATCTCTTGATTACATCCTCTTCTCCCCCATCCCCACCCCTGGCCCCCACCACCTTCGCCCCCTGCCTGGATACTGCTGAGCTTCCTAAACAGACTTCCTGACTCCCCTCTTGTTCCCCTCCAGTTCATCATCCACACAGTGTACAGAGCCATCCTTTAAACCACAAATCTGACCAGCTTATCATTGCTCTACCATGGCTTCCCTAGACCTCAGGATAAAATCCAAACCTCTTTACTCTGGATCACAGCATCCTCCCAGCTTGACCTCTGTTGACCTCCAACTATACCCTTATTCCTCAGCCCGTGTTCTCTTGCATGGATGCTCTGACTACTCACATCTCATGCTTGCTCCTGCTTCTAGGTCTTGAATCTGATGGTACACTTCCTATTGGATGTCCCTGCCCTCTTTCCCTAATTCCTAGTCCATCTTGAAGACTCTGTCTAGACATTAGGGTACCAGGGTACCAGGGCAGGACACTTTCCCAGAGCACTCAACACCCTTCACCGCCATGACCTCCTTTCCCAGCAGCTGGATTAGGAGGCCCTGCAGTTGTTCCAGAGCCTCCCAGAGGTACACCTCTGTTAGGGTACACCTCTGCTGAGCCATTACCACAATATAAGCTAATTTCCTGCTTTGTTGTCTATTCCCCTAACTGGAATGTAAGACCTTTGAGACCCAAATTCTCTCTTATTTATTATTGTACCTCCAGGGGCTAGCATAGTGCCCAGCGTATAACAGGAAAGAGCTCAACAAATGTTTGTTGAATTCATTTATTCCTGAGTAGAACTGCGGGAATAGAATAAATCCTAGGCCTTTATGTAAGGGAGAATCTTGAAAAAGCAGGTGGCAATGTAAGAAAAACCTAGGCAGGAAGTCATGAGAATTGAGTTTCTTGTAAACTTGAGCAAGTCATTCCTCCTTGGACAGAACTTCAGCATATAAAATCTTAGCATCCAAATCTCGGAGGTCCTTATCAACCTTTTTGGGTTTGTGGTGCTGAATCACGAATATTTTCTTTAAGAATTCCTCCTATTCTTCTGAGTAGCCTGTCAGGGATGTCAGAAGACTGTGATGTCCAGAAGGACCCTCTTAAAATGCATAAGTAATGTCAAGGACATAATTAGAAACAAGGGCTGCTGTGGTTGCAACAGGACTTATCCCTCAAAGCCCAATTGCTGATACCTCCTGCTCACTTCACTCTGGGATGGAGAAGTCGCTGTCTCTGTTTCCTCCTAATTGGCATCGGGGGCTTCTTTATGACAACTCCACCATCCTTTCCCTACAGAGCTGATCAGTTTCCTGAATTCCTAAGATTGGGGATGAAAGTGTGGCTCAGAAGCGGGGCTTGAGAAGAATTGAAGGAAATGTCAAATTCCATGAATGAGCATGAAGTGTCTAGAAGTTAATGATAACCCTCTAGAGCCCTAGGCCTAAGGCCACAAAATCCTGGGCTGGAATGTAGGGCAGTGGATAGAAAGACTCAGAAATATTGCAAGGGTCCACGAATGCATTTATGAACTAAGCACTGCCTCTAGACTAAATGAGTACTAAGTCTTGCAACTACACCTAGTTTTTCAAATATATAGCAGAGTTGCCATTATGACTAACAAAATAGACATTCATCTAAAAGTAGCTCTAAATTAATACCAGGCCTCATGCACTTTCCTCGCTCAGTGGATACTAAAATGAATACTACAACAGATACTACCACCGATACTAGAACGACTCTCAGTTGCGAGAATATCAGCTCCAGGAAAGAGGAGACTGTGTCTGTCTTGTTGGGGCTGAGCTCCTAGTGCCTTATTCAAGTCTGAGCATGTCCTAGTGGCTTAATAGATATTTGTTAGGATTCAAGGAAATTTATTTTGCTTTAAAAAGACAGACATATTTGAAAAGGTTGGGAACCACTGGATAAAAAGAGTAACTAACAAAATGACAGCTATGTGTTTTATAGCCCTTGGCAATTAAAAAAAGTTGCTTTCACATGCATTACTGCATCTGGCTCTCAAAAAATGACCTTGCAAGGAAAGCAAAGCTCAGAGTCTAAGAGGCTGCCTGGGGCAGCACTGCAAGTTACAAGTGGTGAGACCAGGATCCAGCTGCACACCGTGCAATGGCATCAATTTACTAAGGAATGTAGCTCTCCTTTCTCCCTCTGGTAGCTGGGATGGCTCAGATGGGTGACATCTAGGTAGGATAAGACTCTAAAATAAGACTGGAGTTTCATCAAGCCAGTTTAATTGTTGTGAGATTTACAAAGACAGTGCAGAGCTTCTTGCATTTAAAAAGATAAAGGAGCTGGGGAAGTTGCCTGAGAAATTTCAGGTGAGGCTCTCCTTTGTACCTCCATTATCTCTTTTTTCTGTCATTAAATAGAAATAAAGTGGTAGGGGCAAAATGAAGGTTAGTCTCTGTTAAGTAATCTAAAGTGTGTCTTTTTGTGAATTTTGGTTGATGTCCAAGGTTTAAGCATCGTGAAAGATAGTTGAGCTATAAGGTACAATGCAAATTACAATCCAAAGAACACTGATGAAATAAAATAAGTCACATTTGTGTAATGGAATTGGGTTGCAGTAGCTAAAATGATACAGACTCATAATTATTGACATATAATTGACTAGAACAAGTCAAAGGATAGCCAATACTATATGTTGTTTTCCCATTTACATAAAATTGTATACACTCTTATAGGTGCACAGACGGATGTCTGGAATTAGTGACAGTCACCAAATACCAGCTAGCTCTGCACGGTAGGATTTCATGTGGTTTTTGCTTTCTCACTTTACATGGTGATGAGTATGTACAATGAGGTATTACGGACTGTGTTCTCAGCCTGCCTGCAATGCTGAGTCCAGAGAGGGTAATGCATCCCCGTAGGGCAGTGGTTTTCATTAGCTAGTCCTCACATACATCCCAAGCCAACTGGACATGCTCAGTCCTCCTATAACTAAGGAAACTGAGGCTTGACTGGCCACATGACAAGCTGCCACTACAGGGCTCAGGCCATAGTGCTCACTGCTTCTCTGAGCATTGCCCAAGAGGCCTTCCTGGGAGCAGGGGACACTCAGCCAGTGCAGGAGCACACAATCTGTCCTGCCTGCCTCTTATGCAGAGACTGAGCTCTAGGTCTCTTTGTGTTTGCTTCCTTGTCCCCGGGGAGGCATTCATGAGGGAAGACAGATAGACTTACCTGTCCCCTCCCAGCCAGCAAGGTACTGTGGTGTTTGTGTCCCTGGCTTCTTCCCCACAGGACAGTGGTTGTCCATCTCAGCCAGCCGAGGGGACCAACCCTGACCAGGTGCTCAGGGAACTTGGAGTCCCAGGGCCCAGTGTGGCCTTCCAGCTTACCAGGTATGAGATGGTGGGCAGTCATTTTGCTTTTCTGAGCCTCAATTTCTTCACCTGTAAAATTGAAATAATAATGCTGCCTCATATGAGGAGCAAATGAATCAGTCACTTCTATTGGTCGAAAAGATCAATAGAAGTACTTTGTAGAAGTAAGATGGTCTTATAGTTGAAAAACTGGCAAATTGAAAAATTGTCTAATTTAGAGTTAGACAGGGATTTGAACATGGCCCTGTCACAAATTGCCTTTGGGACTTCAGGGGAAATTAAACCTCCTCTCATTAGCCTCAGTTTCCGGCCTGTAAAATGGGGTTATTCTTCTGCTCTTTGTCTTACCCTTCAATTGGGAACTCTCTAGGTGGAACCATGATTTGTGACAGCCAAGGCCCAAATGAAAACTTCTCAGGAGGAATTATTAAGATTTTGTGGGGGTGGGGGTTGCCCCACGGCTGGAACCCAGCTTCCTCCACTTGTTTTTATTTTTACACCCTGAAGTTCAAAACCAGCTGTCTGAATCACTTGCAAACAGAGCCAAAACTATTTTCATGTGTCACAGAAGGCCACGGGTTCCAGCCACACCTCAGGATGGTGCACTAAAAATATCCTCCTGCAGCTATTTTTAGAGCCCTGCAGGCTGCTAACCACAGGCTAGGAGGGCAGAACTCCTCACTGTGTTCATACAAAGAGCACCGAGTCAGGGCTCGATTCCTGGTGGGCCCTTGGGTCAGTTAAGAAGCTGGACTTAAGCCCCCATGCTCTCTTCCCTGACGACAGGAATTGCTCACAATGCAAAGGTCCTTGCTGCAAATGTGGCCTTCTCCCTCTCTGGATGGGGAATCTGCCAGGAACACAGGGCCACAACAGAGACTGCTGAATTGGGAACACTATGCCCAGCTGTGTACTCCCTGTGCACACTGGCATTCTGTGAACTGCCAGCACAGAGGCTTCTGCCCAGTGGGGACACTGGATACTCACCCGTTATGTTTGAATTGTCGTTTACACTTTCAAAACATATTCACATCCATTACTTTCTCTGATCCTCATGACACTTCTGCTAAATGGATATTATTATCCCCATGTTATACATTAGGAAGCTAAGGGAATACTTGTGCTCTTATAACACCACTATTTTGCAACAGATGCAAATGACCTCCTCTGGTGTGACCAAAGGTGGGATGACCTCGGATAACCCGACATCAGCTCTGAATCTTTCTGTAAGTTTCCTATACAGCTGGCCACACCCCACCCTCCACCGCAGTCACACTGATCACCATTCATTCATTTATTCATTCATTTGGCCAGCATTTCCTGAGCACCCACCCTGGGCCAGGTTTTCTTTGTGCTAGGCTCAGAGATAAATGATGTCATCCCTGCCCTGGAGAGGTGACAGCACCAGGACAGAATTCCAGTGCATGCTGGCCACAGGGTGATGGGAGAAGGCAAGGCAGCCTTCAGGAAGTGGACACCCCTTGGGGGTCTGTGGGCTGTGTAGGACATAGAAGAAGAGCGGTTCAGACTGAGGGAGCAGCCTGGGCACAGCAGGATACAGGAAAACGTGCCTGGACCATGGGGTGGGGCCAGAGCAGGAAGTGCAGGGGCCGCCTGAAGGGCATGGGGAGCCCCTGGAGGTTTTCAGCAGAGGATAGTGTGATCACATGTCAGTTTAGAATCATTGCTGCCCTAGCTGTGTGGAGGTTGGAGGAAGCAAGGCTGCAGAGAAGGAGTTTGCAGGTGGTTACAGTAGTTCAGGTGAGACAGGATGGGACTGAAGTAGGTGAAGTGAGGAATGATGAAAAAGAAGGTTCTAGTTCTAGACGTATTTAAAAGTAATGAAAAGGTAGGATGAAAACAGGTCACAGGGCTTAGCGACCAGCTGGATGCAAGGGGATGGGAGAAAATAAGAGCCCAGGGCAAGCCCAGGGTTGAGTCCTGGGTTACTGGGAGAGATTAATGCCATCCAGCAAGTGAGGGAGCCCCCAGGAGCAGAGGGGACAAAAGCGGCAGGCTGGTTTTGGATCTGCGGTGGGGAGGAGGCAGTTGGCTGCCCAGGTAGTGAGAATAAACAGGAAGTCAGATAAGCAATTACAGACCTCAGGGGAGAAATCAGGCTTGGATGGAACAGTCTGGAAGGTGGTGGCGAGGTGAAGAGCCTATAGAACAGTGAGTCTCAACTCACTCTCATCAAAATCAACAGGGCAATTTTTTAAAAAAATTACTGGTGTCTGAGCCCCATCTCCAGAAATTCTGATCTGATTTCTGTGTAGTAGGCCTGGCATCAGCACATTGTTGAGGTTCCCAGCTGCTCCTTCTGGCTCTTAGCCAGGGATGGAAACGCTGCCACAAAGACGCAATGACAGAGCAGGGACGGTCAGAGCAGGCCTGTGGCGTACACCAAGGAAGAACCAAGGGGATGCAGAGCCCCAAATCATTCTGGCCTCCAGGCGGAGGGCACCACAGAGGTTAGGGCACCACAGAGAAGGTTATCTCAGGAGCCAAAGGAGCAGGAGAGGAGTGTTGGGAAGGAGGCCCCATGAGCAGTGCCGGATGCTGTGGGAGGGCCAGGCAGTGCCAGAGCTGGATAGTGTCTCTGGAGTTTAGCAGTGAGTGAATCATGGGTGACCTAGGCCAGAGCTGATTTGGGGGGGGGGATTGCAAGAGCCAGATTGGATGAGACTTCAAGGAGAGTGAAAGGGGAGGAAGGGAAGACACCAAAGGTGCACCACTCTTATGAGACTATGCTGTGAGTGAATAGCTAGAGGGAAAAAGAGGGAGAGTAGGTATGACTGGACAGATTTGAGGAAGCTTCTGCTCCAAGGGTAGAGAGGCAAGGAGGATAAGTTGACAAGGCCCTAAATGATAGGGGAAAGTTAAGTTCATAGAAGGTGGTCCTGAGAAAGCTGAGGGGCTGGGATTCAGAGCCCAGTGGAGAGATCAGCCCTGGGACAAGGGATGCTTCCTCTGCTGAGGGGGCAAGGACCTGAGACCGTGTCACCTGCCCTCTATAGAGCCCAGCACCTGTACCTGCCCCATGGGGGTGTTGATGGACAGGCAGATGCTGCTCCTTTCCCCTCCACACCGACCCTTCTAACCCATCTCTACCCGCCCATGTCCTACCCCTGAAGCTCTAGCTGGCACACCAGACTCTGCTTATATGTACATGACTCTACCGCCTTTTGCCCCTGGTCTTCACCCCCAGAATTTCCGTTTTACCAACTACTGAGGACCTACCATATGTTTAGAAGCAAGTACTTCAGGCACACTCTGAGTCCCTGCTTTTAAGGCATTCACAGTCGACTTAAACATTTGTAGCATACATTCATGCATACGTGCATAAACATGAAAACATTGGCGTAAATACATTTATTTGTATACATATGCCTAATTGTGCATGCTCACCACAGGCTAGACACAAATGCCCGTGCTGGGCACGTGCGTTCCTCAAGATCTCCAATGCCTGACTACCCTGCTCTGCTGCGGTCTGTGTCCTGCTCTCACATCCTGGAAGAAGCCCCTGTGGACACAGGCCCTGGCTCACCCACACTTCCCAACATATTCATTCTAGTTTATGAAAGGTCACAAGTCACTTTCAAATTCTGGAACCCAAGCACTTCTGACATGTAGTTAAAGGGAAAGAGATTTACCATCACGTTATGAAATTTATGCACCGTGGAGCTCATTTTTTTGTTTTAACAACAAATGGCTTCTGGGAAGATAACAGGAAGAGGTGTCTTTCCAGTGCTCATCTTCATTCCCAGTTTTGCTCAAGAAACTTCTGGCAGAATCAGTGACTCAGTTTCAACTTGCAATTTTATTTCCTAATTTACAGGAGCTGTAAAAGAATGGCCAGCAAATCACTCTAATATTTTCAAGCTTACATCACTAATTCTTTTTTCTACTAAAAAATGTTATTATCTGTAATAAATAAATAAATAAATAAATAAATAAAAATTTAGTACATTTTAATACATTCCTGAGGCAAAATTTCCTAACACATGAATTGTTCTCTTTAGGCCAAAAAGCTCCTTAGTTCTTAATTCTAGGTAAAAAATAATAAGTATATGTATGATGGTAACATGCTACCATGAGAAAATGGTTTTTCTACCTTGTGTGTGGACTTTGGTTGAGAAGGCCTCAATAACAAAGCACTCATACCCCCGCCCCCACATACACACGCTGCACAGTGCTGTATTAAAATGTGTAACTTGAGCTAGGACACCTTGAATTTCTTAGAGTTAGGGCCACTGACACACGAATGCATCAGCCCTCCTGAGGTCATCTGAGTCTCCCACCCCATTCTACCTTCTGCTTTCATCACCTACAGATATGATCCCCCCGGACCGTGGCCAGTCCCCTTGCAAAACAGAATGTTCTCAGGCCTCCAGGTTCCTCCTGCCTTCCTCTTGCCTCCGACTCTTCTGACCTTGATTGCTTAGACAAGGTGGGGAGAAGTCTTTCCCTTAGAATAAAAGGATGGAGCCCAACACAGTCACCATTTGCTGTCTTGGAAGGGCATCTGGAAACAAATGTTTCTAGAATTGTGAGATATTCCTGGCTTCTAGCCCTCTGCCATTCTCGGATACTAATGGTTTCCTGAGGTGCTGAGCAGTTAAATCCTTTAGGCTAAAGGGCCTGTGTGTTTTCATGGAGAGGGGTGGATAAAAAATGGTGAAGTAGGAGCTAGGCCTGGAGGTGAACAGAATCCCAGGGATAAAGCAGGCAGTGGCAGCCTTCAGGAGGAGAGGAAAACAAGCTGAAGCCTCAGGACATACTCCGAGGAAGCAAGAACAAGGAGCCTGACTAGGCCTCAGGTGGGAGGTGGGGGGTACAGAGCGACTGCAGTGTGGGAGGAAGAAGGGGAGGGAGCCAGGAAGGGAAGGAGGGAGGGAGGAGACATAAAAGAGCTTTCGTGTTCCTGGTTCACTTCCAATCTGGAGTGTTCTGTCATGACATAGGCCTTCCTGACACTCGCAAGATCCTGCAGTCGCAGCCCTTGACTGGGGACACAGGTCCTATAGACAGGAGCATCGACGGAGGCCATCCTTCAGTGAAGATGCCATCATCACTCCTTCTCGATGGGTACTTACTAATGATGGCAGTATTGTTACAGGACAGCAGTGATTCCAGGTTCTTGGTCAAGCTGTGAGGAACGATCTTTCACAGGACCAACGAAAGGAAAGACAGATGGACCATGATGGGGCTTTATGACAAAGCCAAAGTACAGACAGAAGCGTGAGCAGACATCTCCCATGAAGGAGGAGCCCCACCCATTCCTCAGCGGAGGGTTTGTGTGTTCTGGGATGGGGGTGTTTCTCTATCCCGACTAAGGGCAGGAGTATTAGGCCTAGTGGGAGGATCAGCTTCCTGTCATGCATCTGGTGAGTTTCTGGTCACGTGCAGTGATGTCACTTTCTTCTGTCTTTTCTGGCCTAACGTCACAGGTGGAAGGGCCTCTGCACTTTTGTACCTCCTAGGGCGCAGGTGCAGCGGTTTTTGTAATCTGCAAAGTTCTGGGGGTAGCACGCTGATTTTTGGGGTGGTTAAGCTGTCATCAGCTCATGATGGGCTCATTAACTGCTAGTGCTGATCCAGGCTGAATATTTATGAGCAGCTCCCTGGGTCATGTCCCTATTCTGTCCTGCCTCAGTGTCATCAGGTTCATAACACATGCCAGATGGGGGACAACCAGCTCCAACTTCACTCCTGCTTGAAATGAGGTTGCACTGGGAGCATTAAGGGAACTGGGCTCCTGGAGCAGCAGAGACTAAGGGGAGACATGGGGACTGTCTTCGCATATCTGGAGGGCTGTCCGTGTGTGGAAGGGAGGTCGGTTTACTCTGTGAGAGCCCAGAGGCAGAGAAGATAGCAGGTTTCAACTCATCAAAAGCAAAAACAGTGGCATAGGCTTCCTTGGGAGGTCGTGAGATCCCCATGCTGGGAGATTCAAGCAGAAGGCATGGGACCATTTGTCAGGGAGATCCCACAGAGATTACTGTTCACTAGGGCTTTGTGACCACTCCTGCGGGGGTGTGAGTTGAAATCGGATCAGCCTCTTGTCTCCTCTGTGGGTCTCCTATGCATTGCCTTGACAGGGCTCACTCTATACTGTCCAAAACTCTCAAGCCTGTGAACAGCCTAAGCTGTCCCTCTCTGGTGAGTACAGCCCGTCCCTGTCTGGCCTATGACCTCAGTTCACAGAAAGTGACCAGGCCCTTACTGGTGTTGAGTTATGAACTGATGTCTTGGCTTTGAGCATTTGAGAGAGGTATTCATAGCTCTGTTTTACTAATGAGGAGAGCAGGGCTTACAGAGGCTATGTTGTAACTAGCTGGTGAGTGCTAGTTTGGCCAGAGCTCCTAACCACTAGACCATAGGATTTTTAAAAGGCATTCTTAGGTAAGGTGAAAGGTAATATAAGTAATCACACCCTAATTTAACCTATTTGTAAGCTAAATTTTTGAATACATTCCTCAAAATGCTATTTAATGATACATGATTTCATCCCCAGTTCACACCCACAGAATTTTTGGTTTCCTACATTCTTCACTTCCATTACAGGACAGATAGATTAGGGATTACCAGATTTGGGGGAGTTGTAATACCGATAACTGTGTTCGGTTTTGTAATCCATTCTCTCACTCCTTCCTAAAAGTACTGTCTGCAGATGAAGGAGGCAGGCATGTGCAGTTGCAATCTAAGCAAATTAAAACACATTTCATTTCTCTACCCAGCCCATGAGATTTGGGAGGGAAACAAAATGTTCTGGGTGGTCTTGGATCTCATGTCTTGGGCCAGGAATCTGGAAGAATCCAGGTTAGACCGGTGAGAGGTGTTGGAAGAGGCCGTGTGCTGTCTGCCTGATCCTTTGTGCTTGCATTACTGTCAAGTGTCAGTCTTGGGAAAACCAGAAGGTGGGATTAGTTGGGCATGCAGGTCATGTCTACAACCTTTGGCTTAAAATAGGTAATACCTGGTATGTGACTTGGGAGGTGGCAAAGTCCACTTCCCACACACCTTGGGAGCATCACCCCTGCTCGGTGGGAAATTCCCACCTTAGGTTATACAACCCACCTGTCCAAGGCCCCTTTTGGGAGAGGATTTAAAGGAGTCAAGAATTCTCTGTCACTTCCTTCCTTTTATCAGGACTCCTTATACTTCACCCGAGGGTCAAAGCCATGACAAGTTGATGGCACAGATTATTTCATGAAGTGAAATAAAATGGGGGAAAGGGAGAAATGGAGCTTTTTTCAAGCAACATCTGGAGAAGGGGAGGTAGCAGTATCCCCCCAGCAATCTGATGTGGTTCTATCCCCAGATGGAAAACTACAGCCTGGGGTGGTCTAAAGCAGAGAAATTACAGGATGAAGTATGTTTCACTCCAAAACCAATTAATTTTATCTTTAGACAGCCTGGGGCATTTCCACTCCCTGAAGCCCTTAGGATATAGTCAGTGAGCATACCGTGATGGATGGCGCAGGAGAAAAAGGCCCCCTGGCTCATGCGGTGAAAGAAAAGGGGAAAAGAAAGAAGGAAAGAAGAGGGACACAGGAGAGGAGGTGTCATAATTAGGCTCTTTTTTTTACCATCTCAAAATAAATAGATTATTCAGCTTGTCATTTATTTGCTTTGGAGTTATTCTGAGTTGAAGAAGAGGAGGAGGGAGAAAAGAAGAAAATGTAGGAAAAAAGGCAAATGATTAAAGAAATTGATCTGCATGAATTACAAATATACCCTCAAACTTCTAGAGAGGCAGAGGGTTTGTCAGAGAAAAATACCAATCAAAATAGGTCTTACTTACTGTCACACCACTGAGCCTGGGGAAGAGAAAAGACATAAGAAACATAAGAGAAGAGAAAGAGAAAGAGTGAGAGGAAGAAAAAGAGAAGAGAAAGAGAGAGAGAGGAAGGGAGTAAAAAAGATAGGGTCACCAAAACTTAAATAATAATTTCTTTTTTAATCACAAAAAATAGCTTCATTTTTAAAACACAGCGTAGGGCCGGCCCCGTGGCTCACTCGGGAGAGTGCGGCGCTGGTAGCGCCGAGGCCGCGAGTTCGGATCCTGTATAGGGATGGCCGGTGCGCACACTGGCTGAGCGCGGTGCAGACGACACCGTGCTGAGGGTTGAGATCCCCTTACCGGTCAGACAAACAAACAACAACAAAAAACATACTTAGTGTAAGCAACTGATATGCTTGATTTTATTCTTTCCATCAGGAACAACGTTTCTTCTCGACTCTGTTTCCTGGTATGCGAATGAAGAACGAGATGAAAGAAGAGCGCTTCTGTCCTTGAAAGGCACTGGAGAGACCCCCCTCACGTGGGTGACAGCAGGAGGCTGACGGGGTGGCGCGCGGTTGTGAGTGCAACGGGAGGGCGAGAGAGCCGAGGGCCTTTCACACCAGCTTCCTGCCTGGTGAACGAGGCTGGAACGTGGATGATCCGAGGACAAGCCAGCCCCTTGGTTGAAGGACCCCCAGATGTCGGTCTCTCCAGGTCTGTCCTGTCATTGGTTCAGTCTCTCGGGAGAGGGGTCCGGTCTCCTCCTGGAGGGCGGTGCCGGGCTGCAGGTGCTCTGCAGCGGGGTGGCGGAAGGGCGGGGTCTCACTGTTCATTATGCAGATTTCACTGAGTCCTTTTGCGGCCCCCCCGAGGCACCCCACTACCCACCACTGAGACTAGTGGTCCTAAGGTCCAAGTCCCTTCTGTTAAATTTGTTTAGAGAATAAGTCTCCACTCTCTGGCTGGCGCTGGTGGGGGTGGAGGGCTGGGGGTGGGAGGCGTGTGACCCCTGACTGTGTGAGGTGGGGTAAGGAGCCCGCCAGTCAACCCACAGGCAGACTTTAAAACAATGCCCCGCTTTCATGTCGGAGCCACACCCTGACCTCTGCACCTTGGGCAAAAGGCCAGTTCAGGCCCTGGAGCTGGCTGCAGGCCATTGTAGCCAGGAAACCTATCATCCCACACACCTGCAGTGTGGTCTAGAAGGGGCTGCATGGCCTCCTGTGGACACACGCCTTGGCCCATGTACTCCTCACCCTGTGGCCTGCACTGGGGCCATCTAAAGTGCAGGGTTAAGGGTGGCGACTTGGACTGCCCAGCAAAATGGGAGATACCACATCTAACTTTTAGCTAACTAGAAGATTATGAACAACTCTCCCTATTAATTCTTTACTTATAAAATGGGAACTGCACATCCAGACAGGGAACAGGGAGACAGCTTTGACTCCTAATCCAGATCACAAAACAGACTGGAACAGTATTAGACAACTCCACCTCCCCCAGTATCTGCTAGTGTTAATCCATTAAGAGTAGTTGCTAAGAGATTCATGTCCCAGCAGGCAGAAGAGGAAAGAACCCTTAGTTCACTGTTGGTTATAAAAATTGGGTAGGCAATGTACTGGACCGTTACCCTGGATCCTTCACTCAGCTTCTGACTCCCGACCCAGGATTCCCTCCATCAAAGGTAATGGAGCCAAGTGGGGTTGTGTCTACACAGACAGAGCAACAGGACATGCTGCTCAGACAGTTTTAGCTGGACCCTTCATTCAGCCAGGAGTTTGATATCAAATCTGCTTGTCTCCAAACCTCAGTTTTCCCTGGGCCATCTAAGAGATTACTATGAAGAGGCCCTGACAGAGGCACTGAGACTTTACCACTGTAAAAAGTAACCACACCGTGGGCTTATGGACAAATCACTTAACCTCTCTCTGTCTCCAGCATCCAACTGGACAATTAGGTAGAAATCGGGGTCATGCTGAAAACAGATGGAGAATCCAGCTGGGCTGTCCTGGGAAGTAAAATTAGCACAAAGAAGCCATTCTCTCTGATTCTCTCTGATTCAGTGACCTTTGACTATTGACGAACTCGTGAAACATCCCAGAACGCTGCCTGGATACAGAGACACCATAGGATGGCCTCTTTTTCTCTTTGGCCAACCAGATCCAGTCCCTCTGCCTTCTCACGGTTGGTCAGGTCCTCCCTTCCTGCTGCTCTTGGTGGTGTCCTGGGTCCCAGAGGCCCCCAGAGACATGGTGCTATGCTTTGTTCATTTGTTCTTATTTACCCTCTCAGCAACTCTGGAAGAAAGTTTTGTTAACCTTATTTTACAGATGGGGAAACTGAGGCTCATTGAAGCTAAGAAACTGGCTCAGAGTCATACAACCTGCAAGGGGAAGAAGAATTTCCAACCAGCTAGGGCTGCCTGACTTGAGTCTGCACCTTCCATTTCACCGCTAAAGTGTCCCCTGAAGACTGAGGGAAGAACTTAAAACTTCAACAGCTCCCAGGCTACTTTCACATAAACCATGCTCTCTCTAGATGCCAAGGTATCCACTCTGAACCCATCGTGTCCTGGACCACTCACTCAGGACCAATCCCAGCCTAACAACTCTTTCTAATCTTTACACTCAATGGTGGACTTGCAGCAGTGTTTATCTGAGACTTAATAATTCTGGTGGCGGTGGTATTTCAATTCCAAATTTGCCCTTTCTTTTTAAATTTGAAGTCAAATGCTTCATAGTTCTCTCTTCAGCCCTTTTTAATTAATTGTTCTCATAGAAGACAATTTCACAAATAAATTCCACATGGTCGTTCACTTTTGTTGCAGGACTTAACATTCATGGCTTGACATTATGAGGGTTTTCATTTTTTCTCTTTTATTCTTCTATTTAAAAATGCACCAAAATGATACATGCACTTGATAAAAGATAAGAGTATATAAGAGCTTATTAAAGAAAAATAACAGGCCTCTGCTCCATCCCTCCCTAGTGCAGTTCCACTCCCCAAAGGCAATCATTTACTCTTGTTTGGTAGTGGTGGGGGAGAGGGGATTTACTTGGTTTCCTAGTAGCAACCTCCATGTCTCTAACTAAACAGCTTGTATTATTAATTCTTGAATCATTAACTTTAGACATTGTTTATTGCCTTGACAGTTGGAGATTTAGCTCCCTTGCTCCTCCCACCACCCCACCGCTCCTCCCAATATATCTAGAGCACTAGATTTAGTCTCCTACTGGTAAATTTAACTAGTGTATTTGAATCTTTATTTCTTGTTCTATCAACTATGGGTACTACTCTTCTCACGGTGACAGATAAGGATATTAGAACTTCTCCCCTCTTTCCATCCCTTCCAACCATCATCTCACATCAACTGCCCTCTTTTGCTTGTATTGTCAAGGTTGATTACATTAGCATTGTGGTTTGTCACCATGAATACTTTTTCCACACTTTGTCTAACTTGGCTCCAAGCTAGGACCATGGCTTTTGTTAATTGGAGCAGCTGCCCTTGGCCTCCTGATTATCTATTTTTGATTCCTTTTTGTTGTTTAGATGGATCAGTACCCTGGTTTGCCAACCATATTCTTGCCCTAAAATAGCCATAGTCTTTCAACTATATCTCCATAGCTCTGCAGGTTAAGCTCCTTGACTGCCACTCTGTCTTGTTGCTCATTAAGATAATTGCATTCACCTGGCTGTTGGTAGTTTTAAGTGCCGCCAGCTGGTCTCTATTACTTCAGGAATCTGTTGCTCCTGTTGCTGTCAGGGAGCCTAGTTGTGTAATAACATCTCCTGCGGCTGGCCTCAGAGGACCACCGAGCTTCTCAACCATGCTGATGCCCATCACTATTCTTTATCAACTTGGAAAATGGAGTGCCTGCCAGACTCTCTCATGGAGCATAGTCAGGTGATGGGTTTTCCAGCCATACATAGTATGCCACCACTAGCATGGCCATTTCTCTGGACCTTTGACCCCTTCCCCCGCTATGTGCCATGCTGTTTTGGAATGTCTGCTTCACATTTTTTCTAAGCTTTTAAGAGTCGACCTAGCAACATATCAACACCACTTCCTGGGGTCCTTGCTAGGGTGTTAAGTCCTATATTACTGTAGATTGCTCCTGTAGCAATAAATTCTTCCTTAACCACCTTTGTGTTCTGTCCTCCTTGATCTAGCACCTTCAGAATCCAGTCCTGGGACATGCTGTCTAGGCTTCTGCTGGCAACTGTTGGCCAGGTCATGCACTTGCTGTGCCATATAGTCCTATTCTCCCCTTAATAGGCCCAACACTTCCCCCTAAGTTTTTTGTTGCAACTTGACCCTCGTTATTGGTCTGGTGGCATGATGGGGAAGTGGGAGTAGGTTCTGGCATGGAAAGGGAAATTACTTGCAAAGCAGAGGCTGTTATAATGTCTTTAAGCAGAGGCGTGGGGTTGGGGGGTGTAATAGGCTTTAATAGGAGGGGGCCCCTTCTCCAAGGCAACAGGGTTCAAAGGTTTCATGATCCTCAAGTGTGTTGTTGGTCCAGATGTCCCTATCCCAAGTCTCAAGATCCCATCCCTTCCCACCATGACAAGTGTGGCATTACAGGCTTGCTGAGATTGAGAATTCAACCTTCTCTGGAGCTCAGCTACCCTTAAGTCCTGGGCCTGATCCTGAGCTTTCTCTGCTCTGCAGATGCAGGAGATGAAAATTCTTTATGTGCTGCCAAGAAGGCTCTTTAACTTTCACACTTTGCCTTAAATTGGTGATTAGTTACCCTCAGCCTTTCCTTGTCCTTACCCAGTGCACGTGTGGCATTTGGGACAGCCATCTGATTGCATAGTCCTTATATCTACAACTCCCAGCCCCTTAGACACCTGAGGTATCACACCTGCTATGCATCCCTTCTACCAGTTCTCCATTCCAGTCTAGCACCAGTGAAAGTCTCAGCAGTTGAACTGCCACAGCGTGCCGGGGGTTACCCAAACTCCAGTGGTGGGTGCTCCAGCTCCAAATTCCCATTTTAGAGTTAGCTTTCTCACCTTCTGGTGCCAACTGTCCCAGGTTGAGTTCCCCAGGAAACAGACTCTGAGACGGAAAGTTGTGAGCAGGTTTACTGGGTGTGCTTCTAGTAAGAACACCGTGAGGGCGTGAGGGAAGCAGACGGGCAGAGGGAGAAGCTGAACTGCAGCCCAGTTGCAGCAAAGGCCTCAGCCAGTCCCACGATGGGCTCTCAGCTGGAGTTGCCTTTCCCAGTTGTCCCAAACCGAGGCAAAGGGGCCAGGCCTTTGTGCCCCTCCATCGACCAATCTTCGGATGGGTGCTGTCCTTCAGGAGGTGGGGTAACCTTGGGTGAGGCAGCTTCTCTTATCTGAGGGCCATGACGGAGTCAGGAGCAGTGGGGAGATGAAGCTGAAGAGGCAGAGCCGTGTTCAGTGGGAGGAATATGGGTGGCATACCACAGTGTCCACTACAGCCCCAAACAGCTTCAGTTTACCCCTGTTATCCTGGAATAATTATGGGTAATGTGCCTTTCCCTTCCAAAGATATACCAATTTGTATGATGAATTTTGCTGCCACTCTATTCACGAGCCGCCACCGTGCCTCCTGCTGCTCTTGGCATGAAAGACATTGCACAAGCACATCCCCCTCCTGCCCTGTCTCCTGGTGCAATTAGCTCCCTGACTTCCCATGGGAACCGTCTTTAAAGAGTCTCCATGGTCACAGGAGCTTCTGGGCCCAGGTAAGCTGCATCCCACGACCCATCATCACCTCAGGTGGATCAAGAAGCTTGAGAGGAAGAAGGAGACACAAGGTCCCGAAGTCATTGCTCCTGCAACCCTGACTGTAAGCCAAGCAGTGGGTGGTGTCTGATAGGGGCCCTGCCCCAGCTTACCCCTGGCCATCTCCCACATTATCAATAACCCATTGTCGCAGTCTCCACCCCCTGCTTGCTGCTCAGCAGCCTCCAGGGCTCTGTCTATGAAGCCGAAGAGGCAGAGCAGTGTTCAGATGTCAGCAGACACAGCCTCCTTCTCCACCTGGGCTGTCCATCCTTTGAGGGCAGATTGATGTTCTCCTCTTTGGTGTCTGTAGCTTGGTGGCCATCAGCCTCCTCCTGAGCTGACCTGTGGTGGCCAGCAGGAGGGGTGACCAGGGTGATCATGAGGGACGCAGCACATAGGAGTAACTGGGTTATGTGGAAAGCAGCCGTTCCCTGGGCTTTGCCCTTTGCTCTGATTCCAGCAGAGCAAGAGCCTCTGAATCCAGGGAGTTCCCCTTCTTCATCTGGGAGGATCCCGCTGAGATTTGCTCAGCAATCAGTAATCCCATCGATGCATGCAGTGCATTATGTTAACAAAGCTCTTTGAATGAAATGCTTCCATTTACAACAACATGGATGAACCTGGAGAAACGTATGTTGAGTGAAACAAGCAAAGCACAGAGGGATAAATACCACATGTGCTCACTCATATGTGGGAGCTAAGAGAGAAAGGAAGGCAGGGAAGAAAGACCACAGTAGTGCCATGATCCAACAGAGGGAGGGAACATTCCTCGGGCTACAAATTGGAGTTGAGGGGAGAAGGGGAGGGAGGTTGGGGTATAATTGGAAGGGGACAAAGGGTACAAAAGTAATTTCTGGTAATGGGTATGCCCCCAGTATAAATCTGGCCCCCATATCATGGGCAGGAGGGGGGACAATCAGCTTTGTATCTCATGAATATAAATAAATAAATAAATAATAAATAAATAAACAAACAAACAAATAAATAAATAAAAGTTTTTTTTTAAAAAGCTCTAAAAAATAGCTCTTTGGCCTTCATCATATTACTCAGTATTTGTACCATCCCTTGAAAGGGTGTTGCTATATTCTTTTATTCAGTTGGTTCCAGTGGAGAAACCATTTCTGTAAGGCATTTTCACCCTCATTCCCAAGCACGGGCCCAGCATTCTGGCTGCACATCAGAGCCCTTTGGTGCCTTGATCCTGGCCTCTGAGGATTCAACATCTGCTTTTTCATACTAATGAATCACGGAGGGGACTCAGGGAGCCTCGGCCCACCCACTGCATTTGCTGACCCCTTCCATCCAGATGATGAAAAGAGGTTGGCAAACAGTCTAGTGATTTTTCTCAGGGGTCTTTCTGTGACCTAGATTTTTTTCCTTAGCCTAAGTGAAGACTACATTTTTTCTTCACTTTTTGGGCACCATATATTTTTAATGGCCCTTCATGAATGCAGAATAATACTGGCAGGGAGCCCTCCACACCTGCAGGACGGAGGAGCAGCCAGCCTCTTCCTGCCCTAGTTGCCAATTTCCTCCTTACTTAAAGGATGAGTTTATCTATTTGGTTCTTCAATTTCATACACTTGGAAAAGCAAAAAGGGTTATAATTAATGTCTTGTTTTTAAATAAAAATGGGAAGTTAACATTCGCACCTTGATGACACTTTGGTAACACGAGTACAGAAGAAAGGCAAAGGTGCTGTCAAAGTCATTGCCAGATGTGCTGGGTGCCTTTATGTGCCAGGCACTGTGCTAAGTGCTTTCACGCTTGATCCTAACTGCAAACTAATGGAGGCAGCTGGGCACATCCCTTGATTCTCAGTTTTCAGATACAATGAGACACAGGGAGAGGTCATGACACCTTGGGGGCAGAAGCTGCTTTGTACATCTTGGCACCTTGCATTTCATCTGATGAGATCCCATGCACATAATGAGGGCCCTAAATGTTTGTCGAAAGAGTGAAATTGCCAAGATCACAGAGCTAGTCAGGTCTCTGAGTTCCTAATTAAATGTTCTCTCTACTAACCCAAGCTCCCTCTGAGTAAGCCAAAGGTTTTGAAAACAATAAAACAGATTTTGGTAATTGCAAAACTGCAAGGAAAAGAAACAAACAAACCCAGAAACATAAAAGAAAACAAATTTTAAACAAAAATGAGCAAGTTTCAGAAATCCATGATGTCACTTATCCCCTGACTATCTCACCCATTGCATCTTAAGTGAAACAAACAGGCTAAGACAAATCCAACCAAGTGAAGTATAGTCCATTTTTACAGAAAAGCCCATGCACTATGTGGTCCTCCAGCTCCAGGTGAACTGTGCAATTGTGGGTGGCAGCAGTACAGCCCGTGTCCCCTGCTCCACCACCCTGTGTCCTTCTTCATGACCCCCTCCCTGGCCCTCCAAGGTGTCTGAGGAGAGGCGACCTCATGTCAGAGCAGCCCGTCCACCATGTGAAGTGAGTCAAATCAGTTCCTGCTTCAGGGTGTGGGAGCTAATGCAATAACAGCCCATCCCAGAGCCGCTATGGCATATTACACCCATCAATCACCCACTCCCACTAAACAGCCTCTTTTCAAGTCGCCTGGATTATGCTGGAGGTGCTTCTGGGACTGACAAATGTTAGCTGAGTTTTAACAATTCGTATATCTCTCCTGATACAAGATTTGGGTTATTTAAATAGGCTGGAGCCTCTTGCCCTTCCAAGTCTACCACTTTCACCTCCTGAGGGCAGGCCTTCCTTTTCTTATCTCCTCTGTTCTCTTGGAAGTGCTGAGCTCAGGCCAACCTTCCCACCTACCAAATGTCCAGCATTTCCTACAGTGGAGGGCACTGAGGAGTGGGTGACAGGGTATCAGGGAGGGGCAACATATCCTCTCCCTCACTGAACAAGTCACATGCTTGCTGTGAGGCTCCATGTCCCTATCAGTAAAACCACCTGTAATAATCTCATCAATGCATGCAGTGCATTATGTTAACAAAGCTCTTTGGCTTTCATCATATCACTCAATATTTATACCAACCCTTGAAAGGGTTCCTTTATTCAATTAACATTTATCCAAATATCCTCATTTATGGTGTACTTAGTGTGCTATATGTACTTTTCTAGGCATTACCATTCAACAAATCATTTTACCATTATATTTCTTCAAGAAGGGGGTTTTATTAGCCTCTTTTTACAAATGAGGAAACCAAAGCTCAGCAATGCTAAGTAACTTGCTCAGGGCAAACAGCTTTGATTCCACAGCCCATGTAAGCTTTCCACTACATCTCAGAGCACTTGCATATAGGCTCAGAGAGAAACCAGAGCTCAGACTACAGAAATCATCATCCCTTGTACTGATTTGCCTTTTAATGATGCAAATTTGGGGGTGGGGTGTCAAGGGAAAAATCCTTTCATGATATCAAAAGATCAAAAGGGCCTTTCAGAGAGGAGGAGCCCCAGCCCTCCATAAACTCTCCAGCAAGCTCTGCAAGTGCAGTTAATGCACATGGTACTTGTCTTGTGCTTAGTGACACTCACCAGTGACACACTCCCTCACAGAAGTCAGCCTGGCTTTCTGGAAAGAGAAAGTCTTGGTGGGAGATATAAGCTTCAAAGGCTGGCAGGCCTGATTTTGAATCCTAGCTTCAGACTTGAGCTGAAGTCACTTGTCCTTTGTGGGCCTCAATTTCCTCATCCTAAAATGGAGGAAATAAAGCTTATTTTGCAGGATTCTTGTATGACTTAGAGACTGTGGCAAAGAATAGGTGCTCATTAAGTGGTGCTGCTGGGGTGGGTAGCAGGGGTGCAGCAGCTGTTACTAATCTTCCCCCAGATGGTCCGTGTTCATTTCCCCTTACATTGTTCTACCCTAAGGATAAACAGTAAGATGGAGACTATTTGAAGAACTAAATAAATAATAAATTGCAACATTACCCTTTGCAGTAACATACTCCAATTGCTCAACGAGATTTGGAGGCCAAATCTTGTTATTACAAATATCATGATAATTAAATTCTATATAATAAAATACTTTAAATCTTAATGATGACTCCCTCACTCTAAGTCAAACAGGAAACCCACATGTGTGGTGCACACTGTGGATAAGGAGGCAGCCACCTTCCCTTGTCCTAGCGACAGTACGTGTAGTTCAGATATCCCAGAGGGTGTATAGAGGCAACAGGTGGAACCCACCTCAAACATTCCAAACCACGAAACTCAAATTACACAATCCAATTAGTTTCCTGTGCTTAGTACAACTAAATCTGGAACACCCCACCCCCCAAATTGTATTGAAACAAGATTGGAAACATCCCCCTATCTTTCTCTACTCAGAATAAGTAATTCAGAAATATCCCAAAACTTTTATCATATTTCTTAATGCATTGACTTGTTTGTCATTTTGTCCTTTTCTCAGTTCTATGTGCATTCAACTAAAATCTGGATTTACCTACTTTGTACCAAGGCATTGTGCTGAGCAGAGCACAGCTACGTTCCTCTAGAGCCTGCCATGTTCTGGCTCCACGCTAAACACTCCACATATCTTACCTCTTGTGACCTCATTCCCTGTCCTCAAGGGACTTATAAGCAAACAAGAAAGGCAGAACTGTACCCAACCACAACACTCGGTGGACAGTTTAGATGTCATGAGAGGGAAAGTGCAGAAGGAGAAGTATTTACTTCCAACTAGGAGAAACAAGGAGGTTCCAAAGAGAAAGCAGCATTTGATTTGGAGCTTAAAGCAGCAGCAGAATTTCAAGGCAGGAAGTCAGGAAGGGGAATCTGGCCATTGCAGACAGAGTATATTGCAAAATTTCAAAGACTCTTTAGAGATCAAGTAAACTCATGCAGCTGAGTCTTATTTATTGAGAGGAGTCAGGGAGGGGAGAACAGGTCCCTGTATTTGCAGTCTCTGCAATAACTATAGGTCAGGTAAATGACTAGACTAGCTATATAGTTTTATCCTTCTGAAAGGATACTCTTCTTCCTAATGTTGACAAATTCAGACCTGCTGGTGTAAGAAGCTCTGAGGGTCCGGGCCATGAAACACAGGCCTTGGGGTGGAAACCTGGTACAAACATCCTGGGCTGTCTGGAGCAGTTCAGATTGTGTTGGTTTGGGCCTCAACTGTTTAGCCAGAGCAAGGCTAGGAGAGGAGCAGAGCTGGCACTAATGACCATAACATGATCCTGGGAGTGCCTGGTGAATTATGTGTCCATTAGCTAAGTGGCCCTGGGGCTTTATGACTTGCTCTTTTTGTAAATCAAAAATAATAACAATAACAGCTCACCATCTTCTCATGCTGCTGGAGAACGCATGTATTTCATCTGTTGTTAAACAATTATAGCTGCTCCCCCAGGCAACTCCATCCTAAGCCCCAGGATACAGAAGCAGATGGAAAGTCTGTGTTCCTGTTCTGACCCACCTAGCCAGGACCTAACCATAAGTAGCAACTTAGCCCTTTCCTATCGAAGAGGGTTGGCAACCAAGCCAGTTTAGGAGAGAAGGTGATTGTTTTAGTGCAGGAACTCTTGAGGAAGGAACCAGATATCCCTGTACTGAAGCCAAGGTGGCCCGCACACGAAGAGGTCCCTGAAAATTCTTCCTGATGACAGTCTTCTGCATTCCAGTCTATGCCCTTTCATCCAAACCCTTCCTGGCCCTGGGGGTTTTGCCAGCAGGATGGGACAGAGAGAGGTGATACGGTGGTGAGTGTGTCTCTTGCAGGGCAGGAACAGGGCTTTCCACTGGGCAGCTCACCCAGCTCTGGGCAGCCTCGTGCTGAACCCCAACCTCAGCCTCAGTGTGTAGCTTCTTGGTGCAGACTCCCCCAGCCAGTGGGTGCATCACGGCAAGGCAAGATGAGAATTTCCAGACAGTATTTTCCCCAAAGAATGAAACACATAAGATAGGAAAAAATCAGTCATTTCCAGACCTTCAGGATGGCAGACCCTGATATCACTAATACACGAGAGAACTGCCCTGACAGAGAATCCATCTTGTTTGTTATTACAAAGCAACCCAGGTTTCTGGCAGCGACTCTGTATTCAATGTGTCGACATCCCTCATAAATGCTCTGATCCAAATCTGGAAGGCTGAGAATCTTGCCTTGCCATTAGACAGAAAGCTGGCTTCCCAGGGTGGAAGTCTCATCTCTTATTCCTCGGCATCTGTTTCATTTTCTGGTTTCTTTTTCTTATATAGACCTTGGTTCCTGACACACTCTCATGGATGGCCCTCTTTTAAATAATTGATTGATTGATTGGTTCATTAGTTAATTAATTATCACCTATTTATGATATAATTAACACCAATAAACTACTTCAAAGGACCAGAGCATTGACAATAACACGTATCTGCCTATGTGTTTCTTCCCCATCAGATCTCTCCTCCTCCCCCACCTAAGGCAATGTTTGTCTAGTATTACCTTGTTCTGTTTTTAAAAAAAATTTTATTTTACATACAGTTTTGTTTAGTTGTTTCTAGCAGTAGTATACAGTATTCTGGGTATTAATGTTTCACTTCTTCCAGGTATTAATATTTTATAAATGTACATGTAGTTATATATGCAACATAGTATATGTATATACTATATTTAAAAGCATATAGCTATAGTCCATTCATTTTTATTGCCATTATGTGGCAATGCCTCACTTTATATATCCAATATCCTGTCAAAGGACATTTATTGTTTCTGGATTTTTGCTGATATGAAAGATGCTGCTGGAATATTGTTGTATGATTTTCCATAAAAGCCTTTTTCTTAGTATACATCCAGTAATGACATTGTTGAGTTACAGGATATGTGAACGTGCAACTTTATAAGGTAATGCTAAACTACTTGCCATGTGGTTGTACCAATTTGCACTTCCACCAGGAAAGTATGAGAGACATTTAGTGGAAATATTCTTCCATACTTGGTATCATCAGGCTTCTTAATTTTTGCCATCAAATGAGCGCATATAGCAGTGAGAATTGATTGCTACAACAGTTTGAAAAGTAATCTGGAAATTTCTATTAAAATTTTAAATGAATTTGTTCTTTAATCCAAGAGTATTACTTCTAAGCATAGCATTCTATGAAAAAAATTGTTAAAGCAAGTACATAGTAAATTTTAAGAACATTTATTACATTATCTTTTGTATTAGCAAAAGCTTAAAACAACCTGAATATCCATTGATAGGTAATTGGTTGAATAAATTATGGGAGATCCATATACAGCTTAAAATGCAACCATTAAAAACAAAACAGAGTTAGACACGTGCGCAATGACTTGGAAAACATTTGCTGAACGTTGTGAAGTGAAAACAGCAAGTTGCACAGTGATGCATGCAGTGCAATCACATAGCTTTGCAGCGGAAGGGCGAACAGGGGCTGTAGTTGCTTGAGGACAGGGAATGAGGTCACAAGAGGTAAGATATGTGGAGTGTTTAGCGTGGAGCCAGAACATGGCAGGCTCTAGAGGAATGTAGCTGTGCTCTGCTCAGCACAATGCCTTGGTACAAAGTAGGTAAATCCAGATTTTAGTTGAATGCACATAGAACTGAGAAAAGGACAAAATGACAAACAAGTCAATGCATTAAGAAATAGGATAAAAGTTTTGGGATATTTCTGAATTATTTATTCTGAGTAGAGAAAGATAGGGGGCTGTTTCCCATCTTGTTTCAATACAATTTGGGGGGTGGGGTGTTCCAGATTTAGTTGTACTAAGCACAGGAAACTCATTGGATTGTGTAATTTGAGTTTCGTGGTTTGGAATGTTTGAGGTGGGTTCCACCTGTTGCCTCTATACACCCTCTGGGATATCTGAACTACACGTACTGTCGCTAGGACAAGGGAAGGTGGCTGCCTCCTTATCCACAGTGTGCACCACACATGTGGGTTTCCTGTTTGACTTAGAGCGAGGGAGTCATCATTTAGATTTAAAGTATTTTATTATACAGAATTTAATTATCATGATATTTGTAATAACAAGATTTGGCCTCCAAATCTCGTTGAGCAATTGGAGTATGTTACTGCAAAGGGTAATGTTGCAATTTATTATTTATTTAGTTCTTCAAATAGTCTCCATCTTACTGTTTATCCTTAGGTAGAACAATGTAAGGGGAAATGAACACGGACCATCTGGGGGAAGATTAGTAACAGCTGCTGTACCCCTGCTACCCACCCCAGCAGCACCACTTAATGAGCACCTACTCTTTGCCACCGTCTCTAAACCATACAAGAATCCTGCAAAATAAGCTTTATTTGCTCCATTTTAGGATGAGGAAATTGAGGCCCCCAAAGGAAAGGTGTGGAAACCTCTGGCTGTTCATACTGATTACCTCAGAGGAATGGGGCTGGAGGGAGGAGGGGAGCTGTGCTGAGATGGTAGCAGAGCTGGGACTGTCCCCCAGGCCCTGGTACAGGCTCTTCCCCAGCCTTCAGTCTGCTCCTGTGCACAGTCCGCTCCTGTGCACGCCATCCCCTACTTCCCACTGTTCCATGTCTCCATATTCCCATGGGATAAAATCAAAATTCCTATCCTGGTGTATCAGTCTGTTTTCTGTTGCTTCTAAGAAAATACCTCAGAGCGGGTAATGTATAAAGAAAAGAGGTTTATTTCTTACTGTTTTGGAGTCACGGAAGTTCAAGGTTGAGGGGGCATATCTGTTGATGGCCTTCTTGGTGGGGCCTCTCTGCAGAGTCCCGTGGTGACACAGGGTATCACATGGCGAGGGCTGAGCAAGAGCACATTGCCACCTGCTTTCTTCCTCTCCTTGTTAAGTCCCCAGTCTATTTTTAAAAAAACAACTGTTAGACTTGTGTGCGCGGAAGTAATTAAGAAACATCATTATTGTAGTTTAAAAGTTGTACATGATGACATTTTATTTTTACTTTATGTTTTACTGAATGATCTATTCCCCTTCCCAGGGCAATGAATAAAATTAGGTTAAATGTAAAAAATAAAAATTAAAAAAAAAACCAAAGTCCCCAGTCTACTCCCTGATAACCCATTAAATCATTAACCCATTAATCCATAATGGATTAATCCATTCATAGGGCATAGTCCTCACTTTTCAGTCATCTCTTAAAAGGCTCCTCCTTCCAAATATCATGTTGGGGATTAAGTTCCAACATGATCTTAGGAGGGGACAAACATTCAAACCATAGCACCTGGTATTCAATATCTGTCAAGAGCTGGTCCCAACCTAAATGTCTCCTATTCATCTGTATATGTAATGTTTTAGCCAAATTACACTTGACTCTTCTCTAAACATCCCTTGGACATTTTTACCTCCTGTCTTTGCTCATCCTCTCTACCTAGAACCTCCACCCCACACCCATTTTCTCTCCATTGCTGCCTAAAAATCTTGTCTATTCTTTAAGACACAACCCAAAGGTGGAAGCTGTTATAGTACCTCTCAGAAACAAATTGCTGAGAGCTGGGGCCTTGGAAGGATGGAACCACGGCAGGTCCAGGTGCTTTAGCAGGTAAGTTCTCCAACTTTCTCTCCGGGACATGGCCTATAGATAACCCAGCTTCAGCCAAATTTGATCACTGTCTGTCTCAAGACTCAAAATCTCAGGAGAGAGAATCCTACTTAAATAGTTTAGATCAAGCATCCTCACCATTTTTTAAAATAACACACATCTTTCCTGCCAGAGTTCTGAATCACTTAAGAATGAGACAAAGTAATAAGGCAAGTGGAGATCAAAATGTCACCTGTACTATGGCTAAATCTTTTATTAGAGAATGCGGTGGGAGCAAGTTTGCTTTTAAATGCGGAACTCCAGAAGTAGATACACCTGCCACACAATAGAGCTGAATCAGGAGCACCCGCAGCCCTTGAGAACAGAATACGGGCTTCCAGCAGACAGCTCATCCTCACAGAAAGTGTTAAGAAATGGGCAGTGCCTGGCCAGTGCCTTCCAATAACAAGGTGAAGTCCCTCCTCCTTCCCTGGGGAGAGGCAGTCAGGGATATCACCCTTCTCCACGTGGGAGGACACATCATGTCCCCTTGAAGACCTCAGTCAGAGGGCAGGGTCCCGCCATCAGTAGCCTCATAGAGCAGACCAGGTCACTAAAGGAAGGGGAATGGAAACTGGGCAGAAAAACAACAGACATCCACTGCATCAGCTGTCAACTCAAATGTGCCCTGCCGGAGAGGATAGGCTTCATTAAACCTCCAGGTACCCCTTTCAAAATGCAGAGACCCTACACAGGGGTTGCCCTGGTCAGCACTCACGACCACCATCCCACATTTTTGTCATGACTTTGTGGGGAAACAAGACAAGGATAAAGAAACAGAGGCCCAATAAAGTAAAACGAGCAGCCCACGTTGATGACAGTACCCGAGTCACAGTTTCCAGGTCCCATCTCCTTTCTCCCCAACTCCTTCCTCCCATCATCAACCCCTCGGAAGGCACTGGCGGGATGAAAACAGGCCCCTGATGCCTGGGGGTGGGAGACCGGAGGTGCAGCGTCACTCCCCTGGAGGTGAGAGGATGGGGTCTTGGCCCTCACATCTCAGACTCAGAAGCCTCCTGGCAGCCGCCCTGCATCCCTGGGCTGGTGTCCCAGCCTTGCCAAGTTCTCACCAGTCCACATGGACTGATCAGGACCTATTCTCAGGTCAGCACCTCCACTAGAACATGGCGATAGAAAGGCACAATCCAGCCCATTTTACAGTGACCAGCTTTACAGGAGAAGTCACAGCTGGAATCTTTCCTTAGGGGTCCCTGAAAATGCCCTGATAGTCCCCTCAGTCTGAAGAGGCTTCCACTAATGGATAAACAGGAGTTTTGAAACAGTCAGAAATCAGCTGGCCTAGGACGGCGATTTTGTAGCCTGAAAGTCTCGAGCAAGGCATAGGTATCGCTGACAGGAGAAAATCAGCCAAAAGCTGAAATGCAAGCACAGATTAGACACTGCAAGGGCGGGGAGGAATTGGACCAGATGAACTTCAAGGGCAATTCCAACTGGAGGTTCTAGGTCTCCTGACATGAAAGTCTCACCTGGTAGATGGTGAACATGAGCAATTCTTTAAATGTTTGAGTCTCAGGTTCCTTATCTGTAAACTAGAATTCTCAATGTCCACCTCAACTGGGTTATTGTAACCCTGTTACTGTTACCTAATGTAACCTATATACACCGACATGATGCGGTGACCTGTAAAGGCACACCCCAGTCCCTATTCCACTCACTGTCTGTTCCTGGCTCTCTTTTCAAGTTTTATTCCTAAAGAATGACGAGTTCTGAGGCTTATCAACAAAAGATGAGCTCTTGTTGCTGAGAAACAAAGTTGGGCAGACTTGTTTTCCCTGCGGAGAGGCCAGGAGGGATCCTGATGCCCCCACATACTCTGCCTGGGCCCTGTGGACACAGGGCAGCACCTGTGATGAAAAGTGCCAGGCAATAAAGAGTCAAGGGGGTCCAGTCGCTAACTCAGTGACCTAGCAACAGGGAGGAGGATGTCCCAGGGTCTAAGATGCCAGCCGAGGGCAGAAACTGCACTGACAGCCACGGGTCCTGGGTGCTCCAGCCCCACCTATGCAGGGGAATCATGCTCTTGAAGTCTCCTCCCTTCTCTGGGCCTCCGTTTCCCAGTCTTGAGAATGACTGAATGAGAAAAGACATATTTAATTGTCATATGCATTGTCTGTCTCTACTTCTTCCCCCATCTTAAGGGTCCCTTTAATAAAAATAAAGAGGTGCCACCTCTCTCAGAGGCTGGCTGGCTCTAGTCATGTTTCCAACAGCCTCAGTAAAATGATTCTCTTCAGAAACATTCCTGTGATATGTAATTTCCACACTCCTGTGAAGCACATTTGTTCTCCTGCTGCAGGAGGGGGCCATTTAGTGAATTACTTCTTTCCCTAACCACTTGGTGCCCTGGGAGAGTTCATTCATTTCACAGAGGCAAGCAATTTACTCCTATAAGCTCACCAAGAGCCCTGCCAGGCTTCCAAAGCTTTGGAAAATTACCTTCCCCCTCTGCACGCTGGACAGAATCCTTCAAGGTTCTTTGCTGATTGTTAGTTCTCTGCTGAGCATTTATGAAACACCTTTTGGGTTCAGAACCCTGCATGAGGCACCTGGGAGATATGGAAGACAGATGTGCCAATCCTCCAATGACTCACAAATAAACTTGGGAGACAAAACCAGTCCCAGCTGCTGTGTCAGGTGAACTTCATCGAGGGCATGGGCCAGCCCTGTTAGTCTCCGTTTCTCAAGCTGAGAGATGAGAGAACCTGGTTATTCAGCCCTAAAGATCCTTCTCTACAGCTTTCTAAAAGTCTACACAAAGTGCCACAAGCAATCCCAATGCGCAAAAGAGAATGAAAAGGGCCTGCCTGGCTCTCCCAAAGCCAGCTCCTCGCTGCATCTCAGTACCTGCCAGGAATGTTTTGCCTTTGGCAACTCTGCTCCTGGTACCTCTGCTCCTGGCATCTGCAATGCCCCTCTCCTTTGCTGCTCCCAAGCCTCTTCCCTGAAGCTTTCCCTGACTTCTGTGGCTATTTAGTTTGTCAAGAATTTAGGGTCTTTAAGCCTTTGAGTTCTAATTAGAGCTCTGTGTCTTTGGAGTCTCTATATTTGCAAATTGCAAGATGTAGAGTGAGATCGGTTTACAGATTACAAAACATCAGAGTAGGATGACCCTTCACAGCTGGTTCCACCTCCCTCTTTTACAGATGAGGATGTTGAAGAGAGGATAAGTGACCTACCCTAGTTGACTCAGGGTTGGGAACTAAGACTGAACTCAGGTCAGCTGTCAATTCAGCCCAGGCTCTTTCTAGTTTTCATTGTAATTACTCTATTTCTGTATGTATCCAACAAATACCTATTAAGTTCCTATGTGTCAGGCCCTGGGCTATGTAGCAGATGTAGAAAGATGCAAAGGGACCTTTAGGAAGTTTACAGTCAGATAGGTGAGACAGACCTGTAAACACATCATTCCAGATAATGTCATCAGTGGTGCTAGGTTAGAGGCTGCTCAGAGCATCATGAGGGCCCAGAGGAGGGGCAACTGATCCTGGCTTGGGGAAAGCTTCAGGGAAGAGGTGACATTTGGAACTGGTCTTAAAGGATGTGTCCTGACCCATTGGGAGGGAGATGTGAGGAAGCCTCCCCAGTGAGAAAAGGCTACATAAGTTACTGGCTGTAAAAGTGCAGAATGAATTGCGAAGCAGGCCTTGATGGGAGCCAAGTTCTGGGCCGTGGCCTGTGTTGATGCTCCTTCCCTCAAGATACCTCCAGCACTCCTGGATGTCCCCCGACAATTGCTCCTCTATTGCATATGCTCTTGTAGCCTTCTCGGGTGGCTCTCACGAGGGCTGTGAGTCTGCCCACACAGGCAGCCTTGAAGTTGAAAGCCCCATTACTGTGAGCTCTTGGCCTTCCCTTTTCGAGGACTGTGATGGCTGGGCCTGCCACTGTCAGAATGCCAGCTCCCAAGAGTTTCCCAAGTGGGATGGATTGTGAGGATGGGGCCCACAGACAGGACCAGCCCACAGGGCATGGTGAGTCATCTGGGGAAGTCCTAGCAGAAGATGGCATGAGAAAGTGTGAACAGGAGTCCAATCTCAGGGGGTTAGGGGCAGGAGTGGTTTAGACAGAGACCAGCTCTGACCAAGGACTCCAAAATCCAAATCTTTCACCCAGACCTTGCCTTTGATCCTCAGACTCACAGTCTACCAACTACGTTGAATCTCCCATAGACACCTCAAACCACCATGTCCAAACAGAACTCACCTTTCCCCCAAATCCTGTGGCTCTTTCTGTGGATCTGCCTTGGAAAAGAACATCCAGAGGTCATCCTCATCTTGCCTCTGAAAGGTCTGTCTCCTCTGCATCCTAACCACAATCTCCAGTGCATGTCTGCCTCATCTCTCACGTGGACCCCTACAGCAGATCCTGAGTGCCCTCACAACATATGGTCTCTTCCCCTCCCATCTGTCTTCATTTGGAGTCAAGTCTCAAGTGCAGATCAAGTCACTTAATGTACTGACTCTTCAGTGGCCCCAGAGAAAAGTCCAAATGCCTGAACTTGGCCAGTAGGGTCCTCCATGATCTGGACTCTGCTGAGCTCAGAACAGCAGAAGCCAGGCATTGGGCGCCCTCCATGTCCCCACTGTGGTCTGCTGGTCTTCAAGGGCCACACTGATATAGTGATGCCCTAAGTCCGGCCTCTGGCCTCTGGGCCTCCAGCTCTGGACGCTTGCCCCAGGGAGGCTGCATGGTCTGTGCCCAGGCAGTGGTTAGATTCTGCAGGGACCAGAATGCTGACACTCAGGTCAGATGAGTCATGCCCAGGAGAAGAAAGGCTCACTCAGGCCTGAGAGAGACCCTGCTGTTCCCCAACTGAAGAGTAAGTGCTGGGCTGGCCTCTGCTCGACCAGCACATCAGCATGCTAGGAGCAAGTCACACTCCCTGAGTCCCCAGAATTGACTCAGCATCCCTAGAAGGGAACATCTCACCTTGACTGGGGAGGGGGATAGACTAGTAAAAACCGTAAGTTCTTTTTCTTTCTTAGCTACACAGTGTCTGAGAAATATCTGCCATTCTCATGGATTCAACTAAGCCATAGATATTTACTACACTGCCACTGCTTGAAATAGCCATTCTGTCCCACCCTTCTTCTCTACATTCTGACCTTTTCCTATCACTTCTGAGGATATCTGAAAAATAGGACAAGTGTGCTTATGACAGTGGTCCTAAGAAATTTAATCCATGGGGATAAAACCCTCTGTAGTGTATAAATTGGACATTATGAGTGTGCACTTCTTTATCCATCAGGGTTCTGGGTTGCAAGCAACAGAAATGGACTCCAGAAAAAAAAAATGAGATCATCCAAAGGGTATCAGAATTGCCCAGGAAGCTGGAGAAGTTAGCAGAAAAGAAGCAGGGGGAAGAAAACAAGGATGAGGAGCAGCAGCAGCAGCAGCAGCCAGAGCCATGCTGAAACCATGCTACAGAACTAGCCTGGGAAGGTACTGCTGCACTGACACTGAACACCAGACATAACAGCTGTCATCACCAATACCACTGCCACAAGGCATTGTATGTGGCACACTTGATGCAACCATCTCCAAAGCCACCAGAAATAACTCTCCCCAAGCCCTACTCCCTGAGATCCATCCTGTCGCCCAAGACATCTGAAGGCCAGGACCTGAAAGTAATCCTAGAATTCCAGCTAACTCCAATTTCTGAAATTGCCCAGATTTCTTAAATCTGTCTCTACTCTCCCTTCCTCCCTGGCCTTAGTTCAAGCTTTCTTTGCCTCTTGCCTAGACTATCCTAGCGGGCTTCCTCTGACTGCCCCCAGAGCTATATGCCTATACAGAGGTATGACTTCTGCTTCCAGTTATGGCAAACTAGCTTGTATCAAATCAGCCCTCCTGCCAATAAGAACTAGAAAGTTGGATAAAACATATTGTATTTTAAAAATCCATTTCAAGTCTTTGAAAAAGTACCAAGACTAAAGAAATGAAGGGCCAATATCCCAGAGAGAAGGGAAATAAAAAGAGATAAGCCTGAAATTTTGCCCTTTCGTAAGTAGCAGTCTAGAGTTTGAGAAGCTGAGCATCTCATTTGACAGTCCCAGAATGGGGGCCAGAGTGACAAAAGTTGGAGGGCTGGGTCTATCAATCCTAAAGAGTCCCCAGCCTAACTGCTGGTCATAAATGAGATAATGTCATCCAGAGCCTCGAATGATCTGTATATGAGCAATGTTCGTTTTCTGCAGTGATGGAAATGTTCTATAATCTGCACTGACCAATACAGTAGGCACTAATCATAAGTGGCTATTGAGCACTTAAAATGTGGCTAGCACAAATAAGGAATTGAATTTTAAATTTTATTTCATTTTAATTCAAATAGCTACAGGTGGCTAATAACTACTGTATTGGATAGTGTAGCTCTACAACATCTGGCTTTCTATTAAAAATTACCAGGGAAATCATGAGGCAAGATCAAATGACTGAAAACCAAGAGAGAAAAAAATGGACATAAATAGATTCAAAGGAGATCCAGATATTGGAGTTATTGAACATGGTCTTTAAATCAGAGGGGTTATGACTCCCTGTATTAATTAAGTTTAAGATTAACTGAATATTACGAAAACTCAAAATAACAATAATTTAAACAATGTAAAAACTTGTTTATTGTTTACATAAGAGAAAAGATGACCCAGGGGGTTGGCAGTTCCTCTTTCTACTCTGCCATTTTTAGTTCTGGCTTTCATCCTGAAGGTGACTTTGTAGTCCAAAAGGGCTGCAGGAACTCCAACCATCATATCCAAGTTGTTAACCAAAAGAAGAGGAAATACAGAACAGTAAAAAGGGTCACTCCTCAAAAACTCATCTCCCTTGAAGCAGCCTTCCTACGAGTTCCATACAACACTCTGCTTATAACTCTGGCCAAAACTTACTCATATGGCTACCTCTAACTGCATGGGAAGCTGAGGAATGTAATCTTTTGTTTTAGAAACTAACAGGCCAGCTAAACAGAAGAGTTCTGTAAGTAAAAAGGAAAGGGAGAATAAATATTAGAGTAGATAGATAGCTATCTCTGGTATACTTTCCTACTTAAAGACCTCCAACAATTCCCCATTGCTAGGCACGTAAGGCCCTTCCTGGTCTGGCCCCCACCTCTCATTCCAGCTCTATCTCCTATCCCCCCCATGGATATTCTACACTATAATCAATCCCCATCACTGACCACTTCTAAAACACCCAGTTGCAAGCCTCCATTCCTTCACTCATGCTCATTCTTTAGCCTGGAATACCTTTCTCTGACAAATCTGGATCATTTTCAAAGTTTAATTCAAAGGTCATCTCTTTTGTGTTACCTTTTCCAGCTCTCCTAGTCAGAATAAAACCTGTCTGCTGGTTTTCATAGCACTTTGTACATACCTGTATTACATTTGTATTGAATTATAATTACTGGCTTGGTTTTCATGTAATCTCGCTTTCTAAATTATGAGGCTCTCCAAATCAAAAACACAACTTATTCTTCATCTTTATTCCCCTAGAATTTGCTAAGTTCTGGCACATGGTAGCTGCTCTGTCAAACTTTGTTGAATGGGTAAATAAGAGAGTAAGGGATGTATTTAGTCAGTTAATAAATCACAAATGTTTTTCCTCTCTAACTTATTAACTCCAGACAATACAGCCTTTATACACGATGTAGGTGATTTGGCAAATTCTTTTTGTTATACCAAAATTTTGTCCTATTTCACATTGCACAAAATAAGCATACTGGGCTGAAAAGTTATTTTGTCATTTGTATACATATTATTTGATGTGTTGGTATAAAATCAACTTTACAGAAGCACAATTACAATTAGCAGTCACAAGGAATTAAATTTAATTCAGCAGGGTAAACCAAGCATTGCCTTTCTGCTCAGTAGCATGAAAAGATGCTGAATGAAACCCCCAACCCCCTCCCTTCCCCCACTCCACAAAAAGAGTTTATAGTCACTGCCTTCTAGGAGCATGAGACCCTTGGCAAGATAGGACATGGAGCTCTAGAACAAATAAGTGTCATAATAAATGGTATCTATTTGCTATAAAATATTTGCTATAATAAATATTTAGAGAAAGAAGGAAAAGATATAGGCAGGAGTAGTAAGAAAAGACTTTTAGAGGCAATATATAAAAAACTTTGAGCTGATCTTTAAAGAGGAGTCAGGATTTGGGCAGGATCAGGAAGATTAAATCATGAAACATGGACTGTGGGTGGGAGGAGAAGTAATTTTAGGTAGATACAGACACAACATTGAATAGCATTAAATCACAAAGCAAGAAGGTTTTGCCCTTTTCAATTCTCTTTGGCTTCTTTAGTTTACATTAAGGAAAGAGTCTCATTGGTGCATCTTTAACAGATGGTAAAATTCCTTTCAATAAACACAGAGCAAGTCTCAAGCCTAGATCCTTGGCAGACAACAATATTGAGCTAAAATGATGGTCTTTCGTTTTTTATTGTATTCATTTGTACAGGTATCTTCTATTTATAGCAAGTGATTCTGGTTTCCATCATATAGTTCAACTTTTCAAACCAATTAACTTAAATATAAAGAGTCAATTTAAAAAGAGAACTGGTAAGTGAATAATAGTACATGTGGTATGCGGCAATGGGAAAGAATGATAAATGGTACTTAAAGGACTGATGTTTGGCAAACATGATGACAGCGGGTGTGGAGAAGAGAGATTTCCAGCTGTGGTGAGAGCTGAGCAGGCAGAGGGTCTGGGGAGCAGGGTGCAATCTGGACGAGAAGGGAGAGGCAAGGGGGCCTCTCGGGAGGCTGAGTGGGTGAGTGTTTCTTCCTGTGGGCAGAGGAGATCTTGAGCCTCTCACCATGTCCCAGTGCTGTTTCCTGAACCCTGGGCTCTGAGGACAGGGTTGGGTATGTGGAGGGCAGATGCCAAGAAGAGGCCCAATCGGGGGAAAGAGAGACAAGAGAAGCAGAGACAGAGGCTGGAGATAAGCACTTTCAATACCTGCACCCGGAACAAGAGCTGCCGCAGCAGTTCAAAGCCACAGTCCCTTGTGCCCAGCATTCTGCTCTAAGCAGCCCATGAGGAAAGTGACACAGTGGAGCATGGGACTGCGAGGCTATGCCCTGGTGCCTCTGCAGGGCCACCTCACATGGAGAGGGGCCAACCAGTGCATGTCACTCAAGACAGGGCCCTCCACGCTACCCTTCATTTCCTGTCCCCATCTATGCCCCCCAATTTCAAGTGACTCAGTGCTCCCTTTTCCCATCCCTGTGCTCTGAGGACAGGAAATCTAAAGCAGCCCCCCATGTCCCACAGTCTAGAAAAGTAATAAAGGTGGGGAGGAAAGGGAGGCAGAGGCAGAATGTTCTCTGAATAGGCAATCAACGTGACATTTCCGAGACCTGCTGTGTTTCTGGCTGTGCTGACCCAGGGTACTGCGTGAAGCGAAGCCAGGTGGAGGCCCCATTCTCAGCATCGACTCCATCAATCCAGACCCTGCTGGCAGCACTGACTTCCCTTGGAAAACATTTCAAAAGGAAAAGGTCAGAACCATTTGTTTCTCCATGTGAATGAATTCACAAAGCCCTGCTGCCGGTCCCCCAGAAGACTCTTAGCATAAGCCCAGATGGCTGCTCCTAACCTCCCAGAACAAGCTCTCTGGGCAAAGTAAGACTTTCCAAGGCAAGTCCCCCAGATCACCTGCATCCAGTCATGGAGCAGAGCAATGTGCAACAGCATGAGACCTAGGGTTGGATTGTTGGGGTTTAAATCCTGGCCTTTCCAATTAGTAGCTATGTGACCTTGGGCTTATTACTTAACATCTCTGAACCTTTCTCATATGTAAAGCAGATATAATGAATAACAACAGGCACTATCTCATAGGGTTCTGGTGAAAATCAAATGGAATAATAAATGTAGAATGCTCAGTATGGTGTCTGATATAATAAGTGGTAAGTAAAAAAAAAAAAAAAAAAAAAAAAATGAGGGCCAGCCCGTGGCTCACTCGGGAGAGTGTGGTGCTGGTAACACAAAGGCCGTGGGTTCAGATCCTATATAGGGATGGCCGGTTCGCTCACTGGCTGAGCGTGGTGCTGACAACATCAAGTCAAGGGTTAAGATCCTCATACTGGTCATCTTTAAAAAAAAAAAAATGGTCATAATGACTATTATAGATAAAATAGTCCCAAAACCCAATTGTTTCAGTCAGGTTTCACTGTATCACTGTGTCACTGTGAAACAAAGCACTCCAAAACCTGGTCATTTAAAACACAAATTTATTATTACTTCCCCTAATTCTGAGCATTGACTGGCTCAGCTGGGCAGTTCTCACCTGGGTGCCTGACGTGGTTACAGTCAAAGGGCAGCTGAGGCAGGAGTCATCTGAAGACTCGACTTGGCGGGAACATCGAAAATCGCTTCTGCACTCACGTGTTTTGCGCATCATCTGGGACAGCTTGACTAGCTGCGGGATGTGAGCATCTCTCTCCACGTGGCCTCTTCGTGTGGCTAGCTTCGGCTTCCTCACAGCTATGATCTCAAAGAAGTTGGGCTTCTTACATGGCAGCTGGCTTCTTCCAGAGCGAACATTCTGAGACGAAGAAACCGCAAGGCTTCTCATGACCTGGCTCCTGAGCTCACACAGCATGGTCAGCCACATTCATTTAGCTTACACAGGTCAGCCCAGGTTCAGCAGGGGAGGCAACTACACAAGGCGTGAAGGCTGAAGCTAGTTTGTTGGGGACATCTTGGAAACTAGCTACTGCACCAAATGCCAGCTTCTACTGATGCAATATTGAAGGGAGCTCGGGTTCTGAATTGCACACTTGGGTTTGAGCCTTTAGCAAGTCACCACTTCAAGGTCCCAGACAATTTGCTTATCTGTAAAATGGAGACAATGACACATGCCTTGTGGGTCGTGGTGGAGAACAAATGTCATTTCATGTGGAAAGCTCTACTGAGTGACCCCAGCATGCTGGAATAAACTCCTCTTGCTTGATTGCATCGGTCTCTGTCTCACGGTCTTTCGGGATCGCTCAGCTCAAGCAGGGTGTGTGGCACATGGGGTGCGCAAAAGTTCTCCTCCCCATTCAGAGCAGGAGGAGAACATTCTTAGTCTTCCACCTTAGAGAAGGCACCCTGAGACCAGGCTGCCAGCACTCCATTCTTCCTGAGCTCTACATGTGTGTGCCAGAAAGTTTACTTTAGCTCGTCACCTCCCCGGTTCATTGTTGGCACTGAATAAATAATGTATTATTCAGAAAAAGAGTTGTCAGCTCATGCTGCTCTGCCAGAATCCTTCTGAATGGAATTTCTGCTATATCTGGAGTGAGTTATTTAAAAATTTAAAAAAGAAAAGGTTAAGCCATCTGATCTAAGAAATCCCAGAAATGCTTTTATTTTCTTTTGACCTCTACTCTCTGAAACCTGCCAGGAACCGGCGCACATACTCATTTGGAACTTAACGTGAATTACCAAACAGCTGGGGGGAAATCAAGGTGACAAATTACTGACAACAGTTCTTAATGCAGCACTCAGGGCTCCAGAGAGAATCACTTAGCCTTTCAGTGGCTAGCTCTGTCCTTTCTGTGTGGCTCTGGGCCTGCCTGGGTGGAAGCAGTCAGAGAATTTATCAGCCCCTGGGATGGCAGGGAGACTGAGGTGCCACTCATGTCTGTACCCTCCTTGTCCAAGCTCTCACCAACTCCAGGGAAACACTTCACCAAGACCAGAAAGCATCAGACAGACTCCCTGGTCATGAGAACCTATGGGCATTAGCTTCTTTCAGCAGGGAGGGACAGTGTCAGATCCATAGATACATGCAATACTGGTCAGAGGAGGGGAGTGACTGTGGAAATGGGACAGAAACCCTCCCTGGGAAGGTATCTGTGGTCCTTGACATCCTCCCTTGGGAATACAGTTTAGTGGAAGAGCATGACCCAGGAATCAGCTCTGGCTCTGCTTTTACCTGGCTATGAACGCCCACACAAATCCTCCTTCCCATGGGTTCAGCATCCAGAACATGCTGAAAGAGTGCCACATCTCACACTCAATCCTGTGCTTGAGCTTCAGGCCCGGCACCTCCCGTGACACCTTCAAAGCTCATTGCCCTTCCCTCTAAAACATTCCTGGTCCTGGTTAGTAATATCCATCTACCTGGTGAAAGAAAGTGAGCCGAGATGCCGGCTACTGTTCAAGTTTTATTAAAGGAAGAAAAGCCACTGGGCTGTGCTCAGAGAGGCAGGCAGCCCAGGGCTGCCCTGGAAAGGGGACAGCACCAGGTGTGAGGGTGGGAGAGCTTATATAGTGTGCCCAGGGCTGGCTGATGCCATCAAGGAGGGTCGTTATGCTAATGTGGATCGGGGTGGAGAACAGCAGTCCTTGCAGAAGCAAAAGAGGTTTCTGTTTAAGTCAGGAGGGTTCTTGTGAAGGGAAGGGGAGAGGGGAGGGGAGGAGGTGGGTAGTGCCATTTTGAACTTGGGCTCGTCTAAAGTGGTGCTGGTGATGTTGCAGATCTATTACCCAGCAACCAAACAGGAACCCTGAACTCTATCCTTCCCCCAGCTCACACATCTGACCAGTCACTGCCCACTTCCGTTCTCTCTCACCGCCATCACTGGATACCATGTCAGCCTTCATCCTCTCCACCCACCCTGCAACTGCCTGAGTCCAGGCCCCTCACATCCCACCTGGACTGGGGGAGTGGCTTCCCTGTGAGTCTTCCTCTCTACTCAGCCTCCCTCAGTCAGCCCAGGACCCTTCTTCCCCTGGGACCAAGTCCAGTTAAAGGAAGAGAACACAAAGAAATCAATTGATTAGCTCTGTTTCCTGAGGCCCATTATTTCCCTACTCTGGGTCCCTCATGCCTTCATCTCCCAAGTGAAGGAATTGGATAGAATAAATTCTTCTGGAAGCTTCTTCCTGCTTCAAGATTCTGTGAACCCTCTGCAGATGAGATTTTAAAAAGGCTGGGGTTCTTATCTTACCACAAGCTTCAGACAGCCTTGTCATATCTGAAGGGGGAAAATCACTAACCTCTTCTCAGTGCAAATTAATGGCATTGATCTGCTCAATCCAGTCTGCTCAGCAGAAAGCAATCAGTGTAGTGGGAAAGAGTGTGTTGGGAGGTTTCCCTTCAGGAATGGCTAATCTTTCAGAGACAGGAACAGTCAGTAGCCAGGGGGCCTTTGCATACATTAAAGGGTTAATATCCTCAGCATTTGGGGGGTGGAGGTGAAGTCAACAACCACTCTTAGATGAGAGAGCAGGGACTGGTCTGAGCCTTGGTCTGTAGGGTTGGCTCTGCTGTGTGACCTGGGGTAAGTGACTCCCCCTCTCTGGGCCTGCTTCACCATCTCTAGTTGGAGTCACTGATCTCTACGCTGACTGAGTTCTCTGAAGGGAAACAGGTGAGCCTTATAGGGTCCTGGGGTCTGTTCTGGAGTCTGCTAGCCCACGGGAAGATAAGGATGTTTCTGTTTTTCACAAAGCCTTAGTTTGAACTCAGAAAATCTAACAAAGAAAGAAAATGGAAGAAAGGAGCTGTGATGGTTAATTTTATGTGTCGACTTGGCTGAGCCATACTGCCCAGATATTTGGTTAAATATTATTCTGGATGTTTCTGTGAAGGTATTTTTTGGATGAGATTAACATTTAAATTGGTAGACTTTGAGTAAAGCAGATTATCCCTCACAACATGGGTGGGCCTCATCCAATCAGCTGAAGATCTGAATCACAGGTCTAATCTCCCCAGAGCAAAGAGGAATTCTGCCAGCAGACTGCCTCTGGACTCAGACGGTAGCTTTTCCCTGGGTCTCCAGCCCGCCAGCCTACCCTGCAGATTTGGACTCACTGAGCCTCCACAATCTCATAAACCCATTCCTTAAAATCTCTCTCTCTCCCCTAGCTATTCTCTCAGATGTATATATACACATCTTGTTGGTTCTGTTTCTTGGGGAGCCCAGACTGATATAGGAGCTCTCCCTACCACCTACAGCAGGGAACAAGCCTGAAAGCTGTGAAAGTATCACTGGCTGTGCCGAGGGTACCAAAAGATTCTGAGTCCGTCCTTGTCACTCAAACAACTTCCAGGCTGCTCCGCATAGGGACTGCAAGATGGCACAGAAACTCTCTCTGGAATCCAGGAACGTCCTGTGCTAAAGGAGGCCCCTTCCAACAGGTGAGTGTCACAGGCAAGCGTCTAAAGAGGTCTGGAGTGCGGGTAGAGCCAGAACTCCTCAGCGCCCATTTTGATAATAATTAACATTGACTATGCCAGGTCGTTCTATGTGCTTTCCTCACATTACATGATTTTGTTATCAAACCTTAGGAAGCAGGTATTGTTAATATCCTCATTTCCTAGATGGGGAAGTTGAGGTGCTGTGAGACTGAGTAACTCCTTGACCTGGAATTGACACTATGCTACTCTCTACCTGTTGTGTTCCAGGAGCTCTACATGTGAGCTCGCTAGCCGGTGACAACCCTGTGAGATAGATGATGTCATCTGTGTCGTTCAGATGAGGAAATAGGACCCAGAGAGATTAAGTAGTTTCATAAGGTCACACAGCTGATAGTCAATTCCAAGTCCTTCTGACCACATCCCAAACCCTTTCCAGCCAGCCACGCTGCTTCCCACCCTTGCTTGTTGCATAGGGACTCTCAGCTATCCTGCTATTTACAAGCCTACTACTCCCTCAGGCCACATTTCATGATAATTGTCATCATTAATCACCATCATCTCAATGATAATTGTATCTGTGTGTGCAGGTTGCCAAGGACTTTTGCATACTTGTCTCACTCTGATTCATGATATCCTTCATTCCACGGGGGCTGGTTGAGGCCAGGGATAAAGCATGGAAGCTAACATTTTTCGAGAACCTGCTGCACTTCAGGGGCGAAGCTTGGGGTTGTATCTAATCTCACCACAATCCTGTGAGATGACATTACTGTCCCCATTTTACAGATGAGGAAACAGCCTGTAGAATATCCAGTGCCAGGTAAGATCATAGCAAGGGCGGATTTTCCCAGAGAGTTGTTGAACTTCTTTGCACTCTCCCACTCCCTGTCACTACTGGGATCTCCAATCAACTTCGCTTTTAGGGAAGTGCCCCTAAGTCTCTCCTTCCAAATTCCAATTCCTAATTTTGATTATCTTGTTCTTCTTTGAGAAGAAAACATTGAGAATAAATTGATGCTCAGGAAGAAGAGAGAGACTGCTAGCCCCTCCCAGCAGCTTTGCAGAAAGAAAGCACTTTCATCCCCATGAGACTCTGATCTTGGAATCAGAGGTCAAGGGACTGTGTGACCTGGAGCTGAGTGGCTGAGGAAGCATCTCCACTACTACTGCTCCCCACTCCCACCTCAACTTCACCTCTTGGTCCATTACCCACTCAGGCTCCCATGCCCTAAACCCAGAGGTCAGCCATCGCCCTTCCCTCTCCATTCCCCGTATATCCAATCCAGCAACTCTTCTAGAAGCTATAGCCCCCACCCTGGGACCACCATCACCCCCCACCCCAGGATTATGCCCACAACCTTCCCTACCCCACCCCACTCTGTTTACTTCCTTGCAAGCCCCTACTCGCTCCACCACCCTCTTGCCTGCAGTGCTGGTTACTCTCTGACCCTGCCCAGACCCTAGGCCCCCACCTGCTCTGCTCCAACCCACCTGCCTGGCCATTCACCTTGAAATTAATTCCTTGTCAACCTGCCTCACTAAATTGAAGCCTTCATAAGAGCAAAAACCACATCTATCTTATTTACCACTGTACCGCCAGTGCCTAGCACTAGCATAGTACCTGGCTCATAGAGACGGTTCCATAAACATTCGCTGAGTGTAAATGAACGAATGAGCTAGTGGCTTTATGGCACTGTATCTTAACATCTGTGCTTTTTTACCCCCTGCTTCTTTAACCCCCAGTGAATTTCTCCAGACTTCTCGAGGATTGAGACCTAGGCCTGGCTACATGGCCTTGCTTGCCCCCACCATGGGCCAGGTTCAGCCAAGCGCCCCTCAATCAGGTTTTCCATTTAACACTCCCTGAGCGCCTAACACCTTGTCATCTACCCTCTTCTTTCCCCCTCTGTCTTGAGGGATAAACTGACTAATATTTCTCCCTTCCTTGCATACCTCTCCCAGCACCAGGCTCGCCTCACACCCACGTGCAGGGACTTGCCCAGATCTCCCTCCTTGGGCCCTGCAGGGTTCTATTTACTCCTCCACCCTTGAATCTGGCCCACCCTGAGGCAGGCAGCTAATCGCCCCTTTCCTCTCTACCTCAACTTGCCTGCAACAAAAAGAAATAAATAAAAAGAGACTGGGAAGCATAGTATGAGCTGAGGAAACGCTGGTTGCAGAGAACATAACTTCTTTGATCCTGCTGTTGACCAAATCTTTCAAGGTGGGCAGACATGTTGGGGGCTGAAATGGGGTGCAAATATACTGGAGGGCTGCTCTCTCCACTATCTAGGACTCCTACTAAGATAACCAGGGTTATCCTAACCCAAGCCAGTAGCCCAAAGCCAACCAGGCCCTGAGTACCATGACATAGAGAAAGGGATGCTGGGCTTTTGGCTTTCACTGTGTGAGACAGGGCCCTGCCTCACACAGTGAGGATTCTCACAAAAAGGAAAGGGCAGGTTAGATTCTGGGCAAGCCAAAAATAAAAGACAAATATCCACCACATGGTTTCCAAGGCTCTAGCTCTCCCCGCCTCACCGTGCATGAGAAATGTGGAAGTTGAAGGCCACAGTTGCAGGCTGCGCTAAGGGGAAGTGAGGACCAGCATCAGATCGACCTGTCATGTTGGCAATGACATGCTGCCAAGGGCTGTTGTTGGGTGGGAGGCCTTTCATCCCATACCTGGCCATGGGAACCTCGAGGCGTTCCAGACCCAGGCTAAGCGTGGTTGGGGTGACAGAGAGGACTAAGGCTGGGTTCTGCCCTCAGAGAAGTCCCAGAAAGAAGGGAAGCACACACACAATCACTTACGAAAAATCCAGTCTGCGTTGGCTCCGTGAAGACTGACAATTTCCCACCGAATCACTACTGGCTCCCTGGCACCTAAAGATCTAATTCCTACTGATTACTTACTGTGTGCTTAGCTCAATGCTGCATTCTACATGTGAGATTTCATTTGACCTTACTGTGTAAGTCAGGTTCTCCAGTGAAAGAACACCAATAGGATATATAAATATATAGAGAAAGATTTATTATAACAATTGGCTCACATGATTAAGGAGGCTGGTGTGTCCAAAATCTGCAGAGCTGTCCCAGTTTGAGTTCAAAGGCCAGCAGCTGCCAAGAACCAGGAGGAGCTGATGTTCTGTTTCTTTCTTTCTTTCTTTTTTGTACACATTTAGTTTTATTGTAACAAAGTAACTTGCATACTTTTAATGTTTAAAACTGAGCGTCATCTTTCCTTTCCAGTGAAACAAAAAGAAAATTTAAAAATAAACAAGGAACAAAATTACAATAGAGAATGTCAATTCCAAATAAGATCCTACAGATTCTGCTGATTCTCCCATTGAGTGTCAGGGCTTAAGTCATCATTGGGAGAGAATTTTATTTTATTTTATTTTATTTTATTTTTTAGTTTCTTGATAGTTTTTATTAATCAGGCATATTAAATATTTTGCCACATACTAAAATTTATTTTACATAACAATAAACTTTTTATTTTATTTTTTTATTTTAAAAAATTATTTTTATTTATTTTTATTTTATTTTGTCAATATACAATGTAGTGGATTATTGTGGCCCATTACTGAAACCTCCCTCCCGCCTTCCACTCCCCCCTCCCTCCGAACAACCTCATTTCTGTTCGCTTGTCGTATCAACTTCAAGGAATTTTAATTGTTGTGTCTTCTTCCCTTCCCCCCAGTTTATATGTGTATTTATTTATTTATTTTTAGCTCCCGCAAATAAGTGAGAACGAGATATTTCTCTTTCTGTGCCTGACTTGTTTCACTTAATATAATTCTCTCTAGGTCCATCCATGTTGTTGCAAATGGCAGTATTTCATTCTTTTTTATAGCACAGTAGTATTCTGCTGTGTAGATGTACCACAGTTTCCTTATCCACTCATCTGATGATGGACATTTGGGCTGGTTCCAACTCTTAGCTATTGTAAATAGTGCTGCAATGAACATTGGAGAACAGGTATACCTTCGACTTGATGATTTCCATTCCTCTGGGTATATTCCCAGCAGTGGGATAGCTGGGTCGTATGGTAGATCTATCTGCAATTGTTTGAGGAACCTCTATACCATTTTCCATAGAGGCTGCACCTTTTTGCAGTCCTACCAACAATGTATGAGAGTGCTCTTGGATTGGAAGAGTCAACATTGTGAAAATGTCCATACCACCCAGAGTGATATACAAATTCAGTGCAATCCCCATCAAAATTCCAATGACATTTTTCTCAGAAATGAAAAAAACTATCCAGACATTTATATGTTATAACAAAAGACCACGCATAGCCAAAGCAATTCTGAGCAAAAAAAATAAAGCTGGAGGCATAACACTACCTGACTTTATCCTACAAAGCTATAATAACCAAAACAGCATGGTACTGGCATAAAAACAGACACACTGATCGATGGAATAGAATAGAGAATCCAGAAATCAACCCACACACTTACTGCCATCTGATCTTTGACAAAGGCACCAAGCCTATTCACTGGGGAAGGGACTGCCTCTTCAGCAAATGGTGCTGGGATAACTGGATATCCATATGCAGGAGAATGAAACTAGACCCATACTTCTCACCATATACTAAAATCAACTCAAAATGGATTAAGGATTTAAATATACATCCTGAAACAATAAAACTTCTTAAAGAAAACATAGGAGAAACAATTCAGGAAGTAGGACTGGGCACAGACTTCATGAATACTACCCCAAAAGCACAGGCAACCAAAGGAAAAATAAGTAAATGGGATTATATCAAACCAAAAAGTTTCTGCACAGCAAAAGAAACAGTTAACAGAGTTAAAAGACAACCAACAGAGTGGGAGAAAATATTTGCAAAATATACATCTGACAAAGGATTAATATCCAGAATATACAAGGAACCTAAACAACTTTACAAGAAAAAAACAAGCAACCCAATTAAAAAATGGGCAAAAGAGCTAAATAGGCATTTCTCAAAGGAAGATATACAAATGGCCAACAGACATATGAAAAAATGCTCAACATCACTCAGCATCCGGGAAATGCAAATCAAAACCACACTGAGATACCATCTAACCCCAGTTAGGATGGCTAATATCCAAAAGACTGTGAATGATAAATGCTGGCGAGGTTGCGGAGAAAAAGGAACTCTCATACATTACTGGTGGGAGAATTTTATTTTAAAAGCATCATCTTAAACTGCAAGGATGTCTGTTAAACATCACAATTAAACATGCCAAAGGAGAAGCCATGTTGTCAAAATGCCCACTTAATCCACCCAAACATCTCGAACCCACCCTTTGCTGACCTACTATAACCCAATTTTTTTGGTTTTTTGTGTGTGTTTCTTTAAACACGAGAAAGTAGACAGATACATGTTGGTAAGTGCTAACTGTCCATATTCACATAGAGACACAGTGTAATCTCTGAGCCTAATATACGGAAGAAGGGGGGAAAACCTAGAATTCTATGCACTATTGCACAGGGGCCTAGCACCTTCCAGCTTCCAGCACAGCGAAGGGAGCAGAAGGTTTTTCTTTTTTCCCGCAGGGCACGGTGGTGTTGATTCTATACAGTTTTTGTGGCAACAGGAAGGAATGAAAATGAATTTGGAACAGAAAGGGGTAGAGATTCTTTTCCCATTGTATTCTGCTCAAGGCATTTCCCCCCAACAAGTTGAGAACCATGGTGTAGAGAAAAGAGACCTCAAGAACAGGGTGACTGAGCACAGGAGGGGAGAAAAAAGAAAAAAAGAAAAAAAAAGACTGCAACTTGCTCCCAGAGACTGGAGAAAATTTTTTTAAAAAGGAAGGTTGGAATCCATCAGTGTTCTATTAGTCATGTCCTTCATGTTCCTCTCCTTCCTTCCCTTCATCATCATCTTCATCTTCTGCTTCGCCTTCTTCATCATCCATCCCAGGAACCAAGTAGTCCTGTAATGGACTTGGCCAAACATCATCTTTGATGGCTTCTCCTAACTCACCTGCACCTGCATCAGAATGGTCAGTCAACCAGGTAGAGAAGCTCTCTGGTTCCTCATGCTGCCTCTTCCTGCTGGCTTTATTCTGTGTTTGACTTGAACATTTTGTCAAATCCTTTCCAGATTTCCATTGGATTTCAGTGGACTTTGAAGACGGATCACCACTCTCATCCAGATGAAATTCTTTGGAGAGAACTTTATTTTCGAAGTAAGGATTTTCATCAAAATAAAAATCTATTCTGTAACCTGATTTAATATCTTCAAATTCTGTCGCTTCAACTCTGGTCAAATAATGCAGCACCTCTTCATCTTCCTCCCCAAGCAGTGCAGACACTTGCGGATGGTTGGCGAATGTTGTTACCCACAAATTTGGGATTTTGGCGATCAGTTCTGACTTCTTCTGAAAAAAATGGTTGGTGGAGTTTATTATAGTTCTGTTCTACTTTCAAGATCTCCTCACTGGCTTGTTCATTAAGTTTGTTTGTCTCATTTTGTACTTCATCAATATGTTCAATTGCTTCTTGCTGCTCTTTTTCTTTCTTTGGGAAGTGGAGGGAGGCTGATGTCTCCTCTGACCTGGGACAGGAGGCGGTCTTGCTTTCTTCGTTTGAGGTGGAAGGGAGACTGGTGTTTGGGGGCCATGCCGCAGAAGGAAGTCCAAGAACCAGACCTGAGGGTCCCCTTGCTTGTCAGGACGAAGCTCCGAGACTGATGTTTTATTTCAAAGTCCGTCAGGTAGGAAGAATTCTCTCTTACTTGGGGGAGGGTTGGCCTTTTGTTCTGTACAGGCCGTCAACTGATTGGATGAGGCCCGCTCACATTATGCAGGGTGATCTACTTTACCCAGTCTACCAATTTAAATGTTAAATTCATCCAAAACAGCCTCACATAAATACCCACAATTATCTTTGACCCAATATCTGAGTACCCTGTGACCCAGTAAAGTTGACACATAAAATTAACATTCACATCTACTCACAACACTCATATTATTTAGAGATAAGTTTATTGAGTCCCAGCATGAAGTAGCAGACCCAGGATTTGGACTGGGAGACTGATTCCAGACCTGATTCCAGAACTCGCAACCTTAACCAATACACTACACTATTGCTATCTTCAGTCATATAGTAGATACTCAATATGTATTTGTTGAATGAACGAATGAGTGAAGTACCAAGAGACGATGTAAGCAGAGCCCTGTGGGAGCACAGAAAAGACAGAGTATTCTGACTGAGGGGATTAAGGGATGCTTTCATGACATCTCCAGTTTCTAGAGTGGATAGGGAGATTGGGAGAAGGGCATGTATGGCAGACAGATGTGAAAGTGGCCCCAGGAGCCCCACCTCTTGGTGTTCATGCTCTTATGTAATCCCCACTCTTTGAATGTCACAGAAATTATGACTTGATGCTAGGCAATAAAATACAGCAAAGGTTACATGTCACTTGTGTAATTATATGGCACAAGTTGTAATGTACAACTTATTAGGAGACACTCTCCCTTCCTAACTTTGAAGAAACAAGCACTCATATTGAAGAGGCCCATGTAGCATGGAACCACGGGCAGGCTGTGCCAACCACCAGCTAGGAACTGAGGGTAACCTTTGACCACCAGCCAGCTAGATACTGGGGTCCTTGGTCTGACCACCTGCAGGGGCATGAATCCTACCAACCACCACATAAGCTGGGAAGTGGATCCTTCTCTATCTGAACCTTCAGATGAGACCACAGTCCTGGCTGACATCTTGACTGCAGCCTTTCAGAGGACCCAGCTAAGCCATGCCTGAAATTCCAACCCACAGAAGTTATGAGACAATAAATGTGTGTTGTTTTTAGCCACTAAGTTTGTGGTAATTTTATTATGCAGTAACAGAAAACTAGTACAGCATTGTTGGCAGAGAAAACAGCAGAAGCAAAGCCTGGAGCTGGGGAGCGTCAGGAAAAGCTTGTCCTCTGTGGCTAGAGCAGAGCTACAGGTGAGTCACAGAAGGTGGTGGTTGGAAAGGTGGGTTGGGGCCAGATGACAGGGACTTTCATATGAGTTGTCTGGGCTCTGTTCTGTAGGACAGGAGCTTCCAGTGATGGTAGATCCTGGAAGGGATCCATGTGGGGAGTGAGTAGGTCCCTTTGAGCAACTCTCAAATCATAATACATTGGTGAATGTCTACAGGTAAGTCAGGTTCATGTCTCTGGGGCTTCCAAATGAGCCTGTGACCAAGATCCTAGGACAGGTGACCCTAGGTTTCACTCTTTGGGGACCTCAAGTCAGCTTGTGACAGGATGGAGGTCAGGACCTAGGGTCCCTGGGGAACAAGGACACCTCTGAGTTATGTCAATTCCCTCAACCTCCCCTATCCACTCAGAACTCAGCGCAGAACCATGGTTAGAACCCAAAGTTTCTCCTAGAACCATCGGGGCACCAGGTAAAGTGACTCGGCTTCCACCTCAGTGACGTCAGCTCACTCCGTAGCCAATGGAGGAAGTGCTACAGCATCTTGAATATGACTGTGAGGGATTCAAGAACATGGTAAATAGCTGGTGGGGATTTGGGGGTGGAGTTGTTTGTTTGTTTGTTTGTTTGTTTGTAGGTTTTTTGCAGCTAGCCAGTACGGGGATGCAAACCCTTGACCTTGGTTTTACAACACTGCACTCTAACCAACTGAGCTAACCAGCCAACCCTGGTGGGGTTTTAAATTCAAGCACTTGTAGGATTAAAACAAAAAAAATTTTTGGTCTCATCATTTCAAAAGAATATTTAGTGAAGACCCCTTAGTGTTGTCTCTCTCCCCTTGTAATAAATTAGTCGAATGATTCAGAAGCCCTCATCTTAGTGAGGGGCCCAAGAAGCAGTATGCTGAACACACCTGCCTGGGCATTGTGATGCTGTGTGAGATTCTAGCTCCATCAGGAGGAAGTTGCTCAGAGGTGAAAATCTTTCTCCTCTAGTTGGGGTTCAGGAAAGAAAGGGCTACCGTGTTTCTTGTATTCAGCCAAATGGCTATTTGGAGAATGGTCAGAAGTTTTGGCTCCCTGGTGCCTGATGGTCCTGGACATGGATCTAGAGGACAGTTCTGGTGAGGAAGGGAGATGAGGCCAGAATGGAGAGAAAAGCTATGGGAGACAGTTCAGCCACTTTGGAACCACAACCCCAGAGGGAATTTAAAATATGAAGTCCCCCGAGACCAGAAATCACAAGGGAGTCTGGCCAGTGCTCAGAGGAATAAAAACATACCCAAAGGCAAACCAAGGCCACATTCCAACCATTCCAGTCACTGCTCCTGGCTACAGAAAGAAAAGCAACTTGAAAGAACATCCCAGAGAGAAGAATTTCATTCACTTGACACACACCTCCAGGCCACTTTGGTACCAGGCTGGGTACAGGCCACATCTGGGGTTAACATATGGCTCCTGCCCTCCAGGAACCCCAAGGCCAGTGGGCAGACAGCAGGAAAACAGTGATAGGCTTTACCAGGGATCTTTCCAGCAATCTCAGAGCACGGAGGAGGGAGGAGAGAGACTGTCTGAGGAGGAGCCATTAGGACAGGGCCAGATGATCACCAAGTGGACAAGGGTGGGGAGGATGACCCAGGTAGCCACACAAGCCAAATGGACCAAGATGGTACACTGTGGAAAGTGCACAGTGGAGGTGAGGCTGGAAATGTGGTTTGGGGCCAGACTGAATTACAAATCATATTTTTTAAGAAGTCAACCCAGGAATACTGGCTCATGCTTATAACTGCCTTCTACTCTGAGCGAAGAGGTTTGGAACAGAGGCACAGATATCCTGATCTCCCCAGGCACACCTTCCTTTCAGGGGCTCCCTCTAGAAAGTCTGGCAGTGCTCTTTCTCATTGGGTCTCACCTTGAATATTGATTTCCTGCTGAAAGTGAAGCATTGGTGACCTTTGGTGGGAAGTGGATCCTGTTGTCCTACCACTGCCACTCAACAACATTCCATTTCCTAAGACAAAGTCTAAAAACCCTCATTCTTGTGTTCATCACCCTCCATACACTGCCCCCCAGCTTCCTGTCCAAGAGGATCTCCACTCCCCATGTGGACCCTCCACTCCAGAGGCACCAGATCACTGCAGCTCTGATTACCTCTCCAGCTCCTGCTCACATTCCCTCCCCCTGCCCCAATGCCACATGCCTAAATACTACCCATCTGTGTTAGTCAGTGTTCTCCAGAGTGGTGAGTATATGTATATATAGAGAGAGTACTTATTTTAAAGAATTGGATCATGTGATTGCAGGGGCTGGCAAGTATGAAACCTGTAGGTCAGGACAGCAAGCTGAAGACCTAGGAGAGAGCTGATGTTGCAGCTTGAGTCCAAAACTAGAATTCCTTCTTCCTCAGGGGACCTGTCTTTTCTCTTAAGGTCTTCAACTGACCAGATGAGGCTTGTCTTAGTCTGTTTTGTGTGGCTATAACAGATACCTGAGACTAGGAAATTTATAAACAATAGAAATCTATTTAGCCTACTGTTCTGGAGGCTGGGAAGTCCAAGAGCCTGGCCCTGGCATCTGGTGAGGGCCTTCATGCTGCATTGTCCCATGGTGGAAGGCAGAAGGACAAGTAAGCAGAAGATCAAGAGAGCAGGAGGGGGCTGTACTCACTTGTATAACAAGCACATTCTATGATAACTAACCCATTCCCACAATAATGTCATTAATCCATTTGCAAAAGCAGAGTCTCCTAAAACTGTCACATTGTGGATTAACTTTCCAACACATGAACTTCAGGGGACACATCCAAACCAAGTAAGGCCCACCCACATTGTGGAGAGTAATCTGCTTTACTCAAAGTCTACTGATTTAAATGTTAATTACATCTAAAAAATACCCTCACATCAACATCTAGACTTATGTTTGGCCAAATAACTGGGTACTTATAGCCTAGCCAAGTTGACTAATCATACACAATCCTTGAGGCTCAGCTCAAATGCAACCTTCTCCTCCAAGTCATTCCCACTTTCAACTGACAATGATTGTCCCCTCTTCTAACTCCCCATAGTCCTACATCCAACCACACTCCTCTTGGAACATTTAGCATTTGCTTCCCTACAGTATGGTAATTTATATCTCTATGTTTGTTTTCCTACAAGACTGTGGGTGTTGGAGTCAATCAAATCCTTATTGTGCCACTTAATAATTAGCTATATGACCTTGGGAAAGTGACTTAACCTCACCAAAGTCTTGGTTCCTGCAAAACATGGTGATAATATAATATTTATCTTAAAGAATTCTTAAGGGTTGGCCAGTTAGCACTATTGGATAGAGTGCAGTGTTGTAACACCAAGGTCAAGGGTTCAGATCCCTGGACTGCCAGCTACCAAAAAAAAAAAAAGGAATCTTTGAGGTTTACATGAGACAATGCATGCAAATTACTTAGCATAGTACCTGGACATACTAAGCATTCTATTCACTTATTCAACAAATATTCATTGAGCACCTGTTACATTCCAGGCACTAGGGATACAAATGTGAACGAGACAGACCTATATTCATAAAAACTCATGCAAATAAGGGTTCTGGTCAAGATGGCAGAGTAGTTGGTTCCTGGTGTCGCTCTCTCCCACAGAGCAACCAATTTGCAGCTATTGAGGAGCAGCAATGGAGGACCCGAGATCTGCACTGGAATGGACGGGAGCTGCCCACTGTGGGACCCCAGTTCAGGTTGCTCCCCACTCTGTAGAGAGACTTTAGAGCTTCTGGGCCCACATGGCCTGAGCCAGCTGAGCCAGAGAACTCAGGCAGGGTGGGACTTCCAGCTCAGGCCAGTTCCCACCTCTGAGAGTGACTTAAGAAGCTCTGAGCCCCCACACTGCAAGCCAGCCATCCTGAAGAAGGCAGGCAGGGTGGGAAGTCTGGCCCAAACCGGTCCCACCACCAGGAGAGACCTAACAGCCTCGGGGCTCCCACAACCCAAGCTAGCTGAGATGGAGAAGGCAGGTGGGGTGGAACTTCCAGCCCAGTCCAGTCCCTGCCTCTGAGAATGACTTAAGAGGCTCTGAGCCCCCACACCCTGAGCCAGCCCAGCTGGAGAAGGCAGGTGGGGTGGGATTTCTGGCCCAGGCCATCTCCGTCACCAGGAGAGTCCTAAGAGGCTCGGGGACCCCACACCCCAAGCCAGCCCAGCTGGAGAAGGCAAGTGGGGTGGGATTTCTGGCCCAGGCCATCTCCACCACCAGGAGAGTCCTAAGAGGCTCGGGGACCCCACACCCCAAGCCAGCCTAGCTGGAGAAGGCAGGCAGGGTGGGACTTCTGGCACAGTCTAGTTTCTGCTGCCCAGAAGTGGCAGTCCCTTCAGGATCCAAGCCAGACATCAGGGTGAAACAAGTGGGCTGTGATACCCCTGGCCACAATGACAAAACACCAAAGGAAAGATATCAGAAATACAAAAAATCAAGAAAGTACATCATGCCAAAGGAAATTAATAACTCTCGAGCACTAGATCCTATAGAATAGGAAGTCTTTGAAATGACAAACAAGGAATTTAGAGTAACTATTCTAAGGAAACTAAATGAGATACAAGAAACTCAGTTAGACAACACAATGAAATGAGAAAAAAATATACAGGATCTGAAAGAAGAAATGTACAAAGAAATTAGTGACTTGAAAAAGAATGGAGCTGAGCTTGTGGAGCTGAAGGATTCATTCAATGAAATAAAAAACACAACAGATAGTTTAACCAGCAGACTTGAACAAGCAGAAGAGAGAATTTCCGACCTTGAAGACATGCTGTTTGAATTATCACAGGCAGACCAGAAAAAAGAAAAAAATCAAAAAATTGAAGAAAATCTAGGAGAGACAACTGACAACCTTAAGTGCTCAAATATCCAAATCACGGTATTCCAGAAGGGGAAGAAAAAGGAAATGGCATTGAAAACATATTCAACAAAATAATAGCAGAAAACTTCCCAGGTATAGGGAAAGTCACAGATCTCTGGATTCAGGAAGCCCAAAGATCACCAAATACATTCAACCCAAAAAGGTCCTCTCCAAGACATGAGATAACCAAACTGACAAAACTCAAAGACAAAGAGAGAATCTTAAAAGCTGCAAGAGAGAAGTAGCAAGTCACCTATAAGGGAGCCCCAATAAGAATAACTTCAGACTTTTCATCATAAAGTCTAAAAGCCAGAAAAGAATGGGATGATATATTCAAAACACTAAAGGACAAAAATTGCCAGCCAAGAATACTTTTCCCGGCAAGGCTATCCTTCTGAAATGAAGGACAAATAGTACATTTCCCAGACAAACAAAAACAATGGGAGTTCACTACCACACGACCAGCCCTACAAGAAATTCTCAAGGAAATACTGGGTTTGATACCACAAAAACAATTATCATTGCCATGAATAAGCAAGAAAGAACAATACCTACCAGCAAAACAAAAATACTAACAAAAGTGAAAAAAAATAGTTTGTTTATCACCGCAAGAAACCAACAAATACAGAAGACAAACAGAAAATTAGAAAGAAAGGAACAAAAGGTACTTAGACATCTAAACAAAAATCAGTAAAATGCTTGGAGTAAATCAACACCTTTCAATAATAACTGTAAACGTAAAGGGATTAAATTCTCCATTCAAAAGATGCAGACTGACTGGATTAAAAAGATGGACCCAACAATATGCTGTCTTCAAGAGAAGACAGCACTTGACCTGTAAAGTCTTCACTTGACCTGTAAAGACACACATAGACTAAGAGTTAAAGGGTGGAAAAAGATATATCATGCAAGTAGAAATGAAAAATGAGCTGGAGTAGCTATTCTTATATCAGATAAAATAGACTTTAAAGAAAAAACCATAAAAAGAGATAAAGAAGGCCACTATATAATGATAAAAGGATCTATCCATCAGGAAGAAATAACAATCATAAATATATATGCACCTAATGACAGATCAGCCAGATTTACATAGCAAACACTATTAGATCTAAAGAAAGAGATAGACACTAACATCATAATAGCGGGGGACCTGAACACCCTACTCTCATCATTGGACAGATCATCTAGGCAAAAAATCAACAGAGAAACACAAGATCTAAACAATACTTTAGACCAATTGGATTTGGCAGATATCTATGGAACATTCCATCCAACAACCTCAGAATATTCATTCTTCTTATCAGCACATGTTAGGTCACAAAACAAGTCTTAACAAATTCAAAAAAATTGGAATTATTCCATGTATTTTTTCTGATCACAATGGATTAAAATTAGAAATCAATAATAAATGAAACCCTGAAAACTATACAATCACATGGAAATTAAACAACATTTTACTTAATGACATGTGGGTCCAAGAAGAAATTAAACAGGAAATAAAAAATTTCTTGAAACTAATAAAAATAATGACACATACCGAAACCTGTGTGATACTGCAAAAGCAGTATTAAGGGGGAAATTTATTGCATTAAATGTTACTTCAGAAGAATGGAAAGATGGCAAATAAATAACCTAACACTTCACCTTAAAGAACTAGAAAAACAAGAACAATCCAAACCCAAGGTTACTAGACAGAAAGAAATAATTACGATCAGAGCAGAACTGAATGAAATAGAAACACAAAAAGCAATACAAAAGATCAATGAAACAAAAAGTTTGTTTTTTGAAAAGATAAATAAAATCAACAAACCTTTAGCAAGATTAACTAAGAAAAGAAGAGAGAAGACCCAAATAACAAAAATTAGAAATGAAAATGGTGATATTACAACTGACATCTCAGAAATATAAGGAATCATTAGAGACTATTATAAACATCTATATGCCAACAAATTTGAAAATCTGGAGGAAATGGATAAATTTCCAGATGCATACAAATTACCAAAACTGAGCCAAGAAGATATAGATATCTGAACAGACCAATAACAATAAAAGAGATTGAAGCTGTTATCAGAAAGCTCCCAACAAAGAAAAGCCCAGGACCGGACAGGTTCACTGCAGAGTTCTACCAAATCTTCAAAGAGGAACTGATACCAATTCTCTACAAACTGTTCCAAGATATTGAAACAGAGGTCATTCTCCCAAACTCATTCTATGAGGCCAACATCACCCTGATACCAAAACCAGACAGAGATGCATCAAAAATAGAAAACCACATGCCAATATCCTTGATGAATATAGATGCAAAAATCCTCAATAAAATACTAGCTAACAGAATACAACAACACATATGGAAAATTATACACCATGATCAAGTGGAATTCATCCCTGGGATGCAAGTTTGGTTCAACATATGCAAATCAATAAATGTGATATACCACATTAATAAAAACAAAGACAAAAACTACATGATCATCTCTATTGACAGTGAAAAAGCATTTGACAAAATTCAACATCCTTTCATGATAAAGACTCTCTACAAGTTAGGCATAGAAGGAAAGTATCTCAACATAATTAAAGCCATATACGATAAGCCCACTGCCAATATCATCCTGAATGTGGAAAAGCTGAAAGCTTTTCCTTTAAAATCAGGAAAGAGACAAAGATGCCTACTCTCACTACTCCTATTCAACATAGTTTTGGAAGTATTAGCCAGAGCAATCAGAGAAGAGAAGGAAAGAAAGGGCATCCAGATAGGAAAGGATGAAGTCAAGCTGTCCCTTTTTGCAGATGATATGATTCTGTATATTGAACAGACTAAAGCTTCTATGAAAAAACTCCTAGAGTTGATAAATGATTTCAGAAAAGTTGCAGGATACAAAATCAACACACAAAAATCAGTAGCATTTCTATGCTCCACCAGTGAACATGGAGAAAAAGAAATCAAGAAAGCTAACCCATTTACAATAGCCACCAAAAAAAAAATAATAATAAAATACTTAGGAATAAAGCTGACCAAGGATGTGAAAAATCTCTTTGAAGAGAACTACAAACCACTATTGAGAGAAATTAAGGAGGACACAAGAAGATGGAAATACATCCCATGCTCTTAGATTGGAAGAATTAACATGGTGAAAATGTCCGTATTACCCAAAGTTATCTACAGGTTCAATGCAATCCCCATCAAAATTCCAATGACATTTTTCTCTGAGATGGAAAAAGCTATCCAGACATTTATATGGAACAACAAAAGACCATGCATAGCCAAAGCAATCCTGAGCAAAACAAATAAATAAATAAATAAATAAAATAAAGCTGGAGGCATAACACTACTGACTTTAAACTATATTACAAAGCTATAATAACCAAAACAGCATGGTACTGGTATAAAATAGACACATGGATCAATAGAATAGAATAGAGAACCCAGAAATTAATCCATACACCTACAGCCATCTGATCTTTGACAAAGGCAGCAAATCTACATACTGGGGAAGAGACTGCTTTTTCAGCATCATGCTGGGAAAACTGGATATATGTAGGAGAATGAAACTAGACCTGTACCTTTCACCATATACCAAAATCAACTCAAAATGGACTAAAGAATTAAATATACATCCTGAAACAATAAAGCTCCTTAAAGAAAACATAGAGGAAACACTCCAGGAAGTAGGAGTGGGTACAGAATTCATGAATAGGACCCAAAAAGCACAGGCAGCTAAAGGTAAAATAAACAAATGGAATTATATCAAGCCAAAAAGCTTCTGCCCAGAAAAAGAGACAATCAACAGAGTAGAAAGACAACCAAAAAAGTGGGAGAAAGTATTTGCAAAATATACATCTGACAAAGGATTAATATCCAGAATATACAAGGAACTCAAACAACTTTACAACAACAAAAATAACCCAATTAAAAAATGGGCAAAGGAGGTGAATAGGCATTTCTCAAAGGAAGGTATATGAATGGCCAACAGACACATGAAAAAATGCTCAACATCACTCAGCATCTGGGAAATGCAAATCAAAACCTCACTGAGATACTATCTCACTCTAGTTAGGATGGCTAGTATCCAAAAGACTGAGAATAATAAGTGCTGGAGAGGTTGTGGAGAATAAGGAACTCTCACTCACTGTTGGTAGGGCTGCAAAACGGTGCAGCCTTTATGGAAAATGATATGGAGGTTCCTCAAACAATTACAGATAGATCTACCATATGACCCAGCAATTCCACTGCTGGGAATATACCCAGAGGAATGGAAATCATCATGCCAAAGGGATACCTGTACTCCCATGTTTATTGCAGCTCTATTGACAATAGCCAAGAACTGGAACCAGCCCAAATGTCCATCATCTGACGAGTGGATAAGGAAACTGTGGTATATCAACACAATGGAATACTACTCTGCTATAAAAAAAGAATGAAATACTACCATTCGCAACAATATGGATGGACATAGAGAAAATTATATTACGTGAAACAAGTCAGGCACAGATAGAGAAATACCACATGTTCTCACTTATTTGTGGGAACTAAAAATAAATAAATAAATAAACACACAGACAAATAAGGGCAGGGGGAGAAAAAGACAGAATAACCACAAAAATTCCTTGAACTATTTAAGTCAAGTCAACAGATACAATGGGAGGGAGGGGGTGAAGAGGAACAGGTAAAGGGGCATGAAAATCAAGTGCAATGTATTCTGAAAAGTAAAATTTTAAAAAAGCATGTAAATAAATGAACAACTAATCTAACATAAGATGCTAACAAGTACTTAGAAGAAAATAAACTTGGGTAAAGGATAGTGATAGGAGTGGTGTGGAGGAGAGATGATTTAATGTAGCAAAGCCCTGAATTAAGAGAAGGAGCCAGTCATGTAAGACCTGGGTGAGGAACATTCCTGGCAGGACCAACAGGAATAAATCTCAGCTAATTATTTGTAACCTAGTGGCTAGTCTTTCCTTTGCTCAGCACCATCTGTCTCCTGAGATAGGGGAAGTTGAGGAGATGGACCTTATCTTCATTCCAGCCAGGGCTTCACCTTCAGATGAATGGTCCCCGCCACTCACGAACCTGTAGTAATGGATCTGATCAGGGAAGACTTCCCCTACCTGTTCCAAACACTGCATCACCTGCCTCACTGTCTCACCTTCTCCGGTCTCCAGTGAAGGTTTAAGTGTTTCTTTACTTAAGGATCATTGTTACTATGTCATGTGCCACACAGAGTCAGTGAGGGCAGTGCAGTTCCTGGGGGAGGTCTTCCCCAGGCCTTTGGAAGTTGCCCACGTGGGTCTTCCCTCTCCCCTAACTCTCTGCCCTTTCTCCCTTCCTGCGGCCCTCTTCCTTGTGGTGTTTCTCACCATGGGCTGTATTTCCCCTCCACCCCTTCCCCAGGAGTGGTTGAAATGGGAGAGGGCATTTTTGATTGTCATAATGATTGGGAGATGCTACTCGCATTTAGTGGGCTGGGATCAGGAACACTAATCACCTTGCAATGCATGGGACAGGTCCACACAATTAAGAATTGTCCTGCCCAAAAGGTGAATGTAGACATTAACCCCTCAATACCCCCTCTAATGTTATCAGATCTCTTTCTTCCCTATCTGGATGCTGGCATATATCTGTTCAGAAATAATTAAGCCTCAGTCTCCCAAAATCCCCACTGTGTGTCGTGTAAATTGAACAGCCCCAGGTGTGCAATGCTAGTGCCTTCTATCTCCAGGTGGTTACTACTGATGCACCAAGAGAGGACAGACAGCTGAGTTTCCCCCAGCTCCCCCAAAGGGAGAAGTCAGCTCTGATCCTATGACACGGCCAACAGAAAAACGGCAGGAAATTCTTCCAAGCTGGGCTGTTTTGTAGTTAATTTTCCTCTGGAGTACCTAAAATCAAATACTTCTCATTACTGAGAGGATAGATGTCCTTCTAAGTTACACCTCTGTAGATGAAAAGTATATATTACCGCTACTGACCCCTTCCCATTCCAGCTCTGAATTACTTTACAAAACTTCCTCTATCGACTTGACAAAGAGGTCCAAATGCTCCTACATTTGGGGCAATAGTGATGGTGGGGGGGAAGGTGGATCCTAGTTTGCCTTGCCATTTATCGTCGTCATCATTAATTATTATTGCTATTAATCACAAAAGGCCTTGCACAGAGGCATGCACTACTGCAAGCTGTGTCACTGTAGGGTCCTAACTGCATGGGCAATTGCAAGGAAAAAATGGGGCGAGGCTGCAGTCCCACTAACAAAGATCCTGGGAAAACTGACTTCCTGATTTGCCTAGTGCACAGCATAATGCTTGATTAAAAGTGCTCAAGAAAAATCCTCTTTCAAGAAGAGAAAAGGTGCCAGGGCACTGGAAAGGCTCTTTTTTTCACTCTTTAACTTGAGAGAATCAGCAGGAAAGGGGGCGATGACTTCCCCCTGCAGTCAGCAATGCTCCGGATGGCTCCCAAGAGCTGGAGGAGAAATTGCTTCTTGGCAGCCTTGCTGGCCATCATGACTTCCCAAAGGTCCAAGCCAAAGCAGCACTTGTGGGAGGTTCAGAGCAGCACCCATTACAGCAAGGAGTTCTGCCCACTCTTCCTAAACTGGATATTTCTCTTTACTAAAACAGTCAGTAGATGCTCATTGTTTGCAGAACCAGGTCAGCGAGGGTCCTTTTAGGACACAGGTGGCCACCTAAATGAGTAATGGGGCAGAGGTAAAGAGGTAGGGAGGGTTAAGGAAGGTTGAAGAACCCCAAGGCTGGCAGCATTAGGGAGCAGTCAGCACTCCTGGGCCTGGAGGGGCATGGGAAGGAGTGATTGCCAGAACCCTGGAAGTGAACTGTGGCTATAGGACAGGGCCATTGACAGAAGCTGTGGCCAAACCACAGCCGGGCAAGATGAGAACCAGGGAGATAAATACCTCTTTCTCAATCTCCCTTTGCTAGAGGAAGGCAAAGAGCATGGCAAAGAGCCATTTATTTAGCCCCTGATTTTGCAGATTAGCAGTTTAGCAATGTGAGCTGGGCTTAGGTGGGTAGTTCTACTGATCCATTCTGGGCTGATCTCAACTGTGTTCATTCATGTGTCTGCAGTCAATTGATGGGTTTCAGGACCGGCTAGTTTCAAATGGCTCTGTCAGAGATGGGTAGAAAGACATGGGCCTCTCTCAACATGAATCTCACTTTCCAGGTTGCTAGCCTGGGCTTGTTTACAAAGCAGTCAAAGAGTTCGAAAAGCAGCAAGCAGGCAACTGCCAAAGTGCAAGCACTTTTCAGACCTCTGCTTACATTTGACCAAAATCAGTCACACAGCCATCACTGGGTCAAAGGTTACAAAATAGATTCTACCTCTTGAGGAAAGGGGGGAAATACATGGCTATTTTTTGCAACCTCCCATAGTCTGTTCTCCAGCTACAATAATTCACATTCCTCCCACATGCAAAATACACTCCCCCACATCCCTGGATTTCTAAGCATGGATCCTTGAATCAGGGATTAGTCCTGTAGCAGTTGACTTTTGCTGTGTAACAAATCACCCCAGCACTTAAAACAACACCCATTTCTTTAGCTCACAATACTTCAGGTTGGTGGTTTGGCCTCGGTTCAATTGTACAGTTCTGCTGACCTGGGCTGGGCCCAGCTGACTTCTGCAGCGGCTCACTTGGGCATCTGTCATCAGCTGAGTGTCAGCTGGGTCACCTCCGTGCCCATGGCCACTTGTCCTTCAGTATGCTCCTTCACATGGCAGCAGGATTCCAAGAGCTGCAAGGGAGGACAAACCCCACCGTGCCATCACTTTTTAAGTTTCTGCTTATGCACAATCGCTAACATCCCACGGGCCAAGCAAGTCACATGGCTGAGCTCAGAATCAGAGCGGGAGAGCAGTGAAAGTTACAAAGCAAGGGGGCAGGGACACAGGGAGGGGGATAATTGATGATGGTTTTGTAAGCAGTCAACCACAGAGGAGTGGAGAGGAGATCTGTGGAGACAAACAGAGAATGTGCGACTCACGGGTCTGAATTCTGCAGCAGCATCCAAGCTTTTCAGGATGGGTCCCACCTGTCTCCCCTGCATAAGCTCTATCTGTCTTCCAACTATCTCCCATGTGCCTGCCAGACTGGCCTCTTCTCAGTTTCATGTACCTGCCCTGGCTTTTTCATCTTCTTGCTCATTGTTTTCTGGATTATTCTTCATCTTTACCTGACCAAATCCTTTACATCCTTCTTGACCCAATTCATAGCCACCCTTTCCCAGATGTCCTTCCCAATTCCCATCCCCAGCCCCTTCCCCCACCACACATACACACACCACCACCACCACCACCACCACCAAGCTGAATGAAACTCTGAATTCCTGCCTGCAATTTCTAGAGCCCTCTCTGTGCCTCTCTTCAGGCACTTAGTGTAGTATATTTATTTGCAGGGGGATGTTATCTCCTTTCTTCGACTGTGAGCCACCAAAGGGCTGGATCCTTATGGGATACATTCTTTATTCATTCTCAGCCCCAGTGACCAGCACATACTACATGTCCTCTTGACCTGAGGTGGTCAGTACTGGACAAGCCAAAGACTGCAGAAGTAAACAATGCAACAGAGCCAAGAAACACCCTTCAGAGAGGACCCAGGCAGGAAGTCCGTGCCTCCAGCAAGCAGCTGACAGGAAGTGGCAGAGAAGAGCCCAGAAGAGCAGATGGGAGGCTGAATGAGGGGCAGGGCTTTGGGCTTGCCACAGGACAAGCTGGAACCATCAGTCAAAGTCGTGGGGAGACTGTCCTGCACTCTATCCAAGGAAGAACTTCCCAAGAGAAGAGTCCAGATTCAGAATGAGCTGGCAAGAAAGGAGCAAACCATCCTGCACTGGCAGTGAATGAATCTTCCAGTTAGCTTCTGAGAGGGTTTTTGCAGAGGCCTTACTCTATCTGCATCTAAGGTTTGCACATTAATAATACCTTCAATATGTTATAACACCGAGGTCAAGGGTTAAGATCCCCATACCAGCCAGCCACCAAAAAAAAAAAAAAGAAAGAAAGAAAAAGAAACTTGAAAAGAACAATCATCAAGAAGAGATTGTCCCCATACTGGCCAGCCACCAAAAAACAAAACAACAACAAAATAACAAAAAAAATAATTTCTTCATTAAACTCATGTTGCCTCATGGCACATAGCACTGCGCATTCATGGGCTCACAAGGAAAGGGTTTGAATGAGCCGGCAGCTCCCAGCAAGGAAGCCTGTGCTGAGCTTGGCAGCAGGCCACACCCCAGAGCAGGCTGGGCTCCACCAGAGCAGGCTGGGCTCCACCAGCGCAGGCTGGGCTCCACCAGAGCAGGCTGGGCTCCACCAGCGCAGGCTGGGCTCCACCAGCGCAGGCTGGGCTCCACCAGAGCAGGCTGGGCTCCACCAGAGCAGGCTGGGCTCCACCAGAGCAGGCTGGGCTCCACCAGAGCAGGCTGGGCTCCAGCACATCATGTGCCTCCGGCAGACCAGCCTATGGTTAGATTGGGAGTGGAAGGGGAGGGAAGTGAGGGAGTAGATGACAGGGGCAAGTGTCAGTCTGAAGGAATTCCAAAATGTCAGGGAGAGCCATTTCAGTGAATTTCCACACATGTTCATGTGCACACGCACACATGTACAAACACACGCTGGAACACGCCCCAGGGATGGAGCATCCTGCCTCAGTCAGAAGCCAGTGACTCAGCCCAGCAGTGCTTTTGCCCTAGGGTGGGTGGAGGATATAACTGAGACAGCCACTGTGGCCCCCATCCCTCCCTACCACTGATACTCTTTGACCAGCTCAACTCCTTCAAGTTCTAAGTGGTAGGATGATGTCCCAGAGAGGGGATGTGGCCTCCCTAAATGCCAGGACTAGAACCAGGCCTCCTTCTCCTGAACCTGAGTGCCAGGAGTGTCCACACGGTGGAAGGTGACCTTCAGACGGGCAGTGAGCAGAGGACTCCTCCCCAGGAGCTGGGAGCCAGGCCTAGAGTGGTTCTTCTGAACCCTCCCAATAATGTCTCTGAGATCAAAACTCCCCCAGCTCCCAGCCCCCTTCTCTGTAGGTCAAAATCCTGCACGTCCTGCGAGACTCACCTCAGATGCCACCTCTTCCTTTCATCTCCCCATCAAGCGCCCCTACTCTAACCAGACAGGAGCTCTCCAGCCTCTCAGTGACTTCGCACTTCTTCCTGGCTCGGGTCAGACTGAATTGTAGTCAGGTGTGCATATACCTTCATGATGACCCCTGACCATGAACTCTTTTGGCTCATCAAGAGTACTTCAAAAAGTTCGTGGAAAAATAGAATCAAAAAATACAATCTTTCCATGAACTTTTTGAGGACCGCTGGTATCGTTCCTTCTCTCCGCTCCCACCCTCAGCTCTCAGCCCAGAACCAGTCTCAAATGCATTCAACAAACATAAGTTGAATTATTGCCATCCCTCTGACTTTTCCCCACCAGCACTGCAGGACCATCCTGCTTTACTGATGGCCAGCACCAGTGCCTTGCCGACAAAGCAGACATACCTTTCCCTCTCTCCTTTCTATTGCTTTTGGATGAACAGCAACATCCCCTCAGGCCTCTTAATTGAAAACTTCCTGGCCACCCACCACTGTCTCAGATAATCAGCAGGGCTGAGGGTAGCTCTCCCAAACCCAGTGGGCCCTCAGCAGATAGGCTAGTGGCAACCCTTCCACCCGCAAAGTCCCGGTGAACAGCTCTCCGGACTGCCATTTGACTTCCCAGCACTGGCTGGAAATCTTTCCTTTTTGCCACCAGGCATGCCAAACCCTGTGATCTGGGCTTTTCTTAGGGGTGTTTGAGGCTATAGGGGACTCTTTCACATAAAACATTTCCTCTGAGATTATAAGAACTGGGATTACTAGCTGAAATCACTCACTCTCTTCGGCTTATGAAGAAGAATCCAGTTAATGCCAGAACAGCCTACACTATTCCAAGAATCTGTTCCTTTCCAAAAATCCCAGTTTTTAACACACAGAAGCTCAAGAAACTCAACAAGAAAGCAGACACCAGCTTGGTGGACCTCAGGTGCATCCCACAGAATCCATAGCAAGCAGGTGATTCAGAATGAATGAGCTGGAAGAAAAGTATATAGCCCAAGACTCTGAGCCAGGGAAGCAGATGCTTGAAGACCTAGGAAGGTTTTCACCACCCCCACCACCCATGTTTTCCCACTGTCTACAGAAAAGTTAGATTATTTTGTACAGAATTCTGGTCCTTCGCATCAGTACTCCAATCATTCTAGTCTCATCTCCTGCTAGACCTCCAAACCACTAGCCAACTTGGAGCATTCCTGCACCTCATATATGCCCAGTTCATCCCATTACAGGTCTTTGTTCCAGTGACTGAAATGTCTTTTGTCTTTGGCTGGATTCTCAGACCCTTAGACAAGGATTCAAGTGTGAGTATCTTTGGGATGGTAGGTAGGGGAGATGATCCAATAAAATACCAGTAGGATAGTGGGGAAGGAAAAGAAGTCAATCAACTTACATTTTTGAGCAGGTTTCCATTGTGGGCAACTAAGATTTGGTTCTACCTGGGAACTCTGGGAGACAGTGTAGAATCCACTTCAGAAATGTCCCCACCCAAGAGTGGAAGGAACCAGAGCATTTGTCCACCAACCCCCGCTAGTCATAGGTTGAGGGTTTCTGCTGTGGGTGGGAGAGACTTTGACTCTTGGCATGCAAGCCCACCTTGTGCAGCAGTGGTGAATGCCAAGGGCAGATGGGCAGTGCCCCGAGAGTGTCTCTGCTCCCTTCCATACTCCTACCCCCTCTCCCACCATCATTGTTTAGTTTCCCTAAGAGACCCACTCACAAAGTTCAATACCATCTCCTCAAAAAAGCTTTTCTAATCTTTAGTCAAAACCAGTGACTCCTTCCTTTGGTTTCCTCAGGCAATCATAGTACAGCTGTCACAAAAACCCTTTAGGTTTTGCTCTTCACTCAGTAGTTAAAGGCTGAATTGACAACTGGACAGTATGGTGCTGGCACCCGTCCTCCTGCTTTGACTTCTTTCCTTTCTGCTTTACACGTGGTGGTGTCTGTGATTTTACACTCACAGCAGGTCTTTAATTCCATTAATATTAGAAATTAGGAAATACCTCTTTAAAGGTACTGTAGTGGATTGAATTATGTCCCCCCAAAACTCATTGAAGCTTGAATTGTGTCCCCCAAGTTTTATGTGTTAGAAACTTAGATCCCACTGTGACTGTTAAGAAGGTGGGAAATCCTATTATGGTAATTGAAAGGTGGAGCCTTGGAGAGGAGATTGGATTGTAGGATCCTGCAGTAGTGAATGGATTAAAACTGGTGGTCAGGGGCGTGGTTCTGAGGGCTTTAAAAGAAGAGGAAAGTTTGTCTTGCTCTCTCTCTGCTCTCTCTGCTTCTACCATCTCCCAGTGTGAGACCCCTGGGTCACTGTTGCCACCTCCAGATGGACTTTGGACTTCCCGGCTTCAGAAATTGTAAGCAATAAATTTCATTTTCTTTATAAATTACCTAGCTCCAAGTATTGTATTATAAGTAACACAAACTGGCTAATACAGGTACCATTGGTGCTATTGCCTGAATCTGTTCTTACTGCAAAAATGAAAATTTAAATGATGTTTTTTAAAGCAGTGCATAGTAATTGCTGTGTTACAACATATTGACAGGCATATTTGCATAAAGATGATATCTATGGTCGTGTAAAAATAAAAATAAATACCGAAATCCAAATTGCTCTCTCCAGGTTACCTGCAACTGTGACATCTGTGTATACTGACACATCTACTCTTTCATTGTCATCCCACAGAGGGTTGACAATGACTGGATGCAAGCAGTGAAGTAGTTTCTATGAACCCTGAAGTGACCCAAGGACAGACTGGTATGAGGCAATCTTATTCTGTTCCTAAAACACAACTTCCTGAGCAGTGAACTGGGAAAAAAAGCTGTCCCGCCTACAGTCCTACAAAGAGAGGAATGAGGAGCCAATGGCTGTGGTTAACAAAGAAGCTGGAACTTCTTCCAAATCACAAAAGAAGTTGGAGATGGCATGTGATTACATGGGGATCTGCTAGCAAATAGATCTTACTTGTGAGCTGCCATGCTTTCTCTGCTTAGAGATCAGTCATCTGCATGGTGTGCTGCCTGAGGAGTGTATCTCTCTCTTGCTTACTGGCTATTTCTGAGGGTTGGGCCCATCTCCCACCAGTGGGTAGGAAATCCTGAAGGCTGACTCAGCCTCTCACATGAAGAAGCTCCTGTGACCACCAGATCCGCCCAACAACATGAGTCCATAGACACTGGGTGAGCATGAGACTGGGAAGTTACAGAGAAAGTTTTTGAATGAAGCTGGACCCTTCAATTGGCCAAAAAGATCCAACTCTAAAAGTCTACAAGCAAGAATTAAGCTCAGCGGCATCACATACATCAGCATTCCCTGATCCAGGCGGGCTGCCTACTGCCCTTAACGCCCCGACAGAGTGGCTCACATCCTCCTTGGGGTCACCACAGGACTGGTGCACACTTCTGTGGCCTTTTCCACTCGCTGTACATACCTACCTGGACCACCACTATTACCTACACAGCCACTTCAGCATGGGAGCTCTCTGGGCAGACAACCTGTGGTCTTCATCTTAGGACACCCGGTTCCCAACACAGTGCCTGGTGCAAATTATCAACAATATCAATAAGTATTTGTCACATGGATGACTCACATTTAAGTCTCTCTGCGTCTGCTTCCTCCCAGTGCCCCTGGAATCCCCTGAAACCCTGACCCCTGACCTCCTGCCCCTTCCATTTCCAAGGCCATTCTCTCCTCTGATGGTCCCTATCCACAGAGCTCATTGATAGATGAGTTTGATTCCAGACTTAAAGGGGACAGTTACAGACACATTTGTTGTTTACAATAAGGAATGATGGGTATTTTGATACCTGAAACAAAACCAACTAAAACCAATCCTTGTCTTCCTGCCTATCTACCCACTCGGGGAGAGAAAATATTTTTGCCAGAGAATTATAAGAGAATCAGGCTGGCTTGTTAGAGTGCAGTCTTATAACACCAAGGTCATAGGTTTGGATCCATGTACCAGACAGCTGCCAAAAAAAAAAAAAAAAAAATTCTATTACAGATTCATATTTACCCCTTTCCTTCACTCAAAAATCCCACCCATCACTCAACACACATCTCAAACACCAACTCCCCCATGAAGCATTCCCAGTCGTAATGCTCTGTCCTATGAGCCCACACTCACTGGGCCTCTTCTGGGGCACTCACAAGTTACTGTCTTTTATTGCTTTACTCATGAGTGACTGCAGGTCCTGGTGGGCAGGGTCTGGGTCTAATTCATCTCTGTTCTGCTTTACCCCAGCAGCACTCCCACCCCAGGGCCTGACCAAGACAGGAGGTAAGCTGAGCCATTGGGTTGCATAGGATAAAAGGAAGGACAGCCAAGAGCGTAACTTCGCTCACCTGGATTTCAGTTTAACATTCCAAGAAGCTGCTCTCTGAGCTCAGATTCTGGGGAAGCTGGTCTTGGCAAAGCCCCAGGTGACTCTCCCTGGCTTCCTGTAGCCCTCCCACAACATTCCTGGGCTCATCACCCTCTCTTGAGGATGTTTCTTCTTATGTTTATGAAGGCAGAGTTGGGCAAGACTGTCATAAAACCCAGAAGAGTGGAGCTGAAAGATGGCTTTCATCTGGGGCTGCTGTCCCCTTCCGCAGCATGCCTGCCAGGTAGACCTCCAGCCCTGGACAACCCACTGCCCTGCCCAGCTAAGCCTGTGGGACACTTTCCTTAGATTCACATCCACCCTTGGAGCCCAGTCTTACTCTTTGGGCTGCACAGAACAAATCTGCTTTCTTGCTCAGGGCAGTCCTACAGCTGTCTGGGGACAGCTCTCTAGTCTCTTGAGCCTTCTTTACCCAAACTAAACATCCTTGGCTCTTACACTGTTTTTCATTTTGTCCCAACAAGGCTATTGTTTTTAAGTGCCCTTAAAAGAATGTTCTCTGCAAGGTGAAATAGAAATGAGTAGTCAGGTTGGTACTGACCCAACCCCTCTTCTTGACCAGCAAGAATAAATACTTTCACATCTCTCCAGTGGTGCAGAAACAGTTGGCAAGAGTCGCATTCACACACACTTGCTCAAATCATGCCAATCAAAGGAGATTGTGAGAGTTTGAAGAGTGTGAGATTTCTGGTTTTGTAGGAAAACAGGTTAGCTCCCAATTCTGTTGTTATTTTTTCTTTAAACATAGATAAGTATAGTGTCAGAACATTGAGAGCTGCTAACTTGGTTGTGACCTTTTTTTTGAGAACTTGGGTCAGGACCTGCAGGACCCGAATGTGGGCCAGCCAGGTAATAGACCGTCTCAGGAGCAAACAGGGAAGATTGATGGCGGGGAAATTCCTGAAGGATTCCTGAAGAGGCCCTGTTGTAGTGAAGCATTTCTCAATCTTGTTTTCCAAAATCTTTCCTTCAGAAAGTGTTCAACTGGTCAGATCTCTTAAAAATGAATTCTTTAAACAATCACTAGGATTTTTCCTTCCTTCCTTTCTTCTTCTTCCTTCTTCCTTTCCTCCTTTCTTCTTTCCTTTTTCTCTCACCTTGTTCCAGAACGTGTGTGAGGTAACAAATGTCTCAATGATTTTGTGGTCCTGTGCTTTAATAGCATTGAATCACAGTGTTTCACATTTTTGTATTTGGAGTCCAAAATCTTTTTGAGACAAAGAATTTAGGTCAAAGCTGAGCCTTCAGGAATGAGGTTTAACCTGTAATCAAATTAAATATCACAGCATTAGAGACTAATTTCAGCCCCACATATCCTCTGCTATTGGGTTCTATTACTTTCTAAAATCTATACAAAATCCTTACTAAAAGTGAATTTTGTATAGGCATATCATGTAGAGGAATATTTACTTAACCATCTTTTTATTGAAAAGACTAAGCAAAAACATTTTAAGGTCTAAGAGTGTTTATTACATCATCTTAAATCCAATCGGTGATAACTTTGGAAGGGCAATAAAGAACAGACGATAACATCTTCATTTTTGTTTGCTTCTAAGCTTAAGGACATGCAGGAAATGAGAACATATGTTCAGATCATGCCAACCTAGAAGACTTTCTAGTTTGTAAAGAGCAGTCCTTCCTCTCCTTCCTAAACATCACAGCACCGGAACCTCCCAGTCTCATCCTATGCTCTTTGACGTCATCTGACAGAGGAAGTCAATTTTACTACTTGCTTAAGACTTGAGTTAAGCATAATTCACTCAAACAACTTACGTCAAAAATGTAGATCTAGGCCTGTAAGGGTCTGAGGAAAAATAGGAAATGGGAGGTCAAGGAAGACTTCATGGGGCAACATTAACTCCCTCCCATGTTCTTTCCCGAAAGCTCGGGTGCTCTGGCCAGACCTCCCCCCAGCCTGGAAGAGCCTCCCCTCCCCTAAAGCAGGGCTTAGCACTAGGTTCCTCAGCAGGTGGAGCGACAGCCCTGGTCCTGCCCATGCGAGGACTGGTGGGGTGAGGGACACTCCAACCTGCTCCTTTTTTCTGAACTCTACTATGTTCAATTTAGAGTATCTGTCATGAATGGTATCCCAAGGGTGCTAGAAGATGCTGATGGTGTGGCTCCCTCCCTTGGGTGGGAAGCTGCCCCCCGACCTCACCCTCCTTAGGAGAACCCTGCTTAGAAGGCAGCCCCTAGAAAGCCTTGCCCCACCATTCACCCTGCACTGCCCTGAGCGCAAACGACATGAATGTTTGGATCAGTCCCTGTTCTAGGCTCCAGGGAATTCAGAAATAAATAATAATGATAATACAGTAGTTAATGTTTAAATATGTGCTAGGGCCTGTCCTAACTGCATTTATACATATTTTAACTCCCTGATTTGGCACAACAGTGCTGTGAGGTAGGTACATTACCATCTCCATTTTAAGGTTTAAGAAAAGGTAGGCATAAAAAAGGAAGTAGGAGGGCAGGATTCCAGCTCAAGCCATCTGGGTTCAGAACCTGTGCTCTTAACCTCTGTACATACAGCCTTTCCATAAGACACAGCGCTGACCTGGGGAAGGCAGAGCCAAGCAGCTGCTAGAATGCTCTTTGCATTCTAAGAACCATGCTCAAACATCGGCACCTTGGTTTCCCTCCTTACAGGGCCAGAAATATGCAGGTGACCACTTTGCCAGGCAGGATAGTGCTGCTTAACAGCAATCAAAGTATCACAGCTTGGGGTGGTACAAGAGCTCAGGAACATGACATTGTGGAGCCTTGTACCAGGCCACACTGGAAACATCACACTCAGACCCATCCCCATCCCACCAGAGCTGCTAGAAAATGAGCTGGCCCAGTGTAAATCACAGCCTCTATTACCAGGTCCTGCTTTCAGCCACTGGGGTCTCTTGGTTTACATTTTCCAAACTTTGGGATTTCTAGGGCCTTGGTTATGATAGACTATGCTTGTCCAGAAGATCTGTATCATCCTCATGGGCAAAAGAATGGTCCTGCTTGACACTGCAGCCATGGTTAATTATCTGGGAATATGGCCACTCCCCCCAAAAACCTTCTCAAAAAGATTCACAGTATACAGGCATATTTATAAAAACCATGATGCTCAAAAACAACACTGTGAGGTAGCTTAGGATAGGTGATACATACTATGCTCATACTGTAGATAAGGAAATTGAGGCGCAGAGAAATAAAATAGCTTGACTGAAAGTCAACCAGCTACTAAATATCAAGGGAACTAAAACTCTGCTTTTCTGTCTTAAAATCCAGCACTCTTCTCTCTACCCCATAGCATCCCAGTGGAAAACGAAAAGTCAGTAGCATCTATGGTCTTGAATCACATGTGATGAATAAGCTGGGCAAGAAAGTTCTACTACTGCCACTGGACTCAAATCCTGGAGGAACTCCCAGTGTGTCAGTGTACTTTGTGTTTATGAGGAAACCACGCCAGATCGGCCAAGGAAACTGAGCAAGTCATGGTGTGTGTGTCACTGAGCTATAATGCATCCGCTCTGGGATTGCCTGACTGCCTGCATTGCCATGAGCCCCACAGCCCCACTGGCCGTGGAGCGTGGAAGAAGCATGGCCTTGTGGACAGCGCCTGGGGCTGTGGGCCCGGACGCCTAAGTTCATGTCCCTGCTCTGCCACTTACTTATGTGTTCTTGCCAAGTCATGTACCTTCTCTGAGACTAATCTTCCTCATCTGTAAAATGGGGATAAAAACCCTGTGTCCCACCTGACTAGTACCTCGTGACTTGAAGTCTTCTCACCAACCTCACTCTGAAAACATTGTCACCAGATCAAAGATATGTTGAGTAGCTGGCTTCCTCTTTAGGAGGTTCTCCCACTAAGAGATGTGAGAATGGGGTACAGTGCCACCTTCCTGAGGTGGGACAGGGATTGTCTTGGCTGCCTGATTGACTCCTCTGCTGTGGCAGCTCTGCTGCAACCCTGAGCAATCTTTCCACTCCTTCCAACTCTACTTGTCTAGTTGATGTCTAGGTTCTCTTGCAGCCCTAAAAGTCTCTGAATCTACAAATATTTGAATCTGGCTCACTCCATCACCCTTGCACTTCCTTCTCACCAGCTGCGGGGTGCTGCTGTGCACTTGAACAGACAGTCCCTCTAATCCCGATGATCTCCTTGGAGGGGGCCTGCGTTGCTCAATCACTCAGTTGTAATGAGGTCATTGCTGGAACTGGCAGCTCACACAGCCTTGGAATTCAAGCAAAGCACACCAGACTTTCCATAAACGCTGCTGAAGCCTCGGGTGCCCTGGGGGTGTCTGCTGCCCAGCTGATGTCACCCTTCCCACCAGCAGCCTCCCTGAGATGCTTCAATTACAACCAGGTTTGCTGGCAACCCTTGAAGTTCTCCTCTACAGAGAGCACTCGGACTCTCGCTGCTCTTCCTTAGAAGTGAAACCTTTATGGACAGCACCTGCAGGAGAACAGGAGGAAGACTGGAGTTCATGAAATGCCACTCCTGATCGAGCCCGTCTTTAGCCTCTGTGAAGTGGGGAACCATTGAATGTTTATTAGTACAGCAGTTCTCAGAGTGTGGACTATGGAGCCCTTGGGTCCCCAAGAGGACCACAGGGTCAGGGGTTCCATGGAGTCAAAACTATTTTCATAAAGGTACAAAGACATTATTCACTTTTTTCCCTGCGTTGAGAATTGCAATAATGGGGCAAAAGCAACAGTGAGTGAAACTGCTGTCCCCTTAGCACAAATCAAGTTAGTGACACTGCACTGTACCGGAAGTCACTGTGCTCTTTACCTAAAAAAAATGCTTATTTCATTTAAGCTTGTCCTTGATGAAACAGTAAAAGTTATTAACTTTATTAAATCTCAACCCTTGAGTAACACATTGTTTTAACATCCTGTGTGAACTGGTCGGTACACATAACTACTTCTGCCATGTATTGCAATACGAAGTTTGTCTCAAGGAAAAATCACTTGTGTGACTGCTTAAGCAGTGAGCCAAACTCATCACTTCTTTCAGAAAACATTTTTATTTGAAAGAAACAACTGATAGACAAACTATGGTTATTCAGACTTGGGTTTTGGCAGACATTTTCTCAAAATGAATCTCATGAGTCTGTCACTTCAAGGAGAACAACTGACAGTATTTGTTGCTGATGATAAATGCAAGCTTTCAAGTGAGAATTAGAATTTGGGAAAAATTGTGTTTCCCACTGTGGGCTTGATAACTTTCCAATACTTAAAGACTTTTCCAATGATATGCCAATGGTGATATTAATGAATGTGCTTTTTAAATATTGGATAATAAAATGTGTCAACATTTAGAAAATATATACAATTCAGTGAACCAATGTTTTTCAAATGCTCAAATGCTTGATGTTAGACAACTGTGCACAAGTAAAAGATACATTCAAAATGCAAGATAAGTGAGTGGATTTCAGTGTGAGAGAGTACAAAAAAGCTCATTGATAAGATTTCAAATTTCACATTGTAACTAATCTTTAAGAAACTACCTTGAGTTTGGGTACAGTATCAAAAAAGAACACTCAGAATTAAATAATAAATTAAAAATACTCATCCCTGTTTCAACGACAGCTAGGTTTTCTATGGAAAGCCAGATTGTCCTCATATACCTCAACCAAAACGACATAGCTCCACAGATTGAATGCAGGAGCAGCTATGAGACACCAGCTTAATCTATTAAGCCAAATATTAAAGAGAATTGTAAAGATATAAAACAATGCCATTCTTCTCAGTAATATTTTTCTTTGGGGGAATATAATTACTTTTTATAAAGAAATGTTATTTATGTTGACATGTAATCAGTTTATTATTGCTATTTTTAAGTGAATTAATAAATTAATATTTGTTAAATTTCTCTCAAATTTCTATGGTAAAAATTGGGAGGTACAACTCACAAAACCAAAATCTCTTTAGGGTTCCGAGTCATTTTTAGTAGTGTAAAGGATCCTGAGACCATATAGTTTGAGTTCACTAAATCACACTATTCTGTATCTTAAGTGGACTCTGCAACAGTGGGGAAGACTGGCTGTGGTCAAGGTCTACAGTGGAGATATTGGTTTGGGAATCATCAACCTACATAGTCAGTGGTTCTCAGGCTTCAAAGCAATTTGGTCAACTCCAGAGGACTGTAGAAAGACCTAGACCAACTGAATCAGGATTTCTAGGATTGATTCTGACACACACCACAAGGAGTGCTCTGAAGATAGAGAGGACACTGAGATCTCCCAGAAAAAGGAGAAAAAATGAATTCAAAATGCAGCCACAAACCCAAGTCATCTTGCTGCTGAGCACCAGAAGCCTGCACTTCTGTCAGTAAAGAATGTGCTTCATTAAACTCTAATGGGCTTTCGCCTGGCTGGCATATTTCAGAACATGGAAGGCATCCATCACTCATCTTTGGGTAGTGCAAGAGTCATCTGCTAACATTTGAAGCCTTGAATGTAGCCACTTAAAATTCACATATATCAGGCATAATTAGCATCTCAGATGCTGCACAAGGGCCTGACCTTAAAACAGGGGTAGAGCCTGAGGGCCATAGATGACAACCTCCAGCCCCCAATCCCCATCCCCCATACAGCTGTGTAAAGCAGTCACTTTCTCCTAGAAACAGTCTTTTTTCCCTGTAGCCCTGGACTGAGTGAAATTAACATTTCTGAAACACGTCCAGGGAACGAACGGACCATTCTCTGAGAAACCACAAGCTCTCTTGTAGCAAAGCAGGGGTAAGTAAAACATTTTTCCTTTATTAACAAGCTTCTTTTGGTCACATACGTTGGGCTAGATATCCAGACCAGGGTTTCACACCTTTTCTTTTAAATGTCATTATTTTGTTCCTCTGGTGGAACCTATGTTTTGAACAACATTGCTTGCTTGAGTGTATTAGTTAATAACTTGTTTAGCCATACACTAATGAATCAATGACCTGAAAACCTATCAACTTCAGGCCAGTCTTGCCTAACAGAGAGTGGGCACTCAACAAACATTTGCTGCAATGAATTCAGCCCAATGTCACCATGTTAAGTGGATCTATTTTGCACCAAAAGCAAAGCAAAAGTTAGCCTTACAATCTTATTACAGTTAAGAATTTTTGGAAATAGTTTAAGGACTTACTTGTAGAACCACAGAGTACTGGAGTTCCAGGTAATTTAAGGTGGAAAATACTTATGTATACTTTGGCCCCCCAAACTGAACATTGAGAATGTATAAACTCCTCCTTCCCATGGGGACTTGTGTAGAAACTCTCTGGAAGACATCTCAGTAGCAATTGGGAGAAAGAAGGGGATGCCTCTTTGATATGGGTAATATGGGTGCCTTAACTGGGCTTCTGGACCAGAGATAAGATGGTGTTGGTCCAGCAATGTATTCTGGAACCTGGGTGGTTACATCTGTCTGTGGGCAAGTCAGACTAACCTTTTAGCCAAGTGAAACCCGTGTGTGGTCCTTAGACCGCATGCATCAGAATCATCTAGAGAAATTGTTTAAAATGCTGGTACCTAGGCCCCACCCAGACTACCGAACCAGAATTTCAGAGGAGGGCCCTAAAACCAGCATTTGAAACAAGTTCCCTGGGTGATTCTGACACATGTCACCCTTGAGAGCCAGTCAGTTACCCTGCACGGCCAGGCATCGAGGGGAGGCTTGGCTTGTGAATGAAGACGGTAGGGCAACCCTCAGTGAGCAGCTGCATCACCGTCAGCAGCCCTTCCTGTGGTGTGCTCTGCCCTGGTGTTTACCGCACGGCCTCGCCCACCCAGAGTCTTATGCCACCATCACAAGGCTCACGCAGGTGGCAGAGGGGGCAGAACCACAGACGCCTCCCACCTTCTGCAACCTGGCCGTCCTCCCTGTGAGGCCTTCTCTCCAGCACGCCGTCCGCATCCGCACTCCAGCCGATGCACCGTGCGGGACACCTACTGGAGGGGATACCTGCATCTTCCCTGCCTCTCACCGGGGGGACCTTCCCACCCTCGCCACACCACGTGGGACGTCTTATCCTTCGAGGCACCAGTGAGGTAGCCCCGGCCCACACATCAGAGGTGCTCTGACAAGGGGCTCAGGAAAGCGCAAACCTTACCCAGATATAGTAAAACAGGAGGGAAGATGGTGAAATGGTGCCACCCGGGCAGGGCGGGATGCTGAGGCTCTCTTCCAGCGTGTGTTCAAAACCCCCTGCTCTCTTCCCTTCCCTGGCTCTGGAGGGAGAGATGATACTTCCCCAACACCTGGACCCTCGACTCTTGCTTCAGGTCACCTTTTGTGCCCCGCTTTCCTGCCCTCCCCTCTCCTGCCAGCCTCCGTGTGACCACCAGGGGCAGCTGTGACCGCTGGCTGAGCTCTCCTAACCCAGGGCTGCCAGGTCTGCATTCATCTCTTGCAAAGCTACTGAGGTTCCAAGAAGGGGAAGAATGAGCGGGAAGGGGGGTGTGAAGGCAACTGGAAATGCTGATGGTCTTTGATGGTCTTTATGCTCTTAAGGCACCTCAATCCCTGGCCAAGGGGCAGCCCACACCAGGGCAGGCTGCTGCTATTTTCCAGATCGGTGCTGTGCAAGTAGTACATGATTTGGAATGTGGTGTCCTGCCTGCTCCCTGCACCCTGACCCTCCTCCCCACCCCCCACTTGATGCCACTCAGCTCCCACCTATGAGCTCAGGAACAAGCCCTACTTTAAGAAGCCCCGGGGCCAGTCCTGCAGGCACCGGGCAGCCTCTCTGTGGGGGCCGCCTGTGTTTACCCCTTTCCCTGCTTTAGCCAGAGGGAAAGAGGGTCAGGAACCCCAGACCTCCCCTCTGCCTCCTTGTGGATTCTGTGTGTCCCACTAACATACACATCTCAGGTTGCCTGATAATTCACCCCGCTCCTTCCTTGGTTAGTCTTGCCATTGTGGCCCTAAGGGGCCAGCATGTTGATGGCAGAACCTCTGTCACCAAAGTCAAGAGCTTGGTCTCTTGCTGACCCCTCCACTCACAAGTAGAAACAGTCCCTTCACCTCCCACAAATAGAGTCCTAGTCCATATCTAACTCAGGGAGCTCTTGTGAGAATCCGACAATAGATACTGAAAAAAATGCTTAGAAGACTATAAAACAGGCTAGATTTTTTAAATGTTTCTTTTTTTTTAAATTTTTGAGGCTTGAAGTTTATTTTAAAGTTTCTTCTCTTGCTTATAAAAATCATATGTACACATTGCAAAAATTTTGGAAACAGAAAAGAATAAAGAAGACATTATACATAAACACCCATCTGAGCAACCATGAACGTTTTTGGTTCATTTCCTTCTTTTTTTAACCAATTTTTTTTTACACAGTTGAGATCATACTTTATTGGTGATTTTGAGTGCTGTTTGGGGGTTTTGGTTCTTTTTCACTCAACATCGCCTAAGCATTTTCCCACGTTATCAAAAAGTCTTTTTAGACATCGTACAGAACTACCACATGATGTGGGCAATGAACATTTTTGAGCATAAAGCTTTTTCTGCATCTTGGATTACTTTTACAAGATAATTTCCTAGAAGCCAGATCTCTGAGTTGAAGGGTATGAATATTTTAAGGTTCTTGATGCACATATTGCAATGATTGTTATTCCTTTTTCCTGGAGTTGGAAACTGAAGCTCAACAATTGAAATAATTTGTCCTAGGTCACACAGCTAATCTGCAGTGAAGCCAGGACAAAAACACAGAGCAAGATACGCCATGTTCTGTGGTCTACACTCAACAACACAGCACAAAAGAGAAGGCTGCTGCTCTCCTGTGGAGCACCAGATATTGTGGCTGAAGTAGACAAACAGCCCTGAGAGAGGAGGCAAATCTGGAACAAAAGACACCTGGTTTCTACTGGGGACTCTCCTGCGAACTCTGTCACCTGGAGCAAGTCCCTTTGGCCTCAGTTTCAGCCCTACAAGATAAGAGTCTTGGACTGGGTCTAACACACTGCCCTTCTGCACAGATACATCACACCCCAAACAAAAACAGAAACATTTTTTGGTTTTGTTTTTGCATAAAAAGAGCAAAGATAATCAGTTTTCTCCAGCTCAAAAGTAACTGCTTGCTCTGTTGGCTATAAAACTGACCCAGCTGGATCCCAAAGCCAGCAGGTTGGGGTTAATAAGACAGCCAGCTCCAGAAAACATGCCCAAGCCAGAATCTGCCAGAGAGTGGCGGAAAAAGGCAGTCCTTTCAAGATCAGGTCAGATGGTTGGAAAACACTTCTCACACTGTGTCGCATCACCAGCCTCCACCATTGGCACTGTGAGGAGATCTCCCCATCTGCTCCTGCCCTGAGGATGGAGGGCGTCAGTACCAGCAGCCCAGGGTGTAGTCTACTACTTATTCCTTTACATGTGCACAAGGAGGCTGGTGGGCAGCTGCCCAGAGCTGCCTGCCCAGGGTCCTTGGGGCATAGAGCATGCTGCTCATGGTTGTTTTCCCAAGTGACCAGGAACTTGTGAAGCCAATCAGTGGTTGTGAAACTGGGGCCAACAGGACAAGGTGGTTGAGGGCAGTTGTTGGTCAGAAGCCCCAAAGCTTACCTGTTAATCTGGCTGATATGCAGACTGCCACATCCCAGAATGCAGAGGTGAGTGTCTATTCTCAGTTAGGGTCAAGGTCTTGGAATCTGTGTGAAACAGGGTGTTTCCACACATCTGTATCTGTCCCACTTTCAGACACAGGGCTGATGGATGGGAGGATACATATACCCCAACATTTTTGAGCTTGCAGAAATGCTCGCCCCTCTGGTGGAAGAACTGTCACATCTTTCTCAGAAAGAGGAATGTTGTGTTCAGGGAAGAAACCCAGGAAGAAACTGGATAGTCTGTGTGAAAATGTGCATATGGAGTGTCAGGAAGCCAAGTCACCGACACGGAATGAGCCATAGGACACATCACTTACATAAATAAAAGTACCTATGCACAAAGGACACACATATCCACACAAAAGGATAGACGGACACACGTGAAGACGGTGGTCTGTGGGTAAAGAGAGGCAATGGGACTGGGACATGGGGATAACAAACTTCGGTACACAAAAAAGAGGGGCCTGTGGGGGCCAGTTCCGAGAATGTGCCATGAACTGAATGAGGAATGTCATGAACTTGGCCCTCTGGACGTTAGAGCCAAAAGTTTTAAAAGAAAAGAAGGAAAAAGAGACGAAAGCCAACCAAACCCAAGAGATGTCATTAAGAATGGCTTTTGAAGGTCTGTGAGTTTGTCTTTACAAAGAAAGGAGGTCAGGTGGATCCGCATGGGCTGGAGAGGCTTGGGCCACCTTCATTTCTCAGTTCTGGAGGCATATCTGAATCCCGAGGCGGGCTCTGAAAAGACACAGGACACCTTCCCTTGTTGGTGTGGGGCAAATCTCCACAGCCGGGGCTGAGGGGACTGCACTGGAGTGTCCCTGATGTGACATCTGGGATGCTCGGGAGGACAGGAGGGCTTACCAAGGGCTGGAGGAAAAAGCATTGGAGAGGAAGGGTCTGTTGTGGTCGGAGGTGGAGAAGGAAACTCGTAGTTGGCACTGTTTTCAAAGAGGAGAAACCAGAAAGGATGTAGGGGAGAGGGTGTCCAGAAAAAGCCTGGGAGGGGACAAAGGAAGGGCAGTGGATACAAGGAACAGTGACGGTGGCAAGGGAACAGGCCCAGCACGACCTCTGAGGCCAGCGCCTTGTGTCACAGAGGCAATGAGAAAACCGAGACTGAGAAAAAGTGTCGTATGCAGAGATGGCTCTGAAAACAGCTACCCTGACTCCATGGGTCCTCCCAGTGCTCCTTCCCCGGTCCCCGCTTTGCCATCTTCCCCGTATGACAAACGCCCATCACAGAGGTGGGAAGAAGACACCATGGAGGGAGCTGGACAGTGATTTGAGCTTCCTGAGAAAAAATACATTAAAGAATTTAGAAGGGAATCTGACTAGTTTTATCCCTTTCTCAGGTGAATGTTGCACTCTATCGCCCTCTGAATTCAAGTCTTCTTTCCTTCTTTAGCCCTGGAAGCTCACTTGTTTACTGTTCTTTCCATGTTGCTGACCAGGCTTGGTGATTGTCCTAAAAGTTCTGCAATTTCCTGCCGTGCTGATGGTCTGTGTGGCCACTCTGCTGAGAAAGGGAGGTCTGTGGTGTTAGGGCTGAGAATGTTTGGATTCAGCCAGAATGCACGGAGTGCCCGTGTGCCCCCCATACTAAATGTTTTCACATTTGCCCAATTTTCACAGGCAAGAAAAATAAGCCAAAGAGAGGTTACATAAATTCCCAAGTTATAGGCAAGCTCCTACAGGGGATTGAGGTATTGTTCGTTTGTACCCTTCTGGGGCCCAGGTCAGTGACAGCCCTCAGATGGTCATGCTCCTCAGATGATCACTGAGCTGAAGGGAGGTCCCAGCTGAGGTCTGCCCCAGGCCTTCTGGCCCCCAGCCCAGCACAGGCAACAGGGCACCGGCCAGGACTGCATTTGGCCCCAACCTAGAATGGTGCTGAGCTCCCTTCCTGATTATGTTGGCCCTAATTGTCAGTTTTCTGTCAGGACATATTGGCAGAGGGCCTGCTACCAGGGTGGGTCACGTGAAGCATTCCAGAAGAAAACCCTGACTCTTGGGGCTGGGAGGAAATGAAAGTCATCTATTTTAATGCCCACTCTTCTCTCTCCTGCCCCACCCCCAGGCACACATGCACACCCTACTTCTTTCCCTAAGACGTACACACATTCTTCCATTGGTTGTTGGACCCACAGGTACATTTCTAGCTCATTAACATTTATTTATTTAGTATTGCTAATGTGTAGAGACCACATGGAGAGGTCATATGTCAGTGTCTTGGCAACAGCCCAGCTAAAGACCCAGTAGACAGCCTGTGTTGTCACTAGACACGTGAGTGGAAATACCTCCATATAACAGACTATAATAGAGTTATGAACAAAGGGTTACTGGAGCTCAAGGAGAGAGTGATTAATTATTAAAGACGGGGACATCAGGGAAACCTTTATGGAGGAGGTAGCAGAGCCTTAAAGAATGGGAAGGCTCTTGTGATCATGGTATCTCCCCTGCCAGGTAAGTATGAAAATGGGAAGGCTCTTGGCTTGCCTGTGGGTATATGAGGAGTTAGTCTAGACAAGCTATGACACAACCACAGTCATGCTGGACCCCAAGCTAACTGTGGCCAAACAGAGAAGGCCGTGTTCCTGGAAGCCCCCAGTGCCCAGAAGGTTCTCAGTCACTTGATGTTGCCTACTTGCTCCAGGAACTTTGAACAAGGCATCGAGGTTCTCTGGGCAGAGTCTCCTCATCTGTCAGGGAAGGGCAGGAGACAGGGAGGGTGCTGAGACAAGCACAATAGGAGGGGTTTGATGGTGCTTTGCTGGGTGTGGGAGATGTGGGCTTGGTCTGCAATGGCTGCAGAGCCTTTAGCTAGCCACTGAGTCTCAATTTCTTCATCTGTCAAGAGGGGAGGCGATCTCTGCACCACCTGCCTCATGTTTATCCATGAAAACCTTTTGAAAAACATCACAGCCATTGCTCTGAGCATGCTCCCATCCGTCAGTGGCTTCCCATTGAAGTGCACGTTTGTTCCTATTTCTCTTGCTGCACAGAAAACCACCCAAGAGACAACTATTTGGGTTGTGGCACAAAACTATCATTATCTTGTAGATGCGGAGAGCTAGGAATTTAAACAGGGCTCAGCAAGGATGGGTTTATCTGTGTTCCACCTTATCTGGGGCCTCATCTAGGAAGACATAAAGATTGGGGTGACTCAAATACTGGGGGCTGGGAGGAACTGGAGTTGTCTTCACTCATATGTCTAGTGACTAAAGCTGGCTATCAGTGGGGTCTTCAGGTGGCTGTTGCCAGATCACCTATATGTGGCCTCTCCATGTGATCTCTCATCATGGGCTAGTTTGGGCCTCTTTAGAGCAGTGACTGGGTTCTAAGAGAAAATGTCCCAAAAGAGAAAAAGGAAGTGCATGGAATTTTTTGTGACTTAGCCTTGGAATTCACATGTCACTTCCTCCACACTCTATTGGTCAAGGACGTCACAAAGGTCTGTTCATAGACCCTACCACTCAATGGGAAGGATATCAAGGTCATAGTTTGAGACTGGGCAGGATGAACATATTGTTGCAGCAATCTCTGAGAAAGACAATCTACCACAATGTTCCTTGCCCTGCCATTCAAAGCCCTCCTCCACATGCTCCCAGAAGCATCTCAGCACCAACCCCACTCCAGGCAGGCCAGCACCCAGCATATACCATACTCATCACAGCCTGAGAGGCTCGCACTGCTCTGCTCATACCTCACTCTCTCCTTTCTGATTGTCCAAGTCAAAAGGATTCAGGTTTCTGATGTGTTTAAACAATAGTTAAGACACAAAAGAAGCCTCTTAGCAAACATAGGTCCTATGGTCTTCTTTCTTGCTCTGCTTCTTTCTTAGAAGTAATAAAAATTCTACCATGCTGAGAATCACTGGTTCTGAAAAATATCCACCAAATCTGGATCTCCTTCAACTGCAAACATCCTATGCACACTTATGAAATTCAAGTTCTTTATCTTTCCCAGACAGAAATAATGACTGCAATAAATTAAAGGCAGCTTGTTTTAAACGAACAAATGGTGTGGCTGACAACAGAAGTGTAAATATGGTTATAGTTAATGGATTTTTTTCAGCCTTGCTCCATTTTAGCTCATTAGATTCATGACTAATAAAGGGCTGGCTGGCATCGCTCACTAATTACTCTCCAATTAAATCAGGGGTCAGGCTTCTGCCTCCTGTGCAGACCCAGTCCCTAGGAGTTCTGGGCATCTAACAATGCTTAGGAAACACTCAGCGGTTTCTTGATAGAAAAACAGAACTGCCCAAGGCAGCCAAATCGTGTAATTTCTTTGCATTTCACCTGGAGATGCAAGTCCCTGCTGAGCCCAACAGAGCGATTAACAGCAGGCAGAGTCTACACCTTACAAAAAGTTTTTGCATTCATTTCTCATTATAACCTGCTCAGACACAGAGGGAAGGTGGTGCTGTCCCCATTTTCCTGATAAGAAAGCTGAGGATCAAAGAGGTTAAAGGGCTTTTGCAGAATCAAGGGCTCCCAGGTACGGAGTGAGGACTTTGTGCTGTCTTTTCACTCCCTAGTCCAGATTCTTTTCAACTGTACTGCCTCTTGTTTCGCTAGCTTATTCACTTAATCCGTTATTCATTCATTGATGTATTTGACAAATGCTCATTAAGCACATACTTCATACACAGCACAGTGTAGGCTCTGGGGAAACAGTGGTGGACAAGCCATAGTCCCCACATAGTCATCGAGCATGTGCTCCAAAGGGAGAGATGGCAATAAATACCTAAATAATTATATAAATAAGAACATGTGACATGCGATGAGGGTTATAAATAAAATAGAACAGAGTCTTGGGATAGACAGTGACCAGGATGGTCAGGGAAGGGAGGTAGTATTGTCAGGGTAAGCTTCCCTGAGAAGGTGATGCTAGAACTGGGACCTTAATGACAACAGGGAGCCAGCCATGTAAAGAACTGGTGGAAGAAGAATCTCAGGAGGAGGCTACAGCAAGCGCACAGGCCATGAAGCAGGAATAGGAACAGGCTAGTCATATCAGAGGGACAGAAAGGCCAGTTAAGCGAAAAACCATGAGCAATGGAGAGAATATAGGGCCTTGCAGGCCACCACAGGAAGGGTAAGTCTGGGTCAGCTGAGGAAGACCTGGCAGAGCTTGCAGCCCTTCACATCGCCTGCAGGTGCCTGAAAGAATATGGAGGGTTTTGCTCCTGTGTTTCTAATTTGTATTTATTAGGAAGGTAATCATAAAGGCAAAAGTGTACTGTTGAACCATTCAAAGCCTGAATATAGCAACTATGTGCATCATTTAATATGGTGTCTTTCTCCCATTCTCGCCATCTATCAATGAATCTGATTTACTTTAAGGTGCTGCTATTATTTATGTTAACATGAATTTTGTGTCAGTACCCCAATAGTAAGTTCATTACAAAATTTCTAACCCAGCTTTCTGCTTAAAATTTGACTGTATTTTTATGACACATTGATTTTTTTAAATTATAGAATATCTAAAAACAGTTGGGACCTTCCATAGAGCACCAAGAATAAAATTTAAATCTCCTGTAAAGGGTGGGATTGATTTTAGAATGAAGGGCTCAAACTGTGAAGGGCACCTCTCATTCTCACTAGATGCACAGTGGCCTCGCAGCAGCTCCTGGGCTGGAAGTGGTCCTGTTTACTTTGAGTGAAGCAATTTCCCTCTCTGAACTAGATTCCTTTTCTGCTTAGTGGAGATTTACTTCCAAGGAATGTAATGAGAATTAAATAAAACAATGTAAGTAGAGCACTTAAAACAATGCCTAGCTCAGATCAGATGCTCAAAAATATTAGTTCTGTACCTCTGAGGCGTCCACCAGAGCTGGGCATCCAGTATGTATTCTATCAAGGAGTGTTTACCTGCTTCTAAAGAAGAACAATCTAGCAATCAAAGCTGCCCATAACTTACGCGTGCTCTGTCAAAGCATCATATCAAATAATTTGCCAGGAACTTCCAATAATGAATTTGAGAAAGTCCCCTCTACTCTCTTAACCTCAATCTCCCTATAGAGAAATCAGATGCCTTCTCTGGTTCCTGTCATCTAATTTCAGATATTCCTCCATTTTATTGAGTTTATATTTTTATAGCATATGCCTGGCATGTACTAGATGCTGGCACAGTGGTAAACAGGACGGTCCTGGTCCTGCCCTGCCAGGACTGCAGCCCCAAGTCTCCAGGAATCACCAATGCTGAAGACACTATTGCATTAGCTGCACTCATATCACTCTGCATCAGAGAAACTGTGGAATTCCTTTTACGACAGTGTTGTCTGAGGGATGGGGCATGCATGGGAAGAATTAATAGAGGGGACATTTGGATTCCTAGGACCTCTGTTGGATTCAGTCTGCAGCCTGCCTTCTCACTTCACCTGTGGACCCTGGGGTTGGAGAAGGAAATGCCTGGAATTCCGTGAGAGCCTCTCATCAGTTCTTCCACCCCTGCCTGCCATCCCAAGCCAGGGCCACCCTGACCACCTGAATGGAGCACGTTGAGAAGCAAAGCAGCACCTCAGCTGCCCAAGTCTCTTTGCAACACCTTTACCCACTCAGATGGACAGACACTGACAAGGGAAGAGAGCTGCTGTCCTCTTTATGAAAGTGATCATTTCCCTAAATTGAAAACAAATTCTCCTGGAGTTCAGGAAGCACATACAGAAGCCAACCCCATTCAATTGAGAACAGCTTACTCTGCGTGCTCTTCAGTTAGACCCAGAAACAGGCTATCTCCAAGTAATGGCAAGGTTGGATGGCTAAAAGAGAGAAAGAAGACAGTCTTGTAACCACGACCTGTCCCCACTCCACCTCCATGTCCCTCCCTTCTGGCCTAGGTGCCCTTTCACACACTCTTGCACATGCACATATGCACATGCACAGGCTCTTTTCCGGTTTCATTCCATTCCCTCTAGGTCTCTGTGGCTATGTGCTGCCCCTCCCCCAACCCTGTCCCTGCCTCAAACCAAAGACCATGTTTACTCACAGCCCCTTTGGGAAAACAGGCATCCTGGGTTTGCTTCCTAAACTTCCCATTATGCATAAAGAACACATTGTCCTTTCAAAGCTAGGACTGAAACCTAATATTTGTCCCATGAGTTGCCACATTACATGGTTACAAAAAACCCAGACAGCCTGTAAGCAGCTTTGCAGGTCTAATCTTAAGTCATAGCCACTCTGCTCTAGCTGGATACATCCAAGCTGAGCTCATGAGTTTCTTGTTGACTGATGAGCATGTATCAGCCCTGTGAGGTCACCAGCTTGCCTAAAAGGCAGCTCTCAACATGGCACTCCTTTGCTAGGGAACCACTTGTGGGCAACATGGGTGTCCATCCCTGGGCACGCACAGACGAAATGTAGTAGGTGTACTCCACGAGGAGCTATGTAGCATTTAGAAATCATTGCCTAGATGCACACTGGGCAGAATGAATGGGTCTTAAAATCATCATGCCAAATAAAAAAGTCAGAAGCAAACCATTTACATGCATTAAAACAACATGCCTCCTGATATGGATTGAATTGTGTCCCCCAAGTTCTATGTATTAGAAGGTTGATCCCCACTGTAACTGCTGAGGGTGGGAAATCCTATTGTGGCAATTGAAAGGTAATCACCTTGAAAAGGTGATTAAGTTGATGGTTTAATGGTGGTTGTGGGTGTCGTTCTAAGGGCTTTAAAAGGAGAGCACACGAGGAGCTCTCTCTCTGCCATTTTCTCTCATATGAGACCCCTGCATTGCTGTAAAGCCACCACCAAAGAAGACCCTCACCAGGTGTGTTCCCTGGACTTTGGACTTTCCAGCCTCCAAAACTGTAGGCAATAAATTTTGTTTCCTTACGGATTACCCAGTTCCAGGTGTTTTGTTATAAGCATCGGAAATGGACTAATACACATCCAATGAACTAAATACAAATTTCCCTTATATAAGAACACATACAAACAAAAAGATCTATGTCAAGCATATTAGAATGTGTTACCTATGGGTGGGGAAGTGAGAGTAAATACACATATATAAGAAAAACAAGAGAGAGAATTTGTAGGGACCAGTGATGATAATGTGTCATGAAATGCAGAGAGTGATTAACTCAATCCTCTCCATCAGAAGTCAAAAAATAAAAAAGACACAGAAATCTCTGACCTAGCCCAGGTTTAGACATTCAATCTCAGCACCCACTTCCTTGAGCCACATGTTCCTACTCAAGCCAAACAGGCTTACCTGCCACTCACAGAGCACTCCTTACTATTTGATTACTTTGCCCTTCTGCAGAAAGTCTGCCCAAACTTCAGCGTCCAACTCCAATGCTGCCTCCTCAGGAGGTTCCCGCTGCTTCTCTGAACAGCGTGCCCCACACTACAGGCACTGATCAGTGTGCCTGGCAGCATGTCCTTATTTGCAGGCAGAAGTCATCCTAGTGGAGCCCCAAGGGTGGGGTTGCTATTTTCAGGGGACAGTGCAGCAGTGGTACTTTGTGCCTTTGGCCATCTGTGCTCCTGGATTGCAAGTCATACCTCCTAAGGACCCTCTTCAAAGGACTTACCCAAAGAAGAGCACTTTCTCTTCATAGAGATGCAATAATTTCCCAGAAAAACCCATCACAAAGAAGGAGTCCACAGAAGTTTGGTGAATGGCCTAATAAAATTACTTCCATGAGCCCTCCTACAGTTAAGCTCTAGGCCCTCCTCCCATGCCCAAGACAGCTTACTGGGGTCCCCTTTTCTCCCTTCCTGCAAGCCCCAAGACTTAGCTGGGTTGCCTCTCCTCTTTAAACTGCTTCTATCCATTTTATCCTGTGGGCCTCCTCTAAAACTGAACCTAACTATGAAAGCCATTATCCTGTTAGTCCCATCAACCATCCCCTGCCACTCTCCCCGTCCTGACACCAGGTACTTAATCAGAGCCCACCTACAGTCGTATAAACATAAAGATCCTGGTGTTAGGAATCTTAGAAAGTAGTGAAAACTTCTTTCCCTGGCTTCAGCATGTAGGCAGTCAGTAAACAAATATTTATGAGCAGCTGTTGTATGCTAGGCACTGGTTTTGGCCCTGGAGACATAATGATTAGTAAAGGCAGGCTAGACCTGCCCTCATGGGGCTGACTGATAATCTACTACTTCTCAGGGTGCCACTCCCACCTGCTCTCCAAAGATGAGAATGTGTATTTTGCCAAATTCTATTTCCATTCTCCTAGGATCTATGCAGTGTTGGCAGCAGAGGGGAGTGCCTGGCTGGAGACCAGCTGCCTAGTGAGGCCCTGCCAGAGCTGGCACAGAAGGGCCAGCATTTCTATTCCCAGGTCCTGGCTCCCAACCAGGATGGCACCTGCTCCGAGTTTGTAGCCCAGCAAATTCTAATTGTCCTGTGGCCTCATGGTACTGTCAACCTACTAAATGAGTTTTTCTTGAAAAGCTATTCCTGTGTTTATTGTTATTTTGTCCAGGATTTAGGTCATTAGAATTTTCCTTAAGGATGGAAAAGCTCAGAGAACCAGATTTGGATGTCTCTGTTGGGCCAGGACCTGAGTGGGAGGGACTGGTGACATATTGCAGAAAAGCTGGCCCAGTGCCCACACCTACCATTCACTGCCCCACTACTTTTCTGAAAGGCACTGGCCCTTTCTGAGCCTGTATTAGTATGTTTTGTGTTGCTATAACAGAATTCCTGAGACTGTATAATTTATAAAGAAAAGAGGTTTATTTGGCTTACGATTCTAGGACAGCTGCATCTGGCACGGGCCTCAGGCTGCTTCCACTCATGGCGGAAAGTGGCAGACAGCCAGTGGGTACAAGCAGATCACATGGCAAGAGGAAGCAAGAGATAGAGAGAGACAGGAGGTGCCAGGGTCTTTTAAACAACCAGCTCTCAGGAACTAATAGAGCAAGAACTCACTCACTACCCCCACCCCCTAGGGAGAGCATTAATCCATTCATGAGGGATCTGCCCCCCATGACTCAAACAGCTCCCAACAGTGCTACACTGGAGTTCAGATTTCCACTTGAGTTTTGGGGGGACAACACGTCCACACTCTATCAGAGCCCCTGCACAAGGAGGTGAGGACCCTCACCCCAGGCAGGTGTCACTACCTTGCTGTGTGGTTATGGTTGAATTCCTTCCCTCTTTGGGATGATATCCTCTCTGTTTCTTAAACAGGTGAAATCATGGAAACAAAGCGAGTTTTTAAGCTCTGTAAAAATGTAAGGACCTACTGGGACTCTATGTACTTTCCACCTAATTTAGCTGTGAACCTATAACTGCTCTAAAAAATAAAGTTTATTGAAAACAAAAACAAACGAACAAAAAGGTAAGGCCTCATGGTAAACACTGGGAGAGGGGTCCTAGGTTCGTATAAAAGTTATGCTTGGGGCCGGCCCGTGGCTCACTCGGGAGAGTACGGTGCTGATAACACCAAGGCCCCGGGTTCGGATCCCATATACGGATGGCCGGTTCGCTCACTGGCTGAGCGTGGTGCTGACAACACCAAGTCAAGGGTTAAGATCCCCTTACCGGTCATCTTTTAAAAAAAATAAATAAATAAAAATAAATAAAAGTTATGCTTGTTTCTGTGTGGCCTTGGAAAGTACGGAAACTCCTCTGAGCCTCAGTTTCCCTGTTCTACCCACTGCGGCCATTATGAAAATCATACAAAAATAACATGTTTTTAAATACTGAGTTAATTATAGAGTCCTACCCCTCTGTGAGGTCTTCTTGTTATTATTTGCCACTTACTAAAAGAGGCTGTACTGAAGGTCAACCAGCAAGTCCCAAGTTGACCAAAATGTCGCAGCTCGTAAAGAGCATTGGAAAGCCCTAGGGAAAGTACAAACGGATGTCTCCTGGACACCAGAGACTCAGCACATTCAGAATGAGCAGGAGAGGGAGGAAGAGAAGGAGGAGAAGACAGAGCAGGGGGAACAGAAAACACAGGAGAAGCAGAAACAGAAGCAAAGCAGCAGAAGAGAATGAAGGAAGAGGAGGAACCGAAGATGAAGAAGCAGGCACAGAAAGCAGAAGCAGATATAGAAACAGCAGAAAAGGCAGAGCGGAGGGAGAGAAAGAAGCTGAGAAAGGAGGAGGAGCAGAAGGAGGAGGAGGAGCAGGAGAAACAGCAGGAGAAGAAGCAAGACTAGAAGAAGAAGATGCAGAAAATGCAGACATCAACGCGGAAGCAGCAGAAGAAAGAGAAGTAGTGGGAAAGACAGAAGATGAAGATGAGGAGGCAGTAGAGGAAGAAGAAAAAGTAGAAGCAGCAGTGAAAGAAGCAGAGGAAGAGAAAAAAGAGGAAGAAGAAATAGAAAGAGGAGGAAAGGAAGTCAGGACAGGAGGACGGGTCGGGGTGGGGGAGAAGTGGGAGACAGAGTAGTGGAGGCAGGAGAAGCAGCAAAAGCAGAAGTCAGAGCAGAGAAAGGAGAAACTGAAACCAAAGCAGAAGCAGCAGAAGCAGACCCACTCCCAGGGCAGAGGCTGAGTGCCCACCAAGGAGGAAAAAAGAGAGGACTCAGGACTGGTGATCTGGACGTGTCGTGTCTGCTCTTCACACCCCAGCTTCCTCCTAAAGGCAAAGAGGCAGGTGAGCCAATGAGATGCTCTTGCAATTCTAATTGTTTGTGCCAAAAAAGTGAGGCTGGGGGCCAAGCAGGAGAGGTTCCCAGGACGAAAGCAAGGATGAAGGAATAAACTTTGATCAAACACATTTTGTGGGCCAAAACACAGACAAAAAAGACTCACTCCCTGCTTTCCATGAGCTCATAACCTGGGGCAGGGCAGTACTAATGGTCAAAAGAGGGGTAGGGATTTCTAAGGCCAGAATTTGAGAAATGGAGAGATATTAGTGAGGCTTTAGAAAGAAATGGAATTGTTAAAAGACAAAAGTATTAAAAATAACTACAGCTACAGTAATTTTTTAATGGATAGACAATATAAAAATATGTAAATAGTGATATCAAAAACAAAACGGAAGTAGTAAAAGTGAAGATTCTTATGCAATCAAAGTTAAGCTGTTATCAGCTTAAAATAGCCTATTATAACAATAAGATGTTTCATGTGAGTTGCATGGTAACCACAAAGCAAAAGTCTATATAGATACACAAAAGAGAAAGAGAAAGGAATCAGAGCATAGCACTACAGAAAATCATCAAATCACAAAGGAAGACAGCAAGAGAGAAGAAAGTAACAAAGGATCTACAAAACAGTCAGAGAACAATTAACAAAAGAGCAATAGTAAGTTTTTACCTATCAATAATTACTTTAAATGTAAATGAATTAAATTCTCCAATCAAAAGACATAGAGTGGCTGAATGGATTAAAGAAAAAAACAACTATACACTGTATACACTGTCTACAAGAGACTTACTTCACTTTTCACAACACATGTAGGCTGAAAGTGAAAAGATGGAAAAAGATATTCCATGCAAATGGAAACCAAAAGAGATCAGGGTGGCTGTAGTCATATAAGATAAAATGGACTTTAAGTTAAAAACTGTAACAAGAGACAGAGAAGGTTACGTATAATGATAAAGGGGTCACTTCATCAAGATTTGACAATTATAAACATTTATGCAACCAACATCAGAGCACCTAAATAAATAGAACAAATATTAACAGAATTAAAGGGGGGAAATAGACAGCAATACAATAATCCTAAGGTACTCATACCACACTTTTAACAATGAATAGATCATCCAGATAAAAAATCAATAAGCAAACGTTAGACTTGAATAGTGCTATAGGCCAAATGGACCTAACAGATATATATATATATATATATATGTATATATATATAGAACATTACATCCAACAGCAATAGAATACCCATTCTTCTCAAGCACACACGGAACATTCTTTAGGATAGATCATATGTTAGGCCACTAAAAAAATCTTAACAAATTTAAGAAGATTTAAATCATATCAATTATCTTCTCTGACCATAATCAAACTAGAAATCAGTAACAGGATGAAAACTGGAAAATTTACAAATATGTGGAAATTAAACAACACACTCCTGAACAACCAATGATCAAAAAAGAAATTGAAAGGGATTTGAGGCGAATGAAAATGGAAACACAACATACTAAAACTTACAGGATGCAGGAAAAGCAGTTTTAAGAGGAAATTTACAGCAATAAATGCCTACATTGAGAAAAAAGAAAGGTCTCAAATAAACAAACTTCACACCTTAAAGTATTAGAAAAAAATTAATTAATTAATTAAGCCCAAAGTTAGCAGAAGGAAGGAAATAAATATCAGAGCAGAAGAAATGAAATAGAGTCTGGAAAAAATCAACAAAACTAAGAGTTGCTTTTTTAAAAAGATAACAAAATTGGCAAGCCTTTAGCCAGACTAAGAAAACCAGAGAAAAGACTCAAGTACATAAAACTAGAAATGAAAGAGGAGACATTACAACTGATATCACAGAAATACAAAGGATCATAAGAGACTATTATGAACAATTATATGTTGACAGATTGGATCACCTAGAAGATAAATTCCTAGAAACATACAACCTACCAAGACTGGACCATGAAGAAACAGAAATTATGAACAGACCAATAACTGGTAAGGAAATGGTATTACTAATCAAAAATCTCCTAAAAAAGAAAACCCTAGCATCAAATGGCTTCATTGGTGAATTCTACCAAATGTTTAAAGCAAAATTAGTAACAATCCTTCTCAAACTCTTTCAAAAAATTGAGGAGAGAACATTTCCAAACTCTTTTTACAAGGCCAACATTGCCCTGATACCAAAGCCAGAAAAAGATACTACAAGAAAAGAAAATTACAGGCCAATATCCCTGATAAACATAGATGCAAAAATCCTCAACAAAATATTAGCAAATTGAGTTCAATAGCACATTAAAAGGATCATACGTCATGATCAAGTGGGACTTATCCCAGGGATGCAAGGATGGTTCAGCATATGCAAATCAATAAATATGATACACCACATTAACAAAATAAAGGATACAAGTTATATGTTTATCTCAATAGATGTGGGGAAAACGTTTGACAAAATTTAACATCCTTTCATGATAAAAATTCTCACTAAATTAGGTGTAGAAGGAATGTACCTAACGTATATGACAAGCCCACAGCTAAATAATTTTCAACATTGGAAAGTTGGAAGCTTTTTCTCTAAAATCAGGAACACAATGAGGATGCCCACTTTTGCCACTTCTTTTCAACATAGTACTGGAAGTTACTAGAAGTCAGATACTGGACTTTCATGCCCAAGGGTGAGTGTAACAAGCATCAAAGTGGGGGATTCTGACAGGTCGCAGCCCATGAAGTCAGGTGTGCCTCTCACCATCAGTCTCACCATCTGTAAAATGGGACCTCCCTCCCCTCATCATTACTATATGTAAATGGCGTGGAGCAGTGCCTGGCACATAGTAAATGCTTGATAACTCCTGGTTATTATATCATCGCAGGAAGCATATAATAAACACCTACTAATTAACTGATAGAAAAATTATATTAAAATCTGAATGGGCAGTCAAAATTTATATTCTGAGCAGGTCAAAAGTAAAGGTATTTCAGGGGTGAGGGGGGCTGTTCTCCTTTAACTTGATGACAGTAAAAGGGACTATAACCATTTTCCCAAGACAGTCTCGTCTTGGGTCCTATTTACTTTTAGTGAAACACCACCAATCACCTTGTATCCACCTGGGTTTGCCTCCAAATTTGCCATTGCAATAAAATCAGGGACTTTTTTCAAGTTCCTCAATGGCAAGCCAAGCTGTCAGTCCCACCCCTCCTATGTTGAAGCATCTTTGCAAAACGCTTTAAGAGCTACAGATGAAAGAAATTGTTACACGATGTGGGAGGATCAAGGCTCTGAGGTGTCTTTGAGAAAGGAAGGAGGCCCCATTTCTGTGCACTATGCAGTTACAGCTCATGAGGTCCCTCCACTCTCCTCCCCCAGTCAAGTGTCCAATCCAACTTTTTCTTCTTTTGTTGAAATATCAGTTAGCCATGATGGCCGGAGAAGAGGAATCTTCTCTCCAATCTGTCCATTCCTCTCCATCTCCATCCCTACCATCCTGACACAAGCTACTATGACTGCCCTTATAGAGCCCAAGACCCTTGAAACTCTCCTAATATCCACAGCAGCCAGACAGATCTTCTTCAAATGCAAATCTGATCAAGGCACATACCTGCTAAAGATTTCCATTGCCCTTAAAATAAAAAACAAATGTCCTGCTGTGGTATGGCTGATGTCTTCCTCCCCAGCTTCCTCTCCTCCCCAGTCCCCTATACCCCCGCCATATCAGGCTTTCTTTCAGGTTCTTAAATATACTAAACTCCTCCCAGCCTCAGAGCCTTTGTACAGTTATTTCCTTTATCTGGAACATTCCCCCTGCACCATTACCCTATTCACTCTTACCCACATCCGCTCTTCACCTAGCCCCCCCCCCCTTTTCTCTCCCAATCACAACTCATATCACCTCTTTGGGGAAGTCTTGTCCAAGCCGCCAGTCTAGATCAGGTCTCCTGGTTTTAAGTACTCGTGACACCCTATGTTTCCCTTCATATCACCTCTCACAAGTTAAATATGCATATTCATTTTGTGATTTTTCATTTAATGTCTATCTACCCAGTGGGTTGTACCCCTGGCAAGGTAGAAACTCCATCTGTTTGGTACAACATTGCACACAACCGCCCCCAACCCCTACATCCACTGGCACTCCTTACATCCAGCAGGAGCCTGGCAATAAATGTCTACTGAGTAAGTGAATACATTTCTTCTTCTAGGTACCCAGGGGTTAGGCTTTTTCACTATTAGCGTAATGAAAAGAGCACAGAAGTGGATGTCCAGAGATCTGCATTTCAGCCCCGCTTTCTTCTAATCAGAGCTATGACTTTAAGCAATTCCCTTCCCCTCTTGTGACTAGGAATCCTTAGATAGATACTGAGGAGACTGGGCTATTTGGTCTCTCAGGGCCCTCCCAGCTCAAACACTGTATGGTTTTCTGTTGCTGAGTGTATTGATTTCAGGCTCTTTCTCTCCCAGATAGACATTGGAACTAGCAGTGAAATGGCAGAATTGGAGGTGAGAATAAATATCCCTCAAGAAACAAACTCTCTTGCTCTCTTTGTTGTTGGAACATTTGTACTGGAAAATGACTTTCAAAACCACAGCCAAGGGAATACATTGTCATCTGCTGTTTAATTTTTGCTTCCAGTATTTAAACCAGTGACTGAAATTTCCATTCCCTCTCGAGACAGCCAGAAAGTGGGCATAACCCACCACAGGGTATTCCAAAGGCATGTTGTAGAGTCTATAGGTTAACAATTTAACATAGGCAAGTTTTTTAAAATAAATCATTTACAACTGCTGATGCTGCATTACAGAATAATAAGCACCCCTTGGGCACATTAACTTTGGGATCTCCTTTCTGTCCTAGGATCTGTTTCTTCCCCATTTAACTTTTATTCTTTCTAACTTCCATTCTTAGATCTCTAGAATTAGAATGTCTAGCTTCTTTTGCTCAGAATACAAAGTAATAATTATCCCACTTTGTTTCCACAGTAGCAGCCTGTATTAGTCTATTTCTGTTGCTTATAACAAAATACTTGAAACTGGGTGGTTTATAAAGAAAACGAAATTCATTGCTTACAGTTTCAGAGGCTAAGAAGTCCAAAGTCCAGGGAACACAGCTGGTGAAGGCTTTCTTTGGTGGTGACTTCAGTAACGGCTGGGTATCACATTGAGAAAACAGTGGAGCAGAGAGAGAAATAGACTCTCCTCTTCTTTTAAAATCCTCAGAACCACGCCCCTGACCACCATCTTTAATCCGCTCACTACTGGATGGTCCTACAATCCAATCACCTCTTCAAGGCTCCACCTTTCAATTACTGTAATAGGATTTCCCACCCTCTTAACAGTCACATTGGGGGCCAAGTTTCTAATACATAAAACTTGGGGGACACAATTCAAGCTTCAGTGAGTTTTGGGGGAACATAATTCAATCCATACACAGCCCATATCTCATGTTTGCACACTTTGTTTCCAAACATTTAAATGCAACAGAGAGAAAACAGTAATTCCAGAAGGTCAGATAGGAATCTGATTCCAGTCGCTCCCTGAAAAAGACAGTTTTTCTCAACAATTCAGTGGCTCTTGAAGTTTGCACTTTCCCACACATTGTGTTTTGTAGGAACAGTCTTCTTGTTGGGAATTCATTGTATGTCTGTTCATTCTTGATGAATCTAACCTCCAGGAAGCCTGGCAGAGTGACAGGAACCCCAGGCTCTGGGTTTGACATTCAGGGTCAGAGACTTCTTAGGGATTCAGATATGAGAGCCTGACTTTCACAGCAGCTTTCCTGCTTGAAAATTCTCTTTGCTGTGAGCACTACAGGAGCTGTCATGAGGAGCAGAGCTAAGTGCACAGAGAACGGGTCTTCTAAGGAAGTCATTTCACTGACACTTCAGGGGCACTTTCTGCACATTTATGCACATCAAATAAGCTTGAGAGTGAAAGCATCGCTTCCCTAGCCCCGTCCTAGATTGTGAGCCCCTTGAGGGCAACACTTGAACATAACACCTGCCTTGTAATAATCTGTGTTTCAAAGGATCATCTTCCTATCTAGATGATACTCAGGCATTTGAGTTCTATCTAATTAGGCTCAAAAGCTCTTTTAGCTTAATTAATTTGTTCCAGGTAACTTTGTCTATAAAGCCTGGAACACAAAAGAAAATTAAAATATGCCTCCAAATGATGTCGTTTTCCATCCCTGTTGGAAAGGTTAGAGAAATTTAGACGTTATCACGAAAGTCGCAGCCATTTAGATCTTAACCGGAGGAGTGACTGAAGTTCTTAATATCCCCACTGTGCACTAGGGAAAACTGAGAACAGTTTCTCATGCAAAAAAATTGGTAATCTCTGTTGAAAAATTTCTACAGGATCACTGTGGGGTGACAATAAATCTATGATATTGCAACACCTACTCTCTTTTTAACACGTGCCGAACAATTAACCATCTCTATCCCTCATGTCTAAATAGGTCTTGATAGTATTCAAATAACTTTTATATGTGTGGGCACTAAGATACAGACAGGTTAAGTAACATATCCCAGGCCGTGCAGTTAATTACCACCTGAGCTGGGACTGTAACTCCCAGTGTGCTGGCTCTAAGCTGCTATCTGGAGTAACTTCATTGATTTTCATGTCTGTTGTGGAAAAGTGAGATTTATCAGAGGAAAAGAAGCATAAAACAACTAAGAGAGAGAGAGGGAGAGAGAGAGGGAAAGCTCAAGTGTTTGTTCGTAGGCTTACTCTCTTTAAACACGGATTTGGAAAAAAAATTTTTTTTATACCTTTACCATTTCATTTCAGTTATTGCAAGAATCAGAGGGAAATTTAAAAGGCTGGACATTCTTGGCTGTGTGTCATAGCCCATCTTGAAACAGAAAGCCCTAGTATATATAATCTTAGTCCCTCCCTCTCCTTCCCCTTCTCCCATCACTCTATCCTCTCTTCTTTCTCTCTTCCCCACACCCCCACACACGTACAGAAGACCATTGAGGTAGCTGAGGGAGTTTGGGAGAAAAGATAAGCCAGCAGACTTTAAGATGCCTTTCACATTTCCCTTTCAATGAAATTAAGAAAACAGCTGTCTTTGTCAGCTTTATGGCCCACAGAGTCACCTGCTAAAGCTGCTGATCTAGCAGGGGCTCCTTAGTTAATGCAAAGTGCAAAGAGGCTGGAATTAACAGATAATTTGCATTCCCACAGGGATGGATCACTTGGTGATTCACTGAGCTTACATCTGTAGAGTGGGAAACTTATCACCTTAACCAAAGGGAGGTATCAATCAACAAACAAGCATTTGTTGTGCACCTACCAGAAACTTAGCCCTGTGCATCGAAACAGCCAACAAGAAAAAAGAGAGCACAGCTGCTGTGCAGGCTCTCAGCCAAGCCTTGCTCTCTCGCTCACTGTGTGCCCTCAGCAAGTATTTCACCTTCCTAAATACCTATAAAATGGGACAGTAATATTACCCACCTCAGGAAGTTGTTGAGATCATTCATATAAAAGCAATTAGTCAGTATATGGCACAATGCAAGTAGTTGATACATGTCAATGACTATCATTTATGTTTTTACTAGCTTTACTGAGATCTCAAACAGGATATGGGACAGGGCAGGGAGGTAGGCATCTAAAAGATTCTCAGAATAATGAAGCCTAGGTCCCAGCTCCTCTGAAATGGGTGCAATTTACTTTCTAAACATCAAGCCTCGCTGTCCTAGAGGCTTGGAGAGAGCTGGAGGGGGCAGGTGTTCACTTTAGAAGAGAAATCATTATCATCACAATGGCTATATACACAGTCGCTTTCCACATCAGCCCTTACATAGAAACTACAGAGATATGAAGCGCTTGCCCTGTTGAATTGCCTTCTTTTAGTCACGTGGAAAATTGGATTCTCTATGCTTGGGAGGAGACCTAAGGCCTGAGGGAATGAAAGTGTTTACCTGATGCCAAAGCAGCAGTGGGCTTTATAAGAAGGAGCTCACTCCTGCATCCCCGCTCTGACACTTCCTGTAGCAACTGGGAAACCTGAGCAAGTTATTCCTCCCCTCTGAGTTCATTTTCCCATCTGAGGAAACAAGCTGGATATTACCTGTCTTGAAGGGTTGTTGTCAGGATTAGAGATAATATATAATGTAAATATATGACTCATGTAAACATCTGACACAATGTGTCTAGCACACTGCAGATACATAATAAACAATAGCATTTGTTATCCAGATTGGGTTGGTGTATGATCACTCTTGGGTCAGAGAAGAGTTTCCTCGTGTGAATACGAGGAGGTGTTTGACCAGTATCAGTCTTGATTCATACTGGCCAGGAAATGAGGAGCCCTGGAGCAAGTCCTAGCCCTGCCACTTACTTGCTGTGTGACTTTGCCCGGGTTGCTTTCCCAGCCTACGTCTCAAAATCTCATCTGAAAATGAAGGGGCTGCACAAATGTCTGAGGCCATAGAGCTCAGAGGCTCTAATATATATGGTTCTAGTGCCTGGGATTTTGCTCCCAGGCTTGTTGAGCAACAATCACATGGTCAAAAGTCTGTGTAGCACTTGAGTATATGACCTGATGGATTTTGGACGTGGCCAGCGCCATTGTGCACACGATAGGCACCAGCATGAAACCGCCGCCGGCCTCCTCTTCCACTCCAGCACCAAGCCCCTCCCACCTCCCTTTAGGAGAAGCCTCCTGACTTGGAAACAACTTTCCGGCTTCTGCATTGGCGCAGTTCTCCACCCAGTTACATCAACCTAATGGTCCCCCCCGCCCCCATACATTTCACGCCCAAAAGCTAATATAAACTCTCGCAAACCCGTTGTTGGGGCTGTCCACCATTTTCGGGGCAGCCATGGGCCCTGTGCCACTCTGAGCACAGCCCAGATTTCTTTCTTTAATAAAGCTTGAACGGTACCCGGGATCTTGGTTCACTTTCTTTCATGACCCAACAATTCCACTCTCAGGTACATATCCAGCAGAAAAGTATAAACCTGTTCAATGTTGTGTGCAGGAACATTCATTGCAGTGTAATTTGTAAAAACCGGAAACCAGAAACAACCAAAATATTCAGCAACAGGAGTGTGGATAAGTAGATTGTGGTATACTTACACAATGGAACACTGCACAACAATGGAAATGAGCAAACGATGCGATATGCCACAAAGTGGGAGAATCAAAGAAACATGATTTGGAGTGAAAGACGTCAGACATAAAAGATTACATACTGTCTGATTATATAAAGTTCAAAAATAGGCCAAACTAATTCATTATGTTAGAAGTTAAGATAGTGTTTATTTTTGGATAATGACTAAAGGGGATATGAGGAGAGCTTCTGGCATGCCAGTAAGGTGCTATTTATTGATGTAGGAGCTGACTACACAGGTGTGTTCACTTTGAAGACACATAGATCTACACACTTATAATCTGTGTGTGTGTGTGTGTGTGTGTGTGCACACACAAATATGTTATAGCTCACTATAAAGTTTACATAAAAAGTATGCACAGAACCATCTCTAGGGCACCCAATTTTTATTACCTTTTATGGGCCAAACACTGACCTGGGAGAGAGGTGGGTAGAGGGAGCTGTGCATACAGAGACAAATAGAAAACAAAACATTTGTCCTCGAGGAGATCAGAGCTTTGGTGGAAGACAGATGGGTAAACAAAAATTACAACTGATAAAGTGCTATGATACAGATTTCAGCATTATTGTGGAAACCCAGAGAGACAGAAGAGGTGACATTTGAACTAGGGCTTAAAGAATGAGGTAGATAAAGAGGTCAAAAGCAACTCCAGGCAGAGAGAGAACCTGGATTCCTTTAGTAGCCTCCCAAGTGGTCTCCTTGCCTTCACCCTTGCCGGCTACTCCCAACACAGCCCCCAGAGTGACCTCATTAAGAGATAAGTCAGACCAGGCCATTCCACTCTCAAAACCTGCCAGTAGGTTTGCCATCTTACTCAGGTCCTTACACTGGCCTCCAAGACTCCACACGACCTGGCCCTCATTGCCTCTCTCACCCCAGCTTCTAGTCTCACACTTCTCTGGCCTCACCAACCCCCTGCTCTTCCTTACGCAGACCAGACATGCTCTGGCCTCAGGGCCTTTGCACTAGGGCGGAAATACTCTTCCTGCAGAAATCAGCAAGGCTCACTCCTTTAGCTCCCTAAGGACTTTAATCAAATGTCCCTTCTCAGGGAGGCTCTCCCTGACCACCTATTTAAAATTGCAGCCACTCCGCCCACAGAACTCCCTAACACCCTTACTCGCTATATTTTTCTCTATAGCACCTATTATTCTTAATACAGCAAGTATCATTCTGAATACTTACATTTTACATCCTGTTTATTGTCCATCTTCTCTTCCTCCACTTCAAAACAAGCTCCGTGTGGGCAGGACTCTTGGCTGTTTGGGTCAGTGCTGTACCCTTGGGGTTTAAACAGTGCCCAACACACAGGGAGTGAATTGCAGTGGTACAATCAGATCTGCCACTTGGAAAGATCATTTAGTGGCTGTGGAGTGGACGGATGAGTGTGGGGAAAGAGGGGCAGCAGCTAAGACTGTTTCAGTGTTACAGATGAAATATAATAAGGTTTGAACTAGGGAAGTGGGGGTGGGAATTGAGAAAAGAGATTCAAGAAATATTTAGGAAGCAAATTTGCAGTTATGAGTTCCAGATTAAGTGAGGGAGAGGTCAGTATCTAGCATTACTTCTGAATCTCTGACTTGGAAAACTGAGGGAACAATGGGGCCATTAACCGGGATCAGGAGGAGAGAAGGGAAGGAGGGTTAGCCCATGACTAGTGATAAGTGTTGGCTGTTTGCCTCTGTCACCAGGTCACATGCATGCACGCATGCAAGCACACACAGGTATCCATATAACACACATTCTGAAAAATGACCAGTCCCAAACCCCGGGTCTCATCAGCCTAATGTTCCAAACCATCAGAGCTGTTCCACAGACATCTGGCTCCAAAACTCCTTCATTCAAAACTTACTATGCAAACTATAGCTTCATTTCAGAGTAACTGCCACTCTCCAGATGGCCAGATTCCCTATTACTTTTTAATTAAAGCACAAGCTGATTCAAACCTGGTTCATTCAGTGCCCCTTTTGCCAGGCCTTTCTATTCTGCATAAACAAAGATTTATGTTATATTTCCTTCCAACCCTCATTGAATCACTCACGAACCTGTTCAGCTCAGCAAACATTTGCTTCTGTTTCCACTTGGACTTTGGGCCACTAGACTACACAGTGTTCAGCTCTCTCTGTATGTGACATACAATGAAATTTTCAATCACTCAGTCTCACAGTGCCTCGAGATCCCTAAACACCTATGTCAGGGATTTGTGATGTTTGGTACTTATAAATTTTATGGATTATGATAATGAATGTAATAATTATGCTTATTCCTAGAGATTCTTGAAAAAGTTATTGTAATTTATTTTGGGTGATGCCCATTGGTCACACATTGAATTAGATTTCTTTGCATAAAGCCAGGGTGGCCATGCTGGTGGTGTCATGCACAAGGTCCCATGCTGAGGGGCAAGTGGGAGATAAAAACCAACCCAGGCTTTGACCCCTAAGTTGTGTGCATGTGGGACTGTAACCTTCTAGAGGAGGTGGCTTGTTCAAATTCCCATAAAGGCATGGTATGGGCTTGTAGTGACCTTGCTTCATGCTGCTGAATAGTGGGATATGAGAGGGGATGGAACAGTAGTGTCATATGCAGCTTTCTAAAGGACTGCTGAGCACAAGCCTGAACATGAAGATGGACATTGACCACTGTTCTTTGAAGCAGAGTATGGCTTCTTGGGCCATGTTCTTAAACACCTCACAAACAGCAAAATTCTTTATTATGAATGAATAAGAATAGAATAAGAGTAACAGAGAGTGACTGTTCAGCCTTAGCCGGAGAGGACTGTGTAGATCTTAGTAGCTCTCAAACTAAATACTTCATCTTATTTGGGAACTTCTCAGTTGGGACTTTTAACCAAGGGTTACCCAGCTTTGCACCATGTGCTGAATTTCTAACATGCGTACACAGTTGCTTAGAAAATAAGCAGCATTTCCTGTGACTGGTATAAGGTCTATTGGCTAACCAAGGGCTCTTTTTAAAAAAGGGTGGTATGAGAATATTATAGAAAATTCTCACATTCTTGCTTCCATTCTCTCCTCTCATGAGCTCTAAGACATTGCAAATCAATCTTGGTACTCTTTCCCTCTAAACATGGATTTGGCCCCAGAACCATTTTCAATTCAGTAGCCCAAGCAGTCAATACCAATTGATCCGTTAATTTGGCAAACATGTTTAAACTTAGTTGGCCTCCTTTGGTCCTTATCAGGTATTTGTTTGTCAAACACTCATACTCAAAATCAAAAAAAGATATGATAGCTGTGATGGTATATCATGAAACTTAGACTCAGACCCCACCCACTTCTTTCAGGGTGTTGAGTGTTTCCACCCCACACTCATCCCTCCATTATTCTATGTCCAAGTGAAACCTAATAGTTCATGTGAGAATGAGCAATTCCCACTTTCTTACCAAGGTGTAGTCCTGAAAACTGTATTATAAGTGGGTCGTATTTTCTTATAATTACAGTAGGATAATTGGAGGCTTTGTCCCTGATTAAGAACTTGGCAGAAAATAAATCACAAAGATGATCAACAATATGTCGTGCAAGCAAAGTTATCCAACAATAGCTTCCTATAATTAATTACAGTGTGAAACGTTAAAGTCCCTTAAAATGGGCCTAAGTTCATGATACATACGGATTACTCAGTTGTTTATAAAGCACTCAAGAATCACAGAAGAGCACCCAACTCCCCAAATCACCAGTTTAACCCATCTAAAATGAATACAGAAACTTCAGTAAATGGTAATTAACTCTTTAATTTAAAAGATTTGGGTTTGCCTTCTTAGGAATTAAGAAGGCTTTGGAGGATAATGTGGATAATCCAGATTTCTTTGGAGAAGAAAAGAGGCTGCCAAGGAATGTTTGAACCATTGCTTTCTCTTTTTCTTAAAGAGATAACATTAACCAGTGTTTCTTGAAGGCTGCTCTGTGCCAGGCATTGTGCTGAGGGCTCCAGCAAACAAAACCATTTAAACTCATTGCATTGACCTCAGAGCTGCACTTGTTGAGAGCATTCTTTCCAAAATAGCTGTTGCATTGTTTAAATATTTGAAGAGCTTACTATTGGGTTTAATTGCATCATAGATGTCACTTTTTTGTTTATCTTCTTCTCTCTCATATATATTTTAATGTCTTTTCTTAATTTGCTTTAGTTATTTTGAAGTTTCACCCCAATGGCCTGGCATCTACAGGTACTTCTATCAATGCTTCTCAGCCCTGAATGTACATTGGAATTAGCTTGGGAGATTTTAAAACTCCTGATGCCAGGCAGCACTCTACACTAGTTAAATCAGAATCTCTGGGGTAGGACCCAGACCAGTATTTTTTTAAAGCTCCCTGGGTGGTTGCAATGTGCCCAGGTTGAGCACTGCTGTCAACTCTCTTCCCTAAGTGGAAGCAGGCAGGTGCCCCTCCCAACTGCTCAATAAATACTTGCCCATGCCTGCAGCAAATCTTTTAATGCAATTATATTTAGATAGCTCAAATCTCTAGGAAGAGCAGCTTTTATTTCCCCCAAATAAAAGTGATTCTAGTCTCCAGTTATCAGTTGATATAGTAATCAAGTAACAAGAGAAAACCCTTCATGGATGTTGCCTATTCTTGACTTCCAGAAACTGTCACAGTCTATTTGGGTTCCTTTTTCTTGGTACTTGACAAAATGTGAATCTATCTGGAGAACAAACACTTCACCCATCGAGGCCTCACTCTAAGCATTTCTGAGAAAGTTTGAAATGAGTGTCAGTCCAAATTCCATCCCAAATTCCCTCATGCATTAATATCCTAGGGCTGCTGTAACAAAGTATCAAAAACTTGGTGGCTTAGAACAACAGAAATCTATTCTTTCACAGTTCTGGAGCCTTGAGGTCCAAAATTAAGGTGTCAGCAGAGCTGTGCTCCCTCTGAAGTCTCTAGAAGGGAATCCTTCACAGCCTGTTTCAGCTTCCGGTGGCTGTTTCAGCTTGTCCTTGGCTTGTAGCTGCATCATTCCTTCGTCATCCCACAGCCTTCTCCCCTGTGTCTGTGTGTCTGTCTCTCTCTACTTGTAAGGACACTGATCATTGGATTAAGGGTACCCCCTAATCCAATATGACCTCATTTTAATTTGATTACATCTGCAAAGAACTTATTTCTAAATAAGGTCACATTCACAGGTTCCAGGAGGACACAAATTTTAGGAGAACACATTCAACTCAGTACACCTTATAAACTACTCATGGGTATTCTTGTTCTCACAGTCCCTAGGATGCATTCATCCCACTCTAACTGTAAATCTATTTAGATACTTAATCTTCCTCTAGAGTATTAGAAAGAAAGCCATCTGTCCATAGTCAAAATAAAATGATGCGGCTAATTAGGTCGGCCTTTTACAAGTAAGTATTTTTAAGACAGAGAAATGAAAAAGAAAAATATTATGCTTATGTTTGTTTCAGATTTCATTCCACATTTTTAGCCATTAAAATGGTTCCAGCAAACATGCAATATTTAGAGTGTAATAAACTCATTTTTTCCTCCTAGTGAAGCTTTGCAGACTATAACACACACATACACAAACACACACACACACACACACACACACACTGCAAACTCCTTTCATTTTTCCAATTTATCACTGTAACTATTAATTTAGACACTCCCGGGGCAGCCCTGGCTGATGGTCAGATTTTATAGGAATTCCTACGAGTAATCATTTAACACCAGTTGCTTTCACTTCATCAACAACTTCTTTCACACCATCTGAGGCAGGTTTTAGCCAGATCTGTTGTTTGTATCGCTCTTTAGCCCTGGGCCCCAGGTGTATTTTCAAAATTAAACCATGTTAGGCTTAGAGGAATGAGAAGAGGCATTTATAAAACCCCAAAAGTCCACAGGGTTCCTGGGCTGACCTAGAGGTCTGGGTTTGGGAATTCACTATTCCCACTTCCATTTCTTCCTGTCATTTGAGCTGTCACCTTGGAGATGTCACAGCCCATGTGTGCTTTTTTCTGTGAAGTAAGGCCATGATCATCAGCTATGGAACATCAGGGGAGCTAGAGGAGCAGCCAGGAGATGTTAGCTTATCCTCGTCTTCGAGTCACACCAGCTCTGTGCTCAGAAAGGCAGCAGGCAGTAGCAGAGTAGGGATGGAAGACAGAAAGCAGTAAGGAGTTGAAAACAAGGATGCGAACTCTGGAGTTGGACTGCCTGGCTTTGAACCTTAGATCCATTTTTGGAGGGAGCAACATACTTAACTTCCCTAAACCTATTTGCTCATATATAAAATGAGGGTAATGACAGTGCCTACTTCATGGAGACATACAGAAGTAACGTGACAGTAAATATAGCAAGTGCCTGGTACATAGTAAGTGCTCAGTAAATGTCAGCCCTTATCAACTTGAGTGCCAATTCTACAGAATGCTCATCAGAGTCTTGAGTTTATGTTGAGGCTGAATAGGAAGGAATAGCCTGATAGATTAGTGATGTCTGCCCTGAGCATGAAAAGGAAAATTGGTTTTACTGAAGACACATACAAGGTACTTAAAAAATTCATGGAATAATAGAATTAAAAGATAATATAACTCTTTCCATGAAGTTTTTGGAGTCCCCTTGAATTTGCCATCCCTTCAGGAACCATGTCAGTTAGTCTCTATCTTTTTAAGACCCCTTTCCAGGACCCTCCACAAGGGAGGTTCTCATCAAATGTGTAGTTAAATAGTTAATTGGTTAGAGCTTCTCGCTATAGTGATAGAAGGCGGGAGGAGAGGGAATGGGAACTAAAAATCGGTTCAGAGCATGAGACAAAATCTCTCTCCACAACATGGTTTTTGATATCTCCCTTTTGTGAGTCAGGCTGTCACCTGGACTGCATAGAGTCTTGCCAGCATGTAAATCCTCGCTTTGAAATCGACTGGGCTGATGTGCGATGGTGAAGCAAAAATCTGGAAGTCTAATGGGCCAGTGCTGAACACCTGGAGGCAGAATGCTGTTGAAGAAAGAGACACAGCTAGTCCCAGCTTCTCCAGCTCAGCCCACAATCCTAAGCAAATCCCAGCCTGTCTCTGACCCTCACCTCCCTTATCCATTACACAGGGGTGATAATGTCAACTATGGGTATTGTGAGGCATACCCAGCAAGAGACATAAAAACATGCTATACAAAAAGTTGTTTTGCAGTAATAGGGAAGTAAAAAATGAAATTCTACCTACCAATCAAGAGTCTAACCAAAGACCAAACAATATATAATCAGTTATCTTCAATTTGTTGGTATTTTCTCCAAATTTCGGCCAACTCTCCTCGGTACTTCTCTGTCTAGGACCCCTCTAGCCCACCCTGCGATGAGTAGTCAAGTGAAAATGGAGTTCTGCCTTACCTTCTACAATCAGTACTTAGCCAAAGGCCTGTGGAAACTTCTAGGATGTCACCACCTCATTTAACCAGAAGTTAGACTTTAGCCATTCTGCTCATTGGAAGCTACATGCTGCTGAGACAGCATTGGACTGATCATCTAGGCAACAAATCAACAGAGTAAACATTTTTTCTTTCAGAAGGAGAGAAGAAATCTAGGGTAATTAGATGGGGGAGGGGGAAGAGGGGGGAGGGGGAGAGATTGAACAAGGGGCATAAAGAATAATTATGATTTGTAACAATATGCATTCTAGTAATATTGATTTGATTAACATATCTCAATGTTGAACCCCCAAAATATGTATAATTAATTTTGATTCAATAAAAATTTTTAAAATTTTAAAAATTTAAAAATAAAAAATAAAGAAAACTTTGTATTTGATCTATAAATAAATAAATAAATAAATGCTCCTGAGATAAGTGTGTGGCTCCAGACCCAACATCCTAACGTGAGCCTGTGGATAAGTAGCAACGAAAGCAAAGAATTCCAAGCACTGCCCACCAACCACACCATTTTCAATGGCCATGGCCACAGTGCTGTGACATTGGGTAAGTCACTTCCACTCTTTAAGCTTTGGATTCTCAGTTCTCCTGGAGCCTGTGCCTGGAGTTGGGAGGAGCAGCCCAAGAAAAAACCAGAGCCTCCCAGGCTTGCTGTGTCATGCACAGCTGGGGAGTCCACTGAGCCATAGGAGCCATGGAGGGAAGGACACGGGCTAAGTAAGGCAGAAGATTCCAGAGGGACTTTCAAGCTCACAGTGCCTGCAAGGGCCAAACACCAGGGATTGCTCAAAGTCTTCAGTCACACTTGAGCATCAATGTCTTAGGAGCAGAGACACCCCAAATAAGTAGGAAACATCCCTTAATACAGATTCTTCACTGTCTAAGATGACTGATTTGTGTAGCTGGGCTTGATGTGGGCTGTTTATTTCAGGTCAGTGTCCCTGTAGGCAGGACGGTAAGTGAGTCCCAGGCAAGCAGAACAGAAGTGCATATTGGCCCTGGGAGGAAAACCAGTTTGCTTTTCAGGACAGCCTGGGGGTTATTTCCATTAGACCTACCATACGAGTAGCAAAGGTAAAAGTTAGGAAAGGACTTTGTGGAGAACCTGTAAATTATTAAATGTTTTCCAAAAAAGAATTTGAGAAATGAAAAAAATGAAGGTGTGATAGTGTCTTCCCATTGTTAGGATAACAGGAGAGCTCCCCAGGAGGGAGGAACCCAAAGGAAGCTATGGTGCTTGCAGATCAGAGTCCTCGATTGAACATTTGGATCACCTACTGGGGTGGGGGTGGGACGTAAAGAAAACACTATACCTAGACCACCCCAGATGGATGGAATCACATCTCTGGTGGTGGGGCTGGGGCTTGGGGGATGGAGAGATTTTGTGGTGGTGGTGATGGTTTTGGTATTTGGGTTTTTAATGTTCTCTAGAGGATTCTAAGACTCTGCAAGATTGAGAACCTCTGTTGGAAAGTCTTCTCTAGAGCTGGAGGCTGGGGCTCAGGGTGTTTTGTAGGAACCGCTGCTAGAAAATCTTATCTAGAGGTGGAGGCTGAGGCTGTGAGAGTCCAGAGGTAATCTGGGAAAGGGGGATTGGGAGAAGAAAGGAGTGAAGGAAGGAGGAGGAGGTGGCAGCTTGGTGGGAAGAAAGAAACAATCAGAATCTGGTCTACAACATTAATTGCTAAATGTGACCCTAGGAAAAGGTAAATTAATGCATTGTGTCCTATGCTAGGCAACTGCAGTAAGCTAGCTGCCAGGGAGATACTGCTCTTGGAATTTTGACAAACGATACATTATGCAACCATGATGTCACAGCAGCCCAGTGAAGCAGGTACATATGCCCCATTTACCGGAGGAAGAAAGGGAGGTCTAGGGAGGTGACATGATTTACCTCGTCACCTGGCTACTTGCTGGTGGATCTAAGTTTCCAGAGAAGATCTCCTGACTCCGAGACCAGACAGGAGTGCTGGTGAGCAGGCCCAGTTTGGATTTTCTTAGAATGTTGGCATTGATCTGGACTGAAAACTTTTTATGGAGAATAAAAAAAGTGAGACAGATAGATTAATGAGCGCATAAAGCCAGAACAGTGGAGACTTCCATAACTGTCCAAGCACCTGGGAAAGTCTGAGGAAGATAAAATGAAATCAGGATCTCCAGGCCCCAAAGATTCCCCTGTGCCTTGCTGGAAGGTGCAGGTGAACTTGCATTGTTCTTACAGAAGCCCCTGGAATACAAAGGCTGGAGCCACCCAAGGAGGTCCAGGCAGTACCCTGTACCCGGGTAACCCTGGGCTAAAGCCTTGCTGGTGAGACCTTCAATTCCCATCAGACACCAGGATGGGGAGGAGCAGTGAGAAAACAGGAATGGAAGAGGCACTGCATGTCTGGGTTGGCAGGGCTGGGCATGTGCACCATGCAGGGCAGGTCCCACCCTGTGTCACTACCTCTAGACTTGGGACATGAGGGCTCGCCAGCTGGTCCCTCCCCTACCTCATCTCAACTGTTTCACCCACCGAACTTCCTGAGTTGGTGCCCAACTTTCTATTTTGTACTTTATTTTTTATTATGAAATATTCCAAGAATACAGAAGAGTGTAAAGAATACTACATGTCCCCACCAACTGTCTTCAGCAGATCTTAACATTCCTTCACATATTTGCTTTAGATATATTTTTGAAGACAAAGACATTGCAGATACCATTGAAGCCTCTGTGTACCTCCCTCATTTCTTGTCTCTTGCTCCATCCCCAGAGGAAACCTGTCTCCAGAATCTGATGTTTATTATTCTCATGTATGACTTCTTACTTTTACCATATGTGTGGCTGTCCATAAATAATCAATAGTATTTTAGCAGATTTTTAACTTAATCTTAATGGAATCAAAATGTAAACTTAATATAAACTGATACAATATTAATAAATTATAATATACTGTATATGATAAAAATAGATAATCTGTAAAATGTGATAATAGGTAAACATAATATTAATATAAATAGAATCAAATGCTACTTGCTTTGTTCTTTTGCCCAACACTTTTGATTTGGATTCATCCATGTTAATGCTAGTTCATTTATTTTGATATTGTGTAGTATCCCATTGTATGAAAATACTATAATTTATGTATCTATTCTCTTTTTGATGGAAAGAATATTTTTCCAATTTTTCAATGTTACAAACAATGCCGTAATGAATATTCATGCACATGTGTGGGTTTGTCCAGTTATATATCTAGGAGTGGAATTTCTGGGTTGTGGGGAACGCTTACCTCAGCCTTATGCTCCGTTCTCTTTTTAATCTCTTTGCCTGTTCCTTGCTATCACAGTATTTCCCCAGATATGGGCACTCCTGAAACCCAGAATGTGATCAGAAAATGCTACCACTGAAACAGAAGCTGATAACACAGGCACGTGACATCTCAGTGCCCACTCTGAGTTGGGCTCTGTGTGTGCTTGTCAGCTTGAGTCTGGGCCTCTGGCCCACATCCCCTCAAGGAGCTGCACTTAGACCTAAGCCTGGGGTAACCCCACCAGCTATGTTTTGGGGCCCAACTTGGACAGCTGCCCTATTTTTATTTTTTCTTTTTAAAAATATTTAACTTCGTTTTTCCCAATTATTGAAGTAATATGTGCTCTTCATATAAATTATTAAAGTTTTAGAAAAATATTTTTAATTTATGTTAATTTCTCAGAATATCACTGCTCAGAGATATTCACTATTGGCCTTTTAGCTTAGTTCTCTGTAGTCTTTTTCCTTAGTGCTTTTCCCTTACATATGTGCTCTATTGTATACTGATGGTTTAACCTAATATGTATATATTTTTCCATATTATTAAAAACAATATAAACATAGTTTTAACGAATTCAAATCATTCTTTCACTTAATTTTCTATTATCTACTTAATTATTTCTATATACTGGACATTCAGATTATTCCTATTTTTTATTTATACAATTAAACTACAGTGGGTATAAATCTTTGGTGGCCTTTCAGGTCCTTAAGAAAGGATCCTAGAAGTATAAATCTCAGGTCAAAGGGCATTTTAAAATCATTTGATACATATGACTAACCTGTGTTCTAGAAAGATGACCATGTTACAATCTCACTGGCAAACTATACAGAATGCCCAGCTGCCCTACCTCCACCCAATCGGCCAATTGTGATATCTCTTTATGCTGGGGCTCTCTTTATGTGGAAAGGGAACCTTTAAATGCTGGAGTACCCAGCCACAAAGTCTCGGGTTTGGTGGAAAAGAATGTCTGGCATCCTCCCAAGTAGTTTGCATTAAGCTGCTTCCTTCTATGAGAACTAACAAGACAGCAAAATGGATGAAGCATACTGTGGGAAAGTCAGACACCACAACCAGGTCTCTTATAATAAAGACAGTCGAAATAGGCCACTGGGACCGTAAAGACGTACTATTTAAGTTTCCTTATGTTGAAAGCAGCAGCAACTACAAAAAAGACTCTGGCTAATTTAAGCAAAACAAAAAGGAATTTGTTGGAAGGATACTGGGGTCAAAGGGCTGTCTAATGTTGGGCAGGTTGCACACTGCACAATTCAGGTAGGAGAATTATTTACTTTGTCATCTATGTAAATGGCACCTCCTAGAGTTGTGCAGTGTACTGCCAACACAACTGTATGCAGCAGCCCTGCTGGAGTATCTCATAGAACATCATTTCTCATAACTGTATGCCAAAGGACCAGGTTTTCAGTGTTATTATTCAAATTTGTCATAGATCAATACTTTGGTAAAGTAAATAAATATAAATATCAGAAAAATGAAATGTCACATGATGTTCCCACAATATCAGTTATAAAAATTACTAAACACCCAGTTTCTGAATTTACTTCCCTATAGTCTAAGTAACTCAGTTTGGGAAACAGCCCTGATCCGTAGGCCCCACTTTGAGTAGCACTGTCCTAGATTATCCAAACTGCATGAAGGTGAGAATGGAATTAGGTGTCCAATACAGCTAGAACCAGGTCATCAACTACATCTGCTCCCCATCTGCCATGTGTTTTTCTCTCTGCCTGTTGGTACTCTTAAACCTCACTGCAGAATGGCTTTCTCTGGATAGTAGAAAACATAACAACAGCTCTTTATGTTTTGTGTCTTACAGCCTCAGCAACCAGAGAAAGAATTATTGATCTCAAGTCCAAAAATCCCAGACAAGGGACTCAGTGCCCAGAGCAGGTCTGGTGTTCACTCCTATGACTAAGAGGTGGGGCACTTGTGGCCAAAGGGTAGGACACATAAGAAAACACCAGTTCCCTTTGGGATCACATGAATGGGGCCAGGAGCAGTTTTCAGAACAGGAGTACGGTGTTACCAGAAATAAGTGCTTGTGCTAGGCAGACAAAACAGTAGGTTTCCACTTATTAGGTCTATGTTTTCCTCTACATAGATTCCACTGAATTCTTATTCTGAAATATGTCCTACCCAAAACAGGGTTTGTGGCCAAATAAATATAGGGAAAGCTATAGATTTTATTACTCTCAAAGAGATTCATAAGGCATATTAGCATACTAAAGGCTCTGAAAAGTCCTGGAAAAAACACCTGTTTACCTATGTTAGATGTAGTGTTTCTCAAGCTAACTTGATTACTAAAACCTTTTTTAATGTAATGCCCAGTAACCCTCTGTGGGATTAGTGTTCTAAGGACATATTTTGGGAAAGCTATTCTAGGTGATAAATGTTCTCCAGAAAGATGAGTCAAAGTCTTGAAAAAAGAAAACAAAACAAAATTTTTTTTCTTTTTTATTTATTTTTTTAATTGATTATGAATATTCATGAGATACAAAGCTGATTGTCTCCCCTCCTGCCCATGATGTGAGGGCCGGATTCATACTGGAAGCATACCCATTACTACAAATTGTATTTGTATCCCGTGTCCCCCATCCAATTATCCCCAACCTCCCTCTCCCTTCCCCTTCCCTCTGTCTGCAACTCCGCTTTGTAACCCAAGTAATGTTCTCTCCCTCTGCAAGTCCAACGCACTACTGTGGTCTTTCTTTCCTTCCTTAAAAATATGGAATGTTTCGCGAATTTGCGTGTCATCCTTGGGCAGGGGCCGTGCTAATCTTCTCTGTACCGTTCCAATTTTAGTATATGTGCTGCAGAAGTGAGCACAACAAAAATGTTTTTAAACAAATCACGGAGTCAGGTATTTATAGAAACTGGTCAATTATTTGCAAAGAGCCATTTTATAACATAATTTAAGTACCATCAAATCTACCAGTTTCTAGGCTCAGAGTTTTGTATGCTTAGAGTTATGTATCTTATTAACATGAGGTGCATCTCTGCAGCCCCAGACCTTCCCTCTAAGGAGCATTCCTTCCTGCAGCCCCCTGACAGATTGTTCATAATTTTTTCATGTGATGTCTGATACCCTTCCCCCAGCAGGGTAAGGCATATCTTTACGCCATCATGTGACTGGCCACTGCAGTTTGCAAAACCAACTTAATAGCACAGGTACATCTATTCTGCCCTATGTGCTCATGTAATAAAAGGCCCCACTGGGATGAGTAACCTCTCAACAGCAGCATTAACAGCATCTCACATCTGGGGAGTCTCAGAGGCTGGGCTGACATTAATAAGTGTAATGAAGGTCTTCTCTCTAATGAGAGATTAGAATCATCCCAGATAAACCAACTGGAATCCAGGTACAACTAAAGAACACAGTAAGTTGTGTGGACATTCAAAAACAAAGGAATAATACACGCTGGCCACTAAGTCTGGAAACACAGGTGAATATATAATAAATAGTCTATTGATATTACATTATAATGCATGATATATAATATCTATGTTTTCAGACTTCGTGGCCACTCTGTAGCAAAGCTATTATTTACATCAAGCAGTCACTAAGTGTCAGGAGTCACTGTTCTAAATGTCTTACCTGAGTTGGCTAATTTAATTCTTACAACAACCCTACGAGGTGGTGCTGTCATCATTTCCATGATGATAGGTTAGGAAACAGAGGCGCAGAGGGATTCAGTCTCTGGCCCGAGGCCCACTGCTGGTGAGTGGTGGAGCTGAGCTTTGAGCCCAAGGGCCTCTCTTTGGAGCCCGTGTCCTTCCGCCACACTGCAGCTGCCTCTCCAGAAGGAACAAAAGTCCCTTATGCCTTGCCAAATAGCAGCCAATAAGCAAGAATTTAGCGTTCTCTCTCTCTCTCTCTCTCTTTTTTTTTTTTTTACCACATGTGGTATAGGAATAATCGTTGTAACTAACATCTGTACCATTCTTTGTAGTTTGGTCCTCAACTCAACCCATTACGGCAAAGCGGACAGCAGCTATAGTTTCATTTGACAGATGAGGAAACTGAGCCTTTAACAGAATCCCTATCTATCAAATGGCAGAACCATGTCCTCTGACCTCAGGAGGCTCATGATTTTAACTTATTACCTGTGTTGGGTTTCGTGGTAGCCAATATCCAAGATGGTGCCCAATGATCCCTGCCTCTTCTGTTATTTCCCCCCACACTGAATAGGACTCACTTGTGTAACCACTATGATATTGTGCAAATGACAATGTGTAACTTCTGAAGCTAGATCACAAAAGACATTGCAGCTTCTACCTTGAGCTCTCCTGGTCACTCACTCAGGAGGAAGTCAGCTGCAATGCTGTGAGGACACTCAAGCAGCCCTGTGAACAACTAAAGCCTCCTAATTTGCCAGCCGTGTGAGTGAGCCCCCTTGGAAGCAGATCCTCCAGCCCCAGTTAGATGACTGCAGCCCCAGCTGACCTCTTATTTTTTTTATTTTATTTTTTTAAAGATGACCGGTAAGGGGATCTTAACCCTTGACTTGGTGTTGTCAGCACCATGCTCTCCCAAGAGATCTAACCGGCCATCCCTATATAGGGATCCAAACCCATGGCCTTGGTGTTATGAGCACCACACTCTCCCAAGTGAGCCACGGGCTGGCCCTACAGCTGACCTTTTGACAGCAATTTCATAAGAGACTCCGAGCCAAATCCACCTGGTTAAGTCATCCTAAATTCCTGACTCACAGAAATTCTGAGATATGAAATGTTTATTATTGTTTTAAGCCACATAAAACAGCTTTTAAATCTCCGAGTCATCCTTAAGGTGACTAACCAATACAACTGGGTTCAGGGATGCTCTGCGTAAAGATGAACTCCTGGCACTAGATCATAGCAAACTTGCACCATGTACCTGTAACCATTTAAGAAGCATTTGATTTGTGCATCTAATCTATCAACTCGTAAAGATCTAACTTAGGATCCTGGTAACAGCCCACAAATGGTTATGAGCATCACTTCTGTTCCCTGCTCTATGCCAAGATACCCCACATGAAGGTGGGCCTTTGCACACAGTTTGGTTCACCAGAAGTGCCTTCCTTTACCCACGCCTACCACACTTATCCCTTTCTCAAGGCCCATCTCATGTGCCTCTGCATCTTCTCCAAGCAACTTCATCTGATGCTGCCCTCCAGTTCTCCCACATCAGGAGAAGCCTCAGGTATCTTGGCAGAGGTGTGCTGGTAAATGTTTAACAACAAGCTCTCTGGGCAGAAAAAGACTTCCTTGATTTCTGTGGTGTTAATACTTCTACCATAGCTGATTTAATGCTGCCAGCATCACACCCCTGAATACAGAATTGGGGAAAGATGTGTACAGTCAGTCTCGCAAGCCTGTACCAGCCACTCCAGCACACCCTGATTGTCCTCTTGATTATTTTGAAATATCCCTTCCCCTTTCTTAGCATCTCTCCCTCAGCCCAAGCCTTCCTCATCTCTTGCCTGGACTATTATGAAAACTCTTCCTTGTTCTCTCTGCCTCCAGATCCTCCTCACTGCTCTTCCTTCTCCACGCAGTGAGTTCCTACACCCTCATTTCATTGTACCATGCCATCCATTCTTAAAACCCTTCAAACCTATGGTTCCATGGTTTTCAATGGAAAGTTGTGTATCCAACAACTTTGACCTTTCTACAGCTTTGACCCTGTCTACAGCTCACCACACACACACACACACACACACACACACACACACACCCTTCACACACTTAACCCCAAGGGACTTCTCTGATGACCCATGCTACTGTTGATGCCCCTCTGAGATTCCTACATTTTAGGAGGAGCCTAAAATGCCACCTCCCCAGTCACAAATCCCATTCCTCCCTCCGGGTTCATCACATCAGCCTCTTCCTGCTATGTACCCCCTGCCCTAGCCCCTCTTGTCTCCACATTCTCATGGCGGTTTATTGAGAACTTACTTATCATGCAGAATCATGGTTGGTTGTGTGCACCTCTGACCTTCTCTCTCCTCCTGAAGCCACAAGCTCCTTGAGGACAGGACTCCATGCAACTCTCCTATTTCTTCAGTGCCTGGCACCATGTCCTGACCATGAGAGAGCCTATCTAGGCCTGGAGTGGGTGTGGGGGGAGGTTCCAGAAGAGGTCAGTGGGTGAGGCAGCAGGAATGGGGCAGCACCATGGACGTCTCCCACCCCAAAGCCCAGGAAGCTTCCTGGCAGAGATGGGGACAGGGTATGGGGAGGGGGTTATGGAAGGAGGAGACCAAGGATAGTATCCCTTCCAGAACCCTCTGTAGTGCCTGAGGCTCCCAGGACCACCACTACCTCTCCATCTGTTTTCTCTATCCCTCTCAAAGGACTTAATGCCACACTCTCGATAGTTAAAAGCCCACCCTTAGGTTCTGTGTCTTTTACATTGCTTTGAATTGGATAATTATGGGCTCAAAACAACCCCCTGATCACATGTTAAAGGCTCTGATCCAAGCCCTAACCCCAAGGGTAGAGAGCAGTTGGTTCCCTTTTCCCAGGAACATTCAAACTTAAGTCACTGATCAAATGAAGAGTGTCTTGGATTTTAGGTAGCTTCCTTAAAATCATTGCAGGAAAACGCACTTGACATGTTAGCTCTGTTACAACTGCTAAGAGGCCTGGGCAAGTCTCTTTGTTCGGTCTGGTTTTTCCATCTGAAAAAGAACATTTGTGATCAGATGATCACTATTATCTCTGACAGTATATTCTAAGCCAATTCCCCCTCTTTGTCCATTAATTTTCTCATCCATAAAATAAGAGTAATATTCTCTACACCTCTTAGAGGGCTGTTTAAGATCAAATGAAAAATCAGGAAAATTGAAAAAAAGAAAGAGAAATAAAAAAGATCAAATAAGATAATGGATATCAAAATACCATTGTCAGCTATAACTATAACATATTAGTTATTATTTGTGAAATTTAATTAATGTATTTAAAGCATTTTATAAATGTTTCTGGGTGATTTAAGTAGATTTTTAACATGATTGTAGACATCATGGTGAATGTTAATTTAGGAGAAAAGCATAATATATGAAAGGCAGGTGCTCCTAAATGGGGACTCTTCCCATATCTGAGAAAACTCAGAAATCAGACAACATCTACTGAGTGAGCTATAAGCAGACACTGCAGGCCAGGCCTGTATCAATAGTTTTCATGACTGCTTGTTATTCCCCAAGATCTACACAAAGGACTGGCCATTTAAATCCAGACGCACCTATTTATTCTAAGTCTTGTCCTGAATGTTCAGTCAAGCTTTTAACAGATGCGCTGAAGAGAATTAAAGTAGCCCATGCCTGCTCACTTCCCCAGGTAGAGTAACTAGGGCACGACAGTATTTCAAAGCCTCTTCTTTCCGTCTTTGTTATTATTATTACTCAGCTCTTCAAAGACAAGGTCAAGATTCAGAAGTAAACCAGGTCTCACTTTGATCTTCAAGATCATGGCCACATTCTGTTCAGCAGCCTTCATCCCCTTGTCTGCAAGCATAATATAAGTCTAATTAGGATATCTCTATTGTGTCCTTGAGAGTTGGTACACCTGGAGTGACTGAAGCCAGGAACAGTGTGAGGAGTCCAAGTCACTCTATGCTCTTGCCTGAAAATGATTGTCAAGCACTACCCTAAGCTGCCAACCAAAGAATGGACACCCCTTTAATTTTGCTTCATGGAAAGCAGAGATGTAGAGACAGACCAATTAGCAGAAAAGCTTTCACAGATAATATTGGAAGTGTAGTTCCTGTTTCAGTCATTCCATCTGATGTTTAGAATAACAAGTTGAATCCTAAGCAACTCACTCACTTGATCTATACAGGTGCACAGAAGCAGATGGCCAGATGGCTTATCCACAGGTGACCATCTATCCTGCAACAATGTAAAAACCCCTGCTGATGGAAGATACTGAGTAAGAAAGAATGACTTACTTCTCCCCACCACTCCAAATGTGAGAGTTAGCCAAGGCCCCCAGTCTACTGACCAGCAAATCAGGAAGATCCTCTTTGTATCTGAAAGGCAACCCATTGGAAAACAGGTATGAAAGCAAAGCCCAATGGTGCTTTTATGAAGAGGTTAGGTAACATTAATAATAATAATAATACATTATTGTTATTGTAAATTAATTTATGGATAAAAAAAGTAATTTTCTCATGACTGATATTCTGCTAATATAGCCACACTAATTGGTAAAGCATTGAATTACTTCCATACCTGTTGGTAAATAGTGACTGACCCAGGCCTCCCCACATATACACACCGGTCCAAGATCCAACAGTCAAAGCGTTAACACCTGGCTGACCAAGGGGCCCCAGGACATATGGCAGGCCAGTGCTATGGCCAATGTCCATTCAGACCAGTGGGTGTCCCTGCTATGCTGTTGTTAAATATTTCACTATCTCCCACTGAGATGCTCTAGGTAGAACAGCCTGCAGGGTTCCTGAGCTCTGCACCTCACACTCTGTTCTCTGACTCTGCAGTGGCCCCAGTGTGGGAACACAAGTTGAGTGGCTCCAGAACAGCCATGGGGCAAATGCTGAGTGCCTAGTCAGGCCCTTCTTTACCTGTGAGGGAGGAGTGGGAAACCTCCTCAGTGACTAGCACTTAAACGTGGCCTCCTTCCCCTTGGCGTGCCCCAAAGTCCAGGTTAGGTGCCTCTTAAAAACCAAAAATAATAACACATAACAGCCATATGGGCAAGTCTTTAACCTGCCATCTGCATCAATTTCCCTCTGTTCAATCCAATGGAAAGAGATAATGACCTATCTTAGGCTTAATTAACATCTGGGTCCTGCTGCTGGGAGATTCCCAAACCCATGTCTCCCTGTAATTGCAAACCTTTATTTATTTGGGCACTTTGATGACAGCCACATAATGGGAGCTATGGCTCCAACCCCACCCACTGCATCATTCTTGGCAGCTGCCAACATCCCCTCCCGACTCCCCCTGCCCCTCCCTCTTATTCTTCTGCCTGTCTACACACCCATCCCTCAGTACCCCTTAGCCATAATCCCTCTGCCCTGTGCCATTCTGTGCCTATGGACACTCAGAATCAGAAGACCTACCTAGACTCCAGTCCCAGATCTGCCTGTTACTTACTCTACCACCATGAGATACCCACACTTGAAGTCCCCAGCACTTTGCTTGCATACAGTAGGTGTTAAATGCTTGTCAGTTGCCTTCCTTTCTACTCCATTCTACTCTTTAATCCCCAGGCCTCTCATCTGAAAATTGAGTTATTAATGCTGCTCTGCTTGCCTCACTGAGTGGTGATGACCATCAGGAAAGAAAATGCCTGAGAGCAACCTTTATGAGTTAAAGATGCCACATACACAGAAGGGTGACTTCCTCAGGACAGAGACATGGGGTACCAGAGGAATCACTGGCCAGACACTGCCTTCCAGGATGGCAGTCCCTTGGTGGAGTCACCCCAGCCCACGGTCTGACCTTTAGTTATGCAGGTCCTGAGGAAACACTGGGTCTCCACGCTTAAGATGTTTTGGGGAAAGCAGGAATCCCAGGAAGCAATTAGAGAAGAGATGGCAGGCTCAGCTGCCCTGTGACCAGAGTCTACCTCTGGCATGCACCCCAGCCCTGCTGAGACGCAACCCAGGCTGGCCTCCAGGTTCCTCCAGGAAAACAGCAATGAAAATTTCTCACATTTGTGACACACTTTTCATAAAAAGTGGTTTCTGTTCATGATTTCTTCCGAATTGTGCAATGCCATAAGGTAGCGTAATTATCTCTATTTACAAATGAGGGCACCATAACTCAGAGACTTGTACCACCTTGTACAGTGTGACACAGGAGCCTGTGGAACAGGGCACGAGCCCAGGCCTCTGCGTCTGAACGCTGTGTTCCTGCTCCAGGGGGTGATTAGCCTCCAGAGAGATGGGACTTGTTTCCTTTGCTTTCTTTTTTCTTTTCCCTCTTCCTTTCTTCTTTTCTTCTTTTTCTTAATAATAATAATACATTTATTTCAACTATTTACAGGGTATCACTGAAGTTATCAAAGGATAATAATTATGATAAAGTAATGCTGCATTCCATTAAAACCCATACCAGTAAATTTGCCAGATAATCCTGTTAGGTACCATAAGCCTTTCTAAAAATACCATTTTGAATCAAAATATTTCTAAAATGTTCCCAAGTGTGACATATGCTGAAAAAAGAAAAGAAAAAGAAAAATTTTTCTAAAATGTTCCCAAGTGTGACATATGCTGAAAAAAGAAAAGAAAAAGAAAAATTTTTTTCTAAAATGCATTCTACATTTACTTTATTTTTAAAATTAGATTAGTTTATTATAAATGTAACATGCTAATAAAAAAAAATCCAACCAGTAAAGTATAGTATAAAACATAAAGTAAAAGTGCTACATACTGCCCACTCTCCAGGCCAGTATTAAGATTTAGCTAGTTAGTAGAGGTGTTTCTGACAGGGGACAGTGGGATCTCTGTCTCACTGGGGCCGTGGCACAGGATAGATTCACTCAGGGCCTTCCCAGAGTGCATAGTGACCACTCACACATCTATCCAGGTCCCCCTGCATCTAGAAAGCAGAGCCTTCCCTCTCAGGTGTCTGGGCTCCCTGGTGGGAGGCAGCTGAGGCCTCTGTGGGACAAAAGAACACAGACACCTCCCTCAGGTGACTGGAACTGACCAAGGAAGTGGAGCAGAAGGACTCTCATGGCAAGGCTTCCAATCTGCCCTGCATGATAGAGAAGAACGAGCTGACTCATGCTGCATAGCCTCACAGGGCAGAGGGAGGACCAGAATAGCAGGTTACAGACAGACAAATCTCAGAACTTTCCAAGAATCAGAGCTGCCCTTTCAGGGGCTGGGCTATCCCAGGAGAAAGAGAAATCTGCTCCCAAGGACCACAGGAACTGAGGGACTATCACCTCAAACATTCCTTCTCGTCTTGAGCTAATGTTTTCGGTGTCTGTTTCTGAGAAGTTGCTTGGGCTCTGGGCCTTGAGCTATTCAAAGCAGCCCTTAGGACCAAGTGCAAACTGAATGGTTCACACCTTCACAAACTCATAAATAACTGAGTTCCCAATGATCCTCCCAAAGTCTTAGCTCATATAAACTTGGGATTGTGGTCATAAAATGAAGAGAGGACAAAAGAGTGGGCACTTTTTCTGGGCCCATTGAAGGTGTAGTTATCAATATTTGAGTCTCCAGTGTATGAGCAGACTTGTAATGACGGGGTGTGCTCCCTCCACCATGTTACAAAAGTCTCTTTTCCAAGCCCATTTCTCCTTTGTTCTGAGCACACTGCTAAATTCCCTCTCTCAACTTCCCTTGCAGTGACACAAAGCCATGAACTGAGTTCTGGCCAATGAAACATGGATGAAAGTTGTGTGCTTCACTTCTGGACCTGGCCCATAAAACCTCCTAAAGGATTATGTACACTCTTTGTCCACTGGAGGATATTTTCTGGCCAGATACAGATGACCCAGAGAGAATTCCAAGACCTTAGAAGAGAGATCAGCAAACTTTTTCTGTAAAGGACCAGATAGTAAACATTTTAGGCTTGTGGGCTGTACAGTCTTTGTTGCAACTACTCAGTGCTGCTAATGTGGTGCAAAAGCAGCCACAGTAATATGAAATGAATGAGTGTGATTGTGTTCTCATAAAACTTCAGATACAAAAACAGCTGCAGGCCCAATTTTGCCTATGACCCTTATCCTAGGAGGTGGTGGAGCCACAATATAGAAGGAGCCTGGGTCTCTGAGTGACTGCCTGACAACCAGGTGTATTCATACTAAATATTGCATAAGTGAGAAATAAACTTCTATTATGTCAAGCCAATAAAGGTATGGGATTCATTAAAGCATCCAGTATTCTTTACCCTATTCAATCATACCCACCACATTCTATTCTTCCTGGTTGGCAAGTTCACAGATCAAGAAATGGACCAATGAGAAAGAAAACTTGAATGTTCTTCTGAAATGGCCTTTAGAAATACAGGGGTGGAGAGAGGCTGCAGGCAGGAGATTTTCAACCCCCCCCCCCAAAAAAAAAAATCTCTGGAGAATTATGCTTCCTCTAGAACCTAGGTCAAGCAGTTTTATGACTCCAGTCAGAGACTTTGAGGGGACCCACTATGACATTGAAGAGGATAGTCATCTCTTTTGTGGAGCCCTATGTCATCACCCCTCCCTCCTGTGGGTGGGTTGGCTGCCCCTCCTTTGTGTTCCCTCAATACTTTACATGTAAACTGACCATACCTCTTTTTATGTTGGATTGGCATTACATGTTTTGGCATTTTCCACTGGGTTGCAAGTTCCATGACAGCAAGGACTTCTTCTTGTCTCCCTAGGTCCATCCCACTTCATTCCCTGATTCCATCCCCACCCCACTCTCTCCCATCTCATTCCACAACCAGCAGAGTGCTTGTCATACAGGAGATGCATTGTAAATGTGTCTTCAGTGAAGTAGAGAACAGAAATGAATGAATGAAGACATGCACAGATTAAGGTCAAAATTGCCTAGGTTATAGGTGGGCAACTATATCATTTATCATCCAAACTAGGACACATCTGAGAGTGAAAGGTGGCTCTGCTATAGTTATGTGAGGATATCAGGATAAGCCAGCCCTGTCCTGAGCAAACTGGAATCTATGGTCATCCTAGCAGTAGGCCTCTTTGGCTCATGGTCTGCTGTAATGCAGAGCATTCCCAAAGGGAACTGGCAGTTCAAATTATTCTAAGGAGCTGGAGCCTTTAAGATTAAGTACACAAAAAAAGAAGAAAACTCAGAGCACAATGGAAAGAAAGGGTGATGCAATTTGAAGTTTTTCTTGGCGGAAACCTGGAAGGATCAGCATAGATCTCTCAGTGTGCTATGAGTTTTCACTGATCATTTCATGCTAATGCCAACCACAACAGCTTGAGTTTACAGTACAGCTCATATTCACCCTTGAGAACATTCCCAGGCATGCCCACAGGAACACACATAAACACACACACACACACACACACACACACACACACACACACACACACACACACACACCACCATTCTACCAGAACAAGAGGATCCTAAGTGTGCCTGTGTGACCTATATCTACATATGAGGGCACTTCAAAAAGTTTGTGGAAAGATTGGAAAGATTTGAATTATCTTTTCATTTTATTTTTCCATGAACTTTAAGAAAAAGCCTCAAAACCTTTACATTTCTAGAAAATGATCAGCCCAGAGAATTACCTTAAGAGGATCTGTGTCCACTTCAGGATCATCTATTTGAGAGGTAAATGAAATTACAATTGCAAATATTTCTGAAAAGTTTTGGGAGGTAGCATGTGTGTGTGCATGTGTGTGAGTATAGGACATTAAGCATACTAGTAATATTGATCTGGGCTGATAATCAAAGGCTGACAAAACGAATCCCATTATGTGGAATAAATAAAAATCCAGCCAGAGAGTACAGGGTAGCTGCCATGCTCTCCTGCCACAACTGAAGGAGAAGACTGGGCTGGAGGCAGCCACATAGCTCATGTAGATACTTAGCACTCCAAACGGAAAATTAAGCAGCCATAATCTTTCCACATAAAGCATGCCATTTAAATGCCCACCTACTATTTCCTACTCTTAATAGATGACTTCCTTGTTTTTTGCATGTTTTCCCTCCTTGTCCCTGGAATATGTTTCATGGAAAGTGTCCCTGCCCATGGGCACATTCTCTCTGTGGGAGAGCCCCACTGAGGCTCACTCAGCCCAACTGTTATTTCAATCTGAATATTGCAGAAGCTACCACTCCTTTCCTGTACTGCACTTTACACAGCACTTTATCATCCAGTATTTAGATTTTGAGCCTCAAAACAACACAACCTGAGAGAGAGTTTGGTTAGGTATTACTATCTCTATTTCACAGAAAGAACTGATCCTGAAAGGAAACTTGCCCAAGGTCAAAGAGATAGAATGTGAGAACACCAGGGCTAGAACTGGGTCTCAAGTCCATTCCTCCTTCAGCTGTACCTTACCCACATGAATAATTCGCCCACATGAATACCCCCTCCAGACCCCCAATACCACCTCTGTTAGTTAACGTTGGACACTTGCTAGGGCCTGGATTAGAAGAATGTAGTGGAAGGTGTATAGCATACTACTGAAACCTGCTTTGATCTCATCAGTGTGAATACCTCTATGTTCACACTGAAGGATTTGGCCAGCCATGGACTCTGCAAGCTTCCTTCATCTGCAACAACTGCTGCAGATATGAGAGGAAGAGCCCCATGCACCCCACACAACTGAAATTACAAGTGAAAGTTGTGTCCGTACATCTCCTTTAGACAGTGTGGTTTGGTCCAGGCACAAACCGTAGCACCTAATCACATGTTGCTCTTTTAAAGGGATGAGCCCCTCTACTGGAAATCAGGTGGTGAGCACCAGTGAACAGTTTTCCCTGGGATCAGGGCCCTTAGGGGCAAATTGGCATGCAAAGACTATAATAGGTCTCTCTGCAGGGGAAGAGACAGACAAAAGCTGTGGAAAGGAACTGCTGATGGTTTTGTAGATTGGCAGATGGTGCCTGGGAATCATCTGCAAGCCCTGAACTGGAATACAGAACTGAGAGTGTGCTGATGCAGGACCCAGTAACCCCACCCACACTTTCTCCTTGAACTCATGTCACCTTGGAAACATCACTTTCTCTTTCTCTGTGCAGTAGTTCAGTTGCAAGAGTGGAGCCTTTAAGAATGTGGCATATGGTGCTAAGAGAGCATCTGTAATGTTACAAAAATGCTCTCTGCACCAAACTCTTTCTTACCACTTACTCTAGCCTCTTCCAGTCACGGTGCCTGAAATGCCCATAATATTTAGCCTTTTAGATCTCAAAGACTTTTAGTATTCAAGAGTCAATTCTCTGAAAAGGTTATTTAGGTAAGAGTTTGGGATATCCACAGTAGGCTGAGAAACAATAGTTTGAGGTGGCAAAAGTGGGGACATTACCAGTGTGGGAAAAAGGAGACCCCTGAGCTTCACACACATACAATTGGTCCATATCCCCAAGGTAGTGGGGCTCCCTGCATTACTGCTGAGGCATTTCTGAAAGAGGACAGTGTTGCACTTAGAAAGAGACTGGAAAAAAATCAAAACCTGGGTTCTAATCCTGGCTCTGCTATAAACTTCCTGTGACATGTGCACAAGTCCTTTCTCTTCTCTGGGCCTCAGTTTCCCAATCTGTAAAATGAAGGAACTGGATCTGAGGCGTTCTGAGGCTCTGCTTGGCTCTCAGGCTCTCAGGATAGGGAGAGTAGATCTTGGGGTGAGTCAGTGGCCTCTTGAGACATGAATGGCTAATCCTGAAACAGAGGGGAGGGAAAATCCCCAACCAGAAGCTGAGAACAAATTCTCCTAGAGGAGGGATCTGGGATGGGGGTGGGTCCTGGAGCAGGAGAAGCCTACTGCAAGAGGAGATGGGGAAGCATTCCCCAAGTTATCAACTTCCTCTTACTCCCAGACTTGCCTCCGATGGGTCTTGTTCTCTGTTGTCAAGAGACCAAAACACCCTGCTGCCAGGTGCCCTCATGGTCTTTGATCAGATGTCTGGGCTCTGCCAAGTTTCCTTGGACACTGGGTTGCTTCCAAACTAACTTATCCCCAACCAAAAGGATACAGGGAAAGAGCATAGGACTTGGAGTCAGGAGACTTGAGTCCTGGACCCAACTTGCTGAGTGATCTTGGGCAAGTCATTTCACTTCTCTGGACCCTAACTTGGCCTTTAGATTCAGTGACAATCTCCATGTCAGGACCCACCATGGCCTCTAAGTTTAGAAGTGGTGAAAGGGATACCTCACAGGTGATTCCTGCTCTGGCTCGTTCAAGGAAATTTTACTTCCAAACCAGACCTTGGTGATGGTCCAGGTTGAATAGGTCTTCAGAGCCCTGAACAGTTTGTAGTCCATGGCCACAGGTTTCTTCTGCCTTGTCCCACTAAGGGATAGCATAAGGCAGGAACACACAAGCTTAACCTTTGCTTCTTCAGTTTAGAACATTAGTGCTAAAAGTCCAGCCCACCCATTTTGCCTGTGAGGATCCTGAGGCCAGAGAGGGGATGGGGCTACACTGGTTCCCACGCAGAGGGGATCCAGGTCCTTTCTGGGACTGTATCCAAGCCTCTCCCTTGCAGGCTTTCTGCCACACCCCATCATTTGGGTCTCAATTTGGCACAAATCAGAGGGATTTGGGTAATAACCTTGGGGCTGGGATGAGTAGGGATGAGACTCCAATTCAATAAAGCCAATTCCAAATAAACCATATTTCTCCAAACCAGAACTACCCATCCCTAGAAAGTCAAGGAAGTTCCAAGGAAAATATTAGGAATTGAGTCTACCTCATGCAGAGTTGAGGAGTTGAATGAATCCCAACTTCCCTCCTTATATCCTTAACACCTTGGTTCTTCCATCTGGGCAATGATCTTGAACTTTGTCTTAGCCTGTTCCCTTAGCCTGCAGTGGAATCACTCCTTTACCCCTTCCTCAGCATTTCCTGAGGACCTAATAAGTGCCAGGCCCTGTGCTAAGTGTGGTGAATCAGAAGTGCCTAAGACACATTCCTATCCTTGGAAAATTCAGTCAACTAGGAAGGATACAGATGATTAACAACCATGATGGAATGGAAAGATCTCCCACACACTCAAACTAGACCTGCTCTTCTAGGGTGGGGTCTTGCCCGACCATCTCTCAAGGGTGGAAGCAAGAGGCGAACAAGTTCTTCTGGGGGCTGCCACCCCACCCGTCAGCAGCATTCCCCCCAGAAAGAGAGACTCTTGACTTCTCCACCTCCAGCATCATGCATTGGTACATACTCACACACACTTGGGGGAAGAGAATGTGGTGTTAATGAACGGCATCACAAATATTTGTCATCAAACACCCACCATGTTTGAAATGTGGGGATACAAAAAATGGAGGGAACAAAGAAAAAAATCAACTGCCAGTTCCTACCACCCAAAGACTAAAAAATGGTTATAAGCCACAAAAACCAGAGGCATATGAAGAGATTGGTTTAGGAGTTTGGACCCCTGAGTCTTGGTCCCTGTGTGACCTTGGGCAGGACACAGCACCCCTCTGTGCCTCGGTTTATTCATCTGTAAGTGGGGGGGGCAGGGCCAGAACATGCTCTGGAATTGCAGGATTGGTGCTGGCTGATGTTGATGATGGCTTGGTTTGTTTTTCTCTTTAAGTTTGGACTTTCTTTTCTTTCAGGTACCTTAAGGTTTGAGCTAGGTTTTTGGAAGGGAGGAGAAATGAAGCAGGACTGGGCAGGGAGCTGGGCAGTAGGAGAAGCCAGAAGGAATGATATGTTAACAGGAGGCAGGATGGGGGAGAGAGATGAAGAGGAGGGCAGAAAAGGAGGCTGTCAGAAGGGACACTCTCCCTGGGGTTAGAAACAAGGACTTTACTGCTGCCACTGAACACCCAGAGAGCAGAAGGAACAAGTGCCAAGCTCCAGGGCCACCAAAATGGTGGCTAGTCAAAGCTGTTTGAGTTAGGTTATGTCCAAGCTGGCAGTGGGGAGTTGGTCCCAGGGACACTGGGAGTTAGAAGAAGGGATGAGCCAACAGGATCAAAAGAGGCCCTAGCTAATGGTAAAGCCAGATCCAGATGTGGCCAAGAGCAAAATGCCTGGTGCAGAGAGTACAGAGCACCTTGGTCCCAGCGGCCTCCTGCCTGCCCAAGCCCTGAGTAGATTGCCGTGTGTCAGACGTGGCTCCTAGTCCCAGCAGTCCATGCACATTTCTAGCTCTGTCATGCATCACTTACCAGCAGATGCTAGGGCTACTGATGCATACCACAAGGAGGAAAGAGCTCTGCTTATTAAATTACCAAATCCTGTTAGAATAAGAGGGCTACTTACTCCTAATAGAATTTTTGTTTCTCATGATCCTTGGTGACTACAATGAGATTTTCAATTCTCCAATTGGGTGCCAGGAGTAGATTCTACCAGCCAGTCCTCTCTCCTTTCACAAACAGAACCCTCAAAAACAGCTCTGTCCCCTGGGAGGGAATTGTGCTTTCTCAATATAACAGAGCCTTTCTAATTTGTTTAACATCTACTGCTCTGCTGACTGTGGGGCAGTGAGTGGGAGGTTTTCTTTAGGGAGGAGCATGTGCATGTGGAGGGGGCATCCTCTGAAATGAGCATTGTTGAGAGGGTACGTAACACCACTGTTTGTTTTATACAGTCCTACGCCTCCCTCCTTCCCCCTCAACACACACAACAGATTGTAGAAATGAACACGGGATGTTTGTGCCGAGAGACGCTGCTGAGTATCTCTCTGTGGACTCACGCTGTCACCCCTGCAAGTCTCTCCTGTCACCGGAAGTCACTCTGCAGTCAAAGCTGCATTGTTGGACACGTAGGATTACTTTAGCTGGGAAAGAATGGGGAAGGTGTCCCACTGCCTTTAAAGAACCATCAGGTTATGTAAAGAAAAAACACGAGCTTCACCTTGCAAGAAGGAAAAGCTAAATTCGTTGAGTAAACCTGAACTCAGGTGCTCTCTAGAACATGTATTTCATCTGACTCCTTAGCTCTGCTTTTGTCACTCCACTCTGTCCCTCTGAGTGCCAAGAGCAAATGCATTTTGGGTGGTTTTTTTTTTTTTATTCAAAACATCTCTTCTTACTTTAGTGATATCATCCCTAGAGGACTGAGATGTAAGAAGAGGTGAATCATGTATCACCTTCACATCTCTTCTAGAATTACATCAGTCTGAGCCCTGGGGTGCAGTGGGGATAAAAGCCAAATAGCAGGGGGGAGGAAGGCGAGATGGGAGGGCATCAGGAGGGAGGGAGGCAGGCAGCTGATTCTTTCACAGTCTGCTTATTTTCTTCTTCCTCTTCCTCGGCCCCCAAGCCCCCCTTTCTATTTATAAATCACTTAAGAGGAAAAATTAGACTTTACAGAGACAGTTGCCTTATACTTATCGATGTTGTTGGTTTAAATGTCATTTGCCTGAACTTTCTGGCCAATCACCATCCCCCCATCAGTCACAGATGAAAGCCGACCTTGGCATTCTCACTGGACACATAAATTGGGTAAGGATAAAGGCACACAGACGCTGCCCCACCCCCAAGTACAGGCCATATTATCTTCACTCCATTTTACGTCTTCGTCAGTTTCAAACAGCAGAGGAACTTGGCAATGTGTGGAAATCATTTGAAATGTGAAATCAAGTCACACAGGACAGCGATGACCCACACAGCTATCTGCTTGTGAGGTGGAAGGCGCACCAATGTGGGCATATAGGTAGGCTGAGATTTGACTTTCCTGTCCTCTCTCTACCTGGGGTTTTTAAAATGTCATTCAGTCATATGTATCTGAGGTATTCAGGGAGAAGGACTCTCAACCAAACCGAAATGTAATAGATTCAAAGGCCTGGACCTTGTCCTAATGCCCTTATGAAGAGACTGAGTATTTTAAAAGTAATTCCCACTCGCCCCCTTTGCTTTTCTTTTTTAAAGACAGCCTTATGCCTGAATCTCTCCTGCTAATTAGAAAGAAAATCTTTCATCCTCCCTTCCTCTGTGGTTCCAGTGAATTCCAGATGCCTTAGGATCTCTGGGTCTAGCTGCTCAGAGCATATTTATGATGAAAACAAAGCAAAGTGGCCTCAGGACACCAGGGAAGGCTGGGAGTGAGATACATTTGTGCAACACAGGAAAAGAGGCCAAAAGGGGCAGAGAGGAAAAAATAATTTGCAGAAGGCACAGTTTTGGCAGCATCTTATTACAACTTCCAGCTGATCGGGTGTAGCAAACTAGAGACATCTGTTTGGAGTTTACAACAGAAACAAACACACAGAAAGCATGAAAACCCTAAAACATACACACCCAGATCAAGTTCTAACAGCTCCTCTCTGCCTTGACCTCTACACCATTTCCCCACTGGGTCATGCTGGGTTGTAGAAGGGAAGGAAATGGGCTCTGCAACCTGCTGACCCACCCGCCCCACCTGCACCATGACTCATTCACGCCGTGATGGGAACTTATCAACTTTCTTTCTCCTTGGTTTTCCTCCCAGGAAAAACAGAGATGGAATGGTCCCACTCCTTTCTTTAGGTCTCTAGCTCAACTCCTTCAGCTGTTTGTGAAGGAAAAGATTATGCAGTATCCTTATACTTGATCATTAGAGTGACCCACAGAGAGAGGTGGTGGAACCTCAGCAGACCTGGAAAGTCACTTCGCCATAAATAACCTCACAGGGAAGAGTGGGAAATGGAAATTACCTCCAAAAATTAACTCAGAAAAGACCAGAAAAAGTCTACACTTGCACAACTTCATAATGAAGAATATAGGATATGCTTGAAAACACTGGCCCCAGACACAGTACCCAGAGTTGCGAAGGTCCAGAAAGGACCCCGACTGCATAAAGTGGATTCCCCTTCCCTAATCCTCTCCAAGCATCACAAAAACCAAAGACTGTCCCACTACACTGCCACAGGATGGGACACATCGTCCTCCCACCCTACCACAGAGGTTCCAGATGCTCACCTGTTCTGCTACATTTTCCGCTTTATTCTCTCCCCACTAACGTGCAAACAGAACCAGAACAGTGCTACTCTTAAAAAATAACAAAATGCTTTATACACATTTCTGTATAGACAACTGAACAACATTTTACATGTTTCTTTTGCACAGCAAAAGATATAAACATTCAGCTCTGAGAACAGCTATATACAAAAACAAAAGATGTCAAAAATACTTCACAACAGTGCAAAATTATTTTACACAGTATCATGGAGTGATATCTGAGCAGGAGGAAGGTGTGTGTTTCTAAAGGAAAACTCCTTTTTTAGGTATTAGATGTCTTTAACTGTAAACAAAATGCATCTTTCTTTCATCCCCCCGCCCCCCCCACACAGTTATTTGAGGAATTTGGCAGAATTTCAAGGGTCTGAGTCTGAGGTAAACAGCCCAAGCGCCCAAGCTCTCACACCAAAAAGAACTGGGGGCGAATGGATGGCATTAAAGCCTCAAACATTGTGAAAGCAAAACTTCTTTTTCTTTAAATGACATGTCTATGACAGTACAGGGCCGTTCCAGGGGGTTGAGGGGAGGAAGTCAACCCCTCCTCCTCAGGCCCCAGCGCCCCACAAACAGGAAGCTGGCCGGCAGCACCTCAGGCCGGTGACTTCGCGAACGCCAGCCTGGCTGCCTCTCTCCTTCCTTGCAGGGTTTTCCCCTCTCTCACATCTACCCACGGCCCGACCTGCAACCTGTGCCCGCCTCAAACACAGCCAAAAGTGGCGGGGCCGCGGGGGGCAGGGGAGCGTCCAGAAGGAACTCCAGACCTGTGCCCCCAGCACCCCATTTCTCCTTTCCTGGGGGCGGCCGGGGGATAGGGAGGTTGTCGGGACCACGGGTGGGGAGCACCAAAGAGTCTGGAGCTCAGCCCGAGTGGGGCTCGTCCGAGCTGCCGCCGTCAGTGAGACCAGACTGGTCCCCGGCGGTGGCAGAGGTGGCATCTGCGCCCCCGCCCTCGATGGAGCTCTCGCTGCTGGTGCTGTCGCCCGAAAGCAGGCGCGTCACCCGCAAGTCGGACTGCAGGGTGCGCACGTCGTTGCCGAAACTGAGCTCACCCAGGTCGCTAATAAGCTGCGACAGCTCGGCCTTCATGTCGGAGGCGCTACCCAGCAACAGAGGCAGTGGTCCGGCCCCGGGGCCCAGCGAGACCCCGCCGCCCCCCAGCGCCTCCTCGCGGCCATTCTCCAGCGTGTCCAGCAAATCGCCGCATTCTAGGTGCATGGCCACCACCAGCGCCCGCTGCGCCTCGGCCTCCTCCTCTGTTGGATCCCCCTGCCCCGTACGGTCCTCCTCCTCCAGGCAGCTCTGGGGGTGCTCCTCTTCTTCCTCCTGAAGCTCTTGCTCCTGCTGTTCGCCGAGCAGGTCCTCGGTGATGGAGCCGAGCTTGGGCGCGCTGCGGCTGCGCTCCACCGGTGGCTTGTAGCAGCAGGGTCCATGCAGGAGCAGCTTGCGCAGCGGCACTAGCGGGATGGTGTGCGCGCCCACCAGCTCCTGCTGCTGGTGACGCGCGTCGTCTCGCCGCTTGAGACGTTTAAATTCCGCCAGAGCGTTGGCCGACGTCTGGTAGAGCAGCAGGGCCATGGCCTGCGCCTTCTCGGGCTTGGACACCAGCACCGCGTGACAGCGGAGCATTACCGCCTTGTGCTTCAGCTCGTGCCGGTACACCCAGGCGAAGACTTTTGGCAGCCGCGCGTCTGCTACGCAGTAGGTGACGCGGTGCAGCAGGTATAGGTGGCCCGGGCGGCGCAGCGCGCGCTCCTCGGCGTGCACCATGCGGATACCCTGCGCACTCACTGTCAGTTTCATCTTGGTGCCTTGACGGCCCGCCTCGCTCTTGCTCCAGATCTTTCCCACGGCTAGGTCGGTGCAGCCGTCGCCGCGCGCCTGGATGGTGGTGGCATTACCCAGATAGAGCACTGTGTAAGTGGGGTCCTCGCTGGTGATGTGCAGCTTTTTGCGCTTGGAGCGGAACATGCTGCCCACCCGGCTGAGCGCCCCTTCGGGGCACGCCCGAGCCAGCGAGCTGAGCGCCGAGTAGTGCAGGTTCACAGCGTAGCCCTTGGGTTTGGACGCCTGCCGCGGCGGCGCCTCGGCCAGCAGCTCGAACTTGTGTTTCTTCCACGGCAGCATCTCCGGAGGGCGCCCCGGCGCAGCTGGGAGGCAGCAGCGGAGCGCCAGGCGCGAGCCCCGCTGAGCCACCCGCCGCGGCCGGGCTCGGCCCGGGCAAGACCAAAATAATAAAAACTCTCCTGGGAGCGGCCCAGTGGCGCGGGGAAGGGGGAGGAGTGGGGGGAGGCTGGAGGTGGGGGAAGAAAGGGAGAAGGGAGGAGAGATAGTGCTTGGGAACCCCGCAGGAAGTGGGGATAGAATTTTTTAAAAAGAAATTATTCAGCTTGGAGTGTGCAAAAAAAAAAAGAAAAAAAAGAAAGAAAGAAGGGGGGGGCACGCGCGCACACACAGAAGTACCCCAGCCCGGGCAAGGATGAGGGCACAGTCTCCCGCAAGCAACAAAATGAGAGAAAGAGGGAACGCGAGTGGAGCGGAAAACGTCTTAGAAAAAAGCTAGATGTGCGCCCCCAAATAAATAGAGGGAGCCCAGCAAAAGCACCCGGGATGGTGCGAGAATATGCAGGAACTCCTCGGCGAACGTGAAAAGGGCACCCCGACACACACACAACGCCCGGGGCTGGGGCCAGACGCCGCGGAAACTCTACAGCGAATGTGCCCAGGGGCCAGTGCTCCCCACCCCTCAGAGGAGCTGGAGACCGACAGCCCCTCGGCGGGGCAGGTCCCAGAATCAGCAGCTCGCCCCAAGTGCGGTCCGATGGAGGGTCCGGCTGGCGGCGGGGGCCCCACGCAGCTGTCCCGCCGTGGCTCACTGCATCTTCGCTCTGGCCGGATGCCGGGGGCTCGCGCTCGGCCAGCTCACTGTCCGGGCCGGCTTGGCCAGGGCAGCGCTGGGCTCCGAGGGCGGGGCGCGCGCATGGTTGGCTCCGGGGACCGCCGCTACCTCATTTCTTCCCTCCCGGGGGTGTCCGAGTCCGCTCTCGGGCTCTCCTTGGTCGGCTGCCCGCCTTTGCAGCGCGCCCTCTCCAGGACCGCGAGCGCTGCTCGACTCGCCCACCTCACATCCTTGCCGTCCGGGAGGAAGATCCCGGGTAAATATAGGCCGGCGCGAACCATTCGCAGCGCGGGGACGGGGGAGGAGCGGAGAAGAGGATCCGCGGGCTCCGACGCCTGGCGGATTCCTGGTCTCTTAAAGGGACCGGGTTGCAGCCATTGGTCGCGGGAGGGCAGAGACATGTCCAATCCGACAATTACATCCTAAATTTACCAGCATCTCTTTTATCTGCAGAAATCACCAAGACCTGGGGTTACCCGCGCAGCAAAAAGAACTTGTACTCTGATACTCCACCCCCAGGCTGAATTGCAACTCACTGAATAAATGTATGTCTAGATCGAAACTTCTGGGGGAGGTTGTTGAAGATGAGATTGTAGACTACAATTTCATGTGTAAAAAGTTTGAGGAAATAGTGGTTTTTTTCCTTGTGTGACAGCTCTCTGAGAATGACTGGGTTCTGTTTAATATTGTTATTTTCAGGATTTTATTCTATTAAAGAAACAGCGAAAGGCAAAGAAAACACCAAGATGTACTTTTCACTATCTGAAACCATTATCCACAGGTAAGCAGCAGACAGTGAAGTCAGGTGAATGGTAAGGTGACTGGAATGAACAGTATAGTATACTGTCAATAAATAAGGTGCTTCTACCGCTAACCCCCAGCAATCCCCACTCCTGCCATCAAGCCTCAGCATAGAGCAGTTTTCTGAGATATATACATTTCTAAGTAATGTATGTGTGTGGTTAGAACTCAGTTTACTCTGGCAAGCCAGTCATTAAGTTTTATTATATCACAGACACATCTTGGATGAGAATTCCTAGTAAAAATTTAAATGACATTTTTAAGTTGAGTGTCAAATAATGCCTGGCCACCCTCAAATGGGAGTGATAATGCATTAATCATGCTATTCTCAGGTGTCAAATGGACAATGTAGTTTTAGTCATCTGACCATCTTGACCTTTGACTAGTAACTCATTTCCAGCCCTTGAAACAACATACTTGCCTCTATGGTCTGCTCAGTCAAAGCAAAAAGACTCCTAGCTGGAATGTGTAATAAATCTCCGGATGATCCTGCATGAACTCCCACGTGTGTCCTGGAGGAGGACTGTGGTCCCTCCTCGCAGGCCCAGTCCACTGGGAATCTTGGAGGTCTGTGGCTTCCATGCCAAGTCCTCATTTCAGAATAGCTGCTCCTAGAAATTCCCTGGTACTCTACCTCCAACTTTTAACCTTCCTTTGGTCTCTAACCCAATTTTCACAGAGTCATTGGTGGTAAGTTTCAATTTAGCTAACTTTTCTGAGTACCTTTTGGTGCCCGGTCCTGAGCTAGGGGAAAACCCAATTCCTGTCTCCAAGAAGCTCCCAGTCCAATGAACGATGTAGACTCCACCCAACTCTGGGCTTCTGCTGGAATGTATGCTCTGTGGAATTATCCTGTATCCTACAAATAGGCACTCAATAAATGTCTGTTGAATTTATGAATGACACACACAGGAACGAGAAGACAAAGTGGGTTAAATGCCGTGGAAAGACCCAAAGTCCTATGAGAAGGCTGGAAGAAGAAAAGTTTCATTGTAATGAGAAATCAGAAAAGGCTTCATGGAGGTCGTAACATGAGAAGGATGAAAAGGATTTCTCTAAACAGGAAAGGACTGAAGGACTTTCAGGTATAAAGAACAGCATAATTATAGAAGCATGAAAATGCACGCACATGTACAGATTAGGACAGAAGTTAATGATTGTAACATAAAAGAAGAAGGTTTCCTGACATGCTTTTTGGGCCCTCCTAGTCTCTGAGGGAAGGAATGGCCTTTTCACAGCTGACTGGCCCCATGGTGTCCTTCAAGCAGAGCCGCAATGCCTGACTCCTCAGCAGCACTGATGGGTTCATGGAGGGTTACCAGATATAGTGTTGGAATGAGCTAGTTAGGACATTTAAGCCAACATTAATTCCTCTTCTGCTCAAATTTCTGGAATATTTTGCAGTGGTAATGAAGTAGTACATAATCCAAAGAACAAAAAATTCTGGTAATAATACACCAAATTAACCTGTGCTATATGACTTTTAGCTGGTCCATAATCTTGAAGTCTAAATTCTACAAAAGCAGACATCATGTTCAAGCAGGTAACATTCCCAAATGGTGCAGAGGTCCGAGGATCAGACAAGTTTGGGGAGGAGGAAGAGGGAGCAGTGGTGCGAGCTAAAGCTGGTCTCAGCCTCTGCAAGAGGCACCCCTCCTTCTCCAGCCCCCCACCCCACCCTGTGCACTTCACGTGGTGGCAGGGAAAGCAGTGGACCACGGTGGCAGGGAGAAGGAGTCCACTCGCAGGCCAGGCTTTTCAGCAGCAGCCAGGGGGCCAGTCCCAGACACAGGACCACAGAGCTGCTCCTGTCGACCGGTCTATGTCACGCCCTGACTGCCTTCTTAATAAGCTTGTTTTCAACCTTGGGAGAACAGAAAGTTTCTAGGCAAATGTGAACACCCCAGTGTGTGAGTCATGTTCTGCGCCTGTGCTCAAAGACCCAGGAGGACAACTAGGCTGTCTCCCCGTAGCGTGGGCCAGCCTCCAGGGCCTGCCTCACCTTGTGGAGAAGCTGGCCACCCCCGCTGAAAGCGCACGTCGCAACTGAGGCAGCGTTTCTTCAGCTGAGAAAGCTGGCATCACCATTCGTGAGCCCACACCACATATCTGAGACACCAGATATGTGTCTGTTCCAGAACAGATACAGGCAGTTCCAGAAGAGAAATCGGCAAAGTCGAGTTGGGAGACAGGTTAGAAACTGCAGACTGTGCTTTTTTTTATGACAGTGCCCCATCTGCTGGTAGCAGGCAGAAGTGCCACTTGGTGGGATGATTTCTCATAAAACTGGAAAAGCCAGTGGTTGAATCAGCACACAGCCAAGTCACAGCTGGGACCAGGAGTCCAGCCCCTAACTTAAATCCTAGTCAGCCTTTTATCTCACCGAGGCTTTGGGACCAGCTTTCTTCTACCTTATGTCTTGCGTGATGCTCTTCCCTCTCCATCCCCTTCCCCAACATCCTACTCAATGGATGTGGGCTTCAGAGACAAATGACAAATCTTCAAAGTGGCTCAACAAATATTTGTTGAGTGTCTACTGTGGGTGTGACGTAGGTTCTGGAGATACAGCACTAAAGTAGACAGATAGGCCTTTGCCTTCATGGGACTTATAGCCTATAGGAGGGCAGTTAATAAACAAATAGTAAAATTTCAGGTAGTGAAATGGAAGAAACGGAAGCAGTTTTAGGAGTGTAAGGTGGCTGGTTAGACAGCACGGTCAGGGAAGGTGTCTTTGGACAGAGACTGGAGGAGATGGAGCCAGCTGTGCAAAGAGATGGGGGAGAGTGCTCCAGCCTGAGCTGGCCAATATGGTAGTCACTAACCGCATGTGGCTGCTGGCACTTGAAATGTATGTAGTTGGCCTGAACTGAGACATGCTACCAGTATGAAAGACACACTGGATTTTGAAGACTTTGTAAGACAAAAAGAGTGTAAAATGTATCAATAATTTTATATCAATTATATATTCAGTGATAATATTTTGGCTATGTTGAGTTAAATAAAATATATTATCTTAAAATATATATTACTAAAATTAATTTTGCCTGTTTCTTTTTGCTGCTTTAATGTGGCTACTAGAAAATCTTAAATTACATAATGGACGGTGTTGTCCTAGGCAAAGGGTACAGTCAATGTAAAGGCCTTAAGGTGTTGATGAGCTCTGCAGTTTCAAGAACTGGAAAGCTTCAGAATCCTACTGTCTGGTCACAGCCTCTGATTCTTCCAGCCCTCTTCATCACTGACCCCTGTCACATCAGCTTTTTAACCTCCAGGATCTGCATCTGTATTTCTTATTGAATGGACTCACCCGCTGTGTACATCAGAATTCCCTGGGCTAATTCCTAGATCCCACCCCTAAATCAGAATCTCTGGCATTGGGGGCAGGGAGTGTGCATGCTTAAACTCCTCTGGGATTGAATATGTACTAAAGTTTGGAGATCCCTGCCCTAGCCCATTTCATTTCTCCACTATCGACTCCTTCCTAGCCTCTTATCCTACCTACTTCCATCCAAAACCTTCTGGATGAGTATCAGGTCCAGTTTCTGTGCACCACATCCACCCAGCAGAGCCCCAGCCCTGGACCACCACCACAGCTCAGGTGCTGTGCCTCTGGGGCCATCCTATTGAATAGAATCCCTCAGATACTTGCGTGGTGTCCTCATACATTCTGACCCCTCCTAGGGTGGGCAGAATAATAACACTCCCGACCAAGAGGTCGATGTCCTAATCCCTGGAGTCTGTGACTGTGTTACATTACATTGCAAAGGAGACTTGAGATTTAAGATGGATTAAGGTTGCTAATTAGCTGACCTTAAAAGAGGGAGAATATCCTGGATTATCTAGATGGGGCCAGTGTAATCACAAAGGTCCTCAAAAATGAAAGAGGAAACCTTAAAAGCATTATGCTAAGTCAAAGAAGCCAGACACAAAAGGTCACCTATAGTATGATTTTTTTTAATACGAACTACATAGAATAGGTGAATCCATAGTGACAGGACACAGATGGGTGGTTGCCAGGGGTAGGAGAAAGAAGGGAATAGGGAGCAACTGCTTAATGTATGTGGGGTTTCCTATTGGAATGATGAAAAATGTTTTGTAACTCAATAGAGGTAGTGATTGCACAACATTGTGAATGCCCTTTAATTGTTCACTTTAAAGTGGTTAATTTTATGTTATATGAATCTCACCTCAATTTTTTTTTAAAGTGGAAGAAGGAAGCATAAGAGAGGGTCAGAGTGATGTGATATGAGGACTGAACCCACCCTTGCTGGCTTTGAAGATGGAGGAAGGGGCCAGAAGCCAAGGGATGCAGGTGGCATCTAGAAGCTAGAAAAGACAAGGCTGGCCTCTCCCCTAGAGCTTCCAGAAAGGAACACAACCCTACTGACACCTTGATTTTAGCCCAGTGAAATCCGTCTTGGACTTCTAACCTACAGAATTATAAATTTGTGTTGATTTAAGCCACTATGTTTGTGGCCATTTGTTACAGCAACAATATACCTCTCATCCAGCCAGCTTTTCCATTACTCTGGCTCAGTTCCCTCTCCCACTCTCTTCAATGAGTACCCTAAATCCTCTCCAGTTTCCCAAAGCTGCCTGCTCCCCCAGAGCTAGGCGGAGCTGACCTGGTGCTTTCCCAACACAGGTGAGGCACTTAACTTGTGGCCGACCCCAGCTAATCCACAAACTTGGCACATGCACATGCATGCCCACCTCTTTCCTCTGGCTCAACAGTCTCTCTTCCTTTGAACCTGTCCCCCTCAAAGCCATCCTCCACACTGTTACCAAGCCACAAACCTGACTGTGTATCTTTTCCCATTTTAACCCTTCAGCGTCTTCCCAGCAACCACAAGATACAAGCCCAGCTCCTCAGAATAATACACTAGAATTTTCCGGTCTGGCACCTCCCTACCTCTCCAGCCCCATTCTTCACTCTCCTGGCATCATAATTTATGCTTTAGTGTTGGAGAACAGCCTGTGCTTCTCCCTGTGCTCATGAGATTGTTTCTTCTCTTCCTGCCATTGCCGATGCGGTTCCATCTAGCTGGAATGACCTCCTCCTGCCACTTCCCCTGGCCAATTCCTACACATTTTTAAAGAGCTGGCTCAGGTAGCATATTTTCCAGGAAAATGTTGTGGGCCCACAAACTCCTTCTCCACACTCCCTCCTGTGCATCTCTGTGTTTGTCTTGTTCTAATATAGTCTTTACCTCTCAGCCTCCCCTACTGGACCGTGAGCTCCTTAAGGGTGGAGACTGTATTTTATTCACTTTTTTGTGTCCCCAGATGCTAGCACAATGCCTCTACCAAGTCGGTGTATGGTAAATGTTTGTGGAATGAATGTTAACCATGTGTTTATTTTCATAGTAACAAGACTGCCACAGCACAGACCATCAGAACTGGAAAAGCCCATCAAGATAATTTGGTCAACTTCCCCTGGTTTTACAGATGAGGACATTGAGGGTCTGAGAATACATGTGCATGATCATACAGTGATTTAGTGGGCATGTCAAGATTAGGACCCATGGCCCTGAACTGAGATTCAGGCTGCTTTCCTTCTGCTGGACATCTGGACATAAAGCCAAAGCTTTTATTTTTTCTTTTCTTTTCTTTTCTTTCTTTTTTTTTTTTGGCAGCTGGCTGGCAAGGGAATTCGAACCTTTGACCTTGGTGTTATCAGCACCACACTGTGACTGAGTGAGCTAACCAGCCAGTCCCCAAAATCTTTTAAACACATGTATGCAGAACCCGTGTCCTTCACTAGCACTCCCTCTATGAAGGGCTATGTTTTGGGGGCTCATAGAATCATTTAGTTAACTGAGCAAGAGCAGCCCTCACCAGCCAAACATACTTCTCCCTGTGACCTTAATGAAAAATCCACTTGTTAATGGATCGCACTGCCCCCAAAGATGTTGGGGTCAGGCATGACTGACATAGGACTCCACCAGTAAGACTTTGGTGTCTGTAGTGGCCAAGATCACTCCAGGTCCATCAAAGTCTGGTGCCCCCTTGGTTTCCTCTGCTCTGCCTAGTAACCTTGACTTCTCTGGGGTTTTCACTCCAAAAACAATGAGAGTTGTAGCAGTCCTTATTTCTCAGAAACAGTATAAAGTCTAAATGAATTTAAATGTATGTAGTAAATACTTGGAGATTTTCCAGCTGAGAGTAGAGAGGGAATTGATTATGCAAGCCTGTGATTTAGTTTGTCTCTTGATTTTTAACTTCTCTCTGGGCATGTGGGCCTGGCACATCTTTGGCTGGGCCATGCAAATAAACTGGCAAAGTAATAAATATTCAATCACAAATATTAAATCAACTGTGATCTCCACACTAGGTGCTGGAGAGATGCATGTGGTCCCATCTTAAAGCGTTTATAATCCAGTATTCACCGATTCAGAGAGGACTTGAGGAAGTAGATTTTGACATGCTGTAGGGTATGAAACATAGCTGCAAATAAGTTCTATATGAGATAGTGAAGGCTGAACTTAACACAGAGTACTCTGGGGACTCAGAGGGGAAATAACTTCTGGTTGAATATTGCAGAGACCAGGGTCCTCTTTATAGAGGGGATGGACTTCATGCTAAGCATTGGGCAGATTGCTGCCAGCAGAGACAGGAGAGAGAAGTCCAGAGGTGGAAAATGGCATGTGTGGAAGGTGGTTAGTGTTGACCACTAAATGACTGGCAAAAGCAGGAAACTCAATTGTATTGAGCACCTGCTATGCCTCAGACACTGCTAAGTACCTCAGATCCATCCAAACATTTCATCCTTGTAAGAGTGTTGTGAGGTCTGTGCTAGTCTTTTCATTTTACAGACAGAAAGGACTGAGGCTCAGAGAAGTTAAGAAACCTCCCTGAGGTCCCCAAAGCCTATGTTCTTTGTGTTTGAGTGAGGCCAGAGCCTGACTCCCAAGGGCCTTGAATGGCAAGCAGAGGCATCTTGTAAGCTGTGGGAGGCACTGGAGGCACTGGAGTAGGGGACTGCCACAATCAGAGCCAAAGCTCAGGTACCCAGAGAGGGTAGGGAAGGAATCCAGACACCCACACCCCAGCCCTGACTCCTTGAGGATCCCTGAGGAAGCTGCTGCCTCTCTCTGAGCTGAGCAAATTCCGTTCCATTTCTAAGATCATAGAAGGCTGTATTTATTTCCTAGGGCTGCTATAACAAATTACCACAAACCACCTGGCTTAAAACAACAGAATTATTCTGCCACATATTGGAGGTTAGAAGAAGGAAGCATTCCTGGTGTCTTCCTAGCTTCTGGTAGTTGCCTGTAATCCTTAGTGTCCCATGATTTAGAGACATATCACTCCAATCTCTGCCTCTGTTGTCACATGGCATTCTTCCTCTGTGTCTTCTGTGTGTGCTCCAAATTTTGTCTCATCTTACAAGGACAGCAGTGATTGGATTGGGGCCCACCCTAATCCAGTATGATTTACTCTTAACTTGCATCTGCAAAGACCCTTTTCCAAATAAGGTCACTTTAACAGGTACCAGGGGTCAGGACTCAAGCATATCTTTTTTTTTTTTTTGGTAGCTGGCTGGTACTGGGATCCAAACCCTTGACCTTGGTGTTATAACACTGCTCTCTAACCAACTGAGCTAATTGACCAACCCCTTGAGCATATCTTTCTAAGGGATACCATTCAACTTGAAACAGAAGCTATGACAGGAAACTGTAGGAGTAAGAGAGGAATAGACAAGGTAAGAGGTCTATAAACTCTGGAGGTCACCTTGTGACCCAAGCTCCCAGAAATGTCCTCACCGTGCCCCTTGCCATGGAGCTTCTCCTTTCATGGGCTGCTTGCTTGGACTGCTTGCCATCTGGAAAAGGCCCAAGCAGAAATGCAAAGGCACTAGAAGGAAGCCAAGAGGAGTGAAACCATGAGCCTTACAAGTGAGCCTTCTCATCAGTGACACCAAAGGCAGGGACCAGTAAAGAAGAACAAGATCGGTTTGTCTTGTATGAGTTTAGAAGGAGGAGAAGTCATTAACCCTACATGATTAGCCTTAAAGCACAAACTCTGGATCTTTAAAAGTGGTTATTTTGAACATTTCCATTTGTAATGATGGTATCAATAACTAATGGTGACTGAATTTACTAGATGGTGACTCATGGTACCCTCAACCCTCTCATGACCAAGAGGACAAAATGAAGTCTTCTCCCCAAGTTACATGTTGAAGACACCACCCTGCTTTTGTCAGCTGATGCACCCTTTCTGAGACCACCATATTTCCCTTTATTTCAGACAATGGGGTGAAACACAGGGTAGGATGAAGAGGAAGAGAAACTACCAGGGTCAGGAGTCTATTAAGCACCCTCTGGTCATGTATTCCAACCCCCACTTTAAGACATGAACCTGACTTAGAACACCCTTACACTTGGTTCAATAAATTGAACCTCAAATTGTGACTTGGTGGTTTCTACCCATTTGTTCTGGTTGTTCTTGCCTCATGTTTACTGAGAATGATCTCTCCCTTGCCTATGACAGTCCTTCACATAAATGCAAATGGTCGCCACAAACCTCTGGAGTCCCCTTCCTCAGGCTAGTCACACTTCTGTCACCTTTTCCTCACACAACATAGTTTTGCATTTCATCACCATGAAATCAGGTCGACATGCTAACACTTGCTAATGTGTTTATTAGAGTGATTTAAGGGAAGAGTCACATTTAGAGACAAAAAGTAAAATCCTGGTGGTCAGAGATCCTCCTGATGGAGTGGGGTCTACCTAGCTTGATCTATTTCAGTCTGGCTGGGTCCCTCTGTTAGGGTAATCACCACTAATGTGTAAGCTCATCAGGGCAGGGAGTTTGTCCAGTGCTGAGTCCCCAGAGCCCTGTGATGAATGAATGGATGGGAGAAACCTGGTGTTTTTTATCTGCAGATTTTAGAGTTGGTGATTACTAATTCTACTTCTAGCCTCCTTTACTTTGTTTTACTTTGCTCAACTTTATTGGGTCTCAATTTCTACTAAAAGTGCAGAAAAATAGCAATACCCTTTCTCACTCTGCTATGAGGGAAAAAGCAATTGCAGAGTCACTTGTGAATAAAAGACCCTAGATATTCCATGTACAACTATAAGAGTACAGAAAAAATTCATGGGTTCAAATACAGTGTACATAGGATCTTGCGGCCTGTGTCACCAAAGCAAGAGGTCTTTTACGCTTTTCCTTGCACACACAATCAATGTTTGATTACAATGACTCAAATTAATCCTTTATAATAACCATCAATAAATGTCTGCTGACCATACGGTGACCATGGTTAACAATGTTGTATTGTGTATTTCAAAATAACTAGAAGAGAGGATTTTGAATGTTATCACCAAAAAAAATGATAAATATATGAGGTGATAGATATGCTAAATACTCTAATTTGATTATTACACAATGTATACATGTATCGAAACATCACACTTTACCCCATAAATATGTGCAATTATTATGTGTCAATTAAAAATAAAATTTTAAAAATGTCTGCTGAATTATTGAAACTCACTTATGTGTGAGAATCCCCCATTTTCAATAAGGATAACCTGGGAATGGCAGATAATCAATGGGATGATCAGCAAAACTACTGACTCAGTGACACTCTGCAGAGACTGCCAGACTTCTGTTTTCACAACCCTCATCCTTATGCAAACTACTTTAATGTCCTTATGGAAGGAGGTGGTGCAGAGAATGGGAGAGAAGGAGGGACAGGGCTGCAAGCTTGTCTTGGGACAATTTTTCTGCCACTGATATATTTTTGGCTAAGGGGTAAAAGGAAAAACCCACTCTTTCCTCTCGCTCTCTAGACAGATGTGGAGCCCAGAGGCACAACAGTGTGGAAATGAAGCTCTGAAATTTGATCCTGGGTGTGGGTTTCAGGGTTTGTAACTACATTTGTTCAGACACTGTAAATCAAGCATTACGCAACACCATGAAGTAGGAACACTCCCTGTGTCGCTATTTGTAAACTGAATAAAAGGCTACCAATCCCAAAATCAATGCAACCTTCTTCAGGGGTCAGCTGCTGAGAAAATCCTGCTTCAGTGGAAGGGCTCAGCTATGTGAGGAATCATGAGGACTTAACCAGTCTTCCTGACATAAGCCGGCGAGATGAGTGTTTCTACTGGCGTGACAAAGTGATGAGGGGAATTTGGCTGAGTTGTGTTGTGGGTGGAATGGCTTCTGCGGTTGGAGGGCAGGGACCTGGGCTGATTCATCTTTGCAACCCTCTCACTCAGGTGGCAGCCAGTACCTTGCTCCACCCTTCACCACCACCATCACTACTCCCCCCTAAATCTCACTTTGTTTCTCTTAATCTGGGTCCCATGATCTTATCAATCAGCACCCTCAATTCCCTTTCTCCTTGCCCTTCTCACTGAACAATTATTCAGCTGAGTTCTCCCCTGTATTGCTTAGTTGTTGAGGAAAAAAATTGTTCACCTATGTCAGATGGTATCCCCCACAAACTTTTAGGTAATGATCTTGTAGTATTTTCTCATTTGCTACTTTTGCAGGACAGGAATTATTATTATCTCCATTACTCAGATAAGAAAACTGAGACTCAATTCCTTGTCATCGGTAGATTTGAGTAATGTCTTGGGAAAAATATTAGAATTATCTATGATTTACTTATTTGTCAGCTAGGAATCTTTGCTGCTAATCAATCTTACAGTGTAGATGTCCTTTTGACTCTTCACCAGTCTTGATTGAATCATCACTTTGGTTTATTTGGTCAAGATTTTTTGGAGCCCTTAGAAGAATGACCATAGAAACCATAAGTTTGCTTTTTCAAAATCTCTGGGAGGTAACAAAATTTGAAAAAGGAAACTACGGTGAAGTCTCAAGTTCCTGATTGAACTCTAGGAATGAGATGGCAAGTTTCTCTATATCATCTCTTATTATCGTTATTATTAAAATCCATTGAATCTTACTTTATGCATTAGTTTTATCTAACCACTCAGCTCTGGAGAGAATGCTGGGAGCTCTCTGCTAATTCTATTTCATGGATCTTCTTCATATTTTACTTCTGAAGATTATGTTCAGGGATTTTAAATATATACTCATACATGCCTTCCTTTGCTGCTCTGTGAGCACAGCCTTCTCAAAGCCTTGCCAACTACTACACGGCTTGTCAGCAATCCCTTGGGCTCTTCCCAGAGTTTGTTCCAACTCAGTAGGTCAGCAGTAAGGTGTAGCACACAGAGAACTTGGCAGGGAATTCAGAAATGGGTGGGTGGAATGATCCCAGTATCACCTGCCACTAACTTACTGTGACTGACATTTAGCCAGTCCACTTCAATGTCTTCATCTGCACCAGAAGGGAATGGACTACTCTTGCTACTCCAAGTGTGGCCCATGGACCAGCAGCATCAGTATCACTTGGAAGCTTGTGAAAAACAGAGAATCCCCAGACCTTATTAATCAGAATTTGCAGTTAGTGAGATTCCCAGGAAATTCATATGCACATTAAAGTTTGAGAGCCACTGGATTAGATGGCTTCTTTATCCTATGATTTCTTTTTTTAATTTATTTTTTAACTGACAAATAAAAATTGTATATATTTATGGTGGGTGGCGTGATGTTTTGATATATGTACACATTGTGGAATGGCTAAATCAAGCTATGCTAGGTAACATATTCATTACCTCGATCCTATGATTTCTAGCATACATGCTAACAACCCTTATCCCCTCCCCCCCCCCCCCCCCCCCCCAGAATATATAGGATAGTGACAAGACTTGAGTTTGATTCCTGACCCTGCACATATTCGATCTATTATTTGGGTAAGCTGCTTCTTCTCTCTGAGTATCATAACAGTGAGCTGGTTCTCTGGATTAATGAGAATATAGTTTACCAGTACACACACACAACTCTGAACTGACTTTACATCCCCATTACAGGAAAATCTAATGATAAGGTGAGGAACAAAAGCCCAGGCTTCTAAGAGTGAGCCGGCTCACTGTTTTCACTTTAATTTTATTTATAGGAAAATTATATAGAATTTTATCTAGAGCTATTAAGCATTTTTTATTTGAAATAAAGCATAAGTCAGACCCTGTTGGCTTTCCTTGCAACCTCGCCAAGATCTAGAGATACTGTTCAATTTCCCATTCCGAACGCTCATCCAGGCGGGACGTTTCTTAATTCGCAGCTGGGAAAAACTAGGTAAACAAAGAACTATTTAGTTGCTGGGACAGACTTCAGCGAGGATAAACCTTGACACACCGGTTGAAAACCAGCGATACGAAGCTCCCCTCTCGCGCGACAGAAGCGCCCTTTGGCCGATTGTCCGCCTCCGCTTGACGAAAACAGCAGGGAGGCGGGGGTGGTGCCGCGGGTATGAACGGCCCTGTCTTCTAGGTGTCCTAGTTTCTCGCCGGAAGCTAAAGATAGACGCACAAATGTGGAATGTACCATTCTTTTAACTCGATCGTGCTATGCAAATTTGAGACATTCGTAGGGACATCTATAATAAAGTTACCGAAATTATGTTTTGCTTATGTATTATAATACTGTCGAATTCAAGATATACAAGGAAGATTCTGGAGCAGGTAGCTCCGTTTTCCCGTGTCAACTTTGAGCCTGAACTACTTGGGCTCGTTCATACGTAACTTCCGAGGGTTGAGCTATGACTACCGGAAACGGCACGCGCTCCGCGAAGATTGGAGCGACAGTCGTGTTGCCATGGGCCGGAGGAGAGCGCCCGGCGGTGGGTCGCTGGGTCGGGCGCTTATCCGCCATCAGACTCAACGGAGTCGTAGCCACCGTCACGCCGACTCCTGGGTAAGACGGACCATGTCATCTTTTGATTCTTTCCTGTTTAATTTTAAGAGCCTGAAAGCTGCAAAATTTGGGGTCAAAAGTCACAATTTTTCCAAAGAAAGTGATGCCTGCACCGGGTATTGAAGGATGAGTAGGAGTTTCTGCCACGCCAAGAATCAGATCTTCCTCCTAACAAGGCACAGAACACACAGAGGTAGAAGCATGAAGGGAAGGCTTCTGTGAAGATGAGGCTGGGGTGAGAATGTGAGGAGTCTTGAATGCCAGAGTGTCTTGAACACGTTTGGGTTTTGCCCTAGGTGCCATGGGAGCGCTTGGAAGTTTCTGAGTAGGAAAGAGACAAAACTTTTTTTGTACTGATTTGTTCAAAGAATTGATCCTCAGGAAGAGGTTGGTTGCTAGCACAAATACAAAATAACTCAGATGCCTGCTTCACCCTTGTTATTCCAACGAGTGTTTTATCTGAAAGATGAACCATTGTTATTCAGGGTGTGACAGGCCCTAATTTTTCTGTAGGTCTAGGGGAGATCATAGTAGGATCCTTAAAAAATTAAGGTTTGTCTTGTGTTTATCATTCTAGTCTTCATTTTCACCATTCACTACCCCAGGTATTTGAGAACTACTGAGTTCTCAGTAAGATCTTGTGCTAAAGTTAAGTATGTCCCTAGGGCTAACTGTCACACCATCTGACTTCCATTCATATAGTGTGCAAAGTAAACAGCATATAGCACTTATCATTATTCATCAAAGTTACCCAGGACTTTAGATTACTGGTAATTTTGATTGATTTTGAAGCAACTTGTTATTAGTATTGTAGCCTTTAGGAAATACTGGAAAGATTGAATATGAATTCTAAGGAACTGAATTCTAATTCTTATTCCAGTTTTTGCTGACTCTGTGATATAAACTACCTAAGCTTTGGCCCTTAATTTTTTTCATTTGTTTGTACTTTACTGAGTGTATAGCTTAGAATGGTGTTTATCAAACTCTGGGTTGGGTCTGGAAATCGGTTTATTAGGTTGCAACTAGCATTTTTTTTTTTACTCTAGTAAGATAGAATAGGAAATTTCAGAGTGTATGACATGTAGTAAAGTAACTTTTGTTTTCACTTTACTGTACCGAGTGTACTTGCACCCTTGTATCACAATGTGTATCACACACCTTTGGGTCACTAGTAAAACATATTTCTTATTGTGGGACTCTATCAAAAATTTTTGACTAACTGTGACTGACAGAGTGAGATAGTCTGGGTTCAAGTTCTACTTCTACCACTTAGTTTGCAACTGTAGGTAAGTTATTTTATCTACTCAAACCTCGGTTTCCTAATCAGTAAAATGGAAATACAATAAAGCTCACTTCCAAAGATTTTGAAAATTAAATGAAATGATGAAGAGGAAGTGGCTTATCATGAGGTAAGAAAATGCTCATTTAAATGTTAAAATTTTAGTAGTATTGATTCTAAAGGACTACAGCTACCCTCAAGACCACAGAATAATTGCCAGGAAGTTTAGAGTTTGTTTGGATGTCAAGAGAAGAAGAAAGTGTCTATATTTATTGCCCTATGTTTTATTCATAGTTGCACACAAGTGAACTCAATGATGGCTATGATTGGGGTCGTCTTAATCTTCAGTCAGTGACTGAACAGAGCTCCCTTGATGACTTCCTTGCAACTGCAGAACTTGCAGGAACAGAGTTTGTAGCTGGTAAGTTGTTTGTTGCTGAGTGCATATGATACTGGTCACATTTCTGTCTTGCTGTCTAGATACAAACAAGTCTAGTTGGAAGTATTTTGAGAACCCTGCTAACCATGAAAATGGGCTATCTTTAACTCAAAGTCATATTTTCCAGAAGCAGTTTGGGAAAGTCCAGTTGAACTCAAGCTGTGAGGTACAGAATGTGCCACAATTTTTTAAATTCGGCTCTAAAAAACACTTCAGATTATACTTTATCAAGTTCAGGAAACTCAATCTCATGGAAAAAAGACCAGTCAACATTACAGTAGCTAGTATCAGCGTTTTTCAGAAAATGTTTTCAGATACCATTACTAGAAGCAAAATCCTGAGCCTGCTGCTGGTAGGCAATTTGACTCGTGTTTTAAAGCATCAGTCAGCACAGTATAGTGAATTTTTTTGTGCACTTAATTTGTTTTAGTCACTGCTCTCCCTTGTTTTTTGGTATGTGTTCTAAGTATTTACAAGAGTACCTGACTCAGAGCTGGTATTATAAACTATTATTTTTATTCCTCTTATTATATGTTATTACATTGTTTAACAAATCATTCATTCAAAATGCTTTTATTGAAAACACCAGCAACTCTCAAGCATTGTACTGGCTACTCAGAGTACAGTGCTGAATGAGACAAATTTTATTTCTGCAGGAGTTTGTTTTAGGTGCTGTGAAAGAAGTAGAACTGAACTAAACTAAAGTTCAGAACTAAACTAGTTCAGAACTGAAGTAGAAGTAGAAGAATGGAGTAATGAACAGTAACAGGAACATTAGGGAGCTAGAATAAACTAAAGGTGATGAAGGAGGAAGAGTAAGTGAAGAAGAGTGAGGAGCCAACAGTAGAACTCCTCCATTTCACAATGAGACACCACTTCAACCCACTAGGATGACTAAGATAAAAAAGGCTATAACATGTTGGTGAGGATGTGGAGAAATTGGATCATACATTGCTGGCGGGAATGTAAAATGGGTGCAGCTCCTTTAGAACACATTTTGGCAGTTCCTCAAAAAGTTAAACGTGGAATTGCCATATGACCCAGCAGTTCCACTCTGGGGTATATGCCCAAGAGAATTGAAAACATGTCTAGTCAAAAATTTGTACATGAATATTCATAGCAGCATTATTCATAATAATTCATCAGCTAATGAATGGATAGACAAAACGTAGTACATCTATACAATGAAATATTATTTGGACATAAAAAGGAATGAAGTACTAATGCTACAGCAGGAATGAGCCTTGGAAACATCAAGTGAAAGAAGCCAGATGCGAAAAACCACATATTATATGATTTCATTTATATGAAAAGTGCAAAATAGGCAGATTTATAGAGATAGAAAGTAGATTAGTGGTTACCTGGGAATGGAGAATAGAGAGTGACTGCTAATGGGTAAAGGTTTCTTTTTAGGGTGATGAAAATATTCTAAAATTATTTGTGGTGATGGTTGGCACAACTGTGAAAATACTAAAAATCATTTAATTGTATGCTTTTAATGGGTGAATTGTATGATATGTAAATTATATCTAAAGCTGGTTTTTTAAAAAGTCATTAGTAATCTTTGGCAGAATAGTTTTAATGGAGTAGTAGATATACAACTGGAGGCTAGAGAAACAGGGAGTAGGAGGTGAGAAAATAGAGTAATGAGCATGTTATATTCTTTTGAGATATTTGACTATGGCAGGGAAAGAGAGAAGTCTGTTTGTATGTGTATGTGAGAAGGATCAAAGTTCATATTAGTGTGTTCATAGGTCTTAGGGTGAGAAGCAGTAGAGAGGAGGTTCACAAGGCAACATTTGGCAGTATCTGTTAGAGATTTTTTTTTTTTTTTTTTTAAGATGACCAATAAGGGGATCTTAACCCTTGACTTGGTGTTGTCAGCACCACACTCTCCCAAGTGAGCTAACCGGCCATCCCTATATAGGGATCCGAACCCTTGGCCTTGGTGTTATCAGCACCACACTCTCCCAAGTGAGCCACAGGCTGGCCCTTCTGTTTGAGATTTTAAGTTGCATATTCTGTGACCAAGCATTTCCACTTCTCAGTACCTAGCTAGAGCAGTGGTTCTCAAACGATAGTGAGCAGCAGAATTACCCAGAGAACGTGTTAGTACACAGATTCCTGGGCCCTTCCTCTAGAGGTTCTGATTCATTGAGTGTGGGTTGGAGCCTGAGAATTTGCATTTTTAACAAGCTCCCAGATGATGCTGTATTTTAACAGTGAACACCTGGAAACTAAATGTCCCAACAGCAGGGAAAATGGCTAAACAATCTGGTATAGACATGCTGTGAAATACTTTGCAGCAGTTAGAAAAAATGAAGTAACTGGACAGTTTTTTGGTACAAAACTTCAGTTGGAAATTGATTTGTCCAAGGCTTGAAGGCTGTAAATGAAGAATGCTAATTCTCTTTTAAGTTCTCATATGTTTAGTTTTCCATGTTTATAAAAATGACCAACACTCAGCGTCTGTATTGCATCTTAAGTAATAGTACTTTTCTTCTCTTTGGACAGAGAAACTTAATATTAAGTTTGTGCTCCCCGAGGCTAGAACTGAACTGCTGTCTTTTGAGGAGAACCAGAGGATTAAGAAACTCCACGAAGAAAACAAACAGTTCTTGTGTATACCAAGGAGGTGAGTTGAAGAAGAATCTAGAGTACTACAAAGCATAGAAGGCCACTGAATATAAAAACTTTTAGTTCGTATTTACGTTTTTTTCTGCTTCTCTTTTTTAATTAACACATATTGATTGTACATATTTATGCGATACAGAGTTATATTTCAATACATGTATACAGCATGTGACCTGCTTCCTTTTCTTGGTTGCCATTATTAGATCCAAGTTCCATATTTTATTTTGATAATTTATGTATAAAATTTTTTCCCCTCTATGATTGTTTCAGACCAAACTGGGACAAAAAAACTAGCCCAGAAGAACTCAAACAGGCAGAGAAAGAGAACTTTCTAGAATGGAGACGTCAGCTTGTCTGGTGAGTATTAGACTCTGTGAAGCTTTGCCTTGGAATCCTGAGTTCAGGCGTTTTGGGGTGCTTGCATTGCCATGTGCATTTTGAAGTCTTGATTCGTTTAAAAGGGAAATGGTAGTGTTCTTCTTGCAAGTGCCCACCGCTGTGTGTGCAAACACAGTCTTGCTGGGTACATGTGCATCTTTGCACAAAGGTGATGAGTTGGTTACTCTGTTCAATTGCCAGCCTTTTCTCCTTTTATTCCTTGTCCATTAATTTGGTGCCCTGGAGAATGCTCTCCTGAGCATTCTTCTAGTAAGAGTTGTGTCAGAGAAATGTGACTTTTTGTGATAGATAAACTTCCAGGGCTTAAATAGCTGAAGGATAATATTTGAATTTGATGGAGAGAGATATAAATATTACTTTTATATTGACTTAGCCGAGGGTGTATATATATTTGTAAAAACAATTTGACCATTAGTATTTGTGTACTTATTTTTTAATGTAATGAATTTGAGCATTTATACTGCTTAAAACCATCTCTCATAATCTGGGAAAGACATATACTCCTCATTTGAAAGCCAGGCTAGAAGAGGAACAAAAGCTGATACTGACTCCATTTGAACGAAATTTGGACTTTTGGCGCCAGCTCTGGAGGGTCATTGAGAGAAGGTGAGTTACCATTTTCTTTTGTGTAGTGAAGACATTGTAGTGGTGTTATGTTAGATTTGGATATCGATATATGCTCACAGGGCTCAGGGTAAGTGGGTTTGGAATTAAGCTATGCAAAGTGCTATTGAGAATTATTATATAAACAAAGTATGATACTGTATTTCTTTTAAAATATAGACCTTTTTTATTAGGGGAGTGCATTGATAAATGTGTGAGAATGAACATTTTCTTTAAGATGAATTCTGAAGCACCTGTAGTTATTTCAGCAAGTGTATATTTAATTCCTACTGGTAATGTGGAAAATATGGATATAAAAAAGAGTAGGTTCCTGCCTGCAAAGAGCATATTTGTTATGGGAGGAGGCAGATATCAAAGCTCATTTAAGCACACTTTCATGGAGTACAACTAAATGCAAAGCAAAGCAGCAGGGGCACACAGGTGAATGAGATGTGATCCTCACGCTCAGAGAACTGAACACCTAGTAAAATACACTTCCTGCTTTGGTATAAATAAAAAGGCAGTTAGCCATGTCATGGCAGAGGAGGGAGCAATAGATAAGGACTGGGGAAAATCAAGGAATTTTTTTTTTTCCACTTGGGCTTTGAAAAGAGAATTTTCATAAATTGAGAATGTGAGATTCTCATTCTTTTCTGTGTAACACTAAAAATTCCTGCTGTTAGAAGCTGATGAATCAGCTCTCTAATCTCACATCTTTGGCATAGTTAAAAGGTTTTTGTGTTCCTCAAAGAGTTTCTGGATTATACAAAGATTTCACAAGTGAACCTTGTATTTGAAATGATGCTTTTTAACAAAAGATCTTTAGGCTGTTTTGTTGTTGTTGTTGTTTTCATAAAGTGCACCTAGTAAGAACATTAGGAAACAGGATGCGTTAATTGGGATTCTCAGGAAAGAATATCACCACATTTAGCATTGTTATTAAGAAAACATGACTTGGATTAAACTTGTAGAAGTCACTGATGTTTCTTTTTAGGGTGATAAAAATGTTCTGGATTTAGATTGTGTTGCACAACTTTGTGAATGTAACTAAAAGCTATTGAATTGTACATTTTAAAAACGGTGAATTTTATGATGTGAATTATTTCTCACTTAAAAAAAAAATCACTTAAATGTATCCCACCCTGCTGTCTAGAGACAGGAGAGTGGCTTTTGGACTGGAATGTGAGGAGGTCAGAGTAGCAAGGCAAATCTCTAAGCCTGAGAAAAGGAAAAGCTTGCTTCTGATTACAGGCTCCATGCAGGCCCGTTTTATTCAGTTAGGTTTGAGTGGGGCTTTGGAAGACCCAGTATCATTCTCCTGGGGAACTTCTGTGGAGCAGAGTGGACTCATCTCTTCTACAGTGCCTCATTAGCAGTTGAGGGTATGTACTGCTGAGAGTGCCTTTTTTCTTATCAAGCTCTGACACACCTGGACCTTGAGGGAATGCCCCCCAATGCACACTTATAGCTTTTGTTTTAGATTTTCTCCTTCTTCCTATATTGTCTTATCGTTCCTCTGTTTTCCTTTTTTTCTGTTTATTCTGGTTTCTGACTTTTATGTAAGAGATCTTCTTCAAATGTCTAGTAAGGTGTGTTGTCTGTTCCTATTTAAGAATGAAGCATTGTAAAGCGAATTGACAGGCCTACCTGTTTATGTGGAATTTGCCAACTGATGAGCTTCACTGTAGGATGACTGGGCAGGGGTCAATTTTATTTTGTTGGAATACGCTAAGATGTTAGTGTCTATAGGTCTTTTCTGTAGGAACAGTCAGTTTCTCAAAGAGAAGAATGATCTGCCAGGAATGGGGCTATCTGAAGGTGGACCAAGTCCACCTAACTGGAAAGGTATCTCAAGGCCAAACAACAAAATAAGACATTCCATGCAATAAAGCAAAGAGCTTTAATACAGGGTAACTTACTAACAGAGTAATGTGTCAGGTGGATGGCAACCCAAGGGAATGTGCCAAGCTTCTCCGAGCTATCTCAAGGCTGAGCTCAGGTTTATATAGACAGTTCATAAACATGCTTAACGTAACTAGCTCCAAATGTTGATGCAGGTAGCCAGGCCAGCTTATCACCACACTAGTACTTATTCCTTCTTTATGGTCAGCAGATTGTTCCTGTCTGTTGTTCTGACTACCTTTATCCTAGTTACTGTATAACTTAATGAGCATAACTCTCATAAAGACATAGCAAGTGGTAAGGGCCTAAGATGGAATCAGTTATGCTCACAGTCCCAGGGGCTAAAGGAGGTGGTACTATGCAGAGGGGCAGGGCATCTTCACAGTTCAGTATTAGGCTTACGTTTAATCCCCCTTTTTTCAGTATGGTACCTCTTTCCCATCTTATCCTGTGCCTGAGGTCCCAGTTCTGGGGCCTCTTAAGTTAATTTCTCTACAGTAAATCCTAGCCTTCTGCTGTTGGGGTTGGGGGATGGGGGCTGTGGGGTGAGTTGCAGTTGCCTAGCTGAATGGAGCAGGGGAACCAATCTAAGAGCTCAGCATCCAGACTGATTTCAGCACCATGCCTCACTCTTGCCTTGAGAGATAGATCTGATGCTTCTAATCCTGAGCTTTCTTGGGGGCTCTGGAGCATGAACAGGTTTGCTTCTTATTGGTTTGGTATTTCGTAAGTTGCTCCTGTTTTCTTTCTCTTTGTCCTAATTGGCTTCAGTCTTTCATTTTTGTAGGTTTTTGAGAGGGAGCGGAGTAACCATATACATTCATGTTAACAGAAAAACCCTTTCACACTTTTTATGTCACTGCATTAGCAACTGGGTTCCCAGAGTGAGCCTGTCCATGTTGAAACTTCTAGCTTCGATTGGATTACAGTATTACTTGCTGTTATTTTTATTATGTGCTATTTCCCTGATTTTGTAACAGAGAACATGTTTCTAACTCAAGGAATATAGTTTATATCACGTGGAAGTGGATCTGAGTTACATCGAAATATTAATAAAGTGACTACTGCCACATATTTTAACAGGAAATATTTATTGATTTATCTTCTCTACAGCAGATGTCTCCTGTTTGGTAACAGGCTGGCTAAGCCATCTGCCTCTTTAATTTCAATAGTAGCTATCAGAAAAGATTTGATGTATAACATGTCATTGAAATGCAGGAAACGGCTGCAGCATTGAGGGTAGAACACTGCATTCCAGTAAGATAAGGCACTTCCATTGTGTTGCATAAACCCTTCCTGCTACATAGTTGGCACTTTGCATGCTCATTCAGCACATGAAGCAAGCTGTCTTGAAATGTCTTCTTTTCTTACTGGTGTTTCTCAGCTGATTATTTTTTCTCCGTGTTTGGTAGGTAGGCGTAGTGTTTGGATCTTGTGGTTTTTTAGTTTATTAGTCTTTGTCCATTTTTTTGCAATCATTTTTGCATTTACTGTTAAATATTCAGTTTGAAAGTGAAATATTACCTTAAAGAAGGAAATACTGGGACCAGCTCAATTAGATGACTTGAAAGCAATTTGTCAAAAATTAGCGAGTCTGTGAGTTCCTTTGCATCACAACATTGTTCTGAAATCTTAACTGTTCTGAAAGAAAATGCAGTTTTAATTGTCAAAAGCTCTGCCCTAAATGGTAACCTTGATTCCTTGGCCTTCAGTATAGTTGTGAAGAATTACCCCAGAAAAGGCTGGTTAACCAAATAAGGATTTAAGGGACACTCTGCTTTAAGGTAATGTTACATCTGCAGCTTATTTTCTTCCAGTGGCAGTCATAGCCGGCTCTTAAACATCTTTCTAGCCACAGAGGCTGAAAGAAGGGACGATCCTCCCAGAGAAGTTTTTTTTTTCTTCTAGCCATGCTAGGCTTCTGTGGTCCCCACTGCATTTGTGAGGAATTTGAGGGGCTTGCCATCAGCTGCAGAACATTTTCTTATTGCTACATCTCCTTGTATGTAATGGAAGATGTTGGACTTGTCATCCCTGCTTCATTATGGCAACTTAAGTTGATATTTTGTGGTTTTGTATTTTTGCCATTTAAACACACAGTTGGAACTGGTGGATGATTGCTAAGTGTGTGCTTTCTTCCTTGTCATTCCTGGGTTTAAATAAGATTTTGGCTTCAGTAGTGGCAGCTGTCAGCAAGTGATTTATTAGATTTTCTTTTGAGGCCTTAACACGAGTGCTGATTAGGGATTGAATATTTAGTAGCCTTCCCCTTTTAGTGTAGCATTTGGAATACTTTTTTTATCTTGCCAGGAGAATTTAATGTATGTTGTGGTGGGAGTTTTGGCAATAAAACATCATCTGAACCCCTCTAGGCCATATGAGAGCAATAGAATGTTATGCTTAAGAACATGACCTCTTGTCCGTTGGGCAAGTTACTTAACTATTCTAAGCCTCAGTTTCCTCATATAGAAACTGGAGATAATTGTACCTTAAAAAGTATCAATATATGTCAAGTGCTTAAAATAGAGAAATTGTTTGTTACTGTTGTCATTATTTTACGGCCTTTGATCCCTTTTACTTCACAATGATTGAACTATCTCATGTTTGTTTTTCAGTGATATTGTGGTCCAAATAGTAGATGCTCGAAACCCACTCCTGTTTAGATGTGAGGATTTGGTAAGTAAAGTTTGACAAAATGCAAACCTAAGTAGTTTGAGTAGCAATGAAAGGACACCATCACTCAGGGCAATAACTAGGCAAGCATTCTTTACTCTAGCTCTGTTTAATTAAGCCTCCCTCTCCTCCCAAGGTCAGGAGCTTGCATAATGCCACTGTTTACACAGATGTTTTCACTTTTCAAACAATTGTGTCCATCTGCAGGAAGGCACAAACATTTGCATGAGCTTTTAGTTGAGAAGCCACTTTGTTAATAGACACGTGCCAGAGTTTTCCATTTTTTGAGAGACACCAGTTGAAATAGCATTTTACTTATTTTAGCATATTCCTAGTAAATTCACTTTATAATCCATCCCATTCATTTCTCTCTTCTAAGACCTTAATTATTACTCCTTGTGGTATTTTATAAGTTTATAAATCACTACAGGGGATGATAACTAAGGTGTGAGGATTACATGAAATAATGTAATAGAGGCTTTGAGTTAATAAAACACTGTACACGTGTGAGGTATTCATATTTCTGTTTGAGGATCATAGTAGTTATAGTACAGATTATTTTAAAATCCACTGGTTAGGGGGCTGGCCAGTTAGCTCACTTGGTTAGAGCATGGTGTTGGTAATACCAAGGTCAAGGGTTCATAGCCAGCCTCCAGAAAAAAATAATAATAGTAAATCCACTGGTGAATAACAAAACTTTTAATGATGAAACTTCTTTTCAAAGCTTATCGAAAGGATTAATAGAATGTCCCATGATTTAAAATCTTTAAATTAGGAAATGATTTAAAACTGAGAGCAGTGAAAATTTTATTGGGATTTTCAATATAAGTAGCTTCATTTTTTACATGTTTGAAGAGACCTTTCTAAATATCTTTGTCTTACTTAGGAATGTTATGTGAAAGAAATAGATGCCAATAAGGAGAATGTTATTTTGATAAACAAGGCAGATTTGTTGACTGCCGAGCAGCGGAATGCCTGGGCCACGTACTTTGAAAAAGAAGATGTGCAGGTTATTTTCTGGTCAGCTTTATCTGAAGCCGCTCACCTGAATGGTGACTCTAAGGTAACCTGGGGGACTGAGGTTGGGTCTCAGGGAGGAGGATTTTAATTTCTAATTAATGAGCTTTGTGTTTTATTTTTTCTTATTGGAGATTTGTGGAAATTAGCTTGTTTTTCTTTTTTTTTTTCCCCACATGTGCTGTGATAGTAGGATGACCTATAGAAAAGTGAATCACAAGGTTACTTTCTCTGTGGTTGTCAAATAGTCTAAATCCCAGTGTCACACACTGATATTAGCTATAATTTTAAATTTTAGGCAGGAAGTTGTATAGGAAGTTTCATAATGACCTTGTAATTCTTTTAAGAGAAGTCAGAACAAAAGGGTACAACTGAAGGATGTGGTAATGTCTCAGGACCTGATCAAAATCTCTTGACTTTGTTTTCAAAACAAAGAAACTAATTAACCCTAAATTAAGATATACCACTTTACCGGGCTGGCTGGTTAGTACATTTAGTTAGAGCACAGTGATGATAACACCAAGGACCAGGGTTCAGTCCCTGTACTGGCCAGCTGCCAGACAAACAAAAGATATATACCACATTATTTCCTTTATCTTTTAACCCAAATTGTACAAAAACAGTTTGGGCTTCATTTTTATTTTCTAATAGTATAATAACTAACTATGAAAAGAAATTAGTAATAGAATCTTAAAGCTGAAAGAGACTTAGAAGTAATATCTTTTTCCCTGTCCTATCCTTTTCTATTATCTCTATTAAACATCTACTGACTATTTAGGGTGTGTTGAACCAGGTTCTGTGGATGTGACACCCTCCCCTTGGTGAGCTACCATTTAGTGAGCTCTGACCTCTAACTCTATAAAGGAATTTCTTCCTTTCTTTGTGACTACTTTATTCTTTTTTGGGGGGTGTCTGGCATGTATAGGGATCTGAACCCTTGATTTGGTGTTATTAACAACATGCTCTAACCAACTTAGCTAACCAGCCAGCCCTCTCTGTGACAGAGACCAGGTAACTCATTCTTTCGTACCTCCAAATTTAGAAAGTTCTTCCATCCAGTGAAACTAAGTCAGCTTCCTAACTTTTGATTTGAGGACTCATTTGTCCTCTTAGTTCTCTCTTCTGTGGACTGTACATTTTCTGTTTTCATATTCCTGATAAATACCATTTCTAAGACACTCATTCTGAGTTCCTGTCTGCTTGTATCATGATTACAGTTAAAATTGGCTGTACCTAATTGAGTATATTATTCTAGGTGGTATTTGCCTAGGGCATATACAGAGGAACTCATATTTCTTGTTATCAGGGTATTCTTATTAATTCAGTTTCTGTTAATTCATCCCCTTTCAGGGGCTGTATTATGCTTTTGGCTTATTGAAACTGTGAGCAACCAAATCCCTCAAATATTCACCAAAAAAAAAAAAAAAAAAACTTAATAAGAAAACCTGATCCCATCTTTACAAGGGGAAAAAGTTCTTTTGTTTTTACGTGAGCTTAAGACAGTACTGTTCCTCTTAACATTATGTTAATGATTTGGGACCAAGGTAGAGTTCATTTTTGCAATTTGCTTTTTTCTCCTTCTAGCTTTGAATTATCTTCAGACTTTATGTTTGCACTTCTGTATATATATTCTTTCAAGTCTGTGTTCCATGGTACTTTGACTTATTAAAGGCAATTATTTAAAACATAACATTTTCTTGCAAATCAAAACCACTTTGAGATGTCATCTCACCCCAGTTAGACTGGCTTTTATAAAAAAGACAGAGAATAATAAATGCTGGCAAGGGCGTGGAGAGAGGGAACCCTTCTACACTGTTGGTGGTACTGTGAATTAGTGCAGCCATTATGGAGAATAGTGTGGAGATTCCTCAAACAACTATGGATAGAACAACCATATGATCCAGCAATCCCTCTACTGGGTATATATCCAGACAAATGAAAATCATCATGTCAAAAGGATACCTGCACTCCCATGTTTACTGCAGCTTTATTTACAATAGCCAGGCTGTAGAACCAACCTGAATGTCCATTGATGGATGACTGGATAAGGAAAATGTGGGGTGTGTGTGTGTATACACACACACATACATAGATATTATACATATATATACATATACATACATATTATATATATAAGTGAATAGTACTCAGCCACAAAAAAGAATGAAATTCTGCCATTCACAGCAACATGGATGAGCCTGGAGAAAATTATGCTAAGTGAAACAACCCAGGTACAGAAAGAGAAATACTGCATGTCCTCCCTCATAAGTGGAGGCTGAATCCATAAATAAATAAGTAAACAATAGAGAGAGAAAGTAACAACAATCACAATAATTCATTGAACTTTTAGAAGGAGAGAAAGGATGTGGTTACTAGAGGTGGAAAAGGGGAGGGGATGGGGAGAGGCAGGGGGGTTAACAAGAAATTGGTTGATGGACACAAAGAATGATTGTTAATTGTAATGATGAATAAGCTCACTGTCCTGATCTGACCATCACATATTGTACACAACTATTGAGAGTCAACTTTGCACCCCACGTATATGTATAATAAGTTATCTTTTTAAAAAAAAAGCATTTTCATTAAACATGCAAATCACTGTCTTTAAAAAGGCAAATGTAAAATGAAGTGCATATTGTAAATTGTGACCTTTCTTTGTGCAGAGTAAAGAATGTTAAATGTTTTATTGTTAATGAGAAGTGCTTTGTTTTATTCTGCAGCTCATTACAAAATAATGTCCTGCCAAAGAATTCACCTTAACATGGGCTTTTCCCCTTGATTTCTTTAAAAATTTATTTTAAATTACAAAAATAATACACCTTATTTGTACAAAGTTCAAATAACATGGAAATGTATAAAGTAAAAAGATTAAGGTCCATCACCTCTCCCCTCCCCAGAGGCACCTCTGTTGATGGTTTGGTGTCTGTCCTTGCACTGAAAGGCTTCCATTGTCTCCTCCCCATTTTCATCTCTTCCAGTCTTCATCATAACTTTTCTTGGCCTCTGTTCATCTTACATAACCAACTCATTGGGTATTCACTAGAGTGAAAAGTGCAGCTGTTAATACATTTCTGAGCATCTGTGGTTTCTGTTATTTCATCAGGAACAAGTAAACGGAGATGCTGAAGAAGCCAACACAACTGTGTTTGAAAACTCCAGTTTCGATGAGACTGAAATTTCACACAATGAGTTTGAACATCTCCTGGGCAGGGATTCTCTCTCACCCAGCGAAGACTCCTCTAGTGATGAAGGCACCAGTGAATATGAGGACTGTCAGGAGGAGGAAGAGGAAGACTGGCAGACATGTTCAGAAGACAGCAGCCCTGACGAAAAGGCCTATTTCCAGGACTGGAAAAAAAGCTGTACTATGGATTCTGAGGCTCAGGGCAGGAAAACACAGAAGAGGCAGACACACAATTTTAGCCACCTGGTGTCAAAGCAGGAATTACTGGAGCTCTTCAGGCAGCTGCACACTGGGAAGAAGGTGAAAGAGGGGCAGCTTACTGTTGGACTGGTAAGATGGAATACATCATAAAATTGTTACCACATGAAGGGCTTTATTCCCCATCCTGTGGTAGCTGCACAAGGACCCCAGACCCAGTCAGGCTTCTGGCATCATAGGGAAATTATTGCCCCCTTGTTGCCCACTGGCATCATAGGAGCAGGCAGGGTAACAAGCAGAGCCCTGCTGAAAGGAATGAACCTCCTCAAGGTTTACATTGGTTACACACATGTTGGTACTAAATATATTCTCCAGTTTCCTTCCAGTTCACCTCTTCTTGTCATGTTAATTACCAAGAGAGACTAGAATGAGAGAGCTTTTAATGTTATCTTCAGACTTCCATTTCAGTGTTCTTTTGGCATCCAGGGATCCTTGCTAGGTTATACTGTAAATGTTCCAGATGCATATTAGGGAGAATTCCCACATCTTGGGGCTGGGCAAAATACGACAGATGCTTTAGTTGCATAAAGACTACATAGCAAATAGGGGAAAGGAAATCATATCCTCAGCTATGTATATCCTAATTCCAGAAGTGGCTGTGGAAGTGCCCCAACTCCAAGGGGGTACAGTGTGGTTCCAGAGGGCCCCATCCTTAGCTAAGGAAATACAAGATGTTAGAGAAGGCATTTATTATGAAGATCTCCCATCCAGGAGAACAAAACAGTAGAGGAAAGGAGATCATGACAGGTTTGAAGTCTCCCAGTTCTTCAGTTATATGCCAAGGATAGCTAATCCTAATTATTTTTGAACCCTCTTTCCCCCCCACCCCCATCCTCAAAAAAGCCTAATTAAAATGACTAAAGTAAATTGGGATTTTATTTTTGTACATTAGTTGTGTTGTCTCTGGAGTCAGGCAGACCTAAGTATAATTCCCAGTTCTGTAGTAGAACTAACTTGTTATGAACACCAGGAAAGTTCATTTCTCTTGTCTTTAAGGCTTCATTCTTCACACTGTTGCTAAAACTTCATTTTCACATGCATCAAAAAGCCTAAATTTAAATAAAGTTAATTTATTTCTCACATTTATGGGAACATTGAGTAGCCACTCTCACTTTCTGAATTTCTTACTCTAAAAATCCTGAGAATAGGTTAATTTACTCATTCTACAAGCATTTATTGATCACCTGCCACATGTCAGGCATTTTGCTAGGCCCTAACTAAAAATTTTGAAAATTAAAAATAACGATATGTTGGGATCATTAAAATGCCCATCTGATGCTCAGCTTCTCCCAGTGCGGAAGATGCAATGGAAACAGTGAACTACCTGTAGGTGGAACAGTGAGGGAAGTCTGGGAACAAGGGAGTGAGTTTACTGTGGCATCTGCTGTTAACAGCAAAATCTACAAAAATAATGTACATAGCTTGACCATTCATCACTGGAGATGTGGCTGAATAAATACAACCACATCACAGGAGAGAAAAAATTTCTGAAGTACCCAGACACTAATGCTAGTGTTGCCACTATTTATGTGCTATCTTTGGGTCTTTGATAGATAGTACTGTTTGACTATTCAGTAACTTCTGAGTCTCTCCTAGGTCGGCTACCCTAATGTTGGTAAGAGTTCAACAATCAACACCATCTTGGGCAACAAGAAAGTATCTGTGTCTGCTACACCTGGTCACACCAAGCATTTTCAGGTATTTATTAATTTCTACAGTTCTTTTGCATTTGTGTGGAGTTCTTCTTTTCCTTCATTTGTTGTATGCCTAGCATGAACCCCTCACTTGTCTTTCAGACTCTCTATGTGGAGCCTGGCCTCTGCTTATGTGACTGCCCAGGCCTGGTGATGCCATCTTTTTTGTCTACCAAGGCAGAGATGACTTGTAATGGAATCCTCCCAATTGACCAGATGAGAGATCATGTCCCACCTATATCACTAATATCCTTTCTGCTTCAGAAACACTCTGTTATGTGTGTATTAGGGTTTCAAGTCTGTTTTGGATATTGCCTTGCAGCTGCTTTTAGGAATTCAGGCCTGCTATCTTAAGAATGGAGAATGTAAAATACTTATTAGTGATATGTACACGTTTATACAGTGAGACAGCATCAGGACTTCATAGCTAGAACTTCGTATCCTGATTTTAGCAGTTAGCCTGATATAAATGGAAGAGCCCAGGTGTTGGATTCTCAGCCCCAAGTTGCAAACCTATTTAACACTGCCATTTGACTATTTGAGTGACACTGAAGAACTTGCTTAACCTTTTAAACACTTTCTTTTTCTGTAAAATGGAGAAAATGTAATCTGTCTCACAGTCAGTTGAATTTAATCATTATAGCTAATATTTATTGCTAAGCACTTACAAAATAATATTTCATTTAACTCTCAGAAAATATCCCTTGATGCTGGTACTGCTGTTATTCCTGTTTCCTCATACTTGAGAAAACTGAGGCACAGAGAAGTAGGTAATTTGCCTAAGGTCTCACAGTTAGTAAGTAGTAGAGTAGGAACTCTTCTCCCTCTCAGCTTCGTAATGAATTAACTTATGTGAAGCATATAGGATAGTGCCTGGCATGAAAAAAGTACTCAAAGATAGATCTGTTAAGAATGGTGCAAGGTCCAAGATTTTACCCTATTTACAAGCTAACAAGGTAGTCTGTTACTGTTTTGTGGATGTTGGCAGAAGACAGGAGACTCCATGAATCCATCACACTAATCTATTAGCTCGTAAGTAGGGTAAAATTCCAGACCCTGCAGAGTTTACGACAGTATCCTTAATGACTACATTTAAGGCCACAGCTTTTTTTTTTGTTTACCCCAATTTGTTTTCTCTTTCTATAGGAAATGAGTAAGAATTAGTTTACCTAGGATAAATTTAAAATGGTATACACTAAAATTGAACACTGTAGAGATGTTCAAAAGAATCTACATATAACAGCTTGGGTAAATCTACATACAGCAACCTGGGTAATTCTCAAAACATTACATATATATACAGTATGACATTACATATACAGTATGACACCATTTTTGTAAAAATTTTCATTGTTTGAAACCCAATACTTTCTACTCATAGATACATATGTATGTAAAAGTATGAAAACTGGACTAAAGGATGCTCCACAAACTATACTCTGAGTTGGAGAAGAGGCTAGTATAATGTTTTAAAAGCCTGAATTTTTAAATGTTATTATAATTGGTAAAATATTGTTATAATTCCCAGTAGTTGGGAACACAGATGTTATTTATGCTTTTCTGTATTTTTAAAGTTTCTCTGTAAATTGTTAATCAGATATGTATTGAGCATGTACTTCAAGCCAGATTAGGTTAGGTACTGTGGAGGATGCAGCGTAAGTCAGAGGTGGCTCCTGACCTTTAAAGAGCATCAGACTGGGTGGGGAATGTGAGGCATGCACATGAGTAACTGGTACGAGGTAGAATGCTAGTCAGTGGCTTAAGGGAAGTACAGATAAACCGGGAGATTAGACAAGCGAGGAAAAGTAATCTTGCATAATTGTGGGAGTTAGAAACAAAGACTCACTGTGCTTTTCTCTGAATTAGGATGATGTCAAATTTATAGTTTATTTAGAATCTTGCTTTTCAGGGTAAAAATGTGTCATCTTTAATAACTATTATTTTAAAAGATTTCATTTGGGAGTGATGATGGGTACTTAAGACCTTGTTTAAGAAGAAAAAAAAAAAAGGTGTTTTGTTCTGTTTTGTTTTTTAAGTGGTTTTAACCTTGCAACTGAGTCTTTTAAAATTAAGAATAACTGTATTCTTCCTTTGGAGAGGAGAAAGGGTGTTTGTTATAGAAGTGGTAAAGATGTCCTTAGAACCATATTCCCAAAGCACTGGGGAGGAGGGGGTTGGGGTCAATTCAAGAGAATGGATTCCTTGACGAGCTTACATTTGCCAGAATATTCCAAGACATGTTTTAGAAGCTACCTATGGCATTAATATCATAAAGCCTAGAGAGGATGAAGATCCTCATCGACCTCCAACATCAGAAGAACTATTGACAGCTTATGGATGTGAGTTGTGATTTATTTTAAAACATGAATGAAAAGTAACAATATATTTAATTAATAGAAATAAAAATAGTTAATAGAAATACTGTTCTGCAATGCTACAGATTCAGAATTTTTCTTTAGCATTTCTTATGGCATCTTCTAGGGTTGTTGTTTTTGTTGTCTCTGCTGACCTTGCCTACAGAGTGGCCTAAAGAAAAAGCCGTTAGGACACTTGCTGCTTTGATGGTACCCAAAGGCACACACATGGGCTCTGAGCTGAATCTATGTTGCCTTTTTCTGGAGCATTCTCCAAAACAGGGAAGAAAAGGGGTGTGTGGAAGAAAATGAATATGCTAATCAGAGCAGAGTAGGAGAATTTTGAGGGGAGCATCAGAAGGAAAAGCCCTCAGAGACTGGGCCAGAGTGGAGCTTGGTTAGGAAAGGGGCATACAGGATCCCCCTTCCCTTTCCATCAGTCCCTGATTAACCTTATTTGACATTGAAATGAGACCACAGCTCTCCTATTTCCACATTTGACCCCAATTCCACATGGGAGCCTATCATTTCTCTAATTGAGTGTGATTTAAATATAAACTTTAAAGATGGTCTGGTGAACCTGTGTCTGCCTAAAGAAATAGCAATGTTAGAAACATTTCCTTGTATGTGTGGCTTGTCTTTAAAGGGATCGCCACTGGCTGGGAAGGAGTTCAGGTTATTTGAGTATTTACTGGCAGAGAAAAGGTGATTTGAGGGCTGGCCAGTTAGCTCACTTGGTCAGAGTGTGGTGCTGATAACACCAAGGTCAAAGGTTCAGATCCCTGTACCAGCCAGCCACCAAAAAAAAAAAAGGTGATTTGATATGAATCACACTTATATCAGACCCTTTACTTAGAGACTGTAAAGGGAATAAATACTAAACATTTGTGGCAGAACTATTATAATTACAGAATCGTAGAATAAGAAAAGACCTTAAAGATCACCCTACTTTCTAGCCCCCTTTTTTAGGATGAGTAATCTGAAATCAGAGCATGAAGTGACTTGCTCAAGGTGATGTGGCTGGTCTGTGGCATACCCTAGCTGAGATATCTCTACAGGATGCCAGCCTGAAAGACAAGGAAAGGCAGACTTCTACCAAACTTTCAATCTGATTTGACTTCCAGATAAAAGTGAAAATAATGTGTCTTTAAAGATTTTTCATCTAATGCTACCTGTTAAAATCAGAATAAGGAAAAGTTCAGAGTATTAGTCCCATTTTCTGTTGCTTATAACAGAATACCTGAGACTGCATAATTTATTTTAAAAAAATGAAATTTATTTCTTAAAGTTTTGGAGGATGAGAAGTCCAAGGTTCGGGGAACCCATCTGTTGAGGACCTTCTTCTTGGTGGGAACTCTACAGAGTCCTGTGGCACCCGGGTTATCACATGGCCAGAATAGCAAGAGCTCTCTAATATGCTCACTTGCTCTCCTTCTAAAGCCATCAGTGCCCCTCCTGTGACAACCCACTAAACCATTAACCCATTACTCCATGAGAGCATGGTCCTCTCGAGTCAATGACCTCTTAAAGGCATCACCTTTCAGGTACCATAATCGGATTTCCCACCCTCTTATCACTTTACAGTGGGTATCAAGCTTCAGTGAATTTTGGGTGGACATTCAGTCCACAGCAGTCAGTTTGTAAAAACAGATGACCATACATGTATAGTTCCTAAGATCACTATCTGCAGGTCCATACAGAATAAAGTGTCTGGCAGTGAATTTTTTTTTTTTTTCCTGGCAGTGAATTTTAAGGCATTGCCCCTATACAGGCCAGCCTCCAAACAAAATATAAAAATTAAAATTAAAAAATAAAAAACATTGCCAAATCACTCTAGTTTTACTTTGTATTTCTTTAAGTACTAGCAGAGTTCAGCATCTTTCCATATGTTTGTTGGCCATTTATATTTTTTATGGGAATCACATTTTTCTGTGCACTGTTTTTGTCTTAATGATTTGTAGTAGTTCTTTGTTATATGTGCTGCACATGTTTTTTTCAGTATTTATGGCTTCTTTAGTCCTATAGTAGTTGACAACTTTAATAAATTTTTTTGGCTTGACTGGGTTAGGTGTTTTACTTGGTAAGGCTTTCCCTAACCTGTAATATTTATTAACATTTAATTTTTTAATGACTAAATTTATTTTTCTGTATGATATGAATTAGGATTCCATATTTTTCTAAACTGAAGAAGCCTGTGAAGAAGGTGAGTTTTGAACCCAACCTGTCTGCCCTAAGCCCATATTCTTAACCACTGCGCTCTGCTACTCTCTTCTAATTGATTTAGTATTAAAGGGCTCTTACTGGAAAAAATGTAGGTGTATCATTAAACAAGAAAACTAGCTCTATAGGGGCCGGCCGGTGGCTCACTCGGTAGAGTGCGGTGCTGATAACACCAAGGCCCCGGGTTCGGTTCCCATATACGGATGGCCGGTTCACTCACTGGCTGAGTGTGGTGCTGACAACACCAAGTCAAGGGTTAAGATCCCCTTACCGGTCATCTTTAAAAAAAAAAAAGAAAACTAGCTCTATAACTTTTGGTTTTACTAATAATATTGACAACATTCTCTTACAGGTAGCCTCCATAAATAAATGTTAAATCAAGGGATGGAAGAAATAACTGGAGTAGAGAGAAGTTGAATGCGTCTTTCATAGCCTGGTGCTAAGTGGTCGTTAGGATATCAGACATAACTATATAGTCTATTCTCCTGGACTGTTAAATGTTTTTAATACTAAAAAAGCTAATATAGGGGACGGCCCTTGGCTCACTTGGGAGAGTATGGTGCTGATAACACCAAGGCCATGGGTTCGGATCCCATATAGGGATGGCCGGTTAGTTCACTGGGTGAGCGTGGTGCTGACAACACCAAATCAAGGGTTAAGATCCCCTTACCAGTCATCTTTTAAAAAGAAAAAAAAATATATATATATAGATAACTAATTAATTTTTTAAGAGATAGGAATAAGAGTTCATAGTGTAGTAATGGAAAGGACTAAGTGTATATCACTTCAGTTATCTGTGATATTCTGTCTTCTGAGATTTTGCAAAAATCATTTCTCTTCACAGATATGCGAGGATTCATGACTGCACATGGACAACCAGACCAGCCTCGATCTGCACGCTATATCCTGAAGGATTATGTCAATGTAAGTGAACCTTGCTTCTAATTACTCCTGAATAAGCAGATCCTCTTTTTCTACATCCTGTGTTCTTAGATAATGCCCACCTGTTAAATTATAAAGGAGATATTTTTTCATTAAGATTGTGTTATAAACTAGGGTTATGTTTAGCATCATATAAATGATAGAAGTGACTGATAACATATTAAGAAAGAAAAGATGAAGATCTCTGAACACCTGTTATTAGTGAAAATTATCAATTTATGCATCTGGTTTTCCCATCTCCTACAGCCCTTTACCTGTTTCTATTGCAACTGTTGTCACAGTCTTCCTTGTATTATAGCTGTTTACATGCCTGTCTCCATGAGCAATAATAATAATAGCTAACAATGTCATCCAGTAGCAATAATAATAATAACTAACATTTTTCAAAGCTATCACTACTAGGAATAGTTCTAAATGTTTTACATGTGTTATCTTACTAAAAATGCAAAACTGTTATAGTACCATGGTCAAGGATTTGCAGCCACCAAAAACCAAAAAAGTTTGTGAGGCGATTATTCTCATATCACAAATGAGAACATGCTATTTTGGGTTTCCCTCATCAGTAAAATGGGGATTACCAGTGCCTATCTCATGAGATTATTATGAGAAATAAATGAAAACAATACATATATAAATAGAGAGAGAGAGAGAGCATTAAACTCAGTGCCTGGCATATAACAAGCCCTCAATGATTGTTATGTAGTAAGTTTAATTATTTCCACAAATAAGTATCACAGGGCCCTGGTAATAATTAGGTGTGAGGATTTGGCTTTATTCTCTCCTCTTCTCAAGACCACATCAGTGGAGCTATTGGAATGTAGAAATTAAAGTGGGCAGCCATATTGTGTTGCCTTCAGTTCAGGGAGAAAGTAGTTAATACTATTTGTATGGATAAATCATTTATTCATTTCCTATTTATTTAACTGTGGAGGATGCAAAGATAGGTTAACAACAGTAACACCTTTTAGGATATTTATGGTGGAAAGAGGCAAATTTGTACCCAGTGAGCAACTGCATCCCCATAAACAGTAATCTAGGAACCATCTTGATTTTAGTATTCTAGCCCAATATCCCTGTTAGTACAGCCATAACTGTCCAATTGTGTCCTGGTTTTTGTTTTGGAAAATATTCACCACAAGTGTAATCTTATAAGCACGCTAAAGAATACTTCAGTAGAAATGCAAACAAGATAAAAAGTAGCACAGAGAAGAAAGAGATTTCAATCTAGTCTGGGGGGCCATGAGAAGAGCTAGGGCTCTAGAACACTTTCTAATACGTTATTGGTGTATTGGAGTTAAGACTTTTCACTTGCAGTAGACCAAAACTTAATTCACCTAGCTTAAAAAGCAGAAGGCTCCATCAGAGTGTGACTGGTTGGAGATGTCTCCCCTGAAGACTTGTCCTTTCTCCTGGGGTAACACAGATGGCACTTATGATGCACTGTTATCATGTATCTTGTCTTTGTAGGGTAAACTGCTATACTGTCACCCTCCTCCTGAAAGAGATCCTGTAACCTTTCAGCATCAACACCAGCAACTCCTAGAGAACAAAATGAATGCTGATGAAATAAAAATGCAGCCAGGGAGAAATAAAAAAGCAAAGCAGATTGAAAATGTAGTTGACAAAACTTTTTTCCATCAAGTAAGTTTTACTGTTTTTAACTTCTGATCAAACACACTTTTTATAACAACTTTATTGAAATATTATTTACATACCATAAACAAATTTTAAGTTTATATTACCATAAACAAAATTTAAGTTCACACACACCCTTTTAAAGTGTGCAATTCAGTTTATTCACAAAGTTGTGCACCCATCACCACAGTTTTAAAGCAGTTATCACCCCCAAAAATCCCCATACTCATTAACCGTCATTCCCCATTCCCTCTTCCCCATAGTCCCTGCCAACCAGTAATCTACTTTCTCTTTCTATAGAGTTGCCTATTCTGGACATTTCATATGTATGAAGTCATATGTGGCCTTTTGTGACTGATTTCTTTCATTTAGCATAATATCTTCAAAATTCACCTATGTTGTAGCATGTCTCAGTACTTTGTTCCTTTTTATTGCCAAATAATATTTCATTGTATAGATACACTACATTTTGTTTATCCATTTATCAGTTGATGGACATTTGGGTTTCTGTTTTTTGGCTATCATGAATGATGCTGCTGTGAACATTTGTGTACAAGTTTTTGTGTTGACATAGGTTTTTAATTCACTTGGGTATATATCTAGAAGTGGGATTGCTGGGTCATATTGTAGCTCCATGTTTAGCATTTGAGGCACTGCCAAAGTTTCCAAAAGTGGCTGTACCATTTTACATTCCCACCAACAATGTATGAGGTTTCCAGTTTGTCCACATCCATTATTTTCTGTCTGTTTATTTTAGCCATTCTAATATGCGTGAAGTGTGATAATCTTTTTTCCTCCTTCCCCATGAAGTGGTGTCTTATATGATTTTGATTTGTATTTCCCTAATGACATTGAGCATCTTTTCATGTGCTTATTGGCACATGACTGTTTTCTTTGGAGAGATGTCTATTATTGTTGAGTTGTAAGAGTTCTTTATATATTCTGGATACAAGTCCTTTATCAGATTTATGATTTGCAGATATTTTCACCCCTGTAGTGAGTTGTCTTTTCTCTGAGTCAACACATTTGGTGATAGAAAGTGCTAGAAAAATAGACTTCATTTATAAATGTCTTCACTTTAAAATATTAATAACTTTAGTTGCTTACTTCACAGCTACAATTCATAGGCAGCATTTAAAAATAGGACAAATTGGCTGGCTGGTTAGTTCAGTTGGTTAAAAGTGCAGCCTTATAACACCAAGGTCACAGGTTTGGATCCCCATGCTGGCCAGCCACCAAAAAAAGGACAAATTTTTGTGTTGAAGAGTTAAATCATACAGTTGTAGCTAATATAGTTTTAAAATGCCTTAAAGTGACTAGTATAGCAAAAGAAGGTGGGGGCGTTAGCCGTATCCAGAGAATGTTTCTGTATTTATCCAGTGCTATATCTGTGTATCACACAATGAGCCTTTGAGGCAGTCCAAACAAATATTATTATCCTTATTTCCCATTTTACCACTGAGGACATTGAAGCTCAAGCAGACTGAGTGACTTATCCAAGGGCACTTGTTTTAAATGGCAAAGTTGGGATAGAGCTTAGATATTTGCAGCTTTCCAGTTGAGTCATTTCCAAATCTGTGCCAATATTTGGAACAAAATTCACCAGTATGCAGAAAGATTACAGGTTCTTTCTTGGGCCTACAACTGTCAAAGAGGAAATTTAATTTTAATTTTTTGACGTTTACAGAAAGGCAATATACAAGAAAGCTGAAAACTTACTGTTAATTATAGTAATTCATATGTCTAAACTTTAGCCTCTAGAGTAATATATTATTATTATAAGAAGATCATGGGATATTGCTATATATTTTTATTTATTTTTTTTATTTTTATTTTTTTTAAAAAAAGATGACCGGTAAGGGGATCTTAACCCTTGACTTGGTGTTGTCAGCACCATGCTCAGCCAGTGAGCGAACCGGCCATCCCTATATGGGATCCGAACCCGGGGCCTTGGTGTTATCAACACCACACTCTCCCGAGTGAGCCACGGGCTGGCCTGCTATATACTTTTAAATCATTTTGGATTCAATTTCTTTTTTACTAAGTAAACTTAACATTTATTTAGAGTTAGTTTCTAATTTGGGTTGAGGCAGGTTGAGTTGATATCAAGATAGAGATTTCCAGAAAACAGCTGGTATTGTAAGTCTAATTATAAGTGATTATAGATGCATTTGAAGCTATGGGACTGAATAAAGTTGAGGAGGGAAAAGAGATGAACCAAAGACAGAATGCTGGGAAATATCACTTCAGGGATGGGGAGAGAAAGAGCAGCAGTATAAGTGATGGAAATGCACTGAGTGGTTTACTCCTGTTTATCTTGAAGTCCATGAGCAATACTGTGTGTAACCTTAAAGAATAGTCAGCTGACATGTAAAATAATGTTTTCTCTCATTTTCTAGGAGAATGTGAGAGCTTTAACCAAAGGAGTCCAGGCTGTGATGGGTTACAAGCCTGGGAGTGGCATGGTGACTGCAGCTGCTGTGAGCTCTGAGAACGGGGCCGGGAAGCCCTGGAAAAAACATGGCAACAGAAATAAAAAAGAGAAAAGCCGTAGACTCTACAAGCACCTGGATATGTGAACTTGGGCTGCGACGGAAATGGCATCTTTGTTGTGCAGGTGGAAAAGAGCAGAACTCCTGGTTGCCTGTGGAACTTTTCCAAGACACAGGCACTGTAGAATGGACCCTGCTCTTGTGGTGTACAACTGAACCCAGCAGTCTTAATGTCAAGACTGAGGGGCTCCTGGAAACATCAACTCTGACTGAAAGTAGTCAGCTGGGAGCCCCAGAAACCTACTCCTATAGAAAGCTGAACTTAAGATGACGGCATGGGGGGCTAGCTGGTTGCTCAGTTGGTTAGAGCGCAGTGTTATAAAAACAAGGTTAAATGTTTGGTTCTCCATCGGGCCAGTCACCAAAGGAAAAAAAAAAAAAGATGAGGAATAAATTATGTGTATTTGTCTGTGTAAACATATGCACAAATGCATACTAATTTGTAAGGCAAGGGAATTTTTTGAAAAGATGATAAAATTGCCACAAACATGTTTTTATTGATTTGAGTATATAAACTGCCTTTTGGACATTCCACATTCTTTTAACAGTTTTTTTTGTTTGTTTGTTTTTTTGTTTTTGTTTTTTTTTTTGTTTTTTGTCTTTTTCGTGACCAGCACTCAGCCAGTGAGTGCACCGGCCATTCCTATATAGGATCCGAACCCGCGGCGGGAGCGTCACTGCGCTCCCAGCGCCGCACTCTCCCGAGTGCGCCACGGGCTCGGCCCCTTTTAACAGTTTTAATTTGCTAAAACATGACTGGGATTTTAGAAGGATTCTTTTGAGTACATTATTTAGGTTAGTGTCACATGCACATGCACACACACACACACACACCCCTTATGTGGTTAGTGTCACACACACACACACACACACACACACACACACACACACACACACACACAGTCATTCCCTTATGTGGCAGGGGACTGGGGGGCTGGCATATGTAGTTTCAGAAAGCCCCTAGGGAGGCCGATGGTTAGTTTGGTTGGTTAGAGCATGGTTCTGATAACCCAAGGTCCAGTATTCTATCCCTGTACCACCAAAAAAAAAAAAAGCCCCCAGGGAGCATGACCTTTGCTGTGGAAAACCATCATCACCACTACTCCAGAGGAAAGCCTGTGTTCATAGTTACCCACTTGTAGATAGACCCGTGGGGAGTGAGAGAAGAGGTCGTTCATCATCTCATTTTTATTTTAAGTATAAGGATCCTTGATGTTCTTAGTACTTAGCTACTTAGCATCAAGGGTGAGAAGGGTAACAGTTTACCTTTTGCGACCACATTCTGCCTAATGCACTATGGCTCTTTCAGCCCCCTCACTGTACTTCCATATCTCTTTTTCTCTGAGCCTCATTATTTCCTTAACTCAGGTCCTTAACCTTGTTTTGTGTCGTAGATGTTTTGGGGACACTTTCTCCAGAAAATGCACATTCCCACATAAGCAATTTTGCAAAATATGAGAAGATTCACTGACACCTAAAGTTCATCCATGAATTCATAGTTAGGAAGTGGTACCTTTAACTGACTGTAATCTATTTAAGATATGTTACATCTAGGGAAAATGTTACATTCAGGGAATAAAAGAATTATGTTTATTCATCCACTTAACAAATATTTATTGACCAGCTATCTTGTGCCAAGAAGGGCAGTCCAGAAAACAACAACAGCTAAGCAGGGCCCTGAAGCAGGAAGGAGCCCTAGAGGCTAGAAGTTAGCAAGGGCCAGATCACATGGGGCCTCAGAACTTGTGAAGGGATTCTGGATGTTTTCTGAAAAGCAGAGGATAAGCTGATCAAGAATTTTATACAAGTGAGTAATAAGATGTGTTCTAATTCTTCATTTATATATCAGGTAAATTTATTTCAGATCAAGGCTGAGTTAGATTTAGGGGAGGCAAAGCTAAAGATGTTCTAAATATTGTGCTTCTCCATGTAACATCCCTTTTCCAGTCATTCCCTTTTGTCTTAGAAAAGCTAAATGGCGCAAAAAGCTCATGATAGAAGAGGAGCAAGTATTGGCATATGGAAACATACTTTATTCCATTTACTGAAGAACAGGCATATGGCAAAAACTTTCATATTGAATGAACAAAGCATGTTCTTATTTAGAATGTTTTGCTTTAAGAAACATAGAGAAAGTTTTGTTTTAATAATAATGGCTAAAACATGAGACTTTGGAAAAAGTCTAATCATGTATAGTGCTTTTATGCTTCTGATTATTTTTCATAACAATTTTATCAAGATATAATTTACATACCATACAATTTACCAATGAGACTTTGGAAAAAGTCTAATCGTGTATAGTGCTTTTATGCTTCTGATTATTTTTCATAACAATTTTATCAAGATTAATTTACATACCATACAATTTACCAATGTAAAGGGTACAATTCAGTTTTGGTTTTCTTTTTGTTTTTCTTTTTTTGTTTTAGCATATTCAGAGTTGTGCAACCATCACCACAAACAGTTTTAGAACATTTTTATTACCCCTTAAAGAAAGCCCATACCCTTCAGCTACCAGCCCTAAGCAACCACTAATCTACTTCCTCTATATATAGGTTTGCCTATTCAGGACATTTCATATAAATGGAATAATCAGTATGGATGGGGGATGGTTAGTAAATACCCCAGCTTCCCTGTCACCCCGTGGATACATTCTACATATTCCTGAGAAGATCCTCAAAGTGAACCCCAGCTGCTCGCAGCAAGACTGTCTTGTTAACTTACCATTCATTGCTTTTTTCCCTTCTGTCACTCTCCCCTTTCCGTCACTTCTGCTTCCTGGAATTGCCTCCCAAATTAACTGAACCTAAGTCCTTTGCTTAGAGTCTCAGGAGCCCAGACTAGGACACCCAGAATGGGGAACTTATACATTTTCACCTTTGCTTCTGCCCCACATGGGTCTCATTAAACATCCCTTGCAATTTTTTAAAAGTATTCCCACCCTCAAGGAGGTTAGTACTCCAGACTTAAGAAATGCCGTCATTATCATTATTTTGTTTTGAAATTTTTTTCCAGCATTTTATTACAATGGATGTACCACCATTTTAAGGTAGAACCTGTCATCTGTTTGCTTTCAGGAAAACAGAAGGAAGTTGAGGTTTTTGTCAAGAAACCTATAGCAAGACAGGTTTTCTTGGTGGGTAAACTGGAAAGTTTGGCAACGAGACAGCAATCCTCTTGGCACCACTTTCTTTTAATAACCCTTTCCCCTCTTTAATCTGTGGAGAAGTGATAAAAATCACTCAAAAATTTCGCCCTTAATAACCATTTGTTGTATGTGTGTTCAACAAACTATCCAGTTGAGGGTGAAGAGGAGGACATACCGGAAGGACATCTTTCCTTCCTGCTTTCCAAAGACTCCTGCATAAAGGGGAAGCAACCATTTTGCGCATTCTAAAAGCAAAGGACATCGTGAAGTGAAAAGTGCTCAGCACACAGCAGACTTTGAATTTTTTTAACGTTTTATTGAAGTGTAATAATGTATACAGAAAGAGCACGTCATAAGTGTACAGATAGCTGAATTTATACAAACCTCACATTGCTGCAACCAGCACCCTGATCAAAGCACAGAATGTGACCAGCACCCCAAAACCCTCTTTGTGCTTCCTTTCACCCTCCCAAGGGTAACCACTATTCTGACCTTTTCCCCTGACTTTGTACCTACACAAAATCTACAGTACCCACTATTATGTATCTGGCTTCTTTAATCCAACATTGTAAGACTCATCCATATTACTACATGTAATAAATACTAGAGCTTTCATTCTCATTGCTCTATCATATTCTGTGGTATGAATATATCACAATTTATCTGTTCTGCTATTGATGGACATGTGGATGGTTTACAGGTTTGGGTTTTTAAGAATAGTGCTGCCATAGGCATTCTAATACAGAGTTGTCCAGTAGAACTTTCTGTTGTAATGAAAATGTTCTATAATCCGTGCTGTCCAATTGTTAGCTACAGCTGTGTGTGGCTATTAAGCTCTTGAAATGTAGCCAGTGTGATTGAGGAACTGAATTTTAATTTGTATTTAATTTTAAGTATTTTAAATATAAATAGCCAGCAGCTACCTATTGGTCAACACAGTTCTAATGCATGCCTTTAAGTGAATACCGTATTCATTTCTGTGGGGTATGTATCCAGGAGCAGAACTGCTGAGTCATTAGGTATGTATATTTTCAGCATTAGAAGACACTCAATGAATTTTACTTTCATTCCTTCCTCTTCTATATGAATCTCTATAGGAATATGAAGAAGAAATAGATACCTCTCTAGTTTTATCATTTTATTTCATAGGGACTGAAACTGGTCCTCACAGGAAGTTGTGGTAATGCAGATAGGATTGTCACCTCTCAATTTCCTTCCAGGTATTTCTGATTAGAGGGAACTCTCCTCCCTGATGCCAGTGGATCAGGACTCGATTCATATGTCAACAAGATCATCTCAGGTTTTTTCCATTTGTTTTGTTGTGGGATAAAGGGGTTTGGGGGTACAAATCCACATTATACTTTTGTTCTTTTCAGTAAAGTATAGATAGTTTCCCCATCCTGTTGCTGGTGACTGAGGGTCCAGGGTCCTCCTAGAGTGTCCTGAGACAGAGTCTGGATCTGAGTGTATTCTCCAGCTGTATCCAGTGCCTGGGCAAAAGGATTTTAGGAAGTGCTCCATGTCACTCATCCCTACTCCTGGGCTTTGGGGAAATGGTGGTTAGGTCTCTTCCTGAGTCTCGTCTCAGTGGCCACGGAAGACAAGCAAGTACTGCCAAACTCAGGAACACAGCTAGACAGACTTACAGGTAAATATGCCCTTTGCTCTTTTTCTTTCCTTAATCTCAGCCTCTTATCTTCATTGTGCTTTTCTCTATTCTTTTGTCTAAATTACTAAATTTACTAAATTACTTAAATTACTAAAAAGTGGCTACCATAATTTTTTCTAGTGCACAACTAACTCTGTTGAACCCCTTCCAGAACAGAACCCAAACCAAACAATGTGGCTTGAAAATAATGCAGTTGAAATTGCTGTGGCTGTTGGATTGATTTGGAAGAAGCAGTAACTGAAGAGAAAAATATTTTAGAGAATCATTTTGGAAAATTCCTGTCAAAAAACTGAGGCTAAAAAAGCAAAGGAAGGGGGCCGGCTCGTGGCTCACTCGGGAGAGTGTGGTGCTGATAACACCAAGGCCGTGGGTTCGGATTCCATATAGGGATGGCTGGTTAGCTCACTGGGTGAGCGTGGTGCTGACACCACCAAGTCAAGGGTTAAGATCCCCTTACCGGTCATCTTTGGAAAAAAAAAAAAAAAAAAGCAAAGAAACAAACAAACAAACAAAAATTTATTAGAGTTTTCAACGCTTGTTTTGAGTACTTGCTGCCATTTCTCTGATTGAAGTGGGATTTCAAGTTTTATTTTCTTTGTTTCTTACCTATCAGGGAATAGAGAGTGAAATAACCATTTCAGGAAAATAAAATATGATTTGTTTCCAGGAGGCAAGATGACAGACATGTGCTATGTCTGTTGCTACTCAAGTCTTCACATAATACTTGGTAGTTATTTGTATTCATGCTTTTTCTTTGCTTAAGACTCAATCTCTACAGACCTAAACCCAGCACTTTTAAAGTATCTTCTAGAGACCACTTCTCAAATTTAATATGCATACAGATCATCCAGGGGTCTTGTGAAAATGCAGATTCTGATTCCTTAGGTCTGGGTGGGCCTGAGCTTCTGGATTTTTAACAAGCTCTCAGGTCATAATGATCCTGCTTGTCCAGGGACCACACTTTGGGTAGCAAGCTTACAGACATCTCCAGAAGTTAACTACTAAAGGAAATGACTGCTAACTCCTGCCTAACCCAACAATCAAAGGACAGAATGGTGAGGTTTTGGGGGGATAGGGCAGGATGGATTTCATATTTATGATTTATATATCTTGTCTACCTTTTTTTTGGGGGGGGGGGCAGCTGGCCAGTAAGGGGATCCCAACCCTTGAACCTGGTGTTATCAGCACCACACTCTCCCAAGTGAGCTAACTGGCCACCCCTACTTGTCTGTTTCTAAAGTAGGCAACTAACAGTATTAAAAACATAATATTTTGGGCCGGCCCGTGGCTCACTCGGGAGAGTGCGGTGCTGATAACACCAAGGCCCCGGGTTCGGATCCCATATACGGATGGCCGGTTCGCTCACTGGCTGAGCGTGGTGCTGACAACACCAAGTCAAGGGTTAAGATCCCCTTACCGGTCATCTTTAAAAAAAAAAAAATTAAAAAATTTTAAAAAATATAAAAAAATTTAAAAAAAATAAAAAATAAAAACATAATATTTTATGTGAATTAATAAAACATTGAATTTTTTTTTTTTTTTAAAGATGACTGGTAAGGGGATCTTAACCCTTGACTTGGTGTTGTCAGCACCGCACTCTCCCGAGTGAGCCACGGGCCGACCCAAACATTGAATTTTTTTAAAAAGGATGCTTGAGTCTACAGTCATATTCAAATAAAAAAAAAAAAAAAAGGGAGAGAAAGGGAGGCTGTTTTTTACAAAAGAACCCAAGACAAAAAAAAAAAAAAAAAGAAGAAGCATAGTTCCTGTCTTTACTCTGCTTTTGCCAGCCACTGGCTTTTGAGAGGTAGGGTTATCCAGCTCCTATATTGGCACGTATAAACTTGGCAAGACAATGGTTTCTTTCTGAATTGTAAACTGCAGCAAGAACTTCTATTTCTTTTAAATAATTACTTCAGTGCAAATACTCAAGTACTGAGTTCTATTCCAATGGCTCTTTAAAAGGTAAGTTGCCTCACTGTTAAACAGCATTCATTGACATTTGCCTCTTTCAAAATGTAGGGCTTTCCTTGATGTAACATTTCAACATCTGTTAGTTCCATTAGCCCTTTCCTGACTTCTGAGCATCCTGAAGTAAGTGAATTCAGCAACGGGATGTTATAAATAAGGAACCTGAGGGGGAAAAAGTGAAGGAACCTTCACAAGATCATACAGTGAGCTGATGACAGAGTTCTAAATAGAGCCCAGGACCCCAACAGTCCTGCCACCTGCTTCCATCATGACATCCTAACATGTCCACAATGGAATTGATTAGGATTTGGAAATGCCATTACTACAAAAGGTATTCTCTTAGAACTGATTTCACTACAGCAGGTAGATCAGAGTGATGTAGAAGTTTTTTTTGAAGCAATGCAAATTTATTTTATTTTTTATTATATATTGACAAATTATAGTTGTCTGTATATATGGGGTTCAAAGTGATGTTATAATTTTTTAATATAGTGTAAAATGATTAAATCAAGCTAATTAACCTATTAATCACCTCAAATATTTGATGTTTTTTGTGATGATAACATTTGAGATTTATTCTCTTAGTGATATTGAAATGTACAGTACTCAATTATTAGCTATATTCAGCATGCTGTGCAGTAGATCTCTTTAAAAATCAAACTTATTCCTCCTATCTAACGGAGGCTTTGTACCCTTTGATTATCATCTCTCCATTCTCTCCTCTGGTATCCACCATTCTATTCTCTGCTTCTATGAGTTCAGTTGTTTTAGATTCCCCATATAAGTTAGAACATGTATTTGTCTTTCTGTGTCTGGCTTATTTCACTTAGCATAACGTTCTCCAGTTCCATCAATGTTGTTGCAAATGACAGAATTTCTTCCTTTTTTAAGTCTGAATAGTATTCCATTGTATAAATATACCACATTTTCTTTAATCCATTCATCTGCTGATGGACACTTAGGTTGATTCCATAATTTTGCTATTGTAAATAGTGCTGCAATTAACGTGAGTGTGCAGGCGTATGTTCAACATACTGATTTCAAATCTTTTGGGTTAAATACCCAGACGTGGGGTTGCTGGATCATATGGTAATTCTATTTTTAGTTTTCTAAGGAACCTCCATACAGTATTCCATAACGACTGTACTAATTTACATTCCCACCAACAGTGTACAAGGGTTCCCTTTCCTCCAAGATGTAGAATTTCTTTTAACGTTAACTGTTTGATTAGTAGCCACAAGCCCTTCCTCTAAATAATGCATTTTACAAGAACATTGGCAGGAAGCAATGTGCCCTCACTGAAGGGAAACCTGTTGAGCAGCTGGCCTGTCCACCCCTGGCGGCTGGGATTTATGGCGACCATCGACTGCCCACTCCTGCAGGGCTGCCTGGGTTGCTGCAGCCCTTCCTTCTTCAGAAGGACAATGTCCGAGGTCGTGCTGCCGCTACCAACAGGAAATGCCTGTGAGCAGTGACGTGGCCCACTGTCTGGAAGGACAAGTTCTACTGTCCTCTTCTTAGTTTTTCTTTTCAGCAAACTGAACCATGGCCAAAAAACCTTATCTTTAGCTCCTGGGTGGCTGCCAGTCTTCTGAGAAGCCTGGTAAAGGAACTGATTCGCTTCCTGAGAGCCAAGCATGTGCAGGGCCCTGGGGAAGGTACTGGGAGAATCTGGAAGGAGTCCCAGTGAGAGGGAGGGTGTCGATTAGAATACACAATCCCTAAGTGTTCCCTGCAGGATGAAGTCCCAATTCCTCTTGCCTCATCTTCCCAAGCTGCAGTTCCTCTGCTATTTGCCTTTCTCAATAGGCCTTTCTCCTCCTGCCTCCAGGAGGGCCCTGCAGGGCAGGTGCCATGGCCTCATCACAAAAGCAAACACTCTCCAAAGGCCAGCTAGTGTGTTATTTCTTGAAAGCCTTCTCTAACAAACCCACAATCACAATGTTAGGTGTCACCAAAGCACTTTAAACATTCCCCTCCTGCACTACATAGCACATTTTTATGGCCTGTGTAAAAATCAATTTATTCATTCAGTACATATTTTCCTTCTTATATGCCAGGCGCTGAGCTAGAGACTGAGGATATAGGCATGAAGCAAACACGTGAGGCTCCTGGCCTGGTGGAAGACAGCACTCACCCTCTGAGAGGTGCCCTAATAGAGCATGAGTGCAGGAATGGGGGCCTGTCCCCTCCAGGACCAGGACACCCAATCAGCATGGGCAGGGAAGATCGCAGGTGGGGGAGCTTCAGGAGGGAAAATCAAGAGTGTGGTTTTAGATGTGTTCAATGAGAAATGTGAGGGGGACGTCGAGTAGGCAGTTGCACAGGTGAGGCTAAAGTTTGGGAGGGAGGTCTGACCTGGAGCTATGTGCTAGGGAACCACAGGAACAGAGATAGTGCTTAAAGCCAGAGACAGATGAGATCCCCCAAAAGAGGATAGGGAGGAAAGAGAAGAGAACAATGTCTCCCACCATTAGGTGACCTTCCTCTTCAGACTTTTTGAATCCTTTTTTCTTTTGGTGCATCTGAGGCACTTCCTAGGGAAGACAATAATAATAACTTCCACTGTTAACATGATTCTTTATCTGCAGGATTTCTAATAATCACAGTAACTCTAAGGTAGGTACGACTACCCTAGTTTTACAGGAAAGAACACATAGTGCAGCGAGGACCAGTGCTTTGCCCCAAGTCACAGCTGCACGGAAGCAGAAGGAGAATTCCAGTCTGAAATTTGCAGGCTCCAAAGTACACACTCTTCCTGTTGCATTTTCCTGTGACCCAACATGTCCAGCAATGCAAGCAGCTGCCCCCACTGAGGGTCACCTTCATACCCCAGTGTTTCTCGTAAGAATCTCCCAGGAAGCCTGTGGAAATGCAGTGCAGTTGGCTGAATAATGGCCCCGAAGATACCTGGTCCTAATCCCGGGAACCTGTAAATGTTACCTTACATTGAAAAAAGGGTCTTTGCAGTTATGATTAAGTTAAGGTGTCATGAGAGGAAGATTATCGTGGGTTATTTGAGTAGATCACAAATGCAATCTATCACAAGAGAGAGGCAGAGGGAGATTTGACACAGAAGTCAGTGTGACAACGAAGGTAGAGATGGGTTGGAATGATGCAATCAAGGCACGGATTGCTGGCAGCCACCAGAAGCTGGGAGAGGCAAAATAAGGAGTAGATTCTCCTGCTATACCCCACAGAGGGAGTATAGCCCTGTTGATACCTCAGTTTGGGTCTAGTGAAAATCGTTTCAGACTTCTGGCCTCCAGAACGGTGAGGGAACCAGTTTCTTCAATCTAAGCCACTAAATTTGTAGCAATTTGTTACAGCAACACCAGGAGGAAATTAATCCATGCTGATTTCAAGGGCACATGCCCAGAGATTTGGATTTAGTAGATCTGATTTTTTGACAGGCAGTCAGAGTGATTCTGAAACCGATGATCTATGGACCACACTGCCCCTACTGCTGAGGCAGGGGACTTATACGGAAGCACTTGAATCTTTGAGCTAGGGGTTTTTAGTCTGGGCGCCATTCCTCCACAGAATCCAGAGTTGAATTTCAGGGGAGTCCATATATTCCTGAACATCATATGAGAAATCGTGTGTGGGTGTGCACACATGTTCATATTTTTCGAGGATGAGGTTTTCTTCAGATTTTCAAAGGGGTCCCAGAAAAGATTAAGAACTAACCAGTATTCCAAAACAAACAAACAAAAAAAACCGTCTTGAAATGTGTAAACATAGTCGAGGGTGGGTGGAAAGGAATGAAGCAATTTTTAAATTAGGCCCTGCTTCTGAGGGCTTATGCTGAGCCTGAGGGAAAGGGAAGCCGTAACAGAGTGAATCAGTCTGGCCAGTTAACTCAGTTGGTGGAGCATGGTGCTGTCAACACCAAGGTCAAGATTTCGCATCCTTGTACCATCCAGCTGCCAAAAAAATTGTGAATCAAATTAATAGTGGTATCTTTAAGTCTCTACAAAACAGAGTAAGTTGACCCTGCCTTAAGGCCTAGTGAAGGAGTGACATAAGAGTGGGTGGGGTGTCCCCCTACTTTAGGGAGATAGTGGAATAGATTATCTCTTGGGAAAAGTAGGTAAAAAACATCACCAGGGGGCCTAGGATCTAGACAATCACAGGTCAGTATCCAAGAAAGATAAAGGATGAGATGACCATTTACGAGCATGTAGGACATACACCAGAACGCTCAAGGGAACAGAAAAAAGGGACTTCATATTGGGGTTCTTCCAGTGGTGTAGGCAGTGGCTCAGCAAAGAAGACACTGGGTACTTATTATTTATAGACTATGAGAAACTTGCATTATGTGTTTTTTCCTTTTAATTTAACTCTTTAACAATGCCTTAATTGGTATTCATTTTATATCACTTCATCTTAATTATTTTATTCTAAATTTGGCCCTTTTTGCATAATAAGATATTTTAATTCTCTGTTTATGTATTCGATTGCTTGTTTAATGTTTCTCTCTCCTACATGACTGTAAACTCCACAAAGGAAGGGAAAATGTGTTTTTCTCAACAGTGTGTCCCCAGGTCCTAGCACAATGCTCATCTTAGTCCATTTGGGCTGCTATGAAAAAACACCTTAGACTGGGTGGCTTATAAACAACAGATATTTATTTCCCACCGTTCTGGAAGCTGGGAAGTCCAAGATCAAGGCGTTGGCAGATTTGGTGTCTGGTGAAGGCCGGCTTTGTGGCTTATAGACAGCAGCTTTTTGCTGTGTCCTCCACCCTCACAACCTAATCACCTCCTAAAGGCCCCACTCTTAATACCATCAAATTGGTGATTAGGTTTCAACATATGGAATTTGAGGGGACACAGACATTCAGAACATAGCAATGCCTGATACATAGTATTTCATTTCTACCGTGAGTGGTCATAACATTTAAAAATGAATGAACCTGTAAAACAGTGTAGGCAGTTTGGAAAACAGTCTGGCAGTTCCTCAAATCGTCAAACATAGACTTACCATATGGCCCAGCAATTCTACTCCTAGGTACATACCTATTAGGCCTCATGGCCAGCTTAAGGGAATTGGTCTGGGCTGGAAGCAATGCTTCAGAAGCCTATGCCCTAACCGACAGATGCTATCAGAGCACAAGGGCTGTGTCACCTTGCATACCACTGATTTCGAAATTGCCCATTACTGTCAGAATCCTCCCTAAAAGTCTTATAAACCTCCTGCTTTCCTTGGTTAGGGGGAACTGATCTGGTTCAGTCTCCCCTCCACGTGAGTGGAATAAAACTTTTGGCTGAAGTAGCACCCTGCTCGGGTCTCTCTTTCTCTCCCTTATCTCGGTCTTGCTGAACCTAACAGCACCCAACGGAACTGGAAACCTATGTCCACACAAAAACCTGTACACAAATGTTCACAGCAGTATTATTAATAATAGCCAAAAAGTGAAATCAATCCAAATGTCCATCAATAGATAAATGTATAAATAAAATGTGGTATAGCCATACAATTTATTATTATCCAACCATAAAAAATGAAGTACAGGGCTGGCCTGTGGCTCACTCGGGAGAGTGCGGTGCTGATAACACCGAGGCCCCAGGTTCGGATCCCATATAGGGACGGCCACTGGCTGGGCGTGGTGCTGACAACACCAAGCCAAGGGTTGAGATCCCCTTACCGGTCATCTTAAAAAAAAAAAAAAAAATGAAGTACTGATTCATTTTACAACATCAGTGAACCTTAAAAACATGCTAAGTGAGGGCCGGCCCCATGGTTCACTCGGGACAGTGCGGCGCTGGTAGCACCAAGGCCGCGGGTTCGGATCCTATATAGGGATGGCCGGTGCGCTCACTGGCTGAGCGTGGTGCAGACCACACAGTGCCGAGGGTTGCGATCCCCTTATTGGTCAAAAAAAAAACATGCTAAGTGAAAGAAGTCAGTCACAAAAAGGTCAGATATTGGATGATTCCATTTATATGGAGTGTTCAGAACAGGCAAATCCATGAGTCCTGGGGATGGGAGTGTTGGAAATGGGGAGTAACCTCTAACGGGTAAGGTTGGGGGAGGGAGGTGATGAAAATGTTCTAAAGTCAGATAGTGGTGCTGGTTGCACAACTCTGGACATACTGCAAACCACTGAATTGGTATACTTTAAAAGGGTGTAGTTTATGGTATATGAACATCTCAGTAAATCTGTTACTTAAAACAAATCAATAAATAAAATGATACATTCATGTCCTGCTCGAAGCAAACGTACTAAAACCAATAAGGAAACTTAAAAATTGTTTTCAAGAAAAGCAGCCCTGCGCACCTGAACTGTGTGGCAGTGTGGCTGCATGGGAGCGGGCAGATTCCACAGATAACCAGCTCCTTGGCTGCGGGCCGCGGTCTAGGATGACGTCCAGACGCCCCTCCTGGGTGCCCTTGACAGCTTCACAAGACAGAGTGAGAGGCAGATGTAGGGGCACTTGCTGCCTGGCACTTTTGTTCCTCCTTCCTGGCCTCCTACCCGACCCTTGGTATTGTGCCCTTTTCACGATCAGGACCAGTCCCCACACACCTCGGGATCCCCAGCACCCAAGAGCTTCTCCAGCGCGCGTGTGATCATTGTTTGGCTCAGGAAAGTGGTGAATTAATAAAGGCACAAGGTGCCCGGCAGTGACCCGGCAGGGACTCGGCCCTTCCCGAGCCCAGCCTCCTGCCCGGCTCTGGCCGCGGGATTTTGAACGCGGGTGACCGCGAAGGGGTCGTACTGGGAGCGCGCGCCGCCGCAGCTGTCTCGAGGGCGGGGGCCGCAGCCTTTGTGCGGAGGCTGCTCCCGGCTCCCGCCGCTGGGGGGCGGCCTCCGCCCCGCCGACCCCCGACAATAGCGCGAGGGGTGGGGAGCAGCGCGGTCCCGGAAACTTTTCCCTGGTATCCTCGCCGCCGCCGCCGCCCGCGCCCAGGAGCGCGGAGCTGGTCGCGCCCATCCCTGCCCGCGGGCGGTACACCCGGCTGGGGCCGACGCGGCGGAACCGAACCCAGAGAAGGGGGCGCGGGGCGGCAGCGGTCGGGGCTGCCGGCGGCGGGGGAGGCTGCGCCCGGCCGGGCCATGGGGGAGGCGCCCAGCCCCGCGCCCGCGCTCTGGGACTGGGACTACCTGGACCGCTGCTTCGCCCGCCACCGCGTCTGCATCTCGTTCGGCCTGTGGATCTGCGCCGCCTCCTGCTGGATCGCCGCCCACGCGCTGTAATGGGGCCCGGGACCCGGCGGGGCCAGGCGGGAGGCGGGTCTGTAGTGGGGGGAGAAGGGGGCAGGGGTGCTACCCCCCGGCTACTCCCTCTTGGAAGTCCAAAGGCAGGGGCGGAAAGGGGGCATGGAGGAGGCAGCACGATTCCGGGATCAGATCAAACGTTCCTCTGTACACTGAAGTCGGATACTTCTTTCCGGATTCCGCACACAGGGAGGCTGGGCTGTGAGCCGGCGGGAGAAGGCCGGGTGGTGCACCTGGGTCCTGCTGTCAGCCCTTCCCACTGACTCGCGGTGTGACATGGGCAAGTTATAGAACCTCTGGGCCTCGTGTGAATAGGAATGAAAAGACGCCTAGAACCTTTACTGTGGGCCTAGTGTTGCATTCATTAACTCACTCCACCCCTGCCACAAGCCCACTTACAGGTGAGGATCCCCGAGGTTCTGAGAGGTTAAATAACTTGCCCGAGTGAATGGGAAGAACTGAAACCCCAGATCCTGCCAAAACGGGGTAGATTTGCAAAGATTAAATCATCCAGATCACAGATGGACATTGAGGAGGCACTGCAGGTGCATTACCTCATTTGTGCCTCAAAGCCACCCTCTGCAGGCAGCACTGTTAGGCATTTTACGGACCTGGAAACCAAGGCTTCGAGAGGCTAAGTAACTCCCCTGAGAATGCCTCGCTGGTCAGTCTGAGAGCAGGGCCGCTGCTTTTTCACCCTGCCTGGGGTCTAGACATATCCACTTGTTTTCAGGACCTCGCCATGCCTGAACCTCCATTTGTCTTTGGGGAATGTGTCTCTTCTCGTGGTGTGTGGGCTGGGTGGGGTAAGGTCAGCCTGGGATCCCTGGCTGCTGAGAGTGGGGCAGCTGGCTGAGAGCAACCAGGTGCAGAGCAAAGCGCCACTTGTGAAGCCAGAAGACCCGCCAACAGCTCACCTTATCACCATTTTCTCCTCTCACAAATGGGAGGGTTGAAATAAATGATTTGTGATTAGAATCTCCAGTTTGAAAGTTTTCACTCCTCAGCCTTAAATTGGTTTCAGGACCCCAGGGCCCACATGGAGGTTGACGTTCCCACTGTGAGCTTTGGGCTTGGGCGGGCAGGTGGAGAACTTTTAAGGAACCCCAGAGCCTCAGTCCTCCTCCATTATCCCCAAGGGCTGCCACTCAGAACCAGCCAAACATGCCTAAGGCTGTGGAGTGAAGACCACCTTCTGGTTAAAGGAAATGAAATCAGAGCTGCAATCAAGCCTGGGGTTTCTCTGTGGAAATGTAGCAGGGAAACATCACGAACAAAGTGTTTCTGAGATCTGATCAGTGATGCTGACAGAGACCTCTGGCCCCTTCCAGACTGTCTTGCCTTACTGCACGTGTTCCTGGGTGTTTGGGGTGGGGACAGTGCCATAAGGAGAGAAGCCGGCAGTGGGAACTGAGCGGGGAGGTCAGCCCCAAGTGCCATGGCATCTTCCAGGAGTTTTGCTCTCCCTGTGAGTAAAGAACATGCCCAACTTGGACACAGGCCAGCAGAAACCAGGCCACCCCACTGCATGGATGGATTAGAAGAATTTACTTTAATTTCAGGGAAACAAATTGCCTTTTTAACTTAGGCAATTAACTCTGCTCTGCAGTTAACTTTTATAACCCTCCTGTTTCCCTTTCAAAAAATAAAACCATCTAGTTTATCAGTGCTAAGTGGTGGGTTAGTAAATTGAATTGGCCTGATTTGAAGAAGAAAGTAATTTTTCTTCATTAGAAAAGTAGGTGTCTCCACATTTCATGAGGTGTGGCTCCTGCCGTGGGCTTGTTGACCAGGGGCCCTGTAGTCTTGATCTTTTCTTTTCCCATCTGTAAACTAAGTTTAAAAACACCTGGGGGAGAAAGTGCTTCGTAAGGATGCAAAGTCACAATTGCCCTTTTCAGATGCCTGCTCGGGCCTATCCCCAAACTCATGGCTCCTGTATTTGTCCACACCCCTGTACCCCAGGCTTCTCTATCTGAGATGTACAAAGAAATCCAGACAGGACCAGTCGGCATTGTGTGCTGCCTGCTGCCTCCTGACCAGTCTGTGTGACACCGTGGGGGCGATTCTGGCCAGACAACTCACAATCCAGGTATGTCGGATCCGTGGGTAGCAGTGGCTCAGTCTAGCACAGGCGTGTCTTCCCTTTCTCTCCTGCAGCCACAGTGGCTTCTTTCTTGTTCATTCTCAATAAGGGTCTCCTCTGTTTAAAATTGTGACCTACCTCTTCCACCAGCGCTCTAGATCCCTCATACTGATCTGTAGCTTACCCCCTAGTACACCATATACTTTAGTTACTTATGTGTATTGCTTATTGTGTGTTAACCCCACTAGACTGTCAGCTCCACAAGGGCCATATCCCCATTGCTTAAAACAGCACTTGGCATGCAGGAGATGCTCAATAAGTAGTTACTGTTCTTATGGTTTTTAGAGCCTTTAGCCTAGCCCCAGCTCATGCAGGAGCAGCTGAGTCCTTTCCCAGGTGGTGATGTGGGCTTTGGAGTCAGTGGGAAGCAGTTTCAAGTTCCCCAAAACCCATGTAGAAGAGTCCTGTCCCCAGACACATATCCTAAGGGAAACTTGGTGGGCCCTACCATGGGAATACCTCATGGAGCTGGCCCCGGCCTTGTGCCCACCCGGGTAGAAATGAAGGAGGGCGGCCTAGTGGTCAGGACACAGCTCTGGAGAGTTCTAATGACCCTGCTTTCAGAAGCATTATCTCAGAAGCAAATCACCTTTCATTCTGAGTGCCTGTTCCCATTATCTGATAGAATATAATGAGGCCCAGCTCAAGTCCAATGATAATGGCTAGTGTTTATTAAATACTTAACTATGTACTTGAGACTGAGGACCTTTCATGTGTTAACTTATTTAATCCTCAAACTATCCTGTGGCATGAATGCTCTCATCATCCCTGTTTTGCAGATGTAGAAACTGAAGTATAGAGAAGTTAAATGATTTCTTTAAGTTAAATGATTTCTTTAAGGTCACCCATCTAGTAAGTAGCAATGCTGGGATTCAAACTCCACAACACATGCTGTTAACCACTAACTATATTGTCATAGTAGCTGGTGCCTTTATTTCTTCCAGGCACTGGTTCTAGCACTTTCCACATATTGTCTCAAGCAATCTGCTTGACAGTCTTTGAGGGAGGCACTGTTACTATGCTTGATTTACAGATGGGGATACTGAGGATCAGAGAAGTTCAGTGGCTCGGCCAAAGTTACACAGCAAAGACTACCCCATGCAGTGGAAAGAGTGTGGAGTAGGAAGCAGAGGGCTGGGGTCTTGTCCCATCCCTACCCATGGGCATATGTGTAGCTTGGAATCAGTCATTTAAATACCCCGCCATCTCATCAGTCAAATAGAAATGATAATGGACCTTCTGGGGGCTGGTGGGAGGTGTCACTGGACTACTATGTGTGGAAGCACTGCATCAGTGTAACCCATGTGGGAGGGGATCCCAGGATGACAGGTGCTGTAGTTGCTGGAAAAAAAGATGCTTGGACACCAAGACTCTGTTTCCATTTGCTCCCAGGTTTTCACTGGTGCCTATCTAGCAGCTATTGATTTAGTGAACTTTATGTTCACTCTCTTCCCAGTCTGCGGATCCAAATTCAAGTCTACTTCAGGTGAGTGTGTGGCAGTCTGTCCTGCTTCCTTCATTCGTTCACTTTTCGGCACACTGAGTGCCTACTCCTTGTCACACCCCAAGCTGGACCCCTGCCAGGCACAAACAAACGAGGTCCTGACCTCACCTAGATGAAGGAGAGGGCCCTAAACAGTCATTAGAGATGCCACCTCAGAGGTGTGTATACACCTTAGGCAACTAGAGGGAGGGAAGGGCTTCAGGTGTCAGGAAAGCATGTGACATTGGAACTGGGACTGCAGGCAAGGGCATTCCAGGTGGACAGACAGCATGGGCAAAGGCCAGGAGGAGGGATGGTGCATGGCTTTGGGGGATGAGCAATGACACCTCAGCATGCGAGTAAGTCCAGGTGGCCAAGCAAAGCCCCACAACTTCCCACCCAGCCATCTGATAAGTTCTAGGTTCCAAGAACCATGTGAGATTTTGGTGTCTGTTGCAGGTTGGGGCACCCCAAAGAGGAAGAGGAGGCGACGGCTCAGGACCAGTGTATTTGCCCTGGCTCTGCCACTGAGCCTGGGCCCAGGCTTGGCTCTCTGGACTGCTGTCCCGAAAGCACCAGTCCGAGGGCCACAGCGGAGGCTGCTGGGAAGCCTGTTGCAGGTGAGAATATGGGGTAGTGCAGGTCCCGGTCCCTTCACTCCTTGTGGTCTTGTCAAATGCCCTGGTTGGGAGAGGGGTGGTGAAGATTAGCCCTTGCCGTTGTTGGGAGAAACCTTCTAACAACAGAAAAGGACTGTCAGGTTTTGCTGTTTGTGGGACACACGGATGGTCTCTGCAGAGTGCTGAGATCATATCACCTCTTCTTGCAGGAAAATACTGAAATCCTCGGCTACCTTCTGGGTGGCATCGCTGCCTTCGGCTCCTGGGCTTCCCGGATCCCCCCACTCTCCAGAATCGTGAGGCTGGGGGTGGGACTGGGACTGTGGGTCACGTGGCAAGTCTTAGGGCACCTGGGAGCCTCCTGGAAGCTCCAGGTCATTGGGGAGGAGTTGGGATGTCACTGTGTATGTATGTGCACATGTACTTAAATTTTTCTGAGGAGTGACAGTGTGTATGACAGTGACAGTGTGTATGACAGCAACAGTGTGAATGACAGGCTGAGTGTGGGCAGCCAGCGCAGGGGAAGTCCTGAGGATGCAAGAGCCTATCAAGGAAAGCCCACTGCATTCTTTCCCTTTTCTTGTAGCAAATGAAAAGCAGGCTCTCAGGAAAAAGCCACTGGGGTTGGATAAACAAGAATCTTATTGGAGAGTAACAGGGTTTTAGAGGCTAGACTCAGTCAGGTACCAGGGTTCTGTGCAGTTCCACAGCATTTTTTGGCAGGTATTTTCTAAGTACCTGGGGTGGGGAAGCCCCGTTTTGGCCCATCCTGTTTGGGATATAGATGTGAGTTGGGATGTGCTTGCCCTAGGGCAGCTCACAGTTCACGGAAGACACAGAAATAGGAAGCAGGATAATTTAATGCTCTTAGAAAGATAGACACAAATATTTGGGGTTTGGGAAGGGAAAGAGAGGCTCCTGCATTATTCAAATGAGCGGCTGTGAGGCTGTGAAAACTGTTTACGCTGCCAGGCCACTTGTGGTGGGAGGCATCAGGTGGGCAGAGGAAAGGTGGGATTTGAGGAGGCGAGTCTAGGCAAAGGTGGCCTGGGCAGAGAATGCGGGAAAAGCAACCATGTAGGACAGCACCTGAGAAACAGCAAGACACTGTGGACGTGTGAGAACTGTTCAGCCAGGCTTCCTCGTTAGACAGCTCTGAGACAGCTGTTCCTGTCCCGCTGGTAGGAACAGCGGCCAAACCTAACACCATGAAATGTAGCAGGCTCATCATTTAGTCCAAAAAGAATCCTTCATTGAAGAGTGGTTCCAGGGGAGCAGCATTCAGGGATGCGAGTGGTTAGTGATCATTTATGTGAAGCTTCAGCCTGTGCTGTGGCTGCCAGAAGCCTTGTGGGGCATGGCCCATCAGCAAGTGTCCTATCTCCAGATTAAAGGGGAAGGGGTGTTGCTGGGCTCCATTCAGCATCCACTGGGGTGGGGTTCCAGGGTGACGGGGGCGGGGAGGTTGAGGAGCCATGTTGCATGAAGGCCTCTGAAGGAGCTGGCATAGTGCCCTGACACGTCTATTGGTGGCCTAGGGCTGCATGACAAACTTTGAACCGAAATTTATTGTCTCACACTTCTGGAGGCCAGAAGTGGAGATCAAGGTGCCGGCAGGGCCATGCTCCCTCTGAAAGTGACAGGGAAGGACCTGTCCCAGGTTTCTCTTCTAGCTTTGGTAGTTCTTGGCCTGTAACAGCTCACTCCAGCCTTCACATGCTGTTCTCCCTGTAAGCATGTCCTTACTTGGCCTTCCCTCTGTACCTGCTGTGTCCAACTTTCCCCTTTTTATAAAGACATTGGATTAGGACCCATCCTAATGACCTCAGAATAAGAAGACCTTATTTCCAAGTAAGGCCACATTCACTGGCATTGGGGGTTAGGATGTTAACATCTTTTGGGGGAACACAATTCAACCCGTAATACTACTCCACCTAAAATAGCCCCCAGGCCAGCCCCACCCATGTGTTCCCTCACTCTTAGGAGGTAGTGGGCTTTATTTTCTTATAATAGCCTAAAATTAGCTCCTTTAGTTATTTACTAAGTTACTGCCTGGTCTCCCAGCAGAATGTCTGCACCATGAGGGCAGTGGCCTTGTCTGTTTTGTTCCCCACTGTAGTGCAGGTGCATGGGGCCTGCCCATGGCAGACGTCATCAAATTCTTAGTAATGACTGACTTAATCTGGCCTGGAAGAATGGAAGCTTATGGGTGCAGGAATCAGAAAGGCTGTTTGGGGGCAGAAAGAGCATCCTTGTTCTCAGGTTTCAGAGAACAGAACCAAGGCCAAGATCAAGAAGAGGTTGGGAGTGGGGGGCAGTTCTCATTGAGTGAAAGGAGGAACTTCATGGGTAAGACACTTTGCATGTGCCTGGCATATGGAGAGCAGTCAGTATTGTCCCTGCCTTAGAAGGTGGCGGGTTCCCCATCACTAAAGGCATCAAGCCTGATGGCCCCTGGGCAGGATGATAGAGTGAGATTGTAGTGGGGATTGGGCTGGGCACTGCCTGGGTTGCTGACAGAACTGAGTGTCTCTGTTCCCATGAAGAGTCCAGAGCTAGGGTTCCCTTGTTAGGGAGAAATCCAGCAGGGTTTGGGGTATTCTGGGAAGGCTGGCCAGCATGGCATTGGACCCTGGTTCTCCCACAAGTGGCTTCTGATTTAGCCATGAAGGGGCACTACAGAGAGGAATGGCTGGGTGGCTTTGCTAGGAGAGTTTCTATTGCCCCAGGAACAAGTCCTTGAACAGGACGTGGCATCAGTAAAGCACTGTGCTGACACCAGGAGTCGTGGCTGCTGCAGTGGCTGTCTGAGGCATGTCCTGCCTCCAGCCCCTAGCATGGGTGTGCCAGGTGGCCAGCAGTGGGGGGTGCTCCCAGCGTCTGTCGTGTCCTGTAGACGAGACCTGCTGTACTGGAGAAGGACCTGCCATGTCTCACTGAGCCATGATCCAGTTCCATTCTTCAAACAGTTATGAAGCACCTGCTGTGTGTCTGGCACTGCAGATATATAGAGCCCTTTAGGCCCCAGTACTGACCTGAAAAGCTATTGAGTTTGGAAGACGGTGGGCGCCGTAAATGAGTTAACATGTGGGCAAAAGCAGAGGCCTCCCCAGCATGGGCACGTTGAGCAGCAGCAAGAGCCAGGCCAAGAGTCAGGAAGGCCAGGCCTGGGCCTGGCTCTGCGGTGGCACTAGCTGTAGCAGTGCTGCTTCCTGTGTGCGGCGCATCATCCCATCCTCAGCCTCCGGCCCCTCCCGGGCCAGGTGCTCCACAGAGGAGCGTCTGATGGTGCTGTCTCTATTAACCACTCTTCAGCGGAGGGCAGGCCGGAAACAGGGAGGCCTGGGAACAAAATCAGACAGAATGCCAAGGGAAATGTAATATTCCTGAGGATTCTTGCTGAGAGTTAAAATAAAAATGGGGGGAAATCAGCCAGAATATGCTTTTTCCCCTTAATTTTTTCCATTCCCTAGCCAGGGCCTGTGTATCTCTAAATATGGTCATTTAATGAGCAAACTAAATTGTATGTAATGTAACTTATATATATTATACATTAATTTAAATATATATAATTATATATAATTGGAAATATGTAGTATTTGTGTATATAGATGTAAATGTATATGTAAAGTGACTTTATACCTGTAAAGTCTACTTACGTGTAAATATCACATACATTTCCTTTTTTTGAATCAATATTTCCATTACTTGTTCTCCAAAAGTGTCCTTTAGCTTTAAAATTTCCACAATATCAGCTCTCATTTTTCTGACCTTTCCCATCTGACCTGGTCCAGAATTCTTCCTGGGATGAGAGGGAAGGGGCAGGCCTTGGCTGTTCAAAATTCAGTCTTCCTCGTGTCCTTCCAGCTGACATTCATGAGCCCCTGCCCAGCGTCAGGTGCTGGGCACTGAGGTGGTGGGGACCCCGGTGCTGCTCTCAGGAGCCTTCTGAATGTGTGAAGGGCTAAGTCATGATCAGTAAAAGGCACTCTGCTAGAGGGATGTGTCACGTATGATGGGCCCAGAAGAGGGAGCTACTCGCTTTAGGGTGGGGGTGGTAAGGGGAGGTTTGCCAGAGTTAAGTGTAGGCCAGGTTCTGAGGGATGAGTAGGAGTTTGTCAGGCCAAGGAAGCACCTTGAGCAAAAGCTGGGAGTCTAACAAAAGCAGTGTCCTTGGAGACTGGTGTGGGCAGAGGGCTTACTCTCCAACCTGCTATGCCTCTGAGGGGCCTGGGTCTCATGCGGTTCCTCCCTGCCCAACCCCTTCCTCTCTCTGCCCAGTGCCAGGGGAAGACTTTTCCCTTCATCCACCTGTGGGCCCGGCTCCTGTTGGCCCTGGCTGGCCTTCTCTATGCCTCGGCCATCGTGGCCCATGACCGGCAGCCTGAGTACCTGCTGCGGGCCACACCCTGGTTCCTGACCTCCCTCGGCCGTGCTGCGCTGGACCTCGCTGTATCCACCCCAGGCCCAGGAGCATGACTGCCTAACAGCCAGACGAGGCCTGAGTCTCATCTCCTCCCTGCCCCGTCACGCCCTCCTCCCCTCTTGCTAGGTGGAACTCTCCCAGCAGTCATGGAGGTGGTTTGAAGCCTGGGGTAGGCAGACACAAATGCAATTATTTCCAGTTTTATGTCTTCCCTTTTTTTATAAGAAGAAATCAGCTCTTGGCTGGAGCTCTCTGAAACAGCAAAGGGTGTCAAGTTTCCTGGCCCTGGGGTCAGAAGACCCAGGTTTCGAAAGTCTCCGTTCTGCTCTCTGCCTGGGCATCTCATCCCAGGTAGCTCCCTGCCTTCCTGTGAGCTTATTTTCCTCACTTTTGCCTTGCCTTCCCACAAGGCTGTAGAGGCTTTGCAAGCTGACCCACAATGCAGGGGTGATTACTCACTCTCTGCTTTCTGTTATCTTTGTACCATAGCCTTTGTCAGAGAAGCAGAGATAAAAGTCGGCAAGTGCTGCCATTTGCCAGTGGCTGCTGAGCACCTTCCTAGGTCCCAGGGTGTGTTGCCTGATGGGCTGACACCCAAGTGACCTTGGCATTAGAGCTTCAAGGGCAAGCTAAGCTCAGACAGATGGTTGGAGGTGCTGACAGTGGATGTTGTAGGTGGTGGTATGTGTGTGTAAATAAACCAGACGTCTGGAGTCAAGGCAGGGCCACACTCTCTGAAGGCTCTAGGGGATAATCTTTTCTGGCTTCTTCCAGCTTCTGGTGGCTCCTTGGCTCATGGCATAATTTTAGTTTCTGCCTCTGTCTTCACATGGCCTTCTTCCTTTTGTATATCTGAGTGTCTTCTACCCTTTTTTTTTTTTTTTTTTGTGGCTAGCCACAGGGTGTCTTCTCTTCTTGTAAGGGCTCACCTTGGATTTAGGGCCCACCCTAATCTACTTTGATTTCATCTTAACTAATTACATCAACAAAAACCCTACTTCCAAATAAGGTCACATTCTGAGGTCGTTGGTGGATATGCATTTTCAGGGGACACTATCCAACCCACTGCATTTCCTGTCACTGTAAACCACGCCCTTCAAGAAAGATGTTTTTCAAAGTGCTTTTGTTTAACAAATATTTACCAAGTGCTTGTTAGGAACAGGGTCTTGCTGGTTGCTGGGCCCTCGTGGGGACAGGAATGTAGAGTCAGATCTGGCCCTGTCCTCAGATGAACTCATGTATGTCTGGGGCACACCCAGGCAGGGTAATACCAGGCAGGGATGAGAGTCCAGAGCGGCAGGAAGGGCCCGTCCCAGGGGTGGAGGGACACAGGGCAGCACTAGGCAGCAAAAGTGCTCTGCTTCCTTCTACCTTAACTTCCACTACCTCAGATCATTTTCCTTTCGTGTGTGATGAAGAGCAAGATGAGACGGGCCTTCAGGTTTGCCACTGAAGCCAGAGAGAGCCCCGACACCCAAGCCCTTTTGACCTGTGCAGAGAAAGAGGAAGAAAATCAGGAGGCAAGAACCGAGCACCAGGTCTCTCCGGCTAGAAAATGTCTGTCCCACCAAAGTGTTTATTGGCATGGAGTGGACGAAGTCCTTTCTCACTTGGTCACTGAAAAAAGCTGCTATTTATGTCCAAAGCTAAGGTGACCTTGAATGCAATGAGATCCTTCCTTTTCCCAGTTATAAGAATTTTTTAAAAGTTTTTTTGATCACTCACTTAATCAACTGAATATACTTGTAGCAACATAGATGAAATAATCAAATGTCCACTTATGCTATTTAGTGATTTACCTACTGATACATCAATTTACATACTACATAAATTAATATATTAATTTTAAAATAATGTGATTTTTCCTCTCATTTTATAAAAAAAAGTGTTCCCACTTTCACATGCGCCTTTAACATTCACATTGTCACCTAACACAGTGTTCCAGAGCCTATTACTGTGCTAAGCTGTGCGGTACAGCCTTTGTGAATCTGTGTGTGACACTGTCTAGAAATGCATCTCAGGCCATAGGACCCATTTGCTATTTGTGGTCACTAAAATCACATTGACCACAAATAGCACTTGCATTGCTTTTTTTTTAGTCAATATTACTAAAAAGCTGTCCTTTATACATGTTATTTACAATAACATTCAACATGTACAGTTACGTCCTACCACCAATAAGAGTTAACGTGCCCAGGGTGAACGCGTTTGTTTCTTTTACTGATTCAATCAGGTGACCTCTACAAGTAGCCAGAACTTATTCTAATCAAGGCAATTTGTTTTCATCAAAGGTTCTTGGTTCCAAACAATTGAGAAAGCACCTGATAATATGAGAAAGCCTGTAAGGACTTAAATATAGGGTGGCTTCTTCTTTCTAAGATAATTTTTTTGGGGAAAAAAAATCTCACCTATTGCCTGGTTCTTCACCACTTAGGTTCCTCTTACAGAGACTGGAAATGAGGCTGTGAGTGAACGTCCTCCATGGCCGGGATGGAGGAAAGGGATGTACTTAGGCAGATAACAAGAAAAACTCCTCCAAATGTTCTAGGCTTCACAGTGTGATCAGACTGAGTTAATAAAATCGAAGACAGTGGTGTATATGACGAAAGTAAAAGTGATTTGTATAGGTGCTTGGAACAAAGAGCCAAGTTCCCCTAAAGGCCCCAGTGGGAAGTTATTCTCACTCCATCCTAGCTACTGTTATGAAATTATATCTCAAAAGGGAGCTAAAATATTTAGAGAGAGCTCTGTGTCTTAGTATTCTGAAGAGAGAAGTGGAAGCTTTTGGAATCTCTTCAGCAATCCTTTACAGCACCGGCTCTCAAAGTGTGGTCCTTGGACCAGCATCACCAGGAACTTGTTAGAAATGCAAATTCTAGGGCTCTACCCAGATCTCCTGAACCTGAAACTGAGTATGGGGTCCAGAAATCTGTGTTTTAACAAGCCTACGGGGTGCTTCTCAAGCACCCTAAAGTCTGAGAATCACTGCTTTACCAAAGCATTTATTTAGCACCTACTGCAGTGGTTCCCAGACTTTGCCACACTTTAGAATCAGCGGGGGGTTTTAAACTATCCAATGCCCACGTCACATCCCATACGTATTATATCAGGATGTCTGGGGGTGAGAAACAGCAGTTATTTTGCTCTTTAAGATCCCCAGCTGATTCCACTGTGCTGCAAAGTTTGGGAACCACCAACGTACTGTGACTGCAAAGAGAGAGATAAAGACACATCTTACAGGAAGCAGAAAGTGAGATGTGCTGTAAAAAAAAAAACAGACAAAATAACTTGGGGGTTCTTTTGAGTAAAATGAGACCTTGTTTTTAGAAAATCCCTCTTGATTTTAATAATTCCCTTTTCTGTTTCCCTATCTCCACTTGAAAGAATTCAGATTGGGTGCCTCTTACCATGCTGTCACACTGCAAGTCACTGAGGACGATGGCAGCAATCAGTCACTACATGGAGCTGACCATTGAGCCCGTGCAGCAGGTGAGTGGCTGTGGGCAACAACCGGGTGTCCAGAAGGGTGGGAATCAGTCACGGTGATGCTTTAGCTGAAGGATGGGCAGGACAAGGCAGGGAGGCATGTAAAAATGGAGCTCTCCAAGGCTACCATGGAGGAGCAGGTGAAGAGGAGTGTAGGGGAGGAAAAATCTTCTCCCTCTACCCGCCTAAGTTCAATGTCTAGGTTCTGTGAGTCAAACTGATAAAAGACAGAATAACAAGAGGAAAAAAAAAAAAAAAAACAGGTTTAATTACTTGTACAGGAAAGTTCACAAAGAAAAATGTGGTTCAGGGAGGTGGCCTGGTGATTGAGGCTTATATACCATCTTAGGCTAGACAAAGGAAAAGGGGTTGGGGCTTTGGGGGTGGGAAGGCAAGTTATGGGAAGGTGAGGGAGGAAAAGTATGTTAAATAAGGGTTATCTTGTTATGCAGATAAGAGTCTCAGGGGTAAGCCCTGTCTCTGGAAGTAGCTCTCTTCCTGGTTCAAGAAACATCTTTAGAAATGTAAATTTCATTTATAAAGAGAAAAATTATGCTCTATATATAGGCAGTTGGGGGAAGGTAAATACTGTAGCTTCTCCTGCTTCTGCTGGTTTTCAATTGTCTTTAGCTCAAAATAACCCAGAGGCTTATTTGTGGGTGGCATATTCTGGTACAGTAGTTCCCCTTTATCTGTGGGGGATACATTGTAAGACCCCCAGAGGATGTCTGAAACCATGGATAGTACCAAACCATACGTGGAAGTTAATGAAATCACTTTGTGTCATACTCAGACGAATTAGGGCCTTGTGCAAAGGCACAAAGGAGCAAAGCTCATGCTTGCTTGTCTGAGATAAGAACTGTTTCCAAAGACCTTCTAAAAACCCATCAGAAATCCCTTCATGTCTTTCATGTCCTTTACACATCTCCTGCTTTGCACATATGCACGTGTTTCTGTGACAAAGTTCATCATTAGGCATTCTATATAATTGCAGTTATTCAGAGAAGGTGCTCTGAGAAGAATCTTGCCCAGTAACGCCTCTCATCTGATGAACTGATGACAAATCTGACTTTGAGCATTCTAAACCAACGAACTCAGTTTCCAAACAGCTTATGTGAACCTCTCTCTTTTTGCCAATAAAAGCTTTCTCTTACCTTTCCTTTACTGAATGCATTCATGGCTTACCATGTTATGCGTTCCGGATTATAATCCTATTTTCTATTCCCGAGTGAACACAACGTATTTGGAGATATTTTTCTCTAGTATATTTCTTCTAGGTTAATACTTATATATCCTATGTTTTTTCCTATACATGCACTGTGGCTGTAACTTTTGCAGTTTGAAGTGCAACAGTAAAACTAGCATGAATTTCTTTTTCCTTCTTCACAAATTCACAGGTAGAAGATTAATTCTTACCTTAGACCCTAGCCACCTAAGCATACAAATTTTTTTCTTTCCTTAAGTCGAGAACTTTCACATTTTCACTGAAAGGAAACACTTTTCGGCTTCTCTTTGGCATATCTGAATTGCCAGCATCACTGCTCCTGTGATTTGGGGCCATTATTAAGTAAAATAAGGGTGACTTGAACACAAGGACTGTGATACTGATACAGTAACAATTGATCTGATGACCGGTGGCTACTAAGTGACTAACGGCAGTAGCGAATACAGCATGGACACTCTGCACAAAGGGACAATTCATAAAGTGGGACAGTGCGAGATTTTATCCCGCTACTCTGAATGGCACGCAATTTAAAACTTAAGAATTTTATTTCTGAAACTTTCCTTTTAACATTTTCAGATCGACTGTGGGTCACAAAGTGCGGGAAGCAAAACTGCAGATAAGGGGGGACTTCTGTACCCTGCAGGAGTGGGGTGGATGAAAAGGTAGAGAGGAGGCACATCAGATCACATGATGGAGTCTGGCTATCATCCTGAGGTGATGGGAGTTGGGGAGGCTTCAGGACTGGAGACTCGAGGTCAGATGTGCATTTTAGAGCCTCGCTGGGGCATTGTTGGGGGTGGACTAGGGGAGATGAGACCAGAGGCAGAGCAGTCAGTAAGGGCCACGGCCAGTCTAGGAAGAGCTGGTGTGACCCCAAGGCTGGAGCAGATGGAGCAGCAGAGAGGTGGGCAGTAGAGCACTGGAGGGGGTGAGGATGTGGGGTGAGGGCTCCAGATGACCCCCAGGCTTCTGGCCTACATGCAGGGGTCCTCAAGAGGAAGAAGACCTGGGAAAGAGGTGATAAGAAGTTGTATCAGTCTGTTTTTGTGTTGCTATAACAGAAATACCTGAGACTGGGTAATTTATAAAGAACAAAGGTTTATTTGGCTTATGATTCTGGGACAGCTGCATCTGGTGTGGGCCTCAGGCTGCTTCTACTCATGGTGGAAAATGGCAGGCTGATCTGTGGGTACAAGCAGATCAAATAGTGAGAGGAAGCAAGAGAGAGAGGGGGGAGGTGCCAGGGTCCTTTAAACAACCAGCTTTCTTGGGAACTAATAGAGCAAGATCTCCCTCACTACCCCCCACAAGGCACTTAATCTATTCCTGAGAGATCTGCCCCCATAACCCAACCCATTCCCGACATTGCCTAGTTGGGGATCAGATTTTGACATGAGCTTTGGGGGGACAACACATCCAAGCTCTATCAGAAGTTCACCCCATCGTCCCACTGTCACACAAAGACTGTTGTCAAGAATCAGTGAGCTCCAAGTTGCTAAATCAATGGTCATTTCTGTTCTAATTGAGGTTTGACTCATTTGGTCACTAGCTTTGCCTCCTTTCTGTGGCCCCCACTCTCCTAGTTTTTCTGCCACCATCACAGCCTCTGCTGGTTCCTCCTGGTAATTCCTGTCCTGGGGGCTTCCTCCTTGTGTGCTCATGTGGTCCCACAGCCCCATAGCTCTAAATCCCAGCTCTCACTGGCGTCCCTGGATTGCATCTCCATCCTTCTCCTCTGCCCTCAGGTCCAGTCTTGGCTGCCCAGCTGCCTGCTCAACGTCACCATGTGGCGACTCACGCTTACCGTGTGCAGCACAGAATTCTACATTCCTATGCCTAGACCCGTTCCTCTCATCTGCCTCATCTCTGTAAATGACACCCCTATCCATGCAGTGGTTCAAGTCAAAAATTCCTGTCTTCCCCCTCTCTCCAGCCCCATGCCCATCTCATCCATTTGTGAGATTTGTAAATGCTTCCTTTAAAACAGGTCTTGAGTTCAGCAGCCTCTAAATGGTCTTCCTCTACACTTCTCCTCTTGTCCTGCCCCCTCCATCTGTAGCAGCAGCCAGAAGGGTCTTTTACAAATGTAAATTACATCTTGTCTCTCCTATGTTTAAAACACACTTCTGACTTCCCTAAAATCTAAACTCCTTACAAAGACTTCCAAGACTCTCCAGACCCAGGCCTTGCTCCCTCCCGGTGTCCCCCTCTCTTTCCCTGTTTACTCCCTTCTCGCCTGTTCTCTTGACCTGGTTCACTCCTCTCTGGCTGCTCAGGGTTTCTCTCCATTCCTTGGCCCAGAATGCTCTTCCTCCCTCCCGAGTTTTTTCCTTTTAACATGTCTGCCCCTTTCTTATCTTTTAGACTTTAACTTAAATGTCACCTTCTCCAAAGGCTTTCCCTAACCACCCAGTCAGAAGTAGTCTCCACCCGTCTGTCCTATCACAGATGCTCCTTGGCTCACAATGGGGTTACATCCCGATAAACCCAACATAAGTCAAAACTATTGTAAGTCAAAGTGTGTTTAATACCCTGATAAACCCGTCATAAGGTCAAAAACTTGTAAGTCAAACCATTGCATGTCAGGGAGGGACGTCTGGACTTTATTCCCTTTTACTACCTTTTGCTTTTGTTTGCTGCCCGTCTCCTGCTGGGATGTCAGCTTTGTCTCCTGTCTTGTTGCTCCTCATGCCTATCACATGGGAGTCAGGGGCTCAGCAGCCCAGAGGACACACTGGTGCTCCTCAGAGAGAGTTTGGGCCTACAAGAGAGGTCTTTCTCTGTGCTGCTGTTGTTCCTTGGATATCGGGTGTAAATAACTGTGTATGTGATGGACGTGAAGTTCAGGGAGATTCAGAGCATGCCAAACCGTTCTTCTGATGGAGGGAGGGAGGGTGGAAGGAGAGGTGGGAAGGAAGCCCTCGGGAAAGCACAGGGAACTCCAGCAGCATCTAGCCAAAGGTTTGTGAAAGGACGAGTCGACACCAGTTGAGGATCCAGAGAGAGCTCGTTTATTAGGCGGCACACACACATATATATAGGGCTTTTAGGGAAGGCTGATTGGCTTAAAATGCAATCCCTACTTAGCATACCGCATGGGGCTTGGGGTGAGCTGATTGGTGTGCGATTCGTGCCGGCGGGAAGGAGAGTACGGAAGAGAAGGGCAACCAGCGCCATGATGGGGTGTGGCCGAGAAGGACTTATGTGATCAGGGTGTGATCCCTTGGGGCATTTGGGTTCTTACATTCCTCGGTGTGATCCCTTGGGGCATTTGGGTTCTTACAGTTTGCACTAGAACATTTTAAATTGTGAACTTCTGAAAAAGAATAGTGTGGAAGTTGTATTCACTTTAACCATTCTGGTACCTCAGTCCTGAGTGGATGCCTGCTGGGGAGCAGATTCCTCCTTCACTCTACCGGGGAAGCTTCCACCCAGCCGCTTCCTTCTGTGTCCACCAGAGGGCGACAGGTGGCTCCCAGGCAGCTCCCAGCAGGAGCCTGAGCCCAACTGTCCAGCCTGGGCAGGAAGCCGCCTCCCTCAGCTCTAGGGGCACCGTTTCCATTGTTGCCTATTCACTGAGGGCTGACTGCTTGCCAGGCTCTGAATAAATAATAACAGCCAACGTTTACGTGTGGTTTATTATGGGCTAGCCTATTGGTCTAAGTGCTTTACATACTTCAAGTCTATTATCCTCACATCTGAGGCATTATTCTAATTTTTACAGATAAGGAAACAGGGGCACAGAGGGTTAAGCTGCTTGCTTAAGGTCACAGTCTGTCAGTTGTAGAGCCAGGATTCAGACCTGTCTCTACCCGAGTTTGAACCCTTGATTGCTATGCAATGCAGCCTCTTCCTTGACATATGGCTGATACCAAGTAAGTGCTTGGTAAATGGTTGATTGTTACTATTATTAATACAAATTCTTATAACAATCCTATGGGGTAGATACTATTATTAGTTCTAGAATTATTATTTTCCTAGCAATTAATAATTTTATTATTTTATTTTATTTTAAAAATTTTAACATTTATTTATACATATTTGTGGGGTACAGTCTGTTGTTTCAACACATGCATATCTTGCAAAATGATTCACTTAGGATAGATAGCATGATTTTGTACCCATTAGTCCACCACTTAATAATTTTATTATTTTAAATTGAAGAACAGAGAAGTTAAGTAACTTACTCAAAATCTCATAGATAGAAAATCACAGAAATAGGTTTCAAACTAAGTCTTTCTGATTCTGGGCCCTGAGCTTTTGTAAAGACAACATGAGACTGGCCAGTTAGCTCAGTTGTTTAGAACACAGCCTTGTAACACCAAGGTCAGGGGTTTGGATCCCTGTACTAGCCAGCCACAAAACAACAACAATAAAACAAAAGAAAGAGAATATGCTCTCTATGCTGCCATTTTGTAGAAGCTCAGTTAGCAATTTTTTTTATTTAAATAAGAATTTCCCAGCAGGCAAGGTTGCGGTGAGGCAGGTACCCTGCTGGCCATGTGCATCAACAAACTCCTGTTTGGACAGCCACCTGGAAATGGGTAACGAGAGCTCCAGAGGTGTCCCCTCATGTTCCCATCAACCTGCCTCCTGAGCACTGATCCTAAGGAGAGATTTTCCAGGAGATGTTTCTTTTGTGGGATTTCTCTGCCTTTCCTGCTGACTCTCACATGAAACTGCACACTTAAGCCTTCTGGGCTGGAGCCCACTTGATTTGGGGTCCAGTACTCATAACCATTCTTCTCATGTGCCAGGGCATTTATATCTGAGCCCCGTGACACCCCTTCAAAGGAAGCAAGGCACGGATTACCACTCCATTTTACAGACTGGAAACTGAGACTCAGGCAAAAGTTTTTTTGAGGTCACATGTTAGTTAGCAAAAGACACCAGTCCAGAAAACAGGTTGTTTGCCCTGTCCTGTGTATGTGGAAAGCCTGAATCCTGTGTGACTCAGTGAATCCAGCTGATGGAGTTTCGTAGATCTATATTGAAACGCCCTGTGAGCACTGTGGGAGAAAGCTCTCGGCTTAGATAGATAGATAGAGAGAGAGAGAGAGAGAGAGAGAGAGAGAGAGATGATAGAAAATCTCACAAGTTTCTCCTTTAAACCTTCCCAACCCACTTTCATACACTGTTGATGGGCGTGAGTTGGTGAAGCCTCCATGGAGTACATTTTTGGCAACAGTGATCCAAATTACAAATGCACATACCTGGGCTGGCCGGTTAGCTCACTTGGGAGAGCATGGTGCTGGTAACACTAAAGTCACAGGTTTGGATCCCCATACTGGCCAGCTGCCAAAAAAACAAAAACAAAAAAAACCCCAACAAAACAAATGCACATACCCTTTGATCTAGCAATTGCACCTCTAGGAATTTATCCTTTAAATATCCTGAAATCTTGGATGTATAAGATGTAATTTACTGCAGTCAGTGTTAACTATGAAAGCAAGAGATTGAAAACATCCTATATGTCCATCAGTAGGGGACTGGTTAAATAGATTGTGAACACCTACAATGCTACCCAAAAAAGCCCCAAGACTTCTGATGTAGAACTCTCTCTAAGGCGTATTGTTAAGTGAAAAAAACAAAGTGCATAGGAGGGTTTAGAGGGTGCTGTCATTTGTGGAAATAGGGGGAAATACACATATGCATTTGACTGTATATGTATAGAACATCTGGAGGGATACACAACAAAGTGGGCACTGCTGCCTCTGGGAGGATTGGAAGGCTGGGGGTGAGAGTGCAGGCAGAGGGTGCGCTGCACACACTTGTGGCCTCTGGGATACTTAAGTGTGGGATGCTTTGACAATTCCAAAATAAAGAAGCAAACTAAGTGTCCCTGCCTCCCCTTTCCCACACACCTTGCAGGCAGGCTGCAGTGCCACAAGGCTGCCTGGCGATGGACAGATGAGTGCTGGCGACCCAGCCCCGCAGGAGCCCCCCTCATACCCTCCCGTTCAGGTCATCCGGGCCCGAGTATCATCCAGCAGCTCCTCTGAGGTCTCCATCAACTCTGACCTGGAGGTACATGGCTGTTGCCTGCCGCATGGGTACATGGGTGTCGTCATTCACCAGCACTTGCCAGGTGCTCCGTGGGGCTTGCTCTGCTGTTCTCTACTCTTGCCCACATTAACCGCATGCCTGCTAAATAATGATTAAACCCCTGCGGAGCGCCCACCATCTGCACGAGGAGTTTCCCAAACTGTGTCTGTACTGAGAACAGGTTTCCATGGTCCAATTAGTCAGAGAACACTGCATGTTGGAGTCCAATCTTCAAGGATCACGTACACATTCAAGTCCTACAGTAATAAATGCATGGATAATAAACTTTTTAAAAGTCTCAGTGTTTCCCAGCCTCATTTGACCATGGAAGCTTTTCTTCCCCCTGAGGACCAGCTACATCCTCTTGTGTTAGTAGTGGCATTCATGGGGGGACCTGTGGTGGGTCCTATGCCTGGCACTTTTATAAACTACCTCATTTTGAGTTTTTATATCTGTGCACAAAACGTGTCACTTCTTGGATACACAAACAGGTGTAACTCTGAGGTCGGAGCTGTCCTGTCCCTCTTGGTCCCACAGCTGTGGTTCCTAGCCCTATTCGATGAGGAGGTTTCTTTTTGTCTGTGGAAAAACGAGAACCATGAGGACAATGTAGTGGCCACATGTATGTCAACAAAAGGTCGCCAACTGTTTCGGTGGGTGGAAGAACAGTCTTTTGTTCAGAGTTGTGTCCTTCAACTTTTTTGGTGTTAAATGCCCTTTTATGAAATGATGGCAAGAGTCAGTGGTAGTTGGTGTTGAGTGTTTGCTTTGGATTCTAATGCCCTTATTTGACAAAGTAATCAATTAGCCATCCTAAGTCCCCCAAATTTGTTGAACTTATACTGGACTTGGAAATCTGAAACTCAGAGCCACTGACTGTGTGATAAATCCAGAGTCTTCAGTGTGACGTTCCAGACCTTTCACAGCCTGCCTAGCCTCATGTGCCCCCCCTGCCTTCACCCCATGCCCTTCCCTGACCATGGTCTCTTCTCTGTCCCCAGGCCTTCTGGGCTTTTCCTCCTGGGGTTTCCTCTGGCCCCATTTCCTGTGTGAAATACCTCCCTCCCCCCAAGATTAATGGCTCCTTCCTCTGTGTGCCCGGAACACACACCTCCCTTACACAACTTCCACCATTGGCCTGTAGCCCAGGTTGCTGTGGGGTCCTGGGGCGCCTTTATCTTTCCCCTTCAATCCTGGGACACAGCTGGTCATTGAGAGCTGGGTTTGAGTTAGGAATTCTGCATCCTCGGGGTTGTATCGCTGTGTCATTCTGTGTTATGTATTTCTTGGATCCAGTCTCAGGATCTGTAGGACACCTAAGGCCCATGGCCTGGCAGCCTGGAGCCCACGGTCTTGGCAAAGATCTAAGGCTGAATGGGAGAGGAATGAGCTTGAGCAGTGTGTTCAGAGAGAAGGGACGTGAAGTCTGTGAGTCAGGGAGGGACTGGGGAGAGGGGAGGCAGCATTTGCTCTGTGGAAACAAGGGCGACTTCTGCCACCCACCCTCAGTTCAGGTAAGCATTGGACAGTGAACCTGAAAAATTCAGAAATTTGTCCTTGCTGATTTGGGCCATTTCTGTTTTGCAGTCCTTGTTTTTCCCCTGTTATCTCTCTTTTTAAAAAATCTATTCTTTGACATATGTAAATTCCAATGGGACAGGGTCACACTCTTAAAACAGGCAAATGAAAATGAATGCTTTTGACCTTGTTACAAGGAATCATTTGTAGAAGTTCAGCTGCCCCAGCCCGACCCTCCCCATCTTCCCGCACCTTCCCCCCGGCACAGCCTTTCTGTGTCACACCCTAAAACATACACTGCAAATGACAAAGTTACTGAAGTCCTGTAAAGAGATAGCTTAACATTTAACTAAACAGGATTGTAAAGCTCCCAATACAAATTGTTTAATATATGACCAGGAGATGGGATAGCTTTTTTCAGGTATGTGATGCAGCAGGGCTCCTGGTAATCTATATTTTCCTGTTCTTAAAAGTAATACGTGTTCGGATCCCCATATTGGCCAGCCACCAAAAAAAAAAAAAAAAGCGAAAAGTAAAAGTAGTACATGTTTTTGGTAGAAAATGTGGAAAATGAGAAAACTGTAAAGAAGAAAATTAAGATTAACCCCCAAGCTTACCCACCAGTGGCTGCCTGTGGGTGGAGGGACTGGGCATGCCTGACATGCTCCCTGTGTTGTTTGAAGCAATATTCCTTGAAGGTCCTGGTTCGTTTATGGTGAAGAAGGTGTGAGCAAGGTGTCTTTTAGCAGATGAGCGTCACCACACTTCACCTGGCCGTTTGGCCATTCACTCAGCACGCGTCTTCTGAGGGTAGGAATTTGAAAGAAAAATGCTCGAGGAATGACGGATCGGCTCGAACCCTCATCTCAGGGTGGGAGGTGAATCGACGCCGTGGCTTTCCCCCTGGTTCTTTGCACACTCCTGAGACAGGAGCAGCTGTTGACTGATGTAGGGCCTTGGGTCGTCACTTCCTCTGCCCTGTGACTTCTCTTGCTCCCAGCATTGCGTAATTCAAATATTTCGTGGCCTTGGGTTCAGACGACCCAGGGTACCTGTCCCCGCACTTGGGTGGCCCCTGTCCCTCTGCCCCGACTCTGCTGAGGTGGGCTTCCACTCCCTCACCCACCTCATCAGCTTCTGTTTGTCCCCCTGGGTTGATGAGTGGATGCGTTCTGACCCAACTGTCGAGGCCTGTGGGCCTGGGAGCCACGCTGTGTCTTTAAGGCAATGTGGTCTTTTATCATCTTATAACTGAACTCTGGGATGGTGGTTTTGTGTCCACGTTCTTGGGGCATGTACCAACTGTTTTGAACACCTACTTCTTGCAGAATGCTGGGAGAGATGGAGAAATGAGTGATGCCTCGCAAAAAACATTGTATCCACAGCACTCTAGTTCACGAAGTGTCTCTGAATGCATTAACAAGAATGACAATAGGCACTGCCAGCAGTGACTGTGCATGTCATGTGCTCAGCACGGTGTGGTCTATCCTTTACAAGTGCTGCTTCTTTTAATAGGCCTGACGCAGAGACTGGGCTAAATGAGATTAAGTAACTTGCCCAAGAAAAAAGAGTAAAAATAATAATAATGAAGGAGAAGAAGAGGCAGAACTGGGATTTGAACCCAGCTCTGCCTGCTGTGAAACCTCTCTTGTTTACCATTCTGCTCCACTGCCTTGGATTAGCTGGTACCCAGGGAGGTATGCAGGACCATGTTTGTTATCCATTATTCCCATTTTACAGATGGGAAAGCTGACTCTCTGCCAAGGATCTTTCCACTCACCTGTGCCGTATGCTCTGCCTCTGTTCTAATAGGATAAAACATTGGGATGTACAAATTATTCCATTGACGGCAGAACATGAGAAAGGGTGAGACAGGACTATGGGAGCTTGCAAAGAGGGACAACTTAGGATCTTTTCACCTTTCCTCAAGTGTCCCACTGGCTGGACTGGTCAGGGCACCAAATGAATGATGTGAGAGCCTCAGTATGACCAGTTTGTTGACCAAAGTAAATTAACCATCTGGTCGAGATATCAAACAAAGAGGATTTATTTGACAGCTCGCTAGAACTGCAGCCCAGCAGACACAGGTCCAAGAAGTCTGGGACGTGCTCTGAGGGACAGAAGAGGGTCAGAATATTGAAAGGAGGAACCCGCGGAGAGGAGGGGTGGTTACAGAAGTTGTGTCTGGTACCAGCACACATCAAACAGTCTTGTCCATATGAGATTAGTGATTAGTCCTAATGGTTCTTTGAGGCAGGCTTTAGTCAGGGACATTCTGATTTGGTAGGAAGTAGCAGAAAATAGAGATCAGCAGATTCATAGCAGTTCATCCAGGAAGTCATAACCTTCGTGATGCAGCTGAGTGCAAGGTTTCAGAGTGTTCTCAGGATGTGCCTGGAGCTCAAGCTGGGATGGCCTCCCAGCTCCATTTTAGGTGCTTTGACTAGACCAGTGTCACTTTCCCTTGTCACCAGTAACCATGTAGGGAGGCCATTGCTTGGGCTGTGCAGATTTCTGAACATCTCTATGGGAGATGGCACATGCCACAGAGATTGTGGATCCACTCATTCATTCACTCACCCACACATTCAACACAAGATCAGCCCTGTTCCTGGCAAAGCCATCTGAAGGGCAGACTGGATGGATGTTGAGTAGGGGTTACCAAGCTCACGAGTCCCGTACCCCTGGTCTGCAGGTGGGGAAAGAGGTCAAGAGGGAGCAGGGCTACAGGAGCGGCCTCTCACTTTCCAGGGCAGCAAGAACCTGTATTATGAGTGCAGGGTTGTCTTTCTCCGCTAAAAATACTGTGTTTCATCCCTGTTTTTGGCTAAAGGGGGGCAAGGGTACGAGTGCACGGGGAGACTTTGAAAACTGGCAAAGGACCAAACATCTGTGTTGTGACATGCCTGAAGACTGCTGCTCCTGCACCTTTTCAAGACCCACCCTCCCTCCCTCTTCCTACCTCTAACCCATCCTTTCCCTTCCCTTCCCTTTTGAGATTCAAGAAAATGTTGAGTCCAGCTTTGTGGCGAAAGTGTTTAATCATTTTTTTTCTTCTGTGCTGACGGCAATGCCATAGACCTGATATAAGCTTTATAGGAATTCTGCAAGGAGGCTGTTTCTGTCATTGGAACGAAGTCTGCATATTGGAGAATGACAGCAACAGGAGCTGGTGCTGTCATGTGTGTGTGTGTGTGTGCACGCGCGTGCACACAAGTGTATGTGTGTAGAGCATGAGAACAGAACCAAACACCAGATTGCTCTGTCCAAAGAGGGTCAAGTCCCAGGCCCATGTGTCCCTGCTAATTCTGTGCCTGAGGCTGTTGATAACATGACTGCTTGCTCCCTCTCCAAATGGTTTCCAGCACCAGTAGACCAGGGTGGATTCCCTTGGATGTTTGCCATTCTTAAAGCCAAATCATTCTTTTAGGGAAAAATGTGTGTGTGCATGTGCATGTATGTGTGTATATACTGACTAAAGAAGTGCTAATTTTAGAATTACATATAAGTATGAAGAAAGAGGCCCAGAACATTCCAACAGGCACCAAAAGGCCAGAAATCAAGTTCAGGTCAAGCCACAGATCTGTTTCCTCCCTGAGGAAGTGAAGCCACCTGCCATGAGACAGCAAGAACCAATAAACACAGTCCATCTCGAAACATGTGGGTCAGCCAGCTGGTTCCCTGGGGGATGAGGAAGAGACTTCATTGGTCCCCAAAGAAGGAAACATTACCACATGCAACATAGGGGAAAGAAACATTACCACATGCTGCATAGGGGAAAGAAACATTACCACATGCTGCATAGGGGCTGTGCAGGGGAAAGAATACTGACCCAGGAGCCAGCTGAACATGGGGCTTGCCTGGGCCTTCAGCCTGCCCTGGACTTCTCAGGTGTTAGCTTTTCCCTCTGTGAATGGGAATCATGAGGCCTGCCCTCCCTGTATTACAGAATGACTGGGAGGGTCAAACGCAGTGCTACTGACTCTTCGCAAGACTTCCAAAGGTGCTGCACATGGTGCAGTGGAAAACGGACTGCAGGTGGAGCTCGAATACCGGCTCTGGCCCTTACAGCCATCGAACTGGGCAACACATCCATTTCTCTAGACCTGCTCTGAAAGGAGATAATAACCCTGGGGAGGGTGGTGAGGCTCCAACAAGGTCAGACTGTGAAGGGGCTTTGATGCAGTATAGTACTGTTCACATAATGCCAATTGTGAAACTCCAGCTTTGGACTGGGCCATCCTTAAGGTCTAACTTAGCAATGGGACCCTAAGTGTATAAGTATACTGTTAGAAGAGGTAGGTGGAGGTTAATTACACTAGGTCAATTCTTAGTAATAGAAAGGCTTCCGTCAGGAAAACAAAAGGGTAAGCCACTGGCAAAATGCGTCATTGTACCTGATGGCCCAGCAGCAGAGGCTGCAGGGTCTGTCCGGATTCCACTCTCTGAAGCACCTCTTCTGTAGCCTCAGTCTCTAGGTTTCCAAACCCACTGTCTGAAATCCAGGTGAGAGCCTTATTACTTCCGCCTGGACCAGGCAGGTGCTCTTGATGGAGCTCCCCGCCTTCTTTCATTTCTGTCCCATGCAGAATATGGCATGGGATCTTACCAACACTCGACCCCACCCTGATAGCCTCCCTGCTCGAAAGCCTTCTCTGGCTCCTTACTGCTTGCAGTTTAGGTCCAGACTCCTTAGCCTGACCTCCAGGACACTTTCTCGTCTGTGTCAACTCTCCAGGTGCTTCTCAGTGCATCCAGCCAGCTTTCCCTTCTCTGGATTTCTTTGCTTGTCTCTCTAGTCTCCTACCCGAAGCCCTGGCTAAATCCTCCTTCCTCCAAGAAGGCCCTGATTATCTGAGTAAGATTGCCAGATTTGCAGGTAAAAAATACAGGACACCCAGTTAAATTTGAATTTCAGATGAATGTACTTACGCTAAACAGATATTCGTTGTTTATCTGAAATGACTCAGATTTCACTGGGTATGCATTTTATCTGGAAACCTAGTTCTGAATTAAACTTGACCGTGCCCACTTTTAGCCCTTCCCTGGACCACTTCTTCACTTCTTCAGAGCAGCATTTGAACAGCAAGATTTCTTCCAAACAACCAGGAACAGGAGCCATGGCTGCCAAGGCCACTGGTGGTCCTGGGATTTGGCCTGGAAACAGTATTTGTATTTCCTTGTGACTGCAGTTCGGAGCTGCTTGTCTCCACCTCCTGCACACACAATGGCTTCTCCATTGTGGTCCTTTCCTCTCCAACCTTGGGATGTTTCTGAAGTGAAGCTGTGTGTCATCTCTATAAACGAAGTCAATTCACTGTGGGTCAGAACTTTTCTCTCATTGACCCAGTTCATGACGGCCCTGTTGAGACCTGAATGGAGAAAAGCTTGGGCAGTTAAGCCACCCAGAGTGACAGGTAATTGGAGGACATTTTGCTTCAAAAGCCTCGCCCTTGCCTGTGGCACTTGGTGACCCATGAAGCATTTCCCCATCTTACTTCCCATCTTCCCCCCACAACAGTCCAGGAAGGAGGAGCAGTACAGGAAATCTGGGGCAGTTAGAGATGAGGAAATAGAGCTTGGGGAGGTGAAACTGTCTGATCCAGAGTAAGTGCCATATAAGTGGTTGTTTAAGGGCTGGCCCGTGGCTCACTTGGGAGAGTGTGATGCTCATAACTCAAGGCCACGGGTTCGGATCCCTAATAGGGATGGCCGGTTAGCTCTCTTGGGAGAGCGTGGTGCTGACAACACCAAGTCAAGGATTAAGATCCCCTTACTGGTCACCTTTAAAAAAAAAAAATAGGTGGTTGTTTAACTATAAATATTGTATAGGTTAAAAAAAGAAATAGGGGCCGGCCCGTGGCTCACTCGGGAGAGTACGGTGCTGATAACACCAAGGCCCCGGGTTCGGATCCCATATACGGATGGCCGGTTCGCTCACTGGCTGAGCGTGGTGCTCACAACACCAAGTCAAGGGTTAAGATCCCCTTACCGGTCATCTTTTAAAAAAAAAAAAAAAAAAAAAAAAAAAGAAATAGGATGAGATGTTGAAGCATATGGTGTAATTTTTTAAAGTCTGTAAGGTACCAGGTTAAAAGGAAATCTATTTAATGAAATCTAGGAAAAAACTGAAGCTGGTATATACCTGGCCAGTCATAAAACTTTATAATCCATCCAGAGTCCAGCATAATCTCATCTCCCAATCTTGGGGAAAGTCACTTCTCCCTAAATATAAGATGAAAGAGTTGGCCAGATGGTCTCTGAGGGCCCATCCAGCTTCCATGATCTAAAATCTAAGCATAGAAAGTGACTATTTCCTCAATAACTTAGACACACCCCAAACTTTTCAGGAATGAAGGAAACATTACCACATGCTGCATAGACAGGGGCTATAGGATGCTTCTTGATTTCAGCAGCATGGAAAAGTGCTTTTGGACATGAAGTGAATTGTAATACTAAATGCTATGGTTCACGAAGGTGATAGAATCATAGTTCAGAAGACAATTTAAGGACTTGTAGAAATGCTCATTATATGTTAAGGGAGAAAAGCCATTTGCACAATTGTATTATATATAATATATGTATGTTTCAGAGGGCTATTCAATAACTTCATAGAGATGCTCTTTTAGGCATAGAATTATGGGAGGTCTTTATTTTGTTCTTTGAAAATTTCTCTATAATGAACACATTTTGCTTTTGAAACAGAAAATAAAATTTTATAAATTATAAAATTTTATTTATTTTTAGTTTTGGGGGGCTGAGGAGAGACCTCAGTTACAAAGATTTGGGTTAATTGTACTCCTTAGGCACATTGTTATTGGTTTAAAAAGGAACTTAAAAAAATACTGAATACTACTTCCACTAGAGGGCACTCTTCTTAAATTTTAGACTGCCTGTAATGCTGAAGATTTGGAAAGGAAGTTTCAAGATTTCATTTCAATCCAGTTGAGGAATCAAGCCTATTTATTTGTTTGCTTGTTTGTTTGCTTGGCTTTAAATAACTTTTTTATTTTGGAATAACTTTAGATTTACAGAAAAGTTACAAAGATTGTCCAGAGAGTTCCTGCATGACCTTTGCCCAGTTACCCTAATGTTCATATCTTACATAACAATGCTACGTTTATCAAAATTAAGAAATTAACATTGGTATATTACTATTAAGTAAACTACAGACTTTATTTGAATTTTTCCAGCTTTTCTGTTAATGTTCTTTTTCTGTTCTAGGATACAATCCAGGGTACCACATTGCATTTATTAATTTTTTTTAAACACCCATAGCTGTAATAACTGTAATAGCCACAAATTATCATTTATATTTTGCATGAAGATCAATATTTTTTAAAGAAAGGTGAAGGTTAGCATTTTTTCTTTAATCTCTCTTTTTATTTTCATTACATTTGTAAGTTATTTAACCTTTTCAACCCCTAATTTATGTCATCTGCATTTGCTTTTTGCAGTGTGTGTGGAAGCATCATTTTTGGTAATTTGTATCTCCTGTGTTAGTCCATTTCTGTTGCTTATAACAAAATACCTGGAACTGGGTAATTTGTAAAGAAAACAAAATTTGTTGCTTACAATTTCAGATTCTGGGAAGTCCAAAATCCAGGGAACACATTTGGTGAAGGCCTTGGTGGTGGCAACAGTGACCCAAGGGTCTCATACAGCAGTAAATGGCAGTGCAGAGAGAGGGATAGTTCCTCATGCACTCTCCTTTTAAAGCCCTCAGAACCACACCCATGCCCACCATTATTAATCCACTCACTATGGCATGATCCTACAATCTAATCACCTCCTCAAAGCGCTACCTTTCAATTACCGTAATAGGATTTCCCACCCTCAACAGTAACAGTGGGAATTAATTAAGTTGCTAATAATATGAAATTTGGGGGACACAATCCAGTCAGTCCACAGCATCCTCCAATTAATCTTTTTTTAATTTTTATTTTTCAGTTTATGTTTCCCCAACAGGATGTCATTAAAAGATGAAAGCTAAGGACTTATTTATAATTTTGTTCTGTATAATAATGGCATTGTGTTTAGGATTTTTAAAAAAAGTTATGTATGAGATACATTCTGATGCTTTTACAGATGAAATTATTTATTTTAGAATACTTTAGGGCCGAGCCCGTGGCGCACTTGGGAGAGTGCGGCGCTGGGAGCTCAGCGACGCTCCCGCCGCGGGTTCGGATCCTATATAGGAATGACCGGTGCACTCACTGGCTGAGTGCTGGTCACGAAAACGACAAAAATAAATAAATAAATAAATAAAGAATACTTTAGCCAGTAAAAAAATAAAGAGAAAACACAAAAAAATAAATATTTGAGGTAATGAAAATAAATTAGTGGTTGCCAGGATTTTAGGGGATGAGGGAGGGAGAGGGATGAATAGGTAGAGCACAGAGGATTTTTAGGGCAGCAAAACTATTCTGTATGATAGTGTAATGGTTAATTCATGGCATTATGCATTGGGAAAAACCCATAGAACTGTACAATACAAAGAGGGAGCCCTAATATGAAATTAATATTAATATATCAATATTGATTCATGGTTGTAACAAATGTAGCACACCAGTGTAACATGTCAGCAATAGGAGAAACTGGGTGGGGGGAGGGTATGGGTACTTTCTGCTCAATTTCTCTGTAAAACTAAAACTGCTATAAAAATAAAAAATTTTATTTACTTTTTTAGAAAAAAATTCAAGACAAAAAAAGTTGGGGAGTTAGACCAAATAAAAGCAGATGTATTCGTTGGTGTTCTTTAGATATTTCTTTTACCTTTGTGTGTGATTGAAAATCCTATAATTAAAAAGTCATTTAAAATGAAAATGTAAAAGACTTGAACAGTACAGACTTTGTTTTAATGTGATAATAACTCCAAATCCTGTGGACTGTTCAGATTGTTAGCTGTTTAACAGACATTCACGGATCAGTATAACAGAAATTTGCAGATTCATAGCTCTATGTCAGAAATACAGGTCTCCCAGGCACTGCATGAAGTGCTGCAGGAACGAGAGCAGACCATGGCACCGCCCTTTGAGAACCTAAGTCTGACATATCTGAGGCTTGGAGTAGAACCAACCATGCAGTAAACGCTGATTAAAATTGAATCTTGGCTGGTAGCAAATACCCCATATTTGCAAGGCAAGAATTTTATTTGCATCTGTCTTTCTTAGTTTATGGGTTTGAGTCATCTCAGCTGTGTGGTTAATAAATGGGAGATTTATTATTATTACTCTTAATAATAATAATTTCTAATAATAGTAATTTTTAAATCTCTATAGACTGTAATTTTTCCCAGGACCTGCAGCCATTCGTAATTATCACAATTATCTTACTGATTATTTAACAAAATTGTAAGTCCTGCTTGCTGAAATCAGCTGTCCCTTTGTCCTCCAACCCTCTGAGGGCTTGTCTCCTGGCTCACTGAGCAGTCAGGGACTGGCACTGAGCTCTGCTCTGCTCTGTGATGGCGGCAGAATCAGTCCAATACTTTTTCTATCTCTCTTTTTATTCTGCAGCAGAAGTATTGGGAGGCCCTAAACTCAGAGCACGTATGGATAATCATGCTGTCTCTCTCTTGCAGGAAGGGCTTCATATGGCTTGATTTCAATTCCTGTTTTTGTTAGACCCTATTGGATGGCTGGGCCCGTGACAAATTCCTGTAATTAAAAAAATGTAAAAATGAGAGGCAAGTCTGAAGATCACTGGCACTTTCAGGGCTCTCTCAGTTCAGAGTTCTTTCTGCTTTGGGCAGTATTCAGATAAGCCCCAACTATCTGGTAAGGGCCCAGAGAAGAAACATGGTTTGGAATAAGGGTCCGTGAGAAAGCAGAAAAGCTACAGGCCACTAATGGCAGTAGTGCTGGGCATGGATGCAATAGCTGTTGCAGTGAACAGTCCCACACATTCTGAGACCTTGGGCAGCTGGCTCCTGTCTCTCTGTGCCACCCTGGCCTCCAAGTGACCTATGAGCACATGTGTTATGACAACTCCCTGTGCCTGTCATCTCCCAGATTATTTCCCATATGAGAATAGATCATCTTTTGCTCAAATTCTCTTTATGTCTGGTTTCCAGCAATGTTTTTATTACTTAAGATGAAGTTTTAAAATGCATTATTCTGAGGATTCAGAAGAAAGAGATTTTAAATGTTTTTGAAGAGATATATTACTTTAAAGAGGTCAGTTGATCAAAGTGGTAGGTTTCTTGTTTGCAGGCAGCTAAATTGGTCAGGATTAGCAAGAATAACTCTTAGGAAGCCATTTAAGGAGCTGGATCAGTGGTTCTAAAACATCTGAGCACCTAAGAATCACCCTAGGAGAACTTTAGGTCTTAATCCACAGAGAGGGGCTGGCATGGGCCCCCAGCATCAGCTTTTAACCAGCAGCCTGGGTGCTTCTGGGGTGGTTGGATCAGAGCACACTCTGAGAACTATGATCTAGGACTTGGGCCTTAGCTTGGAAACAGCATTGATCAAAGGGTATACTGTCCATCCTCAGAGAATAGAACACTGGGCAAGTGGGTCCCATAGGCTGAGGGGCTGGGTGAGCTTGTTTACTTGGCGTCTTTGATAATGTCAGAAAGGGATTTGGTTAAAGGTGTCCAGCCAAGTCTGCAACCACAAATAAATGGGAAGTTTGTACTGGCAGTGGCTGGCACAGCCCCAAACAGGTACAGGGGGCTGAAGTGCATGAACCAAATCAGCTTATTCCCTGGCCTGTAGGGTCACTGGGGATGAGGTGATCTTTTTAGCGTGACTTTTTTTTAAATCACCAATTAGTAGAACTTGGTTCAGTTATTATCTGTAAATCACTAATTGAATTTGGCTCTTTCTGTTCAAAATAATGCCACAGTTTGTGTTTTATATAACATGTTTTATAAAACGTGTTTTATAATTTCATGGGCATTATGTCATTGGCTTAGGGAGCCTTGAAGACTCTATCTGGGACTTCTAAGGCCTGGACTGTTTGGTTCAGCTTCAGTTTGAGCAGCTGGTAGAACACCTTTTTTTTTTCTTTTATTATTTGTTTCTTCTCTCTCTCTATCTATCTATCTCTATCTCTCTCTCATTCGCTCTCTTTTTCCTTCGATGGTAGAGCATCTTTCTTGGAGTGCATGTCCATGCCTGGGTCTATTATTTTGCCCAAATAGATCATCTGACCCATGCTGACACGTCCTATGTTGCCTTGGCTTGTTATTTCCTGGGTCTCCTGATACTGTCAAATGTGACCTTATGACTCAGAATCATCAGTCATAGAAGCTTAGACATGGAAGAGATCTTATTATCTAATTGCTAATCGAACACTACAGCTTACACATGGGGATACTGAGTTCCAAGGAAGAGAAAGCAAGTTGGTGACAAGAGGAAAACTTGAGCCCGATCCTCACTTGCGTCTGTGGCTGGAACTTCAAAGGTGGCACTAAGGATCCCCTTGATCTTGACCCATGTGCAAAGCTCTCTCCCTAATCCATCACATTAGAACAATAGGACTTTGCAAAGAGCTTCATCAATGTTTATGCTCATTCTTTTTAATCTTTCACTCTTAACCTTGCAAATTTCAATTTCCCATACTTATCTGAGTCAGAGTGATGGAATATTCACTGGTAGTGCCCACCACTCTGAACTGGGTTTTAAGTATTGTTTTTGATAAATCTGCTGAGCCTCAAGTTTAGAGGAAACACAATATAGGTGGTAAAGGCAGACCTGTATTTTGCTCTTAAGGAGCTCACCATCTGAGAGAACAAGGCAGAGATGTCCAAAGAAAGGCCAAGGCTGTCCATGCTCAGGTGCAAATGACTGGTATAGGTAATACAGAGGGAAGCGGGTAAGAGTTCAGTGGGCTAAGGCAATAAAGGTAGGCTTCCTGGAGAAGGAGGTATTTACCTGGGCCATAAAGAATGGGTTGAGTTTGCCTGGTCTTTTCCAGGAATAAGTTTGGCATGGAGGTAAGAATTCTCAGAATAAAGGGAACATGACTCAGTCTCACTAGATAAGGACTTGGTGAAGGTGGGGAACAGTGGGGGGAAAATAGGTGGAGCTGGTCTGTTCAGGGTGGCTGTTCATTAATTCCTTAATTTAAAGCTAAACTTGTCCCCTTAGGTCCTAGAAACACTAGCCTGGTTAACTTGTCCTTACCTACTTGTCCTTGTCTGTGCCTGGGTCATGAGAACCAGACTGGAGCTGCTGTTTGGGGTGGGGGATTGTAATATATGGGAAGGATCTGTTCCACCCAGGTACCCTTTGTGTCTTTTCTCCACAGTGGGACCCTGACGACATGAACCTTGAAGAGAACAAAGACAACACGGAGATGCTCAGACCCCAGGTGCACAGGGGCTCTTTGAGGCCAGTGGATTTGACCTCTGATGATTAACACTTTCTGGAACCAGCCCATCAACTCAGAGCCCAAAGTCAGGCATTTGTCAGTAACTGAGCAGGGATCAACCTGTAGTGACACCCGTGGCAAGAATTTAAGCTGCTGCAGAAGCTGCCCAGGAGAGGGAGGAACCAGGAGCTGTCATTGAGCTTGGCCGGTCTACATATCATGGCTTAGAATGGAGCTGAGACTTTGGGTTCTGTGCACAGACCTGGATATGCCCGGAGTTCATTCTGAAGATTTGAAGTTCACAGATGGCTCTTGCTTTGTAAAGATAACCCTTCATCCAAAGATCATTGAACCCTCTTTTCCTTTTTTTCCCCTTTTCCTCTATTCCCTTGAGATCTAACCATAAACTGAAAACCTGCTAAGTGCCAGGACTGAGTTCTCCTAACAAACGGCTAATGTATTTGGATCTCAGCAGAGCCCACTCTGCAAGACCTGGCTAAGCCCAGGAGATAAAAAGATAAATCCACGTGCTGGAGAGCCTGGGACACATACACAGGAACTGATGGGACCTGGCTCCTGCCCTCTACTCACCCACTTTGGTTATCTGCTGGAAGCTATAGATAGAACTGAACAGTCAACCTCATGCATGTGAGATCACTGGTATTGCAAGGACAAGCAAAGCAAATTGCTCTAGGTAACAGGACTTCCTCCAACCCAGCACGGAGTGTGCTAAGGCAAAGTTTGCAGGAGTGGGGGACTGTATGCTTCAGGAGGTAACTAAAAGCATGCAAAGGGTAAAAGGCACAGTGGGAAGTGTTAAATTCTAACAGCAATCTCATTTTAGGATTACTGTGATACTGTGATCATGAGTGAGGGAAAGGGTGAGGGAATGGGATTAAGGTGGCAGCAAACACTGGAGTGAATAAAGTTTGAGGGAATGAATTAAAGTCTCTCACTGTGGAGTACAGTGACAAATCAGAATCCCAGCATAGTCACAGAAGTCTGCCATGAAGAGAACTGGGAGAAATGCCAAGAAACAGCTCTGCTCCTGGCTGACCCACAACAGCCTGTGTGAGTCAGCTGCAGCTGCCCAGTTTATCCTCAGGGTGAGTGCAAGTCCCAGCAGCATAAAGAAGGGAAGCCAGTTGGTTCTTGTGGTCTCTGCATAGATCCTAATCTCCTGAGTGACCCCTGAACAGGAAGTGAACTTAAAGCTGTTTTATTTATCCCCTTTACCTGAACTGCTTTGGCCCCTGGTTCTCTTGAAAGGCAAAGTTTGCTTAAGTCAGCTTTGCTTTGTGACCGTAACCACTGAAGCTGTACTTTGAGGGAAGAAGATTTGAATGGATGCCCAGGGTTGGGGAGAGAAAAGCATTCCAGAAGATGAAACAGTAGGCAGAACTGAAGGCAGGGGAGGGAGGAATGTAGTCAAGGAAGGAGGAATCTGATGTGGCCAGGATGGATGGTACAGTATGGACTGTAGGAGGTGCGAAGAGGCTGTAAAGAAATGAGACCATGGAGGCTAGGGAGTTGATGCTTCTGTGGCCAACAAGTAGCCGTGGAAGATACCAGAGTAGGAAAGGGACTGACTTGCTTCAGGTATGCCACATCTGATTGGTAAGTTTTTCATCGCTATGGCTACTTTTTAGGAAGCAGAGTCATGGTTACAGAGTGAACATGGGGAACGTGTTTAATGTAAAGGGTACTGAGTGCTAACAGCAGGGCAGGAGGAGGTTCATGTGTAGAAAGGTGGAAGGCATGGGAATAGGACACCTCTGGAGTTTGCCTTTAGCACATCCCCCCCTGGGGAGGGGGATGGTTAGGTCATTCTCCCTGGGACACCAGAAATTGGTTGGATCTTGGTGGATGTGGCCATTCCCCCGAGAACATTAAATGATCTTCCTGACTGAGTAGCTACTTGAGGTCCAAGTATCTATCCAAGTATCTCTATCTCTATAGATCCCATCATCCCAGAGTCCTCCCTTCACAAACTAGTTCCTGTCAGTGTGGTCCCAGCTTGTCTCAAAGCTGAGTCTTAAGTCTCTTCATCCACAGTGAACCATCAAACTGGGAATTTTGGAAGCAAAGTTTGGCTTCATTGTTCAGTGAGAATCTGCCTATATGCAAAGCTCTGAAACTCTGGAGCCTTTGTGAAGAGGTGCCAACCAAAATGCCTTTCTCCAAGTAGGAGAGGGCCTCCGTTGCAGCTTCATCCCTACCTATTAGTCAAGCTGGGAGGGCAATAGATTTTACTTGCCCTGATGACCCCACTGAGCTCTGCAAGTAGTTATCTAGACTGGGGAGGGACTGGGGAACAAACTGTAATCATCATCTCCTGCCTACTCATTTGGAGATGGGAGATGGTGTAATACAGTCTTAGTTGTGCTGCCTATTGTCTGCGTGCCTCAGAGCATGTTACCTGACCTTTTTGAACTCCTGAGATAGAATGAGAATACCTACCTAGAAAGCCTGTGAAGACTAAGTGAATTAACATGTAAAATTGCATAACATAATGCTGACTCAATGTAGACTTTGAAGAGTGATTAGTTTCCTTCCTCCCTATACTTCCTGGACACATGCACTGAAAGACAGTAACCGAAGAATCAGAACTACAGATGGAAGGTATTTCAGGGGCCTGAATCCCCTTACCAGTAAGTGATTATCCAGCCCCTGCTTAAGCTCCACTGAAAAAAAAAGATTTCACCTGTTTCATCTGCCAAAGAAGTCTGTATCATTTAGGGAGAGCTCTAATTACTAAAATTTTCTTAAAGTCTTTCTAGATCTTGAAGAAATAATCCCCTGGTGTCCCCCCAGAACTTCAGTATGATGAAGAGATTTACGAGCATCATCTGATGACACACGTTTGTTACAATGGGTATGAGTAAGGAGAGGCACGGGGCCAAGGAGCATGGCCGGGCTCCAGTTCCTAGGTCTGGTTCAGTGTGATCCTTGTCATTTCCCTTTATGGGTCACGGTTTCCTCATCTGTAAAATGAAAGACCAGATTTCTTTCCTTTTTTCTCTTTTATGAATATGCCGGTGAATTTGTTACCCAAAAAAGACTGACATCTTTATAAACACTCAAGAAAGAGCCATTATAATAAAACAAATTTCAGATATGCTTTGAAAATAGGTTTCATTGTAATATACACTTCTTTCTGTTTGGATTTTACCAATCATTTAAAACAAAATCTGTGTCAACCACTAAGGAAAAGGATAGAGGAGTCTTAGGAGTGTCTCCAGAATAATTTTGCAACACTTCCAAGATTCTCGGTACTTCTTTTTCAGTCCTTTCTTGATCCTTCTCCTCCACATTTTCCAACTGTGTAGGAATTGCTCTACTCTCTTCGATTTTACATTTTTTTCCCCTGACGTTCAGGTCGATGCTTTAGTAGAGGAGGCTCTGCTTTGAACGAACTCAAGACATACTGCAAATGCTGAGGAAGATGTCTTGAAGTTAAACATGCCTGTCCCGTATTCCAAAGATCATCAGGTGAGAGGGGCGATCTTAGAGAGGAAGTTAAAGGAATGGCGCTAGATCAAATGGCTGAGAGAACATCTAATTTGCTTTTTCTTTACCTAATTCTGAAAGCCACACAAGGCACCGGACATTCAGGGCTGCTGCTTTTGAGCAGGACACTCCACTAAACAGCGTTAAACTTCTTCAAGAGCCTTCGTTGACCTGTCACTGGGAGAACTCGGCTTACCCTGCCAATTCTGTTGGAAATTTTCCATCAGCTGCCGGTATTGCCGGCAGGGAGCTCGGGTCTTCTCTTCCTCATCCTCGGGGTCTGCCGCTGTGATTGCGGTGGGATTTAGTGCCTCTCCGGGGTCAGGGGCCCTTGACCCCCTTTTCAACCTCCAAGGGTCTCATCCACGATCGTCCCGACGGGGCAGTAAGGGGTTTCCTCGAGCTGTAGACAGGGGGCACTGTCGGCACCGGTCAGAACTGAACCCCGACTCTCACTGCCTTCTTCCTGGGAGAAGCAGCCATCCGCAGACATCTTGGGGACCATTCAAACCACCGGCCGGAGACTTCCGGGAAAAAAGGGAGCGCGCGGCTCTGCGCGTGCGCGCTCCGCCACCACCTCCTCCAGCCGCAGCGCGCGGGCTCCGACGTCGCGACAGCAGAGTGTCCTCCCGGGAGAGCCGCCGGCGGCGACCCCCGTAGTGTGGCTTTCACCCCACTGGGGTCTAAGGACGTAATTACAAGGTTATTTTACGGTTCCGAGCGTATTTGAGACGGTAACCATCCTCCTTGTTTTTGAATACATTCAAAGTTTGGTTTTGAAATCAAAATAGTGCAGGCACAAGGTTTAAAAAAAGAATCAGACGGTACCAAAAGGATTATGAAGAAAAGCAACAGTGCCCAGCCCCTCCGCCCCAACAGTCCTGCTTCTCCGGCAACGGCTTGTTTTTGTTTTTGTTTTTCCCTGAGGCAATCAATTTTAACTGTTCGGCTTGTTCTAGTTTTCTCCGTTAGGTTTGATTTCCAACGTGCTTTTCAGTTATAGATTCTAAAATTATACTTTTTCTCCCTTTGGCTAGATTATCTCCAGCTTCCAGTGAGTACAGGCTAATGAGGCACAGTAGCTAGCACAGGCCACCGACGTGCTGAGAACCGTGCTAAGAACGGTCTTCACATCCGCGGGTTGCGTGGAGTCCTCAGCCACGGCCTCCTTGGCCACCCCATTCTTCCTGAGCTGGGGCCGCTCCCACGGGCATCTGCCCTCAGGGCAGGCTAGGAGTTCCCCTCCTCTGCTCTAGACTTGACCTTTCCCTTCTTCATCCTACTACTTCTCTGGTAGCTGTTTTAGCGCTTGGAATTACCACTGCAAGTCTGAAGGATTTTCTAAACCCACAACTGGAAAAAGGGCCACTACAGTCTCTCCCAAGGACAGCCTGGCCATGTATGAAAAGGGCCATTTCATAAGCCTTACCTTCTAATTAATTATCATACTTTGTGGAATATGTATATCCTAAAGCTCTGATGTTCAAATATAGGCTCTTAGGTTCCACCATCTGAGGACTTCCTAGGTCTGGACCAGGCCTGGGAATCTTAACAAGCCCCTCAAGTGATTCTGTTACAGAGGATCCAGTACTACTCTTTGAGAAACACTGTCCTCAGGAAATTACTTTTAAAAAGTGATCTATTTGTATGAGATGTTCTCATAAAACTATTTAGAATAGCAAAAAAAAAAAAAAAAAAAAGAAAAAATGATAAAGCCCCAAAACTCTACTGTTGGGAAAGGTTAAACATTATACTTTAATGAAGAAGTGATATTTTGCCATTAAACCTAGATCATAGAACCATAGACTGAAGAACAGACCTGAGTTACCTTGAAATCATCTAGTAAAGTGCCTGAGTAGCTTGCCTGTTTTCACAGCATGGATTCCCAATTCTAACACGGTAAAAAAAAAAAAGTCTACAAAAGATAATGTCAAGTAATAAAAATAGAACACAAGAGACCAATTGCTATTATTAGCAATTATAAGAAAAAAAATTTTACTAATAAGATCAGAAAAGTCTTGTAAGTTTGATTGTAAAGAGTGTATGTAAATTCTTGTAGTAGAGGGTTTTTTTTTCTCTTTTTGGCAGCTGCCTGGTAGAATAGGGGTTTCTTGACTGTGGAAGCACTTGAAATACATCCCCCAAATAAAAAATATCAGTCCCACCAGCTAAAGGTAGTGCGTTATCTCAGTTGGTTGTTCATAGTCACAGATCTAACTCCTTTTTCTACTCTCTGCCTTCTCACTACTGGACTTGACTAGTCTTTAAAAAAAAATTTTTATATTTCTCACTAAAATTCACTTTTCTTTAAAGTTTGCAGCACAAATATCTTTTACTCCAAAAGAAGCCCCTTGCCTCAAGCAGCTGTCCTACTGTCAGCTCATTGCCAATCATGTCCCATAAGACCCAGAAAGGGTAATAGGAGATCTGACAGAAACTACTCCCAAACCAGAGAAAATAAGCAGGAAAAAGCCCCTGGGAAAATATGACAGCCAAGTTGTACTTAAAAGCAGGGCAAGAAAAAAAAATGATAGAATTTTTCTGGAGGCCTTAGCCTGAATAAGGAAAAGGGCATTCAAAAAATTTTTTTAAAAAGTAACTTTATCAGGATATATTTATGAATTATATCCTTGTTAATGTCTTATAAACTTTTTTTTGTTTGTTTGGTGACTGACTGGTAGAGCGTCTGCACCCTTGACCTTGGTGTTATCAGCACCATGCTCTCCCAAGTATATAACTTTTTCACTTAGCATATATCTATTTATAATTAGACAAAACAAACTAAAAAAGGCTTCCCCAAATAAAACCCACATAAACATAAGGAAAGAGGAAATTCATAAGTAAGTGTTCTGTGTATTAATGCTATATTTTTTATCTTGCTCTCAGTGTGTATATAGAAATGATGTTTCCTTTATACTTTTCAGTATTTTATATTTTTTCTATAATGAATATACATTTATTTTCAAAATAGATAAAAACAAGCTGAAAATTAATCCACCATTTTGCAACCACCATAATTGACAGGCAGGGACCTCAATAATTGCTAAAAGTATTAGGTGAAAGATTAATGGGAATAGGATATTCACATGGTCTCAAAGTATCACCCCACAGATTACTTTATTAATTACAAGGGGAAATGGGTTTCTGTACAATGGTGAAATCACCTTAATAAGGATATCAGCTTAATCAAGTAATCACATTCATATCACTAAAAATGGGATAAACTGACATCACGCACCTCCTGATGTAATATCTGGAACAGGACACATAATCATCTATGAAGTATTCTTGCCAAAATACTTTAAATGGAATGTATTTTTGTGGAAATAACCAAAACAAATTCATATTGTGGGACACTCTACAAAAAACAACTAGCTTGACTTTTTTTAAATGTCAGTGTCATGAAAGACCAAAAAAGGAAGAGAACTGTTGTAGTTTAAAGGAGTCTGAAGTGGGGGTGGGCATGGGGTGAGCTATATGGGATTATTGAGACAATTGGGGAAATTTGAATATGTACAGTATGTTAGCTAACATTATTGTTTCATTTCTTGAGAGTGATACTAGTATTATGGTTGTGTAGGAGCATGCCCTATTCTTAAGATATACATGTTGAACTATTTGGGAGTGAAGCATGATTTGGCAACTTAATTTTAAGTGTTTCAGCAGAAAAAAAAGTATACATTTCTCAGGTATATATGTACACAGAGATAAAGCAAATGTGACAAAATGGAAACAATTAGTGAGTGCAGGTGAATAGTATAAACATGTTCATTGTGTTATTCTTTCATGTTGGAGGAGAAAGTACAGGATTAAAGAAAGACTCTCACAATCATCCCCTCATGAGTTGGCTCTCCACAAATCTCCATCACACTTGCCAGTAGAGGACCCTGAAATCCTAGGGCTTTGTGAAAGAAAGAGCTAGATTACCAGGGACTGCTTTTCAAGCAGCTTCACAAGTGTGGCAGGATTCTGAGCCTGCTAATTGTGGCATGACATCAGGCCACCAAGCATGGACAGATTCCAGTTTGTCTAGTACTGAGAAAAAAATAGGCCCTATATCTTAGACAGCCCTGATAATGTGCCTCCATGGATATGAGTAATGGTCAGACCCAGGGGATGAACCGGGGCTAAGCAAGCTGGACAATGGAAAGTCTGGAGCACTGTGACAAGGAAATTCTTCCCCTGAATTGCCTTTTCCTATTGAGATAAGATAGTACACAATAAAGCGACAGGCTCAGAAGTGCTGCCACCAATCCCAGCAAGAGCAGCCTGCACTCAGGCCTGAGCTGAAGCACATGAGTGCCTGGCAGTGTCAGCACCTGGGGTGGTCTCCAGAGGGCTAGCTCTGGCCTGACATGCACAGGGCAGTCATTGACCTTAGACCCAGAAGGCCTGGGGTAAGTCCTGATTCTCACCACTCACCAGCTGTGGGATTCCATTCCAGTTATTCTTATTAAAAAAAAAAAAAAAAATGTGAGGTTGTCCAGTTAGCTCACTTGGTTAGAGAGTGTGCTGATAACACCAAGGTCAAGGGTTCAGATCCCCATACCAGCCAGCAGCACCCCCCCAAAATGTCTACCCGACTTCTACCTGCATTACTGGGTGGCTGCAAAAACTGAAAACAAACCCTGAAAGGGTCTTTTCAACTCCTAAATGCTATGAAGATATCAGTTATTATCATTACTTCCCCAGCATGAAGCAATTGGTTTTTTAGGCTTCCCGTTTTTTAAATCTAGTTCCAGATTTCCTTAAAACTCCCCTGGATGTCTTTTAGGCCCTGAGTACATTTTTATTATGAGATTGTATGAGTAAAGCCATTTGAACTTCTGAGGAGGCAGGATTGAGACATTTTGAAATACTCCACTGTCTTCTGAGTGAGCAGAGAGTGGCAGAGGATGTCACCCCTTTGATAGCACCTTCACTGAGAAATAGATCCCCCTAGGCGAGCAGTGACTTACCCACTCCACCCTGAGTGAGTCAGTTTCCTAGCCAAGCAAGTGCTGTAGCCTCCGCTGCAAGGGATGGGAAGCAGGGCCTGGACTCGGTCTGGATGTCAGCCATGGCATGTCAGGAGCCATAAAGCAGAGCCCACAGAGTGAGAAGGGAGCCAACATTTTCAGAAGAGGATAGAGCTAATGGGCACATGACAGAGAGAAAAATTTTAATATGGTGTAAGGGAGAATTTTCCTTTGGCCCTGTCCATGCTGCAGTAGGTGCCAGTAGCTCCCCTTACTAGAGTTATTCCAACACAACCCATCATCCCTCCTCTAAGATGTTTGGGGGAAGACGCATCATTGACCAGAGAGTTGGATCAGATATGTCAGGGCTCTTTCCAGCCTTAAGAATCTGAACTATTTTTGTCTAGCAATGAATTTGCAGTAACCCGCCCTCTACTTAGTAGCCATGTGAACTTAGACGTGTTTATTGCCTTTCTGAGCCTTATTTCCTCAGCTGTAAAATGGAATTATTAATATCTACCCTACCTATCTCATAGGGTTGCTTTAAGGATCAACAGAGATAATAAATAATTCCTGGTAAAACCATAAACGTTGTTCTCACCTCTATCTCAGAACGTCATGATACACAGTTCCAGGGTGACCAGATGAGTGTCTGGACTGGCTGTCCCATGCATGAGAGCAAAGGTCACATTTACTTAAGGGGTCAGCATTAAATCAGATTTCACTAGTCATCCTCCAAACATCGTTGCCCCTTTATTCTTTCGTCTTCCCTGTCCCTCTATCTTCTCTCTTATCACCTTCCTTTCCCTTTTGTTTATTCACCTAACCGTCTCTGAGGGGTTGCTATGTCCAAGGCCCCCTGCTGGGGGGGGGGGGAGCATGTAAATAATTCCCAGTCCTTGCCTGCAGTGTGTCTTAGCCTGGAGGGGGGAGCACAGTGCGTGGGGGAGAGGCTGGGAGGAGGCAACACTAGACAGGGAAGGTGTTCACCAAGAAGACTTTGAGCCTGGCTTTTAAGAACAGATAATGATTTTCCCAGTAGAGGAGCAGGGGAAGGGCCCGGACTGACAGTGCATGAACGTGTGTCTTGGGCCGTGGGCCTTGCTGCCTGCTGCAGTACCTACCAGCACCTCCCTCTGTGCTTCTGCCTGTGGAGCAGTGTCCCCTGTATGACAGAAGAGGACTTCTGGTCAGGCTCTGTGTGCAGCTTCTTTCTCAGCAAGAGGATTTGAAAACCGGAAGCTGTTCCTGGAGACACTCTGTTCCCTGCTTGTTAGGGGCTGTGAATATGACTATGAAATAAAGCAGGAATTCTCAACTCTGGCTGTACACCAGAATCACCTGTTTGGGGTTTTGATTTAATTCACATTTCCTGGCCCCACCCTTCATTCCTTCTGATTCAATGAATTTGGGTAGGGCCCCTGTAATTGGTATGATCTGCTTTTATGAATTTGAAGGTAGAAATATTGTCACATCATCTTTGTTTTTCCAATTCCGTGCTAAAGAATGTACATGTTTTATTGCAGGAAACCCAGACTCCCCTAGTGAAGCTTCGCACCTACCTTAAGTTTTCTGAGAACCCTAAAGACTTAATGAAGTTCCAAAAAGTGAAGGAGCTGCCACGGGATTAGTCCGGCTTCCATTCCCAGAGGGGACGATGAGCAGTCCACTCCTTTTCTTTGCTGTGCCTCACTTTCCTCATTTGTGAAATGATAATAAAAATATTTCCTACCTCATTAGATTGTGTGTAACATTATGTGTGTGAAGACTAGAAAAGCGGGGGAAGCCGAACCCAGCTGCAACTAGGCAAGCTGCGGCCACCACCCCAGGCCCCGCTGGGACCCTGAGGTGTGGAGCCCGGGTAAGCCGAACCCAGCCACAACCAGGTGAAGAGCACACCAAAAACTCCATTTCCACACGAGTAGCCCACCATAGCCACTGCAACTGCCATAGCTGCTGCAAATACGGCTAGTCTCCCTCTATAGCAGCAGTCACAGCCGCCGTGCAAATGGCACGCCAGACTCTTCCCAACTTCATTGACACGAGGAGAGGCACCAGCGGAGACCAAAAAAAAAAAAAAAAAAAAAGAGAAGAGGTCCTCTCTGTCCACAAAGCACACTGCAGAGTAATAGAAGAAACATCTGCTTTACAATAATGGGGGAGGGCTTGATCACACTGTCTCAGTACTGGACAGATCATCTAGGCAAAAAACCAACAGAAGAACAGTTAATCTATCTATGATTGTTGGAGGGGAGGAGGGAGGGAGGGAGAGGGGAGAAGAGGAAGAGGGAGGGGAGGCATTTATAAGGGGCATAAAGAATAAGTATGATCTGTAACAATGAATATGCTAATAAAAAATAAAAATAAAAAAATTTATTTACAATAAAAAAAAGACTAAAAGAGCACAGAGAACATAATAGCACATAGTAAGTGCTTAATAAATGATGGCTATTGCTATGGAGGCAGCAATGCCTAGTGGTTAGGGATGTGGGCCCTGGGGCCAGACTGCCTGGGTTCACAGCCTGGTAGCCACTCTAATTGTGTAACCACCATTCCTCAATTTACTTCTCTGTACAATCAGGGCCATAATGATTCCCTCACAGAACTGTTCCTAAGTGCTATTTGTTTTTTTGTTTGGGGGGCTACCTAGTATGGGGATGCCAACCTTGACCTTGGTGTTATAACACTACACTTGAACCAACTGAGCTAACCACCCAGCCCATTTTATTTATTTACGTTTTTTTGTTGTTATTAAATAAATGAATAAGTGTAGGGCACTTCCATCAATTCTGGGCAAATAACACCAAAGAAATATTAGCAGTAATGATTACCTCTGCTGTGACTTCTCACTGCCTCATGGTGTCACCATCAGACACTGGTCCTACCCTGTCCTCAGCTGGCACTTGCCAGCTGCTCCTAGCAGCTTCTCAGGCCAACTGTGGCCTTGCAAGAAGAGACCACTCCCTCCGCCTTTGCTAACCTTGGCCAAGGGAACCCCCACTTGGGTTCCTAATACAGCAGTTCACCTACACAGCCTCTTCCCAGGATACCAGCTGGCCCTGGAATGCTGAGTCAGACCTGCTCCAGTCCCACCAGCACTCAGAGCCAGAACCTCCACTCTCTTGCCTTCTCTTCCCCAGAGATCTACCCTCGGGTCCACAGCTTTTTTTTTTGACCACCTTGGAGCCTAAAGGGCCTGAGTACACCCCTTTCCCCATACAGTGAGGCTATTCTTTTAAAGGAAACTACCACGGTAAGTCCTGGGATCCCCAGACCCCACTCTATTCAGAAGACTGTCCTCTGAAACTTCACATGATTTACTCTCATAAGGGAGATTCCCCAAGAGATTACCAGGTGCCAACCAACACTCATGGTGGAGCCACTGCCCAGGATTGCAAGTGATTTTTTTTGCTTCCTTAGAGAAGTGAGGAAAACCCCCCACATGTCTGATCTCTGCCTGGAAACCATAGTATGTGTAATTTTTTAACCTCCCAGGCATGATTTTAATATGCATCCAAGGTAGAGAATCAATGAGGTAAGAAGACTGAGACCTAGTGGTTATTAAAATGCACCTGCACAAGTGGGAAGCTATGTGCTTATTCTTGCAACTGCCATCCCTCAGAATGTTTTGATCCTAGAATATTGGAGCTAAATCAGTTCTTAGAAATCAGCTGGCTTGGTCCTGAGGCATGGAACTGAGGACCAGACCCCTCCCCCCACAACCAGCCACACCGCCAGTGCCATGGGGCCCACCTGGAATCGTGAGGCATGGAGTTGGGGACTGGACCTCTTTCCCACAACCAGGCGTATTGCCATCAACACCACCAACTAGGTAAAGAGCATGCCAAAAACATCACCTCCATGTGGGTGACCCACAACAGCCACCACAATAACCACGGCTGCCATGAAAGTGGCTAGATGCCACAACCACCACACAGATGGTCTGCCAGCCACTGGAGTGCATTGACACAAGGAGAGTCACCAGCAGAGACCAAAGAAAGGAAAAGGGTGTCTCTCTCCACAAAGCCCGTTCCAGGGTGACAGAAGAAGCATCTGCTCTACAATAATATTGGGGGACCTGAACACACCTCTCAGCATTGGACAGATCATCTAAGCAACAAATCAACAGAGTAACCATTACTCTTTCAGAAGGAGAGAAGAAATCTAGGGTTATCAGAGGTAGGAGGGGGGAGGTAGAGGGGGATGGGGAGAGATTGGACAAAGGGCATAAAGAATAATTATGATTTGTAACAATATATATGCTAGTAATATTGATTTGATTAACATATCTCAATGTTGAACCCCCAAAATACATATTATCAATTATGATTCAATAAAAATTAAAATAAATAAATAAATAAATTTGTAGAAAAGTGGGGCATGTGAATATGAGTAACTATTTTCAGAATTCAGTTGGATGCTTCTACTTTCATAATTAAAACAATAATTGGAACATAAAATATTTTGACAGCACTTAGTCTTTTTTTTAGAACAGTAAACCTTTTAATAAAGGAACTATTTAATAAAGACTTTACAAATTGAAAAAACAAGAAAGAAATCAACTGGCTCAATGAGTCTCAAAATCAGTGTGCAGCAGAATCACTGGGTGGTCTGCTTATAATACAGATTCTCAGGTCTCAGCTCCTGGTCAGCAGCACTGATTCATTCAACAGGTCTGGGGACAGAGGCATGGGGAGAAATCCCACATCCTAGTATGGGACCCTGGGTGTAGGCAAGGTGGGAGGAGGGGTGCCTGCGCAGTTGAGCCTAGGCAGGGAGTTATGAGAGGCAAGGGCAGCATCTGAGATTGGATCAGGTGTGAGGGGGTAGGCACCAGAAGCTGGAAACAAACTGCATTTCTTAAAGCCACATCTCAAATCTCTTGCCAAATAATATATCCCTTGTCTGGCTATCAGGGTATATTTTCAGATGGAAGAAAATGTATGTCCAAAGCAGGAATCCTAACATCAGAACCCTATGTGGGAGCGGAGGTGAACCTTTGGGAATGCAAGCTGGGAAGACAATTGCTGCTAGTGGTCAGTGAGGAAAGCCTTGGGCTCCGATGACCTCATGGCTCTTTTCTGTCGCTGGTGACTGGACACTCCCTTCCCCTCTGCCCACCTCCACCCACAGGCATATCAGACAGATGACCACATGAGCACAGGGGAAAAGTGTTCCCCATTGATAACACATTCTCACGTGCTGCTGCTGCCGTCTCCACCTCGTCCCCCCGTGTCCCATGACGGCAGACTGAGCAAGGCTGACTGAGGTCAGCCTCGAGCTCCAAGTTCTCTCTCTCCCTGGGGACCAGGGATTTTTGAAAAGTTCCATAATGGCAAATGTGTGGTCATGCCTTGAATTTTTTCACATGAAAACTTTAGCTCGGACAGCTCAGGTCTCATTTGTCCCCTGGCACACTGTGTGTGATTTTGTTTTTCTAAGCAGTGTTTACCAGGAAAGGTAAAAGAATATTTCCGCTTCTCCTCATAGGGGCCAGCAAGGCAGGCTGAGCAGCTGTGAAGTGGAGAGAGCTGGACCACACTGAGCTCAAATGCGACACCTCCTGTGCCCACAGCTCAGGAGTCTCTCCCACTCTGCACTCCAGCAGTAAGTGACCCTATGGTGTCCCCTTACTCCCAAAGTGCTCTCAGTCCTTCCAAGTTAGTGATAAAGGGCACAAGTCGTGGAGCCAGACTCCTGCATCTAACCATTCCCAGAAAAATGCAAAGAGATCACCAGAAAAAGTCTTTTCCTCACATTATCATGCTCTCAAACCTCTGACCGCTCCCCAACCCTCTCAGGCCTCCTACTTGGCTAAATATTTGGGAGCTGAAACAATAGCCTTCCTAAAGCTGTGGTGGGCAGTTACTGGAAGGTCATGTGATTGTCCCAGTTGAACCAGTTTGTCAAAGACCACTTTCCTCTCACTCACCACCTCCCCACACCCCACGATAAGATAGGGTCCCCAGAGCACAATAATCCTTTCCTGAGATACAATGTAGAGGCTCCTGAGAAAAGAAACAAAAGGGAGGCTAATTTTGGCTTTTCTGAGACTAAAGAAAAGCACACAGGCAGGCCCTGTCCTGCTCAAGGAAGCCAGGGTGGGCCTTGTTTCTCGTCTCTCCAGGGTATCTGCTCAGATCACCAAGGGAATTGGAGAACAATGCAGTGGGGGGTGAGGCAGAGATGGGAACAGACTCCTGGCCCTGGCTACAGTGACCTTGCCTGGGTTCTGAAGAGATCTCTAAAGTGACAGCCCATGGCTTCAGACTTAAATTTTGTTTTAGCTGCAAACTCCTCACCACCCCTCCTCCACTAAATTATTAATGAATTAGGATTCAGGGGTTCTTTACAGACCCAGGGATTCCTCACAGTCCTTGATGTTCTTTAGAGTTCTGTGACTCCTAGAGTTGTACAGTAATGTTGGTATGCATCTACACTTTTTCTGGGACATTCCTTGGTTTTCCTCTAATTCTCAAAGGAACCTGTGATCCAAAAATGGTGTACATTTCTAGGAGTTACCCTCCACTTCCCCACCCCACACCCACCCCCTGTCACCTCCCTGCCAGGCAGAGCTCCTTTCCTTTCTGGCAGTGCTGGGCAAGTTTCCATATGTATTACAATCACCTGGGTATAATGTCAAAATTTAGACTGATTCATTAGGTCTGGGTGAGGCTCAAGAGACCGTGTTTCTGACAAGGTGCACACAGGTACATGGTGACATCTCTGTATCGAGGTGGGTGGGGAGGCTGCCAGTCTGCAGACTACACTTTTGAGTAGCAAAGCTTGATGGCAAGCAACGATTTGCTCGTGCTGAGCCTGTACCGTAGCTACAGCCTCCTAAGTGAGCTCCAGTCCACCCTCCTGATTGCCACCAGAGTGATCTCAAGGCAAATTCTAATTACGTTTTTCCTCCTCCTTAAAACCTTCTATGTCCTGCCTGGCCTGTATACTAAGTAAAGACTCCTTAGAATCTATAAACAGGAGGGCCGGCCCGTGGCTCACTCGGGAGAGTGTGGTGCTGAGAACACCAAGGCCCTGGGTTCGGATCCTATATAGGGATGGCTGGTTGGCTCACTGGTTGGGCATGGTGCTGACAACACCAAGCCAAGGGTTGAGATCCCCTTACCAGTCATCTTTAAAAAAAAAAAAAAAAAAGCATCTATAAACAGGATGTTCCATACCTTGTCTCCATCCTATCTTTTCTCTCATTGTATCACTCCATAAGCAATTCATTCCATCCATGCTGGACTACATAAGAGCAAAAGACACTGGTTTGACCCTCGTTTCTGCCATTTACTAGCTTCATGACCATCTGAACTCTATTTTCTTCACATGTAGGATAGGAATAAAAATATCTACCTCATGGAGTCACCATGAGGAGCAAATGAGATAATGTATGTAAAGCATTTAACATAATGGTTTTGCATAGTAAATGCTCAATAAGCAGTACCTGTTGTGACTTAATCATGATACATCCTAGAGTTTCCATTTACTCACGATTCCCTTCTTAGACAATTCTCCCCAGTACCCCTTCTCTGCCCCCTTTTCCTCGAAGCCTTTCTGATCACCCCAATCACTATCCAATCTTTCACTTCAGTTATAGCACTGCACGTGATTTCTTTTTATACCTAAGCAATGCCCGACATAGTTTTGGGCACATATTAATAATATTCACTAGTAAAGTCTTATGAAACTGAATTGTGTTCTTGGTCCTTTTTGTTATGCGTGCATATAATGTACTCTTTAGCTACAATGAATATACATATATGTTGTTATGGTTTGAATGTTCACATCCCCTCCAAAACTCATGTTGAAATTTAATCCCTAATATAACAGTGTTAAGAGGCGGGGCCTTTGGGAGGTGATTAGGCCATGAAGGTTCTGCCCTAGTGCCTGTATTAGTCCCTTTCTGTTGCTTATAACAAAAATATCTGGAAATGGGTAATTTGTAAGAAAATGGAATTTATTGCTTACAATTTCTGAGGCTGGGAAGTCCAACATCCAGGGAACACATCTGGAGAGGGCCTTGTTCTGGTGGTGACTACAGTGACTCAGGGTATCACATGGTGGGCGGTAGAGGTAAGAGAGAGAGACTCTTATGTGCTCTCCTTTTAAAGCCCTCAGAACCACATCCATGAACTATGGCATGTCCTTACAATCTAATGACCTCTTCAAGGCCCCACCTTTCAATGATCATACGAGGATTTCCCACCCTCAACAGTTACAGTGGGGATTAAGCTTCAATGACCTTGGGGGGGGCCACTCAATCCACTGCATTGCCTTATAAAAGGGCTGAAGGGAACTAGCCAGGCCTCCTTTTTTTGCCCCTTCATCTTTTGTGCCATGTGAGAACACAGTGTTCATCCCTTTTGCCCTTCCATCGCTTCTGCTGTGTGAGAACACCTAGCACCATCTATGAGGAACTTTTACTGAACCTGTTGGTGCCTTGATCTTGAACTTCCCAGCCTCCAGAATGGTGAGAAATAAATTTCTATTATTTATAAATTACCCAGTCTCAGGTATTTTGTTATAATAACACAAATGGACTAAGACATATGTACTATCCTATGATGGAAGAGGATGGTTTAGTTATTTCTCTTTTTTCTCCAATTAATCTAATCTTCAGTAATATCTATTACGTCTGCCTTGACAAGTTGCAGCTCTCAAGAGGATAAACAGTTTTGCATGGGCATTATCTTATATTGGAACAAATTTACTTAAATATTTATGGGTGTCTTCCATGTACCAGGTACAATAAATAATAGTAATGAAGATCATCCCATTTGCTTTGCAACAACACAGATGCAAGTGGCCTTCCTTGGCTCTGAGGCAGCTTCTGCCACAGACAGGACAGTGTCTATGCCGTAGCCTTCCTCTGTACTCCATTGGATACCTTCATAAATATCAGGGATGCTCTACTCTGAAAGGCAAGTAAGCTACTATCCCTCCCCACAGCAGCTGTAGACCCAGGCAAAGATCCCCTGGCTCTATTTCCAAATTCCAAGTGGTTTGAGCAGAATATACCAGTTCCCTGCAAAATTAATCCTTTTGACTATTTGTGCTCCCATCCAAGCCTCAGTTCCCCGATCATAAAGACCCTTACTCAAGAAGTCCTTACAGCTTACAAAGATTATTTACATACATTAATAAGATTGATCTTTGTTATAACCCAAAGGGTAGGCAGGGCAGGGTTCTAGATCCCCATTTTGAGGTTGAGGTACCAGAAGCTCAGAGGAGAAGGGATCTATTCAAGGTCTTGTAGCAAGTAAATCACTCAACATCATAATCCAAACCTACTGGACATTTATCTAGCAACACTTTCTGCTGTTATGGAATCTTAGATCTCTTAGGAAGAAAGAGATGAAGCAGAATATCCAAACAATCCATCTGTTACTTGCTCTAGATGGTGCCCTGGAAGACGACAGGGGATGAAGTGAGGTCCTGCAGCTGTGGGAGACAGAGGGTAGGAGGAAGGGTAGCCCTTCCAAGTGTCGATTAACCAGAGAGGAATCTTGAGCTTAGATGAGCCTTAGACTGTCTCCTGGCCTTTCTTCCTTGCTTTGCACTCCGCAGACTGCAGTCAAGCCTAGTTGGAGCTTCTTCGTCTACTGGGAAAGAAAATGGCCTCTGCCACAGGGGCCTGTGCAGGGAGACAGACCACAGGTGTCCCTCTCTGAAGACAAGTGAGCTGAAGCGGGAGCAGATATTTTTGGTAGACGTAACTTTTTGTGGCAATTTCCCATCACTTGTCCCTCAATTTTTAGCAAAGCTGTTTTCAGTTGAGAATTAGGGACCTTCCGTCCAGCTTGGTATTAGCACCTGCAATTATTGGGACTGTCAAGGAGAAGGTGATTGTCAGGAGATAAGAGTCAGTGTGAGGGCCAGCTGCCCCTCTTCATTCTCCATGTGGAGATGGCCCTCTATTACTATCTTTAGGATTGAGGATGGTTTTTGCTGGAAAAAATCTCATGAGTTTCCATAAATGGGAAAGACAGATTTTCAGAAGTCACCTCTAGGTACTTTTCAAGGCTTGGGGTTCATAAGCTTTGAAGTCCAACTAACAGGGTTTTTCGTGCATGCCTGGACCTCATCCTTTCTCTGCTGAGAGCTGTAAATCATAAAGGGTTAGTTGATTCTCAGCCCCATGCACATTTGAATCACCTGGGGAGCTTTTAAAAAACCTCAAGCATGGACCCCACCCTCAAATTCCTATTCAATTGGTCTGGATGAGGCAGGGGAATGGTATTTCTTATAAGCTCCCCCAGGTGACTTATTGTAGAGTCAGGGTGGAGAACCTCAGGTGGGACAATCTCTGAACTCTCCTGAAAAGCTGAAGTAAGATCCCAGATTTGTGTTTGGTCTGTGTTACACAGCGCACCATGTGGCCTCTCCAACTTTAGACTCACGACCATAAAAGACTACAGCAGACAGAACTACAGAGGTCACCAGCCAAGTCCCTTACTTTATAGCAGCAGGCCCCCTGAGGAGCAATGTCTCCTGGGTCACACACACAGCAAGGCAGAGCAAGCAGGCGTGCAGCCTCCAGCCCCCAAGCCAGTGCCCTGCCATGAGCCACACAGTACTGGAGGGTGCCAGGGGAGCTACAAGCGAGCAAAGTAACACTTTGGCCCAAAGTTCCCCCATCAGCTCTTCATCTGATGGTGTTTTGGAGTTTGGTGATATTTATTCATTCCTTCTTCACTTAAATAAACATGTGTCCACACCCAGGGAGGCAGGTATCATTATCCACCGATGAAGAAACTACAGATGGGAAGGTTGAGACTTGTCCACGCCACACAGTGATAACAGCAGAGGCTGTGTAATGCATACAGAGGTCCTTGCTTTCCTGCAGGAAAATCCCTTCCTTTTCACCATGACTCAGCTGTACAGAAGCAGCAGCCTTGGGGGCATGGAGCCGGGGACCAGACCCTTATCCCACAACCAGGCACACTGCCATCACCACCATCAACTAGGTAAGGAACATGCCAAAAACATCACCTCCATGTGGGTGTGGCCCACCACAGTCACCACAATGACCACGGCTGCCGCAAAAGCAGCTAGATGCCACAACCACCACGCAGATGGTCCACCAGCCACTGGAGTGCATTGACACAAGGAGAGTCACCAGCAGAGACCAAAGAAAAGAAGAGGATGTGTCTCTCCACAAAACCCATTCCAGAGTGACAGAAGAAGCATCAGCTCTACAGGAATATTGGGGGTCCTAACCACACCTCTAAGCATTGGACAGATCATCTAGGCAACAAATCAACAGAGTAACCATTACTCTTTCAGAAGGAGAAAAGAAATCTAGGGTAATCAGAGAGGGGAAGGGGGAGGGAGAGGAAGATGGAGAGAGATTGGACAAGGGGCATAAAGAATAAGTACAATTTGGGGCTGGCCTGTGGCCCACTTGGGAGAGTGCGGTGCTGATAACACTAAGGCCATGGGTTTGGATCCCATATAGGGATGGCCGGTTAGCTCACTGGGTGAGCGTGGTGCTGACAACACCAAGCCAAGGGTTAAGATCCCCTTACTAGTCATCTTTAAAAAAAAAAAAAAAAGAATAAGTACAATTTGTAACAATATATATGTATAATAATATTGATTTGATCAACATATGTCAGCGTTGAACCCCCAAAATATGTATAAACAATTATGATTCAATAAAAATTAAGAAAAAAAAAAAAAGAAGCAGCAGCCTGAGCTGCAGTGAGCTCCCTTAGGCACAGGGGCATGCCTGTCTGAGGTGGCTCCTGCCCTCTCACCATCCCAGGAAGAAGAGAGAACACCTTCTCAGCATCACTTTCCCCCTAGTGGGGCAGCTGTGTCTGTGCTTTTGGCATCACAGTATCTCTCACATGTTTACCAAGACCTTTCACATCTTGTCCACTGTTTTCCTACCCTTATACTCTGGCTCAAACTATCTTGGGTGTCCCCAGCTGCATCATTTCATCCTGAAAGGCAAGGTGGCAGGAAAGCTTTTGCCAGGGGGTGGAGAAGGTGATGAGAAGGAAAATGTTAGACTTCCAGTTGTCCTGTGGGTCAGTGGAACAGCTGCAGAGGTGCTTCAGCATCTCACCATAGTGTCCCAAAGTGGAAGCCCCTGCTGGCTCATGTGGAGCGTTTCATGTTGCCACACATGCATACTGTAGGGAAAGTGAGAATAAATTGTCACGGTCCCTCTGGGGTTAGGAGTCTTGCTGAGCATTTGATGTAAACATGCATGTGTGCCCAGGTGTTCTTGGGTTGTCTGACTCACACCCACATGTCCTGGGTTATAGTACTTAGGTATAAAGGATTAGTGGCTCTGACCCACTGTGAGCCCCCCCACTGGGACGTCCCAGTGGGGGGGGGATGGGGAGGGTGCTACTGCTGCTGGAGGCTGTTGCTGCTGCTGCCAAAGCCCCTGGGATGTTACTTTTGCTGTAGCTGCTGCTGAGGAAGCTGAGAACTGAGCTCGTGGAGTCTGCTAGGGGCTCCTGGGATCTTTCCCAATTACCTATCTTGTGGGCCTGCATGTGAGGGGTCTGGTGACCCAGCCTGGCATATGAGAGGTCTGTGACTCAGTCTGTACAAGAGATTTGAAGGGTCTATGGGCCCTAGCCTAACCCGGCCATACAATTGGCTACGTCGACAGGATTCCAACAATTGCCTTAACCAGACATACTTACGACTTTCTGTTTACAAAGGGTGAGAAGACTATTTTCATACAAATCCACTATGTCATGTAGATTTCTTTTTAGGTTTGCTCAGTGAAGAATCATTTCTGAAGTCCTGCGGTGGTTTCACTACCCCTTCTCAGTCAACTCTAAATCCATTAGCAGCCATAGACAATGTAAATCTGGAAACAGTGCATCTAATAGATGTGTAGCAAGCAGTGTTTGTCCGGCACAGTGACAGATCTCAGTGTGGCTTTGCTTTGAAGGTACAGCTCATGCTTCTCTTTTAGGAAACTATGAATTTTCACTCTGTGGAAGGTTATTTGGACTGATGGAAAATTTGATAGACCAAGAACACCATGTATAGATCCCTTGACTGGAATAGCCAGGACAGTGAACAACCTCAGTAAAGCTTGGGCCTTTTCCAGTTGCCTGCCTTTTAACATTCTGTAAAGTTATGTAAAGAATGACTCTGTCATTCCAAGTGTGGCAGCCAGACTCCAGGATGGTTCTAATGATCCTCACCTCTTTGTATTCACACCCTGTGTAGTCCCCTTGTGTAATGAAGAGAACCAATCCAGGTGACCAATAGGATATTGCAGACCTGATGGTGTGATCATTTGTAAAACATTGCAGCTTCCACCTTGGGCCCTTGAATTACTCAGTCTGGGGGAAGTCATCCACCATGTTGTGAGGACATTCAAGCCACACCATGAAGAGACCATGTTGGGAGGAACCAACTTGCCAGCATGGAGACCTTGCCAGATAGATGAGTGATTCATGTCCGGAAGTGAGTCCTTCAGTCACAGTTAAGCTTTCAGATTATTCTAGATGCTCAGTGTCTGGGTCTAAAGCTGAGGTCTGAGGTATCACAGAGCAGAGACAAGTTTTTCTGCTGTGCCCTGTCTGAATTTCTGACCTACAAAAATAATGGGATAACAAATCATTAATGTTTTCTGCCACCAAGTTGTGGAAATGATTTGTTACACAGCAATAGATGACTCCAGCCTAGTTGTACATAGATAAGAGCCATTACAAAATTGTATCTGCAAAGCCCAACCCCCTTCTATAAAACAATCATTTGAAGCTGGATTTTTCTAGACCTACCTTTTAAACTGCATACATTCTTGACTATTCCCAATAGAGGTGGGACCTCTGGCTACAACACACCAAGGAAGGCTCAAATGTACCTTGCTGTTGGAGATAATCATACAAGGTCAACTAAAGGAGCCCTTCTTAAACAAGCAGTCAACACTCTCAACTTCCTCCCAGCAACCATGGTTCCCTACGAATCTGACTTCAGTCTCTACCACTCCTTTGAAATCATCCTCTCCTTAATCCCCATCTCTAACTCTAGGGGCCTAAGTTCTGATTCTCCTAGAACTTCTTGGTTTGTCCTTCCCTTGACTTCTCTAATACCAACGTCCTTCTGTGCCCCTACTGCTTTTTCTATTTTACTGGCAAATAACCTTCAAACTCTTTTCATCCTAGACTTCCCTGAAGAGTTAGCCATTTTCTCCTTCTTACTAAAGAAAAATGGGATACCTTCGGTGGCAGTGACCTTCCTGTCCCTGTAGGTTAGTAGATACGAGGTGACCACCTAGCAGGAGTGATGTGGTAAGGATCTAAGCAGTAGACTCTGAGGCGCTATTCAACAATATAATTCTGTAATAGTTGAAAGACAGATATCAACATAACTTTAAGAATATTTGGAACCAGAACTATGGGATAGTCTATTGTAATCCTAGAGTTCAAACTCATCAGAGTCAAAGCTGAACAGGATCTTTGAAATCATCTTCATGGTCTTATCCACTCTAAAATTTCATCTCTATTTGTAGAGAGGACTCCTATTGTTTTCTCATGTCTAGACCTACTTTCCAAGAACAAGTCCTGAGTTCCCTCCATGTCTCAGTTCATTCAGGCTGCTATAACAAAATACCATACACTGGGTAGCTTATAAACAACTGAAATTTATTTCTTCTAGTTCTGGAGGCTGGGAAGTCCAAGATTAAGGTGCCAGCAGATTCAGTGCCTGGTGAGGGCACAGTTTCTGGTTCACACACAGTGCCTTATCACTGTGTCCTCATGAGATGGAAGGGGCTAGCTTGCTCTCTGGGGTATCTTTCATAAGAGCACTATGCCATCATGACCTAATCAGCTCCCAAAGGCCCCAACCCCTTAATACCATCACCTTGGAGGTTAGGACTTTAACATAGGAATTTAGGAGGACATAAGCATTCAGTTCAGAGCATTCTGGGAATCTGTATCTTTGCTCATGGATGTATCCCATGACTCTCAAACTCTGCCTGGCTAAATTAGACACACTTTCTTCTTCTCCATATCTCCTCCTCCTCCTGACTTCCTTATCTCAATTAAGCACATTGCCCTCTGGGCATGCCCCCAAGGCAAAACCTTGGAATCATTCTTGTCTCTTTCCTTTGTCCTCCAAGTCTATATTTTATCAGTTGCTGACTAGTTTATTCTTTCTTCTTCATGTTCCTCCTGTCTTTTCCCTGTTTTTTTCCAGAGAAACAGAACCAACAGGAGGAGATATATATTATAGAGATGAAGAGAATAATTACAAGAAATTAGCTCACATGATTATGGAAGCTGGCAAGTCCCAAAATCTGCAGGTTAAGTCAACAAGCTAGAGACCCAGGAAAGCCTGTTTCATTTTGAGTCTGAAGACAGGAAAAAAGCTGATGTCTCAGTTTGAAGGCAGTCAGGCAAGAAGGAGGGTCAGCCTTTTTGTACTATTCAGGCCTTCACCTGATTGGATAAGGCCTGCCTCATTAAGAAAGGCACTCTGCTTTACTCAGTCTACCAATTTAAATGTTAATGTCATCCAAAAACACCCTCACATAAACACCCAGAATAATGTTCAATCAAATATCTGTGCACTCCATGGCCCAGTCAAGTTGACACATAAAATTCACCTTCCTGTTCATACTCACAGCCTCCACCCTAGTTTGGTTGGGCCTATAGTAATTTGCTAGGGGGCTGTCATAACAAAATACCACAGACCGGGGTGACTTAAGCAACAGAAATTTATTTTCTCACAGTTCTGCAGGCTGGAAGTCCAAGATCAAGTTGCTGGAAGGGTCAGTTTCCTCTGAGGACTCTCTCCTTGGCTTGCAGAAGGCCACCTTCTTGCTGTGTCCTGACATGGTCTTTCCTCTATGTACAAGCATCTCTGATTTCTCTTTGTGTGTCCACATTCCTTTTCTTATAAGGACAATAGTCTGATAGGATTAGGGCCCATCTTAACAGCTTCATTTTAACTTGATCACCTCTTTAAAGGCCCTATCTCAAAATACGGTCAATTTCTGGGGAACCAGGTGTTAAGGTTTCAACATATGAGTGTTGAGAGATGCAATTCAGCTTATTACTGGGCCTGAATCATCTCTTGCCTAGTCTCTCTGCCTTCAGTCTTTTCTCCCTTGAAACCAGCCTGCACATACTGGTTGATTAATCTAAAGTATCTTTGTGTGAGCTCAGCTGGTTAGAGCTTGGTGCTGATAATTCCAAAGTCCAGGGTTCAGTCCCTGTACTGAACACACACAAAAGTACATATGTGGTCATGTGTATCTCCTGATGAAAGCCTTCCCACATTTTACTGAGAAAAGTACGGAAGGACATTGTGATAGTCAATTTTATGTGTTGACTTGGCTAGGCTACATTCCTGAGTTATTCAATCAAACACTACTCTAGGCATTGCTGTGTAAGTATTTTATAGATGGGATTAAAGTCCATAGTCAGTTGACTTTAAAGGAGATTGTCCTGATAATCTAAGTGAACTTGAAAAAATCAGTCCTTGAAAGGCCTTTAAGGCAAAGCTGAGGCTTCTCTGAGGAAGAAATTCCACCTGTGGGTAGCAGCTTCCGTTGATGCTTGAGAGAGTTATAGTCTTCCTTTTATGCCCTGCCCTGCAGATTTCAGATTTGCCTAGCCAGCTCCCATGATTGCATAAGCCAATTCCTTGCAATAGATCTCTTAATATTTATCTCCTAGTGGTCTTTTCTCTGGTTAAACTCTGGATAATACAAATTTGGTTCTGGAAGTAATTCTAGAAGAACAGATTTTTTTTAAAAAATGAGTTTTAGAAATTTGTTTCTGGGTTTTCTGGAATTGGTTATCTGATCTGAATTGATTTAAAGGCACTAATGACTCTATTTCCAGGGGTAGTCAGGACACTGGTAGTCCATGGCATGTTATGACAATAGAGATATGCAAAATATCACTATTGAGTGCTCCTAATAAAGTATTTATAGAAGGTATATTGTTGGGTGACCATGTACTTGCCACCTTAGCACATTTTAGTCAAACCAAGGTATATAATGGAATTGGGTGGTTGTTCCTAACTACACGGAAGAAAAGTGGGGAAAGGAAAGGATGAGCTCGGGGTTTTGAATTCCCAGCTCAAACTTTGTATAAATGTCTGAAAGCTTCTAAATCAGCCCTGAGAAAAACCCTCATGTCCTGTAGCTACAGGGCTGAGATTCCTGAAAACAAAACCCAGAGTCTCATTCTCCAAGTGGCTAAATTACAATGTAAATTTAATTTCCAACCTTCCAGGATCTTTTGTTAAAGCAAGGACATTGATTGGGAAGAAATGGTGAGTGGAAAAGAAAAACCCACAGACAAAGCAAAGTGTTTTTCCTATACTCTTACTCAGCAACAATCAACACAGGAGACTTCTGTAACCAATTGTGTGGGTTTTTTCTGCACATACCAAGCAATTCTATAGTGAACACCAGATGGATGTCCTTTAATTCAACTCTGACACTATCTACCTGGAGATAGTCAAATCCCACAGGTTGAGGGCTCAGTCTCCAAGACTTCTGATGCCAATTACAAGCCCTGGGTCGTTTTACCAGTGCTTCTCACCAACTGGCTATAAATTGGGGTTCCGGCAACCACCTCCTTGGGTTCAATTAATTTGCTAGAGTGACTCACAGAACTCAGGGAAACACATTTACTGGTTTATTATAAAGGATATGACAAAGGATACAGATGAAGTGATGCATAGGATGAGGAATGGGGGAAGGTGTGCAAAACTTCCGTGCCCTCCCAGGGCGCACCACCCTCCAGGAACCTCCATGTGTTCAGCTATCTGGAAGCTCTCTGAACCTTGTGCTCTTGGGTTTTATGGAAGCTTCATCACATAGGCATGATTGAAGCCTGGACGACTGTGTAGAAATATGATTGGACAAAAAGGGTATGATCTAATACTAACAGACTGAGGGCGGGGTGGGGGGGAACCCAGCAAAACCTGTTTGTTCAGATTCTTCTTGGCCTCTCTGTGCAGAGTTTCCTCTTCCCAAGTAGGGAGCAGGACCCCTCCTGAAAAGGGAACCTTATGACCTACAATCAGACAAGGTAAGTCAGAGTATTTCTTTATGGCCAGCTCCAAGACAGAAAGGTTGGGGAAGGTTAGGACAAGCCAGTGTAAGACCTGTGCACTGTGCACAAATCCCACACGTTAGGATGGCTCACCTCACAAAGACCACGAGAGAGAGAGCATTGCAATCAAGCAAGAGGAGTTTATTCCAGCATGCTGGGGTCGCTCAGCCTTCAAGACAGAAGCGGCCTCAAGCTCTTAACACAGGCGCTTTTTATACAGTTTTTTAGACAGACTTTTGCAACAGGATGAGTTGTTTACTGCTTACGGGTTATCTGAGGTGACCTTTAGATTTATTGGTGGTCTTTAGCGGGCTGGCACACGGATAAGGAACAGTATGTTTCTCGATCGTTTATCTTTCTTGTGGTCAGGCCAGGCGGCCTCTAGATAAGGAGCTGGTCCCTGGAACTGGGTGGTGGTTCCTCCCTTCCAGGAATCTAGCGTGCCTGGGCCCGCCTTGACTATGCTTGGCCTCTACAAAACCCCTTAGAAGCTGCCTTACTTAAAATGGCATTAGTTATGTTTTCTCGTTTTTAGCAAGCATTAGTACAGAAGTAAATTGCATATGTTAAAGTTATATTTTTCTCTACATTCCCCCCTTTTCCTTGTGCGTATTTCAATCATGAAATAATGATTCCTGTTGGTTTAATGCCTGATATTGTTGTCTTAACATCATAATCTGAACAGTTTTAACGCGTTCCCTAACAAAAGCTAGTAAGCGATTTAAAATGCAGGGACCGAAGGTCAGAATCAATATTAAAATAATTAGTGGTCCTAACAGGGTCGACATGAGGTTCGTGAGCCAGGGGGAGGAGTTGAACCATGACTCAAACCAGCCCTGATTTTGTTCTCTTTCTCTTTTTCTTTTGGCTAGGCCTTCCCTGATTTTGGCCATGGAGTTTTTAATTACCCCTGAGTGATCAATGTAAAAACAACATTTTTCTTTCAGTGCAGCACAGAGCCCCCCTTACTGAAGGAACAAGAGGTCTAGTCCCCTTCTATTTTGTAAGACCACCTCAGAAAGAGAGGTGAGGGACTCCTGTAATTTAGTAATTGAATTTTCTATTTCTTTAATATCAGCATCTATGGCTGCCTGCAAACTTTGGTAATTCTGATGTTGAATAACTAGAGCTGAAGCTCCTGTGGCTGCCCCAGCTGCTCCCAGTCCTAAGCCTAAGAGGACAGAGAGCGTGATACTTAGGGGCTCCCTTTTGGTTCAGTAGTTCCCGTTATTTTCATCCCAATATGCTAATAGTTCTTCATAGGGATGATAAACAAGCCGAGGTAACAACCGAACCAAGACACAGAAATTCTGGGTCTCGTTTAGGACCTGTAAGCTAACACAGGGCGTGACCCCAGTAGCGCAGGCCCACCATCCTTCTGGAGGGGGCAACAGATATGTGTCACCAGACCACTTGGTTAAGAGTCTGGTTGCACAGCTGGCTGTGTGAGGAAGGGATTCTTCCCACACATGTTCCTTGCCCCGTAACAGCTGACAGAGTGAGTTTGACCTGTCATTGCTGCCAACGACAGTTGGAGACATCAGTTGTAGTATTAATTTCATTTCTGAAAGCTATTCCTTCATAATATGGGGGAGCAACATTATAACAAAGCCAGCAGGAGCGGGTAGCATTGGGGTTAGTACTATTTAAAACCTTGAAGGCTTCAGAAATTAAGCGGAATAACCCAGGTTGTTTTTGAGGCCTAGGCTCAGGGAGCCGAGTCATTTCCTTTGGTGCTGCAGCCACTGACCCTACAGTGGGGACTGAGGACTCTGGTTGGTCACCCGGGGGTGCTAGGGTAGTCTTTGGTTTGACCCCTGGAACTAGGTATTTATTTGGGCCTATAGCGGTATGCTGGGTTTCTATTTTAAGTTTGATGGTGAACAATAGTCCATCATCATACCTTTCTTTATAGAACCTTAGTCCCCATTTATAACCTTTATCCCACCCAGTAGCCCGCTTTCCTGGATCCATGAAGGACACTCGGAGGGGATGGCACCATCCACTACAGTTATCTCCCCTGTTTTTACTGTGAGTGTAATTAGCAGTTACCTTGAAGTAGTTCCAGGATGAGGAGGTGTTCCAATATGTGTCTCCCACAGTTTCACAACCCCAACTCTTGCAGAAATAATCCTCTGGCCCCCCACATTTGTAATTTAGTGCCCTGTCATGGTGGTACCCAGGACACACATAGAAGGTAAGGGTGCTTAATTTGCTCCTCCAGTTTTTGGTAGCACACCCTAGCCCATCCCCTAGTCCAGCGCGTCTTTCACCTGTAGGAGGTGTACTAGGGGGCTTGGAAATATCAGTATGTCCTCCTAGGTCCCAATCTGCTTGGGCTCCCATGGCTAGCTTACACACATCTGAGAATAAGTCAGGCCACCATTTTCCCATAGTGACCTTAGATTGGCTCCAAATTGTATCTCCTATTCTGTGTACAACATACCAAGTAAAATTCCTGGGCATATGTGGGTTGCTAGTCCCCGGGCCCTGGGAAAAGATTTTTAGGCATAAGAAAAGCAAGAGCGTTTTCATCTTACAATATTTAGGGTGTCCGAACAATTTTTAGTCTTAAGGGGTGCTCCTTGGAACTCTGGACTCTCCAGGCGGCATCTCTCGATCCTTGGTCCTCTGGCGGTGCAGGTTTTACGTTTGAGGCGTGGATCCAAGCGGAGATCCCGTCTACCTTTATAGCCGTTGGGGTTGTCAAGAGCACCAGGTAAGGTCCTTTCCAGCGGGGTTCCAGGGTCTGGGAGCAATGTCGTCTCACATAGACTGTGTCTCCAACCTGGAGCTGGTGAGAAACTTTGGGGGTCCCAGGTTCATAGGCGGCTGCCAGCTGCATCCAGACTTCCTTCTGTACTGCTTGCAGTCCTTTTAACCTGGCATATAAGTCACTGTTACTGTGGCAAGTGGGTTCAAAGGCGTCCCCCAGTAAAGTCAAGGGGGCAGGGGTACCATAGAGAATTTCAAAGGGGGTGAGGTTGAACCGGGAGGGGATGTTCCTAGCTCTAAACAGGGCCAAGGGAAGGAGCACCACCCAGTCCACGCCAGTCTCCATGGTTAATTTAATCAGGGTCTCTTTTAGAGTTCTGTTCATCCATTCTACCTGTCCTGAACTCTGGGGTCTGTAGACACAATGTAATTTCCAATCGACCCCTAGGTATCTGGCCACTCCCTGGCTTACCTTGGCAACGAAGGCGGGCCCATTGTCGGACCCAATTACCTTGGGTACCCCGAAGTGTGGGAAGATTTTTTCCAGGGTTTTCTTGACCACGATGGTGGCAGTTTCCTGCTTTGTTGGGAATGCTTCTAGCCATCCAGAGAAGGTGTCTACAAAAACTAGGAGATACTTGTAACCATATTTACCTGGCTTGATCTCTGTAAAGTCTACTTCCCAATATACCCCAGGTCTGTCTCCTCTGGGTCTTTTGCCAGGTCCCGTGGTATTCTTACAAGCATTTACCTTTTGACATGGCACACACTTATAAACTATCTGTTCTGCTAATTGTTTTAGCCCTATGATGTGATATTTTGTCCTTAGGGCAGTCTGGACCAATTTGTTTACTCCCAGATGAGTCCATTGGTGCATTTGTTTAATCATGGCGCGTGCTTGTTCTCGTGGCAAGATAGGCTTGCCTGACACTGCATGCCAGCGCCCTTTTTCCTGATTGAAGTGGTTATTAGAGTCCCTTGAGATCTCTGCTACGTCTTCAGCAGAGTACTTAAACTTGGGCTCCTCTAGCTTTGGGATGTTAACTAGCAGAAGAGAAGTGGACCTGTTAGCTGCCTCCCTTGCTTCAGAATCGGCCAAGGTGTTTCCCTTGGCAATGGGGTAATCCCCTTTCTGGTGGCCTGGGTAGTGTATAATACTCACTTTTAGCAGTCGGTGTAGGGCTTCTAGCAGGGCTACGATCTCTGCCTTGTTTTTGATTTCTTTTCCTCCAGAGGTTAGCAGGCCCCGCTGTTGATAGATAGCACCGTGCACATGGGCTGTGGCAAAGGCATACCTGCTGTCTGTATAGATGTTGATTCTTTTGCCCTTTCCTAGTTCAAGGGCTTTTGTGAGGGCGATGAGTTCTGCCTTCTGGGCAGATTTTCCTGCAGGTAAGGTCTGTGCCCATATCAGGTTCTGGCCATCTACTACAGTGGCTCCTGCCTTTCGTACTCCTTCCTCCAGGAAACTGCTACCACCAGTAAACCAGGTGGCTTCCACGTCCATCAGAGGCTGATCTGACAAGTCTTTCCACCATCCATGTCCCTCAGCAAGCACTTGTTGGCAGTCATGGATAGGAGAGTCAAGGTCAGGGTCTGGGAGCAATGTGGCCGGATTTAAGCTCGCCGGGGGAGCAAAAGTAACCCGGTCTGAATTCAGTAACAGAGTCTGATATTGAGTCATGCGAGCATTTGTGAGCCAGCGGTCGGGGGGCTGGCGGACAATACTCTCTAAGGCATGAGGTGCCGAAATTACCAACTCTGTCCCATAGTCAACTTGTCAGCATCTTTTACCAGAACTGCGACTGCCGCTATGATTCTTAGACAAGCTGGCCACCCCGAGGCTACTGGGTCTAGTTTTTTAAGCAGATATGCTACAGGCCTTTTCCAGGGCCCCGGTTTTTGAGTTAGGACCCCCTTTGCAACCCCCTTATTTTCTGCCACATACAGGTGGAAGGGCTTGGTTACGTCGAGGAGCCCCAGAGCCGGTGCGGACATCAAGGCCGTCTTGATGTTGTCAAAAGCCTATTGTTCCTCTTTTCCCCACTTGAAGGGCTGACTGTTTTTAGTGAGGGGATATAATGGGGCTGCCATTTCAGCAAAACCACGTATCCATAGGCGGCAGAACCTGGCAGTACCTAAAAATTCTCTGACTTGTCTTGGATTAGCGGGTGGCAGAATGTGAAACACTGTCTCTTTTCTGGCCTCAGACAACCATCTTTTTCCATCTTTAAGAAGGTACCCCAGGGAACTGACCTGTCGCTTGCAGATCTGAGCCTTTTTGGGGGAGGCTCGATAGCCCAGTTCTCCCAACTCTGTGAGGAGACACTTTGTTCCTTCCAGACACAGTCCTTCATCAGCTGCTGCCAGGAGGAGGTTATCTACATACTGCAACAGAGTTACCTGGGGGTTAGAGGCCCGGAATGCAGCCAAGTCTTGGTGGAGGGCCTCATCAAAGATGGTGGGCAAATTTTTGAATCCTTGAGGCAGACGGGTCCACATGAGTTGCCCTGCTAGGCCAGTCTCTGGGTCTTTCCACTCAAAAGCGAAGTACTCTTGACTTTTTACAGCCAGTGGTAGGCAGAAGAATGCGCCCTTGAGGTCCAGTACTGAGTAAGAGGTCCTGTCTGGGGGTAGAGAGCTTAAAAGATTATAGGGGTTAGGAGCTGTAGAGTGGAGGTCGGCCACCCGCTTGTTTACCTCTCGGAGGTCTTGGACCGGTCGGTAGTCATTAGTCCCAGGTTTTCGGACTGGTAGCAAGGGTGTGTTCCAGGCTGATTGGCACTTCCGTAGTATCCCCAGCTGGAGCAAATGGGCAATGTGGGGTCGGATGCCTTCATGTGCCTCTTGGGACATTGGGTATTGTCGGACAGCTATAGGACTGGCCTGAGCCTTCAGCTCTATGTGGACGGGGGGTCGGTTCTTAGCCTTCCCTATCCCTGCAGTTTCTGCCCATGCCTGGGGGTAGTTTTCTTTTCTTTTTTTTTTTTTTAAAGATGACCAGTAAGGGGATCTTAACCCTTGACTTGGTGTTGTGAGCACCACGCTCAGCCAGTGAGCAAACCGGCCATCCGTATATGGGATCCGAACCCGGGGCCTTGGTGTTCTCAGCACCACACTCTCCCGAGTGAGCCACGGGCCGGCCCATGGGGGTAGTTTTCTAACCACCAGTCCATCTGTCTGGTCTCCCGCCCTTGTTTTTCAAACAATTGGTATTCATCTTCCAGCCTGAGAGTTAGTACCTGGAGAGGCTTTCCTTGTTGATTTAATACCCGAGGTCCCTCGGGGTCAAAATGAATTTGAGCACCCATTTTGGTGAGGAGGTCTCTTCCCAGTAGTGGGTAGGGGCACTCAGGAATGACAATGAACGAGTGGGATACCCGGCCCACACCTAGGTCCACCATTCTTCGGGTAGTCCATGACTACTGTCTGTTCCCTGTAGCCCCTTGTACCCACGACTTCTTTTTGAGAAGGGGTCCATCTGCCTGTTGCAACACTGAATGTTCAGCTCCAGTATCTACCATGAACTGAGCAGGCTTCCCCTCCACTGTTAGGGTTACCCTGGGTTCGGGGAGGGGGTCCGAACCCCATCCTCTCTAATCACTGTCTTCCTGCAGGGCCAAGAACTTGGGGGCCTGAGGCTTTTTCTTTTTCTTGGGGCATTCTCGAGCCCAATGTCCTTTCTCCTTGCAGTACGCACACTGATCCTTTGCTAGGGGTTCCTTTCTGTTGCCCGGTACTGTCTTACTGGGTTCCCTAGTTTCCCTGACTACAGTGGCCAGAATTTTGTGAAAATTTCTTTCTTAGCGCTTTTCTCTCTTTATTTCTTTAGCCTCCTGCTCTTTCTGCTTTCTTTCCTCTTTTTCTTCCTCTGACTCTCTATTATGATAAACCTTTTCAGCCACCTGCAGTAATTCCCTCAATGACTTATCTTGTAACTCTTCAAGCTTCTGCAGTTTCTTCCTGATGTCTCTACTAGACTGGTCAATAAAAGCAACTGTCACTGTAGCTTTGTGCTCCTCACTACTAGGATCATACAGGGTAAACTGACAGAATGCCTCCATGAGTCTCTCCAAAAATGCTGATGGAGACTCATTGGGCCCCTGGATTACCTCTCTTACCTTAGTCAAATTAGTGGGGTGTTTTGCTGCCCCTCGGAGACCTGCCATTAGAGCCTGGCAATAGACCTTCAGGTGCTCCCTACCTTCTGCCGAGTTGAAATCCCAGTTTGGTCTGGTCAATGGGAATCCTGCATCTATGACATTGGGGAGGAGAGTAGGTCGTCCATCGTCCCCTGGAATGTTCTTTCGAGCCTCCAGGAGGATTCGTTGTTTCTCCTCGGTGGTGAACAAGACCTGGAGGAGCTGCTGGCAGTCATCCCAGGTGGGCTGATGAGTAAAGAGGAGGGATTCTACAAGGTTAGTGAGACCCTGGGGGTTTTCAGAGAAAGGAGGATTCTGAGGTTTCCAATTGTAAAGATCAGAAGAAGAGAAAGGCCAGTATTGTAGGGGCTGGTTGCCATCTTCGTCAGGAAGGTCATAAGCCCACAGGGGGAAGATAGGTATCGCCTCCAGAGTAGCTGTCCACCTACTGCGTGTCCCCTGCGCAGGACCTACTTTTGCTTTTTGTGGATCCTCTGGAGGGGCTGAAGGACGGGCTGCATGTGGGCAAGGGGAAGGAGGGTAGGGAGGAGGGGGATCAGAAAGAAGCCAGTCCTAGTCAGTGGATGGCAGGACCTCTGGTTTCTTTTCCATTTCTCGAAGGGCAAATACAGCTGATGGACCTGTTAGGGGAACAAAGGGATGGACCCACAGAGGAGGATCCCTGACTAGATCTTCCGAGACAATGATATAAAGTATCTGGTCTGGGTGACTTTCAGAACTGAAAATCTGTCTTTTTACCGCTGTGATGAACGGCAGAGAGAAGGAACCTTCAGCGGGCCACCCGAGTTTGAAAGTCGGCCACTCTGAAGAACAAAGTGTCGCCCACTTATTCCTTCTAACTTGCACAGACAAATTATTAGCTCTGTCCTTCATGTCAGTCCAGTATTTCAGAGTCAGACTTAAAGGGATTGAGACAGTCTGCCCCATGTCACCCCAGAAAATCGTCAGTCCCCACACACACGCAACCAGACAAACAAAACCAAAACACTGATGTGCCCCTGCCACAGGTGCCAGAACCAGATTATCAGAGAACTCGGGAGGGGTCTCCTTCCTAGAGATCACCCATGGAGCTGAACTTGTTTGTCTCCCACAGAGGAATCTGGAGTGTCCTCCAGGATTCCTGTGGCTGCGACGTGCTGGTACGTCTACCCACCACTATGACCACAATAGACCGATGGCTCCATCGCGGAGCCTTAGAAAATCAGAGAAAATCAGAAACCAGACCGATGTCTCCATCCCGGAGCCACCGAAGAACAAAACCAGACCAATGACTCTGTCCTGGAGCCACCAAAAAGCCGAAACCAGATTACAGCAGACAACAAAGACACAAAGACAGACACAGCAGAAAGACAGACGACCGTGGTACCTGCTTGAGCGATCCTCCATTCTCTAGTCTCTGGTCCTGGAGAGAGCCGGTTCTCGGCCAGTACACCAAAATGTAAGACCTGTGCACCGTGCACAAATCCCACACGTTAGGATGGCTCACCTCACAAAGACCACGAGAGAGAGAGCATTGCAATCAAGCAAGAGGAGTTTATTCCAGCATGCTGGGGTCGCTCAGCCTTCAAGACAGAAGCGGCCTCGAGCTCTTAACACAGGCGCTTTTTATACAGTTTTTAGACAGACTTTTGCAACAGGATGAGTTGTATACTGCTTACGGATTATCTGAGGTGACCTTTAGATTTATTGGTGGTCTTTAGCGGGCTGGCACACCAATAAGGAACAGTATGTTTCTCAATCGTTTATCTTTCTTGTGGTCAGGCCAGGCGGCCTCTAGATAAGGAGCTGGTCCCTGGAACTGGGTGGTGGTTCCTCCCTTCCAGGAATCTAGCATGGCTGGGCCCGCCTTGACTATGCTTGGCCTCTACAAAACCCCTTAGAAGCTGCCTTACTTAAAATGGCATTAGTTATATTTTCTCGTTTTTAGCAAGCATTAGTACAGAAGCAAATTGCGTATGTTAAAGTTATATTTTTCTCTACACCAGGAATCATGGATGAAAACCAAAATACGTTTATCACAGTATCACAAATGGGATTCTGAACATTGAAATTGGGACATAATTGGAGGGATCCTGATGAAGCTGGGAACATTATACCTCTAAATTCTGCCAAGTCTTCTTCACCAGAAGTAGCTCCTCCACTCCCATCTGAGCAGGTTAGCCATACTTTGCCTGGAAAACCTGATTGGCTTCCTCTGAGGGTGCTTTGGAAGCCGCTGCTGCTCCTACTCAGGACCTGCTCCACCACCCCTCTTAGCTGCTAGACCTATTACAACACTCAAATCCCCGCAGGCTTTAAGGGGTAAAGTACAAAGTATGATCCAAAAAAAGACTACATTCAAAAAAACTGTGAGTTTTCCTATTTATACAGATAGAAATTTAAGGAATATGTCTAGGAATGGATCTTAAAACTATAGAATCGTGGGGGAAGGAATGTAAAGTTGAACAGACAGAAATTATTGATATGGGCCCACTGTATTAGTCCATTTTTTGATGCTATAACAGAATACCTGTGACTGGGTAATTTATCAGGAGAAGAGGTTTATTTGGCTTACAATTCTGGGACATCTGCATCTGGCACAGATCACAGGCTGCTTCTAGTCATGGCAGAAAGCAGCAGGCAGCTGGCAGATACAGGCAGATCACATGGTGAGAGGAAGCAAGAGAGAGGGGGGTGGTACCAGGGTCCTATAAACAACCAGCTCTCATGGGAACTAATAGAACGGGATCTAACTCATTACGCCCCACACCTAGAGAGAGCATTAATCCATTCATGAGGGATCCACCCCCATGACTCAATCAGTTTCCAACACCGCCACATTGAGGAACAGATTTCCACATGAGTTTTGGTGGGGACAACACATCCAAACTCCATTACCCACTAAGCAGAGATTCTGGATTCAGTGTTTTAGACTGAGGGGTTAGAAAGGTTTCTAACAGTTAGGTTGGTTGACCAAAACATTGCAGTGGATTGAATGGCCCCCAAAGTCATTGAAGCTTAATCCCCACTGTAACTGTTGAGGGTGGGAAATCCTATTATGGTAAGTGAAATGTGGGGCCTTGAAGAGGTGATTGGATTCTGAGGACCCTGTCCTACTGAATGGATTAATAATGATCATGGGTGTGGTTCTGAGGGCTTTAAAAGGAGAGCAGTGAGAGTCTCTCTGCTTCCACTGTCTTGCAATATGGTAGATACCCTGTGTCACTGAAGCCAGCACAGAGGAAAACCTTCACCATATGTGTTCCCTGGACTCTTTAGACTTCCCAGCCTCAGAAACTATAAGCAATAAATTTCATTTTCTTATAAATCACCCAGCTTCAGGTATTTTGTTATAAGCAACAGAAATGGACTAATATACCTTGTTCAAGTTCTGAGGTCTAGAGTAGGAAAGGGAAGACACCCTCCTCCAATATCAGTGTTAGGAATTGGAAACACCTATACTGAGGCTTCCAAGGGGGCAGTGAAGGGGATAAAAGAAAAGTGCCCTTTGCAAAGTGACCCAGAGAACAGAACAGTGGGTGGAAATTACAAGTTTACGGAATTCAGCTCTGCCAAGAAACATCCTTTAAATCCTCTTTCTGACTAAAGAGAAATGGGCTACCATGGGAGGGATGGAGCTTCTTGTCCCTGTAGGTTTTAGTAGATACAGGGTGACCATCTACCAGGTGTGGTATGGGAGGGACTCAAGCAGTGGTCTCTGAAGCACTATTCAACTATATAATGCTATAGTTATTGAAAGACTTAGATACTGAGATAACTTGAAGAATATTTGGGACCAGGACTATAAGACATTCAATTATAATCTCAGAGTTGAAACTCATTGTAGAGAATCAGAGCTGGACAAGATTTTAAAAATCATCTTGTCTAACCTCTTTCTTACCTGCCCCCCCATTTTATATAAATGAGAAAATTAAGGCCCCCCCAAAATAACTAACTCAAGGTGACACAGCTAAAAAGTGGAAGATTTAGGCTAGAACCTGGAACTGTAGGCACACTCCATCTCTCAATGTCTTCTTTGCTGGTCTTTATCAAATCTGTTCAGCAATATCTGGAAATTTATCAGGAAAAAAATAATGGAACAATTAAACCTTGACAAATGACAGCTTCTTCAGATATGACTTAAACACAAAGAACTATAAGGAACTCAACTGCTGAAACTCCTTGATAACATCAAGGAAAAGGAGTCATTTCATATAAATCTCAGAGATGATGTCATCTAAACACAAAAGTAGTTAGTGGAAGTTCCAACTCATCATGAAGGAAATGATTCTTATAAATAGTTTTGATCTGGAGATATTGTTTGGCGTCTTAAAATCATAGACTCTTGAAATAGGAAGACCTACCGTAAAGGTCATCTGATCTAGGGCACGGTGACCCTGCAATTACTAGGCAGGATTGATGCCATTCTCAACCCTGTGTTTCCATAGTACTTTGTATTGGCCACTACTCTGTCATTTTTCATGTTAAAGTATACCAAGTTGAATAGGAATTCTTTTTTCCAAAATGAAAACAATTTTTTATTTCTGATGATAAAATAAACACGCTCATTGTAAAACTTCAAACAGTTCACAGAAGTATAGGAAAGACTTACCAGAAATCTCATCACCCAAGGATAATGATTGCTAGCATTTCAATGAATATCATTCATTTCTCCATGCACATATGTTTATGCTCACACATCCATATTTTTGCAAAATTGGGACCAGAGTATAAATGCATTTTTGTCCCATTCTCTTTCCACTAAACCATTTATAGTGATCTACATTTTCATTTTAATGGTTGCATTGTTGTCTATTGTATAAATAAACCTTAATACAGTCAACCAGATTCTGACTGATGGATTAGGTTGTTCTCCGGTTTTACGAACTTGGGGGGTTATTTCTCACTTTAAGGAGAGAGGTCATTTTGGTCACCCTTGAGAGGGTAAGTCGTCTTTGAAAACTAAAAGTAGCTTGCTTCTCCCCAAGTAGTAAGCAGGTTATTGTGGGGCTAAGGCCCACTGGAGAGTGAGTAGGTGGGTGGGAGGCTCTATCATCTCCTTTGAGAAAGGGGGTATAAAGGGGCCTTTGGTGTTGCTGGAGAAGCTGCCAGATTCCAGGGGAAGGCATTAAGGATATGTCAGTGCCTGGAACCCATCCTGATCTTGGCAGACTTCCAAATCAGCTTGTAAACCTGCCCCTGGCAAAAGCAAGAAGTGAAGACTGGATCAGCTCCTGGTCCTGGATTCAGATCACCCAGGCCAGCTGCTGCTCTGCAACCAGGACTTCACTTGTGGACCCAGCAAGAGATGTGGCTCCATAATACCTTGGTCACTAAATGAGGCCAAAGCTTCATTCACTTCTGCATTTTAGCAGATTACCAAACTAACTGCTACTCTATCAGCAACCCTTCTCCTTACAGTTTTATAATAAGAAACACCTCCATCAATTAATTCCCATGGGTGCTATATGAGTTGGAGACTGAGGAGCTTAATTTTGTCCACCCAAATTCTGCGGACAGCCTGGGTTACAAAAGTACCACCACCACCTCCAGCTGAGGAAGAGGACAGATGACAATACCATAATGAACACCTTTATACGTATTGTTTTTACATGTTACCTCCTTAATATAAACTTCTTTAAGTGACATTGCAGTGTCTGCAGAAAAATGCTAAACAAATCTTGCAGTAGTGTTGGGTAGTGGCTGGGAAGGACCAGCTGGCCAGCTGCTGAGAACCTTCACAAGGCTTCATAGAAGTAGTTATTGGGGGCTGGCCAGTTAGCTCAGTTGGTTGGAGCGCGGTGCTGTAACACCAAGGTCAAGGGTTTGGATCCCAGTACTGGCCAGCCACCAAAAAAAAAAATCTTTGTTTGTAAACTTTCAGGGAGCTTGTATTTAAAAATAAATAAATAAATAAATAAATAAATAGAAGTAGCTACTGTTCAGGGTCTGGCTTTGAAGGTTCAGAAATCTGATCCCATCAGTGCCTCAAAGTCAATGGGACTCTAAAAGGTGACTCACTCAGAGGAGACTGGAGGGGATGAAGCAGAATGCCAAATGATAAATTTATAATGAGATGTATAAATGCCTGGTGAAGCAGGCATTTGGGTCAGCCTGGCCAGCCTGTTCTCTCTTGCTATTGGAAATCAGCATGGGAAGCCAAGTGACAATCAGAAGGCAAGTGGAGACTCTAGAATCAAGTAAGGGGAATTAGTTTGGAGATCTGAATGATGGCCTGATGCCTCCATTCCCCTACACCAGGGTGACATATTCCTCATAGGTGACAATGACTGTGAAGGAAAGTCAGGTGAATTCTAAGAACAGAAACTGCTCTGTGGCTAAGCTGAATCCCTAGCCATTTTCCTACAGAGCCTTTCTTCTATCCAGCAGTTTCTAGGGGCCTAGGGATTTATAGATTTTCTTGCAAATAGAAAGGGTACAGATGGGTCAAATCATACTGTAGGGCCCTATTTTTTTTTTAATAGCCTATCCATATCTTACTTTTTCTCTTCATCCATTTATTTATTCCCTCATTTAACAAATGATGATTGACCACTGTTCAGGTCCTGGGGAGAAAACAATGAGTAAGACAGACAAAATTCCTGCTATTATGGAGTTTAAATTCTAGTGGGGAGAGAAAGACAATAGACATATAATCGAATAAATACACAATGACTGAAACTAGTACACAATCAATTAAAGAGGATAATTTCTAACTGTAAAAATCTAAATGTAAGATATTAGATAGTGATATTTAACTATGAACAAAAATTAAAGAGGGTAAGGGGTTAAAGGATGATTAAATGCGGAACAATTTTTATAGGGTAAGGTTTTTCTGATAAGGTGACATTTGAACAAAGATCAAACTATAAAGATATGATGTGGGGGGTGGGAGAGTGTGCCAGGTGGAGAAAAGTTCAAATGCAAAGGCCTTGTAAATTGGCACAGCCATTATGGAAAGCAGTACAGAGGTTCCACAAAAGGTAAAAATAGAACTACCATATGATCCAGCAATCCCACTCACTGGGTATATATCCATAGGAAATGAATATCTGCACTCCCATGTTGACTGCAGCATTATTCACAATGGCCAAGATATGGAATCAACCTAAGTCTCCATCCACAGATGAACAGAGTGCTATATATACACAATAGAGTACTATTCAGCCATAAGGAAAAAGAAGGAAAAGAAGCCAAAAGAAGGAAATCCTGTCATTTTCAACATAGATGAACCTGTAGGACATTATGTTAAGTGAAATAAGCTAGGCAAAGAAAGACAAATACCACATGATCTCACTCACATGTGGAAGCTGAAAAAAGTTGATTTCATAGAAGTAGAGAGTAGAAAGATGGTTACCAGAGCCTGGGGTGGTTAGCGGGGAGGTGTGGTAGGGGGATGTTGGTCAAAGGACACATAATTACAGTTAAATAGGGGGAATAAATTCAAGAGATCTATTGTATAGCAAGGTGACTAGTTAATAATGACGTATTCTTGAAAACCACAGAGTGGATAAGTGCTGTCACCACAAAAATGATAACTGTGTAAGGCATTTGTTAATTAACCAGATCTAACCATCCCACAGTGTACATATACTTCAAAACATCATGTTGTGCCTGATAAATACACAGTGTTACTGTCAATTAAAAAAATTGTCAATAATTTATTTATTATTAATCAGTCAATAATTTATTCTCTCACCTACTCATCTCTAAGGTACCACCCCACAATGATATAAAATTATCTCAGTAAAGACTTTTACCCTTTAAGAACTCGAGAGCAAGTCATGGGAAACACTGATAAAAGATTAGGCCAATTTAGCTCAAAACTTACCTTGAGTAATACAGGCCTCAGCTGCAGTATTCACCCCGCCCCCGCCATCACATCATCTGCTGAAATTTGCTGGAAACGCCCAGGATGTTTAGTGTGGTGCCCCCTGAAATGTTTCTTCCTCCAGGAGGGTGGGAAAGAGCACAAATTTCATTGTCTTCTGGGCAAAAGAAAAAAAAAAAATCCTCTATGGCCTGAAGCAATTGAGAAAAAAAATCTGTGTGGCTACCACCCTGGGATCTTCGGATCTTCCGGATCTTCTAGATTAGATTTAGAAACCTAGGTCATGTCCCCAAAGCAAATAGTCAAGAGAGGAAGAACTCTATTTTCAGGGACTGATAGCGTGAATGGCTGGAAGTTTCTACAATGGAGAAAAAGCCTGGGTTATCATCTCTGTCCTTGCTATTATTGTTGTTATCAAAAACATGTAAATAGTGCTCTTAAATTATTGTCCCTTTAAAACAATAATGGTGATAACAGAGACTTTTTTGTGCATTTGCAAGCCCGAAGAGAATATTGTTATTCACCATCAGCTTTGCTTTAAGAAAAGTGGCCCAGGAATGACTGCTGGGATCCAGGCAGTTCCAAGGGTGTGCTGTCTTGGTGTGTTGTGTGAGCATCTGAATCAGTCCGAGGACCCTTTATTTTTTTATTTTTTTAAAGATGACCGGTACGGGGATCTTAACCCTTGACTTGGTGTTGTCAGCACCACGCTCACCCATTGAGCTAAACGGCCATCCCTGTATGGGATCCGAACCCGTGGCCTTGGTGTTATCAGCACCACACTCTCCCGAGTGAGCCACGGGCCGGCCCACCGAGGACCCTTTAAAGAAATGTTTCTGGCAAGGGCCGGCCCGTGGCTCACTCGGGAGAGTGCGGTGCTGATAACACCAAGGCCATGGGTTCGGATCCTATATAGGGATGGCCGGTTTGCTCACTGGCTGAGCGTGGTGCTGACAACACCAAGCCAAGGGTTGAGATCCCCTTACCGGTCATCTTTTAAAAAAAAAAAAAAAAAAAAAAAAAGAAATGTTTCTGGCAGATTGAGAAGGGCACTTCCAAGGAGAGAAAATCCACTCCCTAGGATGCTATTGGAGCGGCTCAGTGACAGATGGCGAGGAGAGATGGAGAGGGAAGGAGAGGAGAGGGTGGATGGAGACACCACAGAACCAGACACCTGTGATAGGTGACTGGACGGGCGGAGCAAGGAGGACAGCTTGAAGATGTCTCTGAAAGATCAGACCAGAACGTTGGGTGGAAAATGTGGGTTAATGAGAAAGCCACTCAGTTTCTATATTAACCAAAGTTGTTAGCACTAGCTGTCACCCACCCTCCGACACACAAAGGCCTATTTATTTCTCACTAATTTCAAGGTATGATGTGGGTGGAGCTGGTGGGGTGACATCCCACATGGCTGTCTTCCACACAGAGATATAGGCATCTAGGCTGTGCCCATCCCATAACTTCACCATATTCGGATCCTTTGCTTTCAGCCAGATAGGCAGAAGAGGTAGCAAAGCGTGTTCATTACCACCATGAACTGAAAGTTACCTGTAACTTCTGCTTGCTTCTACTGCAGAGAATTAGTCACAGGACCCCATCATCCTCTGGGGTCTAGGGAACCTAGTTCAGCCATGTGCCCGGGAAGTGAGCTGGCTAAGGAGCTCGGCCAAGTCTCTGCCACAGCGTTTAATCTCGCGAAGCAGGGGAGGCCCCGCTGCCCAGGCCCTGTGTGGCACTCAGGAAGCTTCCCCGTTGTCAAGGAGCTTGCCACTGTAGGAGAGGGAGCTGTTGGTGACTGTGAATGGAAGGGAGTTTCTCTTGGGGCCTCCTCATTCCAAATCACACCATGCTGTGTTGTCTGGACAGTCCCTGGATAGGATTAGGGTTTGGAGGACACCAGGGGACCACTGTGGCTTTGGCAGTCCCCCCTTGTAAATGCCAAAGTCCTGTACTGCATGTTCTTCTGTTATTGATTGTGGTCAGCTGTTAATTCTCCTTCCAATACGGAGGTTTTGTTTTTTGGGTTTTTTTTGCGACTGGCAGTTCAGGGATCTGAACCCATAACCTTGGTGTTAGAAAGCTACACTCTAGGGCCGGTCCGTGGCTCACTTGGGAGAGTGTGGTGCTGATAACACCAAGGCCATGGGTTCGGATCCCTATGCAGGGATGGCTGGTTTGCTCACTTGGGAGAGCGTGGTGCTGACAACACCAAGTCAAGGGTTAAAATCCCTTTACCGGTCATCTTTAAAAAAAAAAAAAAAAAGAAAGAAAGCTGCACTCTAACCAACTGAGCTAACTAGTCAGCCCCCCCGGGCCAGCCCGTGGCTCACTCGGGAGAGTGTGGTGCTGATAACACCAAGGCCACGGGTTCGGATCCCATATACGGATGGCCGGTTCGCTCACTGGCTGAGCGTGGTGCTGACAACACCAAGTCAAGGGTTAAGATCCCCTTACCGGTCATCTTTTAAAAAAAAAAAAAAAAAAAAAAAAGGGAGAGTGTGGTGCTGATAACTAGTCAGCCCCCAACATGGAGATTTGAAGATGAATATTGAGGCGCTTTGGATTTTCACCCTGTTTCTACTACTACCTTACCCTCTCATCTCAGGGGAGTCCCTTCCTCCTGGGCCTTAGCTTCCTTAGCTGCAGAAGGAGTGGGTTCACCTGGATGATCTTTAATGTTCTTTCCAGGCCTGAGAGTATTTTCCTGTAAGGACAATCTTGAAACCCCATTTCTGCTTCTCCTGAACCCTTGGAAAGGAGTGAGGCCTGGAAACCTTCTGGGGTTACTGCTGTGAGCTGTGGCCCTATCTGATCCTGCCCCAAACTGCATCAACAGCCTCAGAGACTCCTTCAGCTGGCCAGTAGCAGGCAACTCTCCAAAAAAAAAAAAAAAGCAGGATCTGAATCAACAGAGGGAGAGACTCAATGGTATGTACCAGGGCCAGGGGTTAGATTTCATGGCAGCAAAATGTTCTGCCAGCCTGGACGTCTGTGAGATCCAGGTGTGAGTGAGGCATGAGCATCCATAGATGGGAGACCAAGTGATTGTCAGTCAGGGTCCCCACAGGCAACAGATGCACACCCAAAACTGTTTGGGGAGGGGGATGAAAGCTTGAGGAAGAGACTATTTACAAAGGTGTGGCCAGAGTTAAGGAACCAACAAGAATGGTGAGGCACCAGGGACTGGGACCAACCCTGAAGGGGCAAGGGAGGAAATGGTGTATGGTGTGACCCGAGCCTGTGGAAGCTGGAGTTGTGGAAAAGGGGCCTCTCCACAAAAGCCAGAGCCATAGATGAATGTCAAGGCAGGAAGGCAGGGACCAGCCAGTACAGACAGGGGTGGGATGGAGCAGGGAATAACTATGTCACCTCCAATCTCTTGCCAGCGCTTCCCATTGGCTGAACCCAACAGGAAGCCAGAGGAACTGGGAGCCTAGTGATACAGTTGTAGAAAACACAGGGGCACAGAGCAGGAGAGGAAGCAGATGCAGGATGCACATGGAGAATAGCCAGCACAGGAGTCTGGGGTCCTAGCCAGCCTTTCTCCCCATCTCTATGATGGAGGAGTTTGAAAGGCCTGGACCTGGTGGTACACACCCAATGAAATTCCCAGCCGGGTTGGTGATGACAGCAGTGATAATGAAGATGGTGACATCTTAGATTTATATAACCATGTTCTCCTGCAACAATATCTAGTCACCCAGAGCATCTTTCATGGTATCTGAAGGAGCCAGGTTGAATTCTCTGCATCTTGCATTTAAGATTTTTCTTAGATACAGATTTGGACCCTGTTCTGCCTTGTTACTGAGTGGTAACACTAGCTGCTCTGTCAATCCTGTGAGAGTTGAAAGAGTAGGATAAATTTAGACCACAGAGTTATTGTGCCTGAGCCAATATTTTAAATATTTGATTTTTAACATGACCTTGACCTCCATGCCTTGCATATCTGCATATTCTCTGTCCTCACTTTGACCAGCTTCTCAGTCTCTCATCCCCATGCTCATATGTCTCTCCACCCCGACAGCTGTGAATAGTTGGTGTGCACAATGAGCCTGGGTGTTGGGCTATAATCAGCTCCCACTCCGTCAGATACCATCACTGTCAAAACAAAGTCAGCTATGTGAAAACCATTTCCATTCCTCCTGCCTCTTTTTGGAATGAACTGTTCTGACTGCAAGTACAAAGCAGCAATTTATAAGCAGGAGTTGGTGCAGAAAACAAGATACAAAACCAAGAAAACAAATGTGATGTAGCATAGCATGAAATTCAGAACTGTAAACACGGAGATAGGATGGAATCAGATATAAGATGACATTTCAAGATTAATATACATGAGATATGTGAGCCCAGAAACCAGACCTTAGGTATTTCTTTTTATTTTTCTGCATGCTTGAGTTTACTATAGAATTACTGTCAATAGGTTATTTTACTCTGACACTTCTAGAAGTCTTTAAAAAAATGTGTTTGTGCATTGTGCACACTTTTTAGTACTATTCAAAGAGGAAAAAAGATACTGAAAGTTTTTTTTTTTTCTTTAATCCTATTGTATAGTGTACTGTTTAAAACTGTAGGTCACAATCCATTAATAGGCCATGAAACTAATGGAGTATGGTCAGCATTTTTCAAAAAGTGAAGTAGAATCATTGGATCTCTGTACCAGCTAGCTGCCAAAAAAGAAAAAGAAAAAGTAGAAGTGAATATAAGCATCAGAGTATATTACACATATAAAGCTAAGTGTTGTGTAGTACACACATGCACACATAAATATGTGCTGGGTGTTGGCGTAAGATGCACTCTTCATAGTCAGCCTGAGTGTAGTAGAGCTGGCTGGGTGTCAGGGCATTTAGGCACTTATTCCAGCACAGCTACTAATCTTCTAAGTGGCCTCTTTTAGACAGTTGTCCTCTCTGGACTTAGTACCCTCAAGTACAAAGTGACCCATTTGCACTGAATGAACCCTAAGAGCCTTTTGATCCTCCCATTTACACAAACTTATTGAGCACCTACTAGGTACCAAACACTGGGGATTTACCAGCAAACAAAATAAAGTTTATTTTGTTTATTTTGCCCTCTCTGAGTTTATATTCTAGTAGAGGGATGGCAGGCTATAAACAAACAAATGAATAGATAGTATGTAAAGTGGTGATAAGTGCAATGAAGAAAAATAAAGCAAGATAAGAGAGTACAGTGCAAAGAAGGTGGGGAACACCATTTTAGATAGAGTGATAAGGGCGGCTTCCCTTATGAGGTGACATTTCAACAGAGACATGAAGAAAGTGACGGGATCAAACCACACAGATATCTGAGGAAAGAGTGAGCTCTCTGAAGGCTGAGAAGTGCTTGCCTTGTTCAAGGAATAGGAAAGGTCCAGAGAGGCTGGACTGAACAAGGGGTGGGAGTGGGGGCAGCTCAGAGGGAGGGGGGACAGGGACAGGGAAAAAGAAGCCTGTGGGTGGTTTTGAACAGAAGAGGGACTTGACCTGACTCTTGTAAAAAGATTGCTACAGACCATAGGAAGGTCAGTTAGGAGGATCCTAGAATACTCTAGAAGTGAGACAACGATGTCTTGCACTAAGATAGTAAAGGGAGAGGAGGTGAGAGGGGTTCTGAATATATTTTGAAAGTAGAGCAAGTGGGATTTGCTGATGACATATATGAAGTGAGGGAGAAAGGGGAATATAGGATGACTTCTAGGTTTATGGAAATAGTTTCAATCTATGGGGATAACGAAGCCTATGAGAGGAGAGGCTTGGGGCGGTGGGAGAGTGAAATGTGAGGTTGGAGGTGCTTATTGAACATCCAGGTGGCCATGTGGAAAGATCATGGAAATCTGAATCTGGAGAGGCATTGGGAGTAATCAGCATATCATGATTCAGAAAGCCATTGGGCTGGATCAGGTAACCTAGGGAGTGGTGGACAGAGACCACAAGTGGCCCAAGGACTGATCCCTGGACCTCTCCAACACAGAGAAGCCCGGAGGATGAGAAGGAACCAGCAAACATTATTTGATTCTGTAATTCTTTTCAGAAGAGGTTGCTGAACAAGAAGAGGAAAATCTGAAAAATGTGCTTTTATTTTGAAATAATTACCATGGCTTACCCACCAATGATTGCTAAAATTATTTGTACTCATACAACAATAATAACATCTTGTGCAAAGCTAGGTGGAAGATTGCTGGCAGGTTAAATGGAAATGTCTATTGATTGACAGAGGGCTTCTTCCAGTTTCTTGGAGTTGTAAAAAAAAAATGGGGGAAATTAGAGCTTTATTTGTTTTCAGCAATCTATTTGGACTGGAGAAAATGGATCCCAGGGCTTCCCCAGCAGCCCTCATGCACTGCAGGGAGCCTTCAGACTGGATTTCCCCAGCTCTGCTCTGGTCAGTGTAATCTCCATTTCAAACTATACTTGCAGTGCCAAGTCCAGGTCAAAGTGAGCAGTCCAAGGAATTTCTCCTTCCCTTCTGTGCAGGCAAAAGATACTATCCTGGTTTTGATGCCTTTCCAGCACTTTCTCAGGCTGCAGGACTAACTCTCCAAGAAGGAGCAGACACATTTTCAAGTTTAAGAGAATTGAGTCCAAGCCTTGGCTTATTAAAACTTGTCCTCATGAAAAAGGATTCCACACTGCGTGTTTGGCAAAATGTATGCTGTTGCAGGGTGTGTCTTTCTGTTAGTGCTGGATTTTGACTGCAGTTTATGTCAACCATTTGGATGCAGTAACAACAGTCTTCTTGGGGGTAGTGGTGGCCACAGTGTGATTAGAGGGGAGAGTGGCAGACTGCTAAATTAGGAGCAGCCACAGAAGGAACCGGCAATTTTTGCACCCCAGGAAAACTTCCTAAACTGCCCCACCACCATTCTCTTCTGCCTGTTGGGCCTGCTTCTCCCTAGCAACAGATTCGCTGATTCTACCATGACTTCTCTGGGCACAAAAGCCAGGGCTCAGTGCATTCCAGCAACTGTACCCTGGGGCCTTCTACCTGCCTGTCTCCACCACCTTTACCCTTAGAGCATCAAACTCCTGAAATGATATCAATCAGCCCATGAGACAGGTTGAATAGATTTGGAGGCACAACTCAGTATGGCTTTAGATACTGTCTGGTGAACATTCTTCAGGATTCTGTGAGTGTCTAGTCCCTCTGCTGTTTAAAACCATCTCCCCAACTCTGCTCTCCTAATCAGCAGAGGAAAGAAAGGCAGGGAAGAGAACAACACTGTGGTTGATCTACAGTCTAATAAACAGTCTGTCTTTGTTCTTGGCTCTACTGACCTGCTCAGGCTATGTATCATTTTTATTTCTTTTTTTTTTTTGGCTGGAGTGGTTTTTATGTATGTATCAGCCACCTTAGTAAGCCAAATGTATTATTTTTAAAGTTCTTCCCTAGTTTCCCATTGCTTATAATCTGAGGACTAACCGTGGTGGCCTCTCATTCAAAGCCTCACATTTAGACTTTCTACAATAGTAAACCATATCCTCATAAACACCCCCTGTGTGCGCGTGCGCACACACACACACACACACACACACACACACACACACACACACACACACACACACTCTGTTTACTATGACCACAAGGTCTTTACCCCCAAAGTCTTCCCACATGTCTAGGCCTTTGTCCAAGTCTGTCCCCATCCCTTGGCTCTCAAATCTACCTTTCCAAACCCTAAATTACCCTATTCTCTGGACAGTCAGAACACTTTGTAATATGACTTACCATGGTCTGCATGGTACTCAAGATAGTCGTGTAAGCTCTCGTGTCCCTCCCCAGTGCCCATGCACACAGGAGGCTGAGTTCTCTGAGGGCAAAATAGCACTAAGACAGGCATATGGCAGAGGCTCAGGAACCTTCACAGAATCAAATTAAAAAAGAATATGCTAATTCAAAATGATACCAAGCTAGCAGCTTCCATTGAAGTTTTTCTAAATTTTCTGTATGAGGACTCTGAAAAAGAAGAAAATTCTCATCTTAAAAAAGAAAGAAAAATTGGCATGAGACCCAGGACTTGGGCATATGTAATTCCTTCCAAGTTCCTCCATGGTTCAAAGGAAGTGGCTCAATATTTGACCAAGGCAGCTACCTGAGTACAAGCTCAGAAAGGTATACCCCTCTTCCCTCTGTGACCTAGCAATTCTCTTGCTAGAAATTTATCCTAAGGAATAATTATGTTGATAAAGATTTAACCACAAAGTAAAAATAGGAACAAATTACATGCCCACCAAAAAAAATAGGTTGAAAAATTGTGGTATATCTGTGTGAGGGTATACTTTACATGCACTAAAAATTATGTTCTAAAGGTATGTTTACTGAGATGGAAACATTCATAATTTATTGTTGATTGATAATACTCAGCTTACAAAACAGAATACATTATCCAGTTTTTATAATAAAACCTCTCAGAGATAACAGAGGATAAGGACTGGAAAGGTATTGCATTGGATTGAGTGGCCCCCCCAAAGTCATCGAAGCTTAATCCCCACTATAACTGTTGAGGGTGGGAAATCCTATTATGGCAATGAAAGGTGGGGACTTGAAGAGGTGATTAGACTGTAGGACCATGCCTTAGTGAATGGATCGATAATGGTGGTCATAGGTGTGGTTCTGAGAGCTTTCAAAAGAGAGCACATGAGAGTCTCTCTTTCTCTCTGCTCTGCCATTTTCTACCATGTGACACCCTGCATTGATTGCTGTAAAGCCACCACCAAAGAAGACCCCTAACAGGTATGTTCCCTGGACTTGGACTTCCAAGCCTCTGAAACTGTAAGCAATAAGTTCCACTTTCTTACATATTATCCAGTCTCACATATTTTGTTATAAGCAACAGAAATTGACTAGTACAGAAAATTGGTACCAGAGAAGTGGGGTATTTCTTATAAAAAATACATAAAATGTGGAAGCAGTTTTGGAACTGGGTGTTGAGGAGAGGCTGGAAGAATTTCAAGGGGCAGGCTAGAAAAAATCTAGCTGCTGGTGGGAGATTAGAAGACAAGAAAACCAAAGAACATTTGGAAATTCTTAGAGACTGGTTAAATGATGGTGAGCAGAACGTTGACAGATATATGGACAATAAAGGACAGACTGAGGAGATCTCAGATGGAAATAAGGAGTTTATTGGAAACTGGGGCAAAGATCACCCTTGTTATGAACTTGCAAGGAACTTGGCTGCATTCTGTTCATGCCCCAAAGTTTTATGGAATGTGGAACTTCAAGATACTGACCCAGGGCATATGGTGGAAGAAATTTCTAAGCAGCGAAACATTCAGGAAGCCACATGCTACCTGCAACAGCCTATACCGAGTTATGGTGGCAAAGGTATGACCTAAAGCCAGAATTTATAATTAAAAGGGAAATGAAATATAAAGGTTTGGAAAATTTGCAGCCTGGCCATGTGGTAGAGAAGCAGAGAGCATTTTCAGAGAAAAATGCAATGGTGCAGCCCAGCCACTGTATGCTAAGGAGATTAGTACAGAAGAAAGAGATTATCAAAAGAAAGGAGAAAAGACCTTAGAGGCATTTCAGAGATCTTGGCAGCTGTATCTTCCATTACAGGCCCAGAGGCCTAGGGAGACAGAATGGTCTTGGGGAACAAGCCCAAGGCACTCTCCAAGGGCTCACTGCCCAGGGCCACCTCAGAATGCTGCTCCCTATACCGGCACCCCAGGTGCTTCTTTTTTTTTTTTTTTTTTTTTAAAAGATGACCGGTAAGGGGATCTTAACCCTTGACTTGGTGTTGTCAGCACCACGCTCAGCCAGTGAGCGAACCGGCCATCCGTATATGGGATCCGAACCCGGGGCCTTGGTGTTCCCAGCACCACACTCTCCCGAGTGAGCCACGGGCCGGCCCCCCAGGTGCTTCTAAATTGGTCCCAGGTAAGGCTGGACCCACATCTTTGGAAAATACAATCCGGAAGCCTTGGTGGCATCCACATGGTGTTAGGTCTGCAGGCCAACAGAATGCCAGAGCTGTGCAAACTTGAGAGCCTCCACCCCAATTTCAAAGGATGTATGGAAAAGCCTGGGCATCCAGAAAGAGAGCTGCTGCAGGGGTGGACTCAGTGCACAGAGCCTTTGCTAGAGCAATGCCAAGAGGAAATGCTAGGTCAGAGTTGCAGCAGAAAAGCCCCATCAAGGCCATGCCTAATGGAGTTGTAGGAGTGGGACTGCCATGGAGATATCAGTACTGTGGAGTTACCAGCATACACCAGCCTAGGAGAGCTGAAGAATGGCCTCAGACCAGGAAAGCCATAGAAGTGGAGCTAAGCAAAGACTTTGGGACCCAATCCCCACACCAGCATGCAGAATACATCAAATATGAAGTCAAGGTATGTGATTCACCAGCTCTGAGATGTAATACGTGCTCTGCTGAGTTTTGGATTAGTTTAGGTCCTGCTACCCCTTTCTTTTGGCCTATTTCTCCCTTTTTGAATGGAAATATGTATGCTATGTTTGGCTAGCATTGTATCTTGCAAGTAGATAGCATATTTTGATTTCACAGATGAGACTTTGAAGTTTGGACTTTTGAGTTGAAACAAGTTAAGACTTTGGGGATGAAATGAATGTATTTGAATGTACTTGAAAAGGACATGAGTTTCAGGGGGCTGGAGCAGAATGCAGTGGATGAATGACTCTCCAGAGTCACTGAAGCTTAATGCCACTGTAACTATTAAGGGTGAGAAATCCTATTATGGTAATTGAAAGTAGGTTCTTGAAGAGGTGATTAGATCATGAGGACCATGCCCTAGTGAATGGATTAATAATGGTGGTCATGGGCATGGTTCTGAGGACTTTAAAAGTAGAGCATGTCAGAGTCTCTCTCTCTCTGCTATGACATTTTCTGCCACATGAGACCCCTGTGTGACGTAAAACCACCACCAGAGAAGACCCTCCCCAGATGTGTCCCCTGGACTTTGGACTTCCCAACCGTAGAAACTTTAAGCAATAAATTTCATTTTCTTACAAATTACCCAGTTCCATGTATTTTGTTATAAGCAACAGAAACAGACTAATATAGATATATATATAAATGTTAACAGTGATTACCTCTGGATAGTGGAATTATGGCTAATAATTACTTCCATCTTTGATCCTATTTGTTTATCTCCACAATGAACACATGTTTCTTCACTAATATACAGAAGACAAGAAAAAAAAAGAAGCAACAGAGAGATGTGGCTGAGAGCATAAATTCATCAGCAGACAATCTAGGTTGGATTTTATCTACCAATTACTTGCTGGGTGATCCTGGAGAATGTTCCTTAGCTTTTTTTTCTTTCTGTAAAATGTGCTGAGAAATAGTATCTAAGGCAATGCAATAGAGAAAAGCTAGTCTTTTCAACAAAAGGTGCTGCAACAACTGAAAATATGCATACAAAAAAAAAATGAATCCAGACGCAGACCTTACACTCTTCAAAAAAATTAACTTAAAATGGATCATAGACCTAAATGAAAACTCAAAACTATGAAATTACTAAAAGATAATGGAGAAGACATAAATGACTTTAAGCACAGTGATGACTTTTTAGATACATCACCAAAGGCATGGTCCATGAAAGAAAAAATTGATAAACTGGACTTTGTTGAAATTAAAAACTCTGCAAAAGAGAATGTCAAGAGAATAAAAAGATAAGCCACAGAAAATATTTCAAAAGACACATCTGATAAAGAGTTATTATCCAGGGGCTGGCCCGTGGCTCACTCGGGAGAGTGCGGTGATGATAACACCAAGGCTACGGGGTTCGGATCCTATATAGGGATGGCGGGTTGGCTCACTGGCTGAGCGTGGTGTTGACAACACCAAGCCAAGGGTTGAGATCCCCTTTCTGGTCATCTTTAAAAAAAAAAAAGAGTTATCATCCAAAGTAAACTGATACAGTTTGGACGTGTTGTCCCTGCCAAAACTCATGTGAAAATCTGATCCCCACTGTGGCGGTGTTAGGAGCTGCTTGAGTCATGGGGGCGGATCCCTCATGAATTGATTAATGCTCTTCCTGGAGTGTGGGAGTAGTGAGTGAGTTCTTGCTCTTTTAGTTCCTGCGCAAGCCGAAAGCCGGTTGTTTAAAAGACCCTGGCACCTCCTCTCTCTTTCTCTTTCTTGCTTCCTCTAGCCATGTTATCTGCTTGTACCTGCTGGCTGCCTGCCATTTCTGCCATGAGTATAAGCAGCCTGAGGCCTGCACCAGATGCAGCTGTCCCAGAATCGTAAGCCAAATAAACCTCTGTTCTTTATAAATTACCCAGTCTCAGGTATTCTGTTACAGCAACACAACACAGACTAATACATAAACACAGAACTGTTAAAACTCAACGGTAAGAAAACGAACTACCCAATTAAAAATGGGCAAAAGACTTGAACAGACATCTCACCAAAGAATATATACAGATGGCCAATAAGCATATGAAAAGATGTTCAATGTCATATGTTATTAGGGAATTATAAATTAAAATAACAATGTCATACTACTACATACCTACTAGAATGGCCAAAATCCCAAACACTGACAACATCAAATGCTGAGAAGGATGTGGAACTCTCATTCTGGTGGGAATGAGCTCTTCATTGCTGGTGGGAATATAAAAATAGGACTGCCACTTTAGAAGACAGTTTGACTGTTTCTTGCAAAACTAAACATACTCTTACCATATGTATTAGTCAGCTCAGGCTACCATAACAAAATAGCATAGCCTGGGTGACTTAAGCAACAGAAATTAATTTTCTCACAGTTCTGGAGGCTAGAAGTCAAACATCAAGAGTCGAGCTGATTCAATTTCTGGTGAGGGCTCTCTTCCTGGCTTATAGATGGCTATCTTCTAGTTGTATCCTCACATGACCTCTCCTGGAGGAGGGAGGAAGCAAGGGGGAGAGGAGGAAAGGAAGGAATGAGGGAGGGAGGGAGGGAGAGAGAGAGAGGCAGAGGGGGAGAGAGAGAGAGAGAACACACTCTGGTGTCTCTTTTAAGGACACTAATCTTACCAGATCAGGGTCCTACCCTTATGACCTCATTTAACCTTGATTACTTCCTGTGATATCATAAGAAATATATATTTGGACTCTGTCCTTGGTTCCTGATGCAGAGCTCCTAAAACCCTTGTAATCTCCTGAGTGATGGGTGTGAAGGGAACTTCTTACACAGAACTCCTAAATCCCTTGGAATTTTCTGGGTGACAGGAGCATTTTTGTTTTAATGAGGTGACTCCTGATGGGCTCCTGGATAGCTTCTGGATAGGAGATGGTCACCAGTAAGACCAAGCCAAGATTAGAAACCCAGAAATTTCAGCCTCATCCCCATCCTCATGGTGGGGGACAGGGAGCTGGAGACAAAGTCAATAATCAATCATGCCTACACAAGTAAGCCTCCATAAAAATCCCTATACTGTGGGGCTCAGAGAGCTTCAGAGTTGGAGAATGCATCCACATGCAGGAAGGGTGGTGCACCCCAATTCCATGGGGACAGAAACTTCTGTGCTCAGGACTCCTCTGGACCTCACCCAATGTACCTCTTCATTTGGCTGTTTATCTGTATCTGCTATGGTCTAAATGTCTGTGTTCTTCCAAAGTTTGTATGTTGAAATCCTAACTCCCAGGGTGATGGTATTAGGAGGTGGGGCCTTTGAGAGGTAACTAGCTCACGAGGGTCGAGCCCTTGTAAATGGCATCAGTGTCATCATAAAAGAGACTCTAGAGAGCTCATTTATCCCTGTGTTGCCATGTGAGGACACAGTGAAAAGACGGCCATCTATGAGGAAGCAGGTCCTCACCAGACACAAAATCTGTAGGCATCTTCGTCTTGGACTTCCCAGCCACCAGAACTTTGAGAAATAAATGTCTATTGTTTACAAGCCACCCAGTTTATAGTATTTTGTTATAGCAGCCCAAGTGGACTCCCAGCATCTTTTAAAATATTCTTTATAATGGGGCCGGCCTGTGGCTCACTCGGGAGAGTGTGGTGCTGATAACACCAAGGCCACGGGTTCGGATCCCATATAGGGATGGCCGGTTTGCTCACTGGCTGAGCGTGGTTTTGACAACACCAAGTCAAGGATTAAGATCCCCTTACCGGTCATCTTTTTAAAAAATAAATAAATAAATAAAATATTCTTTATAATAAACTGGCACATGTTAAGTAAACTGTTTCTCTGAGTTCTGTGAGCCAGTCTAGCAAATTATCAAACCTGAGACGGAGTTGTGAGGACCCCAACTTTATAGCCATATTAGACAGAAGTGTGGGTACCTTGGGCACCCACTACTTGTGACTAGTGTCTGAAGTATGGGCATTCTTGTGGGATTGGGATCTTTAAACTGAAGCTAACTCTGGGTACTTAGTGTCAGAATTGAATTGAACCGTTTGACACCCTGTTGGAGTCTGGAGAAGTAGTTATTGGAGTGGAAAAATCCCACACATTAGGTGAAAAAAAACACCACACATCTTGTGTCAGAAGTGTTGTAAGTAAAGAAACAGTTTTCTTTTACTTCCTTAGAGGTCCCATCTCTAAACTCAGCCATACTGGGGTTATGGCTTCAACATATGAATTTTGAAGGGACACAAACATTCAGTCCATAACACCATGTGATCCAGCAATCGTGTTCTTGGTATTTACCCAAATGAGTTGAAACTTTACTGCTGTAGATTGAAGGCCTCCCCCCACCCCCCACCCCAAACTCATTGAGGCTTAATCCCCACTGTTAACTGTTGAGGGTGGGAAATTCTATCACAGTAATTGAAAGTTGGGGCCTTGAAGAGGTGATTGGATTGTAGGACCATGCAGTAGTGAATGGATTAATAATGGTGGTCATGGGTTTGGTTCCGAGAGTTTAAAAAAGAGAGTGAATGAGGAGGTTACTCTCACTCTTTCTGCTCTGCCATTTTTTGCCATATGAGACTCCTGCAATGTTGTAAAGCCACCACCAAAGAAAACCTTCACCATATATGTTCCCTGGACTTTGGACTTCCCAACCTCAGAAACTGTAAGTAATAAATTTTGCTTTCTTCCAAAGTACCCAGTTCTAGTAATTTTTTTATTTGCAGCAGAAATGGACTAATAAACTTACATCCACACAAAAGTCTACATATAGATGTTTCCTTCATAAATGCCAAAACTTGGAACTAACCAAGATGTCCTTCCATAGGCCAACAGACAAATAGACTGTGGTACATTCAGGCAATAGAATATTATTGTGCCAAAAAGAGATGAGCTTTCAAGCCCCTGAAAAACAGAGGAAACTTAAATGCATATTACTAAGTGAAAGAAGCCAATATGAAAAGGCCAGGGCTGGCCAGTTAGCTCACTGGTAGAGTATGGAGCTGATAACACCAAGGTCAAGGGTTCGGATCCCTGTACCAACTAGCTGCAACCAAAAAAAAAAAAAAAAAGGCGGCATGCTGTATGATTCCAACTATAAGATATTCTGCCAAAGGCAAAACTGTGTGGACAGTAAAAAGATTAGAGGTTGGCAGGGGTTAGTGGGGAGGGGGGGATAAATAGGCACAGTTCTGAGGATTTCTCGTGCAGTGAAACTATTCCCTTTGATACTGTAACGGTGGATACAGGGCATTATATATGGGCACATAGCCATAGAATGTACGATGCCAAGAGTGAACTGTAATGTAAACTATGGACTTTGGGTGGTAATGATGTATCAGTTTAGGGTCATTGAGAGTAACAAATGTACCACTGTGATGCTGGATGTTGATAGTGGGGCGGCTGTGGGTGGGGGTGTCGGGGCAGTGGCTGTATGGAAACTCTCTGTACTTTCCTCTCAATTTTGCTGTGAACCTAAAACTGCTCTGAAAAACAAAATGTGTGTGTGTGTGTATATATATATATAGCTTTTTTTTTAAGTTTCTACCTCATTGGGTTGCCATGAGAATTAAATGACTTTATTCTCGTAGAGCTGTTAGAATAGCTCCTGAAGCAGAGTAAACACTCAATATATTTTAGCTACAATTCAGTAAAATCAGCACATACACATAAAAGAGACAAGATTTGTTTTTAATGCAAATGAAAGCAGATTCCCATCTGGCTGGAAAAGGGCAGGTGTTTCCTACCCCAAACCCACAGAATCTGGCATATTGCAGATCCTCAATAAATATTTGTGAAGAGGTGACCAAGGGACTTGATCCCCGATTTGAATCAGGGAATAAATGAGATTGCTTAGGCAGAAAGTATAGACTGAGAGGAGAAATGGGCCCAGGACTGGGTCTTATGGTCCTCCAAATTTAACAATCAGATAAAGATAAAGAAACAGGCAAAGGAAACTGAAAAGTGGCCAGAGAGGAATCAGGAGAGTATGTTGTTTCAAACTCAAGGAAAGTGTCAGGAAGGAGAAAGTGGCTGACTGCTTGGTGCTCTGCTGAGAGGTCAAAGAAGAGAAGGTGTGAGCCGTGTCCCTCAGGAAACTGAGGTCCCTGATGACAAATGCACCTATGATGGAGCGGGAGGGAAGGGGAAGGTGGGGGGGAGAGAGCTGGTGGTGGCTGAGGAATGACTAAAGGTGAGAAAACGCAGCTGGCTGGTTAGCACATTTGGTTAGAACCTGGTGCTGATAACACCAAGGTCAAAGGTTGGATCCCCTTATTGGCCAGCTGCCAAAAAAAAAAAAAAAAAAATTGAAAGGTGAGGAAATGAAGAAAGGGAGTAAGAACAACTCTTACAAAATCTTGGAGAGGGAGCAGAAAGACACATGAGCAGCCAGAGGGGATTTGGGAGCAAGGAAGGTTTTTATTTGTTTTGTTTTCATGATGGAAATGGCTGGAACATGTTTACTTTAAACACAGATGAGGAAGAGGATGCTTTCTCCCTGTACTGGAGGAGCAGGGATGGGCATGGGTACAAATGCGGTGGTGGGAGGTTGAGGCCATTCTCATCAGAGATTTCTATTTCCTTTTGGAAGTTGGGAAACCAGGTCATTTGCCAAGAGTAAGGAGAATCAGGAGAGATTTTTGGATCTTAGCAGAGTGGAGAAGGTTTGAAATGGTCTCTATGAGAGCAGGACAGCCATAGACTAAGCAATGTAGAGGGATTGCTGGGTCCTTATACATGCCACATTCCTTCTGCAAGTTCTTCCCCACCTCACATTTCACAGCCAAGGGCACTGCGGCCCCAGAGAGAGGAAGAGATTTGCCCAAAGTCACATAGCAAGTTAGTGGCAAAGCTTTGACCAGAAGTCAAGAGTTGAGGCCTCCTGTTGAGGGCACCTCCATCCCAAGCCAGCAGTCACCCTCCCACGTGTCTTCTCTTCACCGTATGCAATACATCAGGCTCTTCCCAAAGCATGGGCTCCGGTTTTATTAAACATTTGTTACCCCTCACACGAAGCTTTGCACAGAGAAGGGACTCAAGCAATATTTTTCCAGTGAAATGAATGATTAGAAATCAGGCTGCCCTTCTATCTCACTCTTCCTTAAAGGGAAGCCCTCCCTTTATATACTTTCATTCGTGCCCTGTCACCTCTGTTTCTGAATAAGCCAGGGGTAGAGCAGAAAGGGCACCTATTCCCCTTGGCATTTAGGGCAACAGACATCAACTCCTATGACACCTCCTTTCCTGAATTGGGACATGGATAACATATTCATTTACATATACCTTGTTCCAGAAAGGATTTAGTGCCTCCAGCATATATCATTTGCTAAAAAAATAAGTCCTGTGTATTGTGTCCTAATGCTTCACGTAACTGGATTTGATTATCACAGATTCCACTAATTAATTCAGGGGGTATTTCCTCACGGACTTGGGAACTTGTTATGCAAATAAATGCAAAATAGATAGCAAATTAGAATTCCCACCCCCAAAACTTATCACATTATAGCTAGAATCAGGAAGGAGTAATCACCATTCATCCAGTCAATAGGCCAGTTGAACTAATAAGGTTTTTTTCTTTTTCAGTTGCATAGATGTAAACCCTATATGAATGCCAATTAGAAGACTCATAACCTTGCTGTGGTGGGAGGCAAGCCCTTGACCGTGGTAACATGCTGTGATCAGAGATGCTGTTATATAGATGATGTCACTGCATACATCATTGTAGAGATGCAGAGAGTGTAACAGATAGAACAATATATGTGGCAGTTAGGAGCTCTCAATTCCAGGCTTGACCTGTCACTATCTTTTAAACCATTTCTCTTCTGAGTCTGTTTCTTGACGGACTGGATAAACTGATGTGTTCTTGCAGCTCTGACTCTGAGCTTTTGGAATCTAAACTATTTCTGGCTGTGGACCAAGACTTATACAGCTTTGGTGTCTCCCCAGGCACATCAACCACCTGCTTGTCCTGAAAAGCAGTCAGCACATATTAGTGAACATGAGAAGCATGGTCCTAACTGGTCAAATTACTCCTCTGCTACTGGCAAAGGCTCTGGGTTCAGTCCTCGCTGCAGGTTCTTGGGTCTGAAACTATGACTGCCGCACTCTAATGCAGGGTAAACTGACAAGTGTGTTTAGCTTGATGGCATTAACATTCTTCTTCACTTTCTAACAGCTCAGAAGAATCTCATTCTGAAAGGCATTTCTAGGAAATTTCATGTTTGAATCTGTCAGCTTGGGGAGGGGATTATATATATGAAGATAAGGCCAAGACCACAAAGTAGCTTGCCTAGGAATAAAAAAGTCTGTGCCTGTGCTTCTCTATTTCTGCTTCCATTTCCTGAGCACTTACTGTGAGCAAGGCACTGCACCAGGGCTGGGCACCTAGGGCAGGCCAGGTCAAACGAGAGCACACAGAGGATCACAGTGAGGTGGATGGGTTCTGTCTTCAGCTAAGGGGCCCCCAGCCTCTGGGCTAGGGAGCTATACCCCCCAGAGCAGGAATGGCTGTTCTGTCTGGGACACACAAGAATCCAGGTAGACAAAAAAGTCTGCTAATCCTGTTGTTGGAGGGTGGCACTTTGCTAGGCACTGGGAATTTAGAGATGGATAAAACATGATTCCTGCCCTCAACAAGTTCACAAGTGACTGATCATTAGAGGCAATCTCTATAAGCTTGATAAGACCCAGGGGAGTGGCTCAAATCAAGTTCCTGACATGCAAAACTGCGGACGAGTCTCTTAATACTCTTTGGCCCCAGAAAAATGCTGTTGTGCCAGGAGTGCCTGAAATAGCCTGCTGAACTTTACCCCTTCCCTGCATGGTCGGTGGACTTTATTACAGTAACCACTTTGCTCTCTAACCAGGCACAGGCTTATTAGGATGTTAGAAGATCATTGTTTTCATTTATACTTAACTCACTATTGACAATGACTCTGCATATATTCTCTCACTGTCTGCATCCCAGAATCAAGAGAGCAAACAATGTCCTTTAGGTACCTCTCCCACCTTTTACAATTATGAAATGTATCTTACTTACAGAAGAGTATATGCACAGTTTAAAGATAAATAATAAATATGTGATACCCCCAGTACCTTGAAGCTGGGCTGTGTGTTCCTTTCTAATCTCTGCTTCTCCTGACTTACTCCACATCCCCAGGTAACTACTGTACTGACTTTAATCACTCCCATTTTCTTTACAGTTTTACTCCCAGTATAACATATCCCTAAAACTCTCTTGCTTGGATGTGAATAACTGAGTGGCTAGCACAAACCTAGCTGAGTAAGGTGTATTAGTCCAGTTCTGTTGCTTTAAAAAAAAATACCTGGAAGTAGATAATTTATAAGGAAACAATATTTATTGGTTACAGTTTCAGAGGCTGGAAGTCCAAAGTCCAGGGAACACATCTGGGAGGGTCTTCTTTGATGGTGGCTTTACACAATGCAGGGTCTCACGTGGCAGAAAATGATGGAGCAGAGAGAGAGAGAACTCTTCATGCACTCTCCTTTTAAAGCCCTCAGAACCATGCCCACAACCACCATTAAACCATTCACTATGGCAGGGTCCTCACAATCTAATCACCTGTTCAAGGCCCCCACTTTCAGTTACCATAATAGGATTTCCCACCCTCAACAATTACAGTGGGAATTAAGTTTGAGTGGGGGACATTCAATCCAAGGCATAAAAAAAGAGCACTATTACCAGTTTTAGATGAGATTTCCCAGAAAAACAAGCTGAATAGGGTTGCTGGATTGTAAAGGAGCTTCAACTTTCCTGAGGTTTCAAATGCCTCTTCTGGGGAAGTCAGAGGGCAAAGTCATGGGCAGGGGCAGATCTAGGATTTGTGGGGCCTGACTTATATAATTTGGAGGAACCTTTAAGAAGATTATGAATTCAAAATTACAAATACTAAATTAGATAAAGGGCCTTGGGGGGCATATATGAGTAAGGGGATTAAGTTTCATTAGCTTTAGATAAATAAGTCTATCCATGAGAACTCACCTGTGTCTAGGTATCTGGCAGATCTGCATTATGGGCCAGGCACTGAACACCCTG